>NC_133544.1:52270833-53734166 GCF_048773025.1 Camelus bactrianus | reverse complement strand
AAATGATAAAACATGAACATTCCCCCTAAATCTATTCTATTTACATACCACTCAGGCAAGTGTAAATCATGCTAACACTTTGAAGTTTACAATTAGAAATAAAATTTTAAAGGTCCTTATAGCCTATTATTAACAACAATAACGATAAAAGACAGATATATGATACATCATCACTATTCTTATCCATATTTTCTGATATCTGGAAATACACTTACTGCTTGTCAAGTTTTATAATCCTTAGAAGAGGTATATATAATAAAAATGGCACATATATGGTAAAAGTCATTTTTCTCTTAAATCCTATTTTCAGTCCGAGATCACAATAGTATACTATCCATGAGGGCAAGAAACGTACAGTTCTCCAAAGAATCTCCTAGCACTACACAACTTTGGTTCCCAAGCCTTTGACATTCTTCTTTAAAATTTTGGTACCCTTCACTGACTGACAAATACAGAATTACAGCAGAAAAGCTATGTACTAGCTTAATACCACTGATGTCATTTTAACATGAAGCAATTATTCAAGAAGGGTTCTAGGTAATGCAGCATTGAACATAACTATGCTGGATATTCTGAAGCACTGACCACAACTAGGTAGTGGTTTCCAAATAAGACAGCATGAAATAGTGCCATCTCATAACCATGACTGTACTTTAATATCAAGTCCATCCTAACTCTTCCTTTCTACATGTCTGATCTTAAAATATCATGTTTTATGAAAGGACAGTGTTTTGTTTTGTTTTTTAATGTTTTTAGTTGGCAAAATAAAGTGGTCTCAACTTGAAGTGATTCCCTAAAAATTCTTCTGGAATTTCACTGAAAAATGAAATCAAAATACTTATGTAGGAACCCCTAAGCAAAGTTAGAAAGGAAGGTGATGGTTATGTGATCCATAAGTTAGCCTGGAACAGAAAACAATGAACAAAAAACCGTATCACTCAAACAGAAAAAGATACTTGCTGTCAAATTTTCGGCCATCATATTGGAAAGCGCTGAAAGAATCCGAATGACTATCTGAGCTGATAAGATCACTGCTCCCTGCACTGGCAGGAGAAGTCCATTCTGAGGGTACACCTGGGTCATCAATAGGGCGCATTTGGCTCTGCTTGTTTAGAATATCAGGGAGGTCTTTGGGAATTTCGAGGCTGCCTGGACTACTTCCTCTTCTTGTCATAGTCTAAAAATTCAAAAAACATTACATCATTAAAAAATTTTTTTTAATTTTTGTTAAGTCTGAAATCTTTAATTTCCAAGACAATCATCACAATAATTGTTGAAATTTAGGACATAAAGTAGGCAGAAGAAACACTGACTGAACAGTATATAACTATATGGAGCTGGAGCCTGAACTACTGTTGGTCTGCCTAAAGCAAAGACCCAAATACCATATGTGCTGGGCCCAAGACCTTGAAGCCTCAAAAGGATCCACAGAGTCATTAAGTTAAGACAGTGGAAAGAGCAAAGTAATCAAATAGAAAAAAAAGAAGCAAATGGAAGAGATAATGGAGGGAAGAAAGATGGCAAAGATGTCACTCTATAATGACTATATTACTTTTTTCCCACTTAAAGAAAAAAACTAAAAAAAAAATGTAATGGAGCTACACATTTTCACTAAAGATAAACTGAAATCCAAATGGAATACTTTCATTAAAAAAAAGCAATTCTACATATATTTATCTTTCCTTAACAAATAAGCTTTATTAGGAATAAAATTGCTTGTATTTTCATTTTGCCATAATTCTAATACTGAATGATAACTTGAACATCTATTCCAAAGTTATCCGGAATGATTAAGCAACTGATGTTTATGCTGTCAAAACTATGGGAGTTGGACCAGAAGACCTCCTATCCTCCTATGTTAACACTTCCTGCTGAGCGCTGACAGCAGGCATCAGAGTAACCTAAGAGCAAGATGAAAAATAGAAGAACTAGGAAGGTAGTGGCTTATATCTAAGTAGCTGAGCAAACAGGGACTCCAATCATTCACCCTGATCAAAACCATAAGCTGGCTTGTTTTAAATCTTCAGATAAAAATATCATAAAAATATAATTTTAAAGTATTAATTCAAAAAAGGGCTAAATTTCAGGGGAAGGCTAATTTGAATATATTACATACACATACACGTACATAAGTATGTATCTTTTAGTTTCTCTACCCTCCTCTCTAAAACCAAATAAATAAAATAACACTTACTGAGGCATTACCACTTCGAAGTCGTTCTGCTATAAACTCATCCATCAGATCAGGAACATTAGCATTGCTGCTGCCAATATCACTATTAAGAGGGGGCAGTTTTGAGCTCATGTCCTCTTTATTGACTAAAAATAAATAAATAACTATATATAGTGAGGAAAGACTTAACTGCATTTTCTAAATTTGAAACAAATAAAAAAACAGCCAAAACAAATTACCTATGCCATATCAATTATTTGCCAAACATGCATTAAAGAATAATTTCTCTCCTTTTAGATTTAATTTCAAGAATTAGTAAATTGATATTTATTTTATTTAACTAAGCAGATGTTAGTCAATCTTCAGTATGACCTTAAACAGCAAAGAAAGCTTATAGATAAGCACTAGTTGGAGTTAGGTTAATATTGCCTATAAAGAAACTGGTATATTTTTCTTTCTTCCTGCTCTATGCTTCTATTTGGAGCTTTAATAATTTATAATTCCTTTTTCCCCAAAGAATACGTGCAAGGAATAGATCCCTTGAGTTTAAGTTGAGGTATTTATGAATTAAAATTCTTTGATTTTGACATAATGCTTCTATTCGCTACAAAATCTAATTTTATTGCTTTAAAAAAAGATTTTATTTCCACAAAGGTTTTTGTTTAAAAAAAACCCACAATAATTATTTTTATTTTTTTAAATGACTACATTATGATTCACATTAACAAGAAAGTTTCAAACTTGGGAAACTAACTTACAGAAAATAAGGTATTTAACTATTATGCTGTTAAAAAGGTGACTCCTCTGCAACTAAAGGAAAATCAGCACTGTTTATACTTCTAATGAACTACAAAGCATTTCAGGTTAAGAAAACACACTGGTCAGGAACTCATTGTAAAATACCATTATCTTTATATTACTTGGCCAGGCTTTGCTCAGCTGTGAAATACTGCCCTCAAGTGGCATTAATGGCTCAATGCAAGATGCAGCGTTCTGTTAATCATGCTAACAAAACCGTGTTAAACAAATAAAATCAAAACCTACCTTACTGCTGAAAGTTAATTTTCTATAACTGTAAAGTTATTTTAAATTTGAACCAAGATAAGAGAAAACAGTTACCATAATCTTGCTTTCTGTAATCTGTCCATAGAGGTTCCATATTTAAATCATGATTGGCTACCATGAAACCTTTATGCACATCTAAAATCTCAGAAAAAAGAAAGTAATGATAAGTGTTTCACGGATGTAACTTGCATTCTATACAAATGAATGCAAAACTAAAAAGCCTACAGCTTGTTTGGAAATGGCTTAAATGAAAAGTAACTAAATCCACTTTGAGATTTAAGAAATAATTTCCTCTTTAATGATAGTCAAGTAAAAATGTAGATGCTTGGTTTCCATTATGTTATACAATGTCAGAGTAGTTTTCTACCAAGAAAATAATAAAACCAAATAAATAGCAGTAAAAATAATGAACCCAATTATGTATATAGCTGGGGACCTTTTAAATGTAAACTATAGGCAGGCAGGGGAGAAAGTATTCCAACTCCTCGGTAAACTTAATTTCAAGGTTCATGTAGTATACACTCAGAAAAATATCTGATTTAGATAGCCTTTGGAAGGTCATTAAAATTTTCCCGTATCTCCCTCTTTCCTATCTTGTTCAGCAGCAAAGAGGTTTAACTAAATGCTTTATAAGGGAAATTAGTAATTTAAATAAACATTTTATGCTGGGAAAAATACAGCTGGGAAAAGGCGCATGCATAACCAAACAGAGAGAAAGCAGTGACCATCCCAAAGCTTTTTGATTGCTTATAGCTTGCTTCAGTTGCATTAAGCCAAACTGGTGCTGTCTTTCTCCTTTTGCGCTCTGCACACTGTTAGTGCTCACCTGCAGCTTTCCTTCCAAAATAGCCCATTACATGACTGTACAGATCCCTCAGTGGAGCCTCTGGTGGCATTCTGTTCTGCCTCTGTGGGGAAACATTTGCCTTCGGCTTCGAAAGAGCATGTACAACAGTTTTATAAACGCCACCCAGGGAGCCCTGCTGTAGTCCTGCCTCATGACTTGATGACCTAAGAGTACTCTGACTACCTGACTGACTACTTGCAATTCCTTCTTTCTGTAAAATGACGGTGGGAATCTCTGTAGATTCCTTAACTGTCTTACTACTTACTGATGCCGCACTAACTGTATCTAGAGGCCTGTACACACCAGGTTTTACCAGCTCTGTGACACTATTTGAGCTGGTGTGGGGGTTGCTGGTGCTACTACTGCTGCTACTACTAAAGCCACTGAGCTTCCGCAGTCTCATCTTCCATGGAGCCTCCTTGTTTTCCAGAGGATTGTAAAACTGAACTGACTCAGTAGATGGTCTAAAAGTAACATGAACACTATTTCGTTTTTTAGTAGCAATTTTCATGATTTTGGCTCTGTGAGTTACTGTTTCAGACAAGCTCCTTTTAGTTGGAGAAAGCTTGCTAGTGCTTGTAACATGAGGCATTCTACGGTTAACAGGTGCTTTTAGTGTAGTTTTCTTGGCATGCATAACATGTGGGACAGTGATTTTTTCATTAATTTGCACACCCTTAACCTTTTCACCTAGTGTTGTATCTACACAGGCATCTAACTCTGTGGCTGTTTGTCTATACAGATGTTTCCTCTTTTCTTTATCACAAGGGCTATCTGAACTAGGTTCCGATGACTGTTTATCACTGTTTAGCTGTTTACATTTTTCAGAAGTTTTTGTTCTCATAAAGCTGTCTAACTGGTTGGTTGCAATATTACTCATGGAGACAGCTGAGTTTGGTTCTTTTTGAAATTGTATGTTTTCAGGAGTTCCAACAAACGAAGTGATATTTTCTGATTTACTTTCCTGATCTATGTATTCTAATTTATCTAAGGATGATTGTTCATCCCTATTTACTGCAATAATCAGTTCCTGCGAAGCTGCATCTTTACCTAACTCGTTTTTACTATGATTTTCCTGGTTTTCCTTAAAATATTCTTTCAGGGAGGAAAGAAGATCATCATCTCCTTCAAGGTCAATGTACTGGATTTGTTCAAAAGCTGAATCTGCAAGTTCTACTGGATCTATTAAGTGACAAAGATGGTCATATATGCTATCACCAACTTCCAGAGAAGACTCTCTACTATGAGTATCAGTGATGTGGCTTTCAGTGGATCTAGTTATTGAAGAAGCCTCTGTGGAACTCTGCAAGCTTGGCGCATGACGGGATGAACTGTCAATGACAGGAACTGCACCTTTGGCTCGTTCAACAGTGAATGGTTCCAAGATATCAGAAGTGCTGCTACTTCGAGGCAATGGCTGCTCCTCATTCAAAGCACCAAAAACTTCATTTCCAGTGTCTTCACTTTGTGAAAAATGTCTGACCCTAGTTGGACGGGGAAGTATTTGAGCATCATCAATATCTGTAAAAAACAGAAAAATTACATAGAGTAGGCACTATATGAATATGAAAAGTAATTATTCATTTCAATCACACCCTAAGCATATGCTTAAAAGTAAAAAAATTTGAGATTCTTTTGTAAGCTCAATGAAAGAAAATCTATTACAAATAGGAATCTGTTTTTAAAAAATGATATGGGCACAAGCCAACATAGCATGTAGTATAAATGAATTAGAAAACTACCAGAATACATTTTAAAATGTTAACATGCACAGAAACAGACAGTGAGGTAATGAAACATTTGGAAGTGCAATTCAAGATAGAGCTGTGCCAATAAATCAAGCAATTCAAACTTGCTATTCAACTTTTCCTACTTATTTAAGTTTCAAGCAGAATAAGTAGATCTTATCACAAAAAAGGTGATCTAAATATTTCATTGTAGGATCTTACAGGGTCTCATAAATTCCTGTTTCCTTCTTTACCAGCCAAGAAGCATCGTCTTTTCTTCAAATCTTGCTTATAACTGATCACATATTACAAATAGAAACCTCCAACTTCTACCTGAAGTTCTCTTTGTCAGGAAACTATTTATCTCTTCCACTGAGGTGTTTTACTTTATTATATTATTAAAACCTATTCATCCTACCAAATAAAATCAATACCTTGCTAAAAAAATTAACTGTACCTTTTTGTTTCTGATACAAACACCATTAAATCTACCAGGAAGAAACTTTCTCTGCCTATCAATGGCCCATTCCATTAAACAACCAATGAACCCTAAAAATAGTACCTATGTCCACGGTATTTCTTTTAAAGAATTAAAGATTTTAGAGTCAAAATGGACATCACAGGTTACCTAATTTAGTAACTTTCTCACTGGAAACTGGCCCAAAGAGATGAAGACACTCTCAAATTTGTAACTATGAAGTCTGAGAAGCAGGCTTGGTGTACAATGTCACGGCACTGTTTTTGCTGCCTGAAGTGCTAAGTATGTGGTAAACCCTCAAAAATATTTAAGAAATTGAAAATCAAAATGTGAAGTACTATTTAACTGTAGACATATATACAAATTAGAAAGTTTAGAAGTAAAATACAGTGTCTATGAATCCATCATGGCCTTTAATGTTACCTAGAAATAACGTGAAAATTTTCTTTCAGAAGTCAAGAAAATACAATGAAAAAAGGACAAAGAGTCAAAAAGTCAGATGTTGTTACTCATTAGGTTTGTAACGCAAAAATTGTAAGTAACAAAACTCTAACTGAACAATAAAAATGAACACATTTAGATCCATGGTAAAACTGACTTATCCAAGATCACAAATAAATTTATTGATGGTGCTAGGTCTAAAACTTGGTTTTCTTATTCTAGACTCTGAGACCACAATTTCCTCATTTATCAAATGGGGATAATAAGTAAAAATATTCTCAGGATCTATGCAATGGATTAAAGGAGGCTAGTCTGCATCACCTTCTTTGTATGAGGTCCAAAAGGAGTCACCTTATACTAAGTTCAGATCGAGAGAAGTTTGTAATATGCTGAGATTGCACTACATTCCTGAAGATACACATTTAGATTCTCGACATAGGTTAAATACAAAATATCTGGATAAATCTGAAACAGCTTCTTTTCATCATTAAGTTGAAGAGAATATAATACTTTAAAAAACTGATGTTGGTTTTCTACTTCATAAACTCCACTTAGAAATTGTTCTAAATGAAAAACAAAGCATTTCCTCAAAACTTCACATTTATACATTTATACTCATTATTTAATATTGCAGTAGGTAACTAATGCATATTGACGAATGTTAAGTATTCTGGTTTATCTCCCATAATAGATCATAAGAACTTCTGTCTAGACACTACATTCAACATGCACTCTACTTTCTTTCCACAAAATATTTTAATAAGACTCAACAAAGGATAAAGATTATATAACTCTTCTATAAAAATTCTTAAGAATTTTATAGTTGGAATTTTATCAGCTGCAAATTCAAATTCAAGATCTTAAAACCTAATTTGTGAGACTAACAAATATATAAACTTCAGGGAAAAAGTAGAATATTAGTTTTAATTTTTAGTTCCTTTACCGGTATTTCATTTTTCTATTCTAAAGCCAGGAAAGATTACTGTGAAGTTGTCTTTTTAGGAATTTTTCTCCCAAACTTAGTCCTCACCTTGTAGATTAGCAAATTTAATCATTATTTCAGACTAAGTGTTTTTTCCCCTAAACTTCCGTTAACATATAAGAATACCTAAAAAACTTCCAAGTTTAAGAGGGCAAGAAGTTAAAAAAAAACACGATATTTTTCTATCAATAATGTACTGTTCAGAGAATTTAAACAAAAAACTTTTGAAAGTTTTAAGGTTTAAATACAGTTCTTACACAGGCATATGACAATACTAATTGCATAAAATCAAAGAGGATAACTGCTGACAGGAAATCAAAGTCAGCACATGAATTACACATAATTGACTTTAATAAGCCTTAAATTTAAAGAAACATATTTGAACTTTGTTAAGAAGAAAAAGACTAAATGATAGCTAAATCATGTAAGTCATTCTTCTGTATCCATGGGGACTGGTTCCAGGAGCCCCCACAGATGCTAAAATCCACGGGCATTCAGGTCTCCTATATAAAATGACCTAGTACAGTGAATACAGTTGGCTCTCCATAGCTGCAGATATACACAGATTCAACCAACCTCAGACACAAAGGGCCAACTGCCTAGTCTCTTCCACATGCTAAGCATTTTAAGCATCTTATACATATTAACTCATTTAATCGTCACAATAACCTCATGAAATAGGTGTTATTATTTCCATTTTATAGATGAAGAAACTATTTAATTGACTTGCCTGAGGTTACACAGCTAGAAGGTGGAGAGCTAGGATTTGAAGTAAGGTAAAAATTGGTTCATGGTCTTAATCTTGAATAATATATATTCATGAAATAATTCATTAATATCTTAAATTGGTAAAAATTAATTATATTAAAAAATTATAAAGCAGCAGTGATTTACCTTTATAAAGATAAGAATCTTAGAAATCAAAACTGAGTCACATACAAATATTAGTAAATTATACAGAACACAATGGACAAACTTTGTATTGGATTGCTGAAAATAACGGTGACATCAGGTTAAAATAGAAACAGCATTCAAAACTATTTAATTATGCTGGTTATATTTTACCTGGAACAACAGCAGCTTCTAATGAAATTATTTTAATCTGAGGTATCAGTAACCACTGATTGAGCAAAACAAGAAATTTAACCAAAAAAAAACAAAAAACAAAAACAAAAAAAACTTGTACACTGAGAAAATGCCTCCCTACAGAGCACACAAAGTACTAGAAATGTCAAGTTTTATCTCTGAATTTGCTCAATAATGTTTTAGCATGAAAGTGATGGAAATTATTTCTGGATTAAAAACTAGTTCTTTCTGAATGTTCTGTTTCAAAGAAAAGTTTTCTTTGCTATTTCAAAGGATAAGCTGTAAACTAAAGTGTAATATCAGCTTGTAACATGTAAAAAAAATTCTTTCCACTGGAATTTACCTTTCTTCATGATTTTGTTTATATTAACATTACAAAATCTCCACTGCTTGAAATAGCTCTTGTCACATAGTAGGGGCTCAATAAATACTGGTAGAAGTATGTCTTTTATATTAAAAATTAATAGCTGCTAACTAGTAACATATCAAGCTAGTTTCTCAGGGAAAAAAATCCATCAAGGTATAATAGTAACATACCACTAGAAAATTTTAATAAATTCTAAAACAAGGTACAGAATAAAGTGCTAAAATCCCTTTTACCGAAGTTAAATTCTATTCTCGGTCAATCACAAACATTAGCTATCAGTAATAACATTTTTACAGCTCTTGAATCCATAAAATCACTTATATTTGTTTATGGAGAAACTGATGCCATTCTGAAGCTTAAGTTTTCTCTGGAATTACCTAAAGGAAATGCCAATGTCTTTTATCTAATTAAAAAAAAATTTTTTTTGCCTATTTGGGCTACAATGGCAATGGACCTTCAAGGTAAGTTAAGAACTACACAGTATCTATATTTCCAATTTTATTATCAGCAGAGGCTAGTAAAAAGCTCTACATCTTTTTAAGACTAGATGTTCAATTTGTAGGTAATTCAAAACAGTATCCATATTATTGAAATCATAAGAAGAGACTAAAAAGCAATAAAAGAAGCTTAAATAATTTTAATTTTAGACCACTAAATTTAAACCACTAAACTATTTTCTATTTTTACCCTTCTAACTCTTAAATTCTAGAAACAGACAAATGACCAATATATTTTTTATGATAAGAAAATTATACTGTTTTATTTGTTTATAAACATATTATATAATGTCATGTTTAGGTGAGCTTCAAATTTTTGAGATGGACTTTTAAAAAAATTAACACAAATTATTTCAGAAAAAAGAAATCTAATTTAGAAGTATGTTAGAATCTGCTGGGTTTTTAGGTGGAAAACCTATAAAATTACTTTCATATATTGATGACAAGAAGAAATAAATTCCTTGATTATGTAAAGGGCCTACTTGTATGATCAGAGATAGAAAAATTTTCTTCCTTATTAGGCAGACTCTAGGAACCATATGGGACATGAGAGATAGCATCTTCTTTCTCCTAATACTCAGAAAACAGAAGTAGAAAGATAAAAATATTTTGCTCTACAGTGCTCAATTCAAATAATAAAGCATTGTTAATAACATTAGCAGACTTTGTAATATGGCCTAGACAGACTAGAGTCTAACACTACGAAATATGGCACACAAATTAGCAGTTTTGAAAACTAATTGGAAGAAAGTAGGTCTGTAAACTTAACAACGGTGAGAAACCCACAGTACTTAACTAGAAAATAAGAAGAAACAGTTGCAAAAGTCAGTTACTCATCATGTTTATGTTCTTTTATATCCCTTCTGTCATTAAAGTATTATTTTTGCAGTAAAAGTTAATTTGCTTAAGAACAATTACTGAGATTTCTGGCTTCTCTCTGTTTATCAGAAAAAATAAGGACTGCTAGGTTGGGCTCCCAGATGTGTAAAAGTACAATCCAGTGAGGAGAAAGGACAGGGAAAATGTGCTCGCCCAGACACCAGCGCGCTACTTACAGAACTTTAAAAAATGAAGTTAGATGCTTCTGCAATCCCCAGGATATTCTATCAAAACCTGAGACAGGAGCCTGGGAAAAAAATATTTTTTGACATCAGATGAGTCTGATGTTAAGAGTTAATGTTACTGACATAGTATCTATGCCCTTGGAATAGTCCCTAGAGCTTAAGAAAAACTCTTCAAGGATATTCAGCTATCCAACTAATTTAATCTATCTACAGATATACAGCGTCACACTCACAACAAAGCAGGTTGAATGGACATCCAACCAAGAATAGTGGAGGAGAAAAAAGGGCTGGATAAAAATAGAGTACTTTGAAAACTCAGTCTATTTTTAGAAACTGCAGATTGTTAAAATAAACAAACATAAAAGGAATTTCTTTTTACCCCATAACTATTCAAGAGTATCAAGTAAATATTTTTCTGGAAAACTCTACTTCTAACCAAAAGCTAGAGTGATTGTCTATGCTCATGTTCATTGTTTTATTGGTGAAGTAGTTACAGAAACCCTAACTCTTGATTTAGATGATGCACCTAGGAAATAATTAATTATTCTTGAGTTCAGTTAAGCCTGCTCACATCAGGGGGAGAGAGAAAACTTGCAAAACAGTTTTTTTCTTTTATGTAGTTTATTTTCGTTTTTAATTTCCGACTATATACCCCACCTTCGTTTGGGAGAAATCTGATATTAATGGGATTAGGGATGGTGGAAGGGACTTCATCTGAAATAACCTTATTAATAAAAATGCACTTTCCCTCGCATAAACCTACAATCCATTAGAAACTGAAAGGATACCGGGATATGTTGTTAAAAAAAAAAAAAAAAACCCAGCAACATCACCAAAAGTCGCAACATCAGGGAAACATTCCTAAGAAGAGTGATAGGAAAGCACAGAAGAATGCACAAATAACTTTCTCTGAGCCAGCACATTCTGTACAGTAAGTACAGTTGGCCCATGGGTTTGCATTGCACATTTCCACTACTACAGAACTACGTGATGAGTGGTTGGTTGAATCTGCCCATGTGAAAGCACAGAAATGGAGGGTCTACTTTAAAGTTAAATATGAATTTTGGACAATGCGAGGGCCAGCACCCCATCACCTCTGTTGTATTCAACACAAGTTTGCGTCTGTCTAAAAGACAAGGCATCATATGATTTTACTAATACAAAAATTTTTTTAAAAAGAAAAAAAATTTCTGGGGTGGGGGCTACTAAGTGGAAAGTGTCACTAGGGAATTTGGGTGGTAATGGAAAATTCCATGTTTTGTTTGTGGTAAAAATTGATAGGGGTATGTATAATTCTTAAAACTCACTGAACCCAACCCAGGAACCATGCATTTTATTATATGTTAATTAAGCCTTGTTGAAGAGCAGACCATCCCAGTACTAGAAACCTAGGACCTGAGGCAAAATTGGAAAGCTGAGCAGCTTTTGAGGTGCCTTAGAATTTGGGGCTTCACAGAATGGTTTCTTCGCTTGGTTTAAAAATGAGTTGAGTTCTTAGAATTCTATATACTATTGTAATGTAATATAAATACAAAGATTTATTTCCAAAGCAACTTTTAGATTATGTACTTTTCTTGATTATTGATTTCTCTGGCTTAAGTTCCATTATTATAGATAATGGAGAACACATTATTCAAGATTTACCATATTGTTAGTCAAAATAGTGGGAAATTAAAAGTCAAGGCTCTCACTATTATCTTCCAAGTCATCTTTTGTGAGATATGTATAATGACATTAAAAATATACATTACTACTTCTTTTAACCACCTAGGAAGAAAAAAAACAAACATAAACAAACAAACAAGCAAAACTCCATCCATTTACAATCCAAAATATCGGTCATTGGCACAGCACTAAACTGAGCACTTCCAGAATGAACTGGCAAGGATAGCATTAGAGTTCAAATAACTCAAAATGTTGATTTCTCAACCACTTCCCCGATTTCCCACACCTCCCCCAAAGAAATTAACTCTGAAGAGTTCATTTGATTAAGCAAAATTTGAAAGCAGAAGGATTAAAAAGTGAAAAAGGTGGTGCAGAAATTAGCAGAGGTGGCACTACCTGAAAGCTCATCAGAAAGGGGAGTGAGAACAATATCAGGCAAGAAGGGTTTGGAAGTATGGATCAGAACAGGAGCACTTTTAGCACTGCGTATATACGCCGATGGCAGAGCACATTCACCAATGGATCGGCTTCTCATGGCTTTAAAAAAGGAAAAGAAAGAAGTGGGGAAGGAAAAAAGAAGAGTGACTATAATGAAAGGCTTGTGTCACAGAAAAAGCAGCAACAGAGAAAACTAAAAGATACAAAGGAAGGAAATCTTAAATTAAAACATTTCAGCACAGCAAATACTGGCAAGCTGTAAGAAAAGAAATCAGAGAACACACATGACATTCTGAATGTAAATTTTTGGTGTAAAGCAGGAAAATGCTTTTTATTATTAGCAGTTACAATGGTATAGAACTAAAAACAGCAGACACTTTAATTAGCACTATGTTCTTAAAACCAAAGGTTGAAAAGTTCATTGAATGGAAACGTTGAAAAGAACTCAATATTATTAATTCAAAGAAATTTTTGGTACCATATTTAAGCATTTCTCTGAGTCATTCTTCTTAATGAAGCTGAATTCCAAGAACAAATTCCTACTTTCACACTCTTCCCTAAAAAGTTTCAAAGTCACTCAAAGGTCTTTTTAGAGACTTTTATTCATAATCTAGAGGATTGAACCTCATGGTTAGTATTTGTTCCTGGTAGAAGAAGAATGCTTGATCAAATCAGTATCTATTTAAAGTTAATAGCATAATTAAAAACTTTTAAGTAGAAACATTTACAGAAAATAGAACTTACAATCAGCGTGAGGAATCAAGTTATTGAGAAAAATAAGTTTATGCGTATTCAAATCTTAAGTATATTATATACAAACTTAAATTTTTAAAGATAAACACTTAAAAACTAGATTAATTTCTAAAAATTTCATTTGTAGTTGTATTTGATAATTTCTTTTAAAAAGTCAACAGTTCACAAAATTAAAGACAAATTTTGACACACTCAGAAATAAATTAATAATCAAGTTTATACTTCCCACATTTTTAACTTATCTTTCAGTTTAGGGATTCTTGAGTAAATGAAGGTTTGTATGAATAGAGAACTTAAAAGAAACAATATTGCATAATATTTGGTGTAATAATGACATTGGTTAAAAATATACATATATATTTGAATGTTACTATGAATTCAAAATCATAGGTTTTCCTGATTACTAGAAACAGCTAGTTCCCTGATGCCTAATCCCTGAGCCGGTCCCTGAAACTTCGTCTCCTCCTACTGTTCTCCTAGGTTGCTGCCACACAGAATTTTATACTATTTCTTGAAAACTGCATGACCCTTCACAACAAAATGGTTTTGTGAGTTCATAATATATTTGGTCTTCTTTTCTTCCTGACACTCCTCCATACTCAAAATGTCATCTCATCTCTGAAGCTTTTAAGACTCTCTCACATAATTAACTTACTAGCAATACAGCAATTACTTAAACAAGAATTCCTGCTTTTACAAAGCTTACAATCTATTTTTAACAGACAGTATGTTTTACATGTCAGCCTCCCAACTTTTCAAAGGCAAAAATTGTATCTTCTTATCTTTATATCTCTGGTGCCTGGCACACACAAGCTCAAAAAAATCTCTACTGAACAAGTATTCATATTTGGTGCAGCATAGTATTTTGGAAAAAAAAAAAAGCAAAAGTTTCAGTTGTGAATACACAGAGGGGAAAATAAAAAAAATTATTAACCAAAAACTAAACGTCATAATTACTGAAAAAGGATAGAGATTCCCCTCACCCCGACATTTACAAATGTTAGCAAAATAAAGATTCCTTAAGAGCAGCTTTTACGTAAATTTACGTGCAGCAAAAACATGGAAGGTTGGACTATATTAAGAAAATGGCAACCTGTCTTCAATGTATGACTTCCCATGTAATATATTAAAGATAAGTGTATTTTAAAATTGAAGCCATACACAAAATGTCAGAATCTGGCCATACTCTTGTTTTCCTGCTAGCTTCTTCTCCTTCTTGTGAAAGTGACCAATAATTTTATAATACAATTTGAAATAAAAGTTGACTTCTAGATAATCCTTCATTAAAACTTATTAGAGCACAGACACAAATATACAGGTAAAACTTGAAGTCTGCTCATTAATACAAAAGGTAAAATACCATCTACAGTTATAATCAGATGTGATTTTTAGAGATATTTCTTTTAAAACTAAATTGAATCAAATTTTCAATTCCACAGATGAATTACAAGTTTTCTTGATTTTCCCCCCTGGGTTAGATAATTCCTTGGCGATAACAATTCTTCTGTTCCTTCTTTCCCACCATCAACCTGAAGAAAGAGCTTGGGCATTTCCCTTGGGACTTTTACCATAATCACAATGGTGTAAGTTTGGGATATGATTCTAAATGAATTTTTCAACAGACTCACAGACATAGTAAACAAATTTATAGTAACCACAGGGAAACAGAGTGAGAAGGGATAAATTGGGAGTCTGAGATTTGCAAATACTAACAACTATTGTATAAAATAGATAAAAAACAAATTTCTTCTGTATAGCACAGGGAACTATATTCAATATCTTATAGTAACCTATAAAGAAAAAGAATATGAAAACAAATATATCTATATCTATATATATGTATGACTGAAACATTAGGCTGTACACTAGAAACTGACACATTATAACTAACTATACTTCAATTAAAAAAAACAGAAAAGAGTAATAGCAAAAAAAATTAAAATAAAAATAAAAAAGAACCCCTCCATTTGTTACTGTACTGCAGGTCTTTACGCATACCTGGAAATCAGTCAAGTGCCTCACAGTTGTGCAATCCACACTACAGAATGATTTACAATGGATTAGCTACTGGGATTTGGGGGGATTTACTAATCTAAAGTTTAGATCAGAGAATCTCTGTAAAGCCACTGAAATTCCTACTGCTGCATTTATTTCTAAGCCGTAAGCAGCAGTGATCTCAAATCTGTAATGTGCTTTATGTAGATGGAAGGGTAGTATTGAAAAATAATATCAAGAAGCAAAAACAAATTTTCAAACCTATAAGCATGTCAATTTCTGAAAGCTTCTTATCTTTACTCCTCTCAAAAAAAAAAAAAAAAAAAAGAACAAAGGAAAATAGATGTACCTTCCCATAAATTCATCTTGGACCATAAAATACACATACTATATCAAAAACTATAACCTTCCCTAAAGAGTTCCCATGTGGCTTAAGAAATTCATGGACAGCAAATGCAATGGATCACTAAAAGCATACAAAAGCATATAAAATATACAGGAGGAGGGCAACTCCTGCTTTTTCTCATTTCTAAAAAGTTACACATATTTCTCCCTATTTATAATTAAGTACTCAAGTGTGTGCACTGGCAGAAATACCTTTTTAAGTCCTCCATTATAACAAACATAAACTACTGGGACATTGTGCTGTACACCAGAAACTGACACATTGTAACTGACTGTACTTCAATAAAAATTAAAATAATAATAACAAAAAACATAAACTAAGAGGAAAATCTGAAAACAAAAGCAAAGATATATTTGTTCCAGAAGTTAAATACCAAGTTTTAAATCCTAACTGTAAACAAGTTACACTGCTTCTTACAAATATATTCTAAAATAAGTCCTAAATTCACTGCATCTCCTTTAAAGTAATTCCTAAGTTCACTGCATCTCCTTTAATATTTGTTGGCATAAGCAAAACTTTACATATGCTATCCAAATAAAATTTTCTAATTAAAATTTAAACTTATGTTTAATATTAATAACATAAAATTTCTTACTCAGCCCATGCTGGATAATCTGAAGGTTAAAGGATTATATGCTATGTTTAATTCTTTTTTTTAAATGTCAGACAAGTTGCCTTTAAGTAAAATAAATGATAAATTCTCTGAGAATTCCTCTCTGAAAATCCTACAGAGCAACCAATAAAATAAGTCTGAATATCATATAACAAAATTACTACTTTGTAAATTTGACCATACACTTTATTACTGTCCTTGTGAATTAAAAGGATATTAGGTGTGTACTTCAGTTTAGACTACTAGTAAAAAAAAAAAAAGTTGTTTTAGGTTAAATTAGTCTTAAAAAGTTATATATATTTTATCCCTCTACTGAGTAATTCAAAGTCATAGGAAATAATATGATAGTTTTAACATGAAAGGAACCAAGTTTGTTATTAAAAGGAATACTGCATAAAAGAGAAATGTTAAGTAAAATCAGAAATATTATCAACATGACTTATTTCTCCCAGTACAAGTCATAAAATTTAGAAATGAACAATGACACAAAGTTTAAAAAGTAAATTAAGAAATTTATAGGTAAATCTGTGGTTATTTCAAATTTCTAAATTATTTTGTTCCTAATGAACATATATATTTTAAATTAATACAGGCATACCTTGTTTATGGTATAAAACACTCTGAAGCATTTTATTGCGCTTCACAGATACTGCGTTTTTTATACAAATTGAAGGTTTGTGAAACGCTGTATCAAGCAAGTCTACAGGCACCATTTGTCCAACAGCATTTGCTCACTTCGTGTCTGTGTCACACTTTGG
Organism: Camelus bactrianus; assembly: GCF_048773025.1. NCBI lineage: Eukaryota > Metazoa > Chordata > Mammalia > Artiodactyla > Camelidae > Camelus > Camelus bactrianus. The sequence continues at coordinate 53,716,811 of NC_133544.1, read as the reverse complement.
TAATTCTCACACTATTTAAAACTTTTTCATTATTATTGTATTTGTTGTGGTGAGCAGTGATCTTTGATATTACTATAGTGATTGTTTCGGGGCACCATGAACCATGCCTATGTGATATGACAATGAACTTAACTGATAAACGTTGTGTGCTTTGTGAATGCTCCACCAATGGGCTGTTTCCCCATCTCTCTCCCTATTTCTTGAGACACAATTTTGAAATTAGGCCAATTAATAACCTGACAATGGCCTCTAAGTGCTCAAGTGAAAGGGAGAGTCACACATCTCTCACTTTAAATCAAAAGCTAGAAATGATTAAGTTTAGCAAGGAAGGCTTGTCAAAAGCCATGCAGACCAAAAGCTAGGCCTCTTGTACTAAGCAGCCAAGCTGTGAATGCAAAGGAAAAGCTCTTTAAAGAAATTAACAGTGAACAACCGTAAGTAAAACAAAACGACAACCTATGGAATGGGAGAAATTTTTGCAAATGAAACCAACAAAGGCTTGATCTCCAGAATATATAAGCAGCTCATATGACTTAATAAGAAAAAACCAAACAACCCAATCCAAAAATGGGCAAAAGACCTAAACAACCAATTCTCCAAGGAAGACATACAAATTATCAATAGGCACATGAAAAACTGCTCAATATCACTCATTATCAGAGAAATGCAAATCAAAACTACAATGAGGTTATCACCTCACACCAGTCAGCACAGCCATCATTCAAAAGTCCACAAATGACAAATGGTGGAGAGGCTGTGGAGAAAAGGGAACCCTCCTACACTGCTGGTGGGAATGCAGTTTGGTGCAGCCACTGTGGAAAACAGTATGGAGATTTCTCAAAAGACCAGGAATAGACTTACCATATGACCCAGGAATCCCGCTCCTAGGCATATATCCAGAAGGAACCCTACTTCAAAAAGACACCTGCACCCCAATGTTCATAGCAGCACTATTTACAATAGCCAAGACATGGAAACAGCCTAAATGTCCATCGACAGATGACTGGATAAAGAAAAGGTGGTATATTTATACAATGGAATACTATTCAGCCATAAAAACCAACAACATAATGCCATTTGCAGCAACATGGATGTACCTGGACAATGTCATTCTAAGTGAAGTAAGCCAGAAAGAGAAAGGAAAATGTCGTATGAGATCACTCATATGTGGAATCTAAAACAAACAAACAAACAAACAAACAAACAAACAAAAAACAGAAACAGACTCATACACAGAATACAAACTTGTGGTTGCCAAGGAGGAGAGGGGTGGGAAGGGATAGACTGGGAGTTCAAAATTTGTAGATACTGACAGGCATATGTAGAATAGATAAACAAGATTACACTGTATAGCACAGGGAAATATATACAAGATCTTGCAGTAGCTCACAGTGAAAGAAAATGTGACAATGAATATACGCATGTTCATGTATAACTGAAAAATTGTGCTCTACACTGGAAGTTGACACAACATTGTAAAATGACTATAACTCAATAAAAAAAAGTTTTTTTTTTTTTTAAAAAGAAAAGAAATAAACAGTGAACAGACTAACTGCTGATATGGAGAAAGTTTTTGTTGTCTGGAAACAAGATCTAACAGCCAGAACATTCTCTTACAACAAATCCTAATCCAGAGCAAGGTCCTAACTCTCTTCAATTCTAGGAAGGCTGAGAGAGGTGAGTAAGCTGTAGAAGAGAAGTCTGAAGCTAGCAGAGTTGGTTCATGAGATTTAAAGAAAGAAGCCATCACCATAACATAAAAGTGCAAGTGGTGATGTAGAAGCTGTAGCAAGTTACCCAGAAGATCTAACTAAGATCATTAATGAAGGTGGCTACATTACACAAAAGATTTTCAACGTGGACACAACAGTCTTCCAGTGGAAGAAGATGCTATCGAGGACTTTCACAGCTAGAGAAGTCAGTGGCTGGCTTCAAAGAACAGGCTGACTCTCTTAGGGGCTAATGCAGCAGGTGGTGACTAAGTTGAAGCCCATGCTCGTTTACCATTCTGAAAATCCTAGGGGCCCTTAAGAATTATCCTAAACTGACGTGGTCTGTGCTCTATCAGTGGAACAGCACATCTGTTTACAACATACTGAATACTTCAAGCCCACTGTTGAGACCTACTGCTCAGAAAAAAAGATTCCTTTCAAAATATTACTGCTCATTGACAAGGCACCTGGTCACCCAAGCTCTGATGGAGATGTACAATGAGATTCGTGTTGTTTTCATGCTGGCTAACACATCCACTCTGCAGCCCATGGATCAACGAGTCATTTCAACTTTCAAGTCTGATTCTTTAAGAAATACATCTCATGAGGCTATAGCTGCCAAAGATGGTGATTCCTCTAATGGATCTGGGCAAAGTCCATTGAAAACCTTCTGGGAAGGATTCACCATTCTAGATGCCATTATTAAGAACATTCGTGATTTACAGGAAGTGGTCAAAACGTTAACATTAACAGCAGTTTGGAAGAAGTTCATTCCAACTCTTATCAATAACTTTAGTGGAGGAAGTAACTACAAACATGGTAGAAAAAAGAACAGAACTAGCCTGAGAATATGACTGAATTGTTTCAGTCTAACATAAAACTTAATAGATGAGAAGTTTCTTCTCATGAATGAGAAAAGAAAGCAGTCTTGAGGTGGAACCTATTCCTGGTGAAGATGTTGTGAAGATTGTTCAAATGGCAATCAATGATTTAAAATATCACATAAATTTAGCTGATAAAGCTCTGGCAGGGTTTGAGAGGACTGATTACACTTTTGAAAGAAGTTCTACTGTGAGTAAAATGCTATCAAACAGCATTGGATGCTACAGAGAAATTGTTTGTGAAAGGAAGAATCAATCAATGTGCAAACTTTGTCAATGGTCTTTAAGAAACTGCCACAGTCACCTCAACCTTCAGCTACCACCACCCTGATCAGCCAGTAGCCATTAACATCGAGACAAAACCCTCCACCAGCAAAAAGAAGGTTTTGAATTGCTGAAGGTTCCGATTGATGGTCAGCATTTTTAGCAATATTTTTAATCAAGGTATGTACATTGTTTCTTTAGAAATAATGCTACTGCACACTTAACAGATTGCAGTACAGTGTAAACATAACTTTTATATGCACTGGGAAACCAAAAAATTCATGTGACCCACTTTATTGGGATATTTGCTTTATTGGGGTGGTCTGGAACCGAATCCACAATATCTCCTAAGGTATGCCTGTACGCTTTAATTTTTAAAAAGCAGTTTTAGGTTTGCAGAAATATTGAGTGCCAAGTACAAAGAGTAAGAATACATCCCTTTCTCTTTTCATCCCCAGCTCGAGTCTCCCCAAGTACTGACATCTTGCATTAGTGTGGTATACTTTCTACAACTGATGAGCCAATACTGACACAGTATTACTAACAAAAGCCCATTCTTTACATTAGGGATCACTCTTTATGTTGTACACTCTATGAGCTTTTGACAAATGCATAATAACATGTGTACACCATTACAGTATCATACAGAACAGTTTTACTGCTTTAAAAACCCTGTTCTCTACCTATTTGTCCCTCCTTGTTGCTCTGTTCCCCATCCCCACCCCCAGCAACCAGTGACGTTTTTACCATTTCTTTAGTTTGCCCTTTTCCAGAATGTCATATTGTTGAAATCATACAGTATAAAGCCTCTCAAGTTGGTGATTTTACTATGCATTTGGGACTCCTCCATATTTTCTCCATGGCCTGATGGCTCACTTTTTTTTTTCTTTTCACTTCTTGTCAGTGAATAATATTCCGTTGTGTGGATATACCACAGTTTCTTACTCTATTCACCTATTTAAGAATAACTTGGTTGATTCCAAGTTTTGGCAACTAGGAATAAAGCTGCTACAAACATCTAGCAGATGTCTGTGTGGACACAGGTTTTCAACTTACCTGGGTAAATGTCAAAGGTGGTCTGATTCTATGGTAAGAGTATCATAAGTTTTTTAAGAAACTATCAAACTGTCTTCCAAAGTGGCTGTACCATTTTGCATTCCCATGAACAATGAGAGTTACTATTTCTCTATATCCTTGTCAGCATTTGGTGCTGTCACTGTTTTGGATTTCAGCCATTCTAGTAGGTGTGTAGTGGTATTTCACTGTTTTAAGGGCAACTTAATTTCCAATCCTATAGATTAAAACTACAGACATATCTGTATATAAGTACAAAGTATAGATTTATATATAACTTTATTCTGGTCCGTTTTTAACAGCATAAAGTTGGAAATAAACTAAATGTCCATCTTCAGGATAGAGGTTAAATTATGGTACTGCCATGTAATAAAATCTGATGCAAGAAGTTCAACATTTTTTGATATGTAATTATCTTTAAGATATATCATTATAGCTTGACTTCATTGCCTACCACTCTAGTCTTTCTTTATTTTACACTTCAGCCACTCTGGCTTCCTTACTCTTCCTTAAATACTAAAGCACACTCCTGCTCCAGGGCTTTTATTCTTTTCCTTCTGCCTGGAACACTCTTCCCCCAGATACTTGCTATCACTTTATTCAGGTTTCTGTTCTTATATCATATTGACCAGACAGGCTTTCACTGACCTACCTATCTAAAACAGTCCCATTTCTCCATCCTAGGACTCTTGTCCCTTATCCTGCTTTACTTTTCTTCATAGTACTTAATACCTCCTGATATGTTTGGTTTATCTGCTTATTGTATGCCTCCCCTGACACTAGAATTGCCAACTTCAATGGACTTTATTTGCTTTGTTCACACATACATCATCAATGCTTAGAACAGGGTTTCCATAGCAAATACTTAAAAGTATTTTTTTTTATTTGAATGTCTAAAAGCCATGATTCCCCACAGTGTATACATTATGCTGTATACCTGGTTTTAGAGGAATGCTTTAAAAACTAGTAACAGCAGTTATCTCTAATGAGATGAGGGTGGGGAGTAGTGATGAGGGAAAGACTTACTAGAAGGTATATGCTTTATCACAGTTTGAATTCTTAACTATGTACATTCCCTAAGAACATAAAAAATTAATTTAAAAATTTAAGAAAACATTATGTCAAAAGGCAAACTCAATTGAATCTGTTGTCCCTTTTAGTATTTTCCAACTTTATGCAGGCACCTTTCTAAACAAAATTTGTAATGCTTTAAAACTTTTTATTTGATATATTAGTTCAATGAACAAGCCAGACTAGACAGTTTTGCCAGAGGTACCAAAGTAAACATAGTCAGGTATGCATTTAAGATGAATATTTTACTCATTATATGCTTTTGTAAAGATTAGAAATATGCTAACATGTTAGCAATGATTACTTCTCATTAGACAGCTAATATGTTTTTATGTTTCTTTGAACTTTACTTTCCACACTATGCATAAAATATTTCTATGATCAGAAATATATATATAAGGAACTTTTTTTTAAAGATTCAAGTTTTAAGTAAAACAAAGTAAAATTTTAAACTTAAAAGAACAATTCCTTCTTAACCAATATAGAAATATTTTCTAGAAATGTGACATTAACATAAAATGAAGAAAAGCATTTCAGATACAATCAAATCTTGCTAAGAATTTCAAAATGTAATTCTATACCAAAATGTCTAAGTATTATATTAATCTCTGTGCATCAGTATCCTTTTCCCTTGTATAATTTCTTATTCTTCCTGCTTGACATATACAACCAATATAATTTTATGCTTATTTTATAGACAGAAGACAATTGTGAAATTTTTCTTTTAAAAAAATTTTTAAAACTAAGCATTTTAAATTCACTTAAAATCTTTAATTTCCCTATTCTCTTTCTACTTTTGTTTTTTTCCTTTAGAACTGTAATTCTTATTAACATTTTAGAACCCATTATTTTATAGAAGACACAACCTTACAACAGTTTAAATCTCTTTAAAATGATGTGTTTTTCACTGATTACCATCAAATATAGATACATGTCCACAGAAAATTCTCCTTCCACAGAATTACAGATTATAAAGCCTGAAGTAACTTCAAGCAATTCTGTTACAGGCATGGGAGTTACTATCAGTCTCACCACACAGATGAAATAAGTAAAGCTTAGAAAGTTCAGTAAATTGTTTAAGGTTATCTAGTTACTTAGTGATAAAAGAGAGTGAAAAAGAGAGATTAGGACAAGCCCTCTTGTTTTTCATTGCAGCACTCTTTCTACTACAACAAACACCAAGGTATAAATCTCTGAGAGGAAAGGGGATAAGATGGTCCACAGTATGCTGAGTGATCCTACTTCCATAAATTCTTCCCATTACTGCTCTTTGTTGCTGTTTCCAAGACTATAGAAATTTCTTCCATGCCTATTGAAAGCAGGAAGGAACCTGGCAATATACTCCACCTTAGCCTCAGCTGTCTGCAAGTAACGAGCATGAATTCCTCACTAGAAGTCTGTGAAGCCAAAATAATTGTATAACTGTAGCACCGAAAATAAGCTACCCTAATCTTCCACGTTTATGAGTATATTCGCTTAGTACCAACCATACCAGTAAATGCATGAGTTCTGTAAAGTGAATCAGAGTTCTACTTCTTCAGTTCTGTAAAATAAGTTTAAAATTATTGATATCTACAATAAATAAACTACATAAAAACAGTAATGTGAGGTGCATCTTAATAGCATAAAAGGGTAACACAGCATGTCACTGGACTCTTAAGTACTACTGAAAAAAGGATTTTGCCATAGAAGCTTTTCATTTAACAACAAAAACCAACTGATGAGAAAACTGTGTATTTACATATTACTAAGGACTATAAACATACTGCCCCATACAATTCTCATGATTTCACAGAGTACATACCAACAGTTTTTTGCCGTACTATACTCCTCGCCTTTTCTGTTCCTGGGGAACCAGTGGTTGTTGCACTTCTCTGTCTCATTGGGGCTTGGCCAGGCTGATCGCGACTCCATCCTCTAGAAAACGACTTGTCAACTGAAACTTTCTGAAATTCGTGTCCCACTCCTAGAATGTAGATTTTCAATCTCAGTGTAGTCACCTCATCAATAATCTCTTCAAATTATTGTGCCACTGCACCTCAGATTCTTAGGTTTACTTATAATGTACTATTATAAAGTGTCTAGATAAAATGTTGTGTACTGTAAGGCTTTTTTGAACTTGATTTTATGTACAACTCACATTTCAAAACTGAGGCAGAATTCTAAAAATACACCATCAACAACAGACTATTATAAATCCTCCACCACCCCCTTGCTTCATAACAGAAGTGAAACATTCAGACAAGCAAAAAAGGATAGGAAATGAGCTAACCAAAATCCAATCTGCCAATAATAGCCACTTGGGAAATAAACAGTCCAGGAAAAAGCAGTCTGGTCACATACTTACCACTCTGGACTACTATTTAAGTATGAAATGTGACTCAGATGTAATCTCTGGATAGCAACTAATTATTAAGAGTGAAAAATACTGGCAAACCAAGAATTACAAAAACATGTATTAATGATATAATCACTATGTTACTGTCCCTCTCTACCATGTTAACATTACATGGATATATAATACACATCTCGGGAATGTTTGCTTTTAGTTAAAACTAAGAGAATGCTTTCAAAAAAATTTTTCAAATAATTCTTTTTAAACAGAATTAACATGAAATCACCTAAGTTCTAATAAAAAATCATGTAAGATAAAAAGGAAGAGTGTTTTATAAGTTTCCATTTTGGTTAATTGTTAAAAATAAAATATTTCAGATCCTGAAGTATTATTTAACTTTACCTAGATATGTACAGAACAATGTACATTAAATACTTTATTTCTCTCCAAAATTACTACTGACTTTAAGGTTCTTGAAGAAAAATTACAAGGTACCTAAATGTTTCACTGTTGCAATTTTTTAACTTTCAGAATAAATTAAGGAGGAAACAATTAAGAGAAAATATGACTTTTACCCTCACTCCTCTCCCTGGCTTGATTTTCCCAGACCGAATTATTTAAACAAATTTATATGGAGCATCTCTGTGAACTCTTACCTTTCCCTTTGTGCTTTTTTTGTTTCTGTTCACTCAGCTTATCCAATGGTAAATCACTGAGATCCAAACTATATAAATTTCTAGCTAAAACTTTAGTTAGTGTCTCCATAGTCAGTGACCATTCAGTGGCTAACTCTTCCCAATAGGTCAACGATGACAATACCGAGAGTAAGTCATCCCAAAGCTCACGGGAGATATACACATTTAGATTTGCTTTGATCCAGGCAACTATAAGAGTCTATAAAAAACAAATAATCAGAATTAACAATGAAATATGTTCAAAATAAGATATTCAATTATTAAAAAATTACTAAAAACAAGAACTTAAACCACATAATATCCATGATATCCTTTCTTGGTACATAATACTTATAAAAGTAATCCATGCAATCATTAGCATCTACTATACATTTCAACAACTGCCAATTCCCAACATTCTAACATTAGGACAAGTTACCAAAACTGAAAAGAAACCTCCGTAAAGAATTATTCTTCATGCTGCACTACATTAATGTTAAATAAATATTGTTTAAAGAGATCAAAGTCTCCACACTATTAAGCATTGAAATTATTGAGTAGTGAATAGTTATTGAACTAAAACACCAAAACCTACATTCTCAAATTAAAGATGGGAATCACTAACTATACAATTTGAATATTCTTAAAAAAAAGTTATTAGAGATGTACTTAATTTACTGAAATGTATTTTTGAAAAATTATATGTAAACTAAAGGATAAAATTAAATTTCACTTTAAAGACACCAGAGGAATTAAAGATGTTCTGTAACAAATCCAATCACAGAATGAAAACTTATTCATAAAAGGGCAGAAATTACTGACCAGGCAGTACCCTGAGATTTTATAGATTTCTACTGAAGATATATTCTCCTATCAAAGAAACAAGTCACAAAATGAAGGATTTTTCAGAAGTTTAACTTAACAAATTTTACTAAGGAATTCATAAAAATTCATTATAAATTTATACATTAAATGTAAAGATTAAAATGAGCTAAGTTTACAATGTAAAACAGTAACAACTAGTGACTCTCCATTCTACTTTTAAACATTCAGAGGACAAAAAGTTATTCCACGTAGCAAGCTAAAATTTTGTCTTCTGATAGTGCTCACTATTGAGTTAGTTTTAACAATGGGAAAACAAAAAGACTACTGAAGTCAAGAGAAGTTTAGATAATAAATGTAGCTGGTTTCAAAGACTTATTCTCTACCAGAAGCGAATTTGAAGTAAACTAGAATAATCTGAGGGAAAATATTAATTTGAATGGCTACATTAATGGCCAAGAATTAGATCTGAGATAGCTTTTATCTCTGACATTAAGAACCATTTTATCCATGTATTTATATTTAATGTGTCAGGTTAAAAAGTGTTAGTTTGCTTTCTATTTTCCAAATAATCCATAATATATTTAAAGTCAGTACTCTATCTTTGGTTTGGAAAACACAATATGTAATTCCTACATAATGAACTACCACTGTATTTCAAATGAGGATATGAAGAGAATAAAGCCTTACAGAATAGAATGATAGAAAGAATCTTAATTTACTTTTTCTTTACTACAGAACAACTTAAAAGAAAGTTTTGTTTTTCTAACAATCCCAGAGACTTAGAAACACATAAAGCAAAGAATCAAGCCATTATTCATGAAGCCTTCTGGTAGCTTTTTGCCGTCATACATTAAGTGTACCACACAAGAGCTAAAGTCAATATCATCGGCCTGTTTTAACAGTTTTTTTCCACAGACCTGGTATTTTCTCTACTCTACTAGGTTGTGAGTTTGTATGTATGGCAAACAACCTATTTAGATAAGCAACTTTTATTTGGCTCTACAAAAGATCCTTTAATATGAAATGATTTCTGATTTAAAGCTTTTCCCCCAGGTAACAAGTTCAGGGCTCAATGAATCTGAAGAAAAAATACGTATCTATCCACCTATTTATCTATTTATTTATTTATTTTTATTGCCTGGAAAAGTGGTCCTGCAAGTCGACCTGCCAAGGTCATATTTTTTTTCCCCTGGAACTGTAGGAAAGTTTGTGATGGCATCTTCAGTACAGACTCCGTGACTCTGAGCAACACAAGCAGCATCTGTTCCCTTAAAGTAAAAAAATTAATTAATGTTTGCTTCTTGCATATGTTTGCTTTCGTTTAATGAATAACTTTCAAATTAATACTTGTTATAAAAATGGTATTATCTTTCAATAACTCAAGTATCTTCCAAATTTTTAGAATTCTTTAAATATTAAAATTAAAGATTCCATTTTATAAATCTGTACCAGCCATTTTTAAGCCATTTCTCAACCACAATACTTCTTTCTCATCAAATAAAAATATATACAAAAAGCTGGGGGAGAAAAACTGAAAATTGCTCCCATTACCCCAACCCACAAATCAAGTTGTGACCTTAGGGAGCTGTCTGAAGAATATTCATCTAACTTTATATACAATATAGTTCTACCTTGATGCCTGTCCATCTAATTTATCTTTACAATATGGAGAACAACTACAAATCAAGAATTGTACCAGGTTCAATTTTTAAAACTACATATTTTAAGATTAATAGATCACAATGAGCCAGACAAGTAATCGAGGACCATCACTCTATCGCTTCTTTCCATTCTTTTTAGTCTGGCCATCTTTTAACCGTTTATTCTCTTTGTGTACTGGGAGTCAAGCCAATTCTATTATATTATCCTCAGCTTGCCTCTTTCTCCTAGATGCTTATTATTAAGACCATAAAACTACCTTATTTGTAACTGATAATTCAAAAACTGATTCAACCTCATGCCAAAAAAAAAAAACCAAAACAGAGGCTGACAAGGGGAACTTCAGCTGGGTGTACAGTCAGGCTAATAGCCCAGGTCTATCACAGCCTCCTCCTCTTTTGCTTACTGGCAGGCCCATTCCAGGTGTAGTAATATGTGGGACAGTCTATGTGAGTAATGTGGCAGAGGCAAGAGGTCCCAGATCTAGATACAATGGTTTTTCTGGGAAGTGTGGGCAGAACTAAACAGAAAAGCATCACTCAGTGAAAGATATTCTGAATTTAACCAAACACATGCATGCACTCAACTCACAAAATAAAAATTAGAGGTGACAGTGTTTGTAATCTCAGGCTTCAAGCATTGCTACCAGAAATGAAAAGCCATTTGAAATCAATGACATATGCAATAAAGAAAAGATTTTCCAAATAAATCTTTCCGACTTGTGGTCAAACCATAACTCACTCATATATTAGATAACCTTTTGCTTTGTAATAATGATTTTAATTCATAAAGTCTTATAAACCAATGTAAATATGTGAGCAATCCCTCATGCTGCTATGACTTCAAGGGAACTTATAAAAATTAAGAAAAAATTCTAAAATTGTGTTCCACATAGCAAATCTTTCACTTTAACCTGGCTCAACAGCACTGATTCAAAGTATATAAAAAGAAAAAAGGGGGATGGACTAACAAAAGAATGGTCCAAAGTAGCACTGTTATTGGCTTATAATAACTTGGGCTCTGAAGTCAGAAGGACCACAGTTCAAATCTCAGCTGTGTGAACAATGACAAATTACTTAATCTCTTTGTGCCTAAGAGTCACCCTGTAAAACAGAGATATTATCTACCTCTTGGGTGCTACCAGGATTAAGAAAAAAATGCATGCAAAAATATTAAAAAGATACTTGACACAGAAAAATGCTCCAAATAATTAACAGTAACTACTTCTATATGTAACTATATCAATATTGTTAATAAAAGTTTTTTCAAAATAAAACTATTTTCCCACATGTAACAAAACATAAAATATAAAAACTATCCCGCTTTTTAAGAATGAGTCAAAGGAGGAAAATTATATATGTATAAGGATGTTCATTATCCTTGCCTCCTCCAACAATAAAATAAGTAACTACATATCAAGCAACAAATGACTGGTTAAGAAAATGATGGTACATACATATGGCATAATACTATGTGACTGTGTGTGTGGTGTGGTGCCCTTAAGTGAACCAGGTGTTCACCAAAGGGCAAACAATGATTACCTCTAGAGAGTGAGCTTTTGGGCAACTTTTTAAAAAAATTTTTCTTTGTTTGAATTTTACAATGAACATGTATCATTTCAATAAAAACTGAATAATTGCTCTTCTCATCTAAAAGGCCTCTCTTTTCATTCAATTAAACAAATATTTACAGAGTACCAATAGTATATAAGATACTATGTTAAGAAATGTAGGAAATAAAAAACAAGACAACCAGTATATATCTTTTAGGACCTCTCAATTCAGTGAGATAAACAGACATTTATATAAGTAATTTACAAATTAAGACAAATTTGACAAGATCTGTAACACAGGTACAAACACAGAATGAAAGCAAGCAAGCTGATAAGGAATATGGATATGTTGAAAAAAGAAGGTAGAACGTAAGGATAGATATGATTAACAATAGAAAAAGATGGCAAGAATTAGACACTCTAAAGAAAAGTTCAGAATGTGCTCGAGAGAGCAATTTGACAAAGCTAGGAGGTAGGATCCTACCCTGCAGGGTAGAGTTTAGGTTTGAGAAAGGGCTAGAAACGTAGGCAGGAAACTGACTGTACATGGCCTTGAATGCCAGGCTGCGGAATCAGGCATTTATACATTCAATCATTTATTTATTTATTCACTCACACATGCATAAATTCATTTATTCATACATGCACGCCAGTTTTCAATGATAGTGGTGGCGGGCGTTGAAGGAGGCCATCACATGCCCATTTTAGAAAGACCCACTATCAGAAGGGTCTTGTCAAGTATGATCAAAGATGTTTGAGATAAAGTGAAGGTCAAAGCCATTGTCGTCGTCATGATTATTACATAAAATATTATACTTATTTCTTCATTCAATAGAAGCATTTACATTATTGTCACAAATCCTGATCAAAGAAATGATTCCTCTAAAAATTACTACGTTCACATACACAATGAGAAAAGCCATAAAAATAAGTATTTTTTACCAAGTCTTTTTGTCCATTGATACTTGCACAACCATGAACCGATAAATGTTTAGAATTCGTTTACACATATCTGTGTGCTCATCCAGAAGATTTTTTATCTCATTTGCAGGTTCAAGAAGAAATATGTTTGAGGAGTTTATAATAAACACCTAAGATAAAAGAAATCATAAGCGATTCATTACAGAATTTCAATGGCAAATTTCTTACTCAAAGGTAAAAAAAAGTCTCGGGGAGATGGTAAAGCTCAAGTGGTAGAGTGTATACTTAGCATGCATGAAGTCCTGGGTTCAATCCCCAGTACTTCCTCTAAGAATAAATAAATAAGTAAACCTAACTACTTCCCTGACCAAAAAATAAACAAATAAAAATACAAAGGTAAAAAAACTCAAAATGCTGATCACTAGGTCACCTATAACAAAGCAAAAAGCATTAGACTATAGGTTAATTTTAACCCTGCTTCTACCACCAGCTTGGTATCTGAAATTTAAGCTCATTAAATCTATTTTTGTTTATCTAGACAAATATGAAGTTAATAGGAGACACCCAAAGAAAATAAACCAAATGAAGAATAGCATTTTTTAAACTGAGAGCTTTAATATAATAATCTGGTTGTTGCCATAAAATGAAAAGAACATAAAAAATAAAAATAGTTTAGGATAAAAGATGATACCTAAATCAAAAAGAATTTTCTGAATAAGGTGTTCAAAACCATCTATCCTCTATTTCCATGTTTATTGGCTATACGTTCATATCTGTTTTGGTAATAACAGACTGCATAAATAGCTTGTATATTACAGAACTACTAACGCAGATCAATCGATATGTATCTTTAATTAAGTTTATTATAATCAAATCATTAATTGTATTTTGTTACTGAGGACAAAGCTGTTATAATGGTGACAAAGTATGTGCAAAGGTTCTCAAAGACACTTTGGACGAACAGATCATTACATCTATTGTGACCCAGGACATTTATATCTTCTATACCCATAATTACCCATAATTGTGATTTAAATCCTCTGGCTAACCTTTGTAACAAAATACAGTTTGTAAAATCATGTAAGAAAAAGAACATTAAGCTAAATTTAAAATCAAGAAAAGCGCTGTCTCTGTAATTCTAGCAACACTGAAGAAGAAAAGTGAGAGGCACAAACAACAACAGAAATAAGGACATACCTGCATAGCCAGTGGAGAATTTTAAAATGCTAATTCAGTGGATAACTTTATACCAATAAAAAAGAAAATTTAATAAAATGGATTACTTTGTAAACAAAACATAAATTGCCAAAAATGACTCAAGAAGAAATAGATGTATACACCAATACATAAAAGAAAGTGAACTGGTAATCAAGGTATCCCTGATCCATCCCTACACACCAAGCCTAGACTGCTTTACAGGCGAAGTTTTGCCCAACCTTCCTAGAAGATGATCTCTATTTTACACAAGCTGTTTCAGAGACTAAAAAAGGAAGAAAAACTACCCAATTTATTTTTTTATAAAACTATAATCCAGTTATCGAAAACAGACAAGGACTATATAAGAAAAATAAGAGACCAGTATCACTTATGAACATGGACACAAAAATCTTGAAAAATAGTAGCAAATCAAACTGAGCAAAATATATACTTTATGACCAAACAGTATTTGCCCCAGAAATTTAAGGATGACTTGACACTGAGAAAAGTCTTAATAATATAACATACTCGATCAGTAGATTAAAATGGAAATAAGCAGATCATCACAATGTATACAGAAAAAGCATTTAACACTTACTCATTATTTTTTTAATTTAACAAACTAAGAAAAAAGGTAAAATTCCTTAATCTGAAAAAGAATATTTACCAAGAACTACAGCAAATGTTATAACAGCAACTGAACCTGAAAAGATCTGCCTGAACCTGAGAAATGTGGAAGTAGTGCAAAAAGCCAAGAACAAAGCAAGGGTACTCACTATCACCTTATTGTACTGGGGAACCTAGTAAGCAAAGGAAATGGCAGGGAATAGAGGATGAATACAAAGATGAATGAATTGATAAAGAAAAGGCAAAACTCAATTATGTAGCAACCTAGAAGAAAAACATTACAAACAAAAATAATAGCAAGTTTAAAGGACCTGAGTAAGAGCAGGCCTAGTGTATCTGAGGAACAACAAGGATAGAATGAAATGAGGAAGGGGAAAAGCAATGGGAGTTGATGCTGAGAAACAACCAGAGTATATGAAGCACAGCTTCTCATATTGTCAGTGGAGAGGGAACAGGTTTTTCCCCCAATCTTCTGCAGACCAATCCTATTGTAAAATACAATTAAAAATGAACAGGAAAAAGGAAATGAAAAAAGACATGCAAAATACAAACCCAAACTTTTCATCAGAATCAAGAGATATTAAATGACTTCGTTTCTCAACTCTCACTCTCTATTTTGTAATTACTTTGTGGGCCAGCACTAGTCTGTGGACCACACTCTGAGGAGCAATGATGTAGAGCCTTGATAGATCATTAGGAAGAATGCTTAATGATAATGAAAAGGGGAGTTGGAGCAGAAAAATGACATGATCTGACTTATATTTTACAGGGTCCCTCTGGCTATGATGAAAATATACCAGGATGATAGGTGGGCAAGACCACATGCAATTAAAAGTTTATTGCATTAGAAGTTTATTACATGTCATTATGCATTTGTCAAAACCCACAGAATGTACATCAAAAGTGAACCCTAATGTAAACTATAGACTTTGGTTGATAATAATGTGCCCCTGTTGGTTCATTGATTGTACCAAATATGTCACACTGATGAGGTATGCTGAGGGTACAGAAGTATGTATGTGTGAGTGGGGAAGGCTATGTGCGAACTCTCTATTTTCTGCTCAATTCTGTTGTGAACCTGAAACTGCTCTAAAAGAATAAAGTCTATTAAAAAAAAAAGAAGCTTATTGAAATAATTCAGATGAAAGATTATGGAAGCTTGAACAGAAAAGGCAGTGTGAGTGCTGAAGAGTAGTCAGATTCTACATACATTCTGAAAGTTGACAGGATTTGTCATCAAATTTGGTGTGAGATATAAAAGAAATATAGAAAACAAGATGGCCTGAGCAACTGGAAAACAAAGCTGCCAATAAATGAAATGATGAAAACTGCACGAAGAGCACATTTGTTGAATAAGATGAGAAACCAAGTTTTAGACATGTCAAGTTTGAGAAGTCCATTAGAAACCCAAGTGAAAATGCCAACTTGGCAATTTGAGTATGAGTTCAGGCCTCTTAAGAGTTTCAGACAAGAGGTCTCAGTCCATAGATAAAATGTACACGATGCAGCATACAGATGACACTTAAAGCCCTATAAATGGATGAGGTCAACAAGAGAATAAGTTAAAGCAGAAAAGAGAACCAAGAACTGATTCCTGGGCACTACAACATGAAAAGTTCAGAAATACATGGAAAAAAAAATCCGTTAAAAAAAAAAATCTGAGACGTGGCCAGTGAGTCAGGAGAAAAACAGGAGGGTATGCTATTCTGAAGGCCAAGTGAAGAAGGGTTTCAATAGGAAGGGAACGATCTACTCTGTAAAATGCTCCTGATAATTTTAGTAAAATTAGGATTGAAAAACACCTATCTGATTTAACACCGGAGAGGTCACATGTGGCCTTGAAAACATGATTTGGTGGGGGGTTATAGCTCAGTGGTAGAGAGCATGCCT
Source organism: Camelus bactrianus (assembly GCF_048773025.1). Classification (NCBI taxonomy): domain Eukaryota; kingdom Metazoa; phylum Chordata; class Mammalia; order Artiodactyla; family Camelidae; genus Camelus; species Camelus bactrianus. The sequence goes on along the minus strand of NC_133544.1, from coordinate 53,700,129 downwards.
AGCATGCATGAGGCCCTCGGTTCAATCCTCAGTACCTCCATTAAAAATTATTTTTAAAAATAGTATAATTTTTTAAATGTATAAAAATAATGGACTACAAATCAATAAAAGACATCCAACAGAATAACAGAAAAAGCATTTTAATAGGCAATTCATAGATGAGGAAAGATGCTCACTTTCAGTAGTGATGAAAGAAAAGAAAATTAAAACAGAGAAACACAGACTAAAAAAAAAAAAGAGATAACATTTCACATACATTAGGAGGAACAAAAATTAAAATCTGACCATACAAGTAATGAGGAAGATACAAGGAAATGAGAACTCACAAACACCACTGGAGGGAATGTAAATAATTATAACCATACTGAAGAACAATTTGGCAATAACAGCAAAGTAAAGCTGATAATGTACAAATGCTCCAACCAAGTAATTCCACTTCTATGTATATATCCTAGGGAAATTCTGCCACACGTGTCCCAAAACACAAATATAAGAATGTCAATGTAGCATTATTTGGAATACTGAGAAATTAGAAACAATCTAAAAAACCATCAAGAGAAAAATGAATAAATAAAATGTGAAATAACCATAAATTATAATACCACAAAATAGTTTAAAATGAATGAACTGTGACTATATATCAACAACAAATCTCAAAAATATAATGGTTAATGCAAAAAGTTAAGTTGCAGATGACAGTACACCATGACATAATTTCTATAAATTTTAAGATCGTCTAGAATAATAATATGTAATGTTTATCAATACATATATTATGAAGTGAAAGTTAAGGAAAAGACAAAATTAATATGGTATAACGATAACTGATAAATACGGCTGTTGAGTTTATAATATTTCAGTAATTACAATGAAATACTGAACTATGTACTTGAAATATTTAATAATTATTTTATTTTTAAAAATAAACAAAAAGGGATCTACCTGCAGAACTGCCTGGGCACCAGCTCGTATGTTTTGTTCTGTGGTTTCTTCAGAAGCATTATGAAGTACATCTTGGTAGGTGCCATTTTTTGCCCAAGTAGAATTTCGACCATGATCAGCAATATTGGTTCCATTTTCCTGAAGCAAAATATTTTCAAAAATATATATATATTTTTTTCAATGTCTCTCACATCTTTGTAGAAGTTATTCACACTGTGTGGCTCCTTTCTCATTTGTTACCTGCTCTTTCTTTTGTATTATACTACTTTCTCCCTGAAGCCTTCCTTGGGCAGACTTAGGTATTCCCTATTTCACACTATAGGACCATAGCAATAATACTGTTTTAAAATAATTACTTTGTATTCTTGTCTTCTTGCTAAACCAGTTATGTGAATGATGTCTTTTCATGTTTATCTCTCTAACACTGGTTCTCAATGTGGGCATTACGTATTTTAAGAAAGCACTCTGAAATTTGTGAGTGTTTTGTTGCCACACAAATTGAAACTACTACTGGGATTTAATGGGATAAGCAAGGTAGCACCAAACATACTACAAGGTGCATGACAGTCTGCACAGACACAAACTGTCCTGTATTTCACATGACTGTTGAATGTCTAACAGATACTATGTGAATAAGAAATCCATTTATAATTAATTATCTGAGTCTATAACTTAACTTTATTTTATAATTAACACTAAATTTTAAATGACATATATATATATATACTGAATGTATCAGAAATATAAATCAATGGTTATATCTTTTGTTTTCTGGCTTATGCCATCAACAAGAAATCAGATCTCTAATGGCAACACTGGTGAAGTATTTGAGTAACCAAGAGAACACACCTATACAATATACCTACATCACCCTACATTTGTAGCTTCTTTCCTTCCTGCCTTTTTCCCTTCTTCAGTTTGTTTCTTTAATTATATATGTAGACAGATTTATTATCTACCATTTCAATTTAAGGATAATAAATGACACAGGATAGGCTCAGTATTGAGCTATCAATTCATGACAAAAAAACTAGAGGAAAACAAATTATTTTGACTGATAGCTTTATTTTCTAGCTTGATGCAAAATTGGACATTTTTATTGGTGTGTAACAAATAAAACTGTGAATGTTATTTTATAATTGACATGGTTAATTTTATTTACTTCAATTATATTTCTTAGTTACATTTTCTCCCTTCCACAAGTAGGGGAGCATGCCATTATACATATATATCATATATACAAATTTATACATACATATTGATTCATTGAATCCCTATAGAACGTTGCCTGTTCATTCATATGTTAATATGATAAAATCCACTGATGAAGTTAAATTAACCAGCAAGGTGATTATCAAATCGCTCCCATCTGGATTTAGTAAGATATATGTCAGTGTCAGACTGCGACTTTTTGATGAGAACCTGACTAATGATGAGGGTTAAACCAAAAGCCAGAATATTCTGAATCCTTTCTTACAAATTTTGCACTAGAGCTGACTGCAGAATAAAAAGCTTTCTGACCTGTTAAGTGCTGGTCTGTGGTAAGAAATACTGAAGTTTTCTCACAGAGGAGAAAGGATGAGATAAGAGAGAATAGAAGTGAAATTTGGGTCCATGGTTCCATTTCTCCCTGAAGTCTAAATGCGTAAGACAGGCAAGGGAACTGTAGTTTGGTAATCACTCTAAGATGTATTTACTACAACACCCATTTTGATCTAGTACCACAGTTTTTAATATTATACCTTTTATAACAGCATCTAGTTTTGATCTAAACAATGACTTAAAGAATCAGAATACAACCTCTTTTAAAGTTGTAACACCAAAGAGCTTTGAGATAGGGTACTGAGGTAACTGTTACATTATGTAAATTGCAAAATACAGTTGACCCTTGAACAACACCAGGGTCAGGATCCCAATGTTCTGAGCAGTCGAAAATCTGCGTATAACTTAGAGTCGGCCCTCGGTATCCACGGTTCCTCTGTATCCCTGACTTCTCTGTATCTGCAGATTCAACCAACTGTGGACTGTGTGGTACTACAGTATTATAAAAATCCTTGTATAAATGGACCCAGACAGTTCAAAATCATGTTGTTCAAGAGTCAACTGTATACTGAAAGGTAGCTTTACCTTCCCATTTATCACAATACTGTGAAAAATCTATTCTATTAAATTTATACTAAAATACCTAAGTCTTATCATTTACCTCTTCTCTCTTTTCTCCCTCTTCCATCGAAGTATCATGGTCTGTGACATCGTCAATGCACGGTAAGTCTGAAGAAGAGGTTACAATTTCTTCAGGCTCTTGCATGAACAAAGGTTTTTCCTCTTGCTGGATCCATTCTTGATACACTTTTACCACTTTTCTCATAGCTGCTGCTTCACAAATTGGTAATAAAAATGCCTAGTGAAAAAAAAGAATAGAGAAAATGACACCTTTTATTTTGCCACAAACCATTAACATACACATTTCTAAGTTGTTACAAAATGTGAGACATAAATGATTCTTAAAGAGTTAAGGTCAACCAATTCGTTGTCAGAAAAAACTTCTGTCTCCAAATAATGTGTAAATACATTGAGGTAGAAATACTTTTGGTAGGTAGACACTGATTTCCAGTACAAGGAGCAAAGATTTGTTTCAATTGGACTATCTATCTCAAATGAACATATTCCTTGTAACTCCTAAAAGCTTAATATAAATACAACTTTTCATAATAAATCACATTTTTAAAAGTTATATTATTGGGTTTTTTTTTAAGATTACCACTGAAATAAATTTTAATCAGAAGATTTTAATTTAAAAATTATGCCTAAGAAGTCATAAAATACCATACAACAAGGGAATTTTGCTTTTCTAAGCATATTTCAAAACAGTTATAGCCTTCTTTCATTTTACATATACATATATATCCAAAGTTACATATGTTAAATAATAAGGCAAAATACTTAGAAAATGAAAAAGAATATCTTAGTTATTCTTTCCTTGAGGTACTTTCAGGGCTGCCTTAAGTTTTAACAAAAAGTAAACATTTTCCTCATCACAAAAGTACTACACTGCCACAGAAAACAATTTTTTTATACAACTCACACTTGTACAAATAAAGCAATAAAAAGACTCATACTCTCACTACCCAAAGTCTTTTGTTTGCACGTTGTTTGTGTTAACATTTTCACTGTACTTTTTATTTACAAATAGAAATGGAATTAAATTGACTTTAACTTTTCTTTTTACAACTACTAATTAATTTCACTCTCAAAATCACACACTTTATCTAAAATCTGCTACTCTCTAGTCTAACCAGTAGGTATATTTAATAATAATCTTGGGTTCAAATGACCTTATTATATCTGAGTGAAACTAGCCAAGAAAATCAGCTTCTTGAGATAAAGATGAAAAGTTCTTATAATAATAACAACAGAGTATTTAATGTTGGCTGGTAACCCTTTTACTTATTTTGCTATTGCTGATTCCCTAGCAAACTACATTACCTGCTACTTTCCTCCATCTAACAAACCCATTCCAAAGTTTTCATTCTCATATTCCAGCAGCTTAATGGTCAATGACATAATTTTGATCATCCCTGCCTGTTCTAAGACTATTTTACAGTTAAAGCAACAGCTCAGCATTCCTTAAAAAAGTTCAAATAAATTTTAAAAAGACTCACATAATCTCAAAAAAGTTCTATTCTCAGATACTGAAAAATTAACTTAAAAATTAGCATAGGAATTCTGTTTTTTTCTGCTTATTTTTGCTATGAATTAAAAACTGCTCTAAAAATAAAGTTTATTAATTTTAAAAATATTAGATCGAGAGCTAAGATATTCATTATTGTATAAACTGTCACCCTATATCCCAAGTGGCTAGATGAACGTATTCAAGACCAGAGTATATCACATTCATCCTACCACCCCCCAAATCTGATTTTGTCTACACACTAAATAAGGATCTTGAGGAAAGACTGGTATCAGTCATGGCTAAAAATCTGACACATAAAAAATACAGGGGGAGGTGGTGGTGGCAGGGTGATCAATCAGTGTAAAATAATTATGTTTAATATTAATATATAAAATATAAGTAATGAACCAGAAACAATAAAATTAACCAAGCAGACTGGCCAACTTCCAGAAACAGTTATAATTAAAAAGAAATTATCCAGAATGTAGCATAGAGAGACAAAGAGATTGAAAATATAAATGAGAGATTAGTAGACATATAAAGTGGGAAGGTCTAACATATATCTTTGTCAGAGTTCTAGAAAAGCAATAAAAAAATGGAAAGAGGCAATATTTAAAGAGATAATGGCTGGAAATTTTCCAGAACTGTCAAATTATATTAATTCATAAAGACAGTATGCCCAAGTATCCCCTGAAGAATAAATAAAAGGATATCTAGACCTGGATGTACCACAGTAAAATACAAAATGCTAAATATTTTAAAAAAGATATTAAAAAGGGCCAGAGGAAAGATAAACGACCTATTAAGCACTAGGAGTTCAACTGCTGGTTGATATCTCAACAGCGACAATGTAAAACAGAAAACAGTGGGAAAGTATCCAAGTATCTGAAATGTACTAGGTGAAAATAACTGTCAATCTAGAATTTCATGTCTAGTGGAAAAAATATTTCAAGAATGTGTGAAAAATAAAGACATTTCAGAGCAAAAACTTATAAATGTTTGACACCAATGGACATCCACTAAAGTAAATTCTAAATGATGAACTTCAAGCAGAGGAAAGTAATTCTAAATGGAGCTCTGAAAAGGAAGAAATTACAATCAAAAGAAGTGATGAATGTAACTACATGGAAATCAATATTGAATGCACAGAATAACAATACTGGAATTAAAACACAAACATGAAAAATAGAACTGGATTATTTGACAAAAATAATATGTAAGTTGGGAGGAGAAATTAGAGTAACAAGGTTCTACGATCCCCCTATTAATTAGGAAGAGGTAAAAAATAACAACTTTAGATTTGGAAAGTGAAGTATGTAAGTTAAAATTTATATAGTAATCACTAAAGGAAAAGGACTGAAGTACAACTTTCAAACCAAGTGATGAGAAGGATGCAGAATGAAAAAACATCAATTAAAAAGAAAGCAAAAAGAAAATAAGAGAAAAAAAGAAATACAGACATGATAAGAAAAAGAAATAGAATAAGACAGTATCAGTAAATCCAAATATATCAGTAATTATAATAAATATGCCTGTTATGACAAAGATTTTAAAAATTCAACCATATTTACAACAGATATAAAAATCTAATGGTATAAAAAGGCTGAGAATAAGATGATTAAAGAAATACACAAGGCTGATTCTAATAAAACGTGATAAAAATGTATGAAAAGTAGGTAAAATAGACTTAAAGCAAAAATATTTTCTACAGATGACAAGAGCCATAAATAAAAGGCTTAATTCACCAAAAAAATATAAAATTATAAGCATATATGTACTTAATCATATAGCTTCAAAATATACAAAGGAAAATTCATGGAATAGAAAGAAACAAATGGCCATCAGAATATAAGATTTTAACACATTTTTCTCCAAAACTGAGGCCACACTAACCAAAAATCTTAAGTAAGGATATATGCAATAACAAACTTGATTTAATATTTTACTAATCATGAACTCACCAGTAAAGAATACATTCTTTTCAAGAACATGGGACATTTATGAGGACTGGCTACATACTGATTATATAGACTGTATTCTCTGACCAAAATCATCTCATCAGAAATCTGAAGAAAAAAGAAAACTAGAAAATCTTGTATGTTTGGAAGATACACACTGCTAACTCGTAAGTCAAAAAAGGTATTAACGTGAAAATTAAAAAATATTTAGATGTGAATACTAACAAAAATGCTATATATCAGATTTTGTAGCTAAAACAGGTAAGAGGTAAATTAGTAGTCTCAAAAATACTTTTATGAGAAAAATACGAGGTTAATTAGTTAGCTAGGAAAAGAACCACCTAATAAAATCAAGAAAAGTAGAAAGAAATAACAAGGAGCAAAACTTAATTTAAAAAAAAAGAAACATAAAACACAGACGATCAGCAAAGCCAAAAGTTCATTCTTTGCAAAGACTAATAAAATTGACAGATCCCTGGTAAGAATCATCAAGAAACAAACAAGAAACAAACACTAACAAGAATGAAAAGGTGGAACATGAATATAAATGCTTCAGAGGTTAAAAAGATTATGAGAATGTATTTGAAAACACATGTAATGAACAAATTCCTAAAAAAATTAACATACTCCAGCTGACTCAAGAACTAGAAAACCTGAATAAGTCTATAAGCTTTAAATTTTTCCACAAGTATTCCCAACAATATTCATTAAATCTTTCCGTTCCCATTTGTCATATATTATGTCAACACAAACCTTAACCTTGGCAACTAAGAACCACTGCCAAAGCAAGAAAAAATGTTACAGCAAGTTTGTTTAACTTAGACAGAGCTAATGCCTCCCCGTGCCTTGTTTTATGTAATAAACATGTAGGAGATGAAGATCTGCTTTGTCTGGAGAGCTCCCTGGCATGTAAAGGCAGTCTGACACAGAATAAAGGGCACGGACATGGGAACCAGAAACTGGGTATTTTAGTCCTGGGTCTACTACTTACGTGCTATGAGACTTGAATGATCCCCTTCAGCTACAAAACTCAATGATGTTTACCTGCAAAAGTTTAAGTACCTTTGCTATTAAGAGCAAATGATTACTTTTCATAAGGTTTATTTCCCGACAAAATTTCTATGTAATTGAGAATGTACACCTAGGGAGTTCTAGCTATCTTTATGTGAAATAGCTTTTATTCATTTTCCTTCCCTCTCTTTATTTTATTCTCTAAATAATACCTGCCTTAAATAAATTTAATTTTAGAATGCCATACAGGGCAAAACTGAGCCTCTGAGGGAAGGATAAAAACAATGAAAACACCTCCTCTTATAAACCGCTTTTTATTGATTGAAGAGTGAAGGATATAGTAATTTTACCATAATTTATTAATCAAATGATAGGAAGAAAAGTTTCAAATCATAAACTGAGTAACTAAGAAAATTATTCTGATAAATGAAAGAATATTGGGGGAAGAAGGGGACAATTATTAAACTAAAGTTATCAGAAGCTAAAAAATATAAATAGAAAATATTAAAGTATAGATGTAATAAATTTTAAAACTAAATATGAACTTTAAAAACAATTCCATGAAGAATAAATTTTAAATAGCTAAAAATCAGTATATTCAATATTAAAGACAGAACTCTATATTACAAATTAAAAATACAAAGGTATTTTACCTGACGAAATATCTCTGTGACAAAGTTTACATTACTTCTTTTAGAAGAAAAAACTCTACGAACTATTTCAATGTCTGTGAGATGTTCTTCATCAATACTACAGAGACTAGAAGAGCTAGGTTCTCGTTCCGTGAGAGTGCTTGTGTTGGAATGAGACTGTTCTGGTTCTGCAGTTCTGTCTGCTTTATCAGCATTATCGTTTTTGTTTTCTTCTCTGGATACCAAACTAGCAGCTGCTCTCTAAAATAAAAACAAAAGGGGGAGAATATCATAATAATTTAACCTTAGTATTCTGTCTTTAAATAGCAAATACTGACAAAGCCCAAAGCATTCTATAAGTAACTTACAGTACTATTTAAAATCTAGGCATAGAGTTTCATTTAGAATTCACTCTAAATAATTAAGTGGCAATGAAATAACTCAGTATTTAGTGATATAGTGATACTCCCTAATCATCTATTCAATTAAGTTTATTTTTCAATATGTTTGCAGTACAAATAAGTTGTTAATTAAAACTGGATAAAATAATACAAATGGAGTCAGCTCAGATCTTCAGTAATAAATAAGTTAACACTGGGCTGTTCACTCAATAAAGTCTTAATGTGTAAAATCATCTCTATATCTCCATTTTACCTTAGACAAAAATTATACATGCAAAAACTTCTTAAAAAAAACAAAAAGAAAAATCAAGAAGAAAAAGTAGAAATGAAGCTAAAATAAAATAGAACTCTACACTCTATAATGCCTTATCAGTATTTTCACCATGACTGACCATGATGCCTAAGCTTAGGGAAAAAGTAAGTCTTAAGGTGGTAACAGAGAAATTACTACCATGGGATGATAGAAGTAGCCCTATTCTGTGGTGTGGTAAATTACTTTCTGGTAAGTTACTCGATTTTTGGTCCATTTTGTTACCTATAAAATAAAAAAGTTTAAGCAAAAATATGCCTTCACAATTTAAAAAAAACCTCTGATTTTTAATTAACGGAGTTCTGGGATAAGTAAAATAGTTTTGCTTCAGAGTTTCTACATTTAATAATCTTTGCAGAAAACCTGGAATAAAGTTTTTGGGAAAACACATCACATAATCTGCTACAGATAAATAAAAGGCTCGGGGGAATATTTAGTCAAATTTTCTAAATGCTAACGAACACACTTTATATCTCCAACTAATTTTTAAAGGATTTAAGAAGCTGCATATAAAACACACACATAAAATATTTTTAAAACTAAATGACAAAATGTGAGAAAAGGGAAATAAAAATAGCCTAAGAATACTGTATTTAGATGACTTCAGGAAAAAAAAGCACAATGAGAGAAAAGGAGAAAATGAAAAAAAAGTATGAAAAAGAGGGAAACCATTTAATTAAAAATAATTTTAAATACTAGTCCCTCCACTATGTAACTTTACATCATGTTTCTAGGTTCAGTGTTCTTGGTTTAAAAAGGGGAAATGAGATGGGGACAGGATTTTAAATCAGCATTCTGTGAATACCTAGAAATCTAAAAATTATTATGAAGGTCATTTGATTGCAAATTGTTTCTAATCACAAGAATTTGCACAATGCAGAATATTTTGATTTGTACAATTCAGGATATTTTTAGTACTGTACAATTAACATAAAGTATAGAAATAAGTTAGAAGTTGAGACACATATGACTGAAATTATCTTCTATATCTTACATACTTCATTTTTTTTTTACTAAGAAAACTATTGGTTCTATAATTGGTAAAATTTGGATTTATAAAATACATTTATACAAAGAAAATATCACTATATTTTTTGTTTGTTTATTTGTTTGTTTTTCACTATTACTTGTTTTAAGTGTGTTCTATAGCTAAGGCAACTGAAATCAAGTGGACAAATCTCTAAAGCTATTTCTAACTTTAACAAGTTCGCCCTATGTTTGTGTTACCTGAATATTCTTTGGCAAGACTTCACCTTCCATCCCAGGAATATGAGGTCCTGTATGCGGCTTTGGCTCAAGCCAGAATGAAACCAGCCAACGAATAACAATAACACGAGCCTTAATGAAAGGCTCCTTTGTACAATAGATTGCTTCATTGGTTTCAGCATCCTTCTTTATCATGACATAATGTGGCTTTGGTCTCATCTGTGGGATATCTATGCAAAATAAAAGGAAAACAAAAAACAAAAGTAAGAAAGGAATTATGCTCAGATAAATTTGTGTTTTAAAATACTTGAGAAAACACTGTGATAATATTCTAGTTTAAGAAATAGAATTAGTACATTTTAAAGTAGTTTGCTAGATATTAGCATGGAATCTAGAAGACTAAACCATATATGGCTGATATATGGAAATACATCTTTTTGCAAAATGCCATTAAAAGGTTCAATGAATCCTAAATACAAAGAAACTTCCTGAGTCATGTATAATTAATGAGAGCTCACTTCAATTAACCTAAGTCTGAGACACATATTTTGACATCATACAAAATATGAGAATTTTTACAGCAAAAATATTTTCAAAGCAAACATTGTTCTCAATGGTAAAGGTTTACTACTCTAATTTAAGTCACTTCTATAGCCCTAATGGCTATGCCTAAGCTTGTTAGTCGCCTAAACTTGGCAGAGCTTAAAACAGGAACATCTTGGTGCAAAAAGGACATTTCCACATACAGGCTTATCAATGTCTTCTATACATGGCAGAGGTATAATTCTAACCCAGGATTTTTCCTTGAGGCTATAGCTTTCAAGGTTCCAAAGGACATTTTGGCACAGTCACTAAATACTGAATGAGATATGATCAAAATATATGACAATTATTCATATAGAATTTGAACAAGACATACTGAATTGAACCCTTGAAGACCTTTAAAATTTTTTAAATATAGTTTAAGGAATATATGAAACATTAAAATTAAGTTGAATTTATAGTCACAAATATTTACGGTGGGCTAATTTCTCCAATAGGTAATATCCAGAGAATAAGTTTTTAAAAGCATTTCTTCACTCTTAATGAAAATTTTCTATTAATAAAATTCCACTTTCAGTATGAATGAAAGTGTATCTCCAATTAATCAATATAAATTAAATGTTACCAGTTTTCTGCAGGTAAAAAATGCCATCTTTACACTGAAGACTGTTTTATTCTTAGGTGTTATCTTTTAGAAAATTCCAAAGATTACATACCAAGTACAGGATGATATAAACTATTCTCCTTACAGATGTTTGGAAAAATATAAGGCAAGTAATATTTCTTAAAATGTGAAAACAAAAATGAAAATCCCCTTTCTTGGTTTTCTTTGTTCTTCCATTCTAAACTTTTTACCTAAAAATAAACAATTAGAATCATTTCAGAAGAAGAAATTATTAGCTGTTATAAACAAGCTTGTAAAGATTATTTCAGCAAATAAGCTAAACTGTTAACACTGTAAAGATACATATATATATCTAAATATGTATGTGTCTGTATAAATACTTATGTACCTTCAAAACTGATCTAATGTCATGCAAATGCATTATACAGTAGACCCTTGAATAACTCGTAGGTTTGGGTGCTAATAACCCTTCTCATCCAGTCGAAAATCCATGTATAACTTTACAATTGGCCCTTCATATCTGCAGGTTCAACCAACAATGGACTGTGTAGTACTGTAGTTTGTATTTATTGAAAACAATCTGTGTGTAAGTGGACCTATGTTGTTCAAGGGTCAACGGTTTATCTTTCAAAAATCTTAGAAGTGAAAATGTACTCTGAAAAACTGTCAAAGTTGACTTAAAACTCAGCTCTACTACTGACAAAGCTGCTAATGTTCTTTCCTTTTTCCCCTTCCTAAATAATTCAGCCTAAAAGTCACACAAAATAGTCGTATGTGAGAGGGAGGGGAGGAAGGAATGAAACAGTGGCAATCAAATGCAGGTAGTCAGAGCCTAACCATAGGAAGCACTGATGAAGGAGGTGCAACAGAGGCAGCAGCCCACTGGGGACTCAGAGCCTGAGAGGGGTAAGGATGGTGTCCACGAAGTACAGAGGGGAGTAGACAAGAGTAGGCAGAGCTGAAAAATGTAGGGTGTGAAAATTCTAGTAGGATGAAGAAGCTATCTAAGTAGGGGAATTGTAAAGGCCCAGAGTGGGCCATAGTGAGATACGACTATACGCTATCTTTAGAATGGCTAAAATTACACGCTGACCATACCAACTGTTGGTAAAGATGTGAAACAACTTTAAGTCTCATACATTGCTGGTGGAATATAAAAAGGTACAATCATTTGGAAACTAGCCTGGCAGTATCAAAAAGTCAATATATGCTTTCCATATAACCCAGCCATTCCACTACTAGGCTACTTACCCAAAGGAAAACAAAACTTATGTTCACACAGAACTTGTTTACCACCACTCATAGCAGTTTTATTTGTAACAGCCAAAAACTGGAAACAACTCACATGACCATCAAAAGGTGACTGGATAACAGGGGGAGAGTATAGCTTAAGTGCTCGCCTAGCATGCATAAGGTCCTGGGTTCAATCCCCAGTACCTCCTCTAAAAATTAAATAAATAAGTAAAACCTAATTACCTCCCCCGACAAAAGGTGACTAGAGAACAAATCATAGGATATACATACAATGAAAAGCTACTCAGCAATAAAAGGGACCAAACTACTGATACAGATAAAATATGATTTTTTAAATACTTATGCTAAAAAAAAGAGCCAGACCAAAAAAAAAAGATATTACCATATGATTCCATTTATATGAAAATATAGAAAATGCAAACTATAGTGAAAGAAATCAGATCAATGGCTGCCTTGAGATGGGATTGGGGGGCAGCTAGAAAAGGGTGAATTACCAAGGGATATGAGAACTTTTAAGGGTGATAGGTATGTTCATTATCTTGATTGCAGTGATGGTTTCATGGGTCTACACATGTAATAAATTTATCAAATTGTATTTTTCAAATATTACAGTTTACTGTATGTCAAATGTATCTCAATAAACCAGCAAAACAATTTTTAAAAACTATATGAAATACAAGTTTTGTTTATTTATTTTTTTTTTTAAGAAAAACTGGTAATAATGACAATAACAAAAACTACCCACTATGGAACACTTACTGTATGTCATATATTCTAACTTATTCTTTCTAAGTACTCTGCACTAGTAACTTAAGCCTCAAACATCAAAATGGGATAGGTATTATTTTTATCTCTATTTTAAGCACAGGGAGGTTAAGTAATTTGCCAAAGGTCACACTATTAGTAAACTACAGAATCAGGATTCAAACCCTGGCAATCTCATTCAGGGTCCAAATTAACTTTGTAATGTTTATTTCTGAGGTGTAGGGAATTTTTGTGTTTGGAACAGTTAATGAGAAATGAGTGTGTGCTAAAAGTGTTTTCATCAATCACTAGAGATGAATGGGTTACCTTATAAAACACATGTACCTAGAAATTTTAAGTACGTTTAAGTGTAAATTACATTCCTCCACTCCCCTAACCTCATCCCGAGCCCCACTTCCCCGCTGCTGTTTCTTGGCAGACTGATCCTTAAATCAAACAATTACTATTTTTCATTTAAAATATCATAACTGCTGATTATACATGAAAAGATTAGAAAGCAAACACAACTGGCTCACATTAGAAGGTTTATACATAAAGAATCTACTATAAAAATTTCTCTCTCCAGCTCCCTTTCTAAGAGGTTCATAATCCCTTCAATAATTTTCATTATGGGAAGAGCACACTAACATATTTTCAAAAGCAAAAATTTGTTACTCCTATTTCAGAAAAATAAGCAAATATTTACTATGACAGAATAATGGTAAGAGGGGGAAAAATGAACTACCCACAGAATAGTAAAGAGGGTGACATCAAAGAAAATAACACATACCTGAATTACTATGTATTTTAAAAGTGCTTCAAGAAAATAGCTTGTAAGATCTTCTTGTCCTTTATCTCCTGATTGTGGGGGGACAAGAGGAGTGATTTCCTCTATAGTGACTTGAGCTATCCAGAGACAAAAGAAAAGTTTAGTGTAATTACAAAACAAATAATACAATAATATGACCCAAATAAAATTTTAACTACAAAACAGATATGCAAAGATTATTGCTTGAAAATATCCTAATGACTGAAACTTGAAATAAATCTGAGGTGATCCTATAGCCCACCACAATGACCTAGGGCCAGGTACCAGACAACCAGAAACAACCTCTGTGCCCCAGAGCCTGGCTGAAATTATCCAAACTAGCCAGTTCTCAGCCTGCTAACCCTGCCTCACACATTCCCACCTGGAGAAACCACAATAAGGGCTCTTGCCCATGACCCCCAGCCATACCTCAAGCCCCTACCTCTGATTAACCCTGGTACTTCCTCATGTGGCCACTCTCCTTGGTGTGGCATGCTCCCTCCTCCTGGGACTGTGAGTAACAAACTGTTTTTTTAATGGCAATCATTTCCTGATCTGCTGGCCTCATTACTTCTGGATGATAAAACCTACATTTAATTTTTTAAATTTGTATTTATTTACTTTTTCATTGAAGTATAATTGACATACAACATTATATTACTTTCAGGCATACAACAAAATGACTCAACATTTATATGCACTGCGAAATAATCACCCCCAGTAAGTCTATTTACCATCTGTCACCATACAAAATTACAAAAAAATTTTTTCTTGTGATAAGAACTTGTAAGATATACTTTCTTAGCAACTTTCAAATTTGCAATACAATATTACTAACTACAGCCCCCATGCTGTACACTACATCCCATGGATTATTTACTTTAAGACTGGAAGTCTGTACCTCTTGATCTCCTTCACTCATTTCACCCACCCTCAATCCCCCTCTCAACCCCTCTCGGGCAACCACCAATCTTTTCTCTGTATTTGAGTTTGGTTTTATAAAACTTACATTTAAAAACATGGCCTTGGATTACCCAGTTAATAAATGTACAGACATTTAAAAATATACATTAACATACCTTCCCCAGAAAAAAATTAAATTAAAAAATATATAAACAAACCACATAGAAATTTTTTTCATAATGATGGAAAAAAATCGCATGAATCTTACTTTCTTTTTTTTTTTAGCCCCGTAGAAAGTAAAGCTTCAAAAAATTGGTTAAAGACTCCTAACTGTTCCTCTCCACAGAAATCTTTAGTAAAAGGTGAAAGATTTGTACGATCTGAAGAGAAACCAGAGTATGAATCTTACTTTCTTGAAGGTTGAGTGGAGGATTAATGAGATTATCTAAAGTTCGAGGTCCATGTTCAGATTGTGGTGCTGAAAATCCAGGGATTAAGCATGAAAACATCCAAAGCTGTTCTTTGCTACAGTTATTCTGAAGAGCTTGCAACCATAATAAGAAAAGACGAACACCTTCCCGCCTAATCTAAAATAAAATAAAATGAAAAATAGTATTTTATTTAAAATGGAAATATTTTCTTCCTTTCAAGGCCAAAATTCTCTAGATGATTACAGAATGACAGTTTGCAAAGAAGAAGAAAAGGAAGAAAGTATGGAGAGGGAGGAGAAGAGGGAAAGAGAAATACTATACCCATTACAATTTACTGGGCCTTCATTATTTATAAATCTAATTTTATGGATTTTGAACAAACGTACCTGCCTTCTAACTACTTAAAGCCATCAGGTAAGCTTTATGCTATAACTTCCACTTGTAAAAAGTCAGAATCATTTCCTACTTGTTTACTTCCCTCCTTCCTATCACCAGAAGTCTAATTCATAAAGCAAGGAGAGAGGATAGAATATAGCTCAAGTGGTTGAGCGTGTACTTCGCATGCACAAAGTCCTGGGTTCAAAGAATCCCAGTACCTCCTCTAAAAATAAATAAATACAATACCCCCCCAAACAAACAAACAAACAAACAAAAACAAAACAAAACAAAACAAGCAAGGAGAGAGGGCAATGACTGTTCCTTGCTATAATGGGCTTGGTAAAAGGAGGAATGGTCTTGGGGATCCTGGTACACTGCTAACTCAATGATCTTGTCCTTAAAAAGCTTATCTATCTAAAATTATCTCATTTATATAACTTGCTTCTAAGTTGCACAAAGCAGGAATTCTGGCCTATTACTGTATTCTAAGCAACTAGAACAATGCCCCATACGCAGAAGACAGTAAATATTTAAATCAATGAAGAGAACAGGAGAAAATAGAAGAAAATTCAAGTCTCCAAGCAAAATACAAAGTTCTTCACTAACCTAACCTTACTGGAAGCTTTAGATATTGCCCTTCCACAGCTTTGCAAACAGGCACCGCCAACACTATTCAACACTATTTAAACACTATTCAACTGCTGCCACCCTCATGGTTTAGTTAGAAACAAGATAAACATGTTGGAAGGCTTACTCCTTTGTACTGCTATACTGAAGCCTTGACACCAAAAGTACCTACAATATGAGATTTTTATTCAACCTACAGCAAGATGCCTTCGGACTGGGTAGCTTCTCTTACCATAGCACAATGAGATAATGAAAAAGGAAAAAAAAGAAAAGAAAAAAACAAAACCAAAAATTTTTAATAGATGCCCTACTTTCCTCTACATCTAACAATAGCTATGATAAAATGAAGAATAATTTGTTGAATGATTGAATGATTTTTGTCTTCTGGAGACCACAGAGCAAAGTAGAGTTGTCCCTCAGTATCTACGGGGTACTGATTCCAGGAACTCCCCCACCATGGATACCAAAATCAGTGGACGCTCAAGTCCCTTATATAAAACGCCTTGGATGTGGAATCCATGGATATGGAGGACTGATTGTATTTCTGCTGAATGAGTCAATGCAGCAGTAAAAGAACTAGTTTTTCAATAGCCTGGTCAACCTCATAAATACTGAGTATGTTGCTAGATTTTAAGTGAATTCACTTCAATTAAGGGAAGTGAAGATAATTCAAAATTCTTTAGGAAAAAGTTGATGAAGAAAGTGAACAAGCTGCCTGTATGCTTTACTCAGTTTTTTTAAAAGTCATAGAAAAAATATATAATTATATTATACCTTCAAGGAGTTTCCTGTGTGTAGTAGTTTCTTTAAAATCAATCCTGAAAAGAAAACATGATTTTAAACATTCATATCTACTTATTTGTTTCTAAATGTCAGAGTTCTCGGTCAGACTTGAAAACACTTTAAAACAAGTCCTTGGCAACCTCCAAGTTATTCTTGGTGACCTTAATATCCCTCTGGCCACAATCTTGGAACCAGAAGGGCATATAAAAAGTCACCTTTTCAACACATGGTTTATTGCAGTTAAACATGATTTATCCTATCAAAACAAACCCTAAACCCAAAATTGAATTTAAGACAACAATCTATATATTTAATCTCTTACTTAGACTAAGAATATCCTTAAATACTTTCCCCATCACTAATACAAATAAAAACCACTGTAGAAAATTTCCATTTAGTTAATCATGTGAGCATCTGTAACTTTAGTATTTCCTAAAAAAATTTCCATTGTGCTTATTATTTCAAAATATTCAAAACCATCTTTAATATTCCTTTTTCTTTTGAATTATACACTATTTCAAATCTACAAAAAAATGAAATAATATCCACAGACATCCAGAGGTCCACCATCTGGTCTGAACAAATCTAAACACAGTCCCATGTTTCTTATAATTTCAAATATTCATTTATTTACATTATCTGTTTTTTACATAATAGTACAAGTATCATTAAAGCCACCTTTAAACCCATACCAAATCATTTTCCTCCTTGTCTCCCCATAGGAAACCATAATCCAAATTTTGGTATTAATTATTTCCAAAAACATTTTATATTACTACTACTTATTTAGAAATCCATAAAATATTTAGAAATGGTTTCTATGTTTAAAACTTATACCAGTAACAAGAATTTCTTCCATAGCTATTTGTTCTAATACTGCATTTTTATTCTTTCTAGTAACATCAAGATTATAAGATATACTTATATATTTTATATATATAATGATCAAGTCTATGACTTTATTTGCATGTTTTGTCATACAAAAACTTAAGCTTTAATATTTCAACTGACTATGTTGATTTAGCTGCAATTCTCTTCCTTGTGTTTGAGCAAATTCAATCTCTCAAAACAATACTATGTAAAGCCCAGTCCTTAATCAGCTGTCCTAAAAAAAATCTATATATGCTAATTGCAATATAATATCATGGGTTGAATACTGGAATGGAAAAAAAATAAGTGGAAAACTAATAAAATCTGAGTAAGTTTGGAATTCAATTAATAGCAAAAATAAAAATACCAAAACATTATACATGGTATCATACAAGTCATTTCAGAAGCTCCATTTCAACATTAGCTTCTGAAATTTAACTATAATGACCTGTGTAGCTCTAGCTAGTTCATTTTTTTCACATTTAATTTTTTTAATTGAAGTATAGTTGATTTACAATATTGTATTAGTTTCAAGCATACAGCAAGGTGATTCAGCTATACATATATATACACAGATGTATATTCTTTTTCAGATTCTTTTCCATTATGGATTATTACAAGACACTGAATATAGCTCCCTGTGCAATACAGTCAGTTTTTGTTTTTTATCCATTTTATACAAAGTAGTGTGTATCTAGTTAATTCACTTTAACTGCTGTATATTGTTCCATTAATTCATCTTCTTTATATTAGGACATTTGGTTTGTTTTCAAATTTTTGCTATTCCTCAGAATATTATAATAAAGGGCTCGTGTCTGTGATTCCCCATATGCATGTGAGTTTCCCCAGGATATATAAATAGGAATTAAATTACTCAGTTTTAACTTAATTAAGTATTGGGAAATTCTCTCCAAAGTAGTTGAGAAAATTAGAACTAATACTAACAGTGCGTGTGATTGCTGTGAGAACACATTTTGGCAACACAAAACACTGGCAGATGCTCTAATATTCACCAGTCTTGAGTGTTACACACCTCAATAATGTTTTCATTTTGATGTTTCCTAGTAACACTGAGCACCTTTTCATTTGATCATTCAAGTTTCTGCAAATTGTCTGTCACATCTTTTGTATATTTTTCAACTGGGCTATTTTGTTTTGTTTTAATATGCTAGTTCCTTATACATACTGACTACTAGTTCTATGTCAGTTCTGTAAACTTGAAAAGTGTTCTCCCAAACAACTCAGCTATGTTTTTATTGACTGGGAAGGTGGTATCATCTGATGTACAGTAATTTTAAATTTCAATATAACCAATTCACCAATGTTTTTCTTTTTGTGTACTTACTATGTCTAAAGAAATACTTCCCTACCTTAAAGTTATAAAGATAAACCAGTCTCTTCAAAAAGTTTCCAAATGTTGTTTTCACATTTAAGTTCTGAAATCCATCATAAATTTACTTGTGTGTGACAATAGCAGAATTTTCCCTCCCCAAATGGATAACCAGTTGTATTATTCTTTCAGGTTTTATAATGAAATTCCACAAAGGAATTAAGTTAGAAATCACAAGAGAAATCTGTGATAACACAAAATATTTGAAAATTTAAAAAATACAAACACTCAAAAAAGCTATGAATCAAAGAAAACAAAAGGGACATTAAAAAATATTTTCAACTGAATGAAAGTGAAAATGCAACATATTAAAACTCAATCATATTACAAGTTTCCATATATAAGCCTAGGTCTTTTGCTGGCCTCAATGTCCCTTTTCCATTAGTCCATCCCTGCTATACCAACGATACTGTCTTAATTATTATAACTTTATAATACATCTTGTTACTGGGTATGGTAATATCCAACAACACCATCCTCCCTCTCTCATTTGTTATTCTTTCAAGTTGCTTTGGCTTTGATTTTCCATATAAATTTTACAATAAACTCATCAGGCTATATTGAAAGGTCCCTACAGGAATTCTACATGAGAACTGTTACCTTTATACCATCAAGCCTATCATCCATGAATACTGCATAAGATTCCATTTATTCAAGTTCTTTCTTGTTCTTCAGTAATCATTTTATTGCCATAAATTAATCTAATATTTTTAATGACTACAGAATACACATTCTCAAGTACACTGGAACATTCTCCAGGAAAGACTATATTCTGGGCCACAAAATGTCTCAAAATACTTTAAAAGATTAAAATCATATAAAATGTATTTTCTGGCCACAAAGGAATTAAGTTATAAGTTAGAAATCACAACAGAAAGAAATCTGATAACTCCAAATATTTGAAAATTAAAAAAATACAAACTCAAAAAAGCTATGGATCAAAGAAAAAAAGAGATATTAAAAAATGTTTTCTAATGAATGAAAGTGAAAACACAACATATTAAAACTTATGGAATGAGCTTATAGGGAAATTTATTGCCTTGGATGTCTATATCAGAAAAGAAGAAAGGTATTAAATTAATATCCTAGACTTTCATCTTAAGAAAATACAAAATAAACAAGCAAATTAAACCCAAAGTAAGAAAAATTTCTAAAAATATAAAAGTCTAGAATGGAAATCAGTGAAATTCAAAGCAGAAAAACAATAGAGAAAATCAGCAATACTAAAGTTAGTTCTTTGAAATGACCAACAATGATGACAAATGCTTAGCTAGACAAGTCAATAAAATAAAGGACACAAATTACCAAATTCAAAACTGAAAGAGGGGACATCACTACTGAGCCTATAGGAATAAAAAGATTATGAGAGTAACTTGAACAACTTCACACCAAAAAATTAGACAGCTTAAATGAAACAGACAAACTCCCAGAAAGATAAATTATCCAAATTGACTCAAAAAGGAATATAAAGTAACAATTACAAATCTTCTCACAAAGAAAAGCCCAACCACAAATTGATTTACTTGTGAATTGTACCAAATACTTTAAAAAGATGTAATACCAATAGTTCACAAACTCTTTCAGAAAATAAAGGAGGGAATACTTCCTAAACTTTGTATGGGGCTATTATTATCTTGATAATAAATCCAGATGAAGACCTCATAGAAGAACACTACTGTGTTCAATATTTCTCATAAACACAGAGGCAAAAATCTTTAATGAATTACTTTAGCAAACTGAATTTAGCGATATATTAAAAGGACTATAAATGCTAACCAAGTGGGATTCATCTCAGTGATGCAAAGTTGGTTTAATATTTGAAAAGCAATTCATGAAGTACACAATATTAATAGAATAAATGACAAAACTACCAGTAATGCTAACCATGATCATGTCAATAGATGCAGAAAAAGCACCTGACAAAATACAAAGTCCATGCATTATTAAAAACTCTCAACAAAACAAGACAGACGAGAACTACTTCAACTTGATAAACAGCTTCTATAAAAATAGCTAACATCATACATAATGGTGAAAAACTGAATGTTTTCTCCCTTACATCAGTAATAATGCAAGGATGTCTGCTTTTACCACTTTTATTCAATATTGTACTAGAGGAACAATAAAAAAAAAAAAAAAAAAGAAAAACAGATGAAATTAAAGGTACCAGATTGGAAATTAAAAAGTAAAACTAAATCTGCAGTTAACATAATCCTATACATAGAAAATCAAAAGGAATCTACATTAAAACAAATAGAATAAACAAGTTATAATAAACTGGAAACAATATAAATGTCTATTAATTGGTGATTAAATATAATATGGTATATCCATAAAATAGAATACCACACAGCAACAAAAGGAATGCTGATATATGCTATGATGTTAACAAATAACAAAAAATCATGCTAACTAAAAGCAGCCAGATGTAAACTACTACAAATTTTATGATTTCATTTGCATGAAATGTCCAAAAAAGACAAATTTATTGAGGACAGAAAGCAGATGGTGGTAGGAAAGGTGACTGACTATAAATGGGCTCAAAGGAATATTTTAGGGTGTTGGAAATGTTCTAAAACTGGACTGTAGTGACTTTAAATATCTACTAAAAAGTACTGACTTATTTAAATGATTTTTACCTAAGTAAATTATACCTCAAAAAATCTACTCTAAAAAAAATCGAGTCACTGATTTATTTTTCTATAAACACAAATCAAGAAAGAAAGGAAACAGACTTTAAGGATTCTTCTGGGTGACAAAGAAAAATGACCACTTATTTATCTTCTGAAGTTGGACACTTATTGGAATATTATTAATCATGACAACCAGATAGTCTAAAGGCTGTTTAAGAGATTGAAGGCTACACTCCTCAGAAGGTATAATAAACTTTAGAAGTTCAGATGTCTCAAAAAAAGTTTCTTCATAATCTTAAAGGACATTTATGATTATGAAATAAAAAACTGGATTATAGTATTCTATTAAGCACCATATCATGTGCTTATTAGTGATTCATATAATCTTCTTTGGTGTGGTATCTATGCAAGTATTTTGCCTATTTAAAAAATTAACTTGTCTTGTTGAGTTGCCAGTTATTCATATATTAAAGGAGTATCACTTTTAGTCTTGAGTTTTATCCAAAAAGTTTATTTTAAAAGGCTGCAATTTAGGATTTTGTCTTTTTTAGCCCCTGCATCAATATCTGCGCTTTATGTCCACAGTTCCTTTTGTTTCTGGAACAGCTAATTGGGATGCCTTATAGTTTCTAAGCCTCAGAGAAGATTTCATTTCCTGTAACTGATAAAGAAATGGAGGGCCTAAATAAATCTATGATGGGTTTTTAAGGAAAAAATACAATTTTTACAAATGAATAGGAGTCCTATAACATTCTACTTCAACAATGGAGATCTGGTGGCTGTCCATAAATTAACAAGAGAAGGGTCAAGAGACTCACCAGCAATCAGCCCTGACATCATTGAGACACTGAACCAAAGCCAGCAATTGCCTACCTGCAGGTTCCTTTTTCATCTGAGGGGGGAAAATGTCTTATAATGAGAGCTTGACAGTCCTGTGGTGATGCTGGGATTGTTAAAGAACAAGACTCCAAGCCAGCAACATCTTGGCTTAGCTCCTGGTAACAGAAGTCTGTCACCTCCTGCCTACTTGGTCTCTCACAGTAATCCATAGCAAGGATGCTTTTTTTTTTTCTTTTCCTTTTCTTTCAACTTCATTTCATGATTTGGGAAGCTATACTTTGGCTATTCAAGCAGTAAGCTTAACTCCAGTTCCCTCCTTTTTATTTTTTAATTTTTTTTCAATGGAGGAAACTGCCAGCTGACATTGCTTGTTTTCAAATCTGGAGCCCATGGCTTCCACTCTACTTGGCAGTATGCATTTTCTCATTTTTGATTTACAGAATGTTATTTTGATGCTGAGTCTGCTTTTTTTTTTTTGGTTTTATAGTTTTATCATCATTGCTAATGTATTCAGAGAAAATGAACAGGTGGATTTAATATGCCACTTTGACTGAAAATCCTTTATGCAGGTTTTTATCTCATATTCCTGGTAAGTATAGTTCTGTATTCTTTATTTTGTTTTTACTAAAGCATTAACTATTAACTCATTTCAAATAATGACTAAACCATTAAAGAGTATTTTCATATATTATCATTTATTTCAAATGTGAACTGTATTTTTAAATTACTTACCAATACTATGAAACTGCCATCGCTGATGAATTCTTTCTGGAAGAAGTTGTAAAATTTTCTAAAAGTCAATATGAATAAAACAAAGAAAAGTATGAAAAGCAAGTAAAAAGTCTACATCTTGAACAATGTCAAAAACAAAGAGCTTACACTAAGCCTTTAAGAGTTTCTTATGTAAAAGATAGTATTACAAATACAAAATAGTCTTTGAGCTAACCTGATGGTACTGGCATAACTTCAGCACTGGCAGGCACACTGATCAGCATTTGAAAACTCCAGAAAACAACAAGCTATGCTAACAAAGCCTTGGAACAGGAAACTAATGAAATGTATCTTTCATAATGATGTGAAAAGTACGTATATTTCTCCTTAGTGATTAAATACTAACTCTAATATATATTTAAATGCTCATTTACTATTCTCAGAATTTCTGAATTGTGGATACTACTGTAAGTTTTAAATTCTTTCAGATATGAATATCTGTGACTTTTTTTTTTCTCTCTGAGTAGTCCTTTCTCCTATTCTGATAAATCTGAGAGGGGAAATATTTCCCTTTCACAAATATTTGCTTACATCAAATATTTGTACTGAATTAATTCATGTGAACTCAAAGATACCTACATATTATGATGGCTACAAGTATGAAAACAAAATTTAAAAATTTAGGAGCCCTACAGTTAAGCTAACATCTACAAGCTTCCACAAATTGGGAATAAACATTTTTTATACATAATACTTCCAAATTTTGTCTTTATTTTCCTTTACATATTGTTGCTAGGTAGATTATCCTAAATCAACAGCTGCCTTATTATGCTACTGAACTACATTCTCAGTACTCGTCCACCTGCTAAATGACATTTGTCTGTGTTTGTAATTATTGCTGCTCTTACTATTACTATTATTTAGAAATACCATTAACTGAACGTTCTTATGAGCCAAACACTACACTAGACACATTATATAATGGTATCTCATTAATCCTCACAACCATCCTAAAAGAAGAGTTTATTAATTTCATTTGGCAAATGAGAAAATGGATTAAGTAATGTGCTTAGGTTAGAAAGTGGAAAAACAGAGATTTCAACTTCAATGTGCCAATTTAAAAAACTTGCACTTTTATACTATTCTACACAAAAGAATGGTATGCATGTTTTTACACCTCTCTGTCTTTCTGTTGATATGCTCTTCTTTTGTCCATCTCATATAAGAGGATGATGAATAAATTATAAAGTTCTTCATAGATGCTGTTCCCACATAAGATGTATAAACTCCTTCACCTTTGTCCTCCTACATTTCTCCCATAGCTAGTCAACAAGTATATAATTACACTTATTGTGGTGTGGAAAGAGATAAAACTACAGAAAAATAAGAAGTTTGTGAGCTACTCAAAAGCACTCCCAAATTATGACTATTCAATTATACTTTAGATTTAACCCCTTATAAAATGTAAATTTCAATGTTTATCTTTTTTATATGATTAATGGAAAGATGAAAGAAATCATGCATACTCAACTACACAGAAGAAAACAGAATATAAATCTTACATCATATTAACATTACATAATGTTGCTTTTTATTCCAGAAAGAGGAAATGATTTTACTTATAATTTCTTGATTTTTTAAAATCATCATTAGTATCCAAGGTGGAAGTCAGATATTGTCCCCATTATAAATAAAGATATCAGTACACAGATTAAATATTTTTCCAAAAGATGAAAACCCTGTATCTAACATCTTTTTTCTGAGTGCAATTTAGTTATTCATAAAAAATACAAACATTTCTGTTCAATGAGTAACAAATGATCTAACAGGAAAGTATTCACTTTTTAATAGAGGGAATATCCTAAAAGAGTGTCTATTAACTATTCAACCATCTCAGTTTCATTAATACAGGACAAACATGAATCTCTGAAGGAACACTTTCCAGGAAATATTACCTTGCTTTCTCCGTGGATGCTTTTATTCTTTCTCAAAACACCTGTTTTAATATTCCCCCTGTAAACAGTTCATGCAAACACTTGGGGAGGTAAATTATAAGCAAATTCCTCAGAGTTAATGACTAATGAAAATTAACTGCATAACAGGTAACAACACCAGTTACTTCTGTCTATTTTTTTGTTTGTCTGTTTGTTTTTGGGGGGGTGGGAGGGCTTAGGCTTATTTATTTATTTATTTATTTATTTAGTGGAGGTACTGGGGATTGAACCCAGGACCTCGTGCATACTAGGCATGAACTCTACCACTGAGCTATACTCTCCCCCCAACTTTCATCTGAAACTCTTAAAAAAAAAAACAACTTTCTTCTTTTTAGCTGTGACTAAATCAATAACTAAGAGAGATATCAAATTGTTCAAATTCTTCTAAACCATATCAAAATACTCCAAATACAAAATAGTGAATTATCTTTAACTAGCAATAGATAGAATAGTTCAATCTTTAGAAACTGATTTCCAAATTCTTTACTATGCCTTTCAAGGCACAAAGTCTAATCCTAGCTTTCTCCAGATCTCTAAAATTCTCAATGAAGATCAGAATACTCCTATCCCTATTTGATTTGAAACACAGAATGAAAAGCAAGGAGTCATTTTAAAAGCATGTCTGTTTGTCCCTCATTTTTATCAGTGTGCCAAAAACCCCCAGAAATTTTAGCAGAGTATTAAATGTTACTATGTTTATTTAGCAATAAAAACTTGTCCCACCTCAATCCAAAGTAACATAGAACAATTTATAAAACATTTAAAACTTTTTTATACAAGTTTTTAATGAAAAGTAGATAAAACAGAAACTATAAACTCCTTAGGCATATAACAGTTCCACGAATTTATTCTCTCAAGAGTGTTTTAGAATTAAAAAAAAAAATTTCCAAGGGGGAGAGTAGCTCAAGTGGTACAGCGGATGCTTAGCATACACAAGGTACTGGGTTCAATCCCCAGTACCTCCCCTAAAAATAAATAAATAAGTAAACCTAATTCCCACCCCCAAAAAACTTCTCCATTTGTATAAATCCCCCACTAATTAAAATTTTCATTATTTGCAAACACATTGAATACAGTATCAATTTTGTGGTATCAAATACATAAAAACATTATTCTATTTCCACTTACAAATAATACATGTAAACCTCAAAAAATAATTAAGAATTAAGTCAGGTATATTTTTAGGTTAAAAAATGTGATTCAGTTCTCGGAAAGCATGGCAGATTCACAGTGTTTGTTAATATTCAATATATTTCTTTGTATGTTGCAAAACTTAATTTTGCATAGGCAAGTACTTACCTCAAAAATAAAAAGTATAGCATCCAATTCCTCCCTCTGAGACTTGTGACCTAAAACATTTTTACACAAAAATATTTTAAACATTATCATTTTGTCCTCACTGTTAATAACCACTTAAAAACCTTAAAAAACTTCAAGCACTGAAGGTTTTTTTCAGTGATTCTTTAATAAAACGTTTAAAGTATATTCTGTTCAATGTATAGACAATATCGCAGCATTTCTCTCTATTCTTTTTCAACAATTAAATTTAACTTCTACATACTTGTGTCTAAAAAAAAATCATAATATATTGTGGAGAATTCTAAATGAACTGTGAGAATGAAAATATGAAAATGACTGCTCAACCCTGACATATGCCTCTAGGGCAGAGCAAAGGTGAGAAAACAGGTAAACCTGACAAGAGAAAAGGCCTTCTCAAAATAATGAGGATTGTATTACTAACCCATAGTGTGAGAGGGGTGTCTACAAGCTGTGTGACAAAAAGTAAAATAATACTAAAATTCCAATATCCAAGAGCCTATTTTTAACTGAATGTTTATGACAATTACTTGAAACATTAACATAAGCCATGACTGACTTTAATATCTTACCTTTCTGTTTAAGACTAGCTTCAATAGTAACAAAATTCTCAAAGAACACATAATATATATGTGAAAAATGTTGATCAAAAAACTGTTTAAGATCGATGGACTCTGCATTCTCTGAAAAATAAATAAAAAAGTTTTTAGTGATTATTACTTACATGTATGTTAAATCATGTTCAGCAAATATTTATTATGACAAGTTTCCTTCAAAAATGTCAGACCTGCTCCTAAAATTCTACTCTGTTAAAATACTGGAGAAATGTACATATCTTTATCTTTGTTCTCATAACATTAGTTTTTAGAGATTTTAGTTTTAATTTTAAAAACTGGTCAAATCAGGTTATCATAAATCTTTGTTTATTAAAAGAAAACAATGTCTCAGAGAGATTTATTCAAAATCATTAACCAAACCAAAAAAGTTCTATTTTCAATTCACAGCTATGCCTCTCCAAACTCTCCCCAAGACATAATTATAAGAGTAATAATATATTATCTCTAAAATACATTTACTTTAGATATCTGACAATAGGCTTTGCAAATAGGCACTTGAAATAACAAAACTCAAACAGAGATACAGAGATAATACTGCTCCACAAAACCTGTCAGTATAGTCCAAGGAACACAAAATTAAACATAACTATGCAGAGCAGAAAGTAAAGTGATAAGGTATAATGGAAGTTTAGAAACACAAAATTACTTTCAAAGCTCAGTGAGGAATGAAGGTGGGAAAAGGAGAGAAGACTGAGAACACACTATTTCAACAGACCTTTATGGACAGGAAGGACTTTGGACATGAAATGGTGAGGTTGAATGATAATGACATTCTCAGAATAAAAAAGACACAAAATGAGGAAAACATGATAGCATGCAGAAAAATAATTCAATTCAGCTAGTGCTTAGAGCATTTTGATAAAAATAAGATGAAAAAAGTAGCCTTGACATGTGGTAAAATGTCATAAATGCAAACTAGGGGAAATGGAATTTATTATTTAAAGCAAGATATCTATGTAGGTGTATGTGTACTTAACGCATTTTGTTTGGTTTATTTTCGGGGGAATGAGAAAGTTGAAAAAATAAAAGGGGGGAATTTAGAACTTTTATTTTATATACTTCCTACATTTCAAATTTGTTTATAAGAAGCATGACTCATAATAAACAAGAAATTTATAAACAAATGTGTTTCTAAAAAGCATGTCTCTTTCATAATAAACAACAAATTTGAAAAAGGCAACTGGAAAAAAACCAAAGATTTTTTAAACCTGGAAGTAAAATGAAGAATAAACTACTAATTGTTAATGAACTCAACTTAAAAGTAAGCATCAATTAACTTCCTGGAATACTCTAAGCCTGAATGCAAGGCTTCAGAACAAAGTTAAATAGCAACAACATATAGATACTACTTTAAACTCTCTTTGGTGTATTATATCTTACCCTATGAATATTCAAAATAATTCTTTAAAGATACATCATCTATGGAATTTTCTAAGACTGTTTCTCTGTTGTTTTGACCTTCCAAATAAAAGGGTCGGGTGCCCGCTCCTCTCTATTCCCTTGGGTTCTCGAAGCATTTCTTATTGGAAATAACTATGTTTTAAATGTTTCCTTGTCTTTTTTTCCAGAATTAGTCTATAGTTTCTTTAGGATAGAAAGTGAGCCTACCTTAGTATTCCCCAAACCTAAGCAGAGCGCTGAGCACATATGTACTCAAATGTGCCTTATTATAGATAAAACAAATTATTTTAATTTTACTGTATTCAACTTGTAGCTTGGAAATTTTTATCTTGGAAAAAACTGCATAACAAAATAGTATTGCTTCATCTTGACTAGAATTAGAGCACCTAGATTCTACTCCTACCTGTAACACTATCTGTGTGACTCTTTCACAGGACTAGAAAAAATAATAATGGCGAACACAATGTTTCCTAAATTTTAGTCACTCTTCTAGTCTTTTATAGAAATTAGTTCCTTTAGTCCTCAAAGCAACACTATGAAATGAATACAATTATTATCCCTACTCTATAGGTGAGGAAATAGGCACAGAGAGTTTAAGTAATAGTAAGAAACAGTCAGGGATTTAAACCCCACAGCCTAGATTTAGTGCCCATGATCTGAACCTCTACGTTATTCAGCCTCCAGTGTAATACATGTACAAGAAAAATAGGAACAGAATACTAGTAGTTTATCTGTTACCTGCCCATAAGAAGATAAGAATAATAGTCACTGAATACTAGTTAAACATATTTTAGAGACTACCAAAATAAAGACACATACACTGAGATAAACAGAAATACTCTATTTTACCCACAGATCAGTTTGAAATAACAAAGAACTATGAAATTGGAATGAAACGGCCTGCTATAATTACCTCTCACTTTATTGAAATTAATGTTTCAAATATAACTAATGTCCCAGGGGAAAGGAGAAAGGAGAACAATAACAAAGCAAAACAAAAAATCAAAACAAAACAAAAACAAACATGAATCAACTCAAGATTTTGCAACGTAATTTAGAAGCCAGGACAGTCTCTCTCAATTTCCTTCCCATACAGCATGTTAGACAAAGCCTGGAAACTACATACTTACTAATAAAAAAAAAATATTTCTAATAATAAAATGCATACTTGCTAATAAAGAATCAAAATTAAGTAAATTTGTTTTTACTCTATATCTATTTTAATGAACTAGTTAGCAAATAAAAACTCTCTTAAAAAATATTTTTGTTCACCAATTCACAAAATTTACATGGTGGGGGAAAGTAAGGAAAGAAACACAAATAAGATGGCTACCACAGAATAAAGTTTCACTTATTTAAAAACAATCCTCTATATAAGACAATAACAGAAGAAAGGAAAATAAAAAAGAAAGGAAATTCAGGGGGGGAAGGTATAGCTCAATGGTAGAGTGAGTGCCTAGCATGCATGAGGTCCTGGGTTCGGTCCCCAGTATCTCTATTAACGATTAAGAAATTTTAAAAATTTACTTATCTCCCCACTAAAATAAAATAAAAATAAATAAATAAAAAAGGATATTCGGAAATAAAGATTATGGAACAACTTCTACCAATATTATACCCTGACACCTTTCCAAAAAAAATCCCCATTCTGTTTTCTCTTTTTGTGAATGCCTCCATAACTTTTAGTCAACACGGCTCCTAACTTGGTCACATTAGCTAGTACAATCAGCCCTCAGTTTCAGCAGGTAGTGGTTCCAGGAACCCGTCAGAACCAAAATCTGAGGATGCTCCAGTCCCTTATATAAAATGATACAGTACTTGCATAAAACCCATGTACATCTTTCCACACACTTTAAATCACCTTTAGATTACTTACAATAGCCAATAAATGTAAATAGTTGCCTGTGTGCCGCAAACTCAAGTTTTGCTTTCAGTAACTTTTTGGAATTTTTTACCAAATATTTTTGATCAAAGGTAGGTTGAATCTGAGGCCCACCTCAAAACAGAGGGCCAACTGTACTATATTGTCTTAAAGACACTGGATGTTCTTTGGGAGCAGAAGGCATGCCTTAGCTTCTTTTATCTTTCAAATTCTTTCAAAATTTTAATCTGGGGAAGTGCTTTGCATAGTGCTAAACTGATGGTTCACACTTAAAAAAGTGTAAGAGTTCAAAACTTTCCCCCATTTTCAGAAATACTTTTGTTTGATTTGCAATGTTTGTGAATTAGTATTTCCTTAAAAAAAATTAAATAGATATTTCAACCACAAATTAAGACTGAAGTTTCTGAAATTTTTAAAAACTGACTCAGGGTTAGGAATGCTTCGAAGACCTTGGGGAATACTAACTTTAAGTAGCAAAATAGTTCAGACTTCATTTAGTTTCCACAAATAAAGTTTCAGATATCTCCTTAGGATCTTTCTATGAATAAGCTTTAAGAACCTAATTGCAATGTATTTATTTCCTACTATGTATTTCAAAGACACTCAAGCTGTACAACAAATACATAGTTAAAAATTATAAAATTCAGAAGCCAGTTTTCCTGACCTTCAGATACATGCATTAAATATTTCCTTATAAAGGTTATCACACAACCCAAGCTGGAAGACCAAAAATTTAACAAATGTTGCAGTTATCATTATTCTTCTTCCTCATCCACTAAAACAAAAATCAAAATTTAGAACTTTTTCTCAAATGACTGCATTTATAATACACTAATCTGTGCAGTGTAACACAAGTAATCTGCTTCTAATAATAAGTACAAAACAATGCAAATTATTGCCTTAGAACAACCAATAATAATAAGGACAGATCCAACAATATGTTGAATTGTTGTAACACAAAATATGTTCTTATTGCAAACACACAGAAATGTAGAATAAAAATAAATAATACAAGCTCAAAAAGGGTGGGGGAGGAGTGGAAGTGAAGAAATGAGAGTAAGAAGGAAACGAGGAAGTGGGATGGATAAAGAGGGGCCATGAGGGAAAGGAGGATGGTGAGAAAGTGGGATAGAGAAAGGCAAGGAAGGGTTGAAAGGGAAATATGGAAGAAGGGGAACGGGAAGGAAGTAAGGATGAGGGGAAGGGGGACTGGGTAAGGGGAAAGAAACACAGATACGCAGTACAAAATATAAGCAATATGGAGTCAAGCACAAATAAGGAAGAAAGCAAACGAGAAAAGCAGGAGGAAAAGAGAAAGGTGAAAGAAGAACAAGGAAAGAAGGAATAAAAGCACACAAACAGGCTGAAAAATTATAAATAATGCATCATCAGGTTCTAAAAAGAAGAAAGGTATCTGAACGGAGGAGAAATGGAGAAAAGGGAGGAAGAGAAGAAAGGACAAAGGGAAGAAACTGAGGAATAGCAGGTTGGAAAATAGACTAATGCTATTACTCAGAATGTAACACAGGAGAATAAGATGGAAAATATAAAGAGGAGGGTAAGAGATTACCTGAGAAGTTCCAAGAACAAAGACAAAATGTAAGCAATATTCAAAGAAATAATGTCTGAGATCTAAAATTGGTGAAATACATAAATAAATCTTTAGACTGAAAAGGCACATTGAGTCCCAAGCACGTGACCATAAGTCCACGCATGGATACATTCTAATCTCAAAAAACAAAACAGAAATATTAAAACCAAGAAAAGTTACCTATACATAAGAATATCAAAATTAACAACAGACTTCTCATTGGCCCAACAGA
Source organism: Camelus bactrianus (assembly GCF_048773025.1). Lineage (NCBI taxonomy): Eukaryota > Metazoa > Chordata > Mammalia > Artiodactyla > Camelidae > Camelus > Camelus bactrianus. The sequence goes on along the minus strand of NC_133544.1, from coordinate 53,667,422 downwards.
GGCAGGAAGACAATGCAATTTTATACTGAAAGAACTAAGGGAGAATAACAGTCAATCTAAAATTCTATTTCAGCTGAAGTACTACTCAATAACATGAACTTGAAAATAAAGAAAAGGCATTTTCTAACATTCTTAGAGCTTAACACTCAAAAATTCTTACTCAAGGAACTACAAAAAGATTTCTGAAAGAAGAGAAATAAACTCACATGGGAGAGTGAAAAGAAAGAAGCAAAGATGAGCTAAGAACTGGAAAATACATGGGTAAGTCTCAATGAGCACTGACAAACTAAAAAGAAACAAAAGTACTAATGCAAAAGGTTACTAACAAGGAGGAAGTAAAATAATGGACAATAAATGTCAAAGATGAAACAAATGCTGGAGAGAGTATTTTAAGACACTATTTTGTTAAGAGGATGGTAGAAATAGTGATAAACTCTAGACTTTAATATTAGTATGATTTTGAAATTTTGTGAGTTACCACTAAGAGAGTAACAGTGAAATGTATAACTTCTAATCATTAAAAGGAAAAAAGAATATAGAAAAGCTTATAAGTCTAACAGATGAGTAAAAGAAAAGCGCCTCAGTTCCATACCTGGATTGGCTGTTTGTAATGGTTACCAAAAAAACAAAAAAAAACCCAAAAAACAAAAAAAAAAACAAAAAAAAAGAATGAAAGAAAAGCACCTCAAAAAGATGAATAAAGTGATAGAAATAAATATAAATATACAAGTAATTACAAAAAAGTTAATGGGTAAGTGCTTCAGTTAAGAGACAGCTGTAATCACACTGGATTTAAAAACACACACAAAAATCAAGCTACAAAGTGTTTAGTAAGAAAAATACTTTTAGCCCCAATGATTGAAGGAATGAAGTAAAATATATCATTTAAATGCTAACCCAAAATACCAACATTAATCCCTCAATAACAGGCAAAAAGTAAACATTAAGGTAAGAATTACTACAATTAAAAAGGGTTAATGTATTTTGACAACAGGTTCTATTTATCAAGAAGCTTTAATTTCAGTTTTGCATGAAGAGTTTCAAAATATAAAAAGTAAAAACTGACAGATTTCTAAGGAAAAACAAACACTAATAGTGTAGTAGATTTTTTAACACATCTGTCTCATACCTAACAGAGGTAAGACTAGTAAGTGTACACAATATTTCAATAACACAATTAACATTCTATCCATAAAACTCTTAAGTTCAACAGAGAATAAATCTTCTTTTCATGCAAAATAAGATATTTACACAAAAACTGAACTAGTAAAGACACAAACTAAAGAGAAAAAGTACCAAGAATAACTTAGCACATATCATTGCTCTATGACCAAAACAAAATAAAATTAAGATTTAATAACTAAAGCTATCCAACCCTCATATAAAATGAGGAGAATGCTGGAAAGGAGTAGAGGTAACAGTCCCAAATATTCACAGGGGCCAGGAAGAGTGCCTAATTTCAGCAGCCATTAGAAAACCTCATAATTCACATAGCAATTAGCCCTAGAATGAACACTACCCCAGAGCCACCTAACATATCTTAAAAGAAAGATGCAAAAGGATCAAACTGTTTCCAAACAAACTTGAACAGAGCTCAAGAAAACGTATAGGTATACAAAATATCCAGGATCAAATAAGGTAAAATTCACAATGTCTGGTATATAATTGAAGATTACCAGGCATGCAAAGAAGCAGGAAAACCTAATTCATAATGAAGAGAATAATCATTAAATCAGATTTAAACTAGATTTTAACAAAGATGTTAGAATGAGTAGAAAAAGGCATCAAATTAATTATTCTAAATGTATTCTGTACATCCAAAAAGTTGATGAAAGATTATAAAAAGAAAGACTCAAATTGAACTTCTATGTATAGATAAAAACTACAAAGTATAAAGTACTAGATGAATTTAACAGCAGATTGATGTTGTAGAAGAAAAGATAAATGAACTTGAAGGCAAAGTAACACAAACTACCCAAAAGAAACAGGGAAAAAATAATCAAAAAAATTGAAAAGTACAGAAGTGAACTGTGAGATAATTTTAGGCAGCCCAACATAAGAGTAATCAAAACACCCAAGGAGGAGGGGCAGAAAAATATTTATAGTAGTAATGGCCAAAATTTTTCAAACTTGATGGAAATCACAAACTCATCTATGCCTGAAGCTTGAGAAACCCCAAGAACAAGAAACACAAAGAAAAATTCACCAAGGCACATTATAATTAAATTCCTCAAAACCAGTGAGAAATCTTAAAAGTAGCCAAAAGAAAAAAAAAAAAAAGACATGTTACATAACTAAAATAAAAATGACATCAAATTTTTCATCAAAAAACAATGCCAATATATATCCAGAAGGAAGCCTACTTCAGGATGACAACTGCACCCCAATGTTCATAGCAGAACTACTTAGAATAGCCAAGACAATAGCCTAAACGTCCATCAACAGATGACTGGATAAAGAAGATGTGGTATATTTATACAATGGAATACTACTCAGCCATAAAAACCAACAACATAACGCCATTTGCAGCAACATGGATGCTCCTGGAGAATGTCATTCTAAGTGAAGTAAGCCAGAAAGAGAAAGAAAAATGCCACATGAGATCACTCATATGTGGAACCTAAAAAAATAAAATAAAATAAAGCATAAATACAAAACAGAAACAGACTCACAGACATAGAATACAAACTTGTGGTTGCCAAGGGGGCAGGGGGTGGGAAGGGACAGACTGGGATTTCAAAATGTAGAATAGATAAACAAGATTATACTGTATAGCACAAGGAAATATATACAAGATCTTATGGTAGCTCACAGCGAAAAAAATGTGACAATGAATATATATATGTTCATGTATAACTGAAAAATTGTGCTCTACACTGGAATTTGACACAACATTGTAAAATGACTATAACTCAATAAAAAATGTTAAAAAAAATCATTCTGAAGCAATGATAATTTTAAAGAATTATTTGAAAGCTACAGTCTTACAGAGGCTGAGGCAGATAGTTTAAACTTTTAGGACAGGTAGACAGTGAAAATTACCAAGAATTCAGAGAATTTAGTCCAGTTGTATGCACACCACCCTCAAGTATCTTTTTACATTAGCAGATTATCTTCTATTTATTTCATCACAACACCTAAAATTTCACTAAATTCATTTGTGATACCAACTATTCCAACATACAGTGTAAGGAGTTTAGCACCACTCAAATATTAGTATAAATTGGTACCAACTGCTTTCCTCATAACAAATAATAAAGGAGTAAAGGAATTCTGATAACAGTGTGAAGATATGGAGAAAAGAAGAAATATTTCCTGAGCATTCACTGTTTTCTAAGACTGAGCTAGAGATTTTCCTTTCAGTTTCATTAATTCTCATAGAAACTTTAAAAGACAGGTCCTATCAGCTTCGTTTTACCTCTTCACTTAGCTTATTAGGAAATTAAAAATAAACTAAAAACTAAGTTTCAAAGAGACAAAGATACTAGCTGCAACAGCAATTAATAGAATGAAGCTGGTCTAAGAATAAGGTATGCCTTATTCTATGCTACTTCCCAAGACAGGCAAGTTGTTACGATATTAAAGTTTACGGCTGAACCAGGACTCTGAATGCTGAAGAAGATACAGAAAAATTATTATGAAAATATTAGCAACAACGACCTATTAAAAATTTGGTGTGCAGAAAAGAGGATGAACACTCTTTTCTCTTTCTCGTTTGCTTTTTTCCATCTCCACTATGAATGTCTCTTCTTCTATATTCTCCCTTTAAATACTGGTGTCTATCAGAAATATGTCCGTTGGCTTTGTTTCTTTGATAACTATGCAAGTTTAAAAAGCTAAAGCTCTAAATATTCTTAGAAACAATGAACAGTACATACATGTAAATTAAAAAATAAATGTTCAGTAAAAAAAAAAAAAAAAGATCTATCAAGCCATGAAAGACATAGAAGAAACTTAAAAGACCTATTACTAAACGAAAGAAGCCAGTCTGAAAAGGCTACAAACTGTACGATTCCAACCAAATGACATTCTGGAAAAGGCAGAGCTACAGAAACAATAAAAAGATCGTGGTTTCCAGGCGTTTGGGGAGAGGGAGGGAGGAATGAATACATGGGAGCACAAGGGATTTTTAGGGCAATGGTATTATTCTGTTATGATAATAAAGTGGTGGATACATGTCGTTATGCATTTGTCAAAATCCACAGAATGCACAACATCAAAAGTGAACCCTAATGTAAACTATGGACTTTGGCTGATAATAATGTGCCCATGTTGGTTCATTGATTGTACCAAAAATGCCACACTGACGAGGGATGTTGAGCGTAGGGGAATATATATGTGTGGGTGGGGAGGGCTATGTGGTAACTCTCTATTTTCTGCTAAATTCTGCTGTAAATCTGAAACTGCTCAAAAAAAAAAAAAATAAAGTCTATCAAAAAAAAAAAAAAGAAGAAGAAGAAATATGCCCTCTTCCTTCTTCACCAGATACAACTTGAACTCTTATCTACATAAAAATACCTCCCAAATCCATAGCTGCTACTTAATGCCCTTTCCTGAGATTCAAGTTTATACTACCTGTCCAATTAAATCTTTCATGGGCATTTCAAACTCAACTTGCCCCCAAAATGAACTTATCTTCTCTAGCTTCTGTATTCCCTTACTAGATTGGTACTATCACCTAACTCTTAAGCCTGACATTTAATTCAGATTCATCTTCCTCTTTTCAGCTTCCTCCACCCCATCCCACCCCTACCACTCAACAAATCACTCATTTTTTGACTAAATAGTTCTGCAATACATTTCTTTCTCTCCATGCCCCCCTGCCAGTTTAGTTTGGTGCCTCATGATCTCTTGCCTGAATAGCCTCCTACCTACTCTCACACCATTTCAGCCCACTTTTTATCCATCCTCCAAAAATAGCTACCAGAATAATTTACCCTAAGTCCAACTACCTGTATCGTTCACCTGCTTAAAATACTTAAAGAGGTTTCCCACTGCAAACAGGATAAAGGCCATGACATACAAGCCCTATTTTTCTTCCCTAACTTCCTACCATCTTGTCCACTACTCATTACACAATAAGGCACTAAAAAAAAAAAAAAAAACTGTAGTACATCCATACCAATAAATAGGCAGCCACTAAAAATATTCACAAAAGAATATTTTAACATAATTAAAAACATTAAGTATTTATAGTTTAAAAAGCAGGTTAGAAGTAGGTAGTATCAGACAGTTAGTGGAATAAAGAACTCTGAAAATCTCCATAAAAACAACCAAACAAAAGAAAAACAGTAAAAATCAATAATTTCAGAAACCTAGAAATTAATCAAAGGTTTATATCAATCAGGGGCATTTATTCATGAAAAACTGATGAATCTCAATAAAAGTAGTGAGCTTTGTGTCATTCAAACTTACCAAATTCCCATCCTTCTGTCCTCATCTCCGTGGCAGCATTAAAAACCAACAGCCCAGGATCACAGTGAGAAACAGCAGCCTATCAGTCACTGGAGGAGTCAGAATAGGATTGTAGCTGTTTCAAAGCTTTACTCTAAGAGAACTGCTATTATTTAACTTACTTAGCTGCTCCCTGGAAAATCCCACTTTCAAAGCTTACCTTTATTTGACTTAACTCAGAGCTCACACAGTACATACAACCAACAGCTTTTTCCCTGGAGACAACTGTGGAAAGCAATCAGTGGCAATTATTTAACACAACTGCCTGAGGCAGCAATTACTGACGAGGCAAACAAAGCTAAAACAAAAACTAACCAAAAACAACTTAAAAGGAAAAGCTGGGGAATGTACTATATGCAAAGGGAAATTTTAAAAGCTCTGACATATTAAGGGGTATATAGAAGGCCTTGTGCATGAGCTGCAAGTATGTTCAGGAAAGCCTGAAAAAGATCTAATCTTTCACCACTCAATGACCTTGAGACCACACTAAAAGGATGTGAAGGCTAAAACAGTACTGTAAACTGCTGAATACTGACAGTACGTCCCCTAACAAAGACTAGGAGACTTATTGACTCCAGGCTTGTAAGGAAGTCTGTTCAGTTATTAGCTGACCACTAAGTTGAACAAATAAAGAATTCAGTGGTCACAGAGGAGAAAGAAAATAAGACTGTACATAGTTCAGGAAAGTCATTAAAGAAATACACACCACCACCACCACCACCACCAAACAGAAATAACAAGAAACCCTGGGGGAAAGGGGGAAACTGGTTTACAGAGTTGCTATACTATTTAAAGCTGTCAAGTTATCAACAAAAATTACAAGACACACAAATAAGAAAGTTATTGTCTCATGTACAGGGAAAAAAGCAGTCAATAGAAACCATCCCTGAAGAAGCACAAACCTTAGGAATACTGGCCAAAAACTATTATCTGTTTTAAATGTGTTTCAAAAAGTGAAGTAAACTACGTCTAAATAACTAAGGGAAAGTGTGAGAATGGTATCTCACCAAACAGACAATATCAATAATGAGGTAGAAATTATGTTTTAAAAAAAGAAAATAGTATAAAAGTACAATAAATAAAACGTAAAATCAATAAAAGTTTCACAGCACATTTGAACTGGCAAAATAAAAAATAAGCAACCTCAAAAGATGGGTTAGTTGAGATCCAGTCTGAAGAACAGAATTCAAAAATGAACAAAAATACAAAGAATATCAGAGACCTACTGGCCACTGCCAAACGCAATAATACATGTATAATAGGCGACTCAGGAGAGAAAAAAGACAAGAAGATTTCAAGAAATAATGGCTGAAAATTTTCCAAATTTTATGAAAAACATGTATCTGTACATTAAAGAAACTCAGTAAATTTGAAATAGAATAAACTCGGAGACCCATATCTAAACACCTCATAACAAAACTCAAAAGACAATGACTGAGAATCTTGAGAAGACCAAGAAAGAAGCAACATCAGTTAAAAAGAAAGCATCACTAAGGAAAACATCTGATTCAGAGAACAGAGAGGCCAGAAGTCACTGAGATGTTGTAGTCAAATAGCTTAAAGAAAGTATCTGGCAACCAAGAATTCTATATACAGTGAAGCAAAACTGCCCTTCAAAAAGTAAGCAGAAATTAAGACATCCCTAGGTACCAAAAAAAAAAAAAAAGACTATTTGTTGCTAGCGGGTCTGCTTTATAAAAATTACTAAAAATTACAAAAAGTAAGCAGAAATTAAGACATCCCTAGGTACCAAAAAAAAAAAAAAAGACTATTTGTTGCTAGCGGGTCTGCTTTATAAAAATTACTAAAAATTACTTTATAAAAATTACTAAAAAAACATAAACATATCGGGTTGAAATGAAAGGATTCTGGATAGCAATTTGAATCCACCAGAAAAAAATACTTTGATATGTAAGTGACAGAACATACCAAAATATATAGCATCCAGCTAAAACAGTGCTTAAAAGTAAATTTATAGCTTTAAATACTTATGCAGATCTCAGAATCAATAACCTAATATTCCACTTTAAAAAACTAAAAAAGAGCAACAGCAGGCTAATCCTAAAGCATGTGGAAGAAAGGAAGTAATAAAGATTAGAGTGGATAAATTGGGAGTTTGAAATTTGCAGATACTAACTACTATATATAAAATAGACAAACAAGTTTATACTGTAAGCACATGGAACTATATTCAATATCTTGTAGTAACCTATAATGAAAAAGAGTATGAAAATGAATATATGTATGTATACGTATGACTGAAACATTATGCCGTACATCAGAAACTGACACCACATTGTAAACTGACTATACTTCAATAAAAGGAAAAAAAAAGATTGGAGATAGGTAAAATAGACAAAAGAAAAAAAAATACCAAAACCAATGAAACCAAAACTAGTTCTCTGAAAAGATCAACAAAATTGACAAGTCTCTGGCTAGACCATCCAAGATAAAGAGGTAAGATTCACATTACTAATTTGGACTGGAAAAGAAGACATTACTACCAATCTTACAGAAATAGAAAATATCTTAAGAGAGTACCACGGGCAGTTATATGCTAGCACATTAGATTACTGATATGAAATGGACAAATTCCTAGAAAGACATAAACCACCAAAACTGATAGACTGAGTAATAAATAAAACTGACCTCAAAGAAAAGCTCAGACCCAAATGGCTTCATAAGTGAACCCTATAAACTTTTCCAAAGAACAGAGGAAAGAACACTGTTAAACTCAATGAGGCCAGTATTATCCTCATTTCAAAATGAGACAAAGACATTACAAGGAAAGAAAGCTACAGACCAATATCCCTTATGAAAACAGACACAAAAATCCTCAATGAAATCAAGAAAACTGAATATGGCAATATATGAAAAAAGAACTATACATCATGATTTAACTCAGAATGCAAGATTGGTTCAACAGATAAAAATCAATCAATGCAATGCACAATATTAACAAACAGGTCAAAACTCATATGACAGTCTCAACAGACACAGAAAAAGCACTGAACAATACCCAATATCCTTTAATAAAGACACTCAAAAAGTTAGGAATAGAAAGTAATATCCTCAATATGATAAAGGGCACCTGTGCAAAACCAATACCTAACTTTAAACTGACTAGTTAGTTTTACCCCTAAAAACATAAACAAGATAAGGACATCTCCCTTTGCCACTTTATTCAACAGTGTACTGGAGGTTCTAGCCAAAGAATTTAGCCATGAAAATAATAAAACCATATAGATTGTAAAGTAAGAAGTATTACATCTCTATTCACAAATGACATGATCTTGTATGTAAAGAATTCTAAGGAATCCATACACACAAAAATCTGTAGGAGCTAACAAGTTCAACTAGGCTGATGAATACAAGATGAACACACAAAATTAACTGAATTTTTATCCACTAGCAATGAATACTTCAAAAGTGAAATGAAGAAAATAACCTCATTTACAATACTACAAAAAGAATAAAATATTTGGGAATAAATCTAACACAAGAAATGTTAACATTTGTACACAAAACTCTAAGACATCAATAAAAGAGATTAAAGAGCTAAACAAACAAAGACATTCCATGTTTATAGGTGGGAAGACTCAATATTGTTAAGAAAGCAATATTCCCTGAAATATATCTAAAGATTAAGTGCAACCTCTATCAAAATCCCAAGTAGCTCTTTGCAGAAACTGACAAGTTGATCCTAAAACACAAGGGACCCAGAATAATCAAAACAATCTTGAAAAAGAAGAGTATCAAAAGGCATAAACTTCCAGTTTTAAAATAAGTCATGGGGGATGTAATATACAGCAATGATGACGAACTGTGACTACAGTTAATACTGTATTGCATATCTGAAAAGTGCTAAGAGAGATGTTAAAAGTTCTCAAAAAAGAGAAAAAGATTGTAATTATGTACATGGTGCAGATGTCAGTTATACAAATATCAAATCATTGGGCTCTACACCTGAAACTAATAGATGTAAATAAAACCATAATACTTCAAATTTAAAAAGAGAAGAAAAAGAAAAACAAAGCTGGCGAAAAAGACACTTTCTAGTTTCTAAACTTGCTAAAAATTACAGTAATCAAGACAGTGTGGTGCTGGTATAAGGATAAACATACAGATGAGTGGAATAAAATTAAGAGTCCAGAAACAAACTCTAACACTGATGGTCAAATGATTTTCAACAAGGGTATTAAGACAACTCAATGGGGGAAAAACAGTCTTTTCAACAAACGGTGCTGTGACAACTGAATATCCATATGCAAAACAATGAAGAGGGATCACAACCTCATCCCATATACAAAAATTAACTCAAAATGGACCAAAGGCCCAAATGTAAAAGCTAAAACTATAAAACTCTTGGAAGAAAACATGATCTTAGACTAGCCAATTGTTTCTTAGATATGACACCAAAAGCACAAGCAACAACAAAAATAAACTGGACTCTGTCAAAACTCAAAATTGTTTTGCCTCAAAAGGCACTATTAAAAAAAAAAAAAAGAAGACAATCTACAGAATGAGAAAATATTTGCAAATTGCATGTCTGATAAGGGACTAGGACCCAAAATATATAAAGAACTCTTAGAACTCAACTATAAAAAGAAATAAAACCCAATTAAAAATAGGCAAAGGACTTGACTAGACATTTATCCAAAGAAGATATACAAATGGCCAATAAGCACATGAAAAGATGCTCAACATCAACAGCCATCAGGGAAATCGAAATCAAAATCAAAATGTGATACCACTTCCCATCCACTATGATGGCTACACTCAGAAAAATAGACAATAACAAGTGTTGACAAGCATGTGGGGAAATTTCAATCTTCATACACTACTGGTGGAAAATAAATTATGCAGCTGTTTTGCAAAGTTTGGCCTATTGATCAAAAAGTTAAATATATAATTAACTATGACCCACCAATTCAACTCCTAGAACAGTATATATACCCAAGAACTGAAAACATAAGATCACACAAATGTTCAAATCATTATTCCTAAATCAGAAAGTGGTAACAACCCAAATGTCCATCAATTGATGAATACATAAATAAAATGCAGTATATCCATACAATTCATTATTATGCAGCCATAAAAAAGGAAGAAATAACTCTTACTTGCTAAAACATGGATGAACCTTGAAAACATTATGTTAAGAAGTCAGACACAAAAGACCACACATTTTATGATTCCATTTATCTGCAACATCTAAAATAGTGAAATCCATATAGACAGATACTAGATTAACGGTTGCCAGGGGTAGAGAGTAAAAGAAATGGGAAATGACTGCTAATGGTGTAGGTTTCTGTTTTACTGTTCTATTCCTTATAGCTGGCCTAATATTCTTGTAAAGTCCACCAGACCCAACCTGGCTAACTAAATCTGAAAGCTAGAACTTCTTGGCTAATCTGAAAAGGAAAAGAATGGAAATCAGAATGGAAAAATACTTTTTTCTAACTCTAGAAACTGCAAACTGTTATATCACCAATTACTGATGTTTACTCCAAGCAAATGCATTACCTTAACTTTTACAGGGCCAAAGACTAGCCAGGTCCTAGTATACCACTATTACATAAAACAATGTCTTCTTTGTTTTTTTAATTGAGTAGTCAGACAACAGGAAGAGTAATCAAAATACAGTACTACCAATATTCTAGGTACAGTTCTATACCTCCAAAATAGAAAATAATTTCTCAATTCATATCCTTAAACTCAAAGGCATCTAAAAATTATTAAACATATGCATAATAAAAGAATGCATTACACTGAGGAAGCGGAAGTAAGTATCATTACACTGGGAAAGGAAAATCAGAGGATAAAATCAAAATGAGTTAGAATGGAAGAAGTTTATTTTAAACACCACAGATCATGCTTCGCAAATTATCTATAAAGGGGCAGTTTTTGGTTTTTTTAATTCCAATTCAACATGGACCAATGCTTTACAATAAATTACTAGAAAATAAAGAAAATAAGCACCTAGAATGGTCTACACTCTATTCAACAAGACAAGTAGCCTAATCATATGCTTGGATGTTCCAGCATTGTCAAATTGGGCTGAGCTTCTTAACACCTCAATTTCTGCAACATGTTATAGACTTGCAATAAATAGCTTGTAAACTAGCACCAGTCTGCAGACTACACTTTGAGTAGCAGTAGTACCGACTGGGAAGGAATGATGCAGAGTTTTGGTGTATAGGCTGAGTAAACTTGATACTGGTACTGGAAATGAAAAACCTGTTCCTGATATGAGTTCACCAATCAATAAAGCCATGATTTCAAAAAGTAGAATGATACAGTCAAGTAAGTGGCATAATCCTAAATCCTCATTAAATCCTAAATTCTCATTAAAACCTAGTTACAAAAAACAAAAAAACCAAAACAACAAAAAAATCTGGTTACCAAATCTCGTAAGTCCTCTCTCCACGTTATCTTCCACAACACTTACTCCTTTCTACTCACCTTGTCATTAAATTGTAATTTCTAGGGTGAGGCCTGATATCTTTATTTTTTAAAAGCTTGGAAAACTACTGCCTTCAGCATTCCTGCATTCATCTCTACTCATTACTTTCACCCAAACTGCTCTTCTTTTACTTCTATCTACTGAAATTCTAATCATCTTTCAAGGTACAGCTCAAATGACTCAGTCTCATCAAGCTTTTTCCAAGCCCCTCATTTAGATATGATCCTTCTTTGTTTTTAATTTTCATTTTTTTATTGAAGTATAGTTGATTTACAATGTTTCAGGTGTACAGCAAAGTGATTCAGTTATATATACACATATATACATATAAATGTGTATTCTTTTCCAGACTCCTTTCCATTATAGGTTATTACACAATACTGAATATAATTCCCTGTGCTATACCGTAGGTCCTGTTGTTTATCTATTTTTTTATATATAATAGTGTATATCTGTTAATCCTAAATTCCAAATTTATCCCTCTCCCCTTCGGTAATCATAATTTTGGTTTCTACATCTGTGAGTCTATTTCTGTTTTGTAAGTAAGTTCTTTTGTACCATTTTAAAAAGATTTTTATTCACGTATAAGTAATATCATACAATATCTGTCATTCTCTGTCTGACTTACTTCATTTAGTATGATAATCTCTAGGTCCAATCTATGTTGCTGAAAATGGCATTATTTCATTCTTTTTTTATGGCTGAGTAATAGTCCATTATATATACATGTATCACAGATATACATATATATCACATCTTTATCCATTCATCTGTACATGGACATTTAGGTTGCTCCCATGTCTCAGCTATTGTAAACAGTGCTGCTCTGAACATTGGGGTACATGTGCCTTTTTGAGTTAGAGTTTTTTCTGGATGTATGTCCAGGAGTGGGATTGTTGGATCATACAGTAATTCTATTTTCAGTTTTTTAAGGAATCTCCACACTGTTCTCCTTAGTGGCCGCACCAATTTACATTCCCACTAACAGTGTAGGAGGGCTCCCTATTCTCCACACCCTTTCCAGCATCTATTATTTGTAGACCTTTTGATGAAGACCATTCTGACTGGTGTGAGGTGATACTTCATTGTGGTTTTGATTTGCTTTTCTCTAATAGTCAGCAATGTTGAACGTCTTTTTATATGCTTGTTGGCCATTTGTATGTCTTATTTGGAGAAATATCTATTTAGGTCTTCTGCCCATTTTTGGATTGGGTTGCTTGTTTGTTTTTTTTTTTAATATATTGAGCTTTATAAGCTGTCTGAATATTTTGAAAAGTAATCCCCTTTCAGTCGCATTGAATTTTTGTCTTTTATACTCATGTTTCCTACTAGACATGACTCTCTTATTATACTATCAACTCCTTTATTTCTCTGCAACTGCCTCAAAACTAGAAAAGTACTATATATAGTTATTCAAATGGTTGCTCAAATCTACCATTTTCATATTTTTAAAGAAATAAATGGAAGCAGGGATGGATAATTATTTTCCTTAAAGACAATTTATAAGACATAGCATGATTACAAGAAGTAGCTTACAGTAACAACCAACTAGCTTCTAGGAGGCCCTAAGGACAACTGATGGAAAACCCTGGGATCCTTGAAGCTACTGGTTTATAAAAATTCAGAAAATGACAACAAATTTTTGGTAACACAAACACACATTTTACTAGCTACTTTAGTTTGGGGTGGGGAGGGAAAGAATACTGTTGCTAAGAGACACAACTTAAGGATTTCCTTGTGTTTATTTGAAATAAAACACCAATAATGAATTTCATTTCCTTTCGTTCATTCAGTTCTCCTTTGTCTTCCCAAAATGTAACTTTTAAATAATTTTGTCTCTGATTTACTCATTTTTAATAGGTTAGAGACTGAGAATAAAGGTATAGAATCTTGACCATCAGGTATCTTCAGGGGTTTGTCCTCAATTAACTTTTTAAAAACAGAATTTTGCTTGAGTTTGAATAGGCCATAATATCTGATTCAATTCTATCATCTTTGAGGTTCCAATTAAAATTCAAATGTTTTAAATTCTTCCATAAATTCTGTGCTTCAAAGGCATTTTTTCATGTAATCTTCCAACAACATATGAACATGTGTTCCTATTTTAATTTTACAGAAAGGTAAAATAACTATAAAAATGTTAACTAAATAATATAGCTGACATCAGAAGGTAGGTTCTTATTTACTCCACCATATTTCCCAGCTTACTAGCTATTTAACATTCAAGTTTCCTTGGGGATTAATTACTATCTGCCACACTAGCCTGTTGAAGGAATTAAGTCAGGTAATACATATAAAATGTTTGGCCCAGAACCTGCCTATATGTGTTCAAAAATATTAACTATTATTTCCAATATATGACAGCTGTTTCTATAAAAATATTCATTCTTTAAAAAGTCGCAAAGATAATGAAGAGATAGAACCATATCTAAAATGTATTTTGTGTTCATGTGAGAAAGGTCAACCTATTTGTTATCTAGTTATTAGAATGCTAACAATTCCTAAGAATTATAATGTTCATCTATATGAATATATCTAAATTCTAAAATCAATCTTAAAATAATATTTAAATTAGTTCAAATTTTTCACTATTCTAAACAACACTGCAGTGATCCTGCACACTTATCCACTTACTTCCTTAGAAAAAAATCCTAAGAAATGGAAATGCTGGTTTCAAAGCATATACATATGTACATTTTAAATTTTAACAATTAAACTACACAAATTACTCTCTAATTTACATTGGTTTATTAAGCTTGGTACAGTAAATACCATTAGTAAAAGCACAAGCATTGCAGAAAGTGATTTCTGGCTCAATATTACTGAAATATAAAGTACCAGACAGGAGTAATAAGAAGTTAAAGACGACAATATGATAGACAAAAATAAACTTATGTTTCTTTGTCTACCACACCGTCAAAGATGAAAGTTTCATGTGTTAGTAACCTGGGGATGATGATGCCATTTATAGAAAGAAAGAAAGAAAGAAAGAAAGAAAGAAAGAAAGAAAGAAAGAAAGAAAGAAAGAAAGAAAGAAAGAAAGAAAGAAAGAAAGAAAGAAAGAAAGAAAGAAAGAAAGAAAGAAAGAAAGAAAGAAAGAAAGAAAGAAAGAAAGAAAGAAAGAAAGAAGGAAAGAAAGAAAGAAAGAAAGAAAAGAAAGAAAGAAAGAAAGAAAGAGAGAGAAAGAGAGAGAGAAAGAAAGAGAAAGAAAGAGAGAGAAAGAGAGAGAGAAAGAAAGAGAAAGAAAGAGAGAAGGAAAGAGAAAGAGAGAAAGAGAAAGAGAGAAAGAAAGAAAGAAAAGAAAGAAAGAAAGAGAGAGAGAAAGAAAGAAAGAGAGAGAGAGAAAGAAAGAGAAAGAAAGAGAGAAAGAAAGAAAGAAAGAGAAAGAGAAAGAAAGAGAAAGAGAGAAAGAAAGAGAGAAAGAAAGAAAGAAAGAGAGAAAGAGAAAGAGAAAGAGAGAAAGAAAGAAAGAAAGAAAGAAAGAAAGAAAGAAAGAAAGAAAGAAAGAAAGAAAAAAGAAAGGAAAAAAGAAAGAAAGGAAAAAAGAAAAAAAGAAAGGAGGGAGGGAAGAAAACAATTTAGATTGTGTAGATATTTGATATTTTGATACTAGAAAGAACAGGTCTAACAAACATACTAATCACCTATTTTTCTATTTTCTCCAAAGTCTATTCCTACCACATGATCCTTCTAATAGAAGAGACAGTAGATAATACATGAGAATACGTATGTATGCACACAAATTGTGATTGAATTTAGAATCCAGAAAAAAAAATCT
Source organism: Camelus bactrianus (assembly GCF_048773025.1). Classification (NCBI taxonomy): domain Eukaryota; kingdom Metazoa; phylum Chordata; class Mammalia; order Artiodactyla; family Camelidae; genus Camelus; species Camelus bactrianus. The sequence continues at coordinate 53,651,724 of NC_133544.1, read as the reverse complement.
TTTAACCAAAAAAAAAAAATTATGCTCTCTCTTCTTTTTCTTTCCTAAGACATTGAAACTTGTAACCCAACATGCTTCTCTTCACTTTAGCTGCCAGGAAATCTAAGAACCAAATTCAATGCCTTACACCTATAATCAGCTCATTTCTGGAACCTAGTAAGTTTCCTTTCTTTAAGTAATGGCTATCGACTGTTTGTTTTATCTCTAATTGTTCTATTCCATATTTTATTCAATCCTATAATTCATGTAAAATCCACTGGATATGATAAAATCCTTAATAAAAGAAATGTTAATGCAAAGATGGCTTACAGTATTTTGATGGCTTACAGTTGTTTTATAAGAAAATTAATCAGTAACACTATGTAATAACAATGTGATAATGTAATGTAATGTTAACTGTATATAATAATCTGCTCAGTAAATCACTTCTTCATAAATACACAAAGACCATTTCAAAGGTTAAATTAATTTTTCAAATCAGTAAGAGTCAAATTAAAGAATATAAATTAAAGAGTTTATACAAATCAAAGAATATAAAAGTCTAATGTCATGTATATAGGATTACTTGTTAACTTTGCATATCAAATCCTTAAAAATATATTCAAATATCAAGTTAGTTTATTTGTATAGGCAGCTTATAGTTCGCAATGACTCCTACACATTTTCAGATTCCAGTCATATCTGTTCCAAGTTGATCTACAACACCACTTTCAAGTTATTTACTTAATAAACATAAGTATTTGCTTCTGTCTATATATTACCCTTTATACCTACTGAACATTAGTGTTTCATCTTTCTGATTTAATATATTTTAATCTGATTTTCTTTTTGAGAACATTAATATATCCAGATTGGAAAATAATTAGATATTTTTTCACAGACATAGTGAATAATCAACTGATCATAAATTTTTTCTCTAAATATAAAAAAGTAATAAATGGGGGGCAAAGTTGCTTTGTATGAGGCCAATTTTCAGTCTCAGTCATTTAGGAGAACCTCTTACTATCAGCATCTGATGTCCACTGTCTTGAAAATTGTTGTTTATGTTTCAGGGTTTTTTTCCTGTCCTTTTGTAAACTTGTTTGTTTGTATGTTTCCAGTATATGGATATCAGGTAAGGAAAGTCATTCCCGACAGATTAGTAAACAAATGAGGTACATCTCTGATTGTTCCAGCTTGCTGATTTTTCCCTCAGTATGATCATCAATACTTGCAAGGAAACTTCCCAAGTCAGGAAAAAGAACTATGCGAGAGAACTTGAGAGAAAAATATCAGATGCTTACATAAGACAGGAACAGTGCGGGTTCATAAGAGCTGGGCTACAAGAAAAAAACTCATAATTTGGGGCACTGGATAGAATACTCAGAAAGTTATTGCCTCATAGTAGGTAATAATTATCCCTAGATGGACCCTCTCAACAAACCATAAAAGCAAGACCCAAAATGACTGAACTGTTTTCAAGTAAATGAACAGCAGCCCAGAAAAAAGCTCAAGAATTTATAGAAATACAAAAATAACCAAAAGCTAAGAAGGTGAAATTCACAGTATGAGACACCCAAAGACTACTCAGCATACAAAGAAGCAGGAAAACAACCCAGGATGAGGAGAATAATCAGCTAACTGAAACTGACCCAGAATAGACAGAGACACTGGAATGAGCAGAGATGACAGTAAGTTATTTCACTTATATTCCATATGTTCAAGAAGCAAGATATACAATATAGATAATACAATTTTATTCACACACATACAAAATGAACTAGATAAAAATTACAATGTCTGACATGAAAAATAAATTAGATGGGATCAATGGCAGATTGCATGTAGTAAAAGAAAAAACTAGTGAATTTGAAGAGTAGCAATAGGGACTATACAAGATAAAACACAGAAAAAAGAATCCAAAAAAACAAAAAGAGTATCAGTACTTTTCAAAAAACTAAGAGAGCTTCCAATATACTAATAATACATCCTAATATACTAATCTGATATTAACACTTTTTAATATGCCAATAAATGAAATTCCAAAAAGAAAGGAGGTGAGAAATAAGTGGGGGAAAATGGTCAAAAATTTCCCAAACTTCATGAAAACTCTAAACCCACAAATCTAAAAATCTCAGTGAGCCACAAGCAAGAAATAGTAAGAAAACTACACCATGACACATCATAATCAAATTGCTGAAAATCAATGATGAAGAGAAAATCCTGAAAGTAGCCAGAAAACGAAGAAAAACGATGTTATACAGAATAAGACAAGGATGATAGCAGGCTTCTTATCAGAAACAATGCAAGCAAAGAGACAGTGGAGAAAAATCCTTAAAAGACAAAGGAAGAAAGCTATCAACCTAGAATTCTAATCACAGCAAAATATCTTCCAAAATAGAAGGAAAAATAAAGGCTTTTTCACACAAACAAAAGCATGAAGAATCCATCAGCAGCAGACTGTCATTGCAGAAGAAATGTTAAAGAAAAAGTCCTGCAATCAAAACCAAAATGATGCTGGCTCAAAAGAAATATCTTTCTCTGCAAAGTAACGAAGAATGCTGAAAATGGCACTACATGAGTTAATATGTCTTTTTCTCATTATTCAAAAGTATTTAAAAGATACTTCTTGTTTAAACAAAATAATATACTGTTAGGTTTACAACTTGTATAAATTAATGTATAATCAGAAAAGTATAAAGGCTAGGAGAGGGAATGAAAGTACATTCTTGTAAAGTTCTTATACAGTATAAGAAGTGGTATAATATCACTTACTAGTAGATTCTGGTAAGTTATATACTATAAATCATTAAAATAATAAAAGATTATAGCTAATAAGATAGTAAAAGAATTTTTTAAATCATAAATTTATTCAACTCTTACAGAAAAAAAGGCCAAAAAAGGGGGGAAAAAAAAAGAACTAAGAACAGATAGGCCAAATAGAAAACAAATGGCAAGATAAAAGACACAAACCTAAATCAAACTCAAGCAAATCAATGACATTATATGCATCTCATACAGATCTGAATGACAAGTTATTGGTCTGAATTTGAACAGAACAATTACAAGCATGGAGACTGAATTAGTAACCAAAAACCTCCCAAGAGAAAAGCCCAGGACCAGTTGGCTTCACTGGCAAATTCTACCGAACATTTAAAGAATTAATACCAATCCTTCTTAAATTCTTCCATATAATGGAAACAAAGAGAATACCTCCAAACTCAGTTTGCAAAGCCAGTATTACCATGATAACAAAACCAGATAAAGACATTACAAGAAAGAAAATAACAAGCCAATATTCCTGAAAAACACAGATGCAAAAATCCTCAACAAAATATTAGCAAACCAAATGCAACAACACATTAAAAAGATCATAACCTCGATTAGGTGGAATTTATTCCAGGCATGCAAAAGTGGTTCAACTTCCACAAATTAACCGATGTGATTCACCACATTAATAAAATAAAGGTTAAAAATCATATGATCATCTCAATAGGTACAGAAAGGCATCTGACAAAACTCAGTATCCATTCACAATAAATACTCTTAACAAACTAAGAACAGAGGGAAGACCTCCACATAATAAAGGTTATATATGATAACATCATGCTCAATGGTGAAAAGCTGAAAGCTTTTCTTCTAAGATCAGAAACAAGATCAGGGAGCCCACTCTCATCACTTCTATTCAAGACAGTATTGAAAGTCCTAGCCAGAGCAATTAGGCAAGAAGAAAAAAAGGCAACCAAATTTGAAAGGAAGAAGTAAAACTGTTTCTATTTGCAGATGACATGATCTTATATACAGAAAAGCCTAAAGACTCCAGCAGAAAACTACTAGAACTAGTAAGTGAATTCAGTACTACTGTGGGATACAAAATTAATATACAAAAATCAGTTGTGTGGAAACGTAAATTTGTGCAGTCACAGTTCAGCAGTTCCTCAATAAATTAACAGTAGAACTACCACATGATCCAGCAAGTCCACCACTGGGTATGTACCCAAATGAAACAAAGTCACTACTTTGAAGAGGTATCTGTACTCCCATGTTTACGGCAGCATTATTTACAATAGCCAAGACATGAAAACAACCTAAGTGTCTGACAACAGATGAATGGATAAAGAAAATGTGATATATATTTGTGTGTGTGTATCTATGTACACAAATACAGAGACACATACAAATGTACATGCAATGGAATATTATTTGGCTACGAAAAAGAAAATCCTGTCATTTGCTACAGCAGAGGTGGACTTTGAAGGCATTATGCTAAGTGAATAAAACAGAGAAACACAAATACTATATGTCCTCACATGTGAAGTCTAAAAAAACCCAAATTCATAGAAACACAATGGAATGGTGATTGAGGCAGGGAGTGGGGGTGGGGAAAATGGGTGAAAACGGTGAAAAGGTATAATTTCTAGCCACAAGATAAATAAGTTCTGAGGATGCAATGCACAGTATAGTGACAAAGAAAAAAAAAATACATTGTCCAAAATCTCAATTTAAAGACTGAGATGATTAGAGTACAAATTAAGACTCAAAAATATGCTGCCACCAAGAAATCCACTTTAAATATAAAGATATAAATAGGTTAAAAAGACAGGAAAAACTATACCCTAGTAATAATAGTCAATGAAAGTGGAAGTGGCTATATTACTATCAAAGTACATTTCAGAGCAAAGACTGTTACCAGGAACAAAGATATCATTTCATAATGCTAAAGAAGTCAGTTTATTAAGGGGAAATAATAACCCTAAATGTTTAGGCACTTAAGAACAGAGCTTCCAAATACATTAAGCAAAATCTGATAGAATTGCAAAAAGAAATAGACAAACCCCTCAATCACAGTAAGAAACTTCAGCCCTCTACTCTCAATAATTCAGAAAAACAAGGAGACAGAAATTTAGCAAGGATATAGAAGGCTTGAACCACACTAACAAATAATTTGTCCTAACTGAAAATTTTTTGAACACTTAAGCCAACAGCAGAATATATACTGTTTTCAAGTGCATGTGGAACATTCAAGTTAAAACATATTCTAGACTATCAAATTTGAGTAAATTTTAAAGAACTTAAGTCATAAACATGTTTTCTGACTATAATGAATCAATAACAGAAAGATATCAAGATATTCCACCAATATTTGAAGCTAAAGAACATACTTGAAAATAACCCAGAGATCAAAGAAGAAATCAAAAGGGAAGTTAGAATGCATTTTGGACCTAACTGAAAATGAACATACAAAATATCATAATTCGTGGGATGCTGTTCAATTTACATCGCCAAAAGCCTATATAGAAAGAAAGAAAGTCTCAAATCAATAACCTCAGTTTACACTTTAAAAAACTAGAAAAAGAGCAAAGTAAACTAAAACTAAGCAGAGAAAGAAAATAAATATGACTAAAGCAGAAATCAATGATATAAAAGCAGAAAAATTGAGAAAAGTCAATAAAATCACAAACTGGTTTTTTCAGAGCAATAAAAGTGATAACCCTCTAGCCATACTGATTAAGAAAAGAAAGACAAATCAGTATCAGGAATAAGAGGGGTGACATCACCACAGGTTCTATAATGATAATAAGGAAGCATTATGAACAACTTTATAACTATAAATTTGACAACTTATATGAAATAAGAAAATTCCTTAAAAGACAAAAACTACCAACGTTCACTTAAGAAGATATAGATAACCCTAATAGCCATAATAGCTATCTACTAAAGTATTTTAAAAACCTTTCCTCAAAGAAAACTTGAGATCTAGATGGCTTCACTGGTGAATTCTACCAAACATTTAAGTAAAAAAAAAGTATGAATTCTACATGAACACTTCCAGAAAACTGAAAAGAAAGGAATACTTCTCAATTAATACTATGAGGCTAACATTATCTGTTATTAAAAAATCCAAATAGTTACAAGAAAAGTACAGACCAATATCCTTCATAAGCATAATTACAAAATTATAAACATTTTAGATATCAAATCTACTAATAAATAAAAATGACAACATACCATGACCAACGTAGGTTGGCAGAGTACTGCAGAGTTGATTTAATACTTGAAAATCAATGACTAGGGCATAAGAAGGGATAAACTGGGAGTTTGAGATTTGCAGATACTAACTACTAAATATAAAACAGATAAATAACAAATTTATACTGTACAGCACAGGGAACCATATTCAGTATCTTATAATAACTTATAATGAGAAAGAATGTGAAAAGGAATATATATGTATATGTACGACTGAAACGTTATGCAGTGCACCAGAAATTGACATAAGACTGTAAACTGACTATATTTCAATTAAAAAAAGCAAAAAAAGAAAATCAATGATTATAATTTACATTAACAGAATGAAAAACATTTTTTAACCTGCAAACCTCAAAAGAAAAAGCATTTGACAAATCTAATATCCATTTTTAATGAAAACTCTCAGCAAATTATAAAGAGAATAAAACTTTTTCAACTGTATATGATAAAGGGCATATATAAAAAAATCTACAATTAACATCATATTGTATGGTGAAAAAACTCATCTCTTTACCCTTAAGATCAAGGAAAAAAGGATGTCCATTCTCATCACGCCTACTCTCCACTGTGCTAAAGATTCTAATGTGATCAATAAGACAAGAAAAAGAAATAGGGCATTCTGATTAAAAAGAAGTAAAACTATCTTTTTTCACAGACAGCAATATTGTCTATGTAAAAAAAATCCAATGGAATCCATAAAATACTAATAGAACTAAAAAGTAAGGTTAGCAAGGTTTCAGGATAAAGCTCAATATAGGAAAATCAATTGTATTTCCTTATACTAGCAATCAGAAATGGACATGAAGATACCACTTACAAGGGCATCAAAAGTAGAAAATATTTACAGATAAATGACAAAGGAGGTATAAGACCTATACACCAAAAACTCCAAAACAGGCCTTCCAAGACAGCCCGCACTCTAAGGAATGTCTATCTAATTCTACTCTAAACTGAGCACCCAAACCCCACACCTCGTGGCCTTTCCCCTGCCTTCTGAAACAGCTTACAGTTTGCATATGGAGTATGTATCTCTCTGAATAAAGCTACCTTTACTCAGAAAAAAGAAAAGAAAAGAAAAAACTACAAAAATACTGCTAAAGAAATTAAAGAAGCTGTATGTATAACGAAGAAATTAACATTGTTCATGAGTCAGAATTCAATATTGCCAATTTTTGACCTATAGATTTATCACAATCCCAATCAAAATCCCAGTGAGCAAGAATTTTTTATTTTATTTGTTTTATTTTTAGAAATTGGCAAGCCATCTTAAAACTCATATTGGGAAGGTAAAGGGCCTGGTATAGCTCCCACCCACCCACACCAAAAAAACCCTTTGAAAAGGAAGAACAAAGTTGGAGAGACGATACTATCTGATTTCAGATTTATCACCAAGTTAGGTAACAACAACAACAACAACAACAACAAAACCACTGTGGTATTGGCACCAACACAGGCAAATAGATCACTGGAACAAAACAGAAGAGAGTCCAAAAATAGGCCCACACACATACAGACAACTGAGTTTGGAAAAAGCACAAAGGCAATTCAGTGGAGAAAGGGCAGTCTTTTTCAACAAATGGTGCCGAAACATTTGGATATCCATAAGAAAAAAAAAAAAACTTCAACCCATACCTCAAACCATATTTGCAAAATTAACTCAAGATGGATCACAGACTTAAATATAGATCCTAAAATAATAAAACTTCTGGAAGAACACATAGAATATTTCTCTGAGCTTGACTGAAGCAAAGATTTCAGATACAACACCAAAAGCATGAACCATAAAATTAAAAGTTGATATATGGGTTGAGGGTACAGCTCAAGGGGTAGAGCACATGCTTAGCATACACAAGGTCCTGGGTTCAATCCCTAGTACCTCCTCTAAAAAACTAAGTAAGTTTTTTATCCCCCCTAAGAAAGAAAGAAAGAAAGAAAGGAAGAAAGGAAGAAAGGAAGAAAGGAAAGAAAGGAAAGAAAGGAAAGAAAGAAAGAAAGGAAAGAAAGAAAGAAAGGAAGAAAGAAAGAAAGGAAGAAAGAAAGAAAGGAAGAAAGAAAGAAAGGAAGAAAGAAAGAAAGGAAGAAAGAAAGAAAGAAAGAAAGAAAGAAAGAAAGAAAGAAAGAAAGAAAGAAAAAAAATTAAATAAAAATTAAAAAAAGAAAAAAGAAAAAAAGAGAGATACTCTATTTAGATAAAAGGACACAAAGAGGTTGAAAGGGGTGGAAAAATACATCCAAAATTGGGAATTCCTAATCCTTCAAAGAAAATGTTAAGAGGATTAAAAGACAATACAAAGACTGGGAAAAAAATGTCTTTATAAATCATGTATCTGATAAAGCATTTTTATATAAAGAATTTTCAAAACTAAGTAAGAAAGCAAACAACTCAATTTAAAAATAGGTAAAAGATTTGAGCAGACACTTCATCAAAGAAGATACACATTGGCAAGTAAGTACAAGCTCAATGTTATTAGATATCAGGAAAACACTAATTGTAAGCATCACATAACTTATTATAGTGGCTGAAATTAAGAACATTGATCATACCAAGTGGTGTTGGAGCATTTATAGAGGAACCAGGGCTCTCAAACACTGCTGGTGAGAATGTAAAATGGTAAAAAAATAAATAAATCAGTCTCTAAAAAGAAAATACACAGATGCCACAGGATCCATCCATTCCACTCCTAGGTATTATTCCAAGGGAAAAGAAAGTATATGTGTATAAAATGAGTACATCTTATAGCAGTTTTATATTTAATAGCCCCAAACCGAATATAACCCACATGTCAATCAACATGTGAATGAGACAATGGAATATTACCCAACAGTAAAAGCAATGCACTATAGACCCATCACCATACAACAAATACAGAATTTCAAAATGTGCTAAGTTTAAGAAATCAAACAAAAAAGAATAAATACTGTTCATTCCATATATATGGAAATATATATATATATATATAACTCTAAAAAATGCAAACTAATACAGAGGGAGAGATCAGTGGTTGCTCAGGGAAGTGGCTGGGTAGCAGCTAAGTAGAAGTGAAAGGAATGGACTACGGAGGGGCAAAAGGAAACTTTTTATGAGGTTATATATGTTTGTTATCTTATTGTCTGAATATGTTCCTAATGTTGATTGTCATAATGAATTCACAAGGTATACAAATGTCAAAAAGTATCAGTTACCCCAATGTTCATAAATAGCATTGTTATTATTTACAACTGCCAAGACATGGAAGCAACCTAAGGGCCCATCGATGGATGAATGGATAAAGAAGATGTAGGGTATATACACAATGGAATATTACTCAGCCATAAAAAGAATGAAATTTTGCCATTTGTAGCAACATGGATAGACTTGGAGGGTATTATGATAAGCAAAATAAGTCAGACAGAGAAAGACAAATACTATCTGATATAACTCTTATGTGGAATCTAAAAAATACAACAAACTAGTGAATAGAACAAAGAAGCAGACTCCCAAATAGAGAGCAAACTAGCGGTTACCAGCAGGGAAAGGAAAGGGAGGGGGCAATACAGGGGTAGGGATGTAAGAGGCACAAACTATTGTGTACAAAATAAGCAACAAGAATATATTATACAACATGGGGAATACAGGTAGTGTTTTATAGCTATTAATGGAGTATAATCTTTAAAAATTGTGAATCACTATATTGTACACCTGGAACTTATATACTGTACATCAACTATATTTCAGTTTTTAAAAAGCATTCACTTACATGCTTTAAATATGTGATTTATTGTCTGCCAATTATACCTCACCAAAGCTATTAGAAAGAATGATCCAACAATAATCAATATATTTATTAGCTAAATAAGCACTTTTTTTTTAAGTTGAGATGACTGAACTGTTACCTTGCCAAACAAGAAAATTAACATTTAGTCAATATCCACTATATGTCAAGCATTATGTTGTTAGCCACTTAGTTAAAACAGTTATGAACTCACTTAGTATCAATATCTTAAGGCCATTAGTTATAAAAAAGGGGGCAGAGGAGTAGATAACATGAAACTTTAGGAACTAGGAAGGTTTTATTTCTATTTTTTAATAATTCTGACTTCCAGTTCCACAAATTAAATTACAGCAGTATCAATAAAAACAGATTTATATCTAAATGTTTCAGAGTCAAGTTCGGTAAATGTCCTTCAGTGGGAACACGTACAAGGACAAATGTTTACACCAGATGCTTCCGTTCTCACATACTGGATGCACTGAATCTCCAATAAATGCCCTGAGTGAATGGCAGTTCAATTTAAGGGTTAAAAATATAGTTTAGATGGGACCAAACAAAAATCAAAATCCTGTGTATGGCAATGTCCCGTTATTCTGTGAACTAGTTTCCTCACAGTGTTTATGTAAAACCTGACTTGCAAAAAGGAGTTGAAGGGGCTCTCCCATCTGCAAAATGGGAGACCTCAAAGATGCTTTTCACTCCTTGTCATTCTACTCTCCCAGTTATCTTCTTAGGAATTACATTAATCATATTTCAAGCAAAATAATGGTAACCACTTAAAGATACAGAATATTTTATTCAATTAATTAATATATTAGAACCAAGTATAGCATTTGGAGGTTCATCTTTTCTTATTCTATGTTTTGACAAGGTTACCTCAGCACTACAGACATTTGGGGCTACAATATTGAACAGAGTATTATCCTGTGCATTTTGAGACGTTCAGCAGCATACCTGCTACCCACTAGATGCCAGTAACACCTCTCCACAATTGTGAAAATCAAAAGTGTCTCCAGACATTCTTACTGTCTTCAGGGGAGCAAAATTGTCCCTGGTTGAGAACTACTGTTCTATAACTACGTAAGTGTAGTAATCTCTCTGTATGGACCTCCTTCATTCACACAGGGCAGGGACTCCGAAAGAACAATGTCTTCCATTTGAAGGTTCTTAAGGATATTTTAAATGTTTGTTTATAGTATATGCTCCATTTTTTTTGAAAGCCCATAAATTGCTAAAAAGTAAAAGGGTGGTTTCTTTTAAACTATTGTTTTCAAATTGAGAAAGCTAGGACCTACAAAATATTTGGTATGTATGACCTCTTAATTTAGACCATGTCTCTCAGGTGGGAAAAAACTTCTATGCGAAAGAAGTGTATATGAGTCATTCCTTAACTATAAAGAACTATGGCAGTCAACTTAGGAAATGTCAGTACTCTACTGGAACTCAACTTTATAGCTCTGCCATTAACCAACCTACAGTATGTCCCAAGTAGGTGTCTAATTCCATTTACTCTTCAATTTCAAATTGTCATTACTGTAATAAATCTTACATCCACACATTAACTTTCTGTCTCAGTCTCTCAGCCAGGTTTTTTTCTTTAATGACTAAATTCTCAAGTAGAACAAAAATTAAAAGATCACAATCTCAACCATATTTAGAAGATTCATATTTTCTTGAAAAAATATCTTTTCACATTACTAAACCGGATTTAATTAGTTTCTTACTACTCCACGGGAATTAACACAATTTACTTGTGATACAGATTGGCTGCCATAAATGTAGAAACAGTTAAAAAAAACAAGAGACATGAACTCTGGGCTCAAGTTCTGGCTTTACCTCCTAGTAGCTGGATGACCACTGAACTTTCCCAAACTTCAGCTTTCTCATTTGTTAAAAAAAAAAAAAAAAAAAAGGAGGATAGTAATTTATCTACTTCTAGAATTATTATGAGGATTACAATTTAGGTGAAGTAATTTTGTAAACAGTAAAGCACCATACAAATGTTGGCGGTATCCTGTTGGGACCTGTAAACAATATAGTAGAGAAACATGCACTTCAAATATGAGACTTATATCACTGAATAAACGTAACTTTTCAAAACAAACATTCATTAGGAAGAGAGCTTGAAATGATAAACTCTTAACTAGGATTCAGCCATCTGGGTTCCAAACTCAGTTCTGCCATTAACTCTCTGTATCAACACAGAAACTAACTTTCCTTTTCACCTAAAGAACTCATCTAAAAAGATCCAAACAATATACCAGACGTTCCATAAGTATTATTACAGCCCTTAGCCCACGAAACGACCAGGTTACCAAAAAAATGGTTTAACACTATGCTCACAACTCAAGAGCAGTTTGGTCAGCCAGCAAAACAGGGTAACAGACAGTAAGAAAATTTCAATTAAAAAGAGAATTCTATGTAATTCTAGAAAAGCACAGGAAGCCTTAAATTATCTTGTTTTCTATAACTAATAATACCTCCCCCTCTAAATGACAGTAATTATGAACAAGGTGCATTAACAGAAGGGCTGGGCTCTCTCCCACAAGCTTTTTGGGAACCACCCACTTCCCAAAGAGGTAAAACTGCTTCCTCCTTGCCCTCCCTAGCCAAGAAACTTCAAAGACTACGGTTCATATTGTCCGAAAGAAATTTTCTTCTTTTTTCTCACTTGGGTGGGGATGGCGGTAGTCATCTGACAAACATCCTATAAACACCATTATCCGCAACATTAAGTCTCCCGAAAGTCTAAAAATGATTTAAGTTCTTAGAATAATACCAATTTTTTTAATGAGTTCGAGCTATTAACTCAAAATTAGATAACCCTGCGTTTGTGTGATGAGCGTTTGCCAAATGCCAAGTGTTCCCTTCCCCAAATTATCCGCCCTCCCGCGTCCGTGCAGAGGCGACGCCTCGTCCTCCACTCCCGCACGGCGCCAGGGCGGGGGAGAGAGTCCCCAGGGTTTCACAGGACAGGGAAGACCGGTAACTCAGGCCTCCCGGGGCCGCCACCCCTCGCCCCTCACCTATGACGATGCGCAGGTGCTTGAGGCGGGTCAGCGCGTCCTTCTTAGTGTCTAGCACCTTCTGGGTAGACTTCTTCACGTCCCCGTGTGGCTTCTTGGAGAACATCCTGCGGCCGCCGCCGCCACGGCCGACTCCGGCCCCTCCCGGCCCGGTCGCGCGGTGGAAAGTGGAGGGAGTGGGCGGGGAGGAGACTAGAGTGAGTCGTTCATTCACTCCGCAGCCTTGCGGGCCCCGGCGCAGCCGACTCCTCCCAGATTCAGGCCAGGGCCGCCACCTCCACCAGCCTCGCGCGGCAGCAGCAAGGCACCTTCGACTCCGGCTCCAATATGGCGGATCCCCTATTCCAGCCCTGCACGGAGCGACGGAGACCCAGGCGGGTTGCCCGCCGCCGCCGCCGCCGCCGCCCGCTTCCTGCGGCCGCCGCTCGCCGCCACAGGCCGGGGCCCAGGACTCGGAGCCGCGGAGGTGGGGCTCTCGGCAACTGCCGCACAACTCCTCTCTCCCTGAGGCCCCCTTAAGGTTAAAGCTTCTTTAGCAGCTTAGACCCTGCAAAGGCCGTCATGGAGACAGAGTGTGGTGATGGGGTTTCACGACTTTGCCGTCGGTGGCGAATGGTCCCCGTGGCAACCGCCTTCTGACGTAAACGGTAGTTGACGTCATGCCAGCGTGAGATCACCCGTGACCTTATCTCCTTTGGTTTCCTCTGTAAGCAGCCAAAGGAAAAGCTCAAGAAAGTCTGGAAACGGATTTACTGCGTGCGCCATTGTAAGCGTGATGACTCCTCCCAAACTCCGAGACCAGTTTTTGTTTAAAAAGGTCCTCCGCCTCTGCTGTTTACTATACAACTTAAGAAGTAACTTAAGAATATAGGTTCAAAACATCAAAGCAGGTGTGCAGTATATTTTAGATGTCAATTCTGAAGACTGGTTGTTAACACCCCTTCATTTCCTTAATTTGAATTTTGTTTAAAGAATTTTTGTTTGTTTTGCAAAGTAATGGTTAACAATTTACTGTAGTTTAGAGTTTTTAGGGTTATATAGTACATCCTCTTGGTTAAAATTATTTTGCACAAATGAGTTCTCCCAAAAGCATGCCATAACGGAAAGAAAAATTACAGGGTAAAGATATCTGGAGAACTTTAAAGGTTAATTTTCTTAATATGCAAAGAGTTCACATATCCAGGAGAAAATTGCTAAGACCCAGGTAGAAAAACTGTAGAAAACATGAAAAGTATCACAGAAGTGGACACTCAACTAAAACAGGTGAAAAATGTTCACACCCATATTTTATAAAAATCAGATTAAAACATTGTTTATTTTTAAACAGCTTTATTGAGGTGTAATTGATATATAATAAACTGCACAGTTTCAAAGTGTACGATTTGGTAAGTTGGACATTTGCATACACCCATGAAAATATAAGCATAATCAAAATAGTGAACATATTCATCACCTGGCAAATTTTTCTCTTGCACCTTCGTAATCCCTCCCTCCCACTGGTCCACCCCTGATGCCCAGGCAACCAGTGATCTGCTTTCTGTCACCTAGAATTTGTATTTTCTAGAGTTTTACATAAGTGTAAGCATACAGTATGCTTTTTTTGTTTGGTTCCTTGCACTCAATATAGTTTTTTTTTTTATTAATGTAACGCTTTATCAGTCAAAATAGGAATGTTTGTTTTTAATTTAGTCATCTTACTGCTGGTGAATGCAGCAGCAGACACTCCTATTGCTTGCTAGAGAGAAGTATTAATTATTACAAAATTTTGCATTATTATCAAGACATCTAAAAATGTTTATATATACTTTGATTCATTAGGTCCACTTTTAGAATTCTATTCTGAAATACCAGAAATGGGGAAAATATTTATGTAAAAATATTAAAGCATGACTTTTAACACTGAAAGATTGGAAACTATGAATGCTCATCAGAAAGGAGATGAATGGCCAGTAGGTGGAATGTCAAACAGCCATGAAAATTATTAATATGAAGATTTTTTAATGACATAGAAAATACTCAACACAATATTAAGTGAAAAAGGAATACAAAGCCAAAAATATGTTATCAAAACTGTGAAATTTTGCATATAAAATGTAGTTAGAAAAAATGGAAGATGAAAAAAAAACTCCAAAATTGTGATACTTGCAAAGTGCAATTACAGATGATTTTAATTTTTTCTTTGTATTTTGTTTAGTTTCTGAGTTTTTTTTTTTTTTCACTAAAAGCATATGTTGCTTTTGCAACTTAAAAAACAAGAGACTTTTTAAAGAAAATTAAGAAAATCTAATGTACCAATTTTAAACTCACAAATTAAGATGTATCTGTAGGACTAGAATCTCTTTGAAAACAAGAGCTTTTTCAAAAATATTATCTTGTGTCCTACTATGGCACAGAATAAATATGTTGATTTTTAAATTATGTTTACATTACAAAGTGGTTTCTTTTGATAATGTAAGAGTTATCTAACCCCATGATTCTGACTATCATTTATATGGTGATTTTAGACACCTGTGTCCTTACCTGTAACCCAAGTCTCTTTTCCAAGCTTCCATGAGCTATTCAAATTCAATATATAGAAAACAGTACTTGACATCTTTCACTCCCCTTCCAAACCTGATCTTCCTTCTTCATCAAGTATCTTCATTGGTAATACCACTATCAGCTCAGTTTTTCAGTCCAGGAACTAGTATCATCTTAAGGCTTCTTCCCCTTCTCTCTTGTCCAAGCAGTTACCCAGACCTGATGATTCTGCTTCTTAAGTATTTCTTGGTTTGGTCCTCTTCTCTCCATTATAACAATGTCTGTTCAGGCTCAGGGTTTCACCATTTCTAGCCATGTATGCTAGAAATGGCAGTGGTTTCCTCCCCACCCCCATATCTTAGTAGGATTTCAGCATCCACTCTTTTTAAAGTAAATTTTAAGAGTTAAAGAAAAATGCCCAATAGTGTTCTCTTCTTGCCGTCAGTACTTGAATATCCGTATTAATGAAGAAAATAAGTGGTGTGGATAAATCAAGACATTTTCTTTCTTTTTTTTTTTGTTATGGTTTATGGATAACATATTTGTTTAAGGATCTATTTTACAGTCAGGAAATGCATAGCACTTTGAATCAAGAAACAAAACCCATATTGGAGGACTGACTTCAGAGAAGCTGGAAACATGTCCAGGTTTTATACCTTGCTCTCACTTCATAGTGATTATAACCAATCTCTAAGTTTGTTAAGATGATGCAGGGAAAGCAGACCTAGTCTCTTGCTCTTTCTAAACTTACAGAGTGGCGATTTAAATTAAAAAAAAAGGATAATTAGCTACATTGAGTGTAGTGACAATATGTTTTGCCTGCCTTCTGGTAATATACTCAGATTTTCCTTTGGAATGTCACCCCTCCCTTGGTCTCATTTGATCTCATGCCACACTTTCCCCCTTTAGACTTCAGTATTCTAGCACCCTGGGGAAAGCAAGTGTGTTAGGGATGGACACATGACCAGGTCAGTCCAATAAAACTCACTCCTACAACTACTGGAAAAGAGAAACTATTTTTTCTGGAATGAAGGCCTGGAACTGCTAGGAACCAACATGTGAAAAGAATCTGCTGGGGTAAAGCCAACCTTTCCAGAACAGAGGAGACAGGAAGAGAGTTTGTCTTGATGATATTACTTGGGCATTTGGATCCAACTAGCCTGAAGTACCACTGTCTTTTCTATTTCACAGCTCAGTAACGTCCTTATTTTGCTTAAGCCCATTTGAGTTTCAGTCACTTGCAGTAGGAAAAGTCCAGACTTACACATTTTAAAGATATTCTGCTAGGCTGAATAGGGAGTAGAAATTATAAAAGGGAAAAAAAAAACCAAAACAGCTGCTTGAAATAATATTGCAGCCCTTTTCTGAAGTCCTCCAGCAGCACTTGCTATTTCTCCACAGTGACACTCACCACGTTCTATTTTGTAGTCATTCTATGCTTCATCTCCCTTGTATTAGGTATAATCTTTCCTTAAGATGGCTTATAAATTTTTTTTTATTCTTCTGTGTTTTACAATCCAAGGCTCCAAGAGTTGCCTTCTTCCCTCTTTCCCTCTCTCTTTCTGTATTCTCTCTTTCTCTGCTCTCCCCAGTGGTACCTGTCATGGGATAGGCACTCAATAGTTATTTATGGAAAGAATGAGTAAACGCTAGGCACTAAGAAAATGCTTACTGAATTTATGCTAATATACTGGAGTTGTTCCTGCTGTCAGTTCAGGAACAGTAACCTGCTTTATGGGGACACTGGAGGAGCACAGAGGATGATGGAAGGAAGACGAAGAAAGGACAAACAACGCTTAATAGAGGCAGATCAGAGTATAAGCAAAGCCAATCTTTTACTTGTCAGGTTTTGATTCACAGATGTGTTCTATGCTTTCCTTAGGGTTTGAGGTGGAATTTTTTTTTTTTGATCTTTTATTTTGATCTTTTTCAGCTGTGGGAGTTAAATTGCTTTTAGGGTCTTAAAATTTCAGAATGTTGTTACATGGTTGAGACAAAAATAGAGATGCAAGGAATAGGAAAAAAAGAAAAGAAAAAGAAAAGTAGTCTTTATTAAATATTTTCATTATTTTTCTGTGAAAATGAACGTAAGTTGTAGTCCCCAGAGACTTCAGCAGAAAGATAAACTTGAAGGCTGCATTTTGGGCAATTCATTCTGTCCTAAATCTATTATTAGGAATATTTTCATATACTATTTATGTGTTTTCTTTCATATTTTTTTCTATTTGCTATATCATATCCCAGTTTGGTTTTGTTTGTTTGTTTTTGTTTTTGTTTTTGTTTGCTGCAAACAGCAGCAACGAAAAGACTTAAGCAGAGCTACATATGTTTTCTAAAAAATTAATCTTGGTTTCCTTTTCTATTACTGTGTTTGTTTAAAATCATCTTACCCTATTTCCACCTCATACAAACATGGCTATATTGTCAGTTTTACCTCTGCAAAGAAAATTTTGAGATACCCTGTTTCATTAATGAGTCACTCAAATAATCTTCAATAGCTAAAAAAAGTCAGTGAAATTCTGAATGGTGTAAATTGAAATTGTTCTTAGAAACTTTTCTCTATAAAATAATTTCATTAGGAGTGAGCCTGCTTGTTTGTAGAACTGTTTTGCTCACCCGTATCAATAGCCCTGTCCAAAATGTAATGAAATATTTGATTAGCACAGAAAATTTTTAAAATTCAGCAAAGAAGAGAGCTTTGAGACTTTTGCCAAAATTATGTTTAAAAGCAATACATTGCTTAAGAGTAGCTTATTTCAGTGACATATCATTTTTTTGTTTACAAAAATTTATTCATTTCCCACATGCGTGGCTTGTACGTTTGTATCATCAAAGTAACAGAGCTTATTTTGAGGAAACATCATGATATAGTGGAAAAATAAATGAATTATTCAAGGAATTTGGGTTCTAGTTCCTCTCAGCATCAGTTTTCTCATTAGTAAAATCAAGATAAGGTCTGCCCTCAGGGTTTTGTTAAATTCAGGAAATAATAGTGTTTTCAGTTCTGATCTTTAAAATTAGGTAGATCTGAATTGGACATTTCATTTCAGGATTTACTTTCTCTGGGATACCTGGCATATAGTTTAATCTCTCTGAGCCTCATTTTCCTCGTAGGTAAACCACATCAATAATGGTGATAACTGGGTAAGAAATGTTATTGAAAGTTACTTCTACTGACTCATCTTACAATGTACCTTTCCTTCACATACTTTTTTAAAATTGAAGTGTTGTTGATTTACAATGTTGTGTTAGTTTCTGGCGTACAGCATAGTGATTCAGTTACACATTTATATATTCTTTTTCATTATAGGTTATTACAAGATATTGAATATAGTTCCCTGTGCTATATGGTAGGTCCTTGTTGTTTATCTTTTTTATGTATAGTAGTATGTATCTGCAAATCCCAAATTCCTAATTTATCCCTCCCCCCATCCACCTTTCCCCTTTGGTAACCATAAGTTTGTTTTCTATGTCTGTGAGTCTATTTCTGTTTTATAAATAACTTCATTTGTGTAATTTTTTTCCACATATAAGTGATATCATATAATATTTTTCTTTCTTTTTCTGACTTACTTCACTTATTATGATCATCTCCGGGTCCATCCATGTTGCTGGCAAATGGCATTATTTCATGCCTTTTTATGGCTGAGTAGTATTCCATTGTGTGTGTGTGTGTGTGTGTGTGTGTGTGTGTGTGTGTGTGTGTGTATACACACATATATATACACCACAACTTCTTTATCTAGTCATCTGTCAGTGGATATTTAGGTTGTTTCCATGTCTTGGCTATTGTGAATAGTGCTGCTGTGAACATTGGGGTACATGTATCTTTTCAAATTATAGTTTTCTCCAGATATATGCTCAGGAGTGGGATATTTGGATCATATAGTAACTTTTTTAGTTTTGTAAGGAATTTCCATATGGTTTCCTGTAGTGGCCACACCAGTTTACATTCCCACCAACAGTCTAGGAGAGTTCCCTTTTCTCTACACCCTCTCCAGCATTTATCATTTGTGGACTTTTTAATGATGACCATTCTGACTGTGTGAGGTGATACCTATTATGGTTTTGATTTGCATTTCTCTGATTATCAACATTAAGCATCTTTTCATGTGCCTATGGGCCATCTGCATGTCTTCCATGAGAGATGTCTATTAGGTCTTCTGCCCATTTTTGTATACAGTTGTTTGTTCTTTTGCTATTGAGTGTTATGAGCTGTTTGTATATTCTGGAAGTTAAGCCCTTGTCGGTCACATCATTTGCAAATATTTTCTCCCAGTCTGTAGGTTGTCTTTATTTTGTTTATTGTCTCCTTTGCTGTGCAATAGCTTATAAGTTTGATAAGGTCCCATTTGTTTATTTTTGCTTTTATTTCTATTGCCTTGGGAGACTGATCGAGGAAAACATTGCTATGATTTATGTCAGAGAACCTTTTGCCTATGTTCTCTTATGTTTAAGTCATTCATAGACTTTTAATGGAGCAATTTGTGTAATTGTTTAAAAGTTTGCTTTCCCACTATCTTGTATCTCATCTTCTTACAAAATGCCCTGTACAAAGTGCCCTCCATAAATATTTGTTGAATGGAATAATGAATGCCAGTTCCCCTCCCTTTCTCTTGCACAGGCACTCAGTAAGTGTTTAGTGAATGATGAAATAATTTAGAAAATAAAAAATGTAACATATAATTAGTAATAATTATATGGCTGGCATACCTGAGAAAAAAGGAAACTCCATTGCAAAACAAACTGGCATAAGTGTAATTTAGATATAGCATGCCCAGCCCGCTGCCTGAGTTTCTCTTTGAAGGTATAAGCTCTCCTCACTGGAAACATATTTATTTTGAAAAGAAAAACCCAGAAAATTCCCTTTGAAATACTGCTTATGAAAACTAGACTCCAAACTTAGGTTTAAAATCATGAACATCCCAAGAAAAATAGGTCATCATCAATCTCCCAAATGTGAACTTTACATTACTATTTTTCATAAAGTCAGATTTATTCAAATTTAAGAGATTTTTAAAAATTAATAGATTATTTTTAATGAATTTTATTTCTGTTAATCAGTTTTAAGTTCACAGCAAAGTTGAGAGGAAGATATAGAGATTTCCTGTATACTCCCTACCCCTACACATGCACAGACTCCCCCATTTAGCAGCAGCCTCCACCACTCAGGAGTGGTACATTTGCTACAATTGGTGAACCTACTCTGACGTATCATTGTCACCCAAAGACCATAATTTACATTAGGGTTCACCTTCAGTGATACACATTTTATGGGTTTGGACAAATAAATAATGACATGTGTTCACTATTATAGTATCATACAGAGTATTTTCACTGCCCTAAAAAATCCTTTGTGCTCTACACAGTCACCCCTCCCTCTAACCCCTGGCAACCACTGATCTTTTTACTGAACAGACTTAATTTTTAAAACAACTTAAAATGTGTAGGAAAATTGGGCCAATAGTATTGAGAGTTCCCAGATGCCCAACTCCTGTAGTTTCCCCTATTATTCATATCTTATGTCAGTATGGTATATTTATTACAATTAATAAACCAATAATGATGTTATTATTAACTAAATTCCATAGTTTTATTTTTATCTAATGTCTTTTTTCCAGTCCATGATCTTACCCAGGGTACCTTATTATATTTAGCTATCATTTCTCCTTAGGTTCCTCTTTGCTGTGATTGTTTTCATATTTTCGTTGGTTTTAATGACCTTAACAGTTTTGAGGAGCACCGGTTAGGTTGATTGAAGGATGCCCCTCTGCTGAAATTTGTCAGATGTTTTTCTCATGATTAGACTAAGGTTGTTGGTTTGGAGGAGGAAGATCACAGAGGTAAAGTGCCATTTTCATCACATCATATCAATGGTACGTACTGTTGACATGACTTAACGACTGTTGATGTTGACCTTGATCACCTGGCTGAAGTATTGTTTGTCAGGGCTCCCTAATGTAAAGTTTTTTGTTTTGTTTTAGTTTTGCCTTTTCCATACTATATTCTTTGGAGGGAAATCACTACGGGCAGCCATTATTTCTTACTTAATTGCATTTATTAGAAAAGCTATTTATTTACTTCTATTACTTTAGACATTGTATCTGCTTTGATTTCATTACTTGTGAATAAGAAGGTTGAAATTCCAACTGCATTGGCAGTTGTAAGAGTAGGAGCAGAATACTTACCACCTGAATCCTAATGAAATGTGAATGGCAAGGATCTGAAGTTAGGAGTTAGAAAATTAAGAACCGAGGATATACGTATGTTCATGTATCACTGAAGCATTATGCTGTATACCAGAAATTGACACAACATTGTAAACTGACTGTACTTCAATAAAATGTGTGTATATATATATATATATATATATATATATATATATATACACACACACACACACACACACACACACACACACACAAAGAAAATAAGAACCAAAAGTAGTGATCAGGAGATAGACCAGCAATTCTCAAAGCTTTTGGTCTCAGGACCAAAATTATTGAGGACCCCCAAAGAGCTTTTCCTACTCTATTATTAAAATTTTTTATTTTAACAAAAAATTATTAAAAATTAAAGCTGAGGAAACTACAAAATTCTGGTGAAAGAAATCAAAGATATGAATAAGTGGACAGAGAGTTTATGTTCATGGAATAGAGCATTCGATTTTTTAAAGATGTAAGTTCTTCCCAACTTGATCCGTAAACTGAACTGAACACAATACCAGTCAAAATCCCAGGAAGCTATTTTGTAGGTATTAACACACTGATTATTAAGTTTATATGGAAAGGCAAAAGATCCAGAATAGCCAACACAACATTGGAGAAGAACAAAGTTGTTACAACTGGATTTCAAAACTCACTCTATAACTATAGTAATCAAGACAGTATGATATGGGTGAAAGCATAGATACAACAATCAATAGAACAGAAGAGAGAGCCCAGAAATAGACCCACAAAAATACAGTCAACTGATATTTGACAAAGGAGTAAAGGCAATTCAATAGAGAAGGGATGATCTTTTCAACAAGTGTGCTGAAACAAGTTGACATTCACATGCAAAGAATAAATAAATGAATAAAAATAAGCCTAGACACAGACCTTAGACCTTTCATAAAGTTACTCAAAATGGAACATACCTAAAGGTAAAATGCAAAACTGTAAAACTACTAGAAGAAAACATAGGAGAAAATCTAGGTGAGCTTTAGTTTGGTGATGAGTTTTTAGGTATAGCACCAAAAGCATAATCCATGACAGAAAAAAAATGTTAGATTTTATTAAAATTAAAATTTCTACTGTGTGAAACACATGGTTAAGAGAATCGCAAGACAAGCCATGGACTGGCACAAAATGTTTGCAAAACACATATCTGATAAAGGAGTTGTTTAAAATATACAAAGAACTCTCAAGAACTGACCCAACTAAAGAATGGGCAAAAAGACCTTACCAAAGAAGATACACAGATGGCAAATAAGCAGATGAAAAGATCCTCAATATCATTTGTCACTAGGGAATTACAAATTAAAACAACAATAAGATACTACTGTACACATATTAGAATGACCAAAATTCAAAACACTGGCTGTACCAAATGCTGGTGGGAATGCAGAGCACAGGAGCTCTTATTCATTGCTCATGGGACTGTAAAATGGTACAGCCCACTTTGGAAGACAGTTTGGCAGTTTTTTTATAAAGTTAAACATAGTCTTACCATATGATCCAGCAATTTCACTTCAAGGTATTTACTCAGTTAATCTGAGAATATAACCTCCCAAAAATCCGCACACAAATATTTCTATTCTCTTCATTCATAACTCCAAAAATTGGAAGAACCAAGATGTCCTTCAACAGGTGAGTGAATAAACAAACTGTGTTACATCCATACAATGGGATATTATTCATCAATAAATAGAAATCAAGCCATGAAAACACAGGGATGAATCTTAAATACATAATACTAAGTGAAAGAAGCCAGTCTGAAAAGACCACATATTTTATGATTTTAATTATATGACATTCTGGAAAAGACAATATAGCAACAGTAAAAATCGTGGTTGCCAGGGATTTGCAGATACTAACTACTATATACAAAATAGATAAACAACAAGTTCATACTGTATAGCACAGGGAACTATAGTCAGTATCTTGTAGTAACCTATAATGAAAATGAAAAAGAATATGAAAAGGAAAATTAGTATGTATATGCCTGACTGAAACATGCTGTACACCAGAAATTGACACGACATTGTAAACTGACTATACTTCAATAAAAAATGGGAAAAAATTCTCTTAAAACATTAAACCTGAGAAAGTTAAAAACTATTTTACTATGCTTAAAAATAACAGTAAGCCACTGCATGATAAAATTAATGACTTTTTTGAAAAATGTATTTATGAACTGTCATGTTTATAAAAAATTTAAAAAACTTTTTCAAAATGAAAAATATTTCATAAAATATTGTTTTACAAATCTCCTTAGTGTCTGGCTTAATAGAAGACAGCTGGATTCTTACAATGTGGTTATCTTCTTTTGGTTGAAGTATATGAAAAAAATCTGGCTTTATACAGATTTATAATTGGAAAAGCAAATTAGTTTAATTGTTTTTTTCAGATAAATGTGCTCACCCTACTAAAATTAAACTAAATTAAAACTCAACAGGTGGTGGTTTCTTAAAGATTAGCTGTGATGTGGATTATGAAAGCATGTCAGTAAAATTTTTATATTCTTTACATTTAAATCTTGCCCTCTAAATGGATCTTCTACCCATTCACAATTTTGTAACATTATGCATTTGCCATTTGGAAAATGATTGTTCACTGAGTTGTACAGATGCTCCAAATATTACTACATTTCATTAAACAACATAAATATTTTTAAAAAATCATATACATCAGAAAATCCTTTAAGTATTAGAAAATTGTCATGCTCACCATGGTGGATAAAAATTTTCCAAATTCCTAATTACCATTTGGTAGCTTGAATTTTTATCTTTGGTAACAAATCCTGTCAATTGTTTTACTAACATTGACAGGCTCACTTTTTTATTGGATGTTTTTTGGAAAATATTTGCCAAATATCAAAGTCTGAATAACTTTAGTTTGTTGATTCTTTCAAGTAAAAATGCTGTTCCTTGAATCAGGTTGCTAGGTTAGCTCACAACTCAGTTGTGCAAGTGTTTTTCCTGACCACCACCATTGTACTTCAGTATGCAGGATTTGCCACAGCAAGTAGTAAAAAGATGTGTACTCAATGCATGGGATCTCATAAAGAGTAACTTTTCCTTCTTTGTCAAGGACATTCCTGCTGGTGATGAAGAATACAATTAACATTTGTATAGTTTGGTACCACTGCCTTCATGCAAACGTGCCAACTGCTGTACCTGTCACTGCTTTTGTACCATCAGTGCCAATGTCAATAAATTTTGTCATTTTTTTCTGTTGTAATTTCACAGATTATAATTTAATTTTTAGAGAAAACAGGTAGTATTCACACAAGTCAAACTAGGGGTGTAATATACAACATCATAAATATAAATTCAAACTGCTATATGTTATATATGAAAGTTAAGAGAGTAAATTCTAAGAGTTCTCATCACAGGAAAAGAATATTTTCTATTTCTTTAATTTTGTACCTATATGAGATGATGGATGTTCATTAAACTTATGGTGATAATCACTTTTCGATGTATGTAAATCATATCATGCTGTATGCCTTATGTAGTGCTGTCAATTATATCTCAGTAAAACTGGAAGAAAATAAAAGAAGCATTGGAAGAAATATGATTGGTTAAGGACAGAGAAAGCTGAAAATTATATGCAATGAGTATAGAACTTAAGTGAAATATATTTTTAATGAGATTTGTTGAAGCAAGGGCTGCTGACATTTATTAGTATAATGAAACGAATCAAACTCAAAAGAGAAGGGAGATAAGGGAACTATATCATATGTCGTCTCTCTCATGCCCCATATTTAATGCATTACTAAGTTTTGTTGATTTTATCTCCTCACTGTCTCAAATTGGTCCATTTCTTTTTGCCACACAGCCTCTGCTCCTGTCCAAGCCACCATTATCTTATCTCAGTATTTGACAGACTTGTTCCTATCCAATCCATTTTCCACTAAGTGAGCAGTGAACTTTAAAAAAAAATCTGATCTTAAATTAATGTAATCTTATCACTAATCTAATCATGTCATCCCTTCCTACAAACTTCCTAATGGCAACCCACTGAATTTAGGATTAAAAAACCCCCCAAATTTCCTTACCGTAATCTACCAGGCCCTGTGAGATGTGGCATTTCTTTATCTTACCAGCCTCATCTTATGTCTGTTTCATCCTTAAACACTGACTGTCCATTGTGATCTCTTAATTCTTCAAACATGAACATGCTGCAGCTCTTTTCTACATCAGGACCTTTACATATGCTATTCACTTAGTTTATAATATTCTTCCTTCCCTTCCTAGCTGGGCTAACCCTTCCCTATCTGTCAGGTATTAGCAGAAATATTACTACTTTAGAGAGGTCTTACCTGACACCCACTCCCACAGGTCTGTTCGTTATACTGTCATAACACCAGCAGAGAGTATACCTTAATTAGTATAGTTAATTGTTATATTTATCTCTTTTCTCTAAGCTTTGTTCAAGCAGAGGTTGTCTGTTCACCGATGAAGCTCTTGAAACCACCACAGTACCTGACATATAGTATACATTCAATAAATAGTTAATATATAAATGAGTATAAGAGGGGACTTTTGACAAGAATAGATAAAAAATTATGATGGGAGATTTTAAAATATTTCATTTACTGCTTCCTTTTAAAAACACATACACATTGTTAAGAAAAAAAAATTAGCTGTCTTTTGTAGTCAGAACTCTTTCAGCTGAAAATAACAAGTAGCCAATCAAAACAGTTGCAATAAGCAGAGGAATTTATTGCTTCATGTAACGGAAAGTCTAAGGATTAACAATGAACACATGTGGATCCAGGTGCTTAAATAATGTCATCGGGGTCTTTCTGTTTTAGCTTTGCCTTTCTTTTCTTTTGGTTCCCATGTTGCCTCCCTATTTCCCCAGTCACATGTGGAAGGAGAAATGGCCCTACCAAACCTAGGCTCATAGGCTTAATAGAAATTTTAATTTCAAAAGAGAAAAACTTCTTCCTGACAGCTCCAATAAAAGTTCTGGCAATGCCCATCACAGCCTAGGTTGGTCCACATGTCCATCCCTGAACAAGGAGAATGTAATATTCTGATTGGTCACCTGAACCATATGGGCTGAATGGAGCAGAGGGGGCTCTCAAAGGGCAAATCAAGGAGCTATTGCTTCAGAAAGGGGATAGATACTGGGGAGGCCAAAACAAAAGATACCCACTTTAACTATGCAGAAAAATTATCTGAAGAGGAAAAGTACTGATTAAAAATAAAACTGCATGTAAAATATTTACCCTTGAGAAAAATCTTAGAGAAAAAGAAAATTTCTCTACTTAAAACAAAATTAGATATTGACTACAGAAAAGCACATGATAATCTTTTTTCTGGAGGGGAGAGGTAATTAGGTTTATTTATTTATTTATTTTTAAATGGAGGTACTGGGGTTGAACCCAGGACCTCGTGTGTGCTAGGCATGCACTCTACCACTGAGCTATGCCCTCCCCCCATATCAGCATATGATAATTTGAACTATGAGATAATGGAATCATAATAAAAACATAAATATGGGGACTAGGAATGTTAACAAGTTTATTGTTTAATTCCAGAACTAACGTCTACAAGTAGACAATTAATACAAGGATAGGCCCTATACCAGTGAACAGACTATTTCAAGCACCTTTAGATTGTTTTATTCTTATGTGTTTTATTCTTATGCAATTGGAATCATGGTCTTATACAATTGTATAATTATAAATTGGTCTCATTTAGTTGTCACGGTAAGTCTCTAAAGACCTACATTTAGTGTGAATGATTAAAGTGTTTACCCTGATTTGAGTATTAGCCATCAGTTGCTGCCTCTTGTCTCCTGCGTTTGTTTTTTCCAGCTACCAGCATCTGGCCTGGGTCAGTCAGCAGTGACAAGGTCCGTAGATGTACAGCTGATGTCTCAGCTCCACCATGTGGTAGTGGTTGGAATTTAAATTGCTTCCCTTCAGAGGCAGAATCTGCTGATGAAAAACAAGAAAACAATATAATGAGGGTGAATGAGTAAAAAATGGGCTTATTGCTTCTTTCCTATATCTACTTTATTCCAAACAAAGATGAAATTGAAAATTACATAAACAGAAGTTTTAATATTTTCTTCCCATTCTCCAGGATATATTCCCTGGATACACATGTCCAACTTTGGGGAGCCCACTGACCTCGAGAAATATACACATGCCCCAAAAGATACATATAAGAATTTCATTGACGCAACTGTTTTTAATAATGAAAAAATTGGAAGCAATCTAAATGTTCATTAACAGGTAAGTGAGTAAAAGTTTTAATATTCATTCAATGGAATATATATATACTCTGTGGATTACCTTACAGCAGGTTAAAATAACTGTATTAGAGCTACCTGTTTCACAATGGAAAAGACTCAAAAACTGTTGAAGACAAAGAAAGTTGTTGCGTGGAATGTAGTGTATGAGACTACGTTACAATATGTTAAACAATCCTTTCTATTGTTTATGGATACATACATATACAAAAATGGTATGTACACCTGCATAGCAATCAAAAACACCAAAGTAGGGATAATGGTTACTCTGGAAAGGGAAGGAGAGAACTGGGATTGAAGAGGGGTCTGGAGAAAATGTGGTAAAATGCTAAGATTTGACGAAGCTTAGGGGTGGGTACTGTGTTTTATATATATATATATATATATATATATATATATATATATATATAAATCAAATATACTGAATACCTTTCAGTGTGTTTGTATTAATATGTAATATTAAAATATTCAATGAAACATATTGGGAAAAAGTTACCCCACAAAAAGTATGGGAAGAAAACTAGAAAGAAAAGGCCAGAAATATTTTATGTCTACTCTGTACTAGAGCAAATGCAGTAAGAAATAGAGTGGTATAGGATTATCTACATGAATACTAAAATGACCAAGAATTATGATAGATGTACCATGGGAGAGAATGAACCAAGAGCTAAAATCAGAAAATGAGGGGGAGTTCCCCCAGGAGTATGTACATGACAGCCACAAATAGAGATCCTGTGTGGTATATCCTGGTGACAAGCTGGGATTTTCGAGGGAGGAGTGGGGAGGATGATCTGGAAGGAACAAGGACGACAAGGCACATACCTACTCCATGACAAGGCTCAGTGGGAGCAGGGGTGCAAAGGCAGCAAGGTCCCAGGGGAGAACCATGTTTCCATAAGAAAAGAAAAGTTAAGGGACCATTCAGAGAAGAGGGCGAAGACATAGTAGATTTCGCTGATGATTGACCATAAATTTTAGAAGGGTCTCCATAAATATGAATGGATTAATGAAAAAGTGAGACTTAAAATGTATCTAATGATTCTGTAAGCCCTATGTAAAATGTAAAGTGCTGCAGAAATGGATGGCATCGTTTCTACCTTTTTAAATGCCTTGATTGAGGAAACTTCATTCTGCTTTCATGGTTTTCTTTACATTAATCTGTATTTTCTAAATTGACAATAGTCTTTTCCAGCCTTACTCATTTTTTTCCCCACATGGTTCCTTCTACATTTCCTACACATCTTTTCTAAAATCTGTTCGGGAAGAGGAGAGAGAAACTTTCCTGTTAAGCAAAACACAATCATGCAACTCTAAACTTTTTTTTTAAATCAAAGTATAGGCAGTTATAATGTGTCAGTTTCTGGTGTACAGTATAATATTTCAGTCATACATATATATACATATATTCATTTTATATTCTTTTTCATTATACGTTACTATAAGAAATTGAATATAGTTCCCTGTCATCATGAAACTCTAATTGCACAATCTCCTATTATTCTGTCTGCCGTAAACATAAATATAATGATGACAGGAATTTTAGAGCCGAAAGGGTACTTAAAGAACATAATGCAACCTTCTTATTTTACAACTGACTAGAGATTATACAATTTGCCAAATTTAATTGGCTGGTTACTAGCAGAGCCAGGGCTAGAATTCATGACTCCTTTCCAGCTTCCTTCCGTTTTCCATTAAACAGCAAAAACATAGAAAGCACCTGCTAGAGGGGCACTGTATGCTGGTGGTTGAGTGCAGGCTCTGATGTCAGATTACTCAAGTTCAAATCTTAAAACCTGCTACCTATTAGCTGTATGACCTTAACCAAGTAATTGCCCTATGCTTCAGTTTCTTCATCTACAAAATAGAAGGCACAATTATATCTACTTCATAGAGTTGTGGTAAGCATTGAATGAATTACTGTACTTAAAGCACATAACAGTGTTTTGCACATAAAGAGTGAACAGAAATCTGAGCTATTGTTACTATTTAGGACATACTCTCATAGCTGCTGATATAACAGAGATTAACGGAGCCCAGAGATTTTACCCACAGCTGTTTTTGTTTGGTCTGGAGTTTAAGAAACCAAACCAAGACAAGAGCAAAAAAAAAAAGTATATATATATATATATCACACTTCAGCTAATGTTTACAAATCTGGTTATTTCACATGGAGATATAAATTTCCAGTTTTTCTTGAAAATTGGAAGGTTTGATATCTAGGTCAGAACTTTTTTTTTTAGATAGGTTTATTTATTTATTTTTTCTGAGGCTTGAACCCAGGACTATGTGCGTGCTAAGCAAGCACTCTACCACTGAGCTATATCTTCTCCCTAGGCCAGAATTCTGATGCAGCATCAGTTGGCTGTAGCTAAAAGCAGCTGCCTCCTTTAGTCCCCACCACTCACATAATGTATGTGCATGTACTCATACTCTTGCAGTCTCTATCTTTTAACTTTACCTACCTGACTACTGCATGCCTCTGAAATAGCATCCCAGACTAAGACAGTCTCAAGGAATTCATAATCCAATAGGTGAGATGCATTGGCTAAACAATTCACAATACAGTATGATAGAAACAAGTGCAAAGTTTCAAAGTACAAAGTATACAGTAGCCTGAAGGAACATGAGTGTGTACTGAATGGTGGAGGTGCTGCTGCTGCTGTATGTTGTTAAGAAAGTGGCATTGAAAAAGAAGAGGAGTGGAAGAAGGTTGAGGGTTGCAGAGAGAAAAGGATGTGTACTGACAGATGACTGGATAAAGAAGTTGTGGTATATTTATGCAATGGAATACTACTCAGCCATAAAAATGATAAAATTATGCCATTTGTAGCAACATGGATGGCCCGGGAGAATGTCATTGTAAGTGAAGTAAGCCAGAAAGGGAAAGAAAAATACCATATATCACTCATATGTGGACTCTAAAAAAAAGACAAATGAAATTACATATAAATCAGAAATAGACTCACACACATAGAATACAGACTTATGGTTACTGGGGGGAGGTGGGTGGGAAGTGAGAAGCTGGAAGCTTGAGATTTGCAGATACTGACTGGTTTATATAAAATAGATAAACAAGTTTATACTGTATAGCACAGGGAAATATATTCAATATCTTGTAGTAGCTTACGGTGAAAAAGAATATGAAAATGAATATATGTATATTCATATATGACTGAAATTGTGCTGTACACCAGAAATTGACAAAACATTGTAAACTGACTATACCTCAATAAAAAAAAGAAAAAGGATGTGTTAAGACACTGAAATGGGAAACAGTTGTGTTTATCAACTGAGTTCAGTTTTGGACATGAGAAGGGGACAAGTAGGCTGGCACTAGATAATAAAAACCCCTTAATTTGGATTTAACCCTGTAGGAGATAGATAGCCTTTGAAATGTTTTCTGTCATTAAATTCCAGATCTAACTTTAATGAAGTTATGCTTGGATATCTTTTTAACCATTCTCTGCCAAATGTCTTTGGACCTTGTGTTTGAGAAAGAAGTGCTGTATAATCCACAATATTCTATGAAATATCTTTCAGTAGCAAATTGTCACTTCAGGAAGAAGCCCTGTCTTTATAATGGATAAAATACAGTTTTTAGGTTTGTCTGCAAGTAAAGTTTCCTCATCTGTAAAATGGGTATAATAATAGCACCTACCGCAGGGCTATTAAATTGAGTATTAAACTCAATATGTCATGTAAAGAACTTGCCAGGGTACCTCATACAGATTAAAAGTAGTAAATTAATTTGTTATTATTATTATGATATCTAATGAGTTCTCCTTGCCTATCATCCCTACTGTTGAGAAAATATAATATTTCATTAAGTCAAATACGTATTTTTCATTAAAAATTGAAGTTAAATCAAGACGGGTGGCATTTTTAGGCTGCATATGGTAAAAAGTAAACCCCCAAAATACTAGATGAAAGTGCCAAGATAAAATTTCCTTTCCTTCCATATTATTGATTGCACAAATTTCAAGAACAATTTAAAGGTTTTTGTGCAGCACAGAAAATGCAAGTTATTGTCTGCAGAAACTAATTCAATAATAACAGTTCATTAGTGGCAATAAAGGTGCTTAGGTAAAGAGACATTTCTCCAGTTCCCCCAGCCTCAAAGAGGAGGAAAAACACAGAGACAAAAGACCTTTTCACATCTGACAATAACATCTTGGTCAGCCTGGGAGCTCAGACAATCACTTGGCGGGAAAAGAATAAATACAGACCAAATTCGCACAATCTGTTTCTGTTTAGGTTATAAACTGCGATCGAGTGTGGCAGCTTTCGTGCCTTGTGGGACTTGAAGTCCAGAGGGGAGAAGTGATCGCGGCGGCCCCTGCAGGTCTGAGCAGAAGGGACTACAACTCCCGAAACACAGTGCGAGGCCGCGCCGTAATTACCGGCAACCAACCCGACGGGAACAGGACAAGCCCCATCCCCCGGCTCGGAGGACGGCCTCCGCCAATGGCAGAGCTCCCAGCTCAGAGCCTGCGGGTTAGGTTGTGAGGCTCCGGCCGAGGGCGGGGAGGAGCCGAGGGGGTGCAGAACGAGCTCGGCCGCTGGGTGGGTCGGGGCGTTCGGCGCGCCCTTCATTGAAGCGGCGGTGGCCGGGCTGGGCGCCGGGAGTGGAAAGCGACGGCGCGGCTGGAAAATGCCAGTCCACTCCCGAGGGGATAAGAAGGAGACGAACCATCACGATGAGATGGAGGTGGACTACGCCGAAAATGAGGGGAGCAGCTCCGAGGACGAGGACACCGAGAGCTCGTCGGTCTCCGAGGATGGAGATAGCTCAGGTATGCGACCCGGGAGGGCTGGGACCCGGAGACCTCGCGCCGGGGTAGCGACAGGCCGCTCTCCGCACGCCGGCAGCTGCGTCCTGCTGGGAGAGCGGGGCGGGGAGAGAGGGAAGGGGCGGAGACTGGCTCCCGGCCCTCGGCGGCACCGGGACTATTCGCGGGGCGCTGCCTGGCTCCTGGCGGGTCCCGGTTGGCGGGGCGGGGCGGGGCAGGGCGCGGGCCTGGATTCGCCCGGCTCTGGGACGCTGTGCCGTCCTGCGCGCGGTCCTTCCTGCCCTTGGGACCTCCGGGCAGTGCCCGGGGCTCTCCCGAGCGGAGAGCGGAATGTCCCGCCTCTTGTCTAAGAGACCCTGGAAATGCCTCCTCTTCCCAGACCGCCGACTTCTTATTTTTCGGCTTTGCAACCCTTACTTCTCAACGTGGGTGGGTTATCGGAGCCGAGGATAGATTTGTTTTGGCTCTTCGAATTTGGCTGGCTGGCTTAGAATTTATTAATCTCAGCTTCCAAGTGAGCCTGTCAGTCAGCCCTTGACATCGGTGCTCTTTTGGGGGCTGACGTGGGAGCTGTCCGATTTACAGCATCTCTCCGAACTTTTCAAGACTGATAAGAAGAGCCCAGCATCAGGGGTGATTTGGGATCTTCATATGCTCATAAATAGACTAGTATTTGGCAACTTTGAATTTCTCCTGATGTTTTCTTCCTTGCTATCTTTGGGTTCTTTTAGGGTGGGGTTCTTGTTTGTTTGTTTTTTGCGGGAGTGGGATGGAGTGGTGGAGGGCAGATTAACACCACAAATCAATTTTTGCAAAATTTTAGGAATGGTTATTTAAAAAAGAAATGGAATTTGGATTACCTGGATTCTTTTTCTTCTATCCGTACGATGAAGGTGAGACTTCTGTGTCTTGGCCTGATTTGGGCCCTGTAAAGCAGGGATTGATAACAGATTGATGACAGTCTATTGTGATCTCGACACCCTCTTTTCAGGTTTCCTTTTCAAAGAAAATCTCCATGGAAGTATGTAATTTCAGTCAATAGATTAACTATCTAAAAATAATTGTTTACGAGTGACTTCCTTGTGCAGCACTGGGTTCTACTGTGAGGTATAAATAGTTATGATCTGATCTCAATTAAAGAGTTGCCCTAAGTCATCACTTGATTAAATTGCCAAATGAATGTTTAACAGTACTGTAGGAATTCAGAGGCAGAGGAAGTCTTTTCAGAATAGGGTGGTCAGCAAAGGCTAGTTGAAGGAGGTGGGATTACCTGAATTATCTTGAAGAATGAGTAGACTTTGGATTGGAGTGGTAATGGTCAGGTGTTTCTTTAGGGGGAGGAATGCAAGAAAAAAGTGCAAAGGCCAGTGCTTAAGGCTTATTTAAAGGAGTGAGAAAACCAGTTTGGTTGGAAAAAGGATTTCAGCTAGAAAAGGAAAAGATATATATGTGAAAAAAAATTTTTTAAAGCACAAAGCAAGATTGATGACTACAAGCTTAGGAGTGAGGGTAAGAGGAAAAAAGCCCAGGTACAAGAATGGTGGTAGCATGAACAGAAATAGAAAAATAAAAGATTTGAGATGAAGATGGAAGATACGGTATTACAGACATGTCCAATTGACAGGTTGAAGTGTGGCATTGGAACCTGCTAGGGATGGGAAGCATAATTTGGAAGTCATCTACCTAGTCATGAAAACAGGTGAGATTTCAAAAATGAGGAATACGGAGAAAGAACATCTAGACTGTATGTGAATATATTTCCTAGGTCTGTAAAACATTTTATCTTCGATTGCTCTTTGTTTTTGTTTGTTTGTTTGTTTGTTTTAACAGGAGCTAGAATCTCACAAAATGACATCTATTTACTAAAATTCTGCCTGTCTGATTTTTATGTTGACTCTTGTGATTTCTCTCTGTTTTTTTATTCCATCCTCGAAAATAACAGACAACTTAATTTGTGAAGAATAACAATAATTTGAACTACAAGTCAAATTTCTTAAGTGGAAAGAAATTATTTAGGTAAATTTTGCCATTTTGCGTCCTGTGAAAGCATCTCCTTTCTACCACATGTCTTGCATGTTGAACTTCTGCAATTTTATTCTTCTCCAGCCTTGGTCCTAAGGCTGCAGAAAATCTCTACTGTCCAGAGATGTTGGGGAGTGAGTCATCTTGAGGGACCAAATTTTAAATAGCCAAGGAATAAGCTATTAAGAACCAGAAACAATTTTAATCTGTTTCTGAAAAGTTAAAATAATTGCATACTTCCTTGTTATACAAAAACAACATAATTTAATTTCCACATAGTTTGACCTTTATTTGATGAAGATCAATTTGCTGATCATTTTGTGCTTTAGTTATTCTGGTGTCAACTATATGTGATGTAAAAATAGAAGATATGAAATATAGGACAAAACTAGTAATTAACAGTTGCTTTCTTTGAAAAGTTTTCTTGTTTTTCTCATTTTTCTCCCCTCACTGACTGACAGTAATTTGGGGAGTGGGAACCAGTGGGAGTATAAGAGTAAGAGAGCAGAAAAAAAAAAAGAGTTTTTCTCATTTTTCTCCCCTCACTGACTGACAGTAATTTGGGGAGTGGGAACCAGTGGGAGTATAAGAGTAAGAGAGCAGAAAAAAAAAAAAGTAGGAGACCAAGATATCTTATGGTAAACATAATGAGATTCGTTTTCTTTTTTTATGTGACTGGCAAACCATCCATGAGAGCAGTACCAAAGGAAGAATTCCATAAGTGTTTTTGAGCAATATTAACCTTTAAAGGACATAATCATTTTGGTGCTTAAGTTCTGGTGAGTTGATGGAAAACAAACCAAAAGTGGGTTAATCATAGTCATAGTTTAATATCAGCCCTTTAAAATGATTTAAAAATGAATAAAAATAAGAAGTTCTTGAGAGACTGCTATTGTTTTAACTCTCATCTATATTTTAGGTTAAAATCTATATGGAAATTATTTTTGATAAATATTTATTTGGTGTTAAAGCTTAGTATAGGCCTTGCGTATCTAACTTCATAGTTCGTTTTTTTTTCCTTTTTTACCATTTGAATTAACATTCAGATGTATTTGGAACTTAAAGTTAATTTTATCTTTGATATTTGCCTTCTTATTGACAGAAATGGATGATGAAGACTGTGAAAGAAGAAGAATGGAATGTTTAGATGAAATGTCCAATCTTGAAAAACAGTTTACCGATCTCAAGGATCAGTAAGTAGTGACTTCAGAAAGTCATTGTCACTGAATCTCAACCACGTCACTAGCATGAGAGAAATTATATTCACTCTAAACTATTTTCCTTTTTGTATTTTATGGGACTGAGTGATCTGAAAAAGGCTTTAGCTATTGTTTGCCTGCTGAAGACCGCATTAACTAAATTTGAGGCTGTTTTTTGGGGGGCTGTCGTAAGATTTTTATGTGAGTGTTGATCATTAAGATGTTTCCGTAGGTCGTTACACCCTTGGTTCAAATCTGCTTCATTCATTCCTGTGTTAAATAATTGGATAAAGACAGCATTGTAAAAATAGAGAATAAGATTTTTCCCGAAGACGGCATAGTGATTTTGTTTATATCTTAACATTGGATACTTCATACATGACATGTTTCATGTGCATTATTTAGTTTGCTTCTTGCAGCAACTCTGTAAGTTTGGAAGGCAGTCTTATTTCTAATTTACCTGTGAGACTATTGATGCTCAGAGAGGTTAAGTGATTTGTCCATAGTTCATCAGAAAATGATAAATTAAGCCAGGCTTTCTGCCTCCTGTGCTATGGTGTTCCTTACATTAAGGCATGTTACTTTGGAGGAATTGTAGTGGAATAGAAAGAGCATAGGCTCTAAATGCAGGCTTTCTTGACAGATTATAAAGGTATAATAATAGATCCTTTATTATCTGCTATAAAGATTGAATGAGCAGTATGTAAAATCCTCAACCCTTTGTCTGGCATGTCGTGCGTGTCTATTAGATACTGTTTTTTTCCCCTCTTTATGATGTCAGAACTCTTAGGTAAAGTTGGTAACACAGGAGCGGGCCCCAATGATTTCAGAGCATAGAATAGATGCAAATGCAGATTAGAAAAATCTTAAAGGTGAGCTTTCTCTTTGGAACTTGCTGGCAAGGTCATGGAGCATGCTACATTTTAGACTAAATGAAAGAGAGAAAATTTTGAGACTATGGACATCTTAATTTATTCAGAAGCTTGTTCTTTAGTTTATGAATTCTTAGTGATTTTGCTGCTTATTCTTTTTCTCTACTTCTTCCCTGGAGAGGCCCAAAGAAGAGATGAAAACCTGTTTAATATCTGGAATTGCCAGACTAAAATAAGACATATTTGTTTACCGTATGAATCTTGCTTTTATACCATTTCTGGTCTTAACTTTCATTGATTTTAGAGATGAATGTATAGGTATGTTCCATGCTAGTGCAGGAAATTAATATAAGCAATCCAAAATAATCCAGGCTTTAAAATTTTGACTTTAAAAAATGTGATATCATTTTCTTATCCTAAAGATTTACATTGTTAACTTGAAAATAGAATTAGTTTGGATCTCCTAAGAATCCTTTGTTGGGGCAACATGGAGAGTTTATTCAGGATGATTCTGGAAAAGAAGAAGCAAATTTGTATTTTTGTATTTTAGCACAAGTAATTCATGAGTGAATAATTCTTACACAGTTAATTAAGATATACCTACTGAGTTTCTTAAAGAGCATTTTATGGTTGTCCAAGAAATGAAAATTGCAGCAGAGTTCTAGTATAATGTATCACATAGGAGAGCTATGCGTCTAGTCGGCCATTTGGCCTAGTCTTGTTCATGCTGGGGCCGGCAGTTGCTGTGATTTTTGCTTTCTCAAGGCTCACTGTGACCACAGCCAGTTACCCACCCCTATCAGCTTCATTCATTTCTGAAAGGATTAAAAATAGACCCATTACTACTACTTAATAGGAATTTTCCCCAAGGAATTGGTATCCAGAAATATGTTCTAGAAAAAAATAATCTTGGCACCATGTTTATAATTATTTTTTGTCTTGCCCCAATTGCTTTGTTGTTTTTATCTTGTCATACTGTGTGTCTCCACAAGCTGTCCCTAGTCCTCTTTGGAAGAGGTGGGAAATGTAATAATAATAATAGTAACAACATCAACAACAATAGCAATAATAAAATTATCCTGCTCTGCCTGTTGTAGCACTGCAGGGCACAGTAGCACTCCTTTCATAAGGCAGAAAATCTGCAGTTTGCAGTTTGTAAAGTGGTGGAAGGTGAGTTCTTCCACCTCCTTGAAAAGATAGAGGAACTTGTGCCACCCAAGCTTCCATTCATTTCGGTGTTCAATACCCAATAAACATTAGTTTAGCTTCTATTTTGTGAATAGTATTGTGATTGCTGCTGAGGGACTCGTGATCCATGCCTTTGATGAGTTTACATTTGAATTGCAAGGTTGTAGAAATCATATTGATTTTGAGGAATCTATTCTTTTAAAACTTTTATTCTCTTAGTTAATTGAATATTGTTAATTCACATAGCCTCTTCATTCAAGATACTGTTCACCTGTTCAGGATACCTTATCAATATTTTGTTTGATGTTTTTCAGTTGCAGTCATTTTTTGCATCAGATTTTTAGCATTTTGCCTAAAGTTGTATTTATAATTTCAGAAACTACTAGTATCATGTACTTTTCTGACTTTACACATTTGTTTATCACTGTACATTGAGTTTTAGAAAAATTTAACCCAGGCATGATAATATATTGTTTTGGTCATTAATACAGATAATTTTTCTTTCTGTTTTTAAAAAAAGAATATTTATTACATTAACATTCAAACTTGCTTTATTCCTTTAGAGTCATTATGTAAACCTCTACGCTAAATATAAGGACCATTAATAGGCAATTAATATTGATTGCCTTAATTGTATTGTATTGGCTTATATTTTCAAGAGAATAGAGCAGAATTTTATATGAAAGACAGATATCATAATGTTTTCAAAAGCTAGTTATACTGAAACCTGCAAGCATAAACTGTGGTTTCTTTTGGAAGTTACTACATGCCATCCTTGGACATTTTATGACATTTCTCCACCTATAATAAAATAATAAATGGCAAAAAAAATTTACAAAGTGATCTTAACTTGTTAATCTGCTTTGAAATTTTGGCCTATCCATGGAATGCCAGAAAACCAGGATTAGAAGTGCCTTTCATAAAAAATGACAATTTAAACATTTTCCTGTTAAAAAGTTAGTTCTGTCCTGCAGGATTATGGCTAAAAATAAACATTGAGTTGTCTCACATATTCTGTCTTTGATAATTAAGCTAAAGATGTGACAGCTGGTAAATTAGAAGTATTTATAGGTGGGCTCATTAATACAGGAACAGGGAACTCCTGCCCACTTTTCATTTCCCCATCCACTGAGCAACTCATATTGTTATAGCCTATTCATTTGCAGTCCAGATGAACTGTGTATGCCAGAACACGAATTCTGGAGTCATTAGTTTTACCTTCATCACTCTACTTCTTTGTTCTTTTAAAAAAATCAAGTAGGCTGAATATTGTAATACTGACTCCTTTTCAGGAAGCTTGGAGAGGAGACAGGGAATTATTTATTTCTGACGACTAGTAATGCCTATATCTAAATCATCCAAAATGATCTCTTTGTTTCTTTTAAATTCAGTGTTTATTTGGTCTTTTCTTTTGGAATTGATTTATTGTTCTGTAGTTAAAACAAAAACACATGTGGAATGCCCCAAAGTTGTCATTTCAGTTGTATTTTTTGTATTGTAAATTAACCATTAAAGAGTAATATAGCTAAAAAAATAGAAAAACATTTTGTGATTATATGCATGAAGTCAAATAATGTAACTGAGTTCTTCACTTGAGTTCAAGGCAAAAATACATTTGGTAGGTTATTAGAATATGAACAATGCTAAGAAGAGATAATGTATAGAAGTGGTAAATTGTTAGCCTTTGTTGGGCTTTTAAAATTAATATCTTAATTTTTGCTTTGTTAAGACTTTATAAAGAACGATTAAGTCAGGTGGATGCAAAACTACAAGAAGTCATAGCTGGAAAAGCACCAGAATATTTGGAACCACTGGCAACTTTACAAGAAAATATGCAAATTCGTACAAAGGTAGCAGGTAGGAAAGTGAAACATCTTTTCCATATAGTAGAATATGAACTCTTCACTAGACTTAAAAGGTGTTTTTCAAGTGAGTGGTTGTTGTTAATGGAAGTACGGATATATTTACATTGACCAGAGCTTTTCATTATCAGTCAGCCCACATTATTTATTAAATGCCTCAGTGCTTTTATCTGTTGCTGTGGGGGGTTAAAAAAAAAAAATGCCCTCAAAATTGCTCACAGTGTTTTTGAGAAGATACCTCCATGTGTGAAACACTTAGAATCCATGCTATTTTCATTAAGGGATACTGTTACTATCACAGTTTAATTTCCTGTTAAATATATTAAGGTTCAAATTAAGTCCTCTTAGCATTTTTCAGCTATAAGAGTGGTAAGTATTTTTTATTTGTAAAACTATTTTTTTGAATGTTTGATCAGGATATTATAGAACAGGGAATTAGTCTTCAAACTTACAACTTAGTGATAAGTTAATTTTGGTAAGTCTGATGACTCATTTGTGGCTTTGAATAAATGAAGATGTACTACGTACGTATAGTTAAATTTCAGTCTGTTATGTAATACCTAAGGCATTATTGATAATAGATTCTTTTTGTACTAAATTCAAATTTTGTTCTTGAGTGCTTAATATTAAGTATATAGATGATGTGATACTTAATCTGCTATCTTTGCATCTTGGCTTAGCACACCCTTTTAAAAGTAGACATATTCTTAATTTTACTTGGCATTCTGAAAGAACTGAGTGAGACTTACTGGCTGTTTAGGAAATATTACTTTATTACTTGAGTCAATTATTCACATTTCTACTTGGTGGCCTCCTTTACTTTTTGATTGTATAAGAGTAGTGGGTATGAGTGTGTTGCTAATAGCATAGTTCCAGATATCTGTCCCTTGCCTTTTCTATACAAGACAGAATTGTATTTCTAGGGGCAGTTTTGGCATAGAGTTAAGTATATACTTCTGGACCTCTTTCTTTGCCGTTTTTGTGATGGCATATTTGAATGGTCACATTGCCTATTTTATGCTGTTGTCCTTATACCTCTAGGTTAAACTCTCTTGAGCGTCCATCCCCTAGGTAAAGCCCTGTCAGGAGCGCTCAAACATCATATCAGTTTATACATTTTGTTAAATTAGTTTATATATTTAATCCTCTTGGAAGCTTTGGAATCTGAAAATAAGTAGTAGTTGGAAAACAGTAGTTTTGCTGATTATAGTATCCAGGTGTTACTTTGAGTTTATATGATTAATGACACTGGGGTTTATTGGCTCTGTTTCCATTATGAGTCCTGAGAGATTGTTTTTCATAGGTAGAGTTTTATTTTCATTTTAATCATTCTCTATCAAACATTTAGGAGTATTCTTCAGAAAAATAGGTTAAGAACTAAAAGTTGCAGTGTAGCTTCTGTCTGGCTCTTAAACTCTTAGTATTCTAGTCTTCTCTGATATTTATTTTAACTGAGCCTTTTTATTTTTAGTTTTTAAAGGTTAAGTTAGACTCACTTGCCAATTTCTTCTTGGTTCATCTTATAAAATAGTTAGGACAGAATTCCTGTAGGGAAGTGATAATGAAAATCCTTATTGCTGATATAATCAGAGTAATTGTGTTTGGTTGCAGGAATCTATAGAGAGCTCTGCTTAGAATCTGTAAAGAACAAATATGAATGTGAAATTCAAGCTTCTCGCCAGCATTGTGAGGTACTGTTATTTTGCTTAACTTTTAAGCTGATTTCAACTCTTCAAGTCTTCTGAGTGCAGCAGTTAAAAAAGTAAATAAAATAAGTGAAACAAAATTAAATAGTACTTCAGCTCAGCACTTGTGTGATTTTTTTTTTTTTTATTTTATACAGTTGCACTGGAAGCTGTATTGGAAAATAGGACACAAAGAAGGGACCATAGAAAAGAAATAAATGATATAATTTTAGAAGTTTTGCAACTATTACCTTAAAAAGACTTTGTAATGATTATGTCATCTGGCATCACTGAAAATAGTGTAATTAATATGATATTCAAGGCTCAAAAAATGTATATCTGGTAGTACAATTAGAATGTTGGGCCATATTAATTTCTTGATTTCTAGATCTGTTTCCACATCCTAGGATGAAAATCTCTGCAGGATAAAAACAGATTCTATATATTCTGTTTTGAATAGTATTTAAAAAACATAGTGCTGATTTTGTAGATAACTTTTCATGAAACTTAGACAAGATTATAAATACACTAGTGAGAAATAAGAGGATAAGTTCTATGATGATTCTTATCTTACTTTAATATATCTTTATAAATCATTAAAATACTGAAAGTAGATAGGTATAAACATGGTGGAGCTTGTTGTTTCATTTTCTTGATTATAACTGAGATGAAACATCTTCTGGTGGTTATTGGCTGCTTGGAATTTCTTTCCTAAGAAGTGCCTGTTCATATCTTTTGCCTTTATGTTGGGCTTTAAGTCTTTTCCTCAATGACTGTAGAGGTTCTTTTTATGTTCTGGATTAAAATGCATTGCTGGTTGTATGCTTTGCACATATTTTTATCCAGGCAATGTGGTATCTTTTCACTCTTTTTGATGACTTTATGAACAAAATTTTACATTTTAATGTAGTTGAATTTATCATCTTTCCTTTATGATATATGCTTTTTGTGTGTTCCCCACTTTGAGGAAGAACAATGTACTGTATTTAAATTTGAAAGTTTGCTTTTTAACATTTAGATTGGTAAACTACCTTTACTTGTAACTACTTTTGATTAAACTATCTTTAATTTTTAATTGCTAAACTACCAATTAATTTTTATGTGTGGTTAAAGAATGGGTCTAATTTTACTTTTTTGCATATGGATAGATAATCTCAACACTACTTATTACACACGTCATTGTTTTCCACTAATCAGCAATTCCATCTCTTTTTATATCAAATATCCGCATATGTGCTGGCTTGCTTCTAGCTTTTCTCATTTGTTCTCTTGGTCTGTTTGGCTCTTTCTGCACAGTGTTATAGGTTTTTTTTTACAGCTTTCCATCTAGTAAGTCTTATTAACTCAATAGCCTAATAATTTTGCCTTATTCTTTTTCTTCTTACAGTTGTTATTGTTAAAAAATTTTTTGTTGTTCGGTAACAACTTTAAAAAAATTACTTTTTATTTTCTGCTGCCACACAGAAAAATAATTTTGTACATTGATATATCCAACCTTATCTACCTCTCTTAATTCTAATAATTTAAT
Source organism: Camelus bactrianus (assembly GCF_048773025.1). Classification (NCBI taxonomy): domain Eukaryota; kingdom Metazoa; phylum Chordata; class Mammalia; order Artiodactyla; family Camelidae; genus Camelus; species Camelus bactrianus. Next base: position 53,608,798 of record NC_133544.1, on the reverse strand, counting down.
TACAGATTCTTAGATTGTCCATGTGGATAGTAGTGTCCCTTGTAAATAATGGCAACATATTTCTTCCTTTCTCATCTACTCTGATTTGTTTTACTTGTCTTAATGGCACTGATAGAACCTCTAGTACTTCTTGGAATAGTAGCAGTGAAAGCAGGTCATTACTGTGTTCTTGATTTTAAGGGAATGCTTCTAAGTTTTCTAATAAGTGTGGTATTCACTGTTTGGTTCTGATAAACATTGTTTTTATCAAGTTAAAATTTATTTCTTATTTTCTGAGAATTTTTCCATAAATATTGACTTTATTAAACACTTTGCCTGCATCTATTGCATTAGTCATTTTTTTGCACTTATGTGAATGTAGTGACTTAGATTATTAATGTATTTTCTAATGTTAAACTATCGTTGGATTCCTGGAATGATTTTTCTTGTGCCTACCAGATTCAATTTGCTAATATTTGTTTAGAAGCTTTGTTTCTATGTTAATAAGTGAGATTTAATTTTTAATTCTTATACTGTCTTTGATTTCAGGATTCATAAAATAAGTTAGGAATATTCATTTTTTTCTTTTCCATAAAAGTATATATTTAAGATTGCAATCATCAGGTCCATGAATGCTTAGTACATACTGCCTGTATGCTACATTTTTAAAAACAATCTCATAGTAAAGCTGAGAGAAAGTACAAAATAACTTTTTTGGTGAACATGAGAATCAGTTGGCAACATGATGCCCCATAACCCTTGAATACTGTAATGAATATTTCAAACAAATGAGGGATGTTCTCTTACATAACCACACTCCCATCAAGTCTTCAAAATCAGGAAATGTACATTGTTGTTACTACCATCTAATCCTCAGAGCCCATTTAAGTTTCAGCAGTAGTCACAATAGCACTCTTTAAAGCAAAGAGATCCAGCTCAGAATCACATGTTGTCTTTGTCATTGCATCTGGTTCTCATGTCTTTTTAGTCTCCTTCAATGTGAAACAATACCTCAGTCTTCCCTTGACTTTGATGATCTTTGCATTTTTGAAAATTTCAGGCCAGTTATATTTTAGAATGTTCCTCAATTTTGAATTGGTCTGCTGTTTCTTCATGATTGGGGTTAAGTTTTGCTTCTTTGATAGGAGTGCCACAGCAGTGATGCTATGTTCCTATTGAATTCTAACAGGCAGTGCCCAATTTTGGTATGTACCATTGTTGGTGATATACACTGATCACTCGATTTAAGTGTTGTCTTCAAGGTTTCTCTAAGTAAACTTACTTTTTGTCATTGTGATAAATAAGTATTTAGAGGAGAAGTACTTTGAAACTGCAAATATCTCATTCCTCATAACACTATCTATCTATCTATCTGTCTATTTATTTATTTGTATATATATATGTAAGTATATACATTGTTTCCTCTTTTTTTTTTTATTTTTGGTCGGCTTCATCTTTCAATTACTAAACGAGATGAGTCAGAATTTCTCTCTGTGATGGTGGATTTATTAATAACCTCCTTTTATTTATTTATTTTATTTTAGTTACTAGTTTTCTTTTTTATTACCTAAGAAAACCCATATACTATTCCTTTCAGAATAGTTAAGTCATTAACCATTTGAGATCTAGGGGCCAAAAGTGCTAATGATGAGATGCCCCACAATGTATGTCCACTGTCACAGATTTCTTTGATCAAAAAGGTTGGTACTGTCCCAAAGACACTGAATGCTTATGATTCCAGAGTGCCCCGTTGAAGCTTATCTCTCATGGAATTTCTTTTATCTTTTTCCTTTTTTTTTTCTTTTTTCTCTCTCTCCATTCCTTCCTCCCTTCCTCCCTCCCTCCCTCCCTCCCTCCCTCCTACCCTCCTACCCACATCCTATTTCTTTCTCTTTTTTAAATTGAGATAAGGATACTTAACATCAGATCTACCCTCTTAACAAATTTTAAGTATGTAATACAGTATTGTTAACTATAGGCATACTGTTGTACAATAGATCTCTAGAACTTAACCGTCATGTGTAACTGAAACTTTATACACATTAAATAGCAAGTCCCTATCTTCCCTTCCCTGTAGCTCCTGGCAACCACTGTTCTGCTCTCTGCTTCTGTGTGTTTGACTAGTTTATATACCTCATCAATTTGGTATGCAATATTTGTCCTTACGTGACTGGCTTATTTCACTTAGCATAATATTCTCAAGGTATATCCATGCTGTGATACGGCAGGATTTACTTCTTTTTTAAAATTGTGTGTATATATCATATTTCCTTGTCCATCCATCCTTCAGTGTATATTTAGGTTGTTGTTGCACTTGTTGGCTATTGTGAATAATTCTGCAATGAACAAAGGAGTGCAGATATCTTTTTGAGATCCTGATTTCAGTTCTTTTGGGTATTTACTCAGAAGTAGGATTGCTGGATCATATGATAATACTATTATAAATATTTTTGAGGAACATCCATTACCTCCATTCTGTTTTTCACAGTAACCACACCATTTTACATTCCCAAGAACTATGCTCAAGGGTTCCAATTTCTCCATATCCTCACCAACAGTTACTATCTTTTGTTTTTTGATAATAGCCATCCTAACAGGTGTTAAGTGATATCTCATTGTAATTTTAATTTGCATTTTTCTTATGATTAGTGATGGTGAGCATCTTTCCATGTACCTGTCAGCCATCTGTATGTCTTTTTTGGAGAAATGTCTATTCAAGTCTTCTGTCCATTTTTTAATTGAGTTCCTTATATATTTTATATAACTCCTTAACAGGAGGATATTAACCCCTTATCACATGTATGGTTTGTAAATATTTTCTCCCATTCTGGTAGTGTGCCTTTTTACTCTAGTTGTTCCTTTGATATGCAGAAACCTTTTATTTTGATATAATGCCACTTACCTTTTTGGGTTTTTTTTTGGAGCGGGGAGGTAATCAGGTTCATCTATTTATTTACTACTTTTAGTGGAGTGACTGGGGATTGAACCCAGGACCTCGTGCATGCTAGGCATGCACTCTACCACTGAGCTATCCCCTCCCCTCTTTTTGGGTTTTTCTGTCTGTGCCTTTGGTGTCATATCCAGGAAATCATTCCCAAGACTAATGTGACAAAACTTATCTTCTGTATTTTCTTCTAGTAATTTTACAGTTTCAGGTCTTGCATTTAAATGCTTAACCAACTTTGCATTGATTTTTGTGTATGATGTAAGATAAGGGTCAAATTTTAGTCTTTTGCATGTGGCTTTCCAGTTCTCCCAAAACCGTTTGTTGAAGATCTATTCTTTCCCTATTATGTATTCTTGGCACCTTTGTCGATGATCAGCTGACCACATAGGCATGGGTTTATTTCAGGTCTGTGTATTCCGTTCCATTGGTCTAAATGTTTATGCTCATACCATATTGTTGTAATTACTGTAGCTTTATAATATGTTTTAAAATTAGGAAATGTGAGGCCTCTAGCTTTGTTCTTCTTTCTCTAGATTGTTTTGGCTCTTTGGGGTCCTTTGTGTTTCCATATGAATTTTAGAGTTTTTAAAAATTTCTGTAAAAAAAAAAGTCATTGGAGTTCTGTTAGAAATTACATTGAATTTGTGGATTGCTTTGGGTAGTATGGACATTTTAACAATATTAAGTCTTCCAATTCATGAACATGGGCTCTCTTTCCATTTGTGTTTTCCTTAATTTCTTTCACCAACATTTTATAGTTGTCAGTATATAAGTCTTTCACTTTAGTTTGTTCCTAAGTATTCTATTATTTTTGATGCTTTTGTAAATGGGATTTTTAGTTTACCATGTCTCCTTGCATTTCTATCAGTTTTTGCTTTATATTGAGGCTATAATATCAGACTCACACATTTTAGAATTTTTATATTTTTAGTAAATATAGTATTTTTCCTTTTTTTATACACTTCTATTTCTGTAACAGTGATTTTTGCCTTAAAATCTATTTCTTCTGATAATTGAAACAGCTACCCTAGTTTTATTTGGTCTGGTGTTTGCCTGATAAAAGGTTTTTTTCATCCTTTTTTCCCTCCCAACTTTTTTTCTGGCCTCATATTTTAGGTGTATTACTTGTAAATAGCATATGCCTTGATTTAAAATAAAATCTGTTTTAACAATCGCTGTGTTTTAACTGGTAAATTTAGTACAATTATATTGATGGTGATTATTTTGATATTTAATTCCAACCTATTTTGTGTTTTCAGTGTTTTGCTTTATCCTTTTTTATTCATTCCTGACCTTTTTGGGAGGTATGTGGGATTTACTGGGTTTTGCAATTACATCATATTAATTTTTATTTTATTGATTACCCCTATATCGTACATTTCTGTGTTTTAATGATTACCTTAAATTTTCAGCATGCATGCCTACATTAGTAGAATCTAAATATTAATAACTCTGTCCTCATCCTTGGAACTCCTATGAAGGACCTTAGAACTCTAACTCCAGTTACTCCCTCCCAAATTGGAAGTTAGATGTGTTCACTATTTTAGTTCCATGTTGTTTTTTATACTTCAGATGAGACATTATTTTGATCTTGTAGATTTGGTTCTTTTTAGGTTAATCCACTTTTACTAGTTTCTTGTTCACTGGCTTTGAGTTGCAGCCCTCCCTTGCAGGTGTATTTTTCGCTTCTTGAAGAACATCCTAGGCATTTCTTCACTGAGAGTCTCTTAATGGAAAGCTCAGCTTTTATTTGTTCAAAAATAGTTCTATTTGTAAAAATTCTGGAACTGGAATATCTGGTTTAGGGGGATATAACATTGTAACATAACAAGTATTTCCTCTTAATGTTTTTAGGATCTAACTTTCCTCAGTCTGTGCTAGAAGTCTATAGTCATTTGTAGGTAACTTTTTCTTCTCCTCACTGGCTATTGTAAGCTCTTTTCCTTATTGGTCTTCAGTTTTTCTACTTTGTGTCTCCACAGAGATTATTTTTCTCTCCTGATTTGGATTTGTGCTTTCTGAATCTCAGAATATGTTTTCTATTAATTCTGGAAATTTCTCAGCTGTTATCTTTTCTGGTATCTCTTCTTCTTCTATTTTCTCTACTTCTGTCTTCTGGAACTCTAATTAGTCAAATGTAAGTCCTCATTCTGTCTTTCATATCACTTAATAATTAATTCATATTTTTTATTCAATAAATTAGTGTCCGATGTTCTTCAGAGCCTAATTCTGCTTTTTTTCATTTCTGCCAAACCTCACAGCTTATTTCCCTATTTCATGATTCTGGAGGCTTTCTTGGTAGGAATTCTGTGAGCCTTGGACAGAGGATGTAGCTCTTCAGATAGTATCTGCTTTTATTTCGGCTGAGTTGTTTCAGCCAGACATCCTGCTGTGCCACCAGCACATGACTGCTTTCGCTTTTGTCTTGGGATTTTCTGAAAGATGCAGGGTCTGTATTTGAATCTCAAATATGTAGAGATGAGGCTTGAGATGACATGTTTTCAGGGGAAACTTTTTCTCACTTATTGCCTAGGCTGAGACAGATAGCTTTCCCTCAGGTGGATTGTTTCTGGTCTGCCTTTTCACTGAAGATGGTAACCCTCCAGGGTTGTGCAAGGATCCCAGTTCCCCCCACGAACCTTCTGTTTTAACCACATTGCCACTAAAAACTGTGCCTCTCCATTCAGTAACCAGCAAATACCCTCAAGAAAACCACAGCTTCAACATCAGGTTAGCATGCTGGTTTCTAGCTCCTTCTTTATTTTTGGTCCTTAGGTATATCTCTTATTTTCTCAAGAGATGATCTCAATACAAAGATGTTTGGTATTTTATCTAGAATATCTGTCTAAGTGTGTTGGGAGTTTTATTTTGTTTTGTTTTGTTTTGTGGATAAGTAGTCCACTATATTGCCATAAATAAAAGTCAACAAGATATCTTCAAGTACTGTTTTTACAGTTACAGACAATTATATGAATATTCTTTCTCGTCCAAAAGTTTTCAACTTTGAAAGTTCTCCTTCCTCCATAGAGATGCTAAATATTTACCTAAATTTCTTCTGGTCGAGTTAAATGGCTTGATGTTTTGTATGTTTAATATATAATTAATGTTATAAATAATCTGTTTAATTATATACTTAATCTGAAGATACTTCACCCATTCAGGGGCATTTTAGATAGGAAATAAACAGTGAAAGGGAACTTATATTTAGAGTGTTACATGTTTTATGTTCATGCTCTCATTTTAACCCTTACGACAATTTTATAGAATAGGAATTATCTTGATTTTATGAATGAGTTAACTGAGGCTCAGAGAGGTTAAGTAATTTGCTTGGGGCTTGGGGGTGGTCACATAATTAAACAGAACCAGGACTGAAATCCTTTGATCTTTCTAGTTACTCATGTGGTTTACCATTCAGTCTGAACTTTGTTATTCTGGGCTTTGTATCTGCTTATTCCTTAGATCTGCATTTGACTCATATAGAAATAACCTGAGAGGCCAGGGAAGTGGGAAGAAGGAAGACACACTGCCAGTTGTCAGAGTAAAGGTTTGACTAGTGGCAGATAGAAAGGAGGGGCCACGACCAGACGCTAGACAGGTTCACACAGGTGTGCACACAGAGAGTGCCAGAAACCACAGAGACAATCAAGGCAGCAGATAGTTTGTATCAAATTAAGGAAGGAAATCAATTTTATAGAGTACAACAGTGTGCCAGACACTGAGATGGGTGGAGATGCTTTATTTAGGTTATCTCAGTTAAGCCTTCCCACAGAGCTGGAAATGAGTATTAAGATGTGACAGCAGGCAGTAGCGAGGCCTCAGTCAGGCCCCTGGGGTTCAGATTCCAGTTCTTGAGAAGACTGGTGAGAGAGCTTCACAGCTCTGATCTTTGGTTGTCTAGTCATTTAATTTTTTTTTTCCTGATTATAACATTAAAAAGTATCAATTGAGAAAACTTGAGAAATAAGTCTAAAGAAGGAAATAAAAGCAACCATGATCTACTAAGCAGAGGTAATCACTGTTAATAAGTGTGCAGAGGTTTGTAGAACTGTTTTTCACATACTTGGTATGACTCTGTATATAGTATTTTGTATCCTAACTTCTTTATAAGCAGCATTTCATGGACATTTCCTTATGGCTCTTAATCTTTTTTTTAGGATCATTTTGTGTTCTTTTAAAATTTATTTTTAAAATTTAAAACATTTTTTCTTTCAATTTTATTGAGGTATAATTGATATATAGTGCTGTATAAGTTTAAGGTGTACAGCATAATGGTTTACGTGCATCATGTCATAATCATTAAGTTTAGTACATAGCCATCATCTCATATAGCTACAAAATTAAAGAAACAGAAAAAAATTTTTTTCCTTGTGATAACTGTTAGGGTTTACTCCCTTAACAACTTTCATATATAACATACAAGAGTGTTAATTATATTAATAATGTTGTACATTGCATTACATCCTCAGTACTTCCTTATCTTACAACTGGAAGTTTGTACCTTTTGAATGCTTTCATCGAGGTTCCCCTCCCTAAATATTCTTCCCTCCCTCCGTCCCTCCCTCCTTTCATTCTTATTTTGTACTTTTTAAGAGCATATTCAAATTTCTCTTTAATCCTTCTACTGAATATTTTATTTTAATTTTACATTTAATTTCCAAGAGCTCTAATGTCCTGTGATTGCTCATTTTTTATGTTTTTTTATAACTCCTGTTCTTTTCTCATGGATATAATCTCTTGCCTCTGTGGATATTAAATAGAGTAGTTGCTTTGAAATTTTTTTCTGTGTCTTCACTTGTCTCTGTTTCCTTATACTTATTTTTATTTGTTTTTCTCTATGCCTTTTGTTTTGATGCTTTTTGCAAATAACTAGGCACCTTTGGCCATCATTCCTATTTCAGAGTGAGTCAGTAAAATCTGCCTGTGTGCAGAGCTTGTCAGCTGCTGACCTCTGGAAGTTTTCTTCTCACTGGCGAGCCTAGCACGATAAGGAGGGCTTTCTCTCTCTAGGGTTTTCTATGTACTTTGCCTAGACGGCCCATCCAGACCCTCCTTCATTTCTTCCTAGATTTGGAAGTATGACTTTTCAGAATACTCCCCCCTCCCTGACATTCTTTTTTTACAAAGCACACACTTGTGTGTAATGTACATAGTGCAGATTTGGGGTTCTGTCTCAGTTTAGTTAATGTGTTCAGATATTATGGCATGACAATGGTGCCCCTTCCTTTGTTTGATAACTGCAAGTGTGGTTTGTTGATTTATTTTGCACATTTTTTGTGTGTATTTCATTATGTTTTAGGGGAAGAAAGAGTTTATGATCTGGGTTAATTTGAAATCTTATCCTAGAAGTTTTTCCCTACTTTGTGAATTCTGAATTGTTAGTGTATGGATGTACAATAATTTATGTAGGCAATACTCTATTTTTGGATTTTACTTTGTTCCTCATTTTATGCATTGCACGTATGGCTATTGTGAGCATCCTTTTACATACAATTTTAGCTGAGGTTGTTATTTCCTTAGGATGGAATCCTAAGTGTAATTACTGGATCAAAGGATACAGTCATTAAGGTCCTTAATACTTGTTTCTAAATTACTTTCTAAAGTGCTGTTGGTTTATATTCTCAGCATCAGTAGACATTGTTTATTATAGTTAAAAAAAAGAATAACTTTGCAGGTGAAAAGTAATATCACATAATGTACATTTTAATTTGCATTTGTGTTTTCTTTTTCTCTCTATCTCTCTTTTTGGCCTATTTTTGGCAGTGAGTATGGACAGTATTTAGATTTTTCTTACTGATTTATCCATGCTTGTTTAATGACATCTAATGATTACTAAGCCTTTATCATGTTGCAAATATTTGTATTGCCTTTCTTTTACTTTTGATTGCTTTTTAATGTATTTTTAATTTTTATACGCATAACTAATCTTTTAAAATGGATTAAACCCTTCTAATTTTTGTGCTTTGAAAGGCTTCCTTCATCCCAGCATCAAAGAGTCACCATCCTTCCTTTAGCTCTTTTAGATTTCCTTTTATGAGTTTAACTTTTTAGTCCATTAATGTTTTTGTATAACATGAGGTAAAGAACATGAGTTTTTTCTCTATACAGTTAAACTCATTTTTCTGTTGTTATTATTGTCATCAGATTTCCAAATGATTTGAAAAGTCACCTTTTACATAAAATTTTCAATAACCAGGGTCTTTCTTGGCTTTTAAATTTTATTCTGCTTATCTTTTTAGTCCAGTGCAGCACACTTTAAAAAAAAAAACGATTCTAGCTTTTTAATATGTTTTACTCTCTGGTGATGTTAGTCCTTTAAAATCTCCCAGGACTCCAGTCCTGAGGGAAGTTGGAAGCCGTGAGGTGCCTAAGTCAGGGAACTGCCAAAGGGGAGTTTGTTCTGAACACAGGCCAGAGGGACACCAGGACAAACGTGGAACCTTGGAGCCGCTTTCCTGGAGCTCCTTGAAGTTGCCTTGAGGAGAACCAGCATAGATGTCAGCCTGGGAGAGGGCTCAGTGAGCAGGTTCACTAAGCATAGGTGGGGTGATTGGAGGGGCGTGGGATAAAGTGTAACTAGTAGGACTTTAAAAAATCTAAATTATCAATTGACTATAGAAACCTCTTCAGGCACCACAGCAAGGGAGCTTGGAGGCCTCTTTCTTTTCCATGTGTCTTCTAGCTGCTTCATTATGACTTTCTTTCCTTCTCGGGGAAGGCTGTTAGGGGTTGGGGATAAGGGAGAGAAGAAAAATGAAGTAAGAATGAGAGTAGACTGAAGGCACTTCCATTTGTCTACTTTAAAGTACACCTATAATATCTTTAGAGGCACTTTCAAAGCTTCAGACATTTCAGTCCACATTTCATTGTGGTGATCTTTCTTTCTTTTTTTTAATTATCAAGAATGGTAGATTTATTTTAGAATTTCTGCTTGGCTTAGGGCAAATTTATCAATAGAAAGAGAAGGCACCAGTTACATTTTTATATTCTTAATAGCAAAACTTTATCTCATTCTTGCTCTGTATCCAGAGTCATCTTTGGTTGGAGACTGTGGCTGTGTTCATAGCTGTCACACGATCTTGACCGTGGCTGCAGCCTGTTCTCCCGTTTTCTCTGCTGTGTAACATTTCCCAATTCTTGTGTACAGTGTGGATAAGGCTACAATATTCTGTAAGACTTTACCAAAGGCAGGGGAATAAGTAAAAGGAAGTTAGCATAAAGAGTAGCGTGCAACGGTGTAATTTTTCACATGAGACCTGGTTTTAGTCGTCTTTAGCTTTGCTTTCTCTCTGGCTTCTGGATTGCCTCAAGTTAACAAAAGCCATCTTTTCTCTGCAACTCAGGAGATCCTTCAAGCATGTGTAGACTCGAAGTCAAACCCAAAAGAGAGGACTTCATGATTGATGCTGGGAATGCTGAAAATGGGCATGGCTTGTACCTTCCACAAGAAATCATACCTAACTGTATTCTAATAGCCTCCCTGAGATAGTCATATCTAGCTGTATCCCAATAGGCTAATATTCTGACCAGAGATAAGCATGTGGTGGGTGGGTGGGAATCTGTCATAGATTTTTATAAAATAAATCTATAATTATACTGCTGTGTAATTTTATGGCTTTTAAAATAAGAGGTACAGTGTTTTATAATTTAAAAAACAGTGGGATAGAACCACTAGACCTGGGTTCTTTTCTAATTTGCTAGTAAACAGTCATTTTTTTAGCAAGTCACTCAATCTTTCTATAGTTTTGTTGAAAGAGTTGGATATAATTAGTCTGTAATATTATGATTTTTGGCTATAACTGAATTATGATAATAAAAGTTATACCTGAATTTTTCTTTTGATGATATATTAGTTTGTTTTAATGTATCTGAGATATTAATGAGGAATAAAGGCCTGATTATTGTTCTGATGAGAAAAAATGATCCATTTTATAATGATACACTTTATAGGACAGTCTCTGCACTTATGGTGACAGGTGGGACCTGCTTTTATTTAAAAGGGGCCACAGGGGTGGAGGGGAGCTATAGCTCAGTGGTGGAGGGCATGCTTAGTATGCATGAGGTCTTGTGTTTGATTCCCAGTACCTCCAGCAGAAGGAAAAAAAATAAAGCTACAAAAAAATAAATAAAAGGAGCCATGGGAGCTTACTGTGAGTTTTTTTTTTAATAAAGTAAATTTTCATCTCTTTAGTACATATAAATTTAGATGTTCTTAAAACAATTTAATTGTATGTAGTTCTGTCTGTATCTAGATTCTGTATTTCTAGTTCATTCATATATTTGATATGTTATCTTTAAAATTTTTAAGTTGAAATTAAACAAAAGCACCATGTGTTAAAGTACTTTTAGAGTGAGTTATTTGGTACTCTTAGTTACCATAGACCAATTTTTTCTTTCTACTTAGGTGTAATCTATTTTTTTTTTCCAGAGTGAAAAGCTTTTGTTATATGATACAGTCCAGAGTGAACTAGAGGAGAAGATCAGAAGGCTTGAAGAAGACAGGCACAGCATCGACATTACCTCAGGTGACGGGGTGCTGTGACTGGTGTTTGTGACACCTCGCCTTTAGTTTACTGCCGTCTTGTAATGTCTCGTCCCCTATGCAAGTGTTAATGTAAATGAAGTGCCCTAACTGGGGTGGGGGGGACTGCTGAAGAATTTGCTCTGATTGTGATTGTTGCTTTGTGATTTGAACTCACACTTCAGAAAGACGTAGGAAATGAAAAAGAACAAAATAGAAGTGTGACAGGAACTATAGGCAGAAGAATAGGAAACTACAAGAATAATGAGCTATTGTTATAAGAATAGAATTGGAAGACAGCTATAGTATATGTTCTTTCCTCTAAGTCTGGAAAGATTACCATGTGGAAGAAGGAACTGAAACCTTTTCTGTTTGGTACCACACAGACTAGGACAAATGGATGGACATTACAGGGAGGAAGATTCTTGTCTCAATGAAAAGAAATACTGATTAATTCTTAGATCAGTCCAAAGTGAAACTGGCTTTTTCAGAGGTACCGTGGAAAGGCTTTGTACATTGGATGGAAGATTTACTGGGTTATCCTGTGGTTCTTGCATATGTATTATTTTCCTTGTTATAAATTCTGTTTCTCCAGTATGGAGTAGGCAGAGTGGACAAGCTGAGCTCTAATGCCACTGCTCCATTACTTACTAGTCGGGTAACCACGGGTGACAGTCACTTCAGCTTTTCTTAAATCAGTCTCCTCATGTAATTGAAGTAATGAGAATGTAGAGGTAGCTTTAAGGGTTAGTTGAGACAATTCATATGATGTATATTTAACAATGTACCTGACATATGTTCATCAGTTATGAGTCATTAAGTCCCAAGTTGATTTTTACTCTGATAAAGGCAGAGGAAAATTCATAAATATATAGCTGCTCTTGAAATATATATAGTCATGCATATACAGTATATAAACATAGCCACCAATGAAGTTTTGCTACCATGAAATTATGTAGTCTTTTTACCCTCCTTTAATATCTAGAAATCTGTAATACTTAATTTTTATTTCCTTGCCAGAGCTGTGGAATGATGAGCTTCAGTCAAGAAAAAAGAGGAAGGATCCTTTCAGTCCTGACAAAAAGAAGCCGGTTGTTGTTTCAGATATCCTTTCCCAAATTTTCTGGGGTTTTTTGGGTTGTTTTGTTTTAATGTACATTTTTGAGTTGTGCATATCTTTGTAACTTTTATTAGTATACATTGTCTTTATTTGCATGATCCTGTAATAAGCAAAAGATGATTTATGGAACTGATTGAAGGCAGAAGAATATAGTAGAGATTAAGAGGGGTAGGGGAGGAGTAGAAATTTAGTCACAATCTCAGTTTTGAAGATTAATATGGCTTTATAGTTCATGAGGGCTTCGATATGAAATAGCTGTTTATTGTATAGTGTGATTGCTAAATTGTCATATGTACTTTTTTTTTTAATAGATTTTATTCTTTTAGAGCAGTTTCAGGTTCACAGCAGAATTGAGCAGAAAATACAGAGTTCGCACAAAGCCCTCCCCACTCTCACATATATATTTTTAACGTTTTTACTGTTTCTCAAATTGGAGTGTCTTTATATTAAATTAATATGTGCATTCAATCTTGGCATTCCCTATGATACTCTCCCTGGACCCCTACCTTCCCCCTCACCCTCAAAATAATGATTAGGTTGGTGGTTTATCTTACTATCAATGTTACCACAGGATTAAGAGAAAATGGTTATAGCATCTGAAATTCTCAAATGTATGTATCCTGGTACTAAGGTTCCTGAAGAATAATTTGAAGTCAGAATTCAGCATGTTGCAGGGTTATGTTCAGAAGTCATTGTTCCATTCTCTGAAAATCAGAAGTTTGGAAATATAATTCTAAATGTGAAATTCCTACAACTAAATTGGCCTTGACTTTTCAACGTCCATATATAGTTTATATGCTGCAAGATCTTGATATTCTTGAAGACTGGACAACAATCAGGAAGGTATGATTAAAGAGTAATGGAATACAAGTATTTTTCATAGTTTCCTTTTTAAGATTCTATAATTTTTCACTAATACATCAAAATATGGTTATTGTTAATATGCTTACTTTGCACAGTCTCTCTAAGGCAGTTAATACAAATACAGATAACAATGGATTATGAGAGAATTTTAAGAGACATGTTAGGTGTTTGACTATTTTTTCCTGCGATAGTGTAATTAATAATTTCTGCAAAAGTACAGAAAATTATTCGGATTGCCCCAAATGATAACAAATTTCCATTTGGTGCTTAGTTCTTAGCCTGGTACTGGCTCACAGAAGGCACTCAGTAAATGTTTGCTGAATGAACGAAAGTGAATAGTTGAACCTTTATTATATATCTTGCATTCTGTTATTAAACATTCAAGACTTAAAGGATTTTCTGTGCTTGTTTGAAAGTGGAGACTTGTCTTCCTATTAAATTTTTCCATCTTCAGAAGCTTCTTAGTTGAGAATTAGAGATTATTTCAGGTATTGATAACACCTTAGGGAGAAATTGTTATTCTTTTTATGTATTCTCTGTGGTCTTAGACATTACCAATTTATTCAAGCAGCTGCAGATTGTATTTCTCTGTGTTTATTATTAAGCTTATCAGTACTGTTGAATATATTAAGTAGATTCCAAAATATACTTTGCCTTTGAACTCAGACATCTTTCTTCTCCCCCTTTTTTTTTTAAATTTTTTATTAAGGCGATGGCTACCCTGGGTCCACACAGGGTGAAAACAGAACGTAAGTCATTTAGTCTGAATTTAGAAATCTCCTCTATGGAGACTTGTTAGGTCATCAGCATACGAAAGAGCTCCCCATCAGTGGTTTCACTTCATCAGTGAACCCTAGAATTAGGAGGAATTCTCTTGGAGTCTTTGCCTCATGTAAAAGTTTCAAGATTTCTGAATGGGATGTATTTCTTCTTTCAGTGTTTCAGCTCCATTACAATTGCTAATAATGTCAGTAATTTAAAAGGTGTTTAATTTTTTTTTATGGGCTCAGCAATTCTATGGGGGTGGTGTTTAGAGTCCATGGATTGCCTTCAGGAAGCCTACGAATCCTCCGGAATCGTGAGCAGCATTTCTTCTGTGCCTCTGTTTTCTAGGAGAGAGATCAGAGTGGTGGCTGTGGAGTTCACCAAGAAAATTTAGGCACCTCTAAGATTTACACATTCTGATATGCCTTAGTAAAATCCATAGCAAATGATACCTTTGCAGTTGTTTGTGGAAGTCTGAAATCACTGCCAAAGTAGTCGTGGGCATTCTTGTCTAGGATAACTTTCTCTATTTCTTCCTCCTTTCACTATATATGAGATTTCCTAATCCTTCTAAAGACAATGAAGCTAGAATTTTTAAAAAACATGTTTTAAATACTAAAAGGAGTCACATTCCAACAGATAAATCTGTTTTCTAAAAGAGATCGATTTCTATTTTATATTTAACCCAAAGATTCTTCTAAACTTTATATGATGTAAGGAAATTAGCAATATTGTACTAAACTACTTCCCTTCGGAATTAACTGAAAGGGTAACAACCTAACTTCTGTATATTCCGAACCCTTTTGAGTCATGGGGCCCTTTAAGAGTATCTCTACACTGTTGAGTGGGTCTCCTCCTGCACCCTGTTATCTTTAGCGTGTGTCCTGTCTGTTTTCTTCGTGGCACTTACCGCAGTCTGTCATTTTATTGATTGTTTACATGTTTATCTGTCTCCTGACAGAACTGTAAGCTCCACAAAGGTCAGAAACATCTTTCTTTTGGTCACAGTGCTCAGAAGATATTTGTCGAATGAATGAATGAGTTAATACTTATTATTATTAACACCTTCTACATACCAGGCACTCTTTGAGGCTCTGGGGATACAATGGTGCAAGAGACGGACCTCCTGGAACTTCCGTGGGGGAAGCAGAATAATATATATGTAAATAAATAATTAACAAGATAATGACCTATTATAGTAATTGCTATGAGAAAAATATAAGTCTGTGATGAAGATTAACTGAGGGCTGGGTAGGGTGGTTGGGGAAGACATTCCTGAGGTGGTGGTGATGTAATAAGGGAGAGGTACCTGTTTTATGGTTTGCTTTTGATGGGGTGCTTCCAGAAAGAACATTTTTTTCTCTGCATGAGGTTATCTGATTAATGCCAAACCATTTCTAGGGTTTAAAAGTGGAAGTTCTACTTGGGACGTTTCCTTTTTAGAATCAAAGGCCTGGTTAACTCTTGGAATATATTATACTCTGCTCCTTTGGAAGTATCAGCTGCAGGGGAGAAAATATGAAAAATACAACTTTCAGTGTAAATATGGTAATTCATATTTTAAATCTTAAGATCGGCACTAGTGATTGGTAATGTACCTGCTTCTCCTTTTTGCCCTTGTTTAGTTAATTGATTTATTCTATATTGTTAAGCTTTATTATTTAGCTATATTATAAACTTAATGAAGTATGTAAAAAAGTAAGAAATTAAATTCTCTTATTTTTATTAGATTTAGGTATTTTTAGTGTTTTTTTCACATATGTGCATGGATTGGTTTTAATACTTAGTGTTCTGCAGTTTTGTTCTTCTGACAATGTCTTATTAATATAACAGTTTTTGAACTGATCCCTTTAGCACCTGTGAAACTGGAAAAACACCTGCACAGTGCTAGATCTGAAGAGGGAAGATTATATTATGATGGTGAATGGTATATACGTGGACAGACAATATGTATTGACAAAAAAGATGAATGTCCTACAAGGTAAAAAGCCTTTATCATTTCATTGCTGCTCAATATTAGTGTTTACTGCATTGTTGTCAGTAAATATTTTCTTCTTCTGCAGTACATTCATAATGCGTTATTAATTGCTTGTGGATTCTTTTTTTTCTCTTGGCATATGATTTGATTAGCATGTTTGCACAGCAATATTAATATTATACACCAGTTACTTATTAAGTTCACAGACACAAGCATTAACACAAATAGAAATGTTGGAATTACTTAGCCAGGTAAGAGATCCCGTTTGTTCCTTCTTATCATAGATGACTTTGTTACGATTCTATGATTATGACCTTTAAACCAGACTGTTACGTACTTGACAGTGTGCTTCCACAGTGTGGCTCTATTAATCCTTAGCTTTTTTGGTATACTACATTATTTTGGGTAAAAAAAATTATATTAATTAGAGTGGGAAAGGAATGGAAAATTATGAAAACTTAGAGTAGTGGTAATTAAAGTATAACATGAAAACTGAGGGTTGTCTTTTAAACAACTCAATCTAGGCTTAAATAAAATGTATGTAATTATTTATGGGGCCTTCTAAGTTTTATCTGCTATGTCTTTTGGAAAATATTAATACCCTTCACTGCTTTAATTCCTTCCATAGTTTAGGATTTAATTCTCAGAGTAGTAATCTATAGTAAGAAAATAATCTTTTTCTAGGTGTCAGTAATAAATAAAGTGTTTGCATTTAGTATAGAATATTCATTTTCCAAATACAGTGGTATTAATTGGATTGTAATTTTATCTTTAAGTTTATAGGATACCAGTAGCACTGTGTATAGAACTTTTCTCTTAGCTCAGTGAATTAGTTACTAGGTTATATATGATACCCCTGGATTCTTTGCTTTATCTTCCTGCTTTTGAGACATTTTACTAGTGACTACTTAGTATAAATGTGGAGATGAAATAGAATAAAAGAGGATTAAACACAAATCTATTTTTAGAAAGATTTCTATGTAAAGATTAGAGGGGTCAAAAAAAACCAAACAAAAACCCAACCCAAACATACAAGTACCACACGTGCTTGACACTGCGAATTAGGATTGGTATTTGAAAGATTTCCTACAGCCAAGGCTGATAGGAGTTGGATGTGTAATACTATGTATGGAGTGGTTTTAGCTCCACTCTCTTCTTTTGGAGTTGGGGTCAGAATGGAGTTAGTGTCAATGTTCTTTTAGTCAATTTTACTAACTCTATTAGTAAGACAAGAAGGGAGTTTTTTAAGTGTTGCTGAATGTGATATTTTTGACAGCATGCCCTGCTGATAGTCAGCATTCTTGTAGATGTCAGTTAACATACCTGAATCTACTGTTGTAGTCCAGCTATTGTGATTTTATAGCTAGTGCTCTAAAATGAGTGGAGGAGGCATGTTGTAATTCATTCATTCATTTTTTTTCCTTTTTAGTGCCATAATTACAACAATTAACCATGATGAAGTTTGGTTTAAGAGGCCTGATGGAAGCAAATCTAAGCTTTACATTTCACAGCTACAGAAAGGAAAATATTCAATTAAACATTCGTAATCATGATTTAAGTGTTATCTAAATCTACCTTATTAGTGTTACCAAGTATAATGTGCCATGGGAATAAAAAAACATATTCAGTAACTTAATATTCTCATCAAATCTTGAGAGACTGTGTATTTGTAGGTAGTACTCTAAGTAGACCTCATGTTGTTATGTTATTAAAAGAGACAGTAATAAACGTTTAATCATAATCATTACATTTATTTGCCTTTTAGGTCTAATGACCAATAGGTATATATGGTAAGGGTTTCTTACTAAACTTTGTTCTTTGGTTTTTATGTAAATCTGTCTTCTCTTTAGTGAACTATGTTGCTAAATGGCTACATTTATCTGCAGTTTTCTTGATTTTCAGTATCTGTCATTGATCATGCATTTGTAAATAAGCCTGATAAAATGTTTCCTGTAAATGGTTTATATTAGTACATAAGTGTTAAATCAGAATTGAACTTTCAGCATATATACGTGAGTATATATAGGTGGCATCGTCAGCTTGTTTAGAACTGATGGCCTTACTTTACAATCTTGTTTTACCCAAAAATCAAGCTATTGCGTTTGAAAGCTAAAAGGAGCACTTTTGTAGGCTAGCAGCTTTCCTTCTCCTCTCCTTGATTGTATGGTGGTGACCTATTTTTACAAATTACACTTCATGTTGATTAGTAAAACTCGTGTCAAGAAATAACATGCTTCTACCCATGTTTCTTGTGAACCTTTAGAAGGCAGGTATTCATGCCTGGTGTTTATGATGCAGGATATAAGTGGTGAACCGTAACTGACAGTATTGTGGTGCTTGCTGTATATGTCTGATCTTTTGAAACAGATTTTTAGTAAGCATTTTCCAGAGGTAAAACTAGATTCTTATCCTAATTTTATTCCTAGGGCAAAATAGACAGGGATGATCCCCTTGAATCTGTTCCCAAATTAATATTTTTATCTTTGGTGTTTCTACACTTTAAGGCCACTTGGTGCAATTTAGAAAGTATTGGCCTCTCTTCCCCTAGTCACATTCAAAATTAACTTCTAAAACCTCAGGAACAGTACAAAGACTCAAAGCCCTCAATATGGCAGCGCAGTTGGCTGTGGAATATATTAGGGTACAACCAAATCAGGTATTCCTGGTGGTCTTGTGCACTTTAATTTCTGTTATATTGAGACAAGGATGAGGAAGAGATCTACTTTTTAACACTTAGGGCAGTAATATCTGCATTATTCCGTTTGTTTTCTTACTATTTTGCCTCTGCAAACATCTTTCTGTACAGATCACTACTTCACAGTTGCCAAATGTTAAAATATTTGACTTCTGAAATTTGTTATCAAAGTTGCATACTTTGTTCTGTTTCTAATTAACCTTAGCAAATGTACATAGTGTCATAATCCAATAGTATTTGACAGTACTTAATGTATACAATGTTTCATAAGCATTTTTAATCAGATTTGTATTTTTAAATTTAGTATATAATAAAAAGATGTGGTTGAGTGTCATTTGTAGTGTCTTGAATTATTGTACATAAGTTCTTTTATTATTTATAACTTGTCTACTTCTAAGAAGGATTTGAGCCAACTTGCATTGGCATGGAATGTTGGAGTGTTGAACAAATGTTTCTGCTTCCCTGTACCACAGTTCACCCTCTCTTGGGGTGTATTTAGATATTTAAGATATCTAAGTTACACTTAATTTAAAATATGCATATATGTTATCTTAATAAAAATATACTGTATAAGTTCTGAAATTCTAAATAGAAAGTCTTTATCTTAAAAACTATGGTTTAGTACATTTACTTTTAAAACCTCAATATTTATATCGTAGGTAACTATTCCATAATACGGATACTGATTCAGGTAAGCTTATACTTGTCTTTGATTAAAATACTATAAAATACATTTCATTATTGGCAGTTTGCCATTAGACTTCTGGCCGGAAGGTTTGGTTTAGGGGAATTGTTAGGACCTGCAGCATGCGATATAGCAGCTGCTGCTGTTATGTCTATGGTCAGCCTCTGTCTTGGGGTCAGTGTGTGGGCCTTTCCGTCACAGCTCCCAGTAGCTCCTGTTTAGTCTATCCCTTCTCACCATTTCCCTTTAAAAGAATTTAATCATCACGAATCCAATTCATCACTAATAATTATTAACAAACACTAATGTGCAGTCCTCATTCTGTCCCTTTTCCTCACTGGACACTGAGGACTTTTCATTGCAACCTTCCTCTGTAAAAGTTGTCTCGATATATGTGTTACTCAGAACTCAAACACCACTGACAGAATCATGTACAATCTTAAATAATTGATAATTATTTAAAAAGTACAGGGACGTCTGTTATTTCTTTGTTTTTGTGCAGTTTTTTTTTTTTAAGAAATCTTATTTATTTATTATGTTTGGGAGGAGGAGGGGGAGGTAATTTGGTTTATTTTATTTATTTTAATGGGGGTATTGTGGACTGAACCCAGGACCTTGTGCATGCTAAGCATGTGCTCTGCCGCTGAGCTATACCTCCCCCGGCCCCCCACCCCTCCGTTGTGTGTTATTTCTGATTTTGTTTCTGGATTCAATAAGTCCAGTACACTAAAACTGAACTAGAATGAATTTATAAGATAAGGAAAATGCATGTAGGATGAATGAATATACCAGTTAGGATTTATGTATCTCTTGCCAAGTTGGAATATAAACTATTTTAATTGCTAAAGATAAGGAAATCGAAAATATTTTTAAAAGGACATGAACGCTCAGAATGGGGTTAGGGAATAAGCATGTTCCTTGCATTGTCCTAATGGATGCACTACAGGAAATGGGCCTGCTGTGTCAGGTGACATTAACTGGGACAACTTCCCTCATTGATCATTGTGGCCCAGAGTCTTGCCCTTAACATCAGACCCAGAAACTTACACTTTATCCACATGCCTTGTTATGGGCTGAACTGTACCCTCTCCTCCTCCCAAATTTATATGTTAAAGCCATCACTCCCATTACCTCAGAATGTATTTGGAGGTAGGCCCTTTAAAGAAATGATGAAGTTAAAATGAGTGTTGGGGTGGGCCCTACTCCAGTCTGACTGATGTTCTCATGATAGGAGGAAACTTGGACCCAGAAATTTGGACAGCAGACACGTGCGCACAGGAAAGACCATGCAAAGACACTGGGACGGCTACGATCTGCAGGCCAAGGAGAGAGGCTTCAGAAGAAACTCAACCTGCCAACTCCTCGATCCAGGACTTCTGGCCTCCAGAACCATAAGAAAATTAATTTCTCCTGTTGAAGCCATCCAGTCTGTAATAGTTTGTTATGGCGGCCCTAGCAAACTGATAACATGCCCCATGTTGACAGCTCTGGGAAAGTTAGACCGACCAACTCACAATGGATTGAAGTGACAGCCAAGTGTCAGTTTAATTGTTTACTTGGGAAGTATAACTGAGAAGGAGACCTGACTCCTCAAGTCAACTGGTAAACATATTCTTTCCTTCTAGGAAAATCTGTGAAAGCAAACTTGGAATCAGAAAATTTCTTTGTTTAGTTGAAACCTCAGGTAGTCACCAGCCCTCTCGTGAGGTAGCCCCTTCCTGGTATTGTGCTGGATACAGGTAGATAGGCCTGTGGAGGACAACATGGAAAGCTGGAGACATGAGAGATGGACAGGTGGTTCTTGACATTTAACTTCCTGCTTCCAGCTGACCCACATCCACCTGCACCCCAGTCTTCCTCATGTTACATGGGCCTTCTAATAAAGACCCCCTTTTCTAATTTTTTTTTTTGGAGCTGGTTTCTGACTCTTACAACATTTATCACAAACACTAGGGCTTCAAATTCTATTGATTTCCATCTTAAAAATCATAATAAACTTTTATGATTTCACCACCAATTCAAGGAATAAAAAGGTATCGGGAGAATTGCACATGTTCGTGTGAGAAAGAGAAAAGCAGTCCCTGGCCACTGGGAACGGCCTGGCCCTTAGTGCTGCGCCCTGGTGTTCTGCTGAACGTAAACAACCTCGCAGACACCAGCATCACACAAGGCCACTCTGTGTCCGTGATGAAAGGAGACAAAAAATCAAGACCCTGTTCCCCCTTGTAACCTTGTCTAAGTATAGACAAAACCAGGGTCAGCCTGCCAACCACAAAATCCAACCCCCACCCCCATCCCCATCCTGGCTAATATGAACGGCTGCTGCTTCTGCTTTATCAATGCCAGCTTTGGCCTTATTTCATTCCTACTGCTTTATAAGTAAGATTTATTGAGATGCCCAACCATGGAAGTGCCCCAGCTTCCTGACAGTATCCTATCCAGAGCAAAGCCCCACGTCTGTGAACCCAACCTCAAATCTCCTATTACAAGCCCAAATCCAATAAGTCCTTTCTTACACCTTCAGTCTCAGACACCCACAGCTCCCTGTGGCGTGTGTGCTCCCTCACTGCAGTGAGCAGAAAACCCAACATGTTCACTACTGCTGTGTTCCTGGTGACCTTTGGCTGCAGGGCACTGACCCATGGAAACTTTAAAACTGTTTTGCTTGATAAATTGGGAGTTTGGGATTTGCAGATACTAGCTACTATATATAAAACAGATAGATGACAACTTTATACTGTATAGCATGTGGAACTATATTCAGTATCTTGTAGTAGCCTATAATAAGAATATGAAAATGAATATATGTATGTGTATGTATGACTGAAGCATTATGCTGTACACCAGAAATTGACACAACATCGTAAACTGACTATACTTCAATAAAAAAACAAAAAACTGTTTTGCTTGAAGACTTTCTCATTAGATTTAGCCAAAAGATACTTAGGTATATTCTGACAGTGTTCTGGGAGCTCCCAGTGTATGATTATAGTTACAACGACTGATAAACACTGTAGGCGTTTTCAGTTACATTGTAGAAGAATCATAAAAGACAAGGCACGACGAAAGGCATTTCATGGAAGACACTTGTACTGCCATCTAAGTTAGATAGCACAAACCAGAAAATAATGTTAGTATTTTAACTGCATTCACCAGGGGACTGTCTCCTGGAAATGTAAAAGCTGTACTACAATTGTATTTTGATTAAAACCTGAAGGTGGCAGTAAATTCCTACAAGACGGAGGTGCTTAGTTTGGAATTTGTATTTTTTCTTCTAATTATTCAAAATCATATAGTGAGACTGCAGTTGTATTTAATTCTATTGCAGACTAATTAAGGGATATTCAGGAAGAAGAGAAAGTTCTAAACAAGCATTATATTGTTATTACTGTTTACTGACTGAAAAGAATTTGCCATGTAAAAAGGCTTAGGAACATTGCAAGGGATTATATGCTTTAGAGTTCCTATAGAAACAAAGTGTGAAACTAAACAAAAGGAGACAGAACTTTTCATACAGATCAAGGTGCTCTGAAGGGATGTGGTAGTAAACAGTTTGATTTGTCTATTAATTTAATAACCCTGTTGTAGGCTTTTGTCCCCTACTTCCGCAATTTTATCCTCAACATTCTTGAAACAGCTTTGTATGCTTGTGTTTTACCCAATGACCTACTTATAATCAATAGAACCTCTAGACTATTTTTAATCAAGAATGGCCTGATAATTTAATAAAGAAAATTTACAAATAGCAAATTAGTAAGTATTAACTCATATTGAAAAATGAATTACTTCACTGATCTTTTATATAAAGATCCAGAACTAGATTGTTTCATATTTCTTTCTCCTAGGGAATAAACATTGTCATTGGTACATTGAGTTTTACCCAAAGTTAGAGTGGGAAGCATAGGATTTCTATGATCTTTCTAGATTAACGTTAAAATAAACAGGTACTGTGTGTATTAGTGTGTAAATACACAAAATAAACAAGTTAATTTTTTTGAGTAAGATAAATGATAATGACATTTTAAATATCTTCAAATACCATGCTGACACAGGAATAATGATCAGTTTAGAAATTATTAATATGGAAGATCTGAACTTTAAGGTATTATTTAATCTAATTTTATTAACTATTTTAAACTATTCAACTATTTTTAAGGTTGTAGTATAGAAATAAATGACTTTATTAATCACAGTGAATGTAACTTTAATTTTCATACTCCCATAGAATTTATTTTTATTATTTTTTATGGGCATTGTGCCCAGTCAAATTTTTACATGAAGAATGAAAGAGGTTAGTCATGGGTTTATTTTTGACCAGGGAAAACTGTAAAGTTAGAAGCACAGACATCTGACATATTTATTCCTGAAATATTGATAACTGTTCATAATACAAAATTTCCAAAATATCATTTTTAACATAACAATTATTCTCAGTAATTACAAACAAATAGTCCATGTCATTTTCAAATAGTGTTTAGATTTGTTTTTAATATTTGAAAACTCATAATAAAAAAGTCTTAGCTGTAGATTCCATATGAATTAGAGCTACTTTAGCTTATGTGCTTGAATTCCGTCTTGTCAGTTGGAGAACATAATAGTAAATATAACTATAACTCCTTATATGTGATCACCAGCTTAAAATGGGGTTGTATACTAATAAAGCCAACATTACTAATTATTTGTAATTATTGACTATAGTGGTGGTTAATAATGGTTGCCAGCAGAGGGCGCTTTGAGGTTTCTCTGTTAGAATTCCAAGACATTGGCAGCCCGAGTCTAGACTATTTGTCTTCAAACTGTTTTCCTAAGAGTAAAGACATTTCTAACATCTCTTTATTCCCAATGATTCCCTGTCTCAATTTACAAACTCCAAGACTGTCTGGCAAGGGATAAGAAGGCCATCTGAAAAACCAGCTGCAGTTCCCAGCTGAAAGCACAAACAGGTGTGTAAGTGATGGTCCTGTGTGCTGAGATCTGAGGGAAGAGGGAAACTGCCTGGATTTTTTCGCCCAGCCCCTTTCAAACTTCATGATCGCTGTCAGCAGTTTTCCCTCAGAGAGCTGTATGGAGCCCAGAGATTATAGCATGTGGTTTACATATATTGTAATAGTGAGACATATGAATGTTTTGTTTTCCCAGTGCATATGAAAGTTATGTTTACACATACTATAGTCTATTAAGTGTGCAGTAGCACTATGTCTAAAAGAACAATGCACCTACATTAATTAAAAAGTAATGCTGTTGGAAAAATGGTGCCAATAGACTTTCTTGAGGGAGGGTTGCCACAAACCTTTAATTTTTAAAAAGCCCAGTATCTGCCAAGTGCAATAAAATGAACCTGTATGCCAGTGAACCCTGCCTGAGGAATCTACAAGAGAATGCGCTTCAGACAACCAGAATGACAGGAGAGACATCAAAATAAAGGACTTAAATATATGGTTGTCTGTATAAGTAAGACTGAAGGATATGAGTTGTGGTGTGTTATTTTAGAAATAATATACACTTCAACATGAATGTTGGTTGATATTTTTGTTTACATTAAAGAGTAAGACAAACGTGAAACAATGAAGATGTGTATCAGAAGTTCACTTATATGTGAATGAAGCAAGTGACCTGTTTGATGAATTGGTAATTGTTTTCAAATATTTCCTCATTTTGGGGGTGCTATTCAAAATGTAATGGCTATAAAGCCAATAAACTTAAATTTAATCTGCATTATTAACTTTTCTTCTTTCATGTTCTTAAGTCTAGACAATCATACAAACCAATGAATCAAGCCCTAATTTGGAGCATTTCCCAATTTCAGTGATGTGAGTACTCCCACCATGGCAGATTTCAGGCTACCAAGGTGATGTCACTGAAGGTGGGGTTGAGACAAGTTGAGCAGCCGGTCACCATGATATAGTAATACAGTGTTTCCACCATGCAGGTATAATCGATGTAAATAACCTTAAAAGCATAGCTAGTAGTCACATGTAGTAAAATAATTAATAGACAATGAGTTTTTAGTATTTCCTACCTTTGCTTTTAATATGATTTAATTGTAAGTTAATTTAATTTTACTAGTGAATGTGTTCAACAACCAGCTTGCAGAGTTCCTGAAAATTTAGCAGCTAGCTCTCCTGAGCTGATTAGAGTTGGCTCCAGTCTATCACTGGACAAGAGGGAGAGAGTATAGGTAGTATGTAACAGTCTGACAAAGTAATGAGCCACTATTTAAGAATCGGAAGAGAAGGAGGTGCCAAGATGGTGGAGTAGAGACTCACAGCTCACCCTCTCCCACAAATACACCAAGAATTACATCCACAAACCCACTGAATCACACAGAATGTTACCGGGAAAAGGGAAATAAGATTTACCTTGGTTCTTAGTCACCTCCAAAAAAAGAATTTTTGATGGGAGACAAAAAGTGTGATATAAGCAAGATTTTTATTAGTGAAGTAAAAAAACATATGTGAAAGATAGTACACTCCAGAGAATTGGGAGCGGGCCAATCCAAGAGAGGAAGAATGGCGCTGTTCCCTTGGTTTTCCTGTTTTTATATCCTGGTTTTGTGATTGGTTGATTGATTGACTGATTGACAACTCAGGTTCCCTGCGCTCTGGTTGATTGATAGCTCAGGTTCCTTATGCTCTAGTTAATTGACAGCTCAGGTTCCTTGTGTTCTGGATTGTTCCTTTCCCCTCCCTCTCTCCCTGCCCAGTGCTCATTTCTCTTTAAACTGCCTAACAAGAACACCTACTGACCTCTGGCAGAGTGTCTTGCTTCGAAATACAGAAGGATTCTCACAAAATCTGGTAAGAGGGAAAAAACAAAGAAAAAAGAAAAACTAGGTGAGGACCGGTCCTGCAGGGAGGGAGCGGCATAGGAAGAAAGGCACCCTCAGGCTGGGACGCCCCCTCTCCAGCCGGGAGGTCAGTGGGGACAGAAGTGGAGCTTCCAAGGCTCAGAGGAGAAAGTGGCAGCACTTGGTAGGCGGAACTAAGATAAACTGACACAGAGGGTCCCTACCATCCCCAGTCCTAGAGCGAGCCGGCAAGGCCGAGCTGGGACTGACTCCTGGAGGTCGGTGAGGAGCCCAGGCAGAGGTCTGGGGCCCTCTGCACAAAGGCAGCCTCAGGGGACTGGAGGGCGGTGTGAGCTCTGGCTGGGGGTGTGTGCAGAACAGAATACCTGGGACCCCCATAGAAAAGCACCATTGCTGGTGGGCGTTGGGAGGAGGGGCGCAACGCAGCTGCGCCATAGCCTCTTTCCCCGCTCGGCTCCATTGTTGGTGTATCCTCGCGAGAAGAGAGGTGGGGCTCTTCATAGCCATTGCGGCTGCGCAGAGGTGGGGCTGAAGGCTGAATCCATACCCTGCAGCCCTGCAACTTCACGGGACTGAGATTTGTTTATAGGTCCAGGCGGAGAGGGCGGATTTGCTCTCTCTGGACCCTTTGTAGACACGTTCCTCTGGGACAAACTGTCAGTGAGCGAGTGAGTGGAGTTCTGGCGCACAGTGAGGTGAGTACAGGTTTTTACTACAGGTGGGCAGACGGTTTGCAGAGGCAGGGCTGGGGTCTGACCCTCTGGTGCACCACAGATTCAGGTGTGTGACTGCCTGCTTGCTTCGGCAGTCCCTAGCGCCTGACATTGGTGGATCTTTGCTGGTGGTTCCTGGGCCCAGAACCTGGAGGACACCAGAGTGTATGGCTGATGTTCCTGCAGCTAAGACGGGGACAAAGGCAGCGTCAACAAAGAGTACTTTGTAAGCCCGCATAGCGAGTGACAGACAACACCACAGAGGGCACTTCCCAGTGGACATCTCCTGTGGAGGTACACTCAGTGACAATTCTTCCCAGCTGAAGCGCTCCAACCCTGCCTACCACACACCATGGCTCAGAAACGGGCCTATTTTTTTTTTTTTAAATTGAAGTATAGTCAATTTACAGTGTGTCAAATTCTGGTGTACAACACAATGCTTCAGTCATATAGGAACATACATATATTCATTTTCATATTCTTTTTCACCATAAGTTACTACAAGATATTGAATATAGTTCCCTGTGCTATAAAGTATAAATTTGTTGTTTATCTGTTTTATATATATTAGTTAGTATCTGCAAATCTCAAACTCCCAATATATCCCTTCCTGCTCACTTCCCACCCTCCCCATAACCGAAAGTTTGTTTTCTATGTCTGTGACTCTGTCTCTGTTTTGTAAATAAGTCTTTTTTTTTTTTTTAAAGAATCCTGCATATAAGTGATATTATATGGTATTTTTCTATGTCTTTCTAGCTTACTTAGAGTGACATTCTCTAGGTCCATCTATGTTGCTGCAAATGGCATTATTTTATTACTTTTTTATGGCTGAGTAGTATTCTGTCATATAAATATATGACAGCTTCTTTATTAACAGTCATCTGTTGATGGACATTTAGGTTGTTTCTATGTCTTGGCTTTTATAAATAGTGCTGCTATGAACATTGGGGTGCATGTGTCTTTTTGAATTAAGGTTCCCTCTGGATATATGCCCAGGAGTGGGTTTGCTGGGCCATATGGTAAGTCTATTTTTAGTCTCCATCCTGTATTCCCAGAAACAGGTCTAGAAGCCTCTATTCTAGCAACAGGGGAGCAGACCCAGCCCCTGTCAAGGCTGCAACAATCACAGAACAAAAAAAGAGGCCCCACTCAATAACAGCCATCAGCGCAGACCCTGATCATGACAGCACCAACCACACTCCCAATCAAAGGGATAAAAGCCGACACAAGTAAGGAAGACATGGCAATGACCCATAGTCAGAACAGCTTTTGCAGCAAAACTATTAGACACACACAGTCAACACAGGAATGTAGATTTTATATAAAAACAAACAAACAAAAACAGCCCTTCAAGACCACAGTAAATAACTGATACTCCTAAACCCACAGAGCCAGAGAAATATAAATAAAATGAAGAAGCAGAGGAACCACTCTCAATTAAAAAAACAAGAGAAGTCCCCTGAAAGAAAGAACGATGAGATAGACCTCGACAGTCTACTACATCATGACTTCAAAAAGGGGATGATAAAAGCGCTGAAGGAAATAAGAAAGACTATGAGCAGAGATAGGGAACACTATAAAAAGGAAATAGAAACTATAAAGAGGAGCCAATTAAAAATAGAAAACTTAATGGCTGAGATATGAGCTGAACCAAAGGCAGTCAAAGCAGACCAGATAATGCAGAGGAACTAATAAGTGCCTTAGAAGACAGGATAACAGAAGTCATCCAATCGGAACAACAGACAGAAAAGCAAGTAAAAACCAATGAAAGCAACATAAGGGACCTATGGGATAATATAAAGCATGCCAACCTATGTGTAATAGGGGACCCAGAAGGAGAAGAAAGAGAAAAGGGGATTCAAAAAGTATTTGAAGAAATCGTGACTGAAAACTTTCCAAAGCTAAAGAAGGAGTCAGATATCCAAGTACAGGAAGCACAGATGGTCCCAAACAGACCTACACCAAGACAAATTATAATATGTCCAAAGTTAAAGATAAAGAAATGATTCTAAAGGCAGCAAGAGTAAAACAAAGAGTTCATTACAAGGGAACCCCCATAAGGCTTTCAGCTGATTTCTCTACACAAACACGGCTGGCCAGAAGGGAGTGGCAAGATACATTCAAAGTCCTGAATGAGAAAAGGCTGCAACCTAGGATACTCTATCTGGCAAGACTATCTTTTAGAGTAGGAGAGAGAGTTTCACAGACAAGCAAAAACTAAGAATTCAGCAATACTAAACCTATCCTAAAAGAAATATTGAAAAGTCTACTCTAAATAGGAAAGAAGCAGGGAGTTATAGAAAGAAGAAAACCATAATTGGAAATGCGATAACTACAATGAGTTGTGAGAGAATAAACAAGAAGATGTAAAAAAAAAAAATGAAAAGAAAAAGGCCATCAAAATCATAAAAGATGGGAGATGGGAGCAAGAAAATATAAATTTTTTTTGTATCTTTCCTTTTTTTTTCTTTTTTCTTTCTTTTTTTTCTTTTTTATTCATTCTTTTTAGGAAGTGTTTGAGCCTACATAACTACTAGTCTAAAGTAAACAGATATAGTGAGGAGTTAAAATACTTGGTAAACAGGGTAACCACAAATCAAAAGCTTACAATAGAGTCTCAAAAACCAAAAAGAAGCCAAGCTAATACAAAAGAAAATTGTCAAACCAGAAAATATGATATCACTTATATGTGGACTCCAAAAAAAACCAACAAAAAACAAACCAACTTATTTACAAAACAGAAAAAGTCACAGACATAGGAAACAAACTTACAGTTACCAGGGGGGAAAGGGGTGCAAAAGGATACATTGGGAGTTCCGAGATTTGCAGATACTAATATATATAAATAGATAAATAACAAGTTCATACTGTATAGCACAGGGAACTGTATTCAATATCTTGTAGTAACTTATAGTGAAAAAGAATATGAAAACAAATATATGTATGTTCCTGTAAGACTGAAGCATTATGCTGTGCATCAGAAATTGACATATTGTAAACTGACTATACTTCAATAAAAATATATATTAAGAAAAAAAGAATAGGAAGAGTATATGAATTTTTAAAATGTTTTCTGTTATATTTGTGGTGATAATTAATATTATTCTGAGACTGTTGTGTGTGTAGTATGAGATCAACTAAGTGAGTAATTGTGGGATATATTCTCTGCATTCTTGAGGACTAGAATTCTCATGTGGAAGGAAGGAGATATAATAGAAAATAGGTCACATAAAAGCTGGAGTTGAGATTGGAATTATCACTATGGATGCAACAAATATTTCATATATATTTCCTAGTTCTGTCCACTGAACAGGTCTAAAAACAATGATCAACCCAGAAACAGGGTGTATCCTTGGTGCCTAAATGGTGATACAGTGTACAATTGTCATTACAATTTCTCATTAAAAGTTACCAGGGCATTTGAGAGAATTGGGCAAATCTAGGACTTGGGCAGGAAATGAACAAAACAAGCCTAGAACACCTTATATCACCAGAGAGAAAGAAAACTATCAAATATTGCTAGAGACATATCAAAAGGATTCAGGAGCCAACTTTCAAGGGCTCCTAATGGTCCTGATAAGATGCTTTGAGCTCAATAATGATAATAACTACAATGGATTGAAGCCTGTGAACATGTTTACTATGAAGAGCTCATAATGATTGTGTGTGTGTGTAATCTTTGGAGAATGATAAGGAAACAGTTCATTATTTTTTAATAAATTTTATTTATTTTTAATTTTTTAAAATGGAGATACTGGGGATTGAACCCAGGGCCTTGTGCGTACTAAGTGTGCACTCTACCACTGAAATATACCGTTGCCACCAATTCATTATTTTGAAACCTGGTGAATAAAGGGAAAGAATCCAACATTCATCCTGTCTTTCCTATATGAACTGCACCACTTGATAACAAAAGAGTAGGTTATTATAAAGGTAATCCAACAAATACATGAAAATAAAATGACAGAATTTGAATATCACCCTTTGGCAATTTCTAATGAACAGCTATAAGCATTAAACATCATTGGCTGCTAAGAGTGCAAAATAAAGAGATAATCAGAAATTATATGCCTCTTATAGTCTTGAGCCTGGGTTTGATCTAGTTTTTGGATCTAACTGACAATTTGCAGAAATTCAGAGGACAGAAGAAAATTTTGGATTGTACCAATAATATGCAATCAGCAAAATCCAGTCTGTGGGAAACTCTCCAGGTCAAATGGTCCAGGTTCTTCAGCTGAAAAAGTGTAGGGAAATGAAAAGAATAGAGGAAGAACTTAGAATAAGACATAATTAAAAGACATTCAATTTGTTTTTAAACCAGGCAAGAATAACCAATAGTGCCTAGGGATGCGCATTTGATTGGTGAAACTATTTTTGAAAAGCAAGGAAGTGATTATTATAGAAGCAGATGGTCATTATGTGGGAAGAGGATGGGCAGTGACTGGGATGGGACGCATGGAAGCAGCTTCTGGAACTGCTGGCAAGATTCTACCTCTTGACCAAGGTATGTTTACTTTATAATAATTTCTTGAGTTATGTATTTGTTTTGTATGATTTTTCTGTCTTCGCATTTTATTTCACAATAAAAAGATTCTAAATGATTAATTCCAGGTGGATTTTTGGCTTGCACCCATGTCCTTATGCATCTCACCTGGGAACCAGGGCTTGATTTTTGCCTCCTGCCAGCTAAGTGTAGGGAACATCTCCTGGGCCACAAGTGGGAGCTGAAGGAGAGGCGTTGGGATGACAGAGGCAGGGGAATGGGGGACCCGGCAACATGTTTGTGCTACTTATCTGTGCCCTCTGGATCTGCTCAGTCCTCCCTCACCTGCAGCTTATGTTCTCCTGTATGCAACTCCTGATGAACAGGTCTGGTCACACAGTCACTTGCTGTCCCATGGTCAGGCCCTCAGTCTCTACTAAGGGCCAATAGCAAGTCAGAAGCTGCTTTACAAATGATGTGCAATTCTCTGCTGTCATCCAGGACACTGGAGGCCTGCAGTCCAGCTCTTTGTGGGACTTGTCAGAGACTGCAGAGTATCCTTATCTACCAGCAACACCTCTAGCCCACAGGATTTGTTGGACCGTAACCTATGTGGCAGGGCCACTTTGAGCACAGCCTAGGTCTCCTGCGGACCCCTCTTTTCCTCTTGATGTTATTTAACACTGGCAGTGTTTTGGGGGGAGGGTATAGCTCAGTTGTAGAGTGTGTGCTCAGCATGTAGGAGGGCCTGGGTTCAATCCCCAGTACCTCCATTAAATAAACAAACCGAATTACCTCTCCCCCTCAAAACAAACAGAAAACACTGGCAGTGTTTGGAGTCATCTAATCAATGGATACCCAAATACGTACACTGTCTCCAAAATCTGTAGAGATTGCTATTCACTTTGCCTTTCTCAGTAGTAGGTGGTGCAAGGTGCAGTAAAATTGTTCTTTACCTTGGATAGTACGCTTTAGCATGACCTAGGCCACCCAATCCCACTCAGTATAACTTCACTAATGGGGCAGATCCTTGAATCATTGCATGGTCTTCTTCCACGTTCTGATACGTATGTTTCTTATCAGAGCATTTAGAGTACTTGTCCCCCATTCCCCTCACCCCATCCTCCCAGTTCTCCGGGTAGTTTAACAATATGTCATTAATATAACCGATCAGCATAATATTCTGTGGAGTGTCCAGACAAAGTTCCTCTGGACTCTGTTGTAACAGAGAGCAGGAGAATTAATCTAACCCTGGGACAAGACCATGAATGTGTATTGACGTCTGTTACAAGTGAATGTGACTTACTGCTGATCTTTTTTCCTGGTAATGATTTAAAAGACTGTGTATGCCAGATTAATACCTGGGTACCATACGCTGAAGTTTGTCAGTCTGTTCCATTAAACATAGCCCATC
Organism: Camelus bactrianus; assembly: GCF_048773025.1. Taxonomy (NCBI): domain Eukaryota; kingdom Metazoa; phylum Chordata; class Mammalia; order Artiodactyla; family Camelidae; genus Camelus; species Camelus bactrianus. The sequence goes on along the minus strand of NC_133544.1, from coordinate 53,575,829 downwards.
AAGATCGCAGCACAGCAGCTGTGACTGGGGCTATCACCTGGTTAAGTTTATAGCAGTTTACTGTTCTGCCAGCATCTGTACGGTTTTTGCTGGGACTGGATCTGTACATTAAAAAAGAGACATGGTGAGGACCACCATCCTGGCTCCTTTGCATTTTTAAGAATGTCACTACTCTGGCATTTCTCCAGGATACAATATAACTTCTAATTTACTAATAATTTACTGATAAATTATTCTGAAGCTTAATTTTTAAGTGATATGTATGCTTTATTGGTGTTACTATGAACAAAATCTATACCAGACTTGAACCACTAATAAGCTTCTGAATTTTCTGCCATGCTGTGATATTTAATGAGATTTTGTAAACCTAAACCTATAGTTTAAATTTATTGGTTAATTTACTATAAATAATTGAACATACCATATGCCACAATTCTAGAAAAAAATTTTTTTTGGCACTGGGAACAGTTTTCTCTTGCCACATATTTTGATGTAACTGTTTATTAGTCAGGGTTCTCCAGAGAAACAGAATCAATAGGATTTATCGAGGAAGAGATTTATTATGAGGATGGGGCTCATGCAATTATGAAGCTGAAAAGTCCCATGATCTGTTGTCTTCAAACTGAGGGCACAGGAAAGCTGGTGGTGTAATTCCAGTCTAATCTGGAGCCCTGAGAACCAGGGGAACGGATGGTGTAAATCCCAGTCCAAGGACAGGAGAAGACTGATGTCCCAGCTCAAAAGGCAGGCAGGCAGGAGGGAAAAAGGAGCAAATTCCTCGTTCCTCCGCTTTTTTGTTCTATTCAGGCCCTGAAGGGATTGGCTGATGCTCACCCACATTGGGGATGGCAATCAGTCTACTTTTCTGAGTCTATGGATTCAAATGCCAATCTCCCCAAGACGCAGCCTCACAGCCATGTCTGGAAATTATGTGTAATCTGGGTACCCCTTGGTCCACTGAAGTTGGCACGTAAAATTAATGGTCACAGACAGATAACTGTGTCTCTTTTTTTTCCTTTTTCTTTTTCTTTTCTTTCTTTGACAATGTTTGAATTGTTTCCAAGTGGCTTTTTAAGTTTGGAAGTTTTTAAGCTTTCATTTGTAAGTCTGTTATTAGAAATTGAGATCTGTTAGTTTATTTGGGTTTTGCACATTTGCTAAAATCATATTTTAAAAAACACATTTATAGGACTTGCACGTAATTTTTTCTTTTTAAAAATAGTTTAAATAAAGTCTAAGATTACTATGAGTGTGGAGATTCCTCAAAGACTGGGAATAGACTTACCATATGACCCAGGAATCCCACTCCTGGGCTTGTATCCAGAAGGAAATCTACTTCAGGATGACACCTGCACCCCAATGTTCATAGCAGCACTATTTACAATAGCCAAAACATGGAAACAGCCTAAATGTCCATCAACAGGTGACTGGATAAAGAAGATGTGGTATATTTATACAATGGAATACTACTCAGCCATAAAAACCGACAACATAATGCCATTTGCAGCAACATGGATGCTCCTGGAGAATGTCATTCTAAGTGAAGTAAGCCAGAAAGAGAAAGAAAAATACCATATGAGATTGCTCATATGTGGAATCTAAAAAACAAAAACAAAAACAAACAAACAAACAAAAACAAAGCGTAAATAAAGGACAGAAATAGACTCACAGACAGAGAATACAGACTTGTGGTTACCAGGGGGGTGGAGGGTGGGAAGGGATAGACTGGGATTTCAAAATTGTAGAATAGACTACACTGTATAGCACAGGGAAATATACACAAAATGTTATGATAACTCACAGAGAAAAAAATGTGACAATGAGTGTGTATATGTCCATGAATAACTGAAAAATTGTGCTGAACACTGGAATTTGACACAACATTGTAAAATGATTATAAATCAATAAAAAATGTTAAAAAAAATAAATAAAAGGATTCCTTCCTAAAAAAAAAAATTACTATGAGTGTTATTCTTAATATTATTACTATTTAAATCCCCAGATCGAGCACTCGGACTTGAATACACCTTTAAAATTTTTTTACTTTATCATTTATTTCTTTTAATAATAAGACCATTAATTTAAGGAACAATTTGTACCAATTGATATCACAGATTCCCTTAACTAGACTTATTTGTTTCCCAACCTGAGGCTTACTCAAGACCACAAGTCCATGGACTCCCTAGTGTCTAATTCTTAGACTCTGGTTTTTTATTTTATTTTATTTATTACTATTTTTAATTGAAGTATAGTTACAATGTTGTGTTAGTTTCTCATGTACAGCATAGTGATTTAGTCATACATACATATATATTTTTCTTTTACACTATAGGCTATTACAAGGCATTGAATATAGTTCCTTGTGCTATACCGTAGGACCTTGTTGTTTATCTTTTATATATGGTAGTTTGTATCCATTAATTCCAAACTCCTAATTTATCCATCCCCTCCTTTCCCCTTTGGTAACCATAAGTTTGTTTTCTATGTTTGTGAGTCTGTTTCTGTTTTGTAAATGAGTTCATTTGTCTCTTTTGTTCGATTCCACATATAAGTGATATCATGTGGTATTTGTCTTTCTCTGTCTGACTTCACTTAATCTGATAATTTTCAAGTCTATTCATGTTGCTGAAAATGGCATTATTTCATTCTTTTTAATGGCTGAGTAATATTCCATTGTATATATATACCACAAGTTCTTTATCCAGTCATCTGTTGATGAACATTTAGGTTGCTTTTATGTCTTGGTAATTGTAAATGGTGCTGCTGTGAACACGAGGGTGCATGTATCTTTTTGAATTGGAATTTTCTCCAGATATAAACCAAGGAGTGGATTGCTGGATCATATGGTAACTCTAATTTTAGTTTTTGAAAAAATTTCCACAAATGATAAATTCTAAAGAGGGTGTGGAGAAAAGGCAACCCTCTTACACTGCTGGTGGAAATGTGATTTGGTACAGCCACTGTGGAAAATAGTATGGAGTTTCCTTAAAATGACTCTGGTTTATTTTTTGATCATCCACCCAAATCAACAGCTTTTGATTAATTTGTTTCTAATCTTCCTCTCACAGTCATGCATGGCAACTTTGTGAAATGTTAATTCCTTTTTGCCAGACTTGGACCTAGGACCCTACTCAGCTCTCTCAAGGCCTATATCTGCACTTGGAAACTTTGACTTTTCATATCCAATTGACCATGAAACTCTGCCAATTTTGTGTCCTAGAAATTTCTACAACCTCTTCCTTCAGCATTAGACAAGGCTGTTTCAGTTGCAAATTACAGAAAAACAGTTCAAGCAAGCTTTGCAAAAAGGAATTTATTCTTTTTCGTTATTAGAAAAGTCCAGCGACTGAGTCAATTAGACCATGTATTCAAACAATGTCCTCAGGACCCTACCTGTCCCCCTCCCTCAGCTCTGTTCCCCTGTGCAGCCTTCACTCAGTTTTTTATGAGGCAAGGACAGCCCTCGGTGGCTCCAGGCCCACACAGGGCTTACAGACCTGACCACTGGGTAAGGACACTGGGGGACTGGAGAGCAGTGGGGTGGGGCTTACTTTACCAGGATTTGAACTTTTTACCTTGTGCTACTGATTAAATACGTGCACCAAGACACTGTTACAAATTGTACAAAGTGGAAATTCAATCCAGAGATCTGAACCAGGTTGAAAAGAAAAACTGGGTTAATGAGGCAGTGGGTGACAAGGGCACGGTCAGCAGTATCAGCTACCATCCAGGGGACCAGCGCACAAAGAACTGAAGAGTGACTGAGCAACGTGGAGGGCAGTGATGAATCTGACAAGGGAAAAAAGGTGTTGGGCGTAAGAGCTCCAATGTGGTGGGTTGTGAAATGAAAGGGAGATGAGGAAAGGAAGCGGGGCAGAAAGGAGGAGCTCATGGGAGGGGAGCTGTTGCCAGGAGAGAGAGGCAGTTAGAAGATACAGGCAGAGGAAGGCACCTGAAATGTCATAAGAGGTAGGTCATTCTTCCTCTGGAGCAGGAGGGAAGGCAAGAGGGTTCATACACAGGTAGCTGTGTATTACTCTTCTGGGGGCAGGAATTTGAGGGGGTCCTTCTGATGACTTTTGTTTCTCCGTGAAAACAGCAGTCTGATTGTCTCAGATTGCCTGCTGAGGGATTCTGCTGGACTGTGGGGAGAGGGGTGTGTGTGGCTGAATTCAGAGGTTCGAGAAGAATGGAGATTTTATCTATCTATGTTACAAAGATGTGAAGAAAAGAAAAATAAGAACCAGAAAAACAGAATTCCACAGTTTCTTTTCAGTGCTGAGAGCCCATGTGAGGATGTTGACCATAAAACCAGAGTAGATTCCATCTACTTGGCAGTGGTTTTTCTCCAGCAAAGCCCAGAGGCCAGTGGGAGGAGGTAGGGGGTTGGTGTCAGCCAGGGTTAGAAGGACAATGGGACAAAGGGACTTAAAGCAGTGCCCTTAACATATAGTCTATTCTGCCTTCTTTGATGACGTTTTCCATTTCTTCTGTGGCTGCTGATCTGATTAATTAATGCTTGTCATTTTTATTTTCTTAGAAAATTCTGTCTTTCATACATATTTTTGAAGTTTTAGCATAGGGTGGTCGGTAGTATTTTGTAAAGAAACAACCTCCCATGTCTGTGATTATAGCTCCCGTTTCATTCCTTACTTTCTGTATATAGTTGTTCCTTTTTCCTGGCTAGTAGAGGTTTGTTTGCTTTCATTTTTCCTCCTCAGGGAAGTTGTTCTTAGATTTATTTTTCAATCGCGCTGTTTTTAAGCCACTTTAGGGTTGCTCCCATCCGGTTCAGGTTCCTGCGTTAGACGGTAAGCTGTGAGTGGAGAGAGACACGCCTTCCTATTCCCACTGGCGCTTGACTCTGATGTCTTCCACAACCACGGGATTCACTTCATTTCGATAAGATTGACTTCAGTCTTCATGTGTGATAATTTTCTTTAGACTTTAAAAGAAGCTAAGAATTTTTATTAAACCTGCTTTAGTTTTTTTTTAGTTTCGAACTTACAAGTGTGGGTTCCTCCACTCTCAACAAATCAATGGAAAATTTTTGCACGTGACGTTTTGCAGGTTAAAAGGCTCTACTTACTTGGAGGCATGTGGGGAAGGGAGGAGATGTCAGAAAACTCTATTTTATGGTTTTTGAAATGGGAATTAAGAGCCGATGTTTGAATTGTTATCCGGCTAGCAACTTGGTGGCTTTGGGTATAGCGTCATCGCACAGTACTAAGTGGTATGAATACAATAGAATTGAAGAGGTTAATTTTCTTTAAGAATGTTTTGGTAGCGTGTTAGTGAGTGGGTGAGATAATGAGCATTTGGGCCTCTTGTACACTGCACTGGGAGGTGACAATCATTACAGCCTGTATGAAAGGCTATTTGGTGATATCAAAAGCCTTAATTATGCACACACCCTTTGTCCCAGAAGTACCACTGCTAATGATGTATCCTATGACAATAATATAGACAAGAGGGCAAAGATATACATATGGACATAGATATTTATTGCATCATTATTTAGAATAGAAAAAATGGAAACTGTAAATTTGGAAAAATAGTAATTTGTGTAGATTTTGATATAGCTATACAATAGCTGGCAAATTATGTAGATATTTTGTAAAAGCATGAATGTGTATCTGTGTGTGTGTAGTAGTTTATTCTTAAAAATCTGAACGGGGTTTTAGTTAAGGTATCAGCAGGACACAGATGGCGCATTCAATGTGAGTAATTTGAGCAGAGTTCAATACAGGGATTATTTACAAGGTGTGGGCAGAACAGAGAGAGACAACAAGGAATCATACAGAACCTGAAACAGGTAAGGGTGTGGATGGTAGGATGTTCTTACCACCTGTAGGCCTCCTGAAGGAGCCAGAGGAAGGGGCTCAGGCAGGGAGAGTGATGAGGAGACAGCCTTTGGGCAGGTTTTGGGACTTCTCCTAAAGGGATGTAGGCGTCCCACAGCAATTCAACAGTGTGGCTGCTGGAAAATGAATTATCCTGGCCTCTATTTCCTTCCTCCCCCTACTCTCTTAGTGGTGTTCCTCATTCACTGAGCTCAGCCGAAAGTCAGACTGCGAAGTGTTCTTCGATGGAGTCAGGTTAGATCAATCTGTACGGCACCAGGGTGAGGGGTGGGTCGGACTGAGAGTATATCTAAAAAGGCCATCAGGAAATACCCAGCTCAACAGGTGCACAGCAACACGTTAACAGAAGTTATCCTGGACAGTGGGATTTTTGGGTTCATATTCTTGTCTTCTAATTTTTTGAAAATGAACACATATGACATGAGTTTTTAAAAGTTTAAAAAGTTGTGTTTTTGTTTGTGTGTGGAAATAGTTTACCTTAAATTATCTGAAAAGTATGAACTTGTTTTGCCAAAATTCAGTTGTTTTGTACCTATGCAGCTGAGTGCCTTCACTTAACCCTGAAACTTTATTTACTTAAAAAATATCCCCAGGGTTTCTTTAATTACAGAATCAGGAGTTTGCCTAATTCCAGCCAATGTTAACATTTGGGGGGTGGGGTGGGGAATTGGCTTTATTTGGGAACACGTATTGCTTCTGGATGAAATTCTTGGGACCATTGTGACATTTAAAGCTATTATATGTAAAAGAAGTCTGAGTTTCTCAGAAGAAAGGAGCTTTAAAAACCTAGTGTAATTCTTTCATCCTGACAGAATGTAGAATTTAGTTGGAGTAATAGCATTATTAAAGGATTGTTCTTGAAATGAATTTATTAAACCAGATTAAGATAAAATATCCTGCTTTATGTCCTTCAGTGGTACATACAACATTTACATTATTGATTTGTGAGCACTGCTCTCCCATGAAGCATCATTAATGTTTAATTCTTTTTATTCCTTTATTTTGAGGTCTTAGGACTTTGACGATAATATGTAATCATTATAAAAATGTTGTTGCTATGCCTACAGTTAATGAAGAAAGGAACAATTTTTTTTTTAAGGTCAACTTTCAACAGAAAGTTTTGTATAAGTAACCCAACTACACATTGTTAAATTTTCTCTTCCTCTTTTTCTTAGCTACTGCTTTTCTCTTAACAGCACACAAGATTTTTAAAAATTACATTTTCTATTAATGTTTTTTCTGGGGGAAAAGATGGGGCTATGTGTATGGCAGATAAAGATGCTATCAAAACCAGTAATAAAAGGAAATCTTAAAGGCAGTCAGAGAAGAAAGAAGATATTATATTGGTTTCCTATAGCTTCTGTAACAAATGATCTCAAACGTAGAGGCTTAGCACAACCCAAATTTATTATCTTACAGTAGTGGAGGTCAGAAGTCTAACATGGGTCTCACTGGGCTAAAATCAAGGTATCAGCAGGGCTGCATTCCTTTCTGGAAGTTCTAGGAAAGACGACTTCCTTGTCTCTTCCAGCTCCTAGAGGTCACCCATATTCCTTGGCTCATGGCCCCTTCCACCATCTTCAAAACCAGCACATAGCACCTCTTTGATCCTGCATCCACAGTTACATTTCTTTTTCTGACTCTCTTCTATTTCCCTCTTCTACGTTTAAAGACCCCTGTGATTATACTGGACCCACCCAGATAATCCTGGGTAATTTCCCTATAATTTTATCTGCAACCTTAATTACCCTTTGATATAACATAACATATTCATAGGTTCCAAGAATTAGAGCATGAACATCTTTGGGAGCATTATTCTGCCTAGTATAGTCCATCTTCTAGCCCATAAGTATACCTATTCCTGTCCCACATATAAAATGTGTTCACCGTATCCCAAGATCTCCCATTATAGCATCAACACAGTGTAAAAAATTTTCATCTAAATCTCATTAGCTCAAAAGTCCCAAATCTCATCATCTAAGTCAGGTATAGGTGATTTTTCTGCCTACCATGTACATGTCACATAGGGAGGAATAAAGATAAGTAGATTAAGACAAGTAAATGAGAGTAGATTTCGTATCTGAAATAATACAAGAGAGAAAATAGTGGAGCAGTCTCTTTCAAGTACTGAGGAAAAAACTGCTAATCTAGAATTGTATACCCAGCAAAATATATTTATTTTATTCAATCTAAAAGAAGGCAGAAAAGAAGAAAAGGAAAAAGAACAGATGGGACATACAGAAAACACAGTAATATGATAGACTTTAACCTAATCATACCAATGATGGCATTAAATGTATATGTTTTGAACATCTTAATTACAAGGCAGAGATGACCAGATTGGATTAAAAAAGCAAAACTCAATTATATACTGCTTACAAGAAACACACTTTAAACATAATGAAACAAATAGGTAAAAAACTAACAGATGGGAAAATGTATTCCATGCTAATACTAATCATGTAAAAGCCAGAGTGGTTATTAATAGCAAACAAAGATTTCAGAATAATGGCAATTAGCAGGGATATGATTTCATAAAGATGTCAGTTCAGCAAGAGGACATAACAATCCGTAACATTTATATACTTAACAAAAATTCAACATACAAGAAACACGAACTAATAGAACATTAGGGAGTACACAAATCTACAATTATAATCAGGAATTTAAAAATCTTAATGATTAGTGGACTACAAGACAGAAAATAAGCAAGGTTATAAAAGACTGGAAAAATGCTATTAACAAAGTTGAACTAATTGACATTTTAAGAAAACTCTATCCAATAACAACAGAATTCACATTATTTTCACATGTACGTAGAACATTTTACAAGATTGTATCTTGGGGCATAGAACATGACTTAGTGAGTTTAAAGATATTCATGTCATAAAAACATTTTCTCTGGTCACAATGGAATTAAATTAGAAATCAATAATCAAAAAATCTCTGGAAAATTCCCAAATGTTTGGAAACTAAAGCATACACTTCCAAATTCTAAATAACTCATGGGACAAAGAAGAAATCAAAAGAAAAATTACAGAGTATTTTGAACTGAATTAAACTGAAAACACAACATATCAAAACTTTTTGGTGACTGCTGCAGAAGCAGTATTTAGTGGGACATTTAAACCACTATGTGCCTATATTAGAAAATAAGAAATTCTCAAATAAATTATTTCAATTTCCACCTTAAGAAACTAGAAAAAGAGCAGATGATATTTAATGGAGACAGAAGAAAAGAAATAATAAAGACAAGTGTAGAAATCAATACAATAGAAAACAAAAAACAGTAAAGAAAAGTCAATAAAACCAAAATAATGGTTCTTTGAATAAATCAATTGAAGTGATAAACCTATAGCCAGAGTGATCAAGAAAAAAAGAGACACAAATTACCAATATCAAGAATGAGAGAAGAAATCACAGTGTCTTAAAGCATTGAAAGGATAATTACAACTTTATGTCAATACATTTCACAACTTAGATGAGATGGAAGAATTCCTTGAAAGATGCAAACTGCTAAAGCTCACTCAAGAGAAATAGATTACCTGAATAGTCCTATATGTGTTAAAGAAATTAAATGTGTATTCAATGCAGTTAAAAATCTTTCCACAAAGAAAATTCCAGGCCCAGGTAGCTTCATGGTTGAATTCTACCAAACATTTAAAGAAGAAATAATTCTAACACTATATGAACACTTCCAGAAAATTCAAAAAGAAGGAATACTTCTCAATTCATACTATGAGAACAAAATTACTCTGATACTAATAAGGGAAGAAAACTACAGACTCATGTCTCTTATGAACATATTTGTAAAAGTTCTAAACAAAATTTTAGCAAATCAAGTTCAACAATATATAAAAAGCATACATTGTGGCCATTGTAGTTTATCCCAGGGGTAGAAGATTGGTTTAATATTTGAAAACCAGTCAGCAAAAAGGAGCATATTAACAGATTCAAAAAGAAGAATCATATGTGCATCTCATTAGATACATAAGTAGCAGTGGACAAAATCCAAAATCCATTCCTGATAAAACTCTTAGCAAACTATAAATAGAAAGGAACTCCCTTAACCTGTTAAAGAGCATCTTACAAATTGACAGCTAATATCGTACTTAATGGGCAGAGACTCAATTCACTCCCTCTAAGATCAGGAAAAAGGCAACGATGTCTGCTCTCACCATTTCTATTCAACATTGAATTGAAGGTACTATCTAGTGCAATCAGGCAAGAGAAAGAAGAAAAGGCATCCAAATTAGAAAGGAAGAATTAAAAAATCTGATGAATTCTACAAAAAAAGTCACTAAATGTGATTTTACCAAGGCTGCAGAATATGAGATATTTAATTGTGTTATATTAAAATGTATTATATAACATGTTATGCACTATATATTATGATCAATTGTGTTTCTATACACTTGTGATGAACAATTAGAAATTGAAATAAATATCATATAATATCAAAAATATCTAATACTTAGAGATAAATCTGACAAAAGATGTGCAATACCTATATATTAGAAACTGTAAAATATTATTAAGGGAAATTAAAGAGCTAAATAAGTGGACTCAATATTGTTAAGATGTCAGTGTTTCCAAACTGATCTATAGAGTCAATGGAGTCTCAACAAAAATCTTAGCACATCTCTTTTTTTTTAGATATTAACAAGTTGATCTTAAAATTCAAATGGAAATTGCAAAGAATATAAAATAGCCAAAACAATTTTGAAAAAAACAAAAACAAAGTTCATGGGCTAAAATGACCTTTGTTCAAGGCTTATGAAGCTGTAGTAATCAAGACAGTGTGGCCTTGGGGTAGAGAGAGATGGATCAAAGTCAGAGTAGAGAATTTAGAAACATACTACGCTTTTAAGACATGATTGTTAACAAAGGTACAAGGCAATTCAGTGGAGAAAAAAATACTTTTAAACAAATGGTTATGGAATAATTGGATATCATATGCAAGAAAATGAACTTTAATACTTTGTGCAATATATAAAAATTAACTAAAGATGGATTCTAGATCTAATATAATACCTAAAATTATAAAATTGCTAGAAGAAAAAATATACAAGAAAATCTCTGTGACTGTGGGGCAAGCAAAGATTTCATATATGTGACAAAAAGCACAACCTACAAAAGAAAAGCTTGATAAACTGGACTTTATTAAAATTAAAATTCTGCTCTTCAAAGACACTGTACGAGAATGAAACCACACCCTGGGAGGAAATATCTGCAAAGCATACATCTGATAAAGGACACAGGGTTCGATCTAAAAACAGGCATAGAGTTTGAAAAGAAATATCGCCAAGAATATACACAGATAGCAAATAAACACATTAAAAGATGCCCAACATCATTATTTATTAAGAAAAAGCAAATTAAAACCATAATGAATACCACCACACACTGTTTAGAATGGTTAGAACAGAAAAGACTAACATATCAAGAGTTGATGCAGATGTGGAGGAGCCAGAACTCTTCTATATAAAATGGGGATGTAACTCAGTACAACTGCTTTGAAAACTGGTTTGGCAGTTTCTGAAAATGTTAAACATACTCTTACCATATGACCTGGTCATTGCGCTCCTAGAGAAAGGAAAGCCTATGTCTGTATGTAAACTTGTACATCACATGGATGTTCTTAGCAGCTTTATTTACAACAGCCAAAACCTAGAAGTAGCCCAGCTATTCCTCAAGAGGTGAATAAAGAAATTGTGTTATAGCTATGCAGTGGAATACTACTCAGAAATAAAAAGGAGTGTGCATACAACAACACAGATGAATCTCAAAATAATTATGCTGATTGAAAGAAGCAAGACACAAATAGTACCACTAACATAAAATTCTAGGAAATGTAAACTAATCTAAATTGATACAATGCAAATCCATGGTTGCCTAGAGAAGGGGGAGGGAGGGCGGGAGAGGGGCAGGAGGAGGGACTACAAACAGAAATGAGGAAAGAATGTGGTGGTGATGTCCAGCTGTAGACATAGGTTAAATGCCAAGGTACACTTGCATATAACCGGTTTATTGCATGTCTGTTCTACTCCAATTTTTTTAAAAGATGCTATATTCATTCTTTATTGTTCAACTAGTAATAAATTGTGATTGCAATGAAAAATTCTTAGAATATATGTAAAATGTTAGTTTGGGAGGCACAAAATTTCATGAAGCCATTTTTCTCAGTGATTCCCTTTGAGAACCAGTGTACTGCATCCAGACCTCAGGGTCACTACGCAGTTACCTTCTGGTTATTATTCATGGAGTGTTAGTCAAGCATTCTAGACAAACAACAAATTTCAAAATCTTTTTTCTTTCAATGTTATACAATAGTGATAAACACTTTCCAGTGCTCACTTTGATAGACTGTAAAGACACCTGAAATTGACTCGTAATCTTCCGAACTGTCTCCTTTCACATCCTCAGCAGTTAGTGCACATGTCCCAGAATTCTAAAAAGGAAGCACATTGAGGTGGTGTGTTGGCTGGTTGGGTTCCTGGCACTCCCATGAACTTTTTCATTCATACACAAAGGGGGCTTTTAGAGAGAAACTGTATATTTGTTTTCTGTGAAATAATTTGTTTTCTTTGATGCCAATGACATTTTTCAAAATTTAGGATGCAAAACATACTTCTGAACAGCAAGTGTTTGGGATCCCTGGAAATTCTGGATAGCAGAGATTCTTCATGAAATTTCTCTTTGAGGAATATTAAAAATTTGGGAGTTCCCCTGGTTTCTACTCTTGGGTTAAAGATTAGGCCAGAGATTGGGTCTCTACTTAAAGATTATTCCACAACTTTCTTAACTAGCGCATTTCAGTCCTAAAGGAGTGGAATCAACCTCTTTACAATGTATTTTACGTCCATCCTCATCTGGTCTTCCTCAGTTGCTGGTTGTCTCTAATTTCAGCTAAACTATATGATAACTGACGTAGAATCTAAAATAATCTTATTGGTCATTTTTGTTGCATTTAAAAAATGCCAGCATTAAGGAGATCTCCAAAGGTGAAACAAGGTGGTGGATACATAGACATCAGTGGACATCACCTTTCTTTTTTCTCCCCCTTTACAGTTATGTACATTTATGGCTTATAAGGAGCACATAGGGCTGATATTTCTATTTAGAGCCAATTGAGGCAGGTGGTTTCTCACTTTCTAAGGTAGCTATTAAATAGCTCTGTTTTTCAGCCCTGACTGCAATGCCCTTGGTTCGACTGGCATTTTTACATTTGTTTAGTTTTCATTTTTCCCAAAGTCAGAGTTCAGATTATATAAGCTAAGATCTTGCATAATACTCATTGAATTATTTTACCCTTTAAAAACAATACAAATATGTGCAACAAGCTAGCATATATAATATATATTATTTATATATGTTTTTAAATAATTGTTTTATAGGAAGCTATAAAAATTCAACATAAATTTTATCAATTATATTCCGTACCATATTTTTAAGTCATAAAATGCTGTATATATATACATACACACACACACACACATATATATATACACATATATGCCCTACTGGTGTTACTGTAAAGTAATAGTTTTTATGTGTGAGTTGTGGTATAAAACTCAATGCTTGATAATCAGATTTCATATATTTTCTTTTTGCTCTTGGCTAGAATGATCCAGGTACTTGAAATATTTGTGACTTTTTTTCTTTTAAAGGTCAAAGTATTTAAACAATTTTACTTTAATAATGATCAGAGTCCAGTTCTACAGATAAGACAAAAAGGACAAAACTAAAGTTACTAGTTATAAAACTATTAACTAAAGTTGAATAAAATGTCAAATTATATTTAAGGTGCATGTGTATCTCTTAAACATTTTTGAACCTACCTTAGTCAGGGATCTTATACTTTTCACCTGGAGTCTTAAAATATCCTTGCATTTGGTCCTTTCAAGGTTCCAAATCTAATGATTTCAAAATCAAGTGATCATCAAGATTACCCTCGGTGGGCCTGGCTTAATCAGGTGAAAGCCCTTAAAAGAGGGTCTGGGTCTGTCCTGAGGTGAGAAACTATTTTGTTGGCTTTGAATAAATAAGCTGTCACAAAATAAGTGGCCATGTGGAGAAGCCCATGTGGCAAAGAACTGTGAGAGGTATTTTAGGAGCTGAGGATGACCTTGAGCAAGAAATTAAAACTCTGAGTTCTTTCTATATGGCAAGGAAGTGAATTCAGCCGACAATATGAGGGAGCTTGGAAATGGATCTTTCCCTTGTTAAACCTCTGATGATCCTCCTGACACTCAGACTGCAACTTGGTGAGGCCTGAAAGCAGAGCTTAGGTCAGTTTAGTTTCCAACCTACAGAAACTGTGAGGTAATACATGTGTGTTGTTTTAAGTTGCTAAGTCTGTAGTAACTTGTTATACAGCAGTAGGAAACCCATACAGTCCCCTTACTTCTAATTGCTTTCTTCTAATTTTTCTTTCCTGCTTCAGCTAACACGGGTTTTCTGAATGAAAATTTTGGTAGTATTTCTCCTCTGCTTAAAAGCCTGTAATGACCTTCTGTGGTCTAGAAGATGAAGTCTATACTTCCCAAATGTGTTCAGAGTCTTCATGGTTTGGCACTCACCTACATTTTTCTCTCCTTCTCTCACTTTTCTAGAGCATCCTGTGCTTTTATAGTTGAAACTACTACGTACCAAACACTTTTTCACTTTCATGCCTTCGTGCCTGTCCTTTTCCTTGGCTTACTTACCCTCACCACCCCTGGGTAGGCAGTAGGATTATTCACCAGTGTTCCTGTTCTCTTACTTCTGGGGATATTGTGGGATGGAACTTCTCTTCCCCATTAAAGCTAGGTGTGGCCATGTGACTCATTTTGGCAAATGAAAGCAAAGCAGAAGTGACAAATGTCTTATAGATCAAGACTTGAGGAGCTGGTGTGTGATTTACGAAATTCCCTTTTCTTGCTGTAGCAATTGGTGAGGCTCTAGGCAGTGGAGGCTCTGTCCGCCTGGGTTCCAGGGTAAGGAGACATGAACGTCTCCAAGCCAGCCTGACATGACAGGGTTTGTGAGCAACTATGAATCTTCGCTGATATAAACCACTAAGATTTGGGGATTGGGTTCCTGCAGCATCCCTGATGTTATACTGATCAATAGATCACTCCCTCTGGTCGAGATGTATGTCCTATAGACTCAGCTCAAATGTCTGACCTCTCTAGGCAGTGAAGGGTTTTCTTCTCTGTGTGCTGACAGATCTTAAATGTACCCTTTTATCTCTGTCGTATGTATCTCATAGATTGCTGTGAGGGTTACTTGAGTAAATACAGAAGGTGCTTATTAACAGTGGTTGGCATATTATAAGTCCTCAAAAAGAATTAGCTCTTATCATCATTACTGTTTTATAGCACTTCTTTTATTGCAGTTACTTTTAAAATACTTGTCTCCTTTTAGACAATGCTCATTTGGAGGGCAAGGGCTATGTCCTTGTACCATGGACACCTAGCCTAATGCCTAGAACAGAGAAGGCACTTCCTAAATATTTGCTAATAAATGTATACTTTCACCATTTATTATAACTTTGTTTAAGTTACAGTAGAAATCCCTATTTCTCTGTTTAGAACCATACTCCCAATGTGTATTTTGTTACTATAAATTATAGTGTATATAAGAAGGTTATGCTTTTCATTATTTTCATAGCTGTCGGAGAATAAAGGACAGATACTAGACTACATTTGAGATTTTAGTAGATTTGAATTCAATCTATGACCTTCGACATGTTATTTAACCCTTATAAGCTTTTTTTCCTCATCTGTAAAATGGATACCTACCTACTTCATGTGGTTGTCATAAAGAATTAAATTATTTTTGTAAAATAGCACAATACTTGGCACGTAGGAAAATAGTTAATAAGTTATTATTTTTTATGGTTTGACTTCCATATTTTGAAATAATAAGTTTAGTTAGCATCCATCATCTCATATAGATACAATGAAAAGAAAGAACAAAAAAGAAAAAAATTTTTTCTTCATTATTTGTTATTTGCCTTTTTAAACTTTTTACTTTGGGTAGAGGGAGTAGTTAGGTTTACTTATTTATTTTTAGAGGAGGTGCTGGGGATTGAACCCCGGACCTCATGCATGCTGAGCATGTGCTCAACCACTTGAGCTATACCTTCCTACTTATTTGCTGTCATTAGTTCTTCTTTTTACCTTTGGCTTTTCTTGGCTAGTTTGAACCACAAGTTTAGATGTCTGAAAAACTAGAAGTCTAATACTTCCCCCTTTATTTTTCATAGAAATGACCTGATAATTAATAATTTTTACCACATGTCTTGACTTTCATACTCTAATTGTAATATGAAATGATATTGTGTATATTTAACTATTTGAATTAGAAACAATACCAGATGGGCTCACACGTTACCTCTCATCTGTGAGGCCCGCTGTTGTTTATGACAGTGTAACCTAATAAAATCCTTTTCTATTAAAAAATAAAAAACAAAAAACAATGCCAGATGTTTTTGTTATCATTGTATGAGAAGTCCACTAATGTATTTAGCATTCTCAATATAATAAAATTCTACAAAGAACACTGTGCTTGTCCAAAGAGATGTTTGAAGTGAAAAGCATATCTTACATATCTTTCCTGCCAATATCACAGTTACACTGTTTCTATCTCAAAGAACCAAATATTATCTGTATTAAATCTAGATGCACCATTTTCTTACAGATCCTTGCATCTTTGAAGGTAGCTGCCAAAAATACTCTCAATGGGTAATCTTTAACTCATTCTAGAAAACCCGTTCAATTCTTTTAAAATGAAATTGCAATCTAGTTAAAACTAAGTATCCGTTTAAAAGCAGAATAGAAGAGTGAAGAAGATTAAAAAAGAAAACGGTCTAAAATGTGACTCATTCCTCTGGTTTGAGGTTTTAAAGAGACACACAGGGAAGAGCAGAATATAGATTTTTATTTCATGGTGAGTAAAAAATTAGTGGTAAAGTGGATACCATTTTGCATGAAATGTTCCAATTTCTTGAAAGAGTAATCTAAAAACTTATTTGGATCATTGTCAGCAAAGTTCAAACAAAGTTTCTTTAAAACATAGCTCCTAGTCTTTCCCCAAACTTTTCGTAGACCTACAGTGGTAGGATAAGGAAAGTATTTTGATACTAGAAGATATTTCCTCTGCATCGTAATGAAACTCCCAATTATCACAGTTCATTATTTCTAGCAAGATTTATATTCTTGTAGATGAATTTTAGTCCTTTTTTCTTATATCATGTTCCAAAATCAATTACAGTACTCTGAAATAGAAATGGTGGTGATAAATATTTGGAATTGATTTTTTTTCTTGTAAAATTTTTTAAAAGTTAGAAGTAGCCTTAAATGGTTGGGCCAATTTTAGATCTACTTGACTTTTAGAAGAAACTAAAATACTATGTTTCATCATTTATTATAATTTTGCTTTGTCACAGTTTTTCCTAGTACAAAGGGGGAATAGAGTTTACTGCTAACATAATTAAAAGTGATAGGATGGATGTTTGAAAAATATGGTTCTTACAAATTCTCAACTAAAATGACTTCGTGAAATACTGCTGGATCTGTTATTTTCATACCATGAAATTTCCAGATTAGAAAATTAATATATAGAATTGGCAATTATATATTTATTTGAGTACATACATAATGATATTTGATTATAGTGCCACTATCAGTAATATTTTCTGGTGCCAGAAAGGTTAACACCAAATATTTAAAAACCTGTTAATAAGTAACAATGTAATTGGCTTGTGTTCTTAGTACTTAATTGGGCTCATGTGAACAACAAAATAAGAACAAAAGCAATTTCTTTGGGGGCACATTATTTACCTTCTTTTTGTTAAAAGTAAATACTGCACAAGAAGAGTAATTTAGAAAAAAGTCTTTTATGAACAAAACATGTCATGTTTCAACTTTCTAACTCATAACAGCACCTGCATTTTCAGAGGTGTAAACTGTCAATCATGACAAAAGCACCGTATTCTACTATGGGGACAAGGTAGACATCACTGCCGTGACAGTCCCTTACATGGCGTGGGGTGTGTGATGTGCTGCGGTTTGGAAATCAGACAGACCTTGGCTTCATCCCTGGTTTCTCATTCTTGTTGTGTGGAACCAGCAAGTGACGCTGTGTCTCTCAGTCTCGGGGGTATCATTTTTAAAATGGTGATAAAAGCATTTATTTCCCAAGGCTGCTGTGAGGGTTAAATGAACCCTTGTGGAACATACTGCCTGCGACAGGATAAGCAATTAATACCTATCACTATTATTAGCACAAGTGCAGTGCTTTATACTTTTTACACTTTATACACTTTATGCTTTCTGTGCTTTACAAAGTACTTTCACAGTCTCCCATTTGAGATAATTAGCTCCTGGAAGAGGGCACAACTTTTATCACAGAACTACATGCAAGTATTTAATAAGCATGATTGCTACTGGGTTTGTTCAGATGAAAAAGCAACAAGATTATATTCCCCTTGCTTTGATATAAGATCACAATGTGTTAAAAGTACTTTTTTTTTTTTTAACTTAAATTGTTCCTGAATTCAAACCCTTTAAAGGCGTTTCATTCACCCTTGCCAGGCTTTATCCCACAAAGCTATCTTTTATCCTCTCTTTAGAAATGGGGAAGAGAAATGTGAAATAACTTCCCTAAGGCCAGAGGACAACCAACCCTCACTTGATGACGAACTGCTTGGAAGATGCTCTCTTGTCTAGCTCTTGATAAATCCTGAAATTTGCAAATCTAGTGGGTTAGCGTTTGAATGCACAGAAATGCAAAGCAGGTTAAGAGAGGGGTGCTGTGAAGCCTTTGGTGGGGGCCGTGCCATCCAGTCTTGGCTGTTTCTGCCTTTAATCTTCTCAGTGATCAGCAGGTGTTAAGTCCATTTTAAAAAGTACCCTGTAACCTCCAACCATAAGAAGATGAATAATGGTTTGGGGAACAGTTAAAAGCCCCATTACATGTGGAGCCTTTTTTTTTTTTTTTTTTTTTTTTTTTACGAGATTTCCTGAAAACACATTTCACCCAAAGGTTGAGAGGTTTTTTTCTCTTGGTCTAGATGGAGTTAGGTTCTTGCCAGAAGGAAGCAGGGTAGTATTGGTAATAGTCTCGGAATGACCTAGGAGGACACTGTGCTGTAGGGAGTGTTTCTAGAGGCAGGAGACAGCTACTGCCAATCTTTTACACTAAACACGCTAGTGATGATGGTGGCCAGTTTGCATACTTAGCAAAGATGTCTGGGTTGCAACTGACTTCACTGTCAAATTTCAATTTTTTCCTGGGGACAAAAAATGTTCTAAGAGACTTCCGGGAAAGGGGGACATATGTGGAGCCACTGTTATTTCATTCGGCCTTATGCACATTGCTATTTATGAATGACTTCCTTTTCATTAGGTATTTAATTTAAAACAGAACTTGTGACTATAATAACCCCCTAACCACAAACTTGGAACATTAACCATTGGGAGGGGGACTCAAAAAGTCTTTCAATCACAAGACTATAATTGATTGTATGGCACATGAAAGAATTCTTTATTATTTTACAGGATAATTGTGAAAACATTATGAAAAACAGCTTCTACTGCTAAGTAAAACCTAACTTCCGTTTTTCAGAATTGCAATTTTTGTTGTAAAATTTTTTAACTCAATGCACATATTTCTTTTAATTTTTTGAGTAAGTTAGAAAGGGTCTTTAATTTGAGTGTTTAACCGGAAAACTTATTTGGAAAAGGGAAAGATAAAAGTATTAAAAAATTTCTTGTTCCTTTACAGATGGTTTCCAAATCTGAAGGCCTGACTTACGACAACAGTAAATGGAAAAGGGACAGTAAATGATTAATGGTCATAGGAAAGAAAGCACACTAAACCGAGTCATCAGTAAATTTCTATAACCCCCAAACTCTAACACTGTTGAAGAAAAATAAAAAAGTCATGGCAAATAACTCTTAACGGATTTACTAAACAATTTTATCCCCAGATAAAAATTAAAAGTGTTTCGTGGAACCATTCTGAGAGATTGTTTGAAGTGTTAGCAAAAAGGAACTGGTCTGTTTTATACTTTGTGGGGAAAATGTTCCTATTTTAGAATAGCATTCTGTGATTATTTTTAATAGGAAAATAAAAGATGGGTGACTTCTCCAGGAATCAATCTCCTCTATTCTCCATTCTTGGTGTTTTGCAGGCTGATTAATTTGCAGAGGTTGAGTTTGATTGCTGCTGAAGTAGAAAGCATTATAGATTCTCCGTTATTCTTTAAGCCGCTTGGCTGAGGTCTATGGCTCTATCTCTATGTATTTATCCACCTTTCCACATGGTGCTCAGCACCGGAGCTCCGGGCCTCTCCTGAACATATTGTGAAAATCTATTGTGCTGAACTCTCAAGTCTGTTGGTTGAATAGGTAACTACTCCCCTATTCCCCAACCCCCAGGAGAGCTGTTCTGTGAGGTAAAGGTAAATGAGTCAGACAGAAACAGGCATTTAGAAAACAGTTTTGTGTGTATATGAAGGATGTATCCTGCTACATTTTGAAAGCAAAAAGGTGAGGGGGCAATGAAGGTCATAAAATTTATATAAATCATATAGCAACTGAACTAATTATGACTGAAAGAATACTTGCTCAGCATCTCAGGTGCGATATTCTTAAATGGTTGAATGGAAGAATTCAGTATTTCTCATCTTTAACCTCCCTGTATCCTGTCTTGGTTATGGTTGTTGGCTACTGATCAATCTGGGATAAATCTTTTTTTTCAGTTTCTAATAAACAGCTTATTCAGTGAACATCAATATTCTCTAAATTGCCTCTTTTCAAACATGTGAGAGAGAAATAAAGTCTAAAGCGTTGGTGTTTTTGGTCCAGTCTAGCTAGAAATGTTTTTGACAGATCAATTCTTTAATCAAGTATTTCTCTATTTTTGGAAATATTTCATCATCTAATAGTGGAATTATGATAAGTTCTCTGACTTTTAAGTGTAGGTATACTCAAAGTTGCATAAATGTACGTGTTGGAAAAAGCTCGGTAACATCTGTGTAGCTCCAAAGGTTAAGTTGGTTTAAATACAAACTCAGTCAAGTACTATAATATAAAAGCCTTTCAATATTCTTGATCCATTTTTTAGTCATTTGTTGATAACTCTTTGTAAAGCTTGTTAGAGTGACTGTCAAAACCACTTTTAAAAAAATACAAACTATGTAAAGTCATGCCATTTAGAAGGATAATTCAGTTATAAAGTAAATATATTTCTTATGCAGAAAGAGATTTAAGCTTTAATCATTATAGTGATTTATGAATAATGAAAAATTGGAAAATTCTTCAATTGGTAGTTGTTTAAAATGTTATTTAATTCTTCATATTTTCTGAAATATAAGTATCGTAGTAAATACTTTAATATAGAGTCTGTGCATAAAATAATTTGAATTCTTTTCCAAAGCAAATCCAGAATCATATTGGTGAATCAACACCATTATTGCTACTGCAAACAGCTACTTAAAAAATCTGCTCCCAATTAACCTTATAGACAAATGAAAAACGGTCTTCTAAAAACGGACATATTTATTTCTGTAAATATGTAAATTCCTCAGCATTTCTACAATGTTGAAATAAACTGTTTTCCATCTATATTTATAGATTAGAGTTGGGAGCAATTTCTCTATCCTTTCCAAACAGCCTTGACTGCCTACTCTGAGTTCAAAACTGCCTTAAAATGTGTTATTTTTTTGGTATACAAAAGGCATTCTAAAATTGTATTATGCAATTATTGTGCTGAAAGAATGACCCTTGCCATGCTTTGTTTACTGAATGTCAAATTTTCATTTGTATTACAGCTGTGTACCACAGCAGTTTCGGTTTTGTATGAAGGGCAACTAATGCACAAAACAGTCAAACCACAGAACAGTAATTAGTCTGGAAAAGATCAAAGTGTGCTCTTCTAAATCCAGCCAATTTGCTCTGGGTGTGCAAAACCAATAGTCTTTCTTTTGCTAAGGTCTCTTATTAATTTTTGCTTTCGTTTGCTGCAGAGCAGCTGCTGTACTGTCAATCCAACATCCTGCTTAAAAAAAAATCCATTTTGATGCCACAAATGCAATTTCAATGGGTTTAGGAATAATAACCAGCTTTTTTTTTTTCCACCCCACTTCTAGGAGATAGAAGCTTGAAAGTTTGCAGCATCTGTAAAGTGAAAGAAAGCGACAGAAGGCACAGCACTGTTTGGATTTGCTGCTCTAGAAGAAAGCTGAAGAAGAGTGATCTGTAAATATTTCTGCTTTTAGTGCTTTTAACCAGCTTGATTCTTACCGCTATATGGCTGCTTCTCTCCGCTCCTCTTAATATGAGTTCTTTTTATCCTTATGGTCACATTGTGATCTTTCATAGAAACAGTGAGTGATCTAAATTATTAACTAAATTTAATCTGGCAGAAAACAACCAAATGAATCGTTCACATATTTCAGGCTGAAAACAGTAAAATCAGTAGTACCACTTGCTACTTTCTGGATGTCCTTTTTATTATTTTTGACTAAGGATGGAAGTAGCATTTGAGGATGATGAATAGACTTTAGCACAGGAGGTAAGTGAATAAAACTTGTGAAGGAGAGGAGTACAGCGTCATCAACTAGCACACGAAACATGACCTTGGAAAATGCACTAAGTGTGGAGTATGCGTTTCTCCCCTTTTCCACTTCTGTCATTTTTCTTATCAATGCTCTCTCTGGCAGAAAGTAGAGAGAGAAAAAAGCTGGTTAGTTCATTGATTCTTATTAATATGACAGCTTTTCTGTGCTTGTTACCTTGAACTCTGCTCAAATATTTTGTCTATATAATACATATTTATTTGTTTTTCGTAGTAAATTTCCTTACTCAAGCAATGGGTATTAATATATATTAGCTGAGTAAATATATTTTTATGTAACTAGTGTTGCAACAATTTCCCTGGCATTACAACAAACCATTTAAATTTGATTCCAAGTTATAGACCACTCCAAATACGTGCCAAATATTTGTTTTAGTGTCAATATCACTTGCTCACTGGACACTAAAATACAGCCAAACAAAACAAAAAGTGTAATGACACACAGAATGTGCATAATGAAAAGAAGCACATACAGTAATTTACAGTAATTGATTCATGAACAAATGTGTAATGTCCATGGAACTACCAAGTAGGTTTATTGTGGAAATGTTTTCAATGGAACAGGAATTTAGTGCTATTGAAAAGTAACAAAATGATCATACAAAGAAGTTACAGTATCTCTTTTTTCATAGGACAGGTACAAATCAGGCACAAACTCCTGATTTTACTCTGAACTAACCATGACATACTAAGTTGACCTGAGCTTCAGAGCACTTCATCTTTTCATTTATTAAAATTTGTTGTTACCTCTCTAGTCCTATAATGCATTCCATTCTTTTCCACTCATCTTTTTTGAGGGGCCAACTCTGAAGATGATAGTGTGATAGGAATACATCTGTACTAGAAATGAAATAAATATATTTAACCTACATTTACAGCTGCTATTAGATAAAGTGTTGAGGTTCAAATAATACCTCATTGATTACCTTTCTCCAGCATCATGTAGGACTTTACCTAAATCTCTCTTATAAGACGACTTGAAATATGGCATTTAGCAGATAAAATGGCCTCAGGGAAATGTGCATCCAATTTCATTTAGAAAATTATGAAAATCTTTGGAATGAGTCTTTTATTAAATTGAGGTACGATTGGTACACAACATTGGGTTAATTGGTACACAACAAGATAATGATTTGATATTTGTGTATATTGTGGAATGATCACAATAATCTACTTAACATCCATTATCATACATAATTACAGATTTTTTTTTCTTGTACTGAGAACTTTTAAGATCTACTCTTTCAGCAACTTTTGCATATGCAATACAGTATGGATGGAGATTTTTAAAGAAGATATTGGGGAGAAAGAGAAATTCTAGAAAATTCAATAGATTTTCTTCCAAGAAGAGAAGCTAATTTGTGAACTATTAATTGGTACTCATTATCAATTTATGTTAAATTATTGAGAGAATGGTTTAAAACTCTTGCAATAGTGATTGCCTCTGGCCAATGAAATAAAGCAAGAAAAGGATGTAAGAAATTCAAGGACTAGAAGGGAAGAGACAGAACACTTAAAGACAACTGACAGACTTAAAAGTAATGAAAGAATTCAGTGAGGTTGCTAGGTAGAAGACTAACAATAACAACAACAAAAATATCAACAGAGTTTTCCTATACTTGCACTAACCAATTAAAAAATAATGGAAAATATTCCTCTCATTATAGCAATAAAACTTGAAGTACCTAGTAAGTGACCTGACAAAATGTAGAAAACACTTACAGAAAAATATTAAAATTATGTTAAAAGACCCAAAGAAACTTTTATTTAATATGATCACAGCTTCTAGAAAAGAGTTAGAAATGTGGTAGGCTCTGAAGAAATATTTATTATTAAATATTAATTATGAATTAATGAGTGAATCTGAATAAATGGAGAGATATGCCATTGTCATCAAAGGAAAAGTTAAGATTGTAGAGCCCTCAATTTTTTTTATTCTTAATTTTTAAATAAATTTTTCTTTTAAATCATGTAGGAAATACAAAGTAGAATTACAAATGAAAAATGCAATAATATTTGGTTTTATTGTTACCTCTGTATTTACCTTTACTAGCACGTTTAATTCTTTATGCAGCTTTGAGTTTCTAGATAATGTCTTTTCATTTTTAATCCAAAAAACTCCATTTAATATTTATTGTAGCCAAAGTCTAAATGTTAACAAACAAAAGTAGAGGGACTTTTTCTGGTGTAGAATTTATGGGCACTCTAAAGCTGTGTACAGCAAGGTCAAAACATACTTCCTTGATTACCTGTTGATTCTTAATCTTGATTGGCTATTTTTTTTTTCATTCTTCCTGTTTTCAAGATTTTCTTTGTCTTTGAATTTCAGCAGTTTGATTATACTGTGCCTTGGTGTGGATAACTGAGTTTTTATCCTACATGGAGTTCTTGAGGAGCTTGGTTGTGTAGATTCATGTTGGTTATCAAATTTTGGATGTTGGCTCAATTCTTTCTTTCTTTTTTCTCCAGTGCAGTTCCAATATGGTAGGGGAAGCTGTAAGGAGAATAAATGGGATTGGAAATGTGGTATAAGGAAAAGCAACAGCAACAACTACAACAAAAATAAAATGGCAGCTGTGCAGATACTGATGATGACAGGGTACTATGAACCAACTGACTCACAAACAAGTGCCTGAGAGCCAAGAGGGGCAAAAAGAAATGACATGATTTTCAATGAACAGAAGCTAGTGAGGGATGAAATAAAGCCAGAAGCTATGGCTGATGGGCTTGATACTGATCACCATCTACGGAGAGCTTTCTGAACAAGATGAAATGGGATAAGCACAAAGGGAAAGTCTTGTTCTTAGGTCTAAAGACTCCATGACAAAAATGCAGTGTAAAGAGAAACGCCTTTACAATATCGCATGTGCAAGATTTAAGAGTTTAGTTAATTTAAACTCAGTATGAATTAACAGGATGATATTAACTGACCCTTTTCCTTCCCCAGATAAAGAAAAACAATCATTTTTAGGCTGCATTAATCAAGTAATAAAGTATTATCCTAGAAGCTGACAATTCTTAACTCTGTAAGCCCAGCCTTCTGACATTGATACTTAGCTCTCACAGCATTTCAGATTCAGTAGGTACAGTAGCTTTCTCTCCTAAAGTCTGCTGTTCTTGTATTTCCTGTCTGGGAAGTCCTGTCTTAGTAAATACTTCACTACCAATGAAGTTACTTATGCTACAAACCAAGGAGTCAAGTCATCCTATTTCAGGTCTTTCCCTGACCCTCATATACATCTGGTTTTCCATGTTTTTTCACCTTAGCCACTGTTCATCTCTCTCTCTCCCCAATACTATTGTGTTGTTATAGGCCTAATTACTCTACTTGACTGTCAAATAGTTTCCGTGCTTATCTGCCTTCAAACTTACATAGTTATCTGCACTATTTCTAGAGTATACATTCTAGAACACAAATCTAATCATACTTCCCAGCTCTAAACCCTTCAATAGGTTTTCATTCAGTCTTCCCATTGCCCATGTGCCCTACCCATAGGAATATCTGGAGCATACATATCCAACATAAATAAATATAAATAAATACATATGTATTTATAAATAAATATTTATAAATGTATACACAAATATTTATTTTGTACATGAAAAAACATACTCAACAACAACTTAAAAAGAATGAGATACAGTAAGAATTGAACTCATTCAAAATATCATCTATTAATAGAACAAATAAAAATAGCTAACCTATTTTTGCAATGTGTTTAAATAGGCTTCATTTTTAAAGAAAACATTTTTTTGATACAGTGATTCATAGTTCAGTTTATTTTGATACTTGCTTTTGATTGCTGCAGTGGCTAAACATAGGATACTTCAAAAACAAATAGAAAAAGTAGATCATTGGCTATCATTAAAACACAGTTTTTATCTTTCAGTCTCCTCCATCAATTATTAAATCTTTTT
Source organism: Camelus bactrianus (assembly GCF_048773025.1). Classification (NCBI taxonomy): domain Eukaryota; kingdom Metazoa; phylum Chordata; class Mammalia; order Artiodactyla; family Camelidae; genus Camelus; species Camelus bactrianus. Next base: position 53,549,418 of record NC_133544.1, on the reverse strand, counting down.
TTGTGAAATTCAGGTAATAGATTTCCATCTTTCATAATTTCAATCAATTGTTCTTGTGAACTAACTAAAAAGCATTGCATTTTAGTATTTTTAAAAACAAAAAGCTCAACTGAAACCCTTTATTTACAAAGTTTTAGAACATTAGAAAATTTCATTTTTGTGCTTTCAAGTGTGCAGATGTGAGAACGATGCTTTCACATTGTTTTTGATAATGAAATTGTGCAATAATGGAAATACTTGCCATTTCAAATATGCTCTGTCTATATGTTTCTTTCAAAAAAGTTATTTTCTCACTCATTGTTAAACTCTCATCTTTATTCTGAAAAGACAGATTAAGTCTGCTTATTTATTAAAGACATTTTTTTCCAGAGCAGTTTTAAGTTTATAATAGAATTGAGAGGAAGGTACAGAGGTTCCCGTATAACCCCACCGCCACATGTGCCTCCTCCACTATCATCATTTACCAGGATGGTACCCTTTTACAGATATGTTTTTTGGGTGTGGGGGAGAGGTAATTAGGCTTTTATTTATTTATTTACTTATTTTAATGGAGGTACTGGGAATTAATTGAACCTCGGACCTCGTGTTTAGCATGCATTCTACCACTGAGCTATACACTTCTCCCTCTGAATGGTACACTTTTTACCAAAGATGAATCTACGTTGACACATCATAACCACCCAAGGCCATAGTTTATCTTTGGGTTCACTCCTAATGCTGTACGTTCTATGAGTTTGGACAAATGTTTAATAATATATATCTATCATTATAATATCATACAGAATATTTTCAGCGCCCCCAAATCCTTATTAATCTCTTATTAATTCTGTTCTGCTTATTAATCTCTCCTTCATCTCTCACTCCTGGCTACCACTGATCTTTTAATTGTCTCCATAGTTTTCCCTTTTCCAGAATGTCATATAGTATGTAGTCTTTTCAGTTTGGCCCTTTCACTTATTAATATGCATTTAAGTTTCCTCTATGTCTTTTCATGGTTTGTTAGCTCATTTCTTTTTAGTGCTGAATAATATTCTATTGTCTAGATGTTCCACTGCCTATCTGTGAATGGATATTCGCCTACTAAACAACATCTTGGTTGCTTCCAAGTTTTACCAAGTTTTGGTAATTATGAATAAAGCTGATGTAAATATCTCTCTGCAGTTTGCATGGACATGTTTTCCACTCCTTTGGGTAAATACCAAGGAATGTGATTGCTGGGTTGTACGGTAAGAGTATGTTTAATTTTGTAAGAAACCACCAAACTGTCTTCCAAAGTGGCTGTGCCATTTTACATTCCCACCAGCAGTGAATGAGAGTTCCTGTAGCCCCACATTCTTGCCAGTGCTTGGTGTTGTCAGTTTTTCGAATTTTGGCTATTCTAGTAGGTGTGTAGTTATATTTCATTGGTGTTTTAATGTGCATTTTTGTGACATGATGGGGAGTATCTTTTCATATGCTCTTTTCCATCTATATACCTTCTTTGGTGAGGTGTATGTTCAGATCTTTTGTCCATTTTTCAGTCAAGTTGTTTGTTTTCTTCTTGTTGAGTTTTAAGTGTTCTTTGTATATTTTAGATAATGGTCCTTTATCAGATGGTGTCTTTTGCAAATATTTTCTCCCAGTCTGTGACTTTTCTTCATCTCTTGATACTGTCTTTTTCAGAGCAGAAGTTTTAAATTTTAATGAAGTCCAGCTTATCAATTATTTCTTTCATGGATTGTGTCTCTGGTGTTGTATCTGAAAAGTCATCACCATACCCAAAGTCATCTAGATCTTCTCCTTTGTTATGTATTAGGAGTTTTATAGTTTTGCATTTTACCTTTTGGTCTATGATCTATTTTGAGTTAATTTGTGTGAGAGGTGTAGGTATGTGTCTAGATTATTATTATTATTATTATTTTTTGTCTGTAGATGTCCAATTATTCCAGCACAATTTGTTGAAAAGACTGTCTTTATTCCATTGTGTTGCCTTTGTTCCTTTGTCAAAGATGAGTTGACTATATATGGATCTATTTCTGGGTTCTCTGTTCTGTCCACTGACCTGTTTGTTTATTCTTTTGCCAGTACAATGCTGTCTTTATTACTGTAGTTTTATAGTAAGTCTTGAAGTCGAGTATCATCATTCCTCCAACTTTATTCTTCTCTTTCAATATTATGTTGGCTATTCTGGATCTTTTGCCTTTCCATTCAAATTTTAGAATTAGTTTGTACCAACAAACTATCCATGAAATAACTTTCCAGAATTTTGACTGGTGTTTATTTATTTAAAAAAATCTGCTATGTAGTATGCTAATGACAATCTATTCTCATCATAAAAAAGGTAAGTGAATTTTGGACATTTGTCTATTTGTAAAAGAAAACTATGCAGCTCATCTTTATATGTAAAAATTCTCTTTAAGTTCTTTGCTGTGAGATAATCAACAAATCTCTTAAACACCTCAGATTTGCAGGAAAACTTCACCTCATTAAAAGATGATTTAAAAATATTATATAGATTACATTTTAAAGGCTTTGTTTTTATGAAATTAATGCCATCAATGAAATGTTCATCTGGCTTCACCATTTTTGCACACAAGCTTGCCTATAATGATGTAGGTAATGAATTTTACCGTGGTGCTTTTTCCCTCTACCCTAAGATCTCTTCTTTCCCCTCTTTTTTTAGTGAAGCTTGTATTTATCCTCAGTATTTCCTTAACATGTTATTTTTAAAAGATACCAATACTAATGAGAACATATACTCTGTATTACATTTCACTTTATTGGCTTGCAAAAAATTTGTTCTTCATGTATTTTATTATTGACACAGAGTCTAAGAAATATCAAGAATAGAAACATGTTGCAAACATGTATTGTTTTATCCAACTGTTTAGCAAATTTTCTAACCTTTGTGTCTTCACATATTTAGTTCTGTTTTCAATCTCTCTATCTAACGTATTTTAATTAGTCATTGTCTTCGGTTGGATTCCCAGAGAAGTAGATCTTGGGCCAAGGATTCAAGTGTAAGTAGTTTATTTGGGAGGAGGAGATCCCAGGAAGTGTGTATAAGGGAGGGCAGAAGTGAGAATAAGAAGGAGGAAAAAAATAAAAATAAAAAAAGGAAGGAGGGAATGATCCAATAAAGGGGATGTTACCAAGCAAGTTGTTGCTGTGGGCAACTGAGGTTCCCTCCCGTTGAGACCTCGGGAGCCAATACAGAATTTTTCTGAGTTGTTCCACTTGAAGCACAGTAAATATTCTCTGACTCTCATCTGTCATTGGCTAGACATTAATCACCCAGTACTTCTGGCTGACCTATTTGCAGATCTAGAGAGAGCCCTCAGGTGCAGAGATATGGGTGTTGCAGTAAAATGCAGTCCGCGGGAGCCGGGACAACATGGGCCAAAAGTATGTGGGTGGGGTCACCGCATCATCTGCTGCTCCCTCCGTATCGCCTTCAGAATGCTATTGACCACGTTTCCTAGGGCAGAAAGAACAGATATTTTTAACCAAAGTTATTACTATTCAGTAAGAACTGCCAAAGAGGCTGATACACCATCAAGTTCAGTAAAATTTTGTAAGGTCTTCATATGCTAGATGGAAACCCATATCTTAAATAGTTTTCTTCGTATGTACAGATCAGTGGTTTAACAGATCTGAATGTATTGTTAGTAGTTTTACCTGACAAAGAGATTATTCAAGGAGTGGAAGGATCAGCTCTGCCTTTTGCTTAGCTCTCATTTTTCTTACCCTATCAGTGTTTTCAGTGTGGGGTTTCTTTGAGGAGAACTTTTTGAAGTCACTTGTCTATTTTACAAGGGTTATTTACTTATGCTAATATCTGCAGCATTTTTAATAAAAACAAAATAAGTGACAGGATGATGGCCAACCGTCCAGACCTCTACATTGTGGAATTCTCATCTTTCCTTCAACATGCTTTGCTTACACTAAAGGACATGACGGTTTGACATGTAAACCCATTGAGGGTGCCAGCGTCATTTCAAATGAAATATTCATAAAGCTTAATATTTGTCTAATTCTTGGGGTAAAACTAAATAAAAAAGAAGTTCTCATATTTTACCCCAGTGGATTACCTGGTGCATCCTTTGTGGTGTATGCACCCCAGTTTGAAGATCACAAGACCACAGGACAATGTTCAGATGCCTTAGCCTGGCATCCACAGTCCTCTGCCATTTGGCCTTTCTACTACTCTCACCTAAACCCTTGCCTCATCATGTTTCATCCCAGCATTTCAGTTATAATGAACTTCCTGGAGTTCCCTGAATTTATCATGCTGAGTCGGATGTCAGAGTATTTGCTTATACTGGTGCTTCTTCCCAGAATGCTCTTCTCTTTGGATTCCCTGGTAACCCTCTTCTAGGAAACTTTTCCGGGCTTTTTCCCACTCCCCAGGAAGCAATGAAAACATACTCTTTTGGAACTACTGTATTCTCAGCCTCAGCCCTCACTCCTTCTGTGGAACATATTTGCTAACATTCTCCTATATACCACTGTGTCCCTGAAATCAGAGATGTTGTCTAACTTATCTTTGTATCTCCAGCACATAGCCCCAAATAGGCACATAATCATGCTTGTTAAATTAACCTCTGGAAACGGTAGGCCTATTACACTGTATCGGTTAGTCAGCAGAGAGGATTGTGTGTAGTTCTGGGTGCCTCTTGAAGAAGGCCTTGGAAAACTGATGTGTACTCAGAGGAAAAGAATTCCAAACAATGTCATGAGACCAATTCTAACTTGGTACCAATGTATAGAATAACAGGGAAGGGGGATTTGGTTTTAATATAAGGAAGAATTATCTAACAATTAGAGCTGCTTGAACACGAGATGAATGGCTTTGGGACATGGTGAATCTCTTGCCACTGGAGGTGTTGAAATAAAGCCTGAATGGATAACCTCCTTGAGCAGGCTGAACAAGGGCTTAAAGCATCTGGAGTGATCATAGTGAGTGGAGAGGAATTTAGATAATCTCTGGATTGTAAACAATCAAGCTGAGATTTGAAATCATTTGATATGTCTAGTGATAGGTCTAAACTTTGATAGACACTGTTTCAAAAAAAAGAAAAACCCCACAGTGAGGCTATTCTTAGTAAACAGTTTCTCTGTCATTCAGAACCTCTGCATCTAGATGAGACACAAGAGTAACGTGATTTTGCCACTCATGAGTCAGGCTAAGGAAGTTTGTGAGCAGGTCCTGATGCTGTTCTTCTTGGTGAATACAACTACAGCCATCTAACTTGCTTCCCCTTTTCATCTTAGAAGTAGGGCACCTTCATCCAGCTGACTATGGATTTTAACATTTATAATCTGAGAATCTGTAACAAAGTGGTAGTGTCTTGAATATTGGAGAAGAGGCAGTTATCTTAATCTTCTGTATATTTAGGGCTGGCTGAGACAGAATTTAAAATAAAATATTGTATTAATTAAACTTAACTCAGAAAATAGTATATAACTATATATAAATATACTTTATATATAATTTTTATATATACAGACATGTCTATATAAACAGGCATAACACTGTAGATGATAGAAAAGAATCTAATTATAAGACCCTTAAAGGGCATGAATCTTACAATATGGAAACAGATTCAGTGAGGTTAAAGGGATGTGACTAAATGCTGTACAATGAATTGGTTTTAGAATCTAGACCACAACCCATTAAATCTAATTCCACTTCCATGAGTTTCTCCATTTTACCACACCTACTCAAAAGTCTAAGATGTGGTCCCTACCATGAAGAACTTTTGCAATCTCATGAAGGCAAAAGACATTCATAAAACAATTAAAGAATAACAAAGTAAAATCAAGTGCAATATGTGTGTTACAGCTAAAGACTAGCTTGGAAGGTCAACAAGGTGAGAAATCACAGGCTAGAGGAGATGGAAATTTTTATTAAGAGCAATTTTTAAAATAGCTCTGAAAGATAATTAGGCTTACAAAATTTTTCTTTGGTTCCCAAAGTGCATGTTGGCTTTGTCCACATTCATCAGTGCCTTTCCTTCTCTTTGATTTCTTTTTAGTTTTACTACTACTCATACTGGCCAATAGGATGCAGGCATCTAATTGCAGCAAATTCTTATACATTCCAAGTGACTCCCACAAAACGGGTTGCTCTGGTAACCAAACAAAAAGGGACTAGGACACAGAAGCAAAGTATTTACTTAATGTCTGATGGGCTCTGCACGATTTTCATGAGACCTGTTGCTGGTTTTCTTTTAGACCTGGGTGCCAGTCACTGCTTTTTTTTTTTCTTAAGCTATTAACAGATGAAAAACTTTATTTGGACTTTTTATACAGAAAATTGTACTGAGCAGTGAGGTCACAGATATTAATTTTATAAACATAACAATCATATTTAGAAATGGTAACTTATCATGTAGAATTAACTCGGGAGCCTGCAACTCTTGCCAACAGAATTCAAGAGAACAGAAGGGTCATTTGAGAATGTTGAAGAGAGAATGGTACAAGGAAGGGAGGGGGCGGTAAATGTGAAATAATTTTGTTTAAGGCTATTTATTTTGCCACATCAATAATAAAAGTGTTCACTAACCAGTTGGTACAGAGACTTTATTGCTAATTATTTTATGTATGAAGTCTTTAATTAATAGACTATATAATTAATACAGTCTACTGTGTTCTAGCTAGTTTTAATCCTTTGGTGAAGGAAGATTTTGACGATGAAACAGAAAGTCATCTAGGCTCAAAAATATGTGTCTAACATTTTCTGAATTGGGGAACAGGACCCACTCTCTTCATCCCTACTATTGTCTTGGTACCTCTTTGAAGTGTAAAAACATTAGAACTTCAAAGGCAGTCTAGAAAGATGGCATCTGCAGCTAAGGGCAAGCTCTGGAATTGTGGACAAATACACAGCATATCACTAGGTGGTAGGTTTGCTAGGGATCTTGGCATAATTGACTCTTTTTTTTCATAAAGAGACGATTAGAATCTGCATACAATGATTGCTTCATCTCACACTTGTTTTTTTGGGGGTGGGGGTGGGGGAGGAGGTAATTAGGTTTATTTATTTTTAATGGAGGTACTGGGGATTGAACCCAGGACCTTCTTGCGTGCTAAGCACACACTCTACCACTGAGCTATACCCTCCCCTCTGACAGTTGTTTTTAAAAATCACACTCTGTATCTTGCAAAAAAGTGATTTTACAGCATAAATGGCGTTAGAGGTAGAAAACAAAGCTGAATGCTTGTTTGGAAGCTTGGTAGGCAGAAAGGAAAAAATGTATTTTATTAAGTAATAGATCTTCTATGGAATGTTGCTGCTCTGTGATATAGACCCACCCACATGTGTATCTGGAGTTAGCAGTATTGAGCTCAAATACCTTCTTTGCATCTGCCTAGGCTAGTTCTCCTAATCCAGTGGCTGAATGTGGGATTCTTGGAGTAAGATTTTCCTTCAGTGAGGAAATTTACCTCTTAGGAGTAGAATCAGCACAATGCCAAGCTAATTCTGCTCTAGGGTCACAAGGGAAAAAAGGTAAAAAAAAAAATACAGTACTTTTTTTTTCCCATTTAAAGAACACTTTTTTGTAACAACAACAATAACAATAACCAAATGCACACATTATGAATGCCTGTATTAATGCCTCACATGTGACCTATGCTATTTTTGTGCTTTGGGATGAAGGTCTAATCCCCTCTGCCTTCTGAATTGGGCTGTTTATGTGAAGGATGGTAACGCAGTATCAGCAACACCTGGCTACCATGTAGCCATAGAGGACCAATTAGAGCCCATGTGAAGTCTAATTCCTATTTAAAGGTTCTGTGTTGCAACCTCTAAATTAGTCACTCTGTGGAAAGGAGGTGGTAGGTTTGAGTGAATTTTTGGAGTTAGGATCCAATACAAACGAATGTTGTTGAGTTCCAGCCTAAAGGTTAATAGAGGCAGACCTCGCTCTGAGGAGAAGGCTTGGTAGATATATTTCTATGCTGAAGTCTTTTCATATGATCTCTAGCACATGCAGGAAATGGCCAGGCTGTAACATCAGAAGAATGTTGTAAAGAGTCCTTTCCTGAAGTTAGGGAGATTGAGAGAGTAACTTTGTCCTTTGTCTATATCCAAAATAGACAAATAAAAAATGTAGGCTGGTGGAAGAAAAGAATTTCTGCTAAACTCTTTCTGATTTGTCCCACTGCAGCATTTAAATACTTGGATTTCTAACTTATGAAATGATTGATAATGACTTTTGCTCACTTAACCAGAATTCATTCATTGTTCCATTTCTGTCCAGTGAGCAAAATGTTCATGGCTTTTCCTGGGTGTAGTCTTAATTAATCATCTCAATTATCTGAAACATTTATTTAGAGCCTTCAATAAGTGGCCTAGGGATAATTTAAAAAATTGCTACCCTTAAAAGCAATAATACCCTGCCTTCCCCCCCAGCAGCCTTTCCTTGTTTGCATAAAGGGCCTAGTGGGCTGACCTCAGCTGCTTTCCATTTTTTCACTTGTTAGCCTGAGTCTGGTGAGCCCTGACAATAGTTCCCTTAAGTGTCTAAAGGAATCCCTCTCTTTCTGTGGCTTCCTCCCCTCCACAGGGCCCATTATCTCTATTAGACTGCCTTAAAGAAAGAAAAGACATCCGTGACATGGTCTAACTTTTCTGAAGTCAAGGATGCCTTCAAAAGCAAAGCTGGGGCAGCTGGGGGAGGGGGAGCAGTGGAGGAGACGGTGGGGAGGAGGGAAGGAATTGTAAGCAAAGGGACAGCTGGGGATTGGCCCGTTCTTTCTGGGCATTCTGTGGAGCCTCCTTAGAGGTGGAGAAGAAAGTAAAACCCAGAGGCATCTTTTAAAAGATGCTGTAAACGTTCTGACTTCTTAAGCTGATCTACATAAGGAATAAAGATGAGAGAAAATAATGCCAGTCAGGTGGCCAGGAATGAACCCAACCCAATTTTCACTTTCATTTGTTATTTTTTCTTTTAAAGGACCGTTACAGTCTCTATTTGGCAATATACTAGAGGAACCAAAAGGGATAAGCTAGGGCATCACATAGTTGTAGTTCTGGACCAGGTTCTGAAAAGCTACCCTCAGATGTTACCCCCGTTGGAGGAGTGTGGTCTCTACAGAAATCCATTCCCATAGGAAGCCATAGATTTTTAAGAAATATTTAAGTTTACAACTTAAATAGCTTTGGGTTAAGTGTGGTTAAGGAGGAGGGAAATTATAGAGAAGGCGGGACACTTTTTCCTTAGTGAACTCATTTGTGTTTCATTTTTAAAACAGCCAATTTCTTCTCTCTTTCTCTTTTTTTAGCCAGTTGCTTCTCTTACTAACATGTCATGTAAATATTTTGTTTTCTTAGGGAACTGAGGACAAAATTCTACTTCTGAGGAATAGAAGATTGAGGATTAATTAACTTTACTATTTTATTTATTTATTTATTTATTTTTAACATTTTTTATTGATTTATAATCATTTTACAATGTTGTGTCAAATTCCAGTGTTCAGCACAATTTTTCAGTCATTCATGGACATATACACACTCATTTACTTTACTATTTTAAAAAATAACTCTTCTGAGTATAAAAGTAATCCATGTCCATTATCAAATATTAGGGAAAAGAATTCCACAATACATAAAAAAAAATCACAAATAATTTGCAGAATCTCCTTTATTTGCTTTGTAATTAATCTGACCTGAGAAGAAAGTAGGACAAAATTACTAGAGTCAGAAGATGTGGCAGAGTGAGGGAGAACCCTTCTTTTATGTGGCTGCAAAGGAAAAAGGAAAGATTTTTAGGGCTAACTAGAGGCTGTTGGAGACCTGTCATCTTCACTCTTGGGCCTGAGAACTGATGACCTTGAACCTTATTCACATAAGCCTTAATATATGTGAGCAACAGGACTGTGTTGGAGTCATCTTGGGACTCAAGTCCTAAAAGAAGTCTCCTCTAGGACAGCTGTCCAGCAGCAGCTGCTGCTTAGTGACCAGATATAAAACCCCAGGAAGGCTTCTGTACAGGGACCAGAGAGTCAATGTGTGCCCCAGAGAGTTCCTGCCACAAAATCATCCCTCTTTAAACTAGATCAGAACAAGTTCTTGGGGCCTACTCTGTAGTTGGGAGTGTCCCAAGTTGAACATTGGAATATTTAAAAATCATTTCCATGTGGGTTGAGTTCCACTGTGTGTGTGTGTGTGTGTGTGCATGCACGTGCACTGTGTGCTTTGGACTCTATCCCTCAACAAAATTACAGTCTTCAAAAATTGGTGGTGAGATATTCTGTTGATTGTCTGGGAATGGAAAAATGATGGTGAGATACCTGATTGATTGGAAGTGGAAAAATGGTTTTGAGGGAGCAGAAGAACTGAAATAGTTTTCGTATACGTTTGACTTACAGTGAGAGGTCAAGCAGGATGTTGGGGCTTCCTGGAAGGCTGAGGTTACCCTGAACAGGACCTGGCTCTGCAGACCATCGCAAGGATATAAGGACTGGGAATCTGGGAGAAAGCGGTGTTACCAGACCAGGTCCCTTTGCCCAGCAAGCAGCAAGCCAAATCCTGAGATGCCGAGATTTACAGCCAAGAAAGAGTTTAATCACAGGGCCGCCAAGACTGGAAAACAAGCCTCGGATCCCTGTCCTTGAAGGTGAGGGGGGTTGGGATATTCATGGGATGAGCAGGCTGGTTTTAGGCGTGGGGAAAGGTGATTGAGGATGATAGGGAAAACGTGAGGTAACCCGTGTTCTGCCCAGGTGCATCTGGGTTACGTGCTTCTGCGTATTCAACAGGGAGGTGCTTAGTGTGATTGCACCGTGGAGTTTTCCCGCCCTCTGACGCCACCAGGCCCGTCATCCCGTGCCTGCAAGCCCAGTTTTAGGGTTGGTGGTCCCAACCAGTGCCCCGCCAGCCTGCACTGGATGAGAGCTGACCCCAAGCTCCTGTAAACAACTGGCTGCGTGAAGCTGGGAAGGTATGTAAGTAAAGAGAAAAAGAAAGAAAGAAAAATAACAAAGTGAGCTTAATCACTGAAGGCAGTTTGCAAGCAAAGGGGTTTTAACAAGCTGTTGCTTATCTGTTATTCTGTAAGAGGAGCTCAAGAATTTATTAGTTATCAGCTTCTGTTAACTCTCTTGGGCACGGTTTCAGTGGTCCTGGTTCATCTTGGTGTCAAGTTTGAGTAACGGTGGGGCTACAATTTTGGACTATTCTTCTGGTTAGTGTGTGGAAATGCTGCAAATTTGTGAATAATTCAGAAACCAGGTGTCTTTAGGTGAATTTCTAAAAATTTATGAAAATCCTGACCTGTTGTTTCCTTTTGTTTCTTCTCAGACATATCTATTTAGAAGGAAAAATTGGGAGCTGCTCCAACTTTTTTTTTTCTTCTCTTTTGTTTGCCCTGATTAGGGGAGGAGGGGCTGCAAAGTTGGTTTGGTCATCATACCTTCAAAATTTAGTTGCAATTCAGGATGTTCTCTTATGAGAATTAGCAACACGGGGCCATAATGTACCATCTGTTTTGCATAATCAAAGTATTCCTTGGCTGAGCGAAAATGCCCTTTTAGTGGTTTGGGGGTGATCCCTGAGACAATGCTTTATTTGCTTCTGTACGTCTGTGAGAAAATAAAAGGGACTTTAAGAGAGCTTCTTACATGGAAGTGTAAACCTCAGAACAGGTGAAACAAATTCTACATTTCCTCTCCCACCCAAAATGTCTTCTGCGAGCTTGCCCAGAACCAGAACGGGAGGGAGGGCCATCTGCGCATTTATCTGGAGTTTGGAAGCTGGAGAGAGAATTGAATTGCCAGTGAACTTTGCACTGTGATTTCGTATTGAAGTGGCTGCATCTGTGCACCTGTTGATGGCATGCTAGGAGCATTACTCCCGGCTCAGCCTCGGCACCATTGAGAACGCTGCTTAACATCACCCCGGGGGAGGCTTTATTGGAAGCCCAGTCACTTTGCCTCGGCAATGGTATACATTGGTGTCCCATTCAACCCTTTTTTTCTGACATTAGCACATTTGAATGGGCCACCAGTGAAGCCATTCAGTGAGAACATGCAACCAGGGTTTCTGGGTGGCCCAGGGCTGAGCTGAGAATTCTCGTTAATGGACTGCAGACTTAGCCTATTGAGGTACATGAACTCAGTGACCAAAGAAAAATGAGACAAAGATGTCCCTCACTGGAACATGTAGGTCAGAAGTGGACAAAAGCAGACATGGACCAGTCAAAGCTATTTGATTACTGAGCTGAAAAGGGAATACGGATCCCTGTTTGTGTGTGGGGGGGCACGCACGACTGATTTGACAGAAATCTCAAAAATGCCTGCACACCCTGAGAGGAAGGCATTTACCAGAATTGCAGGCCTTGTGTGAAGTTGTTTTAGAAATGTTTTTTCCTTCCATTTGTCTTTGTGGTAATTTCCTATTTGGCTGTGCTTAGAAAAGGCCCCCAATAACTATAATGAAAAGAAAGGGACTCAAAATTGAACTGGAAAAAGTATACTTAAAAGTGAAAGGTGATCGTGGGCTGCGTTCTCCATATCACTGGGGCTCCAAGTTATTTTTAGGCTCTAAGAGACCAGAAAATGTGCCTGGGGGGCCAGAACTTGTGCATGTTCTGGATTATAACTTTACGTGTTATAGTATAATTTCAAAACCTTTCATTTGCCCTGGGAGGGTAGGAGGGGCTGCAGAACTGGTTTGGTTGTCACACCCTTCTAAGTTATAGGATGAAAAATAGAGTTTTTTTGAAATTTTGTGATGAGATAAAGGGAAAGGACAACTGAAAAAGGTTAATGAATCATTTTGGATCCATCAACATGGTCAGTAATAGCATGCTTAATTCTGATGAACCTCACGCTGTTGCTTCTTGCTGTAATAAGTTTCTGTAGGAGAGACATTGGTCCCTTATACTTAGATATGTGATCTGTGCAAATGTCTAGAGAGCTAATAATACTCAGATGCACATGAAATTTGAGACATGTTCTGTGATTTTTCAAAATGGCATTTTAATAACTATCTGAACAATTCACTCCAAACCAACTTTATTTATTAAAACTTGGTTAAAATTTTTGCAACTTCTTGAGATAGCAATATGTTTTTAAATATTTCGAATTTTGTTTTTATGAGATTTTGGGAACCTCAAAATACCTGTAATCTTATTCCATCAAAGGAGTCACATCTTAACTAGAGTCATATCCATTTATACTGAAGCAGAATTTTATGGAGGGGGAAGCTTCAGAGTTCATTCAGTCTATCATATCCATAGCAAAGTTGGGCCTACAGAGGTTTAGTAGATGGCCACAGACCCACCTGGCACCTGGGCTTAGGAGTAACACTTCATCCATTGTAAGTCAACTATATTTCAATTAAAAAAAGAAAACAAGATAAAGTTATTTTTATGTGAGTTGTTTCATTAGAGCAGTAATAAATCTTTGTTAAGGACTAGAATTCTTAAACTTAGGAGATGTTTTACCTCATATTGAGTTTACTAAATGTAAAATTGATTGCATATATATATATATATATATATATATACACATATATATATATACACACACACACACAGACACACACATATATATACATCTTGATTATGATACTTCCATTACATGTTTCCCCCAATTTTAAACTAGTAAAAGATAACAAGAACAATATCAAACTTGACTTCCGCCAGAAAAACGCCTGTCATAGTGCTTTTTCTTCTCCACTTTCCAAGTCTTTAGTGTGTTGTTCTTCCATTGTCTTACTGATCAACGTGGTTTTTCTCTCATTTGCATCATTCTTTTCAGTTAAAAATTTAAAGTCTCAAATGCCTTAGAAATGTCTTGCAATGAATGGAAATGGCCCCACCATAACATTACATTTGTGATTAATTTTGGAGGCCATGTCTTAGGGTTAAAAGAAATGGGAATTTGTAGAATTTGAAGGCGTCTATTCTACAAGTAATGAAGTCTTTGGTTCTGTTTTAAAGGAGAATGGCTTTAAATACCTAAATTTTGTTTGAAGATACTTCCAAAGCACAGTTGAAGTAATTCAATTGACTGCTATCTGTGGTAATTTCAAAGCTCTCTCGTATGCCAATTAATGGAAATAAGGGTTAATTTGGGTTTCCGTATCTTTATTTTTATCCAAGAAACTGGTGGGCTTGGATTTATTACTATATTAATAATATAATAATAGTTTCCATTTAGCCAGTGATACTGTGTATGAAGAACTGTGTTAAGCATTTGACATGCATTCTCTTACTGAATCCTCATAACAACGCTCTGAAGTAAGCACTTTATTATCCCTGTTTGACAGACAAGGAAACTTGAACTTTGAGAGGTTAGATACCTTATTCATGGTTACCTGGCTATTAAATGGGGAATTGGGTAGTTTTTGGAAGTGGCCTAGGCCTGGTTCCTTTGAAGAAACAAGAGCATCATTAGTAGTGCCCGTTCCCTTTACACTTTACAGTGACACATGGTGTTCTCCCAGCAGTTCAAGGTCTGTGAGGGCACAGCCAAGGGAAGGGAAATGGTGCTTGGAGAGGGCAGTTTACGAGGGTTGCAGCTAAGACCCAGGGACACAGGGGCCGTTGTGGCTGCAGGATTGTGGAAAGGTGCATACTCTGTATTCCAACCAATGTCTAGGTACATTTTTATCCGGAATTTGTTCTTCAGCGTTGGCAGCTGGCTAGATGGATGTGCTAAAATGCTCTTATTCTCATATTCCGAGGCTCGCTGATTCTGATTTCTGGTCCCTTACCTCTCCATTTCTTTTATCATTCAAGTGGTCTGTTTTCTGATTCAGTTTCTCTAGAAAACAAATGAAAATATTTTCTGAAGTGTGACAGTCCAAAGCATCAAATAATGCAGTGTCACAGTTACATTTCTGCTGTTTGGATGGTTGTCCTTCACTGAAACCTCACCTGAACTTCTGGTTTAGGAAGGTCACCTTTTACAGTTTTCATCAACTGAAGAAAGAGAAGCATTAGGTGTAATTATAAAATTTGATACTATATATAAAATAGATAAACAGCAAGGTCCTACTGTATAGCACAGGGAACTACATACAATACCTTGTAATAACCTATAATGAGAAGGAATATTTACATATATATATATCACTGAATCACTATGCTGTACACCAGAAAGTAACACAACATTGTAAATCAACCAAAATTTTTTGGTAAAGTAAAGCACAAATATGTCACATTTTATGTTAAGGACAGATGGGGTTCAGGACACACTACCCCCATATATGGTGCTTTGACATACTGATTATTTTAAGCTGAAGAAATGTGAGAAACAGCATGTGCAGGAAGGACTTCCTGACCTTTGCCTGAGGCAGGTATATAACCTTCATTGGAGCATTGCCCTTGCTGTACCTGAAGGAAAGGAGCATCCTTCTCTCTGCAGACACAGGGACGGAGAGGCTGCTGAATGAGCAGGCCTTGCTCAGTTTCCCCACTTACTACACCTCCCTCATCCCCTTTGTCCTATCATATTTTCCCACAGCTTTCTACTCTTCGTCAAACCTAATAGAAAAACACTCCGGTTTCACCATTTCTTTGGGTCTTCCTTAGGAAGGTTTCCATGCCACGTGAAATATATAATAGATTGGTATGCTTTTCTCTTGTTAATCTGCCTTTGGTTCCAGAGGTCCCAGTCAAGAACTTAGAAGGGCAGAGGAACAAGATGTTTTCCTCCTCCAGGAAAGTCTTATGAATTGTCTGAAATTTGCCTCCACCCTCCTCTCTCAAGAGACAGGAGGACAAACACTAGTCCTAGGAGGAGGCTGACGTGTCAAAATACAAACCCACCCACCTCCTCTCCTCCAGCTTACTCCAGAGGGGGTCGAAAGTCTGCAGCAACGGCTGGGGTCATTTCACCGAAGAGAAACACAAAACAGAAAACTTTTACCCTCACCTTGGGAATTTTAAAAAATCTTGCAGCGCAAGTTCTAACCCAGACCAATGAAATAAGAGTATTTGAGGGTAGGGTCCAGGCATCAGATTTTTAAAAAGCTCCCTAGGTGATTCCAGCATGCAGCCAGGGTCTAGAGGCACTGATCGAGCACAGCCTGTAAATGAAATGTCACCACGTGTGTATAATGTCGCAGAAGGTTCTTTGGGAGATGCAGAAATTAGAGTTAAGACGTGGTTGTTGCCTTTGAAGAACTTTTAATTTGCTTCAGAACACTCCTGCCACAGAAAATTGTTACTAATAATGTAATGCAGTTGTTAGTAGGTGATGTCATGGTTTAGTGGAGCGTGCTTACCAGAGAGTGTGGAGCATGTCATGGTGACTAAATAGCCCCCAGTCTCCCTTTATATTGCCAAGTAATAATAATAGCTGGCTCCTGTGTGCAAGACAGTTTATCTACCTTATTTCATCTTCTCAAGTGATATCAGATAGTATTCTCACTTTACTGCAGAAAGCTAAATTAAAGCTTGGAGATACTGTTATTCATTAAGGTCTGAGGCTTTGAACTCCCTGTTTCTCAGACCTGAACCTTTGTTGGGAACCAGTGTCCATGCTCTCTAACCATTAGATGAGGCTGTTTGGTCTTGATAGGTGCATGGTCAGTAGCAGGGTGAGCTGTGTACCATAAAATGTTCAACATTTTATACATTTATGTTTCTTTTTCTTTTTTTTAGTGGGGTACTGGGAATTAAACCCAGGACCTCGAGCGTGCTAAGCATATGCTGTACCACTGAGCTATACCCCAACTCCACCAACATTTCTTATTTTTTGAAAAGTATATTTTGAAAAATTCCAAACCACAGAACAGCTGAACAAATAATACATTGAATGCCATATACCCTTTATCCATACCAATTAATTGTTAATATTTTAGTAGTGTATCTGCTTTATTTTGCTGTTTAGTTACATATGTATATATGTATCTTTTGTTCTTGTTGAACCACTTGAAAGGAAGTTGCAGACGTTATGATCATTTGCCCATGAACACCTCAGTAAGCACTGCCTGAGAATGAGGACAATCTCCTTTATAACCTACTAGTCAGACCTAAGACAATCAATACTAATTAAATTTTGTCATCTAATACTCAGTCCTATTTTAAAATTTCCTCAATTATACCCAGTAGATCTATTTAATTGCTTTTGTTGATCCAAGATCCAATCAAGGCTTGTTAACTTTATTTGGTTGTAATGTTTAGAGACTTTCAGTCTAGACGTGGTCTCTTAGTTCTTTTCATGACATTTACTCTATTTTGAAGAGCTAGGTCAATTGCCTTGCAAATGCTTCTCTTTCTTAGATTTGCCTGATTCTTTTCTTATGATTGGATTCAGGTTTAATATTCTTGGCAAGAATACTGGATAGGTGATGTATATTTCTTACCAGGTCCATCAAGATGCACATATCATGTTGTCCTACTATTGGTGATGCTAAGTTTGATCACTTGGTTAAGGTGGTGATGTCATTTCTAAATTCCCTAAAGTTAACCTGTGTGGTGATATTTTAAAACCAATAGTATTTTGCCCAGTGGTTTTAGCATCCCTTGACGATTTTTGACATTGTGGGTTTAAAACAGTGATTTTCTAATTCTGTCATTTCCTTGACATTCATTAGTTGTGTATCAGTTTGCTAGGGCTGCTGTGACAAAATGCCACAGACTGGGTGGCTTAAACAACAGTAATGTGTTTTCTCACAGTTCTGGAGGCCAGAAGCCCAAGACCAAAGTGTCATCAGGGTTGTTTTGGGGGAATCCTCTCTTCCTGGCTTGTGGACAGCTGCCTTCTCACTTCCTCACATGGCCTCTTTGTGGCACATGGAGGGAGAGAACCTTTGGGTGTCTCTTCCTTTTCTTTTGAGGACACTAGTCCTGTAGGATTAAAGCTCTACCCTTAGGACCTCATTTACCTTTAACTACCTCCCTACAAGTCCCATCTCCAGATACAGTCACATTGTGGGGTAGGGCTTCAACATACGAATTTTAGGTGGGACACAATTCAATTCGTAACAGTTTGTGTTCTGTAAAGTAGAGCTTTCCTTTTTTCTCCCTTTCTTTCCTCTTCTTTCTCCCCCCACTCCCCCCACCTTCTGAGTTTCCCTGTGGACTCATGGATTTCTTTTTCATTTAATGTATTATAACCTGTTTTTGTCATTATTCATGTTGATACTCAAATTGTCTAAGATGTGGCCAGTGGGAGCACCTTCCAACCAGCTCCAGTATTCTTTTGATATAACTCTGTTGGTTTTTAAGCACTTTCCTGCTTTCTTGAACAAGGTGTTCCAGTCTACCTTGTGTTTTCCCTATCCCAACCATTTCTAGAATGAGTAATTTCTCCAAAAAGGACTGGTTCCTTTTAGTAGGTGATGGTATTTAGAAACACTATCCATGTGCTTGTTACTGCTGGCTGTGATTACCTTGTGAATCTGTTATTTTTAATAGAGTTCTTCATATGATAGCTATAAAAGCTGTACCAATAAAGACTTTATTGAATCAGAGATGAACTCTTCAAGAGTACAATCAGGCATTTAGTAAGCATTTGAAAAGCTTTTGAGTGGCTTGGACTGTAACATGTACGTAGTAAATATTGATAAATGAACAAATAAATGGCCTCGAATTATGGGGTTTGCTTGGTCTGCTGGGAGGAGAATTTGCCCAGGCTGTAGTGAGTAGAATAGGTTGAGATATACTTTATCTACATTTTCAGTCCGTAGCTCTCTCTCCTAATACTGAGAAAAATCCAGATTCTCATCTCCAGACCCTCTTTAAGCTCTAATGGCTGTTTTTCCCAGGAAGTGATTCCACGGAGCCTCTAACTTCTCACCTGTGGTTCTCAGTGCCTCCCTTCAGATTCCTAGGGGAATGAGATAATTTATCCTGAAAAGAATACTTGAAAAGAAATATGCTTCCTGGTTTTACAAAACAGCAAGCTAAGGAATATTATTTTCTCACAGATGAAGAGAATCCAGTTAAAACGAAGCTAGGAATACAGATTTCAGAGCTCTTGAGACGCTCATATATTTAATATCCATTCTGATGAACAGGGATTGAGTCACTACCGCTCTTTGTGGATCTATTTACTGTCAAAGTGTAATTGGATTTTGATACATCCGTTCATTTTGGTGGGAGGGGTGGGGATGGGAGGAAAGGTGATGACAAAGTAAGAAACTAAATGTAAGTGATGGTACCTTTGGTTTTCTTTTCTTTTCCTGCTCCTGGATCTTTACAGATACTGGGACTAAACCCCTTATCCCCCACAGTGGTCTTAGAAAACAAGGCATACACTTCAACTACTTCTGCTGTGAATAATCCATTGAAGCCAAACAGCATTATACTAGATTGATCAACGTTCACACAAAGGTCATATCCTTACATAGCTCTTTGAATTTGTGGGACGCATATGGTGTACCACTTCTATAGAAGAAATATTTTCATTTTAGAATTCAACTTTTGTAACCTTTGGCAACATGTCAGTATCAATGGCTCTTTGTTGTTCAAAAAAAAAGTAAAACTGTAAGCTATCCCCAAGGATATGCAGGGCGTTGCTATAGCAACAGAATCTGCCTCCCAGCACCACAAGAGAAGCTATGAATAAAAGATGGTGTTCTAAGGACAACAGAATAGAAGAGGTTGTTTCGATCCTTCTAATACCTGAAATTTGCTGTTATTTTGTTAAATGCAAAATAAAAATCTTGGGAAAAGGCGAGTTCACTGAAAGGATGAATTTCTATATTGTACTTCAGATGTCATGGGGGAAAAATACATGCTTTCTGAATAGAGTAAACCTGTGGTAGGAAGACCAGGGAAGGGCCAAACTATTTGATGTATGTATTTTTTGTTTAGTTTTTTACTTTGGGTGAAAGAATTCAAAGACAAATATGTTACTCAGACATATAGAAACTAGGACTATTTTAAATTTGACCCAACATAGTCTTCTGGTTCCATATTTACATATAAGTACACTTCACATAAAATTCAGAGCAAAACAAAGTGCTGCAATTTCAGCCTGCATTGTCTATTCTGAATCCAGTTATTTTCATGTATACCCGCTTTGGTTGTTGAGTTATAGTTCCTCGTGGCATCACCATAGCTGCCTATCTACCTAGCAACCTAGCTATGTTTTATGATACTGGGTATTTTAGGACCCAAATCTTAGGGTGATGGCTAAAGGTTTCAGATAACAAAGAAATATATGAACTTTGAGTCTCTCTCCTTACACACACACACACACACACACACACACACACGCACGCACAACACATACACATACATATGCATATATGTATATCTTTCCACATCTGTTTTTTTAAAAATCACATTTAGCTTTTAAGAAACGGATTTTTTGTTGTGTGAAGTTATTGGTGGGTGAACTTTTGTTCAGAAAAGAGGTAAAGTGCTTGTTTTCAATATATTAAGAGCTAAATTAAACTATTGCCAGAGATATGACTACCAGAGCAAAGGGATTGCTATGGACTGAATTGTGTTCCCCCAGATTCATATATCGAAGTTCTAACCCTGAATATGACTCTG
This sequence comes from Camelus bactrianus, assembly GCF_048773025.1. Classification (NCBI taxonomy): domain Eukaryota; kingdom Metazoa; phylum Chordata; class Mammalia; order Artiodactyla; family Camelidae; genus Camelus; species Camelus bactrianus. The sequence continues at coordinate 53,528,971 of NC_133544.1, read as the reverse complement.
TTTGGAGACAGGGCCTTTATGGAAGTGATTAAAGTTAAATGAAGTCATAATGGTAGGACCTTGATCCAGTAGGATTAGTGTCCTTGTAAGAAGAGGAGAGACCAGAGCGCTCTCTTTCTCTTTCCCCGTCTCCCTCCCTCTCTCTCCCTCTGTGCGTACACACTGAGGAAAGGCCCTGTGATGGCAGTGAGAAGGCGGCCACCCGTAAGCCAGGAAAGAGGCCTCACCAGGAACTAACCAGGCTGGCACCCCGATCTCAGACTTGCCATCTCTAGAACTGTGGAAGAATAAGTGTAAGCCACCTAGTCTGTAGCACTTTGTTACAGCAGCCCAACCTGACTAATACAGGTTTTAAAACACTTGGTATGGTTCCTTTCTTAATTTTCTTTCAGAGTTGATGTTTAAGGGGGAACAGGTATGCATATAATTCTCAAAATTTTTCTAGGTCTTGTCTGTTGCTACTGTCACCTGGGCAACGTTACACAAATGGGGATCTAAAAGTTTCCAATACAGTTGTTAAATGTGTGTTTAAAAAAGACATTTTGGCTATGAAACCCAGAAAATAAAACTTTTGATATCAGTTGAAATAATTTTCCCACTGACTTTATGGCTAGATACAATTGTAGAAGCTTAACAAAAAGATACCACTTTGCTTTTCAACTCTATCTTAATTTGAGTGTGGATAGACAACACTTGGGGAGGATGGACTAAGAGACTATGTATTAGTGCTAATCTTACATGAGTAAATCCTGGATAGCCATTGTCAAAATTTCAGCCTTTGATCTTGTTCAGTGTTTTCTTCTCCTTGGATTTCCCTGTAATTTAAAGTCTCCAGGGATTTTTTGATTAGCAAGGAATCTACTTGGTGGAGCTGCTTCTATGAGTTGGCTGTTTCTCCTGGTCTTAACACTAAGCAGTACACTAAAATGTTAATAATGGGGAGTGAGAATATGGGTGGGATATGGATGATTCTTTTTTCTCCTTACATTTTCACTTATTTTCTAAATTTTGTATAATAGGCACTCATTACTTTCATCATGGGAAATAAAGTGCAAAAACCCTAGGTATTAGAAGAACTTGTAAAAACTCTGTCTTCTTTCAAGATGTTTAGGTGGTTCACAGTAGAAGACATTTGTACAGTAAAGCTAGACAAACTAGGAATTAGAAATCCAAAAGCATGAAAAGAAGAAGGAAGCAAACACTCTAACCATGAGATTTAGCATAGTTATGGTAACTGAACATTAAATTTAGCTCTGAGTTTGTTATAGTCAAGAAAAAAAAATGAATTAGAAAATTCTCATTATCTGATCAAAAGGAAGTATACCAGCACTTAGTGAAAAAACATTTTTTTCCTTGTTAAACTTCCAAAGGAACTTGTCACAGTATGTTCTATTTGTGTAAAACAAAAAAAATTTGTATGTGCTTGTAAATACAGAGAAGATATCTGGAAGATACCCAGGAAACTACTGATGGTAATAAAAAGTAATCAGACACTCTTACTACTCAGCATACTTTCCCTTCTTTTATTTACTTTTTTAAATTGAAGTACAGTCAGTTATAATGAGTCAATTTCTGTATAGCACAATGTCCCAGTCATGCATATACATACATATATTCATTTTCGTATTTGTTTTCATTAAAGGGTATTAGAAGATATTAAATATAGTTCCCTGTGCTGTACAGAAGAAACTTTAAAAAAAATCTATTTTTATATATAGTGGCTAACAGTTGCAAATCTTAAACTCCAATTTTATCCCTTCCCACCCCTTCTCCCTCAGTCACCATTAGATTGTTTACTATGTCTGCAAGTCTGTTTATGTTTTATAGAGTTCATTAGTGTCCTCTATTTTTTTTTTTTTTAGATTCCACATATAAGTGATATCATACGGTATTTTTCTTTCTCTTTCTGGCTTGCTTCACTTAGAATGGCAATCTCTAGGTCCATCCATGTTGCTGCAAATGGCATTATTTTATTCTTTTTTATGGCTGAGTAGTATTCCGTTGTATAAATATACCACAGCTTCTTTACCCACTCCTCTGTTTATGGACATTTAGGTTGCTTCCATGTCTTGACTATTGTATATAGTGCTGCTATGAACATTGGGGTGCATATATCTTTTCGAATTAGAGTTCCTTCCAGATATATGCCCAGGGGTGGGATTGCTGGATCATATGGTAAGTCTATTTTTAGTTTTTTGAGGAATCTGCATACTGTTTTCCATTATGGCTGCACCAAACTACATTCCCACCAGTAGTATAGGAGGGTTCCCTTTTCTCCACACCCTCTCCAGCATTTATCATTTGTGGAATTTTTAATGATGGCTCTTCTGACTGGTGTGAGGTGACACCTCATTGTGGTTTTGATTTGCATTTCTCTGATAATTAGCAATACTGAGCATTTTTTCATGTGCCTATTGGCCATTTGTATGTCTTCATTGGAGAATTGCTTGTTTAGGTTTTCTGCCCATTTTTAGATTTTTTTTTTATTAAGTTGTATGAGTTGTTTATTCCAGAAATTAAGCCCTTGGCAGTCTCATCTTTTGCAAATATTTTCTCCCATTCTGTAGATTGTCTTTTTGTTTTGCTTATGGTTGCCTTTGCTGTGCAAATGCTTATAAGTTTAATTAGTTCCCATTTGTTTAGTTTTGCTTTTATTTCTATTGCCTGGGTAGACTGCCCTAGGAGAACATTGCTGAGATTTATATCAGATTATGTTTTGCCCATGTTTTCTTCTAAGAGGTTTATAGTATCTTATCTTATGTTTAAGTCTTTAAGCCATTTTGAGTTTATTTTTGTGTATGGTATAAGGGAGTATTCTAACTTTAGTGATTTACATGCAGCTGTCCAGTTATTCCAACACCATTTACTGAAGAGACTGTCTTTACTCCATTGTATGTTCTTGCCTCCTTTGTCAAAAATTAATTGACCAAAATCTGTGGGTTTATTTATGAGCTCTCTATTCATTGATCCATATGACTGTTTTTGTACTAATACCATGCTATTTTGATTGCTGTAGTTCTATAGTATTGTCTGAAGTCTGGGAGGTTATTCCTCCAGCTTTACTCTTTTTCTTCAGTAATGCTTTGGCAATTCTGGGTCTTTTGTGATTCCATATAAATTTTAGGATTATTTGCTCTAATTCTATGAAAAATACCCTGGTAATTTGATAGGGATCTCATTAAGTCTGTAGATTACTTTGGGCAGTATGACCACTTTAACAGTATTAATTCTTCCAATCCAAGAACATGGGATATATTTCCATTTCTTTAAGTCGTCTTTAATTTCCTTTGTCAGTGTTTTGTAGTTCTCTGCATATGTCTTTCCTTCCTTGGTCAGATTAATTTATAAGTATTTTATTTTTTTGGATGCAATTTTAAAAGGGACTGTTGTTGAACCACCCCAAGAAGAAAAGAGAACAAACACAAATAAACAAAATAAGAAAGGAAAATGGAGAAATTACAACCAATACCGCAGAAATACAAAAAACCATAAAAGAATACTATGAACAAATATATGGAAACAAATTTGACAACCTAGAAGAAATGGGCAAGTTTTTGGAAACATAGAGTCCACCAAGACTGAATCAAAAAGAAATAGACCACTTGAACAAAACGATTACTAGAAATGAAATAGAATCAGCAGTAAAAACCTCCCTACAAACAAAAGTCCAGGACCAGATGGCTTCACTGGGGAATTCGACAAAACATACAAAGAACTCACAATGATGTCTCTCAAACTCTTCTAAAAGATTAAGATTGAAAAGAAGGGAGTACGCTCAAACTCATTCTATGAAGCCACCATCACTATGATAACAAAACCAGACAAAGACACTACCAAAAAAGAAAACTACAGGCCAATATTGTTGATGAACATAGGTGCAAAAATCCTCAACAGAATATTAGCAAACAGAAACCAACAGCACATATACCATGATCATACACTATGATCATACACTATGATCATACACTATGATCAAGGTGGATTCTTCCCAGGGATACTTTCCCTTCTTTTGATGACAGCGTCCCTCTTCCTTCAGGGAACTATTCCTCTGCACGAGTTTCTGGATGGAGCCAACCACAGAACTCCTTTAACCCAAACCGAGCCAATCAGAGCATGTCCCTGGCATTTTTCTAAAGGAGAAAAAAAAAAATCCCTTTTCCTGTTGGACGACAGTGTTGTAAGACTATGACCCCTCGATCACTTGCAGCCCTCTTCTCCATCATCTGAGTAAACTAGGAGAATAACTCTGACATGCATGCAGAAGTTCACACCCTCAGTCTAGTCCCTGAGGCCCTTGGTACCACCCTGGTTTCAGGAGTAGTTGCTTCTGATTCCTTGCCCTACTTCAGTAGTCTTCAGATTCCTTCCCTGCATTTAACTTCCTTCAAATTACAGATCTTTCACTTGTGGTGGAAAGAAACTTGACTACTTGAATACCTCTGGGAGTTGGAATTGAGTGGGCAGGAAAAGAAGAATATGGGAGTTTTCATATTGACAATGAAAAAAAATTGACAATAAGCATATATTATGTTTATAATGAAAATACTAATAGAAGTAAAAACAGGAAAAATTTATCATGAAAAAATTTGCATAAGGGACACTGAACAATACAGAGGGTGGTATCTTCAGGAAAGCAAATGCACTGGACATTTACTCATGTGTCTGTTTCTTACGGTGAGCTTTGCTGAAGTCTGAGAATAACACTGAAGTGGTACTCGGTGAAGGAATTAAGCTAATGTGCTCTCCATTAATACTAGAATAGCCTGTAGAATGCTTAGAGGAGTGGACAGAGAACACATCTCAGGCTGTCAGCCTGTCGACCTAAGGGCTTTTGACTATTCCAGGTGAACTTTTATGATGAGAAGTTAAGTGCATGTGCTGTTGAAGGCACAGGGATATGCTTTGGATTGTAGATGAGCAGATGGCAGGGGTGACTTTATTTTACGAGAGAAGAAGATAATGCTCTGTTGTGCTTTTACCTGAATGAAAGGTAACCTCACTTGCAAATGGAGGTGGGTTATGGAGGTCCCTGCAGGTGGGGCCAGATTTTTTTCAAGAGGCAATTTCAGATCTGCTCAAGTCTCTGTAAGTACTTTACTGAGAACTTAGGTAGCTTAAGATGGATGCAGCATGTCACAGGGGAATGAGACTTGAACTAGTCTACACTTCTCCAGTGTGACTCAGTGACACCTATAACCTTAGCAGCCTCCCAATGCAGGTTTCCCCTTGAGCAGCTGCAGACCCTGACAGTCAACTGCTTTTTGAACTAATCTGTTTGGAAGTACTTCAAAGCCAATACATCTGAAATTGAGCTTGGTATGTATTCCTGAAAACATGTCTGTATTTTTTTATTCCCTCTCTAGTTTTAGGACACCTCTTTCTATCTAGTCACCCAAGTCAGTAACCTGGGAGTCACTCTAGATTTTTTTCCTTTCCCTCACTACCAACATTTTCCCATTCTTAGGTATGTATAGATTTTGTCTTTTTCTCTCCATCTCCACAACCTCTGTTCTGCCCTAATTATACTATTTCTCATAGGGTTAATTAATTAATTAATTAAACAAGTAGTTATCAAGCATCTATTATATATCAAGCAGTGTTCTAGGCTCTGAGGAGTCAGTGGTGAGCAAAGCCAACATTTCCTACTCTCGTGAGGCTTATAGTCTGGGGAGTTACTGCAACACATCTCAACTGGCGTCCCTGTCTTTAGAACACATGCTCAGTTCATGAGCTTTAGCTCTTTTCTAAAATTGAAATCCAAAATGCAAATCTGACTTAACTTAATTGCTTTCAGGATAAAATGCAAACTCCTGAGCTTGGCATACAAGTTGTTCATGGCCTGGCTCCTGCCTCTGTCTTTAGGCTCCTTTTTTCACTATAGAAGCACAAAGAATGACTAAAGAGTGACCCATCTTCTGAAGCCACTGCTGAAAATTAGTCTCATTATTTGTACCAGACCTTATAGAAGGGTAAAATCATGAGGTAGTCTGTATTTATTCAAATAATATGGAAAGAAAATATATTTCTTTCCTTCTCCATTTAAAACCCTTGTATTCATTTCCTTGGCTTGGAAAATAATGGATTTAGATCCTGGATTTGGAAGTTCTTTGACCTTTATTAAGAACTCTCTTAACAATGAAAGAAGGTTTGCAGATAAACTGTTGGAACTCATAAGAGATTTCATCAATGTTATTGGATACAAGTTCAACATACAAAAAAGTAGAAAATATAAGAAGCAATGTTTTTTGCAATAGCAACAAAAACTTCAGGGTACTGGGAATATATTTGACAAAAGATGTGTAAGGCCTTAAAAGAGCTAATTACAAAATTTTACCAAAGGATATAAAATAGAAATAAATAAATGGAGATATGAACAAGATTATGGATGAGAAGTCTTGAATATTGATGTCATTTCTCTCCAAATGAATCCATAAGGTCAATTTATTCTAATAAAAATTCCAGGTTTTTTCAATCTTAAAATTTGACGAATTGAAACCAAAATTTGTATGGAATAACAAGGTGCCAAGAAGAGTCAAAATAATCCAAAGAATAAATTTGGGGAGGTATACCCTATTGGATAATAAGAAGAATGTGAAGTGATAGCAGTTAAAACAGTGTGATATTGACACAAGGATGGGCATTTAGACTACATACACACGTGGGATATTGTATATGGTGGAGGTAACACCATAAATTGACAAGGAAAGTATAGCTCATTTTGTAAATTGGCTATCTGAATGGGGAAAGAACTGGGTTTTTATTTCACGTCATACTCCAAAGTAAATTCCTAGAAAATTAAAGATCTAGAGAGAACAAAAACTCTCAAATTTGGGGATATCTTTATAGGTTAAGAAAGAATTTCTTAGATTAAAAGCACAAGTTAAGTAAGAAAATGAATATATTAACCGTATTAAAATTTGTATGCAAAAGGCATTATAAAGTTAAAAATTAGCCACTTTGAGTAAATATTTGCTATATATTATCTGACACTGAACTCATTGTTACTGAAAAATGTGTCTAAATTTATTTCCTGTCTGGATGAAGAGTATCATTATGTACTCAGTAACCCAAGCCAGTAACTAATATATGGAATAAATTAAGGGACAAGTCAATAAGAAAAATAAAAACAACTCCACAAAAAGGGCAAATGATACCAAAAGCCAAATCATAGAAGAAGAAGAAGCCCTAATAGGTAATATACAAAAGACATGCAACTTCACCAGTGATCAGGTAAACACAATTGAAATGGTAAGGCACTGCTTCATGCCCATGAGACTGGCAAATTTTTACAAGTCTGGTAGTACCAAGCATTGGTAGGAGTGTGGTCAGAGAGGAGCTGTCATATGATGGAAGCATTCTGGTAGGACCTGATAAAGTGGAAGATGTACAGTCTTTAGTGATTTCAGTTTTATGTAACGCTCTGGAGAGAAACTCACACACTTATAAGAATTTTATTGTTGCATTGTTGTAATGGCAAAAATTTGTAACATCTGAAACTTCCCTGAGAAAGGAATGTATTGATTTCCTTTTATACATTCCTTTCTCAAGGAAGTTTGGATTGGCTAAATGCATGTCTTAGTTCTGTTTGGTTGCTCTAACAAAATACCATAGACTGGGTAGGTCACAAAGAACAGAAATGTATTTCTCATTGCTCTGGAGGCTGGAAGTCCAAGATCAAGCCATCAGATGGTCACCTTTTGGTGAAGGCCCTCTTCCTGGTTCACAGTTGGCACCTTCTCCAAGTGACCTCACGTGGTGACCTCATGTTGTGTCCTCACGTGGTGACCTCATGTGTGAAAGGGCTAGGGATCTCTCTGAGGTCTCTTTTATAAGAGCACTCATTCCATTCATGAGAGCTCCACCCTCAAGATGTAAGCCTCTTCCAAAGGCCCCATCTTCTAATGCCATCACCTTGGACCTTAGGATTTCAAAATATAAGTTTTGAAGGGACACAAACATTCAGACCATCGCAAGGCATTATTGTGTATTCACATATTTATAGTTACTGATATATTTGGGTTATATATGCACTTTTTTCCCTTTATTTTGTATTTGTCTCATGCTCTTTCTTCCTTTTTTACTTCTCTTTTTGACTTTTATGAATAAAGTATTTCAAGTTATTTTACTTCCCCCTTAGTATCATTAGTTCCCCCCTCTTATGCTATTCTAAGGGTTATTCTTGATATTACAACAGGTTTCCTTGACTAAATAGATATAAAAATTAGTGCTTTTACTTCTTCCCAATCAATACATGGTCTGTAGAATACTTTATCCTCCTTAATCCCTTTGCCTTTGTGCTGCTGTTATCATTTTATTGCTACATATATTTTAAACCTACATTATTATTGTTTGATAAAGTCAATAACCATTTGAATTTAACCACATATTTAACTTCTTCTTACTCTTCATTCTGTCCTGCATTTCCCTGCTTTATATCTGGAATCTTTGTCCTTTTGCCTGAAGAACTCACTTGGAATATTCATTTTAGTGTGAGTCTTTTGGCAGTAAGGTTTCAGAGTTTTTATTTGCCTGAAAACATCTGTTTTAATTTCATATCTGAAAGATATTTTTGCTAGGTGTATAATGTCAACTTAGAAGTTATTTTTTTTTCCTGCACTTTAATGGTATCATTCCATCTTCTTTGGTTTCTTTCTTTTTTTTTTTTTCTGTTGACAAGTCAGCTGTCTTACTGTTTCTTCTTTAAAGGAAATGTGTCTTTCTTCTCTGGCTGCTTTCAAGATGTTCTCTTTGACTTTGGCTTTAAACAGTTTTGCATGATGAACTTAAGGGTGGTTTTCTTGATATTTATCCTGCTTGTGTTTAGAGAGTTTCTTTGTGGCTTGAGATCTTTTGTCAGCTTTTGAAAATTCTCATTCAACTTCTGAATCATTCTGTATTACCTCTTTTCTGAAACCTCAGTTGTAGGGATATCAGCCATTTTACCATGTTCTACCTTTCTCTTGTGCTGTTCTTGTGTTTTTCTTTTTTTCTCCATGTTCTAGTCTTGATATTTTCTATTGACCTGTCTTTCAGTTTTTTTCTTATTTTCAGCTTTTGTATTTTACAGATTCCATTTGCCTGATGAAAATCTCTGTCTTGTTATGTATCTTACTGAAATTTTTGATCAAAATTATTTTAAAGTTTGATAGCTCCTATATCTGGATCACCTTTTGTTTATTTTCTACCCTACCCCTCACTTCTGTTCTTGTCATTTGTTTCTGTATCCTGGCATGCTAAGTAGTTTAAAAAAATGTAGACATCGTTTAAGAAAAATTGTAAAGGCTCTGGGTAATGTTATCTTATTGCACATAGGAATTAGTAATGGTAGGCAGAGTAGAGGAAAGTCATCTTGATTTAATCAGAGGAAGATGATTCAGGGCTGAATTTAAGTCTCTGTGATGGCTAGTTTATTTCTGTTTTGTTCTACTGCAAAGCATAGCCTTTGGGGAGTTCAGACTGAAAGCCTGAGGTATTTGTCAGATCATCTCTTCCTTAGCGGGCCTCGAACTTCAGTTTTTATCTCTCCAGCACCAAAAGACAGCCAGCAGCTTAGTTTATTTGTGGATTAGGAATTAACAAATTACTCAAGGAGAAAAATGGCTGAGAATTTTCAGTTCACTTCTCTGTGATTCCCTTTTCATCTGGACCCTGCTCCTTCTAATTCCTGGCTGTCCTAAATTTCAATTTTTACCTTTCTATCCTTTTAAGACTGACAAAAATCTCTGAGACACCGTATTCTACTTGACCTCTTAACCCTGAGTGTTTTAGGAATTGGTCAAATGCCTGGAAAGAAAATGTGATAGGCGGTGTCATTGTCACTCCAGTGCATTTCCCTTCTCTCAAGGATTAGCCCTCAAGTTCAGGAAGTCTTGATTGCTGTCCAACCTTAGAAAATGACTTTTTTCATAGCTTACTGAGATTTTCTAGTTATTCCTAGCAGAGAATTGGTCTTATACAAGCTACTCTAGCAGAAATTCCGGACCTCCTCTTTCAATTGTTCTTTTCTGTTGCTGATGACTTATATCTGTTTTAAAATGAGACTTTGATTCATTATAATAGCTGACTTCTAATTGATTTATTACTATTAATGTATACATTAGCAGAGTAAAACATGTCAAAATGAGTAATACTGTTAGAATTTAGGATGACCAGAGAATTAAGCCTGATTCCTGTGGTTAGAGATTTAAATCACACTGGAATTATTTCTGTTACTCCTTTTCTGTGAAAAAAAAAAAAAAAAAAAAAAAGGATGAAACTATCTATGGAAAACATATTTATAGATTTTATAATGTCATTAAAACTCAGCAGTGAGGAAGACTAACTTGTAAACCTTTTCTCCATTGACTTCATTAACTTTTTTTCAGTCTGGGAATTATTAAAAATTTCCTAACTTTTATTGCTTTTCTGGGTAATAGTAGTTTCTTTATGGCCTGAATTTACTGAATTAAGACAACCTTCCCTAGGAGTTAGGTCAGACTTTACCTATACTGTATACTCTCTACCCAATAACTCTATAATCTTACCAGTGTGAATTTTATACAAATTAAGAGGCAATGTGAGTTAGTGGAAAAGAACATAGACTAGGAGTTCAGATACCCAGCATCCAGTCTTGCTCTGCCATTGACTGTGATTTGGATCATACAGACTTCTCTGGGCCTTCTGTTTCCTTAGCTGTAAAATAAAGCAGTCAAAGTAGTCAGTGGCTGTGGCAGATTTTATTTTCCAAAGATGGCTGCACAAGTCAGTATATCCCATCTCACATGCTTTTACAATATAACTAACATTCTGCTTGCCGAGAGGCGGTCTGTGGTGTCCTTCCCCTACTTTAATCTGGGCAGGAACTTGTAACTGCTCCAACCAATAGGATGTAGTAGAAGTATTGTTCTGTTGCTTCTGAGGCTAGATCATAAAAAAGATGTAGCTTCCACTTGGCTCTTTCTCTCTTGGGACACTTGCTCTTGGAACTCAACAACCCTATGAGAGGAAGCCCAAATCAGCCCTTTCATAGAGACGAGGTGAAGAGAGACCCACATGCAGAGAAACTATTTTTCCTGTTTCAGCTTCACTCTGTAGTAGACTCTGTAGCCTGCCTTCAAAAGTAACTGGTATCTCCAATTCTGGGTCTTCTGTAGAACTGATTTACTTCCTGTTGGCTTTCCTTACTGTAGGTACTTAATTTCTCATTTTCTCTGGTCCTCTAGGTTAATGGTCATCCATCCTTCTGCTTTCCAGATTCCAAAATTTTGTTTCTGTCTCTCATTTGCTGTAGTTTACTCTTGTATATATTATCCTTGGGGCTTCATGTCTTTTTATTCCTCTTATTTTGTTTAATACGGTTGAGAGTAAAGCAGAGATAAATGCTTGTATTCCACCCTCCGTTTTTAATTGGAAGCGATCCCTTTTCCTTTCTAAATTTTATGTTATAACTCCATTTTCTTCGTTGACTTTTTGTAGTCTTTGAGAGTTCGGACTACAGCAGCTGCTAAAACTCCTTAGAGGGTCAGGTATTTGCTACGATATTTCTAGCGAAGTACGCTGTTGGGTGCTTTGTTTGCGTAGGCCCTGGAGAGAAGAGTGGGAATTAAGATAATCTCCCTCACATATATTATCAGTTCATCTATTTTTATTTTAAAAATAATAGACTTTTTTTTTTTAGTAGTTTTAGGTTTACAGGAAAATTGAATGGAAAGCTCAGTAGATTTTTTGCAAAGGTACAAAGAATTCAGTGGAGAAATGATATCCTTTTCAACAAATGGCACTGGCACAACTAGATACATCTATTAATACATCTTCCCCCAAAAGAAAGAAAACAAAAAACCTTCCATCCATACAATGTACCATAAACAAATATGAATTAAAAATGAACTATAGACCTAAATATAAAACCTAACCTATAAAATGCAGAAGAGGAAACAGGGGAAAGCCTTTGTGACTTTGTATTAAACAAAAGTTTCTTAGCTCTACCACCAGAGATGGAAATTGACAAGCTGATTCTCATCGAATTTCAGAACTTCTGCTCCTCAAGAGACACTGTGAAGAGAATGAAAAGCCACGAACTGGGAGAAAATATTTGCAAACCACAAAGCTGATAAAGGACTTGAGTTCAAAATATACTTAGAGCTCTCAAAATGCAATAAAAAAAAAAGCAACTCAGTTTAAAAAAGTGGATGAAATATTTGAACAGACACTTCATCAAAGAAGATATGTGATAACAAAGAAGCATCTGAAAAAAATCCTCATTGTTTGTGAAATGCAAATAAAAACTACAATGGAATATTCCTGTATGTTTACTAAGGTGTAAAACATTAAAAGGATTGAGCATACCAGATGTTGGTGAGGATATGGAGCAACTGGAATTCTCATACATTGCTGGTGGGAATGTAAAATGATACAAACATTTTAGAAAACAGTTTAGCATATACCTACCCTGTGACAGTCATTCTGCTCCTAGGTATTTACTTGAGGAAAAAATGAAAGCATATGTCCATATAAAGACTTAGACACAAATTTTACAGCAGCTTTATTTTTAATAACCAGAAGCATCGGCAAACAATCCAAATGTCTGTCAACAGGTGAATGGATGAACTGTTGGACTTCCAAACAATGGAATACTACTTAGCAGGAAACCAGAATTAACTATTGTTACATGAACAACATGGATAAACCTGAAAATAATTATGCTGAGTTAAGCCAGACTAAAAAAAGTACATACTGTATGATTCCATTCATATAAAATTCTGAAATATTTAAGCTAATTTGTAATGAGAGAAACATTAGTGGTTGCCTGGGATGGGGGGTGGCAGGACTAGGAAGGAGGGATTACAGTGGGCAGGAGGGAACAAGGGGGTTCCCGCAAAGCAATGATGGCTATGTTCATTACCTTGATGATGGGCGGTGGTTTCACTTGTGTATTAGTATGTTAGAACTTACCAAATTGTACATTTTAAGTCTGTGTGGTTCTTTTAATGTCAGTGATGCCTCAGTAAAGCTGCCCAAAAAAGGACAACCTAGACATTTATGTCTTAACTGTCTTTTAGTGATTTTAAGGGGGGAAAAAACCCTTTAAGTTAAATTCTGTCTCTGAAGAGTTAAAAGTTGTCATTAGAAAGTGCTCCACTAACCTGAAGTGTTTCTTGTCTCTTCTGATTTGGAAATAAAAAATGATGACTAAAGACTACTCAGTATGCATCCCAAATGGAAGTTGATTAACCTCTGACCTTTACACATCGTTTAATGAGGCAGCGTGCACGTGGGCACGAAGGCAGCTCTGTCAAAATGCTGAGTTGAGATTATTCCCTTTCTGGAGTGATTTGTGTTGCTCCAAGCCCCCCTAATTTGACTCTGGTTATGCTCCAGACTAGGCTGGAGGCTTTATGTGAATCCCAGTCAGTCACAGTTGTTGGCAGAAGCAGCCTGGTGGAGAATGATGTGTCGTGTTTTCTCATGTATAAAAAGATGTATGTGATCAACAGAAAATAAAATTTCCTTTGTCTCTGGTGAGTCCAATTTAGCAATTATTAGGGTATTTGGAGAAAACGTTAGTGTAGTCATTTTGTTTAGATTATTTTGTGTCCTGATGAGCTAAGAGAAGAGAGTGAGTGCTGAGAGGGGCCGTGTGTGACAGCCAACTGAATTTTCTGTGCTGTACACAAAGACTGAAAACAAATTGCCCACAGATTGAAATAATTTCCAGGGGGTCACCAGTGTCAACAACATCTTTCAGAATTGGTTTTCTTTTTAAAACTGGGAATTTCTTTCACGATGTTGTCCAGCTATGAAAATGAGCCTCGCATAAAACCTGTTTAGAGGCTTTGGAGGACAACTTGAGGCTCTTGGTGGTGCGTCATCCTTTTATGGGGTTTATTTCTATCACTGTTATCACGGCCATCACTCTCATCATTAAACATTTATTGATTGTCATGAGCAGGAATTTTTAAAAATCCCCACAGAAACTATACATTTAAAACAATGTGAAAATTAAAGACTATATATAGTATCATTTATGCATGTGGCAGGTCTGTATATGAGGAAATATCTGTAATTCTCACATAAGCAATGGAAACTTTTAAAAAATTAGCATCTAAAAGCAACTTAGTACCACAGGTAGTGGCTCATGACTTAGTGTGAGGTTAAATTAAATCCTTCTGGAAGCTTCCTAGCTTTATCATATAAAGTTGTCTAAGAGACTAGAAAGGCTCAGATGGAAGCAAGAATTGCAGTCTTAGTTTCATAGAAACTACTTGCTATCTGGGAGAGGCCGTGATGTAAGATAATTTTCTTATTCATTCACATGATCGAGATAAAAAAATAAACTCTAGAGGGAAAGGATCACTCTGTCATCTGTCTCACACCTTGTAGCACGAGTGCGTTCATTTTGGGGCATGCATTCATTCAATAATAGTTGTTGAGCCATTACTGTCTAGGAATACATATAGATAATAAGCAGTCACTTTGATGAGAACATGACAGCATAGAGATGTGACCTAGGTATTGTAAGAGGCACAGAGGAGACTCCCAGCTTCGTATTGAGGGTGGTAGCGCTGCTCAGAAAAGGCTTTCTGGAGGAAGTGATACCTCAGCTAAGATCTGAGATATGAATAGGAGTGAACAGGGCAGAGGGAGTAAGGAGGCAGAGAGGAAAGGTCGGGGCAGAGGCAAGCACACATGAACACCCAGAGGAGAGAGGAGGTGGGCTTGGAGCTGTTCTAGATCTGAACGTAGTTCAGTCTGGCTGGGGTATAGAAGGGATGGAGGCATGGTGAGTATGTGGCTGGGGAGGTGAGCAAGGGCCAGAGTGAGGCCTAGTATACAGGTCAAGGGCCTAGCATACAAAGTAGTTTTAGCAGGGAACTCACTTGTTTAGAATTTCACTTTAGAAAGGACTTAATATTTGATGAGGGGAATAATAATTAGGTTTGAAAGCAGATTACAAGATACTGTAGTAAAAATTCGTTAAATAGATGAATGTTAGTAAAGACACTGTCACTTAGCCCTTTCTGGATGTGTTTTCGGTCATTTTTATTCTGTTTCATCATATTACGCCTTTTGAAATAAACTCATAGTCATGTATGAATATACTATTGAAAATTTAAAACCACAGGGTAGGCTACTACCTCTGGAGGAGAGGAGACAGAATCCTCTCCCATTTCACTAAACTAGGGGGAAAAAATCTCCACGCACCATACACATTCATAGTGCTCTTACAAACACAGATTCCATGAAAACCAACTAAAATGGAAATAGAAATAAAAACGAGAGTGGAATCCTGTAATACTTTCTCATCATGTGAGTTGGATTTGTATTAACTCGGAAATGAATTAGGAAAACTCAGTGCATTTGGAAACTAACATGAGGGCTAGAAGTATCCGCACTTTGAGGTCAAGTTTTCCACATAACTGTGGAAACCGTAGCTGTAACCTATGCATGAAGCAGTCATTTCATGGATTCAGCAAACATTTATGAGTACAAACCATGTGCCAAGGAAGGTGCCGGAAGGTCAAGTGAACCAGGCAGTTGTAGCCCCTGCCTGCATGGAGCAAATGGTCAGTCAGCCTGTGAGGAAGAGACACACCGACAACTAGTGAGTGGGAGGCAGGGATGGTGGAACGTTCTCACAGTCAGTGCAAGACCCCCACTGCTGGGGGCCTGAGGGCGCTCCAGCACAGGAGGGTGGTTTGAATACCTCTCTCTAGTTTCTGCATAATCCCTGAAAATTCTCAGGTCTATTTTTATGATCCATGAGCTTCTAGCTCATGTTCGATCATCAGCGCTTTATCCTTTTCTGATCGCCAGAAATCTTGTATCGATTCCAGTTATTTTAAAAAAATATTTCATTTATTTATTATTGTATTATTTAATTATTTTGGTGTGGGGGGAGGTAATTAGGTTTGTTTATTTTTGGAGGAGGTACTGGGGATTGAACCCAGGACCTTTTACATGCTAAGCGTGTGCTCTACCACTTGAGCTATACCCTCCCCCTTGGTGCCAGTTATTGAATATATATATAAAATTATTTTTTTCCCCTGAGTTTTGCTGCAGAACCTCTCCACTCAGGTGGTGGGAGGGCTGACTCAAAAGCATTAGGCCACGGTAGGATCAAGGGAGGGCCTGGAGGGGTAAGTTGAAATGGATTCAGACCAGAAACAGAGTCTGCATTTTTAACAAGAGCCCCATCAGTTTCCCATACACACTAAAATCTGGTAAACCAACAACGTAGAAAAAATCCTAGTTCTCTGGGTGATCCCTTGGAGCGTGGGTGCCCTGATAACGGGTCCACTTGGGGACTGTTCCGTGAGAGAGAATAAGCATCCGCAGTTACCCAGCATAATTCGAGGTCTCTTTGTTGCAGTGGTTTAGCCTTCATTCTGAGCCATGCAGTGTTGTTATCCTGATTTCAAGGCTGAGGAGACTGAGATTTAGAAAGTATCTCATCAGGGCTCTCGCAGGAAATAGGATTCATCTTGCGCCGTCGGAATAAATAATAATGGGAGGTGTGGCAGGGTTAAGGACGACTGTGGGGTCCTCTTTCAAGAAGCGTGGCTTACCAAGGAAACCAGCTGGGAGCTAGGAGTTATAGTCTGGGAGTCAAGCTCTGAATGTATCTATGGGCTGTGGTGAGGGGGAGAGTGAAAGGGAAGAGACTGAGATTCAAGGATACGATTGATGGGATCCCCAAGGAGGCAGGGGGCAGAATGAAAACAGGGCTTGAGGGAAGAGGGATGTTTACTTCTCCAAGATAGGAGCAGAGGAGGGGCAGACTTATGTGTGTAGATGTGGTCTGTCTGTGATGTGTCTGTGGGTGACTAGGTTTGAGGGAGGTCTTAGGGAGAAGGGGCCATATCCTGCATGAGTTGAGGAGCTCTTGTATGAATCAGGTGGGGGGAAGTGGTGAGTAGATGTTGGAGAGGGCTGTGTCTAGTTTGAAAATCTCTCCTGCTCTAAGTCTTCTACTTTGTTCTTGGGCACATAGTGGTCCAATTTGAGAACCACTCTGGTCTGGTAGAAAGTCACGCTTCTGATGAAGAGTGTCCTATGGTAGATACAGTCTGGTAGAGAATTGCCTCAGAGTATAACCTGGACAACGGCATCCAATCCCAAACTGCCAGTAACATTTGAGGCATAAAATCCATTGTTGTTTCTTTGTCCTTCGGCAGAAGCTGCGCCCTGGCCCCGGGGCTTGAGCCCATGTGCTCACCTGGTTACTTCCAGGCATTGAGCCAGTATGTATAATAGGGCAGCTGCTTCAGCCCCACTTACTTGAGCCCCTGTTCAGAATTCATATGTGGAGCAATTGTTTGGAAGGTGCTATCACCAGAGTGGGCTGCCAGCAGTTCTGTGTATTATGTGCCAGACGGTCTGGAAAGATGGAGTCTTGCCCTGGGGGACTCAGGTTGCTTGCCACCTACTCTGCAGACTGGTCAGGGATGCTTGGGCCTGTGGGATGTTGTCATTTTATAATCATCTCCATGTTAGCTGGCTTTGCTGGCCAAACCACCAGGCCAGCTGGTGGCTTCTCTTTGGCAGCTATTTTAAGAAAAGAGTTTCTTTTGTAGAGACAATGAATTTTTTCATCCATGTTTGAATGGATTTGGACTCTCTTTTCCACTGCTGAATTATTTGTCCAGTTTTTAAAAAAATGAACAAGGACACATAATTCTCAATCTCTGTAACTTCTGCCTCTAAGTGTATAGGGTAACAGGGCTCCACTTTGCACTTGCTGGATATACCCAGGGAAGAACAACCACACAACATGTATTGTCACCGTGTATCTTCAGTTCTTACACCTGTCAATCACAAACATGCATGTGTGTTACATTATTACAGAAGAGATGCCAAGTTCTGAACAGATTCATAAATATAATAACAGATTATTACAGCAAAGACATGTTATTGCAGCTGAGGAGCCAATGTTGTCTGATTTGTGAAGACTTAAAGTACACCTACAGTTTAAAGTAGGCCCCAGGGCAGCTCATGGTGAGCCATCCAGCCCAAGGCAATTTATTGGCAGAATTAAATTCTGGTTAATTTCCTTAGTGCCCGTGTGTCCAGCGCTCTCATTAACTGCACTAGTTACCAATGAAAAATTACGTCTGTCAGTGCAGGGCACTTTGCTGAAGTGGAGCCAGCCTCCTGCAAAGTGCTTGGAAGATTGGTTTGGAGTGTCCTGAAGTGGTTTGGGGGTCCCCAGGGACTCACAGGCATGGTCTAGTGACTCCTGTTAGGGGCTCCTTTGGCCTCAGTGGAAGGTTCTGAAGTGAGACTGTAATGTCAGGCCCCGTTGCTAAGACAGCTTCTTGTGTTATTGTGTGGGAAGGAGAGGTTCAGCTCCACAGCTCACCTCCCACCACGGGGAGGGGGATGTGAAGGGAAGAGCAGAGGACCTGGATGAGCATATGAAGTAAAGGAAGTGCAAAGGCTGGAGATGAATCTGGAAAAGACTCCCGGGCAGAGGCGCTTACAGGGCAGAAGAGGCCGTAGTCAGGGGTAATTGCAAGCTGGAGAGCATGCAACTAATGGAGTTCCGGCATCTTGGAAGATTGTAAGGGGGTGAGACGAACAGGAGATGAAGATGACGTAGAGATGCGAGGTCTGCTCAGCAAGCTGGTGGAAGGGTAAACGGGGGGTGGAATGGGCTGAGGTAATATCGAAATGCCTGCAGATTCACAGGGTGAGTGGTTACCCTCACACGCAGGATTCTGGAGCTTCCTCTGTGATGATGTCTGCAGTTTTACTTGACAAAGCCCCATTATGCTCTTGTGTTTTCTTTTTGCCAATGTAATGGACAGAGGGATGCTTTTCCTAAGTGGCCCTTAAGTAAAGGAATGACTACGTTTATCTGCAGTCTCTAAATTGGCTAAGAACTTAATGCAGTGGGACAGGGCTGAGGGTAGGGGCGCAGGAAGAGGGCTTTGGTCAGACTGGAGAACATGGCTGTCGCAGACGTGGGGAGAGGTGATAAAGAACACGGCAGGAATACTTTGGGTCTATTCTGGAGCAGTTTGTCTTTTCCTTTCAAGGAAAGGGAGACTAGTGTGTGTATCAAATAAAACATTGAGGTGATGTCTTCCTGGAATGTGGGGGAACTCTGAGATTAATATACAGGGTGGATTGAGACAGGGGTGTCTTGGGAGTCAACAAAAGAGTGTGATTAGAATTCTCAGAGCACAACTGACAGTTCTAAGGATGAAAGGAAGACAGAAGGAAAAGTCAAAGATTCTCCTAAGGATTGTAGTATAGCTCTACGAAATTGAATGAACTGGAGTAGAGCAGCCTTATCAGCAGAGGTCTAGAGGAACCAACTAGAATAATTTACTTCATAAGCCTAAGAAAAACAGCTGCAGAAAATCAATAAAGGGGCTAGAGAGGAATCATGGTAGCATAAGGAGGCATTTTCAGAGGATCTTCCAAGCCCAGGAGGCATCGGAGGAAGCTATTCCATCTATTATGACAGACCTGGTGTTTTAGGATGAGAAATCCCACTCTTAGTGAACATAGCATATGGCGAACCACGAGCAGCAGGTCTGTGCGACTTCAGGGACTGTGCACTGTTTACTTACCTGCATGTGCTCTGAGGTTAAAGAGAAGGGGCTCATATTTTCACTCTCCTTGTGCTTTGTGATGTTTTCATCTCTGTAATTCTTTGTGTGTTAAAATGAAAAAAAAATTTTTTTTAAGATACCAGCATCCTTGCTCTCCTAATAAACCTCCCTACCACGTAGGGAAGAAAAGGCAAACTTATGACTATCGTTTAGCTAAAGCCTTTGGAGAGTGTAAACAGGAGTTCAGGCGAAGCACTGTAAGAATTCTTTCAGTAGTGTCTAATTCAGAGACTTAGAAATGATAGGTGATTTTCTAAGAGGAGTCCTGTTATTTCCTTCTACATACAATTGATCATTTTCCTCTATGCGTATTTCTTTATTTACATGACTACTAAGTGACTTTACTGTACTATTAGGTTAAAGTTATTAATATCTCACTTTGTAGTTTCTATAGCTATAGGGCAATACCAACGACATTTTTTTAGGATATACTGTTAAAGGTAAAATTTGAAAATTCTGGATACTGGAACATCTGGGATGTTTTGGCTTCCAGTATCTGAATTCCTTCCCTGTGTTAGGGGAGGTATCTAAAAGTTGAAAGTGATTGTTACTTCATTTTCCAGCTTTCCACATAGTTATGATAGAGGCATGTGTCTGAGACACGACCAGTCAGATGCATCTACCCTGGACTTCAAATCGGTAGGGGATGACAGAGAAGCGGGCCAAGTGGGAGTCTTTTTTGGCAGCAGAAATAGTGACAGCACCAGCCACTTCAGCAGTACTGAAGGTGGTGTAGGCTGGGCACCGACTGCAGGGTGGTGTGTCACTGGTGAGTTCTGTGGAACCAGTTTGTTTAGCAGTGGTTCTGGCCGTCTGGTCTTCCCTGTTCGCGCTCGTTTTCTGATCTTGGTCTTCTAGTCTTTGCTGTGACTTTGTGAGCTTCCCAAAGTCCTTCCAGTTAATCTCACTTTTGCCTAAATCAGCCAGTCATTGCCTGTTACTTATTATTGCAGTTTACATTTGTAGGTTTACCACACTGAAATGAGAGGAGCTCAGGTTTTTCCTTTAGATCTGTGACTAGATAACAGGGCGACCAACAGTCTCGGTTTGCCTAGGACCGAGGGGGTTCCTGGGACACACAACCTGTGGGCAGGTCCCTGTGTTGAGCTGGTCAATCCAACTAAGTAGCCAGGGATCTTCAGACAGGTTTCAACCTTGCTGTATCTGTTTCTTCATCTGTAAAATAGAGGCACACCTGTTATTATGAAATTCAAATCAGACCATTGTTATGAAAGTGCTTTTCAATATATAAAAAGGGCCATACAAAAACAAAGTGGCTTCATGCTTGAGTCACTCTAGGGTCCTCTGCATGGCTCCTTAGCGCCAGAGTTGGGGTCAGGGCCATTGGTAAGAGAAGAACTTGTGAAAATACCCAGTAAATGTTCAAATGTGTCTTAATCATGCAGGTCCCTGGGCTCCACTCCAGACCTGCTGAGCCAATAGTCCTGGGAGTGAACTCCTAAGAATCTGAATTTTAAAAAGTTTAAAGTAAAGAAAAAAAGTTTGAAGTAGAACTTTAAAAAAACTCCCAGAGGGTTCTAGTCCACACTAAAATTGGAAGGGCCCACTTGAAGAGAAGGAAGGTGCAGAGTGTCCTGCTTTCCCTTCTTACTGCATCTGGGCCTGCCCCGAGGTCTCTGACCCGGACACCACGTTTCACATCCTTGCTGCTCAAAGTGCAGGCTGTGGACTGGCAACATTGGCATTTCCTGGGCACTTGTTGCAAAGGTAGACTCTAAGGCCCATCCCAGTCCTGCTGTATCAGAATCTGCAGTTTCTGGTCTCCAGCTGATCTACGTGCACTTAAAAGTCGGCGAAACACTGAGCCACATCAAGTTAATGTCAAAGACAAGGGGAAGAAGTTACTTGTCAGGTATAAGGTGTTGGGCCCAATAGCTAACCCCCGCCTTTTCGCCAAACTCTCAACCAATTGAGAGTTTAGCCCAGGAATGGGATGGGTGTGGATCAGAATGCCAGCTTTTTTGTTTTTTACTGAGAAAAGCCGTGTTGGTGCAAGTGACTTAGGTGGAGTCAAGTACGCTTATTAACCCGTTCCTGAATTGACTGTAACCTCCTGAATGTCTGACCTCCCCAGAGGCTCTGCCTCACTGAGCTCCCCCATGGCCAGGGCAGCAGACTAGAACACACCCTCCTTGCAGGCAGGCAGGCAGAGCCAGGAGAGGAAGGACTCAGCCAGGACTGCCAAGTGTCCACTTCCCACCCCGCTGGCCCATTCCCACTCCTCCTTACTGTGAGGGAAGCTACCTTGTTCCACCTGGTGCTCCTTCTAACAACAGGCTGTAAAACACTGCTCAGAGAGCTTGGTGTCTGGGGGACCATGAGTCATGTTGGGCAGACTGTCCTAGTGGCTTCAGAGTCATCGTGACACTGAGTCTTCGATGCCACCTGGCAGAGTCTGGATGGGCAGCCCCTCTCCCCTCCTTCCTGCCTCTTTCTTCTGTCTTTGCATTACGTGCTGGCTGCACAGCTGTCAAGGCTGGGGAGCCCCGTGGAAACCCAGGTGGTGGTACATCTGCAGATGGACTTCTGGAGGCAGGAGTCAGTTAGTGAGTTGTACGCTTTGGGGAAGAGAGAGCTGCATGTCACCTCTTGCTAAGATCAGATCACCTTGGAATCTTCCTCTCGTCCAGGAAGCGGCTCTTGTTCCGCGTGTAGGTTTCTCACCTCTGTTACATGAAAATGACTCTGAATTCAGCCTGATTGCCTTCGCCTAATAGTGCGTTAGCGATCTGCAAAACCAGGCATTGAACCCCAGTGTGTCTAGCATGCTCTAATCATTTAATGGGCCATAATGATTTTATTATCTGGGTTTTAAAATGGGACAATTGGCAGTTTTTTCAGAGTGCTTCCAGGTTGATTCCATATGGGAAGGGGAGGAGGTAGGTAATATCTATACACCCAGTAACTGCTTTTTCAGATTACATTCATTCCTCTTTATTTTATTTGCAAGTGTAGGGAGTTCAGTTTGGTTCAAGGAAAGCACTGTGGTAAACAGCCAGCTTAAATGTGAGCAGTGTAAAGAGCAGCCGCTCGCAGAAACACTGCTACAGGTACCAAGACCGCATCCTGCCTCGGTGCAGACCGCACATAATTGAATCATGGTCAACAGAAGGCCATTACGAACCCGCACTGATTTGCAATGCTAATGTGGGGAAGACAGCTGTCACAGGGAATTAAATACGATCATTCAGAGCTTGAATAAATGAGGTGTCCATTATCTTCTGGCTGTGTTGCAGGCTGCTTAAAGCACACAAACAAATGATACTGTTGCAGTAACCAGCCCCTGGTTTTGTTTTTCAGTCATGGAAATGCAAGAGGGATGGAGGCGGGGGTGGGAAGATAAGGGGAGAGAAAAGAAGCTTGGCAGATAAATACAGGTAAGTGGGCGAAGAGTTTTGTTTCCCCTCCCCACTCAGAAACCATGGCGGCAAGGACATAATCAAAATTCTATCTTTGACGCCTGAAATAGATTTTAATTCTGTTAAAGATTTTTCATCAAGATTCATCCCTTCTCCTTAGGACTCAAATCACAGCCAACTCACAAAGGAGCTGAATGGAAAGGGTAGAGTGGGGAGTAAACAAAGCTAATCCTTTTGTCCCTTCCCCAAGGCCTTCTTTCTCATCCGAACAGGATAATAAAGATAACAGAGAACTTCTTCATGGATAATCTATCTGCCAATGAGCATAAAAGGTACTTGGATCAGTGCTAGTTTTAAAAATGCCATTAATTATCCAATTAACAGAAAAGGAGGCTTCCTTTGATTGGATCTGAGCAACCCATCTATAAATTAGTTTTCTGATGTTAATAACATGGAGATACTAAACTGTCATTTTTTGACACACAAAGTTAGAAACAATTTTTTAAAAAGTACTTTTAAGACCATTTCCAGGTAGAATATCTAACGCAGGTAATTCTAGAACATGGGTTATTAGTCCAAAATTATGTGACAATAGTGAGAGAGAAAACCCAGTCTCCAGTGAGCAATAGTGGCAGGTGAGACCAACTGGACTTTCCTTATGACAGGCAGGGTGCAAAATGATGCCTCATAGGTAAACAAGCTCTGGGAAAAAGTCCAGTTCTTGGTTTTTGGTCTTCCCTGTAAATTATCAATGAAGTTGGGAATCACTAAAAACAACAACAAAAAAGATAGTAAGAGAGAAATTGAAAAGATTGTGTTTGTATGTTTTTGTATAGCCTAAGAAACTTTGCACTGGCTATTTTTATTTTGTTTATTATGGTATATGAATTACTTTTACGGAGCATACAGGTTCAATTCAAGAAGGTGTATTTTTAGTTTCTAAGGACTCTGAGTACCTCAGGGCTACTGCTCTGTTAATTCTGACAGGTTGGTTTTGAGCACTTGGGAATATTTTAGAAATGGAATATGAATCCTTAACTGGACTTCTAAGCATTTGTTATGTGACAGAGCTGTAAGTGAAGATTATTCTTCCAAACTCACAATACAAGATCTTTCCCATCCAGGCTCATATATTTTGGGATGGTTAAAAATCTATTCCTTTTGAGAGAAGATGGTTGGTGGGATTTATTGTGATGGAAAGAGGGAAAGAAGGTTGGCCTTAAGATTCTACAAGAATTCTCTAGAACCTTGGCTTGGAGATACTTTAAGGAGTCATAATATCTTAATGCTTATGCTGGGAGGGCTGTTGCTAAACTACTGAATATAGAAGTCATCTTGTATTTAGGATTTCTTATTAGAAGCCTGACTAATTTAGTATGAGACTAAGTAGGTGTTCTGGCTGGATCCTTAAGCTTTTTTTTCTGAAAAGGATTTTTTTCTATCTGATTGCAAATATCATGTTTATAGTAAAAAGTTTCAAACAATACAGAAATACATGCTGTGATAAGTGAAAGGCCCACCTGATTCCAGCCTTCTAGAGGTAATAACTATTGACACTTTCATGCATATCATTTCAACATTTTCCCTGTGTTTACACAAATCTTTTTTCCCCTCAAATAGTATATGTAGTATAATTCCACATGTTTTATTCACTTAGATGTATGTCATAGGCATCTTTTCATATCTGCACTTACAGATCTATTTAATTAAAAAATGGCTGAATAATATTCTGCTGTGTATAATAATATTTATTATAATAACCCAGGGGTTGGCAAACTATGGCCTGTCTTCAGAAGGACTCCCTTTGACTGGCTCCTGGGAGATAGCGTCTGAGTCCTTGGAATATCCTGCCTGAAAAGAGTGTTTGGTACTCCTCAGACCTCGGGCCATGCTATGTCAGTTTAACCAGATAGTTAATGCCAACAATGTGGCTTACAGAGAACACCCATTTTTGTTTGCTTGAGGATGTGGGCCATGCTGTATTAGTTTGAGCTCTGGGAACCTGGAGACTGAGTAGCTAAGGTCTGTCACACAGGTGCTGCATGCCTATGTGACTGACGCTTGTAAATACCCTGGACACCAAGGCTTCCCTGGGTGACCTTCCTTGGTTGTAATGTCATACATCACTGCTAGGAGAATTAAGCTCTGTCCGTGCAAGTCCTCTGGGTGGGGAGGACTGGGAGCTTGCTTCTGCTTCCTCCTGGACTTGACCCCATGTGCCTTCTCCCCTGGATGATTTTCATCTGTATCCTTTTACTGTAATAAACCACAACCATGAATATAACAGATGTTCTGATTTCTGTGAGTCCTCCTAACAAGTCTTCAACACTAAGGGTGGTCTTGGGGACCCCTGACTTAAGATACAGATTTGAGTAGCTCATGTGTGTAGTGAGAAGGCTAGAGAGTGAGGCTTGAAGAACGAGAAAATGCCCTTGCCCTCAGCGTGCTAACGTTCTGCACAAGGTAATTTTTCCAAAGAATGTTGATGTGCTACTAGGAAGGAGTCATGGATGCTTGGTAGCCAAAAACAAAAAAAATAACAACAACAAAAACCAAAAATGGAAATAGCGATTGTCCACTTGAGTGTTTAAATTACTCAGCCTTTCTAAGTTTCAGTTTCTTCATCTGTAAAATGGGGATAAGAGTGATTACTGTTGAGGAGATTCTATGAGATAATCTTTATGCTCAGCATGCAGAAAATGCTCAATAAATGGTGTTTTTTGTTGTGTCTAAGAGTGAGAGTTTCAAATTCTGAAGTCAAACTGCTAGGGTTCAAATTTCAGCTACTTGCTAGCTTTTGATCTTACTCAAGTTACTGAACTTCTCGGAGTAGGAATGTCTTCATACATGTGCAGCCTGGCATTTGTACAGGGCTTGCACTTGGCTCAGTGCCCTGTTGCTTCAGCCTTAACATTATTAACGATTTTTGAACAAGGGGCCCTGCCTTTTCATTTTGCACAGGGCCCTGCAAATTATCCAGCTGGTCCTGTCTCTGAGCTTCAGTGTCCTCATGTAAAATGGAGATACTAAGATATAGTACATTATTTTTCAGTGGTCTTGTTTTTAACTCTTGGTATAAAAGTTTTTATCCTTTTTCATTTGTCTCCTTTTCAGATATAATATTATCACCCTATGCTCAGATGGGTCCATCTCATTTATTTAGAAAGAAAGCCAACTCTATTTCCAATGGGAAAGTGACATTTTAGTGAGTTCAAAGCATAGTCTTACACTTTGCAATGAAGACTCACACACCGAATGTTTCAACATCTTTTACAGACATCTCAGTGTTTTTATATGAAGAAATTGTTGCATTTAAAACTGAAGATATAACAAAATGTAGGACAATTCATAAACTTATATAACAGGAATATAGCCAGCCCTTGAGAATTGATGCTTTGATGCAGAGCATGGTAGGAAAGTAAACATCAGTACTGTTAAGTGTCCTCTTAGAACGAATTCTTGCAATTTTGGTTCCTGCAGTCTAGGCCAGAGAGAAATAAAGAACCCTGTCCCACTATACTGGGGAATGTAAATTTGAATGAAAGGTTGAAAACAAATCAACCATTTCTGAGTGCTTCAAGCACAATGAAATAGTTGTCTTTTTAAACAGAGTCCTTGTATTTAATTTTCAACCATTAGCAGGTAGGAAGAGAAATGGAAAAAAATGAAAGTAGCTTTACAGAGCAATAGAGGCCTATTGAGGTAATAAGAGGTCTGACGTAAGCATATGTTCAAATCCTAGCAATTTAAAAAATCTTCATATTCAAATTTCTGTCTTTAACACTAGAAAATTAAGTGTTGGGTATGAAATTCAGTACCATTTGGAGTCCCAGTCAAATGTCTCTAATAGATTAGGGGCATCTAAACATGCCACGTACATGCACGTGTGTGGTGTGTGTGTGTGGCAGGGTGTGTGTGTGTGTGGTGTATGTGTACTGTGAAGGTGGGGAGGGCTTCCTGGTGAGGGAAAGGACACTTCAGGTTTGCTTCTCTTTGTGGCCCCATGAAGGGCAATATACAGATGGGGACCAGGAGTTTACAGTTTGGCAAACAGGGTCTGTTTAAATTCAGAGGGAAGCTGTATTCAACACTTAGGGGAAAAAACTTAAAAAAAACCTCATTGAAAAAAGACCAGTTGAAGAATAGCTTGTAAAAAGTAAAAACACTCAAGTTGAGTTGAAAAATGAAATGCCTAAAATTCATTGAATTAAAAGGTATTCCTCCTAACTTCATGACGACATGATGAGAAAGGACAGAGAGTACTCGTCCAGCCACACGGGCAGGCTCCGCACTTCAGAGAGGGAGGACGTGGGGAGCGTGAAAGTAGCGGACCTTCTCCAGTGAAGAGCTTTTAATTTTGCAGTTAATAAATATCTGCTTTATTCTGCACCAAATTTCAGCTCACAAGGCCACCCCCACTTGAACTGGAACAAATAAGAGGAAAACGAGCAGTTGGCATGGGGTCCAGGGATGGGAGTGTGAGACGGGCATGTGGTTTTAAAATTCATTGTTCATTAGTTCATGTATGTGGGCTGAAAGCGCCTCTTCCAACCTCGAATGTCAGCGGTGTAATCATGCTCTTTATTACCATAATGATCATAAATAGTTACATTTTGCCACTTTGACTATGCCGCTTTGATACATTAGTTTTGAAAAGAGATTTTCTTCAGTGCCCCCATCCCCACCCCCACCCCCTGCCCCTTGCCAGAGTGGCAGAGGGAATTACTCGTGTTGCATCATGAAAGGAATCCGGAGGGTGCAGGAGCGGGGGGGGGGGGGGGGGGGCACAGTCGCGCGCAGCGCGTGTGTCCGGGAAAGGGTTAGTCATGAGTAGGACAGGTTCAATGTTTCATTTCCTGCCGTGGGAAAGTGATTGGATTTCAGTTTGGAGGGTATAGGGGTGAATCTGGGGTTCAGTTGCACTGCCTGTGGGATGTGAGTGACAAATCCTTTTTGTGTGTTCACGGAGGTATATACGTGCGAATTTTTTCAAGGGCCCCAGCGATGACAGTGTAGCTTGAATCCATGCCACGGAGTTGGCCAGAGTGTTAGGAAGAAGCCCAGCTGGGCTTGACAGCATATATGGGGACATAGACTGGAATAGTCTAGATTTTAGATTTAGCAACTTCTGTATTTTTTATTAAGTTCAAGAGAGGGGTGAAGGGGCTGATGGTAGAAATGAGAGGCCTTGGAAAAGCAACTTCTTTTCAGTGTTCTTAGAGAAGAAGATGCTAACTAAAAACCTTACAATTGGCAGTTTGGGGAAAATCATGACGTTGAGGATGAAACCTAAAAGTGGAATTCCTCCTATGGTACAGAATATGGAAAATTTTCAAGAGGGACTTGATATTTTCCATGTATAAGAATGTAACTTTTGCTGTAATGCACTTAGGCAAATAGGCTGCTAACTTGGAGGCATATTTCATTCCAGGCATTTGTTCAATTCCAGCCATGCTAGAATTTTTCCTGCCTGGATTTGTCATTGGATGAGCAGAGATATCTTGTATTCAGTGTTTCAAACCTAATGGTGTCATCTGAATGTGAGCTAAGACATACGATCATAGCTGGCTAATTTATAGAGTGTTACATACAAGGACAATCTCCCAGACATAGAGATTTAGGTGTTTGAAAGACACTCAGTGACACTTATAATCAAAATGAAAACCTTTCAGCCATCTTCTCCATCTAACTGTTGCTCCCTGATTGATTCTCATTAATACCCAGCCTTTTCTTTTCCCCTTGTCACTGTCTTTGATAGATTGGGTAGTATTTTGACTTTTGAAGGTGAAAGACACAGAGCAGAGCCAAGACACATAGGCACAGAGGTGTGGGCGATGGCTGGGTTGCCCAGGGTGTCTGGAGATGTGATGTGACATTTCAGTGGGGAGTAAGGGGTCGGAGGGGAGGATAGAAAGAGACATTGTAAAAGGGAAGCAAAAGATAGATTGAGGTCAAATTGTAAGGGCCATTAAAGGTCTGTGGGCTGCGATTTCACAAAGTGAGTCTGGCGGCGATGTGGAAGCTGCATTAAGGAGGACGAAGGACAGTAAGGGCAGAAAAACAATGGCGTTGTTGCCTGATGACAGAGGATGAGGCCAACTCTGCCCGTGTCGGTAGGAGGGGGAGGGGATGAGAAAGTTACTTCTTCCATAGAGCTGGAAGGATTTGGTGCAAGATGGGTGGATGGTGAGGGGAACAGGACAATTCAGAGAGGCCCCAGACCCAGGTGGCTGGGAAGATGACCTTGCAGTTCCCCACGGAAACCGGGGAACTTGTGCTGAGGGTGGGGTGCCAGAGTGGAGTCTGAGTTTCTCAGGGCTGACAGAACACCACAAAGTACGTGGCTTGACCAACAGAAGGTGATGTCTTGCAGCTGGAGGCTAGACACCCAGGATCAAGGTGTCACAGGGTGGTTTCCTTGGGAGGTTTCTAGGCCTGTTCCAGGCCTCTCTCCTAGCTTCTGGACATCCTTGGGCTTGTGGGCTTGTTCCATTCTTCACGTGGTGTTGTTCCTGTGTGCATATCCATGTCCAAATTCCCCCTTTTTATAAGGACTTCAGTGGTACTGGATGAGGGGGCTTGTGCTACTGCAGTGTGACCTCATCTTAACTAGTTACATCTGCAGTGACCCTATTTCCCAATAACATTGCATTCTGAGGTATGGGGGGTTTGGACGTCAACATATAATTTTCGGGGGAACACAGTGCAGTTCACAATAGTAGGCTAGGTGAGGTGGTAACGACTGGCTTCAGGCTCCTGTGGGCTCAATGTCAGCAGGCAGGTGGAAATAGGACATGAGCTGAACGCATAGATTTAGTCATCATCTGCATGGAGGGACCACTCGTGTACTGAAGAATTTTCTGTGCAGTGTTTTATAGTTGTGGAGTGAAAGCATTTGCCTAGGGAAGAAGAGAAAGAGGAGGAAGATAATTTCATTGAGTACCCCCTTATAAGCCAGGCATTCTGCCCAGCGCTTAGACAGCCGCTCTCCTTGAGTCCTCATGCGGACCCAGTGAGGGAAGCTTTGAGTGGAAACTGAAGCGCACAGTCACACAGCAGGAGGTGGCAGCGCTGAGATTTGCACCCAGGTTTATTTGATTTCACTAAGAGACGCTGCCTCCTCCTGGGGAGAGGATGCGGGGCACGGCAAGGGCTGGGGAGAAGACCCCTGAGGAACTCGGAGGAAGGGTTAAGGGCAGCAGTGGGAGCCAGAGGAGGGGAAATGAGAGCTGGTGAAGAAAGCCACCGGGAATCCAAAATAGAGTTTCCAGGAGCAGGGGGGAGAGCCGCAGTGCTAACTGTTTTCAACAGGCTAAGGACCTAGAAGAGTCTCTTTGGTTTAGTGCCCTCTCTGCTCTTTGAACGTCCATTTGATTAAGAAGTGAAATTATAACAAATTTTCGTCCACAATGATTGCAGGCAACAGATTCACTGTGAATTAAAAAAGAGAATTACTGTCAATTTTATTCCAAGTTCGCCCTACAGTCAATGTGCTGTTGGGGGAGAAACACCAATTCTGATAAATTGCTCTGTCCGTGTATACACATGTACCTCATGATAGCTTGGTGGCCGATTTTATTCTGAAAGTCTGAGCCTTGGGACAAGGCACCAAGGTTGCGAGTCCATGCTTCTGTGTGTGTGTGTACCTGCTGCTGTTTCGGCTGGTGAGACACGCTTTCATTTGGGTAAACCTGGTACAGCGGCTAGCGGAGGGATCTCACGAGGACAGTTGAGAGCTAGGTGAGGCGCTCTTAGGACATGTAAGGCTGTGTGGCGATAAAGAAGCACTTTCTTGCTCGCTGCTCATACCTGCTTTATATTCACTTCAAAGAAGGAAATTTTCATTAAAAACAAGGCAGTTAAAATGTCAAGGTGCCCATTCTCTTTTTTCAGACTCTCCTTTTCACATCACAAAATAAGTGCATTGAGTGAAGCATAAACTCCTGCTAAATAAAGTCCTTTCTTGGCATTCCTTGGAGAAATCAAGTCCAAGACCGGCGGTGAAAGGTGATTGTACTGTATCCACTACACAGACTATTTCTTCTAATTATCAGCATGAATGTAATTACTCACAAGCATCTCAGGCTCCTATGATCATGTCCCTTAGAGCATTTCATCTTTAATGATTTTTCTTGATAGAAAGCCAGTTGGAAGCATTTGTTGCATAACATTGCTCAACCAGAAAGAAAAATACGTACTTCTCAGGAGAAAGATCTGTATGCTTTCTTCTCAATGGTACTTACATTCTGCCAGAATTTGATTAGGAGCTGTCTTGGCACAAAGATTGCTAATGACCGAGTCAAATAACTTATACAGATTAAACAATTTCCTGGAAAAAATACAGTGTTGTATGACATTCTTTTTCTGAGAATACTGCAGTGCAGAATTGTACCCACTTAAGATGGACCGTTAAATCCTCTAACTTCTGAGGATACAGAGCATGGGAGGGACAGGTTCCTGAGGGAGTCTGTAGATTCTTAACTGAGCTAGTTTTCACAGAAGAAACTTTCAGTTGGGGATGAGTCCAAAGTGTAACTCACATAATAGATTAGGATTTTTAAAGCTGTTAAGTGACATTCCAGCTGCCATGTTCCCCTTCCTTCAAGAAATGAACGAACAACTCAGATAAATTATGGTCCAAATGCTTCATAACTTGCCCCTTGTCACAGTCTCTTGGTATCACAACCAGGCCTCAAATTCCTTCCCAATGTTCTTTTCATCGTCCCTTCTTTCTCTAGGATTAAGAGAAAATGACAAGAGACATCATTTGTCTTGCGTTGTTGTGAAACACATTATAAATGTCTTATATGTTCATTTTCTGGGTAACTAAAGTCTATCCCTTAAGCGTCACTTAAAAGTTTTTAACAGAACAGGTCGTCTTAAAGAGTATGCTGGACAAACGTAGCTTTTCCTTGTAGAAGTGGTGTCAGTGTTATGAGCGTTAATTATTTTGTTAAGATCCGTGGTTGCCCTCCGGAGTAACTGAGAGCCGCTGCTGTAGTAAGTGGATGGTACAGTCTAGTCACTGAAAGGCTGCTGCTCTAGGGTGGTGACTGAGTTGCTTCCCCTGACCCTTATATCGTTGTCATTTATCATCATGTCACCATCTAGTACTCTCTTATCCCTCCACTCAGCAACATGCTCTCCTAGGCTGCTTGTACTCCATGCAGCTGAAGGTGACCGGAAGCCCCTCCTGCAGAACCAAATGCAAGATTTTGTGATCATTAGGCGGTTAAAGATTTTAGCTTTCTTTCTGCTTGAAAACTGAGTCCAATAAAATGAAACATTATTCATAATGTCTATAACCTTGTGATTTGTTTGGAGCTGTAATCTGGTGATTGAAGACCATTCATTTTATGTATTCACTGTAGACCCTCTTAGAAGAAGGATGTAATTGTTGAAAACAAGGTGCTTACATAGGGGTCCTTTGTTTCCTTAAGTGACTCCTGATTACTGGCTCAGTAGCTCACCTTTCCTGCCTCCAGGTTGTCTTGTGATTTGGGCTTAGCTAGTGTTTGTTTTTTCTTTTCCAGTTTTATTGAGAAATAATTGACAGACATCACTGTGTAAGTTTAAGGTGTACAGCATGATGGTTTGATTTATATATATGACGAAATGATTATAGGCATTGGTTCTTAAGCTTCAGCATACATCAGGTTCACCTGGAAGTCTTGTCAGACCAGATTACTGAGACCCACTCCCAGGATCAGATAAGGTAGGTCTGGGGTGGCCCCCAAGATTCTGCAATACTGACAGGTTATAGAGGATACTGCCGCTTCTGGTCTGGGAACCACACTTTGACAGCCACTGAGGAAATCATCATTCTCCATTACTCTCCAGAAAGAAAGAACCAAGAGGATTTGAGGCTCTTTGGGACATTGTCCAGAGCTGCCTGTGTGTTCATGGAGTCTGCCACTTTGGGACTCTTGGTCAATGTCTTCTCATTTCAGAGAACAGACTCAGCTCTCCCACCCTTTAATTTGGGACTATTTAAAAACACACACTTTTGCTGGTGTCTTCAGTAGCAAATGGACTTTATCCTTGCTTTCCTATTCCAAAACATTTGTTATTTAATCAGATTTTTGCATACACCCCTCTGGAATTTCTTGAGTAATTTTCAAAATCAAAGTGTGATAAACCCCTGACATTCACTTTTATATTCTCAGTCATGGAGAACTTGAGTATCCAGCTCACAGATCTCATTTCAGCTCCAGCCATATTTATGTAGGTTGGTCTGTGCGTCTCTTCTCCCTCACTTGCATGTGTGTGTAAATGTGTGCACGCGTACACACGTATGCACACACATTTTCTGCACAGGAATTTAGGCTGATGCCACCTACAGACATCATCCACAGGAACTTCAACATCCACGTTATTGACTCTGCCAACCCTCTGAGCTCAGCACATCATATGGAAGCACCGCCCCCAACCCTCTTGTCCACAGTGAGAGTTTTTTTTAATAGTTTTTTTTTTTTTTAACTGAGGTATAGTCAGTTTACATGTTGTGTTAATTTCTGCTGTACAGCATAGTGATTCAGTAATAGATATATATGTTTTTTCCTTTTCATATTCCTTTTCACTATGGGTTACTACAAGATATTGAATATAGTTCCCTGTGCTGTTCAGTAGGACCTTGTTATTTATCTGTTTTATATATAGTAGTGTGTATCTGCAAATCTTGAACTCCCAATTTATCCCTCCCACCCTCTCCTTTCCCCACCGGTAACCATAAGTTTGTCATCTATGTCTGTGTGTCTGTTTCTCATTTGTAAATAAGTTCACTATGTCACTTTTTTAAAACATTTTTTATTGAGTTATAATCATTTTACAATGTTGTGCCAAATTTCAGTGTAGAGCACAAGTTTTCAGTTATACATGAACATATATATATATTCACTGTCACATTTTTTTTTCTATGAGCTACCATAAGATCTTGTATATATTTCCCTGTGCTATACAGTATAATCTTGTTTATCTGTTCTACATTTTGAAATCCCAGTCTGTCCCTTCCCATCCCCCGCCCCCTTGGCAACCACAAGTTTGTATTCTATGTCTATGAGTCTGTTTCTGTTTTGTATTTATGTTTTGTTTTGTTCTGTTTTTAGATTCCGCATATGAGCGATCTAATATGGTATTTTTCTTTCTCTTTCTGGATTACTTCATGTAGAATGATGATCTCCAGGTCCATCCATGTTGCTGCAAGTGGCATTATTGCATTCTTTTTTATGGCTGAGGAGTAGTCTATTGTATAAATATACCACAACTTCATTATCCAGTCATCTGTTGATGGACATTTAGGTTGCTTCCATCTCGGATATTGTAAATAGTGCTGCTATGAACAATGGGGTGCATGTATCTTTTTGAATTAGAGTTTCCTTCAGATACATGCCCAGGAGTGGGATTGCTGGATCATAGGGTGAGTCTATTTTTAGTTTTTTTGAGGAATCTCTATACTGTTTTCCATAATGGCTGCACCAGATTCCATTCCCACCAACAGTATGGGAGGGCTCCCTTTTCTTCACACCCTGCAGTGAGAGTTCGTGACTCCGGGCAGTGGTACTTACCTCTCCATCTCCCCACTCCCAATCTTCCCCCAGCGTTCACTCATGTTTTTGTTTCTTCATGCTCAGCCTGTCCTAGGAGGTTGTGTGGCAAAATAGGACGGGGGCTCCGGAGTTAGAGGTGCACGGGCTTAAATCCTTCCCAGCTGGGTAACCTGCGATCATTACATCTATTATGTGGGGCTAATCCCTGCTTACAGGGTTGTTGAGAGGGTTAAATTAGGTAATATTGGTAAAACACTCAGCACATCTGCACATAGCAGATGATTAGCTAATGAGATTCATTACTCTCTAGACGCTTCAGCCACTCATAGGGTTAGTCACACCTTGGTCTTCCCTGTCCCTCAGACTTGCTCAGAGTTCCTCTTTGGAGCCACCATGTATCATGGGGAGGCAGATGGCGTGGGGATGCTGGAATCCCAGCAATGGAGAGACAAGAGGATGACAGAGTCTAAGCCACTGAGCTTCTCCCTACATGTCACCCTGTTGTAAAGTTACAGGACTGGTTTAGGCAAGTTCTACAGCCCCTTCTGGCTCCACTTCCCCTAGACATGTGGTGTCTGTCCTTCTGTTGCTCCTCAGTCCCAGCCAAGTCTCTTGAACTTTAGTTCATTTGTATTTTTGCAGCTCACTACCTCTCTTCTTGGCAAATTTGCCTTCCATCTCTCTTTTGCTTGAGTCTTATCATCTCTGTTTTTCTACCATAAATCCTATGTTTTAGCCAAACTGAACCATCCACCATCCACCATTTCCTGGTTACTTTTTTCATAGCAAGCTTTTCTTCCTGATCTGATTCATTCTTCTTCCTTCCTTCCTTCCTTCCGGGAGGCAGAAACTTGTGTTTGTTGCCCTACCTCTGCACTTAGACTAGTGCCTGGCCATAGAAGGTGTACAATAAATATTTGTTGAGTGAATTCCCTGCTTTCCTGTAATGCTTCTGTGTGTAAATGCTCCTCAAGGTCACCCTGGTTTCTGATTAATTACGACAAGAGGAGGAAGTAAATCAGAAACCTGGTGGCATTGTCCTCAGGATGAGGCTCTGATCCTCCTGACATGGACTCTGGCTGCCTCTGCCCCCTTCCCTTGGCTGCAGCCTGCCAACCATGAGGGAATCCTCTCCAGCTGTTGGTGCTGGTCAGTGCATGCCCCCAATGGTAGTTGCTGGACTGCTGGCCGCCTTACTGGGGCTCTTTTCCACCGAGACATTATTTCTTCCCATTGGGCTTGTGGTTGAGATCCCTCAGGCCCCAGCACACTCCCATGATAACAACCTTAAATTCAATTCTTTTCATGGTGGACCAGCTGGCCCCAGTGACTGAAACGCAAGGGAGGAACTCAGAAAGCAAAGTTCCTGGTTCCCACTGCATGTGACTTCAGGTAAATCAGTGACTTAAAAAATACTTTTTAAGAGCCTGTGCAGATGGAGTATGTAAAAAGTCTAAAGGTGGGTTCTGTTCCTGAAGAGGTTCTCATCTAATTGGAAAGACAAGATGCATGTGCAACCTTTTATTTTATCTCCAAAATACTTCTCAGATGTGCTCACTTCTTCCTACCCTCACAACCTGCACTCCAGTTCTCTCCTGTCCACGCCCTGCACCCCAGCTCTAGGCATCATCCCCATCCCCTCTTGCCTGAATGACTACGACTTCGTACCTACTCCCACCATCTCATCTTGTCCCTTCTGACTATTCTCTCACAGGAGGATGACCTTGGAAAAAGTCTAATATCTAAATCAGACCGTCATTCTCTCGTACTTAGAGATTTTTCTGGACACCTCACCTTGGCTTATTTGAACCTGCTTGGTCTCCCCCTGCCTACCTCTCCTTACTCAACATGATCTTCTCCGTTTACCATCCATAAAAGAAATTCTGATTTTTTAGTGCATGTGCCATTGGTCTGCCTGGAATTCTCTGTGTCCCCACGATCCACCAGGCTCTGGTCTTCACGTGGCCAACTCCTTCTCATCTCTGGAGTCTCAGCTGAAAAGAGATCTCCTTAGAGGCCTTCTCTGAATCACATTCTCTGGTCATCCCATTGCAGGGCTTTTTATGTTTGCTTCATAGACCTTATCTCAGATTGCAGTGGTTACTTATTTACTTGTCAGCCTCCGTCACTGGACTGCCAGCTCCCTGAAGTCAGGGATGGTGCCTTCTTCAATGTTCAGTCCTTGAAACCTCAACACCTGCCCAGCTCAGTACCGGATATGTCATAAGCCTTCAGTAAACATTTTAACATGAGACAAATAATGGCTAGTAGCTGAGCATGCTGCTCCATAGGGTGGCGCTGTAACTCTGTGTAAGCCGGTGAATCAGGGACACATTTTCCTTTTTTTAATTGAAATATAGTCAGTTTACAATGTTGTGTCAATTTCTGGTGTACAGCGCAATGTTTCAGTCGTACACATACATACATGTATTTGTTTTCATATTCTTTTCATTATCGGTTACTATAAGATATTGAATATAGTTCCCTGTGCTGTACAGGAGAAGCTTGTTGTTTCTCTATTTTGTATGTAGTAGTTAGTATCTGCAAATCCCTGTAATTAATTTTTATTAATTGTATTTATGGTAACTGTGCTCTGTGCCAGTTGTCTTCAGGATACTTTTACGTAATTAAAAACAGTAAACAATTATTAGAAATCTTAAAATTATGCAAAGTTGTACATGTCCTGCCATAATGGATATAGTTAGATTTGTCAGGCAGGTGGTATATATTAAGGGCTCACATTCATAATGTATATCACACTTGCTTCGTTTAAAATCGGTACGGAAACTGTGATCTTCTTGTCTCAAGAAACATCTTTAAAAAAGACAATTGCACTTTGAGGGAGATGACCCTCCTTTCCCAAGGGCCTGGGACAGAGCCATCCTGTCAGTTCCCTTTCATACAACCTGGGAGTTGAGGGGGAGCTCTGTTATAAATCCTTCCCTGTTAAGCCTTGGATCAGAGCAATCTTGGTGGGTGGTCACAAAAGACAGTTTTCTCTGTTGTCCAGTTATTCGAAAACACATCCCATGGACTACTTAATAAAGTACCTGCCTTATGTGGTTGTAAGTCATTTCGCAAACACGCCATACAGAGCACAGTGTACATTTCTGAAAGAGCAGCTGCCTCTCTTTTCGTCTGACCTGACATTGATTCACCATCTTTGCTGGATTCAGTGACTGGCTTAGTGGCACTGGAACATGGGCTCGATGCCTGTTGGCAGCTCCCGCTGTCTGGGTGCCTTTCAGTTTCATCCCTTTGATTGTAGAGCAGTTTTGCATTATTGATAAATTACAGGTATGGTACTCAGAGGGAGGAAAGGGGCAGCTCAGAGTGAATGGAGGTGCCCTTGGGTATGACGCTCACTTGGACTCATCCATTAGACAATCCTATGTAGTGGAAGATGTGTTTATGGGATTAGTTATTAATCACAAAACAGGATAGGAGTTACTTGACTGCTAATTATAACACTGGATGAGCACATAAAAATCATCATCATAAACAATATCATCCCTGTAGGACCCTTCACATGAAATCAGTCCTGCCAGACAAATAGTTATTTACATAACATGAAGTCTTAAAAGAAGAGATCCTAAAAAACTAGCAACAATTAAATAAGCAAAATGTGTGTATAGAAGCTAATAAAAATTAGTACCTTAAAGAAAAACCACTGCAAGCTATGTTTTCTGTAATTATACTAAACCCTAGAGTTTTAACCATGTAATAGTAATTTTTTCATGTTTTTTTCCGTTATTGTCCTTTTCATTTACTTAACTATGTCTAACTTGAACAAACAATGTTAAGTGGGGAAACAGATGCGATTAAATAGCCTGTAATTATGTTTTTAGTCAACTGCTACCATTGCAGACTCCTCCTGCTACTCGGACCAGAAAAAAAAATGACCTAACTGATTTTACCAACTGCTTTGCCAGGCCCTGATGCAGAATAGATGGCCTTATTAAGCAATCAAAAAATCAGCCATTACAGAGGGATGGTAATCAACTGTGTTTATATAGCTCACACACTAGCCCCACAATACACAATCAGGACCATGAATTCTGCTAATTGGGTACCTTCTGCGTCCAGAGGTGCCTGCAAAGAGAAACAAAAGGGACTTGAAAATTAGTGTTTGTAGCAATTAGTTTTTGTCTAAAGGCTTAACCCAGTTCAGGGAAACCATGATTCAAACAGGGATTATTATAGCAACTCTGGTATTTAAATGTCTTCTGCCATTATTTGAGGTAGGATTTAGCTTGGCAAAAGTAATGTAGAGTCGTCCTCTTTTTTTTATTTACTTAAAGTGATTTTTATTTTGAACTTTTCAAAAATCAAAACCATTAAGCCATTTGCTGCTTTAAATTTTCTGGCATTCAGTGTTTTTTTTTTTTTAAACCTATGATCTTGCTCAAGACCAGTTGAAAAGACTTAAATTCATGTATTGTTGAGGAGCTCTGCTCAGAGGTATAATACAGTCGAGTTTGTTGTGCCATTATTTCTCTCAGAATGATCCACTGTTTAGCAGGAAAACATAGGGTATGATTCTTGGTGGTGGAAGAATAAGGCAGCAAGTGTTTTATTTATAGATGTATGTACAAATTCACATCTGAGTAATAGCACCAAAATAATCCAGAAAGGAGAATGTAGGTTCTCTGTGTATTTCATCTGAGGAAGCTAGCAGGGCATTTCCAGATGGGCTCCACTGAAAGCCAATGGATTTTATAAAATTCATTACAAAAAGCCTTTTGCCTTTTTCTTCCCTTTTAGTCTTTAGCATTTCTGACTTAATAATCAGAGAGACAAATCTCTGAGTTTTGCTTCTGTCATGATAGACTCCCTGCTATAGATGCTCAGAGGGCAAATTAATAGTAGCACAATTCAAGGGACCTCTTCACCTCCCATGCAAAGCGCCAGCTGCAGGTTCTGGCTTTCCTGAAGCTCTCCACGTGGTTACAGCAGGACTGTAACGACGACAAGAGGGATTAGGACGGGGAAGGGAAAAAAAACCTTATGATTCAGAGGAAGACCAAAGAAACAACCAATGTTTCATTTTCTGTGATTTACAAAAGGCTATGTGAGCAAATGATGGGTTCTTTTTAAATTCATTGATAACCTGCTCTCTTTAATTAGTTTAATGGTTAATCAATGTATCAACAAGTATAGTAAAATTTTTTTATTATTAACACTGAATTTGACATTATTAAGACAGAAATTATAGAAAGAATATTGGTACTTGGAAGACAATCAGAATGATAAGTGTGATAGTTTTAGAGACACTGTAACCACATTTTATTCCTGACTGATTACATTACATATTGATATTAGTGAGCATTAGTATGTAGTGCAATCAGTCAGGGGAAAATGAGTGAAATGTGAACTAATGAGAGCTAATTGTATCATATAATAGCAAGGACACAGAATTCTATCAATTAAATTAGTTTGAGATGAAACAAATATGAATATAATAATGTTTATAATAATGAGGCAATTAGAGCTAATGAAATAAATGCTAATGAAGACCAAGATCCCCATTCCATTTCTGTCCTTCTCGTTCTGATTCCTTCCAACTTTGGGTTGTGTTACATTCACCCGAGTATTTTCTGCCATTGATGCTGTGTCTGTGTGTGTGGGAGACGTAGGTGTGGGGACTGTAGATCTTCATAGTCTGCACGTTTCTTGATCTTACACTTGCAGAAGGCCCCTCGTGGCCAGGTGTACTCTTGCCAAGGTAGTCATCTCTGATGAATAAATCATGTCTTGTTCCACGTACTTGCTTCATACCCTGTCTTGTCTCTGTCTGGGACAGCAGTTGGCACTTGTTGGCATAAATGCTGATCTTATATTCTCCATGTACTGGAGCTGACTGTTCAGGTCTAGTGACTCCCCATTGTGTAATTCACCTGGATTCTGCCTGTTAGTTGATTTCTTGGTGTCCTGAAGTCTTTGGCATTCATTTCTCTTAATTCCCTGATACAAAGAGTCACATCTGGAATAGCAAAGCCAGATTCTTAGATACTTGGTTAGCAATGTACTCTAGAGGAGAAATTACAGCCATTCTCTCTCAGAAGATGGTTTTAGAGTCCCAGCTTCAGGCTGGTAAATTATTGAATTTAAGGAAATGATTAGGACCCCCACCCCTATTCTGTATTGTAATTTATATTTGAACCTAATAGTCCATGTTGCCGAGCACCTTATGAAGCAGTGGGTATAGGTATTAAAGAAGATGATGCAGCTGTGTATTTCTGAACAGTTTAGAAACTCATCCGTTTAGCTGTGCAAATAATGGATTAAGAAAAAAATGTTTTCTGTGGGCATGCCTATTATATTTATAAATGTTGCATTGGCAATTAATGGGAAAACTGAAAAATTTTGGTAATTTCCTCTTGATTATCTGTTAGGATGTTACTCTGGTTGGTGTACTTCAATTTGTTCTTAATTTAGGCTGGAGTGAGTTAGTGTTAGTGAATGGTATCTGTCCATTAAAGTATGTGGAACTTTATCCTGTGAAAGTTTCAACCAACTTTCTTATTTGGCTACTGTGTTTTTTATCATGTATATTATGGGGGTTTTTTTGCTTTTGCTTTTGCTTTTGTATTGCATTAAAAAGACATTAGAATGGGCTGTAAGTTAATATTTCACTGGTAAAAAGGTTATGGATTACACTCAGCTGGTTTCTCAGGCCGACACAGGGTTCCTGATTAGAAGAATGAAAACAAACATGAATTGGAAATGTCACTAACCTTTATTGGGCCCTGAGAATCCCAGAGCCTGCAAGATAGGAGGCTTTCCTGTTTTCAACAGTATAAAGAAGATTGAAACAAAACAGCATGGATCTTGGCTATTTACATCTTTTAATGAATGCTCTTCACGTTTGGGTTCCTTTGTCTGTCTCCCAGTTTTCAAGGGTTTAGCTATAAAAAGTGTGGATGGTATCACATACTCTTATAAAAACCATGGAGCAGACATCTGTCTAGGGTGGTTTTTCCTCCAAATTATGCTCAGTGTAAGGAGCATATATACAGCTGTGCATGTATATGCAGCCAATTATCCACTCTTAGTGTTCACTTAATTGGAAAGTATTTTCAGATATACTCTAAGTAAAGCTGTATGTTTAAACAGGGCATGGTGGAGGGATATTTAAGATCAGATTTAATGTCTTATGTGTGATGGGCTCACTAGGTTTGAATCTGAGTGTGGTGTTTTGAAAAATCTTTTGTAATACTACTCAGCCATAAAAAAGAAAATAGTACCATGCGACATGGATGGACCTGGAGATCGTCATTCTAAGTGAAGTAAGCCAGAAAGAGAAAGAAAAATACCATATGATATCACTTACATGTGGAATCTAGAAAATGAGACAAATGAACTTATTTACAAAACAGAAACAGACTCACAGACATAGAAAATAAACTTACGGTTACCAAAGGGGGAAGGGTGGAGTGGAGAGATAAACTGGGAGTTCGGGATTTGCAGATACAAACTAGTATATGTAAAATAGTTAAAACAACAAGGTCCTACTATATAGCACAGGGAATATTTGATACCTTGTAATAGTCTGTAATAAAAAAGAATATGAAAAGGAATATATATATATGTGTGTGTGTGTGTATACGTATAATTGAATCACTATGCTGTATGCCAGAAATTAACATAACATTGTAAACCAAATATACTTCAATTAAAAAAAATTAAAAAACCTTTTGTGATTGGTAAACAAATATATTCACATCCTAGGTCCCAGAATCTTATCAGAATAGAGGAAAATAAAACTAACTTAAACAGTCTGTGTGTCTATGAGCTGTAGAGCATCTAGAGGTTAAACTATGATCCAAGTCCAGGAGAGGATGCATCTGACCAGCAATAATTTGTTTGGACTGTAAATTTCTATTAAGATTCTCTGTCTCTGTTTCCTTACAGTGACTTGGACTTGGTTTGGACGAAATATGAATAATGTAGCATCTGAAACATATTAGTCTGTTTCTTTTCCCCTTCAATTTTCTCCCTGCTACTGCCTGATCTGGCACAACTTGTGACAAATTGTGCTGTACTTTTCACTGATTTCATAGCTAGTTTGAGAAAATACTCTATGGAGATCACTAGAGAAATCTCAAAATAAAACATATTCCTTCATCTGGATTGTAAATCTGTAGTAGATGAGGAATTTTAGACATTTACTAATGCATTTACTTGTTCTTGAATTAAAATGAGTTCTATAGACTCAT
Organism: Camelus bactrianus; assembly: GCF_048773025.1. Taxonomy (NCBI): domain Eukaryota; kingdom Metazoa; phylum Chordata; class Mammalia; order Artiodactyla; family Camelidae; genus Camelus; species Camelus bactrianus. Next base: position 53,486,228 of record NC_133544.1, on the reverse strand, counting down.
ACTTAGTCCAAAATTATTTTAAATACTAGTATTTCACAGTGCAACTCTGACCTATATAGACTTAATGACTTTTTTGGAGGCAAGAATTTAAATATTTGGGAAACACAAACCTGTGCCTTTTTATTCTCACTTTATCTAATTATGTATTGTTCTTTGAATATAGATTTTTGCTTTGTATCTTTAAAAGAAGGTCAAGGTAATTTTTTGGCCAGAAAGTATTTTCACTTAAAAAACATGAAGCATTTTCTATTTTTATTTAAAAATAGCCTTAGTAAAATTATATCTAATTAATAATAATATAATATAGCAAAGCTTATGGCCAAAGATTGAGCATTATAAGCAACTTTCTCTTTTCCTTTTTTAAAAATTTGCATCCTTTTTATTGAAGTATAGTCAGTTTACAATGATGTGTCAGTTTCTAATGTACTGCATGTTTCAGTCATACATATACATACACATATTCATTTTCATATTCTTTTTCATTATATTCATTATGTTCAATATTCAAAATATTGAATATAGCTCCCTGTGGTATACAGTGTAAACTTGTTGTTTATCTGTTTTGTATATAGTGGTTAGTATTTGCAAATCTCAAACTCCCAATTTATCCTCTCCCACCCCTTTAACTCCTGGTAACCGTAAGTTTGTTCTCTATGTCTGTGAGTCTTTCTGTTTTGTACACAAGTTCATTTGTCTCATTTTTTTTAGATTCCACATATGAGTAATATCATATGGTATTTTTCTTTTTCTTTATGGCTCACTTCATTTAGAGTATTCTGACAATCTCCACGTCCATCCATTTGGCTGCAAATGGCATTATTTTATCCTTTTTTATGGCTAAGTAGTATTCCATCACCCCCCCCACCCCCACACATCTTCTTTATCCATTCATCTGTTGATGGATATTTAGGTTGTTTACATGTCTTGGCTGTTGTAAATACTGCATAAGCAACTTTATTTTTAAGCACAAAGTTGGAAAACTTACTTGGTGGAAAGAAAGTTACTATTAGTGGCGTTATTTTTTATTCAAAAGTGACAATTTTATTATTGCTGCAATTTAAAAGACTTACTCATGCACATAACACTTTTTTGTTCCACAATAGTGAAGTGGGCTTTTTAAACTTAAAATTATGTTTCCTGTTTGGAAAACTATATGATTTTTTTCAGGTAAAACAAATCACTCAGGTTTCAATTTGAAGGATTGTGGGTCGGGAACTGAGCTCCAATTAACCTTGATGATTTATATAATTTTGAAAGTCATATAAACTCTCTTTATTAAAAATTTTTATATTGAATTATTTCCCCCTTTATCAGCCAGAATAGGCTAGGTTATGCTGCAGTAACAAATAACCCCTAAATCTCAGTAGCTTGAAATAACAAGGGTCTAATTCTCATTCACGTATGCATCAAGAATCAGTTGGGAGCTGTGTTGTGTCACTGTTGTCATTGAACGAATGCTAGAACTGATGTTGATGGAGTAGCGTTTACCTAGAGCATTGTCCATTGTTCAGGCCAAGGAAAAAGAGAACATGAGGAAGCACTGGCTCTCAAATCTTCCACTAACACTGTTGGCCAAAGCAGGCTGATCTAGCTTCAAGCAGCAGAGAAGTAGAATTCTACCACTAAATGGAAGGAAGAAAGACATTGCTACCTATAAATGGCAAAACCTTTTACCTGGTTTCACATGATGAAAACCCTTGCGATCTTTCTTGACTCTTCTCTTCTTTTGTACCCTGTGTGTAATCCATCGACAAATCCTGTTGGCCATTCTACCTTCAAAGTAAACCCCCTAACTGACCACTTGTGATCATTCTACTTCTGGTACCCCTGTCTGAGCCGCTGCTGTCTTTCTCCTGGACAATTGCTGTAGTCTGTCAACTGATCTCCCTACTTGTCCTCCTGCCACTACAGGTATCCCCAACCTTTCAAAAGTTTGCTTTTTGCCACTTCATTTTTATGAAAGACCTACATCAGTATCTGTTTGGGCTAACCAAAGGAAATCCAAAGAGGAGTTTCACTTTTACCAGAAAAGCAAAAATAGAAAATAGTGTTCATCATTTGCCTTGGAATGAGTTATAGAGGCAGCTCTTACTCCAGCAGTGAGAGAGGTACCATGAAACTCCCACTCAGCATCTCAGCATCAAGGCGCCATTGCTTTGAACTGTGTCTGTGAGCATCTGTGTTTTCTTTTGATTTATTTTGTGCATCTGTTAATGAGATATGTCCTAACGTAATTGCTTCTTTGCTTTACACCATTTTGGAATATGAAAGTTTTCATAGGAACGCTCTACTATCACATAGCAGGGGTATCCTGTGTCTCCGTTCCTCAGGACTATTCTCTACTGAGGAGCCCTAGTTCTTTAAAAATTGAAATCTGTTGATGACAAATTCTCCATTTCTTTCCAGTCTCACTTGGAGAAAACTTTGTGAATAAAGATTTTGATTTTTTTAGCAAAATACAGCCATTCTTTTGTTGAGCAGAGTTTGATCAAGTTTGTTACCTGACTTTTAGCCCACATATTATGATTCCCTGTGTTGAAATATAATCCAGAATTTACCAAGAATGAGAATTTTGCTAATGAACAGTTTCTTACTCTTCTTTCCTGAGGTCACCCCTTTCTCTTAAGTGGCCTAGTCATGTGATGATGATGATAAACCTGGTTAAAAAAATGATGCCCACATTTCTTTTCTTTCATTATTTTCAATACAGTGCCAAGATTAGAATGGGAACAAGGAGACATTTGTATCAACTTTGGGCATAATGTTGTTGAGTTAAAGAGTGGATTAATACACTTGTCTTGATTTCTTTGCCAATGATTCTTTAAGCTTTTATTGTTCTCTACTATGTCCTTTTGAGTCCTGAATAATTTGATGAAGACAAATTTGTATCATGTTCCATCATTTACTTGGTTTTTCTATCCAGGTTACCAAGAGTGAGTCTGGATCATGGTCTTTCATTTCTCTTACCTTCTGAGGACCTTGCACGTCTAAGAGATGGGGTAGCAACACCTGAACTATGGCCGTTGAAAATGGACTTACTGTGTCATTTCCTGGATTGTCATTTAAGGCTGCTCTCTGCAGCATACTTTCTGGAATTTGATTCCAATTTGTATATAATATAACTGGATATGTATTCTATAGATAAAGAAAATACTTCTTTTCAGAGCTTGCAGGGACAAATCAATTAACCATCCAGCCATGCACGGTACCTTAATAGTGTGGGTAGAGAATTGAGTTAGTTTCAACTCCTTCTCTCAGAAATTTGCCCAACATAGCCTAATAAGTTAGTTATTTGGTTAATGCACAGTATATTAAGTCTTGTACAAGAGGCCAAGACTATACTTTTCCTGATACCTAACAGAGTAGCTTCAGAGCAAATCCAATGGTATTTTTTCTAATTCATGCTCATATATCAGCTATTTGGCAGGAGAGTAATGTCTGCCGATTTGCTTAGTTTGTATTACAGAGAGAAGCCCTTTTTCTTTACAGGCTGTAAACTGTATTTCCAAAGTCACAGAAAGCACCAACCTAGTCAATTTTCTTTGAGCTCTTTTGACCTTGGGGATGAACTTTAGTGATGTGGGAGCAAAGTGTGTCAGCATTTGTAGAGGGAAAGCAGAGCGGGCAGCTCTCAAATTTGCTTCTGAGTGTCCCAGCATCTGGCTCATGGGGTTCTGAAGCTTCTGTCACCTTTACAGGGTCCTAATTACTTGAACATTGCTTGACTCCTTCCAACCCTTTTAGGTCTTGGAAAAATGAAAAGACACGATTTTATTGGTGGAGAGGGTGGCTAAATACCCATGACTGGAAAATGACGTCTTCTGTTTTCGCAGTCTAGGCAAGCCATTAACGAGCAAGCTTTCCCATATACTTTCCCCAAATTTGACCTGGTGGGACCATGTCTGGCTCCAACTAAATAGTCTGTGTTATGCCTAATATTCTGGGAAAAGGGAAAAAATATTCCAGCAAGGAATCCAAATATAGCACATGGTTGTTTAGATTAACCCTAGGGGCATGCTAACTCTAACTCTAACCTTAGACATATCTTGGAATGATTTGGCATTTTGGTTGATTACTTTGTGATGTTTGTGTATTTTTATGCCCTTTTTTTGCCTTGTTGCCTAGGCAAATACCTACTAGGCTAAGTCTGGTTTTCTGTGCTTCCATTATTTTTTATCTGTGACAACTGACTCACAGTTTTACTTTGAATATTATGAGGAATTCCCCTTGCTATGCTTACTTGAAAAGGCCTGGCTAAGCTACAGAAATGACATAGAATGACTGTAATTGTCATTAAAGTGGTGAGTGCTGATCTGTAAGCCTACACAAAGACATGTTAGAACGGGCTGCTTTCACCTTTGTTGATTAATAGTTGTAAGTTGAACTTGAGAGGAGAGGGGCCCTTTGCTTTTGTGGCCTGTAGGAACACAAGGGATGCTGGGACTGTGCTCTGGCCCTGCTATCCCATGCTCCAAGTTCCATTCCTATGCTACTTGATTGACAGTTTAATCCAGATGACTAGAATCACAGAACCATTTTGAAAGAGAGAATGCACTAGTAAGAGAACAGATGGAGTAGCCGCTTATTGAAGGATTTGTTTGTGCATGTCACTGCTAGGGAGGCACTGCAGGGGATACCTACTCTATCTGGAACATGCGTCATGTATAATAAGTGATATAAAACATGTAAAAAATAACCATAGTATAGGATAGTCTATGATAAATGTCTTAAGAATGAAAAAAGAACAATGGGAGATCAGAGGAAAGAGAAGTTTCCATGTGATTACAGGAGTGATCAAGGAGGCTTTATGAAAGGGGCTATGTTTCTATTAGTCTTGAAGGATGGGTAGATTTAATGTAAAAAATCCAATTATAACAGATCATTAAATTTTTTTTGGACAGATGTAAAATCATAAAGAAGCAACAGAATAAACAGGATTCTGAAGTTCTGGAAAAAAAGCAGAAATAGCACAGCCAACCCCATGCTAGGAGGACTGAGGTGGGGAGGAGGGCATGCACTTTGTGGAAATGCACAGTTGGAGGCGTAACCACACCCCTCTCCCCACCATTTCTCCCCTGTCCCCAGCGGTGAGGGTCATGGGTCGTTCCTCTTGTCCTCCACCCCAATAGAACTGGCAGCTCTGGAATGGTTCCCTGCTTCACTTAAGTTGGGGAGTATGATCTGTCTTGTTTGAATGTTGCCAAGCCACCAGGAATGAGGGGAAAAACAATGTTATAGCTGAGGAGGTTGGTAGGGGTTGGGCTGGGAGGCAACTCTCATTTCCACCATGCAGTGCAGCAAGGATTTGAATGTGTCCCTTGGATCACTGAGATGCTACAGAAGGTGGCTGGGCTTTAGCTGTCTTGCTGGTTCCCAGCCACTCAAGAGGGTTGTTGGCCAAGCAAGGAGACCCTTGGGGCAAAAGGCCATGGGTGGACTGCAGAGGATGAAGAAGTCAGACTTGAGACAGGTCTTCCACATCAAGTCCTGTGTGAGCCCCCAGCATACCCCACAAGAGAGCTGACATTTGAACCCAGCCACAGAGATAGAGCCAGTGAGGGTTGTCCAGTTGTCCAGTGAGCATTGGCCAAAGACACAGGGACAACCAACACAAACAGGAGAGGTGGTCATTATCCTCTTCCTTCAGCTGGAGGAACACCTGTAAGTACTGGCTGTGAGAGGGGGAAGCACCATTCCTCCCCACACCAGGCTTTGGGAACCAAATGCAGCCACACTAGAGAGGGAGGGACGAAGGGGGTGGGCAAGGTGTGACGTAGAAGGAAGGTCTTAACATGAAAATGAGAATGAAATTTTATAATGAAGAGGAGTCTTGAGAACCAGAATGAGAGTGCTTTAATAATCAAAATGAGTGAAAGCTTACGGAACCAGCCATAAATAAAGTTAGGTGAGGGCAACACCCAGGAAGAAGGGTATGTGATAGAGCATTTCACAAAAGAATCTGGCATTGGGGGAGAATCTGGAGGGAGAGGGAAGAGTGAGGAAGGGAAGGGGAGGTGGGAAGAGCAGACGTGAGATGGCGTATAGGCTGCTGGTTGCAGGACCAGGTGAGCTGCGTGAGTGCTAACCTTGTGTTTGAAGAGCTCTAAATAAAAAGTTACAAATATTGGCCTTAAATTACTTTAAAAAATCCTGTTTTTTTTAGAATACTTTGTTATTTGCATATATCTGATCAATTTTTATTTTTCCTGTTGTATTTTATTTTTAATTTTTAAAGCATCATAGTTTTAACAATCTTTATATCTATCTTCACTTTGTTTTCACCTTTGTTTTTACATTTTAAAATCTAACTTTTTCATATATTAGAATCTTATCCTTACTTTTCTACATTTCTGAGTTTCTTATTTTAGATTCTTGATATTTTATAGTATTTTCTAATTTTAAACCTTTATTCTTTTTATTCTTTCTACTCTGCAACTGTCTTTTTTTGTCTTCTTAATAGTTTATGTGATTGACTTCTTTTTTTATTCTTAATGTTATCCTTTACAATTTTTTTTGTTGTTGCAAATGTTTATCTTGTTAGTAGTAACTACAGACAGAATTGGAAGAATGCCTTTCAAACTACTCCCCTCAGAGTTGAAACCCTCTCTTTCCCTCCCTGCCACCCTGTTAATACCCTACCTCCACCACTCTCTTTTTAGAATTTTCCAAAAATTATTTAGGCTTAAAGCACTTCCTAAAAACCTTGCCAGTCATATTGTACAGATAGTACATTTGATTTGCTATTGTTGTTATTTCTTATATCATACAGCTAGTGGTCTCTCCATGTTTCCTAAAATATGCAGTCCTGCCATACCACCTTTGCCGTGTGTGTCAGCGTGCAGAAGTGGTTTGGTGCATCTTGGACTCAAATATCTGGTCTGATACTGGCTTTTGTGAAACCCCTTTTGGAATATTATTGCTATTCTGACTGTTGTCAGTTCTTAATTATTTTAATAATAGGAGTATAGAAATGAGCTTTTGAAGTTTATTACTGTACTTTGAAATAAGTGTCTGTGCTTTTGTGGTTGCACCTAATATTTTTCTCCAAGCCATTCTAAAGAGACCTGCCTTAGGAGACTGAAAATTCTCAATGTGGCATTTTTTTTGCACTGCTTGCTTCTTTCTAACTTTGTACTGTCTCTGTCCTGGAGAAGTGACTCTGTGCTCCTCCAAACTGTCTTTGAAGCAAGGATAATTTTTCTGTTTTCAAAATTTTCTTTTAGGGTCATAGAAGACAAATAGTGTCTAAAACTTCAACAAAATAAATAATTAGGTATAAAATGTATATAAAGAAAATGAGATTTGTCTTGGACTCTGTGTCCACAGGGGGCAAACTGGGTTCTTAAAAGATTGCTGAAGACCTATCCATCATGGTAGACACTGAAAATATTTTTAAATCGGTCTCCTACAAAAACCAAATATTGAGCATCTGCGCATGTGTGTAAGGCTTTGATCTATTTACAGGATATAGTTCATTAAGAATGGTTCAGTTTCTTAAGGACAGAGTCATATTAACCAAACTCTTGACAGTTGATAGACAGAATATTTTATTAATCTTCACTACAGCAATGTAAGGGATGGGGCACTGTCCCTGTAGAACTACCTCGAAAGGTTTAAAGTCAGAAGGTGACCTGATGAGCTTGGAATCAGGTTAAGGGGAGTTAATTATGAACCCTGTATGTTTAAGGCATCAGGGTGTTGACCTATGAGAGCCTGAAGAAGCTATGACCCTAATAAGGAAATGGCTCTTTGGACTGGTCAGGTCCTTGAGTGAGGCCATGCTTTTCCTTGGACAAATGTGTGGATAAGCATTGATTTTCCTATGTTCCATCCCAGCCAATCTTCCTCTAACCAATAAGTTCTTTCTTTAAGGATGTTATACTATGGATTAGCTTAAAGTCAGGTTCTAATTTTCCCCTCTTTCTGGCCTAGGAAGTGTTTGTCTCGATGATACGTATTAGGTATAGGTGATTCTTAGGTACTGATTTTTAGCTAACTTTCAAGAATCGTAATTATCACTTTAATTATCACTTAAAATGTAAAAACACTATTATACTATGCTTTGCAATAACATACATTATTGATCTAAAATGCTAGATGGGAAATTATGTAAAAACTCATATATATACATATACATATCTTTGCCCAGTGAGATAAGTGCTTTTAGACTTTCTTAATTTGGGGTGTTTTGTAGCCTGTTTTTGACAAATTTAGTTGAGGAAAAGATCCCAGAAACCAGCTGTTGTTAAGAGCATTAACAGGCAATTATACCCTGCACTAATGTTCAAACAAGAGTTGATGTGTAAGTTGTAACACTCTGCATATGATAAAGACTCTAGCACAGTTATGACATCATTTAATGACCTCCATTGATTATTTCACCACTTCAGATGGCAAGGTAATTCACAAATAATTAATGAGTGGATGTTTTCTAATTATATAATAAGAAAAAAGTACCATTTGTGTTTTAGAAGTTGATGGTAAGAAGGCTTAAGATGATAAAAATGGTATTAAATTACAATTGAGATCACAACTCCACTAGTAAGAGTCATTCCAATGACAGATACTGGTGGCCTCCCTGAAGAGTGTTGTACTCACACCCCGCTATGCAAACATTACCTGCAACCAACTTGCAATCAGTTCTAATAGGATAGTATCTTAAAACTGAAAAACCCTTCTATCTACGGTGATTTTAGTTGATAGAAAAATTATTGCAGCATGTAGCTCAAAACCTATACATCTGAGTTGGTCAGTGAAAATATCTTGATGAATTAGACAGACATTGCATTTCATCTGTCACGTGTTAAATGCTCCAGGTAGTTTGAAATATAAGTTATAAGAACTAGTTTCATAGGAGGTGAAAAATGTATATCTGAACGTTCCATGTCTCTATGGGGAAACTACTGTATAGAAAGATTAACTTTTAGATATTATTTTTCTTTGCTAAAGGAATTATCTTGCCCCAAGCCATTTTCTACTATATTTTATTAATATGTAATCAAAGTCATTGAGTGTTCACTTACTGAAATGTTTGGTTACTTCCAGCACTTTTCTTTTTTTATTGAATAAAGAATTTTTTAAACATTAAAAAAAATCCTTATTTATGAAAATTTAAGAGGTGCCAAATTACACATTTTAATCATACTATTAATTTGAGGATATGTTCTTCTTGTCTTAGACCCTATGTATCATCTCACCTCCCCTTTTTGGCTTTTTTCTAATGAAAATTTAACATTGCATTCTTCATCAGTGATAGTCTGACGCCTCCAGATGAGAGTGGTGGATTGGGCCTTAACAAAAGGAAGACCTTAGTGGGTACCTAAAATTTGAAAACCTCCTTGCTTTTATTGTGTCCATTGTGGGCCACCAAGTAATTGCCACTGCTTGTCACTAGCTCCTCTAGCTTGAAAATATTTCATAAATATTTTCTGTATTGCTGAATAATGATGATGAAGTCATGGAGCTGAAGCTAGGTCTCTTTTTTAAAAGGGAGGCCCAGAAAGGACTTTCAGACTTGGTTGACAGCTCTCTCAAACAGGACATGTGTCCTTAGACACCAGCAAATCCTGCAAAAGCCTGAGGTTTGCACTTCTTAACCCACACATAGGCACTCCAGGGAGCGTCTCACTCTTGTACCCTGAGTAGAACTTGCTCTGCCTCATCTTGCTGCTCTTTCCTTGGTCCCTCAGTATCCCCTCGTGTCCTTGCAGCTGGAATCCCCCAACAGCAACCTCTCTCCCACAACAAAGTGTGTAGACTTGTAGGAGGCTAATTCTCTTCCTCCATCCCACCCCCAACCTTGACTGTGACTCTAGGGGCCATACGTACAAGGAGACATTTACACAATGTACAAAGATATGAGAATGTGCCAAGGCATGAGGCAAAGAGAGGAGGAGAAAGGTGGAACTCCCTCAAATGAATAATTGAAATTTTCTTCTAATTTTTAAAAATTAAACATTTTTTTCCAGTCTTATTGAGATATAATTGTCATACAGCACCATGAGAGATTAAGGTCTACAGCGTAATGATTTGACGTGCCTACATCATGAATTGATGACCACAGTGAGTCAGTGAGCATATGTTATCTCATATGGACACATTAAAGAGAGAGAAAAAGCTTTTCCTTATGATGAGAACTCTTAGAATTTACTCTCTCAGCAGCTTTCACTTATAATGTAAAGCAGTGTTAATTATCTTTTTCATGCTGTACATTACATACCTAGTACTTACTCATCTTATAACTGGAAGTTTGTACCTTTTGGTCACCATCTAATTCCCCATCCCAGCTAGCAGCCAATCTGATCCACAAGCACTATGTTAGTTCCTGTTATACAAAATAGTGATTTGATATTTCTACACATTTGAAACTGATCACTGTGATAAGTTTAGATGCCTCAGATGAATAATTTTTATCTTTTTTCTTATCACATGTACTCAGGCTTCAAAATGGTTGTCGTTGGTTTTAAATGGATGCGTACTATGTCAGAGGAGTCTCGTTTTCTTAATGTTTTCTCCTATGGTTGGCATTTAAAAGGGTTTTACCTTAGTGGAAAGCACTGCAGTGAGTGTATTTGTGCTTATGGGATTTTTTTTTTCTTTTGTTGAATTAAACAAGATAATATATGTGAAGTACTAAGCACAGTAAGTAGTAGTTTTGTTTTATTTCCTAGAATAAATTTCTGGGGTATTTCTTATTAAAATGTATGAGCAATTTGCTGGCTCTTTATTTGTGGGGTCATACTGCTTTCCAAAAGGTTTATACAATAGTTTTAGCCACATTTTAAAACATTTTGCCAATTTAAACAGCATCAGTTCCTCAGGTTTGTTATAAACAGCAGTAAGAGTGAGCTTTGCTCCTTTATATGTATTTACTCTTGTTCTATAACTTGTCTGTTTATATCTTTGGTATTGATATTTCTCTCAGAAATAGCAATCCTGCCATCACTTATATCAGTTTCTTTTTTATTAAACAAAATAAAAAAATTTTCATATTTTAATGTCAGTTTTACCTTTGCAACTTCTATACTTCAAGGATAAGAAAGTTAACATTTCTTCATTGATCTGACAATTATTCTATGCTGCTCATTTTTCAAAAATTTGATTTTCTATAGCAATCTCTAATCTGTCTGGAGTTAATGTTCTTATGGGTATAATGCAGATACATACTTTTAACTGTATCTTGATTTAATTATCCCTAAACTATTTGTTGGATGATCCTTCCTTCTCTGTATTTAATAATATGTTATTTTATAATATATTCATATTTAAGCTGTATAGTTGGTATATTTTTGATCTCTCCATTCTGTTATATTGACCAGAATGTGCACATTTATTCTTTTATTTTCAAATACACTTACTCTTGTAATTCTTTTTGCTTTATAAATAGCTGCTACAGAGGCTGGTTATGTGCCTTTCTTTTCCTGTTGTCCATTCAAACAAAGGCTGGACAAGTTATCTATGGTTAGTGCCATAATGCACTATATTGTGCTGAATTGTCAATAATAATAAAGTTGTTTGGATTTTTATTTGTAACCAGACCTAGTGATAAATGTGACTATTATGACATATTGTATTTCTGCAGCCTCGCGTGGCAGTTTTTCAAGGTGCTGTTTAATACCAGACCATCTCTAATCTTAAAAACTTCTCAGTTCTCTAGAGCTATGGTTTCCCTAGAGCGTATATTTCAGATGCAACTTTGGCTTTCTGGTATTTGCGATCTAATGGCCCTTTTGTATTTTTAAAGAATTTCAGATTGTCACTCCACCCCTATGTGGATATTTCATATGTGTTTAACTAAATTTTGCTTAGAAAAAAAGGTTTATGTATTTTGTTCCCAGTTTTAGATATTTCAGTTAGTGGTGCCTTTAATAAAAGGTAAAGGACTTGATACAACCTATACTTTGCCTCTGCTCTTTTCCAAGATTCCAGTGAAATTACAGAACAAATAATAAATTCATAATTATACTGCACAACAAGAAACGTGACACAGTGTTCACTGTGGATTAATGTAGGGAAATGTTCACTTTCGTACAGAGGTCAATTGCCTTAGCCAGTTTTTGGAAGGCAAATTAGGCTGAAGATAGCAAAATAAAAAAGTATGTATCCTTTGAACCAGCAATTACACTCCTAGGAATATGTACTCCAAAAATATTTAAACATATGCCCAAAGATGTAGGTGTTAGGATATGCAACAACCTGAATGTTGATAAAAGGAAAATCAATAAATGAATGGATGAATGTGTATATCCATTTAGACATTATTTGTATGATTATATTTATAAATGTTACATATTTATATATCAAAGTGTATGGCATTAGAATGTCTTGAAAATGAAACAGAAACAGACTCACAGACATAGAAAACAGACTTATGGTTACAAGGAGTGGGAAGGGAAAAATTGGGAGTTCAAGATTTGCAGATGCACACTACCATATATAAAATAAATAAACAACAAGGTCCTACTGTACAGAACAGGGAACTATATTCAATATCTTATAATAACCTATAATGAGAAAGAATATGAACAGTAATATATGTGTATGTTCATGTATGACTGAAACATGATGCTGTATACCAGAAATTGATACAACTTTGTAAAGTGACTATACTTCAGTTTAAAAAAAAATGTAAAAAAGAGAATGTTTTAGAAACGTTTACACACTATTTCCAAGCAGTGCTACCATGAGAGGGCAGTGGGATGTAGCTTAAGGGTTGTGAGGGAATAAGATAAACTTTTACTTTTTTACTGTGAACTTTTGCATTGTTTGAAAAATTATGAGTATCCAAGATTGAATGATATGCGTGAGGTTTCATCTAGCGAGTTTCACCTGTTTCATTTTTCCATGAATTCATTTTCCACGAATGATCTCTCACATCTCTCTGCTTCTTCTGATTATAGATGATCCAATCTCATGATTTTTCTGTCAATTTAAAAAAGAGTAGAACTACAATTTTATGGGTTAATGGTTTGGATGACATTCATCTCTTGATATTATGGTTTCTCAAAGAGTGTAGACTGTTAAAAGTCTAGTATGATTTACTTGTTCTGCATTCTCTAGAGAGAAAATGTGGAGCTTGAAAATAGGTTCAGCTTTTAAATAGCACAGTTGTTGTTTTAATATTTAAATATCCGCAGCACCCTTGATGCATTGTCGTGTGTAGAAGAGGCGTGTTGTGCCTTCATTATTTCTACAGTACAAACTGAAAAAACACACTGAATGGGGAACCGGAGGCCGAGCAAGCGTATTTTATTTATTATGGTAATCCTCCTCAAGTCCTCTCTTCCTGCCTTTGATCTAGGTGAAAGCAAGCTGGGAACCTAATTAAACCAGTGCTGAGCGAGACCAGGAGATACGATGCAAAAAAAAAAAAAAAAAAAAAATTCTGACCAACCAGATTTTGAAGTTAATTAAGAGCAATATACAAATAATCCCTGCAAATGGTGACATTTAAAAATGCATTTTGATATTCTGAAGCAGTTATGTAAATCACCAAGAGTAAGACTCTAGAGGAAATGTAAAACATGCAGGCTCACCTTTTAATACCTTTTGGTAATGTTTTCATTAGACTTAATGTGTGCAGGGGGGAAGGAGGGGAGGGAAGACTGTGTATTTGGAGGTAATCTGATGGCAGGAACGTTGTAGCCTCGTGAAATGTGGAGCTATTGAGGAGAGGCCTGCCAAGAGGGAGACCTGTAGGTAAAGGTCAGTGACGACAACTGAGGAAACTAGTGATATTCTCTGGTTCTGTGATGGTTCTGACCCTGCCTACAATGTGAGAAGCAGGAACTAACAAGAATCAGGTTTAAAAAAGGGCATGGCCTTAGTGCTTGTGAAAGTGCATCCCTTGGATGGGCTCTTGGAACAAGGATGCAAAAACTAGAACCATGAAGCTTCATCATTTACCTTACACGTTGCATATGACTTTCAGGGAATCTTAGTTCGTGGATTTCAAAAGGACAAGTAGTGTGCATGTGGTAATTGCTATTGTTACATAGCTGGGAAAACAAATGCAGAATATTTAATGATATTGCTAAGATCATACAGGTGGCCTGTGGTGGAATTAGGGAACTGACTCCAGGCATTCTCATTCTTACCTCTGTAAGAGGTCTGCAGATTTCTGGGGCAGCGGCTTCTGGCACAGCTGCTCTAGAAGCAGTTCTGATTACACATGATATAATTCCCTCGTGAACATCTCCCGGCTCCCCTCCCACTCTATGCCGGTCTCTGAATCCTTCCATCTTTTTCCTCTTTCTTTTTTCTCATCGGCATTGGCTGATTCCTCAGTTAAGACCTTATAACTTTGCTCTCCTCCCTGATTTGTTTTAAACATCTCTTTTAAAAAGTAGTTTTTGCGTATATATATCCAGAGACCACTTGGGAAATCATTAATTCTCTTGTATACTGTCAGCTCTGTCCTTGTTGAGTATTGAGTTTGGGGGCAAGGGGAGGGTGAGTTTGTAATGAGCTATTTTATGTGGTTCAGAATTGGATTTCTAGAGTCTCAGAGACTTAGGGAACTGAAAATGTGCTCCACATTTTGCCCGTCAACAAAGCCTAATCAAGAATGCATTCTTTGCCAGTAACATTCTGAAGAGACATGATTCCAAGCTGTGGCTTGGAAATAAACTCCTTTTATTGCATTTCAATTTATAGTGTTCTTTGCCTTCATTTTGCACAAATATTCAGGGAATTTTCCCATTTAGAGGAACCTGATGCACAAATTAAGATATTTTAGGTAATGCCATTAATGATCTGTCCGGAGATTATTATGAATTGAATATATGATACTCTTCTGAGTTTCTGACAACAATCTACTGAGAATATGTTCCTACCTACACATCTCACAGGAAGATGAATTGTTTTTGGATTAACAACATTAACTTAATGAGACTGGGTTATTATTCAGATCTCAATTTGCAAACTTATGGAGTTTTTTTTTTTTTTTAAGCTTTTTTCCTTTTCTCCTTACAAGCTTTCTCACAGGATACGGTTAGCAGAGTTGCTCAAAATTAATTTTAGACCCTAAGATAACCATAGGTTACCTAACTAATTGGTAGTAGCAGAATTCAGTAATGTTTAAGAGCAGGATAAACAATTTTTAAAATAACTTGTGGGGATGGAACTCTTGCTCATTTTAAACAACTCCAAAGTTTGGTATTTGCAAATTCTTCCTGTGGGTCTGCCCTTTGGAATAATGTTTCTAACTAAACATAGGGCAAAAATTAAGTGGAAGAAATGTTTACATTCACAGAGCCAGAAAAAAGAAAATAAATCTCAAACCCTCACATTAAATTAACCTTGGATTTATCTTGCTAACACGGCAAGTCATTATATACTTAACACAATTGAGATACATGGTTTTGATGAGCAGACCATTTCTTGAAACAATATTTTCACAGTACATGAAATATAAGAGCTTGGGATAACACCAAATTAACCCTGAGGGAGACAGTCATTGAAATGCTCGTGATTTTATACGGAGAGCTGAGCAGAGTAAAGATGAAGAATCTAATATATAGACAAACAAGCTCCCAAGCTGTGAACAGATGTGTTCTCAAAGTCTGTTTACAAGTCAGTGGTTTCTCATTCAGAAGATTTTCCCACAATACTAATAGTGAATCCTCAATAATGTTAGCTTGGCACTGGGCTCTTTCTAAGTGCTTTATGTGAATTTTCTCGTTTAATTCTTTCAAAAATCCTATGACTTTGGTTATAATTTACCCGATTTTATAGCATCTGAGGCACAGAGAGATTAAATCGTCTGAGGGCACATAGCTGGATCCAAGAGTTTGATTCAGAACCTTTAGTCTTAATCACGTCACACACAGAGGCGATGTATTGATTGTGATGATCTGTTATGATGTAACAATTGACCCCCATCAAAACCCGATTTTACTTGACTCACTGTTTTGTGGACTGGGAATTCAGGAGGGGCTTCTCTGGGCAGCTCATGTTTGCTCCACATGCTGGCAGCCGAGGTAGCTAGAGTGGGGCCCGGGCACTGACTTTCACCACACTTATGTGACTGGTGATTTGGTATTGGCTGTCCGCTGGGAGCTTGACAGGGGCTGCTGGTCAGGGTTCTTGGTTCTTCATAAGGGCCACTCCACAAGGGGTTGCCTTGGCTTCATTACAGGTTCGCGGCTGTGTTGCAAGAGTGAGTGTTCTAAGAGACAGCAAGTGGAAGCTGGCAGCTCCTTTTGGTCTGGGCCTGGAAAACTAGTAGAGCATTATTTCTGCTATATTCTGTGGGTCAAAAGTTGTGACAGACATCACCTAGATTGAAGGAAAAGGGGTCTACCTCTTGATGGAAAGAATGGCAAAGAATTTGCAGCCATCTTTAGTCAACCGTGGGCACCCAGAATAGACCATAATAAAAAGCCCATTTATGTAACATGTGACCTAGTTTAATGTTTCTCAGACTTATCTTTAATCTCTCTTCTTCTAACAGGTTACTTTTCATTTAAGTCTTTTTAAAAATATAAATTTTCTTTCAACTCTTTAGGTTTATAAATCTTTGTGAGAAAGATGCATTATTTTTAAACATAGAATACTTGGAGCATAGTTGGGCTTCTATATATGCTTCTCATTTACCAATTTTCCTTTTACTTGAAGGCAACTGTGGGATTTAACAAACAGTAAAGAATTAACAACTCAGGAACAAAATAGATTCAGTTGTTTAAAAGTACAAATACTCTACTTTATCTTTGACAACATAAACGATTCACTTCCTGAGTTGCACAGTAGTATTTCTTTGGCTGTCATCAAACTCCTTGCTTGTGGGCTCTTTGGGAGCATGGGATGTATCTGATTTATCTCTTATACGGTATCCCCAGAGTAAATAAGGTACCCTGGGAAATAGGAGGTATTCAGTAAATATTTGGGGAATGAAACTTAACAGGCAACAAAATAATTTGAATGTATCTAAGATCAGAACTCTGATTTCCTAATAGATGTAATATGTTGACTCCTAATGAGGCAAAAATGCATCTGGTGGTATGACAATTTAGTAAATGTGTTTGTCATTTTAAATGTGTTGTAAACCAGGGACACATTTCATTCTGTCTCTGATAAGGAAACTAAACATGTGCAAAGAAGTTAATATTAATGCACAACTGTCTATTTACCAAGGGTCCCTATTTATATCTACCCAGAAGATAAAACCTTTTTGTATTTCTAGTGAAAAAGCATTTTAGTCTAATTTTGTGCCATTAGGCATTTTGTTTTTAGTTAAAATTAATACTAATACCAGGCACTTGCCCTGAAGTATTATCTACCTGTTTTGATTTTGAATTTCTCTCTTCATTTGGTCTTCCTTTTTTTTTTATGATAAAGAATAAATAAGACCGAACATGCAGAGAACCACTTAGTTTGAACCTTGGCTTTTCCAGTACCAGACGTAAGTTTGGGTTTCTTTCTGCAACCCAGGGCCTGTGGAACCCCTACGGCTGAGCCACCCCATGACACACCCCAGATCTCTGGAATTCTAGTCTGAGAGTTCTGAGATTACTCACTCTTGCTCTAAGCTCAGAATGCAGTTTACTACATATAGAGAAAAAGGGTTAAAGAAGCTATTTTCTTTGGGAGTAGATTCAAATATTTGATGAAAAAAATAGCTCCATGGAAAGAGTTCAAGAAAAAGATGGGTAGGCAACACTAATGGTCCACTAAGAAAAGATGTGCTCTTAATCTTTGTATTAGTTAGGGTTCTCCAGAGAAATAGAACCAAGAGGATACATATATATAGAGAGAGAAAGACATAAAAAGAGACTTATTGTGAGGAAGTGACTCACATCATTATGAAGACTGACAAGTCCCACGATCTGCCATGTACAGGCTGGAGGCCCAGGAAAAGCAGGTGGTATAGTTCCAGTCCAAACCCAAAGGCCTGAGAGCCAGGGGAGCCAGCAGTGTTAAGTCCCAGTGTGAGTCTGCAGGCCTGAGAACTGGAGGGTTGATAGTGTAAGTCCTGGTCCAAGTTTGAAGGCCTGAGAACCCGGAGTGTTGATGTCAGAGGGCAGGAGAAGATGGAGGTTCCAACTCAAGCAGAGAGCAAATTCACCCTTTCTCTGTCTTTTTAGTCTATTCAGGCCCTCAAAGGACTGGATGATGCCCACCTGCAATGATGAGGGCAGTCTTCTTTGCTCAAATGATTCAAATGCTAATCTCTTCCAGGAACAGCCTCACAGATGCTTCCAGAATTTATGTTTTACCAGTTATCTGGGCATCACTTAGCTCAGTCAAGTTGTCACATAAAATTAACCATCCTAAATTTCAATTAAGACATTTGTCTGAATAGCTAATCTTCAGGACAGTGGCGCTCACATTTCTTGATTGTGAGTCATCCAAATCTATTACTTCTCTTTCTCTTAAAAAATTTTCCATGTAAATTATGTGTTCCAATACCTGTCTTGCTCTAGGTAGCAATTTTGATTTGGCAAAGCAATGAGTACAAAGGGAGTATAAAAGGAGAATTTCATATAAACTCACTTGGCTACTTATTTTACATTCTAGTAACAGCTCCATGGACTGTAAAATTAGAATTATTGGGTAAAATTAAGCATGGATATTTATTGTCTGCAGATTATATGAATGCTTGTCTTTTCAGTGATTTTCATAAGCAATAAAGAATGAACTGTTTATAAGTATGAAGACGTATACATAAGAGGGGCTAACATTGAGAGACACTGGATGATGAAATAGAAAGGGTTGAAAAATAGGAATTATTAACTCTCATAAAAATTTATGGAAGGTAGCCTGAAAATCAGTAAAGATCAGGTACTTGGTGATGATGATAGAGATAATAATAAAAATGAAAACCCATAGGCTAGCACACATGTTTAGAAATGAGAATAAAATCAGGTGGAGGAATTCAGAAAGATGACTAGTTCAAGTCAACTTCTCTCCTCTTTTACCTGCTTTCCCAATTCCAGTCAAAACATTCTAGCACTGAAATGGGAAATGATGAACTAGGGCATTAAAAAAAAATCTCACTTCCAACTTCATCAAGGCCAATTGCAAATGACTTATCTCAGAGAAATGAAGAGCACCTCCATCCCACAGTTTCAACACAGTGTTGCATTTCACAAGCACACACACAAATTTACGAAAATGAGCATGTGTGATGTTTAATAGCTAATTTTCCAAGTTGATTATCTTGGCCAGTTCATTGGGATGCTCCTGCTTTTTAGCTAATTTAATTTGTTTCATCCTTTTTATTGTCTCGCTTAAATAGCAATTAGGGGAGATAGCACTCCATTTCGCCTCCTCCTTGCCCCTTTGCTAAATCATGATTTCACCCTGTGCCAGATAGTTATGGGTGTATGAAGAGATGGCACCAGTGAAAGGCAGAGGGGTGAACATACTTGACTCAAGCCTGAGTAATCCAGGGAAAAGGTGCCAGTGATCAAACTGTGTGTGTGTGTGTAGCAAATACCTTAGAACACCTCCTTTATTCATATA
This sequence comes from Camelus bactrianus, assembly GCF_048773025.1. NCBI lineage: Eukaryota > Metazoa > Chordata > Mammalia > Artiodactyla > Camelidae > Camelus > Camelus bactrianus. Next base: position 53,466,764 of record NC_133544.1, on the reverse strand, counting down.
TTCAGAAATGTGAAATATTCCTCCTTAGAAATTCTGATTCACCCACGTGATGCCAACCAGCATGCTGCAGCTATTTAAAAGCCAACTTTCAACCTGGATAAAATATCAGAAGCCTTGTATTTTGTACTTCCTGTTTTAAAACTATATATTGTATATGCAACAAATAGCTATGAAATGCCAAAATATTTTTTAGCATGTTGTAGTTAACAGGAGGTTATGAAGTGCTTGTTTATGCAGCCCTCTGTCAGGTACCTGAGACCAAAGGGGACTTCCTCCATAGGGAGCCCTCCACTAACAGATTTTGCACTCTGCTCTTGAAACACTGTCTCTTCTGATGAGAACAGTATGAGAAGCCTCACTCATGTATTGATTTTGTGCCCTTTTGCTCTGATAGCTTTACTTGGGCCTGAAAAGGCAAACAAATGTGAAATAGAATGCAATAAACAAATTGCATGACTGTACTGAAGACTTATTAGCACTGGTTGGTCAGTGAGGTTAGGCTAGAAGATTCCTGAAAGTGGCAAACTATTGGTGAGAGGGAGTGATGGGCATGGCCTGGGTGTCAACCAGTAGGGTTCTCAGTAACCAGTTGGCTCCTGCAACTTTGCAAAATCCACAAAATAAACCATAATAATTGCCCATATTTTCATGCTGTTCCTTAGTTCTCAGGTTCATACAGTCCAAAATACTGAGGGAAAATGTGCAGACACCAGCTTCATTGGGACTTACATCATTTTGGAGCAAGCAGAAATGTATACATGTTCAAAATAGTATTTACTCTCAGGAATCTCCTTCTAAATCATGATGGAACTCTGCAAGCCTTTAGCATTACTAATTTCTTTGTTTATCTTTCATTCTCTTGAATTTATGAAAGCAGAATGTTTCCCTCCAAATTGTCACATGATGATGAAGCAGTAGAAGAAGTCCCACTCCCCTAGGAAGGCAGATGACAGACAGAAATGCAACTGAAAAAAATCTGTCCTCAGGTCAGCAGTTTTTGCCTCAGTGTTGTAGTTGTCCAGAAAGAATAAATTGTCTTAAGAAGCAGAGAGGGACTGTCACATGACTCTAGTTATTCCTGTAATTGGACTGCATTAACCTTAAAAGAGGTGTGTGTATACTGGGTGAAGGGCCTTCATGTATGTCTGAAACACTGGAAGTCCTCCATAGTGATGGAATGAATGAGTGAATGAATGCATAAGTGAGGAATCTAAAAGGCCGTTGGAAACATCAAGATGGTGAGCCTTCCTCCCCTGGCTTTGCAATGTGTTGATGTTGGGAAAATGAGCAGCCTTCACCTGAATACAGGAGGCAGCATCCTCAGTGGAAATTCTAGCATACAGGTGGAGAGAGCATTCTGGGAAAAGGTGGAGGTTTGAGGTGGGGGTTATTTACTTTGAAGCTGGAATTCTTGAAAGCATCGTGGAGGGGATTATCTAGGAGTGCAGCCATGAGAGGATGATTTACCTGGGAAGAAATGTAGAACTCTATCAGGGTAGGAGTGTGGAAGGGGAGCAAAGACTCTATTGAGGGGGTTACTTGATAGTTTAGGAAGACCTGGATGAAATGTAAGTGGAATAAAAGGGCCTCAAGCTTCCATTGTGAAACTGTTTCCATTCTGCATTGTGTCAGGGATGTGTGTAATCTTGTCATCTGCCTTCTGTCCTATAAAATCCCAGAAATGCATATCCTCCATGGAGCCTGGCACATAGTAGGTGTTCAACACAAATTTATTGATAGCACGAGTTCACTAAGAAGTATAGGGAAAAGGAACCCTCCTACACTGTTGGTGGGAATGTAAATTGGTGCAGCCACTATGGAGAACAATACAGATCATAGGGTAACTCTTAAAAATAGAGTTACCCTATGATCCAGCAATCCCACTCCTGGGCATATATCCAGAGAGAACTCTACCTCGAAAAGATACATGCACTCCAATGTTCATAGCAGCACTATTTACAATAGCCAAGACATGGATGCAACCTAAACGTCCATCAACAGATGCCTTGATAAAGATGTGTATAAATATACAATGGACTATTACTCAACCATAAAAAGAATGAGATAATGCCATTTGCACCAACATGGATGGACCTAGAGATTATCATATTAAATGAAGTAAGTCAGACAGAGACAAATATCATGTGATGTCATGTATATGCAGAATCTAAAAAAAAAAAATTACACAAATGAACTTATTAACAAACCAGAAATAGACTCACAGACATAGAAAACTGTAGTTACCAAAGGGGAATGAGGTGGGTGGGGGAGAGATAAAATTGGAATTTGGGATTACTACTATATATAAAATAGACAACAATATAAAGTAACAAGCTCCTACTGTATACAGGGAACTATGTTCAATAGCTTGTAATAACCTATAATTGAAAAGAATCTGAAAAAATATATATGTATAACTGAATCACTTTGCTGTACACCTGAAACTAATGCAATGTTGTAAATCAACTATACTTCAATGAAAAAAAAAAAGTATAGGGGCAGGAAATGCAGGATACAGGCTTGAAATAAAAAGATCATCATTGCTTCTAACTACTCAACCCCCCTTGTGTTACCAAGTTACTTTTGGCAAATTAATTCAAATACTTGCAGCACTTCCCTGTGGAAGATGAATTTGAACTGTTCTGAGTAATCTCGAAGTGCAGAACTGAGGACACATGGTAGAAGTTAGAGGGAAGTAGATTTCAGCCTAGAATTTTCTAACAACTAAAGTTAATCAGAATTTTAAAACTGCTGCCTTAGAAGTGTAGACAGCTTCCTGACACAGAAAGTATGCAAGTAAAAACTAATGAACTGTGTCTCAGGGATGTTTTAGAGAGGATCCCTGCATTGGGAAAGAGCTTGGTCCCTTCTACCATTAGGAGTTTAGAATTATTTTTGTGTTTGGTATTGTGTGATGGTCCAATATGATCAAACCAAAGCAATCTGTTTAGGAAAGGAGACATAGATACCGTTTCTGAAAAGGGCAATAGGGAGAAGGTTACATCCGCATTATCATTACATAATCACTGGCCAATATGTGCCGTGCAGAAAACTAGAAAATTGTCAGGCCATTAAAGAGCTATTTAAGATGTGCTCTGCAGAATGTAGGAGCAAATCTGAGTTAAGAAGGAAGAGATTGGATTGGAGTCGTTGGGAAAGGCTTCACAAAGCAGTTGGTTGTTTACCTGGGCCTTGTGGCAAGATTAGAATGAGGATCTCAGTCCCTTTGGGGAGGACTGAGTCTTGAGGATCAGTGGGGGTGGGGGTCCTACTGGAGCCTGCCCTGTGGGACTGCTGGTTGGAGGCTGAGTGATTGGGCTCACCAGGTCCTCTGTGTGCGCTCGGCACAGAGATGGTGGGAACAATCATGGTCATTTGAAGGGATGAAACACTTAACTTCCTCTTGTCTGAAATCCAGCAGTACCCTGAGCTCCACTGGCCTGCTGGCTAGGAGACCTGGGAGTCCCAGCTGGGTCCCTAAGTAGCTGTTGGGTGATGGCACCTCTCTTAACCTCCCTGAGCCTTATTTTCCTCAGATATAAGGCAAGGGAGTTGGTTAAATCGGTGCTTCTCAAACTTGAAAGTCCAAATGGAGATAGTATCCAAATGTGGTTCTGATTGCAGAGGTCTAGGTAGAGCGTAAGAGTCTGCATTTCTAACCAGCTTCCAGGTGGGGCTGATGCTCTTGGTCGACAGGCTACACTTTGGGTAGGGAGGGGTCGCATGAGCACTGTGAATTGGTTTCAGTTATGCTCTCATGCCAGTTTTCATGGAAGTTTCCTGTCTTGGTTATAAGATTAAGAAGAGTGCCTAGCAAAGAGCTTAGTCATAGTAGGTAGCCAACACGTTTTTGTTTAGTAACAAAGTTTCTCCCTTGGACGCTGTGCTTACCTAGAGATGCAGTCATTTTGCTTGTTCAGCCCTGCTTTTTAAACATGTAACATGTGCAGGTTCAGGAAATCTAATAAGAATCAAAGAAAAACCTCAGGACTTTCCCAGAGCTCTTCTCTCAAGATTCCTACTTCTTGGAGAATAAAAGGAAATTATAGACTGCTTAAATACATGGTTGTTGTGTTGCTTTAGGAAAAAACAATTAGATAGGCTTGCTGTGTGCTGAGTAGATGGAATGGAGGTGTTCATTCCATTAACACTCATTCCATGAGTCATTCTAAATTCTTGAAAGTATGCCAATGAACCCCAGCTAATCTCTCGCAATTGCCACTGGTAGCATTTTGCCTCTGCAGGTAATCAGCAATACTGTAATCACTTACTTCACAAAGAAAATGAGGTTGCATGGCTTACTATTTTTTGCTACCGTTTTATTTTAATATTCTTATCATTCCTTTTATAATATGGCATATAGGTCTCTGTCTCAAAGAACTGAGAAAGAGGAGATTTTAGAGTTCCCAAACTGAATGTGGGAATATTGATATTGAAAATAGTATTAATGCTTTTTTTTGAATTGACGATAATAATTTAGAAGTGTCCTAAAGAAGTTGTATTAATTGCATATACACATATTTGATTACTCAAGATTTTTTATCAGACCTAAGATGGCTTCCAACAAAGGGTCTATGAAAGTAATAAGATTTCTTTCAGTTCTATGACCCCATGAAATCTGACAATGAGTAGTTAACATGCAGATAATGTACACTGGGAAAATGAGATTGACCAAAGGATTCCTGAGATTTGCTGCTTGCCACCTGTATAAGACAATGCTGATGAAAAAGAAAAAGAAGAAATAACAGATGCAAAAGTCTTTCCATCAAACTAATCTAATAGCCCAATGATTAAAACCTCTCATGCAAATTTGGTATGAAACCTCTGCTAATGAGAGAAATCCATTACAGCAGTCGATCTAACAGAATATCAACATAATGATGAATTTATTCTGTAAAGAAATAGGCTGGCTGTACCCAAGACATATTTAAGGATTATTCCATAATTTATTTGGGCTAGGAAAAACTTACTTGAGCCACTAAACTGTAGACAAGTGGTTGAGATTCGTATTTAAATAGGTTAGGAGACAGGGGTATTTAATGGAAAGATCTCCAGGTAGCTGACATAATTGAAAGAGGATGAGGACAACCAAATCACAGGAAGGGTCGTGGGGGATGCAGCGAGGCCTCAGGAACCCCGAGCAAGAAACTCCAGCTTCCCAGGACTTCATGCCTCTCTTTTGGTTTCTACTTCTCTCGGTGCTGATTTTATTTTCTCCCACTACACTCCAGCTTTCTCCACGTGGCAGATAATGGGGCTGTTAACAGCTTGCTTAGAAGTTTCCCATTTTACAACTTCTTCTATCAGGGAGACAATACTGGCTTTCCCCCACCAAATCCAGTCCAGAAAATACTGGGGAAGACTGATTGGGTGTTTCAGGTGGTTGCTCAGCCTTGGTCCAATCAGCTGTGACAAGGAGGGCAGGATCATATAAGAAAGTTCCGCTCCCATCATAACCTCATGGTTGGAGTTGGGAGGAGGGCAGTAATTTCCAGAATAAGGGAGGGATGTATTTGGCAGAAGATGAAGGTAAATGACTTGGGCGAGGGCTCTTAATTATGATGGTCATATTATCCTTGCTTTCTCTAGTACTCTTTGCTCCCCCTATTGGTTATAAATCCAAGGTTGGGAATTCTGTGCTAGATGTTCTACTGTCCCCATCATATAAGCTGCAGGGGCCTTGTGCTCTCTACACCTTACAAAATAAAACTGCCTGAATATTTCTTGGGCACCATTCTTGCCTAGATGGCAGGGGTGGGAGGGACTGTTTTACTTCTGTAATTGATTGGCCTGAGTTGCAGGAGGACAGGGAAAGGATCCACGGATGGGTGGTAGTTGCAATAAGTGCAGAAGAGGATCTGAGCATCTCCCAATACAGTCGTCTTCCTACCCCTCCCTCCACTCTGCTCCTACCAGCCAAGGAGCCTGCGTGGTCCTCCAAGTAGATGGCAAGCCACCCAGGAGGCAGGAACAATGGCATGTGTGTCTTTAAGTCCTGGGAAGCTCTGGATGCTGTCCTTACACAGGGCAAAAGTGTAACAAACATCTGTGGATTTGATGTTAGTTTGAACCAAGTTTAACCTGCATAAAAAAGTCAGAGGTGTAGTTGGAGCTATCTGATGATTTGCAAATATCCTCAAATGTGAGCGTTTTGCATCTAATATGTATGTTACTATTGTGTCCAAATGGGAAGAGCAGGGGAGAGTCCTATCTAGAATTCTGTTTGTCAACCATAGAATGTATTTTTAAGATGAATACTATATATCCTGAGAAATTTTAATTCATCACCAATAATGAATAAATCTGAGTCCCTGTTTAAGAAGTGCAAGATTTGTATGATTCAAGCATATTGTCTTTTACAAGCAGGCACTAATGAGTCTTACGAAGGTAATAGACTCTATAAATAGAAGCAGAGTCCAAACAAATGTGTTCATCAGTCTTACTTGTCTTCTAATGATAGATAAGTTGAATCTTGAGCTGGACACAAGTCCTGATTTGAAGTTTTTTAAAGCATAGAGATTATATTTTAACAGAAAACTTTATAATAAGTACATTATGATACCATTTGTTGTAGAAAAGAATGTGTTGCTGATGCTTGCTGTGAAGATTCTTATGGATACTTTCTATTTTTTCCTAAATGGAAAATTTTAAATTATTTTTTCCTGATTTTATAAGTTAAACATTCTCATATAGGAAATTCACACAATTCAGAAATGAGTATTAAATGCAAACAGTTCAAATCCCCCATAATCCTATTTCCTAGAAATAATCACTGTTAGCAATTTGGTGTATACTTATTTATTTAGTTTCACAAGCCCTTGTACAGCAGTTACTATATGCCGAGCACTTGTCCAAGCACTTTAAAATTGTACCTTATTTAGTCCTCATGACAACCCTATGGTAGGTGTTACTTCCCTATTTACAGAGGACGAAATGGAGTCTCAAAGGCATTAGTAACTTGCACATGGGTACGTAGTTATAGGGAACTATATTCAATATCTTGTAATAGCCTATAATGGAAAAGAATACGTGTAGGACTGAATCACTATGCTGTATACCAGAAACTAACACAGCACTGTAAATCAACTATATTTCAATTTAAAAAAAAGATACATAGTTACAAGTGGCAGAGTTGAGATTCAAACACAGTCTGACTCAGAAGTCCATGGTCTTAATTATACATCAAACCTCTATATACCCATCCAGATCTCTGTGTCTGCATATAATAAAAATACATGTCATGTGTTTCCAAGGTCACCACCTCCTGCAGTCAACCTTTTCTTTAATATCCACTTTAAAATGACTCAAGACCCCATCCCATGTGAGGTGGGAAGTCCAGTGTGTTCCTCCCCAGTATTTCTATGATTTCCCGGAGCTGTTCATGCTCTAGGACGCTCTCTTCTGAATCCTACTCCTTTGCAGCTTCCCGTCTGTGCATTTGCCGTCCTCTCTCTCCATCCCTGGACACCGCCTTCTTTCTTTTCCCCAAAGTACCACTAACACAAATAAGGCAGTTGTGGGTAGATAACTTTTTCTGAAAATTTGGGCCCAAGGGAGAGAATTACAAATTAGGGGGAAAAAAATAACACAAAGTTTACAATGATCTCAAAACCTAGGGGAAAATTAAAATGTAAAAATCAAGTAATTCCTCCTTGGATGCGCTCCAGCTTCTGATAGCACTGTCCTGTCTTGTGACCTACATGCTTTTTCTCAGACACTTTTCCTTGATTACTTTTTTCTCTCTCTGAAATCCTTGCCTCCTCAACACACTCACCAGAAACCAGATCATTCTTCCTTTATTCTGCAGAGCGATTTAGCTCTACTTCTAAATTTATTTTTCCTTTTCGTGCCCAGTAAGCTCTGTCTTACACAACAAAAATATTTTATAGTGGGAATTTGTTGTTTTCCCAGTGGTTCTCAGTGGTTGTGGCAGGAGTTGGTTGTGGAGTGAGGGAGGATTTCATCCTCCAGAAGACATTTTTGTGTGACAGTAAAGAATTATCCAGCCCAAAATGCCAGTAGTGCTGAAGCTGAGAAGCTTTGGTGTATGCAAAGTGTGTACCTTCCTCTTGGGGATTTTTTTCCCTTCACTTAGATGATGTAGTTTTAGTGGAGCCATGGTACCTACTTTCTGACTTCTGACGAGCACCTCACCAGGCTGGGTCAGATTTTGGAGCCCCACCTCCATGGCCACATGACCAGGAGTGGACCTTTGGATCAACCTGGACCAGTCCTTGCCTGGGGCTGTCTCCTACGGATGCACTCCTGCATGTGTGCATGAGGTTTGACCAGGATATTCATGCAGCATTGTTTGTGATAACAAAGATCAGAAACCATCCAAATGTTCATTATAATATGGTAAAGTCAGACAAAGAAATACTGTCATGGTAATTTGTTCCAGGTTAACCAGGTAAAGCTAGAACTGTATTTCCTTGTAGGATTCTGAGTTAGAATTGGCCACAGGAGTTGGTAGGAGCCTAGGAGGTGGAAATGAACAGCACCGTTCCTCTCTTAAGGTCCTGGGGGCGAGATGTGGGATCACACAGACTCCACGGTGTTGGCGGCTTTCAGCAAGCCCTCACTCTTTGCTCCCTGTTCAGACTTCCCCCCTGGCTGGTGCTTTGCTGCAGACCCCCAGAGGGAATAGCTCCCCATGATCTTTTCCCCCCAATTCCCTTTGTGGTTCTGCTTTGGCAGCAGGACCTGCTGGGCTTCTTAGATTGGCTGGTTGGTGATCCCTCTGAAATGTCAACTCCCTCTTTCAGACCTTGACTTCCCCACTCCTCCCACATCTGTATAAGGTCTAATTCCTTTAGTGTATCTCTAATACTGTAACTCTAAGTGGTTTTGCTTCCCTGATCGAACACTAGCTGAGACAACTGTATGACCTTTAAAAGCAATGAGGCAGCTCTGTATACTGACATGAATTGATCTCCCAGATCATTAAGTGAAAAGAGCAAGGTGCTAAACTGATGAGAAATATTACAGATAAAGCTATAGTCCCCTTGGACCAATGGCTCTAATTCTGGTCCTTGTTTCTTTTCCCCAGAGGTAAATACTGTTATTAGCTTCAAATCAATTCTTATGGTCTGGGGAAGAGTCCTTAGCAAATTGTAATTCATATAGGAGTTGTTTTGGCAAGATTACTTGGTTGACATATAAATAACATACAGTAAAATGCACAGATTTTAAGTGCTCACATTGATGAATTTTGATAATAATATGTATCAAAACAAGATACAGAACATGTCCATCCCCTCATCTTTCCCTTGTGCTCTGTCCTACTCAGTTATCCTGTGCTCTTCTGCAACCGCTACCTCATTTCTGTTTCCATAGATTGGTTTTATCTGTACTTGGCTTCCATATAAATGTAATTACACAGTATGTACTCTTTTGAACCTGGATTCTTTTAATCAGCATAGTGTTTTTGAGATTTGTCCATGTTGCTTTATGTATCAGTAGTTCATTCTGTAATGGTTGAGTACTATTCCAGGGTAGGGCTATGCCACAATCTGTTTATCCACTTTCCTGCTGATGGACATTTGGGTCGTTTCCAGTTTGGGGCTGTATACATTCTTATAGGGTTTTGAATGAAACGGGAAAGAGGTTGCTGAGGCTATTATTATTAGTATTTTAAAGATTATGCAAAACTCTGGTTTTCCCAGAGAACTTTACTTCCTTCTACAAAGTCATAAATTAGGTAAGAAGTTATGATTTCTCTATTTTCCCCAGAGCCTTATATAATTCTGGGCAAGACGATAGATGAATTTATTTTTACCTTCTATATAAAAGAATCATGTCAATTTTTAAAGGACTTCCAGAGTCACAGAGGGAGTCATTTAGTGAATCCAGGAGCAGAAGCCAGGCATGGTGACTCCAGAGTGCCAGCTAGAAGACCACAGTGTATTTACCCAGACCCATGGTCCCCTGGAAAGTTGTAGAATGCTGGATCTCTGGCAACAGATCACAAAGAGAAGTCTTGAATGCAGTTTTTATAAAGCATGGAAGGAACAGTAAGACAGTTCTAAGCTTGTACCAGAACATAATTAAGTTTTCTGTGTCATGGTGATGAGAATCTTTCCTAGAATTATGACAGCTGAGCTAGACGTTTCTAGATAATCAGAGCATAATAATAAACCTAGAGCCAAAGTTGGCCTCTTTTTTTACCCCCCCCAACCTGTAGTTTGACTTAAATGGAATTTTTACTTTTAACTAAAACTAGATTATTAAGAACGTTGGATTTCTGTGACTTAGAATGTTTGGTGTTTACTGGGAATTTGAAATAAAAAGATTTTTGTTCTTCTCTAAACTTTAAGGGTAAATGGGTTGTTTTCTTCAACACATTTAGTGTTAATTAATGGTGCTGACACAATTAATGGCATCAAGAACATAATTATGTTTCTTATAATGATGCAATTACATAATTGTTTTAATAGGTTAAGTGATCTGCCTAATCTTTTATCTGTTTTCATAGCATCCTTGTCTTGATTTCTTCGTTGTGAAATACTTTTAGTGTTTTACAAATTTTGAGATATACTTTTGTTAAATCAATTTGCTAATGAAAAAGTGTATTTTTCAATAATTGGAGATTTTCACCAGAAGTCATAAAAAGATATAATATTAAAAGATGTGCTCTGATGATAGCTGTTGTTAAATCAAATGTGTTGATGAATTTTGAATTTGACTGTTAAATGTCCATGCTAATGAAGTGCTTAGAAAACAAGCATTTGCTGAACCTATTTTTAAGAAAGTCCCAATTAATATAACTGATTCTTTAAAATCTTCTCCTAAAAGAAGGCATTTCATCAAAATATGATCTGGGCTCAAAGTTTAATATCTACAGTAATTTATTATGCTGTCAGAGTCTGGACTTGAACAATTCAATATCATTGTGACAGATATTTATTTACCATTGAAACAGGAATCATTATTTGCTGACACTTTATGATTTTTCTTCAAGTAGTCCTATTAGATGTGATAGGAATAAATCAACTTAATTTCACAGTGATGCTCATACTTAATTTTCCCCACAGAAGCAGCAAAGCAGTTACATATTTAGCTTTCCCCCCTACCCCCAGTGCTGTTTTTCCAGTTTGTGCCTCATCGGTAAAAATATGAATGGATCCTAATTTAAAACACACTCAGAATATTCTTTAAAGCAGTTACATTTGAGTAGGTCAGTGCTCTTGAAAAATTGCTTTTACCCAAATGCAGTGTCTGCTTGGTGTTTTTGTGCCATAGAATAATAGATTTAATGCATTTTCAATGTCGTTATTCACCTGTAAGTTCTTTGCCTTTATTTTCTGTTCTTTCTGCAAATTAACTGACCAGCCCAAGGTCGGAGCCAGATTTGGGGCTTTGAAACTGACAGCCATGAGGGTGCTTTATTCCCTCAGCCAAGCCAGGCTGCTTCTTTAGGAAAGGAATCACTTGAGGGCTCAGCTTTCCCTCTTCAAGATAACCACTCAGAATTCTGAGACAGTATGCCATATCCCCTGGAAGTGGGTAGGGGGAGGGCAAATGGGTAAAGGGGGTCAACTGTAGGGTGAGGGATGGAAACTAAGCTTTTGGTGGTGAGCACGCTACAGTGTATACAGAAGTTGAAATATGATGTTCCTATGAAACTTATATGATATTATAAACCAGTGTTACCTCAAAATATGTTCATCCTTATAACTGTTTCATGATGTCTGAACAGTGCAGACTGATAGCTTCTTTGTGAGGGAGGTCTACTGAAATCAGGCTGCTGTAAAAATCCGGGTGTCTGATTTTTAGTGACTCCCTCTGTATTCATCATGCAATTATAGGGGGACTGAAAGATAGCAGTGCATGTATGAAAAGAAAACATGAGTTTTGTGATTTGACTGATGGTAGAAAGTGCTCTGTCCAGTGTCACAGTGTCTTCTCTGACCCCATGTGGCTTCCTGCAACACTTACAGTCTAAATCAGCACGACTTTCAGGACTTATGTGTAGTACCATCTGACACCATCGCTTCCTACTAGGGTGTTGGTCTTGTCTCCCTCAGTAGATACCGGCCTATTTGTATGTGGGGAGCAAGTCATACTGTTAGACTCCCTCAGTGTGTCTGAGACATATGGCTAATTCATTGCTGATTGCAGACACTTTTCCTAAGGATTTGGTGCAGAGTCATGGACGTTTTCTTTTCTTTTCTTTTTTAACTGAAGTATAGTTAGTTACAATGTGTTAATTTCTGGTGAATGACACAATGTCCTGGTCATGCATATACATACATATATTCATTTTTATATTCTTTTTCATAAACTACAGTAAAACCTCAGTAATAACCTTCATTAAAGGTTATTACAAGATATTGAATATAGCTCCCTGTGCTATACAGAAAAAATTTATTTTTTAAAGTCTATTTTTATATGTGGTGGTTAACATTTGCAAATCTCAAACTCCCAAATTTATCCCTTCCCATCACCCTTCCCTCAGTAACCATAAGTTTGTTTTCTATGTCTGCAAATCTGTTTCTGTTTTGTAGATGAGTTCATTAGTGTCTTCTTTTTTTTCTTCTTTTTTTAATTCCACATATGAGTGATATCATATGATATTTTTCTTTCTCTTTCTGGCTTACTTCAATAAGAATAATATTCTCCATTGTAAAATGATTATAAATCAATAAAAAATGTTAAAAAAATATTCTCCAGGTCCATCCATGTTGCTGCAGATGGCATTATTTTATTCTTTTTATGGCTGAGTAGTATTCCATTGTGTAAATATACCACATCTTCTTTATCCAGTCATCTGTTGATGGACATTTAGGCTGTTTCCATGTCTTGGCTATTGTATATAGTGCTGCTATAAACATTGGGGTGCATGTATCTTTTAAAATTAGAGTTCCCTCTGGATATATGCCCATGAGTGGGATTGCTGGATCATTTGGTAAATCTATTTTTAGTCTTTTGAGAAATCTCCATACTTTTTTCCATAACAACTGAACCAAACTGCATTCCCACCAACAGTCTAGGAGGTTCCCTTTTCTCCATACCCTCTCCAGCATTTATCATTTGTGGACATTTTAATGATGGTTGTTCTCACTGGTGTGGGGTGATACCTCATTGTAGTTTTGATTTGTATTTCTCTGATAATTAGCGATATTGAGCATTTTTTTCATGTGTCTTTTGGCTATTTGTATGTCTTCATTGGAGAATTGCTTATTTAGTTCTTCTGCCCATTTTTGGACTGGCTTGTTTATTTATTTTGTTGTTAAGTTGTATGAGCTGTTTATATATTCTGGAAATTAAACCTTTGTCAGTTGCACCATTTGTAAATATTTTCTCCCATGGACGTGTTCTTTCTTGACCAGTGATATCCACTCTGCGACTTATGAAGCATCACAGCGTGGCTATTAAGGGTTTGGGTTCTAGAATCACACTGTGTTGGTTCTTCTAATTGCTACCTGTGGGATCTTAACCTCTTTGGGCCTCAGTTTCCTGATCTATAAATAAGAATAATAATGGTGACTCCGTCATAGGATTGTTACGACCTTTAGATGAGTTAATATATGGGAAGCACAGAAAACAGTGCCTGGAGCAGAAAAGGGGTTCATTATTGCTATGTTAAGAAATATCTAAGCCTCTAGGGTCTTGACATTTAGGTTGGTCATAGTTTATGAGCTCAGGAAACCTGAAGATTCTATTCACAGCTGGCCTGGGACCTCTGTAAGCAATTTTGGGTCGTAATGGGGTGATATGACCCTGGAAAGTTCCCAGTTGTTCAGATGAATACATATGAGAAATGGAGTTGAGCTATGAAGAATTTGGAAGAATTCTGGCTCAAGGTTAAGGTGAAATAAATGGATTGACTCAGAAGTCATGGCAACAGGTTGGCCCTATGCACTCGAAGTTCTGTTATTTCAGCAAGAAATAATTAAAGGGAATTCATCAGAGGATCCCAAAGCTCAATACAATCTTGAATTTGAAATCTCTTTCAGCAAAGTTTAAAGTTGTGGTAGTTTCCTTAGTAGAAATCCAGTCAACTCCAGCTTTGGTTAAATAATCATGTCGTTCTGAATTGTTAATGATAATGGAAAATGTAGTTGTTTGTCTCTAAAGATGGCCCCCAGTGAGGTCTGCTTTCCTGTGCTTACACTTGTTCAGTCTACTCCTCATGACTCTAGAATGGCTGTGCAACTTCCTTTTGACCCATAGAATGGAGTGGAAGTGACACTCCCTGAGTCTAGGTCATAAGAAGGCTCACGGTTTTTCACCTGTCCTCCTGGAATGCCAGCTGTTAAGGAAGCTAGTCACCAGACAGGAACTCCAACTGTCCAGAGGCAGCCATACTGTGAAGCAGTGATGTGCGGACACAGTGGGAGTGGTCCACCTGGGGCATAGAAAAAAGGGGGTGCATTATCATGAAAACAATATTAAAACCAACTAAGAGTCTGACTACTTTTTATTATTGCCATGCACAGCCAATTCTAAACAATGTCAGTGACAAAACAGTCCTTCCCATGAATGGACTGTACCCACTTCCTCTCTCACCCACCCTACCGCTCTACAAGCCAGTGCTGTGAAGCCCAAGCTAGCCATGTGTAAAGACAGCGGTCTGCCAGGCCCGAGCTCTCCAGCCATCCCAGCTCAGGCACTGGGCACATGAGAGAAGAGGCCACGGGGGATGTCCAGCCCAGTCTGGCTTTCAGAAGACTCGAGCCCCTGCTGTCGTCTGACTGAAACTGCACAAAAGATCAAAAGCCATAACCGTCCAGCTGATCCTAGTCAAACCACAGAACTCTAAGAGATAATATGAGAAGTTGTTTTTGGCTACTAATTTTGGTTTGGTTATGCAGTAATTGACAAGCAGAAAAGAGAAGACACACGTAGCCTCTTCAGTTTCTTTTTCTTTCTCCTTTTAAGGATAAAAGAACACCCAAGTATCCTCTGCTGTGTAGCATGTTGAGAGATCAGCATATCTTGATATAAATGGAAGCCAAAAATACTGATTTCACCACTAGATGGAAATTATATTTATGTAGATGTTGCTAAGCAACAATAGATCAAAAACCTGTAAAGGGGTGACCACAGTATGCAGTGCATTTGGTCAGCCTACCGAGTTCCTGCTGCACTTCTTTTTAAAAACCTGGTTATAGGAAGAAGTGATGTCCACGGCGTGTGGGGAGGAAAGGTCTTTAGGGACTTGGAAAGGACAGAGCACGCTTCAGTATTATTTGCTTGAAATGATGGGTGAAAAAAAGGGCCACTACGTGTCCTGAAAGATGGTCATTGTTAGTCATTTAAAAAGCATGATAACCTTTGGGAGTAAATACTAGCAGCACTGGGAACTTTATAAGGGTTTAGATCCTTTCCCTTGAAATACCTCGAAGCTTTAAATATCTTTTAAAATGCCCAAATTAATATGCAATAATGCCTTTCTGAGCTTTACTAGCATATTATTAGATGATGAGAAAATTCAGTGTTTTTTTTTTTTTAAAGAGAAAACCAGTAAGTCAAGGTAGCCTATAGACTTTTTTCCCTGGGCTGGTCAGAGAGGCAGGCTGAGAAAGGGAGTCTTACTGAGGGCTATGGGAATAGCCTAGTAGCAGGTGCAAAGGAAAACATTCATAGTCAGAATAAAGTCTCTGCCCCTTAACCGTTTTTTACCGGCAGTCATTTTCATTATTTCCTCTGGGTGACCTTTCATCCCTCCAGTTTTTCTGATAATTAGGTTTCTTAAATTAAAAAGGTAGGGGAAAAAGGAAAGCCGAATAGAAAACAGAATTGAAGTTATGTGCTTGCACTATATTTTAGCAAAATCTATGTGTATCCCCAGAGACACACGTTATTGGGGGTACACCCAAACATCCAGTCTTTCTGGAGACGTGGGCAGTAGGGGAGTAACCCTGCCAGGTGAGCAGAGAAACCTGCCCTCTGCCTGCCAGGGGTGCTATGGGGGAGCACTCTCTCTGTGGAGTGCGGCTGGAGCAGACCCACCAAATCCCATGTAAGTGGTCAGAGCACAAATGAGGCTGTTGGTGGGTAGTCCTCCCCTATTCATGAGCTCTTTCAGAACAATTTTCATTACTTTTTTTAAACACTGTTTTTGGCAAACACTTGATACTTGAAATAAAAAATGCATGAGTCACCTACTGGGATAGGCACAGTGTGGGGTTCATTGAATTTAGCTAAATTGTGAGTCATCCATCAATAGTCCTCTTGGTGAACATACTTGTAATAATTTCACACGTTACAAACAAAAATAGGTATGATTTTCAAGATTCTTGAAGCTAGTTCCCTTGGGGATTTTTTGGATTGTGTTTAGTGTTTTTTGTTTTGCTAGGTGGTGAGAAAATTGTCAGCCTTGTTTCCAGACAGCTCCAAGGCGCGTCTCTGTCATGTTGTAAAAGAACTGTGATTTGGGAGACCTGGGGACAGGATGTGGAACTGGAGCCCTGAGTTGGGGGAAGTAAGAATTAATGATTAATGTCTGTCCTTGTCAGATCATTGGCTTTTAATTTTGGCGTCTGAAAAATGATTGGCTCTACTCTCAGAAAAACCATCTTAGAGCTGCAAGAATATATATACATGTGCCCCTTTTTCCTCCTGATGGGGAGAGCAGAGCAGGGTGGTTACCAGTGTCTGTGCACTACTGCCCTCTATTGGATGGCACTAGCATTACTCCGTACCCATGCCCATATTCAGTGCGTCTGGTCGAGTGGCAGGTGACTGAGGCAAGTAAGCAGACTAAGTAGACTAAGACTTAGGAGACTAAGATTGATTTTTTTTTCGATAACTGTATAAGCTAAAAGAGGTCTCCCTCTGGCCAGAGCAGTAAGAGTCTAAGGTTGCTGTCCTGAATGTCCTTGTTTCCATTCTGATGTCTGCACAGTAAGCGATTGGCATCTGCTGTTGAATGACATGACTGATGTTGTGATTAAACTGATAGATCATTGTCTTCTCAAGAAGTGAAAATGGCCATAGAGAAAGCTATTTTTACATGTTATTTTTCCTGTTTTTGATAAGTACATTAAGACCATTTAAAGGGCTTTTGCTTTTGGCTACAACCAGAGGTGGAAGTTTTTATAAAAGGGAAAAGTGAATATGAGATAAGAAGTTATGGTTCCTTGCAAATGATGGTTTGAGTGCCCATATCAGTAAGACGAATTCAGGAGTCCCAGGAAACTGGCTAGGAAGTTTGCTTTGTTTTTCTCTGCCCTCCTTCACTTTCCCCAGGGTAGCAGGACTAAGTGTCCAGGCTGCAGCCTTGGGGTTATGTCCTGCCACCACTGGCAGAGTACCTGAGAAAGTTGTGTGGCTTCTGGAACCTCATTTTTCTCATGTGTAAATGAAACCTTTAAAATAGATGATCTCTTAGAGTCACTTCATTTCTGAGATGTCATAAATGATATTTGCTCCCTAGATGATAATGTGAGCATAAAGAATAATTTAACTATGTAAGTATCTCTCTCTCATACACACACACTTAAACAAATCATTTTCCTCTGAAAAAGCGATGTGTTCACTGTCATAATTTAACACCAGGATAGGAGATGGTGGAAACAGCGTTGGTGGCTTTGATGCTCTAGTCGGCTCCTATACCCGCTGCATTGGACAAGCGTCCTTACCAGCCGCCCGGTTACGGTCTCTAGGGCCAGCAGATGGCGCACTTGCACAGCCCACACATTTTCTGGGCTCCCAAGGTAGATGGTACTTGATTAGCTTCCAGAAATAACAGCTACTGTTGGAGCAAACTGCAGTGTTTTCCAGGCTACTAAAACCATGGCACTGTGTGAACTGAATGTTTGCTAACGGCTAGGAAGGTTGATAGTCTGTATAACCCTTTGCAGTGCTAACAGTACCTTTCACATGAGCATCAAAAAACTGTTACTGGCTTTTTTTTTTTTTTCTTTCTTTCTTTCTTTCTTCAGGTGGAGAAATTAGGGCAGAGGATAAGTTGACTAAGGTCACAGCAGAACTAGTCCAAACAATTGAGACTACACACCTCAGTGATCTTTTACAATTGTTCTTATCCTTTCTTTCTATAATGCCTATTCCTCTTGGTTGTGGAGGGGAATGTGTGTGTGTCTGTGTGTACGTGTTGGGTGTATCGGCTGGGGATGTGGAAGGAGGAGCTGACACCTTCTGTACCTTGGGGCGTTGCTGCCTGCTGCAGTCGCTGTAACCCCTGACCTCCCCAACCTGTATGTGGAAGATGCTGTGATAATAGCTGATGTATGTTGATTATTTGCTTTGAGCCAGGCATTGTCTAAGTAATTCTCATATATTAATCATTTAATTCTCTCAGCAACCCCAAGGGAGGCGGGGTGGGTGAGAAATTTGCCTAGAGTAACAAATCTTTGTACTTGCTAGGCTCTGAATTAAAGCGATAAAGACAACAAGTGATTTTTTGGTGGTAACCACTTTGCGCCACAAATATTTTCCAGCTAATAGCTGATGGACTGATTTTTAGCTTTTAAATTATGAGAACTTTTTGGGAACTTTGGTTATATCAGGTCAGCTTTGGTTATATCAGCTTGTTAGGCCACTGTTGGTTTTGAAGAGTTCTTTCCACAACCTCGTGCTTAGAAGGACTGGTTCATCAGAAATGGAAAGAAGATGTGAATGAAATGAGGAAATTTGGCCGTTTTATCACCTAAGTAATAAACATTTTCCAAGGGCTCACTTTAGACAGTAGCCACCAAGCAGCATTAGGGATGTGTAATAAATGAAACAACATTGCTTTGTTACAAAAGCATACAGAGCGCTACTGTATGCCAGGTACAAACATCAGTTCACGTCATCCTCACCACAGCTATGATGAGCCCCATTTTAGATGAGGAAACCAAGGACAAGAGCAGTTAAGTGGCATAGCTGAGAGGTGGCAGAGTTAGAATTCCAAGCAGCTTCTGGCTTCTTATCCACGCTGCTAACCACGAGGCTGGGCTAGCTCTCACTGTGGGAAGCAGATGTGTTGGTGTGATTGTAGGGCTGTTTAACCAGAGTCAACGACAGAAACAACCACTTAAAGAGTGTTGATTTCCTCTCACCTAAAAAAATCCTGGTAGAGCAAATAAGTTCTAAAATAGAAAGTAAGAGTAAAAAGAGTTAAATTACCTGTGAGCCTTAATAAAGGAGGATATAGGAACTATAAGGAACAGGAAGCAGGGAGAGCTATGATTTTTTTTTTAAAACGAGTATTAAAATTTGTGATATTTAGAGCAAAGACTAGTTCATCTTCCCTGAAGACTAAACAAAAAGACTTACATTTGCATCTCATTCGTGATTGAGTGAACATCTTGTTCTCCTCCCTTCTGTCATGACGTCATTCCCCGCGGCGCCCTTCCTGGGAGAACAGCTTCTCCAATATTCATGTGCATGCGAGTCACCTGGGGATCTGGATAAAAATCCAGCTTCTGACTTGGTAGGTCCAGTGTAGGGCTCGAGAGTCTGGATTTCTAACCAGCTGTGGATGCCGTGAGCCCATGCTGAGCTGAGTAGCAAGACTCCTCTATCCCCAGGTTGTTTGGTGAGCGAGGTGGTGGTGGTGGTGGGGTGCCAAGCAGAGCAGCTGGCACAGGGCACTCCCTCCACTCTGCGCTGGAGTGGTTGCGAGGTCCAGACTTGGTCAGGTCAAGTTTTCACCTGGAATTCTGTTTTCCTGTCCCCAGCTCACATGCCTCAGGGAAGCCTGGCTTCCAGTGGAGGTAATGAGGCCAATTCATGGAGAGGTGCTGAAAGGAAAAGATGGTGGGGGGAGCAAGAGAGAGACCAGATGAGCTACCTCGAGTCCTGGATGTCTTATCCCAGGACATCTCAGTCACACAACCAGTGAATTCCCTTTTTGCTAATGCTAATTTGAGTAGTTTCTGTTGTGTTATTTTGGGGAACCTGCAGGAGTAATATTAAAGTATCTGTGTGGCATGGACACTGACCAGTGAAAACAAATACCAGCCACAGTGACGTTCTGGAAGCACTAGCTGAACACCAGCCCTGGTCTCCTGGATGTCATTTGTCGCAGGTTCAGGATATGTGGTGCTGGAATCTCTAGGCATATAGTTTTCAAAAGAGGTTTTTAATAATGTTTATAAATACAATAGTCTTTTACTGTTTGTAAATTTAAAACTTTTATTTTCCCTCAATATTTTTATACAGGGTGCATTCATTGTCATGCCAGGTGATCACTTTTATGTTTTCTAGAATAATTTTCAGAACTTTCTCCTAAAAAACTAGTTTCAGTGTAGCTGGCTCTCATTCAAATAAAACTGTCATATTATTCTAAACATATTACGTGGAAAATTGAGTAATATTACAAAAATGGAAGCCTTTAATTTTTAAGATTTTTAGAATGTTAGATGAAGTCGAGTAATATTATAACTTGTTTTTTTAAAACCTGATAAAAATTTACCTAATGAGGCCCAGGAAGAGTCAGTTTTCAGGAGTTGCAACCATGGTGGACTCTGTGTTTAAGTGTGCTGTTAATTTCACCAGGAATAGGAGAAATTCTTGTCTGCTGGTGAACAAAAAGAACAACAGTGGTGGGAAAATTCTGGAGACTCTCAATGTGCTTCAGCCTTAACACTTTCTTTGCTTCCTTAGTCGGAAGGCGAGAACCTTGCGTGAGGAGTCCAGGGATCTGGGTTTTAGTCTAACAGCTCTCTGCCGTTCCACTCTGTCCTCCACCTCACCTTTCTCAGTTCCCGCCCCCTGAGTGCCAGTTTTTTTGTTGACAGCATTTTATAAAGCACAGCAGAGGGAAGAGGCTCTTCCTAGGAATGAGGTACTACAAATTGTTTTTAAAGTCAACATTAAGCAAGCTCATGAGCAGAGACTAAGATTCTTCAAGTAAATACCAAGGCCTTGACTTAAGACAGCAACCCTCCAAAGCAGCCTGGCATTGTCCTTGTGCAGAGCATGGGTGGTTCCCACACTGGGGACCCTGAAAGTATTACCAGGGGTCTGTGAGTCCTGAACATGCATCCAGCCTCGTGAATATATTCACACATAGTGCACTACTGTGTTTTCCAATATGTGTAAGTGATGTTTTAATTACCAAGTAATTTCCACAGAGATACATAGAAATGAATTCACCATTGCTTTCTGTTGTATTTTTTCCTAATGTAAATATAAGATATAAAATATAAGATACAAAGTCTAGATCTGATGGCATTTGACTCCTTTAAAATTTTAACCATGTTGGTAGAGGGTATAGCTCAGTGGTAGAGTGTGTGCTTAGCATGCATGAGGTCTGGGTTCAATCCCCAGTATCTCCTTTAAAAATAAAGAAAAACTGAATTACCCACCCCCCAAAAAAGAATAACTTCAAGATTAAAAAATAATTTAACTATGTTTAGAAGTAGGTCCATAAAATTTTATGGGTAACTTGGACTTTTCAAAAAATGAAAACTGAAATTCTCCCAGTAGTGGCTTTTTAAAAAAACTCCTTGGACTGATCAGAGGGTTTTCTTTATATATCCCTAGTACTGTGAAGAATTACCTGGAGGCAAGACAAGAGCTCATTAATTAAGTATTTCTGTACCAGACACTCATCCTGCCTGACAGTTCTCTCATTATGTCCCCCTGAGAGGGACACTAGTTGTCAGCAGCTGATGTAAAATAATTTTCTCGCTGCTATAACTGGAGGAGAAAAGGCTTGATAGCAGTTCTTCATGTCGATCAGGTAAATTATTTGAAGAAAAATGGTTTTTCACTGAAGGGAGACTTAAAACATCTCATGGAAATCTTAAAATAATTTTTTTATGACAAGAAAAAAAATGAACTTTCTCCAGATGTGAACATCTTTTGCTGGTACCCCAAGGACCAGTCCACTTTTGCATTGCTGCCTCTTTCCTTGGGTACAGTTCTGTATTTATTACATAGAGAATATTCTCCATGCCCTGACGCACTATAAGAAAAGTGCTGAGTGTGAAGAATTGTCTTTAGTGGATGTTATAGACTGAGAAATTCAGCAATACTTGGTGGCCCTTTCGTGGACAATATCTTTGGCTACTCTTTCAATATTATTTTTCTTGACAGAGATGAACACATTTAAAAATTCGTGTCTGTCTCAGTGATCTCTGTCTATATCTAAACTGAATGGAAAATTTTGCTTTGTGATTTTTTTTACATGAATTGTAAAAGCAGAGCTCTGGTCATTTGGCCGATTATGCTGATTTCCATAAATAAAACTCATCACACCCTATTTTCATAGCTGATTTAAATGAAGCAAAGAAAGGCACATCTTGAAATGTAAAAAAAAGGACATCAGACATTGCTCTGGAAAAGCACTGTATCCAGATAGTTTTACAAGCAATGCTTGAAAACTTTCATGAAAGAGGCACTATTTTAAATTTTCAGAGCTTCACATTTCATGTTGTAGTAACTCAGATGCTCAAAGAAAACCAAATCTAAAACTAGAATACAGAAGTTCAGAAGTTCCCAATTCAAAAAAATGAATGAGCTGGACTCTGGCAGGTTTACTCTGTAATTCAGGTGTTGAGATGCCCTGGTGCTCTGCCCACATCCCATGGCCTGCCTTTCACTCCCACTGCAGCTGGTCTCACATCCGCCTTTGGGCTTCTCCAAGCCTTGGGCGCTTGCAGGTGCAGCCCAGAGGTGCGGAGGAGATTCTGTCCCCAGAGGCAACCTTTTGCCTTTGAGATTAAAAGTGAATGAGGAGGCATTCCAAGGTGCATCCTACACAGTTCCTCTGAGGGTCCCCCAGAGACACTGACCCCGGTTGCCATCAATAATCATAGACTCATCAGTGCACCTCTTTTATTTTTTTTCCCTCCTTCTCTCTCTCACTCTCCCCACTCCCTCACAGCTGTTTTCTGGGATCACCTCTCAAGTAGATCCCCTGTACCAAGGTACCTGTGTTGGTCTCCGCTTTAGGGGAAACCTAAACCTAAGGTGTGAAAATGATTCCATACTAGGAAATCTCTTAATATAATTAATTTCAGCAATATCAATAGAGAAAAGCCATGTGACCCTCTTAACTGGTTCAAAAAAAGCACTTAATATAATTCAACATCCATTCTAATGAGAACTGTTAAAATTTGAATGAAAAAGTTCCTTACTATGCCTATCTAGGGCTCACTCAAGAAGATAGAAACCACTGTACATACGTAAAGTAGAAGTTTAATTTGGAAACTGATTACAAGCACAATGGAGGGACTGGGGAAGGTAAGGTTACTAAAAGCAAGAACTGCAGTAAATGGGGTACCCTTGGGCTTGAGGGAGTGTGTGTCCCAGCAGTCAAGGGCACTGTGCCACAGAGGTACAAGCTTTTTGTTTTTGCTCTATTTTATTTTATTTTTATTTTTTATTTTAGTTTTACTTTTTTCCATTTTTTAATCGAAGTATGGTCAGTTTACAATGTTGTGTCAATTTCTGGTGTGCAGCATAATGTTTTAGTCATACATATACATAAGCTTTTTGGAGTCAGCTGCTGTGCAGGACCCAGGAGCCTGCATTTACCACCCACTGTTGTGGTTGCTGTTGGCCACTGTTGCTCTGCTTTTGGTATTATGCTGCAAGTTGACACTGTCCTCACTGCTACTGCTTTCACCAGATATGTCATCAGAAACCAGAAGGAGGAAGATTGTTGCTTCTTCCATCTTCCAGTCTTCCACCAGTGCCTTCCATTGGCAGAATCACCAGAAGTCAGACGGCAAGAGTGTCTAGGAGATGCCATTTTTGGTATTCCAGCCCCCTCACTATGTATCAAAGCACAGAATGTTGGCAATGAGGCCTTGGAGCAAAATGATTTGCTATATAAAACCTATAAGCATAATTATATAAAACTGAAACACTAGCTTGGAAGTTTTTCTTTTAAAGTCAGGACAAGACAAAGGTGCAAGTTACCTAACTTTTTTTTTTTTTCAAGAACAGCCTTTTTTTGAGATCTAATTCAGATACCATTCAATTCATTTATTTACAGTGTTTGATTCAGTGATTTTTCAGTATATTCACAGAAATGCACAACCAGTGCCACGGTTAATTTGATACAGTTTTCATCACCTCAAAGAAATCCAGTACCTTTTAGCTGTCACCCCATATCCCCACATTTCTCCCCCACCTCCCACCCTAAGCCACTGTTCATCTTTTTTTCTCTCTCTAAAGATTTACTTTTTCTGGATTTCCATATAAATGTAATCGTATAATATTTGGTCTCCTGTGATGGGCTTCTTACACTTCACATATCTCAGGTTCATCCAGGTCATAGTGTGGATTAACACTTTGTTATATTTTATGACTATGCCATATTTCACAACTCTTGTTTAATATTTTCCTTTATGTCATAACTAATTTAGTGTGAAAATTGGCATAAATATTGGGAAATAAAAGATAAAATTATCCTTCTTTTCTGATTATATGATGTCCACCTTGAAAGCCAAAAGGATTAAGGAAAAATGATTAACTAATTAGAGAAATCCAGATAGTGACTTTCCTGTATAATGCCAGTTAGCAAATATTGTGGAAAGCATTTCATTTGTAATATTAATAAAAGCTTCTATACTTATGAACAAAAGTAAGATGCAATGTACAGGGTTTACACATACACTCAAATCCTCCCAGAGATGTGAAGCTTCCATAACTGAGAAGTCATAATGTTGCTGGAGTAAAGAAAATATTGTAAATATAAATTAATTTAAAAATATGTTGTTTTCAAATCAAAACCCTAATGACATTTATGTGGGAAAGTTATAAAACAATTCTTAAGATTACCCAGAAGAATAAATGAAAGGGTACATATCAGTAAAATGTGGAAAAAGAAACGTAGTGAAGAGGGACCTGCATTATGAGATAGTTAATGTAAGAGAAATGAAAAATAAATTAAGCTTGTTTCTGTACCAAGACTAGAAGAGTAATCAGTAAAATATAATACATAATCTAGAAGCAGTGTTAAGGATGCATAAAAATTAGAATATGATAAAAGTATAACTAAAATTCATCATTATTATTCAATAGGACACCTGACCAATACTTTGCAACTCTGTTGTCATCAAGGTTCCTAGTTGCAGACTTCAAAACCTACTTCACTAAGCTCCCTTGAGCTTAAATTAGCTAATGCAATTAGGTAGCTTTCAGAATTTCCAGATCTGAAAGAAAATAACCGTCAGTGTAGAATTCTGTATCCAGCAAAACTATCGTTCAAAGAGAAGGTGAAATGAAAACATTTCCAGATAAAAACTGGGACTATTGTTCAATAAACAGACTTACACTAAAAAAGTTACCAAAGTTAGGTCTTTAGGCAAAAGCAAAATGATCTCAGGTGGAAATACAAAAATACAGGGATGATTGAAGAGCTACAGAATAGGTAAATAGGTGGGAATATATAATGGACTATATGCTATACAGAATAGTAATAATGATGTCTTACAGAGTTTTAAATATATATACAACAAAAAGGCATGAAAATAAAAAATAATTTAAAAAGATGATGATAAAGTAAATGAAGTTAAAGTTTTCTAAGGACCTAACATTGTCTGGGAAGTGATAAAAGAATTAATTTATATTCTAAGAAATCAATGCATTCTGTAAACTAGAGTGACAGCTAAAAAATTGGTAAAATACTATACAATTAACAAGTAAATAGAGGGGAAATGGAACAAAAATACACTCTGTTCATTAAAGACAAGAAAGAGAAATAATAACATAAAATAGATTGAAGAAATGGTAAGTGAAACAGGAAAAATTATAGTTCGTATGTATGAACCCAAATTCAACCGTAAGTATACTCAATATTAATGAAATAAATTCTCCAATCAAAAGACAGTAAGTTAACAAACGATATTTAAAAATAATCATACCCAACTATACAATCCTTAGAAGAGACACACCTTGAATATGAAGACAAAGAAAAATTGAAAGTTAAAAGAATGGACAAAGATAAACTATACAAACCCTAAACAAATGCAAGCTATACTGCTGTCAAGGTAAACTTGAAGAGAAGAAAAATTTCTAGAAATGAACAAATACATTTCAAAATGATAAAAGAGGCAAAGGACCTTAAAGATAATGCAATTATAAATTTTTGTGAATCTAATAAGCTAGATTCAAAATACACAAAGCAAAATTTGGCAGAACCAAAATGAGGAATGTAGAATTCTGTGATCATAGTGAGAGGATCCAAAACATCAGTAATTGATAGAACTAAAAGACACACACACACACACGCAAACTGTCAGTATATAGAAGATCTTCATTATATGTTTAATAAAACTAACAAAATTGATGTCATCAACAGATATAGACAGCCAACAACAGAGTATGCTTTTTTTCCCCCAAGTAACATGGAACATTACCAAAATTTGACAGATGCTGAGCTATAAAATTTTTCTCAACAAATTTTAAAAGAAATGGTACAGATTATGTTCTCAGGACTCACTGTAATTAAACTAGACAAGGACAGAATAACAAGATAATGCCCAAATGTTTGGAAATAAATGACTTAATTACCCAAGGGTCAAAGAAGACTACAATGGAAACTAGAAAATACATTGAACTGAATGATAATGAAAATAGGACATAGCACAACTTACTGTGGGATAAAGCCATGCAGTGAGGAAAGTTAATAGACTTAAAATGCTTATATTGCTTAAAGAGCAATGACCAAAGTATCTATTTTAAGAAATTGAAATGCTATTGAAAATTGAGTCCAAAGAAAGTAGAAAGAAGGAAATGATAATGGTAAGAACAGAAAATAAAGAAGTAAAAAAACCAAACATACAATAGAGAGGATAAAAATGCCAAATTTAGTTTTTTGAGAAGATAAGTCAAATTGATAAACTTCTAGCAAGACTGTTCAGGAGATAGAAAGTGCAAGCACAAAATTACTAATATGAAGAATTAAAAAGGGAACCACACTCAGATCCTACAAAATTTACTTGAAAGTAGGAGGGTATTATAAAGAACTTAATATGAATGATTTTGAAAAAGTAGATAAAATGGACACGAAGTCTTGGAAAAATAACAACTTGCCAAAAATGATGAAACAGGAAATGGAAAACCTGAGTAGTTTTATAGTTATTAAAAATTGCCCAGCCTAGATTGCTCAACTTCCTCTAAACTTCATAGAAGAAATAACATCCTTCTTAAATTCTGCCAGAGAATAGGAAAAAAAGTAACTCTTCTCAACATATTTTATGAGATCAACCTAACCTTGATACCCAAATGTGATAAAGACATTTTAACAAAGAAAACCCAATCTTTCTGTGAACACAGAAAGTTTGAAACAAAATAGTTGCGAATGGAATCTGACAATTGAAAAGATATCACAAATTACTCTTATTTTATGAATTTAAGGTTGCTTTAATATTAAAAATGAGTGTAACTGCATTGATAGTATGAAGGAGAAAAATAAAATAATTTTTTCAGAAGTTGAAGAACATGCAATTGATAAAATTTACCACTTACAATTATTATTTAAAAAATTTAAGAATAGAGGAAACTTTAATCTGAAAATATGTATCTTCAAAAAACCTACAGTAAAATCCTATTTAATGGTGAAATATCAAACGCTTTCCCTTTGATACCAGGAATGAGACAGACATCTGCTCTCATCACTTTTATTCAACACTTCTTGGAAATCCTAGACAAAGAAAAAGGCAAATGAAAGAAATAAAATGTGCAAGGATTGGAAACAAAGAAATAAATCATTATTTGCATGTGACATGATTATATGTCCAGGAAATCCAAATGAATCTGCAGAAACACTGTTAGAATTAATGAGTGAATTTAAGAAGATCCCTAGATATAAGATCAATATACAAAATTCAATATATATTGCATATGAATATATATATATAGCAATTAGAAAATGAAATTTAAAAATGGTATCACATCACCAAAACCATTAAGTAACCAGGAGAAAAATTTAACAAAAGATATGCAAGACTTTTATATAGAAAACTATAGAACTTTATAAAAATGATAAGACTAAACAAAGAGATAAATCATTTTTATGAATTGGAAAACTCAACATTTTAAAGATATAAATTCTCCTAAATTCATGTGTAGAGTCAATGCAATTCCAAACAAAATTACAGCAGAAAATATTTACAGCAGAAGAAGGTGACAAGCTATGGTAGACACAGAGATACGCTATCCAAGGGAAGGACCTATCAGCTATGTCACAGTCTGCCTCAGCTCCAGAGAGTTGCTTTGCCTGGGATCAGACCATTCCAGGGCAGCCTACATTTGATGACCCAGGGAGGTGAGGTATAAACTTACGGCCATTTTGACCCAGCGTGGGACAATTCTGACAGGCGATATTTGCTCCAGATCCTGCTGCTGGGTTGCCAGTGGTGTTGTCAGACTTGCATTGCAGTTTTTCATCTTCTGCCCAATCCTGCTTCCTCTCATTCCTTTTGTCTGTGTTGTTCGCTAATAAACATTTTGCTCTCTAACCTCCATCTCAGTGGATGCTAATGGCAATCCCAACCTGAGATGTGAAGTATCCCTATGAATTTCAAAATAGAAGCAAGGAGGGAAAACTACCAGCTGTCTTAGTATCTGCATGGACCTCGTCTTCAGTGGGGAAAGCCGAGGGAACTAAGGAGGGTTTAACTGGCCTGGGAAGAAGAGCTCTCCCAAGTCACCTGGAGGGATTTACTGAAAAGCCTGACATGGGTCAAGTTGCAACCCACGAAAATGATAGATCACCTCCGGGAGGGGTTTTGCCTGTTCCTACGATGGGAGTTAGGGTAAGGGGACAGTGGTAAGGTCTGAAGAGGATGGAAAAAATCTAGTCCCTGTGAATTCTCAAAACTGAGCATTCAGGATTCCCTTCCAGATGAGTGGGACAGGGGTTACATAACAGATGAAGGAAACAGCAGGTCAAGACAGAAGTGGGAGTTGAGGACACACCCAGGAAATCTCAGAAAGTATGTTCTGGGGTTTTGAACACTGCAAGAAAGCAACAGAAAAGGGAGCTCTATGAAGTTAGAAAAACTGCCCTGAATTAGTTTAGAAAAATCAATTGCATGTGGAGAATAAGCCGCAGAAATTATTGAGGTAAAATCCCCCACGAAATTATAAGAAAAAAAATCATCCTTACAACTAAACTATGCAGAAAGACATGTGAACATAATAGATGAAAACTGTAAAGTCCTATTTCAATAAGAGCTAAAAGACATGAAGAAAATACAAGACATGAATAAAAACCCCACAAATCAGAATTAGAAAAACATAGAAATGAGGTGACAGGATTCAGAAGGAATTAGAAGAACTGTCGTATGATCCAGCAATCCCACTTCTGGTATAGAGCCAAAGGAATGGAAATCAGAATCTGAAAAAGATACCTGCCCTCTCATATTCACTGCAGGTTATTCACAATAACCAAGACAGGAAAGCCACCTAAATGTCCATTGATAAACAAATGAATAAAGAAAATGTGGTAAAAAAAAAAAAAGAAGAAGAAGAAGAAAAAAGAAAATGTAGTATATAAACACAATAAAATATTATTAGCCTTAAAAAAGAAGGAAATCTTGACATTTTTGACAACATGGAGGAACCCGGAGGACATCGTAGTGAGTGAAATAAGCCAGACACAGAAGGACAAATACAGCATGATCCCACGGATAGGAGGAATCTGAGATAGTTAAACTCATAGAAGCAGAAAGTAGAGTGGCGGTGCCAGGGGCTGGAGGGAGGGGAAATGGGGCAGTATTGGTCAAAGGGTGCAAAGTTACAGCTACGCAGAGGAGTAAGTCCTAGAGATTTACAGTAAAGCAAACTGCAGATAATTAATAATACTGTATTGTATACTTAAAAATTTGTTCAGAGGGTAAATCTTATGTTAAGTGTTCTTATTACAAGATAATATAACAATAATAAAGAAGGCAAGAGGAAACTTTCGGAGATGCTGGTTGTGTTTATGGCACAGAACGTGGCAACTGTTTCACAGATATATACTTATCTCCAAACTCATCAAGTTGAACAAATTAAATAGATACAGCTTTTTCTGTCAATCATACTTCAGTAAAGTGGTTTGAAAAAAGAATTAGAAATGAAAGAAAAAATACTTTTAGATGTAAACACTAAACTAGAAGGAACACAGGGTAAAGAAGTCTAACAGACAATACCCTAAGAGAAATAGGTGAGACGAAGAAGTTTTTTTTTTTTTAAATAAAAAAGAAATGAAAAACAAAGAGATGAAAAGCTTTCAACAGTCAGGATCTGGGAAGGGGCACTTGGAGGGTCTCCAGGTGTGGCAGGTGAAGTTCTATTTCTTGGCCTGGATGGTATCTGACTCATAATAATTCATTAAGTTATACATTTGTTTTGTGACTTTCTGCATCTGTGTTTTATTTTCCAATAAATACCTCACATCATACACAAATATCAATTTCAGATTGATTGTAGATATGTGTGCAAAACCTACAGGAAATAAAAAATGAAACCTCTAGAAGAAAACAGAAGAATATCTTCACGACCTTGAGGGAGCAAGGATTTTTAAGCAGGATTCAAAAAGCACTAACTCTAAATGAAAAGATGAATACAAATGATTAAGTTAAAATTAAGGACTTTTGTTGAGCAAAAGATATTAAGAGAGTGAAAAGGCAAGCCAGAGAGTGGGAGAAGATACTTGCAGTTTATAAAGAACTTGTCCAAATATATAGAGAACTTACCCAAATTAATTTAAAAATACTGTTAACCCAACAGAAAAATGGGCCCAAAAGACTTAAATAGGCACTTTATAAAAGAGAATAAGTTAATGTCCAGTAAACATATATAAAGATATTAACACCATTACCATCAGGGAAAGGGAAATTAACATTATACTGAGATACTACTTTAATAAACTATTTCTACTTCTAGGTGTTTACCATAAGAGCATGATGAGCTATACATGTGAAAATGTTCATCATAAAATTATGGTAATTTCAAAAAATTAAAAGCTTTGAAGATGTCCTGTTTAAGAAGATATGCTTTTGGTTAGTCTCCCTACTTCCCCCAACCCCCAAAAGGAAGTTATATGCCTCTGTCCATGATTATTGGTTAAAACATATAATGAAACATTCTAGAAAAGTAATTCAATCTTAATTATCATGCGCATATGGTTACGTGCTTATACATGAATACGTACACTTCTATTTCTAAGGAAAATATTCACATAAATAATCAGTCAGTGAAAAAATTATAGATTATAATATCATGAGTTAGAAAAATGTTTCCTCACACTAGGGGAAGAACTTTTTTTTAAGTTGAAGTATAGTTGATTTACAATATTACATTAGTTTCAAATGTACAGAGAAGTGGTTCAGTTACATATATGTATATATGTATATATACATTTTCAGAGTATTTTCCATTATAGGTTATTACAAGATATTGAATATAGTTCCCTGGGCTATATAGTAAATCCTTGTTGCTTATTTATTTTATGTCTAGTAGTTTGCATTTCTTTAATCCCATACTCCTGATTTATCCCTCTCCCCTCCCTTTCCCCTTTGGTAACTGTAAGTTTGTTTTCTATGTCTGTGAGTCTGTTTCTGTTTTGTATGTAGATACATTTGTATTACTTTTTAGATTCTACATACAAGTGATATGTATGGG
Source organism: Camelus bactrianus (assembly GCF_048773025.1). Taxonomy (NCBI): domain Eukaryota; kingdom Metazoa; phylum Chordata; class Mammalia; order Artiodactyla; family Camelidae; genus Camelus; species Camelus bactrianus. Next base: position 53,435,240 of record NC_133544.1, on the reverse strand, counting down.
ATTTGTCTTTCTCTGACTTCACTTAGTATAATCATGTCTAGGTTCATCCATGTTGCTGCAAATAGCAATATTTCATTCTATTTTATGGCTGAGTAATGTTACATTGTGGGTGTATGTGTGTGTATACACACAAACACACACTCTCTCTCCCTCTATATATACATCTATATATATACATAGATATATATAGATATACCACGTCTTAAACTGATTGTCTGTTGATGGACATTTAGGTTGTTTCCATGTCTTGGCTATTGTAAGTAGTGCTGCTGTGAACCATTGGGGTGCAGATATCTTTTCGAATTAGAGTTTTCTTCTTTTTTGGGTATATGCCTAGGAGTGTGGATCACATGATAGCTCTATTTTCAGTTTTTTAAGGAACCTCTATACGGTTTTCCATAGTGGCTGCACCAATTTACATCCTAGGGGAATAATTTTTAAAGTTGCCCAGTCCGGCTTTCCCCCACTAGCATCTTTGTGCACCTGCAGTACTCTCCTGCCCGACTTTCTGAGGGCTTTGCCACCACAGTGTTGTGGGTTAGAATACTTGCTGAGTGACCTTGGACAAGTTATTTAACCTCTCTGGGCTTCATCTTCGTCTGTAAAAGCAGGTATTATATATAATCTTCTAAAGGTTTAATGTATTAACTAATTTCTGCAAAGGATCTGGCATCTAATAGTGCTCAGTAAACATTAGCTCTCTTTCTTATCACCTATGATTTGACCCTTCAGCTGATCATATTTAATACAGATTATCTTACATTGTTCTCCGATTGTTTCACATACGTGATGGTTAATTTATGTGTTCACTTGGTGAAGCCACAGTCCCTGATATTTGGTCAAATATTATTCTGGATATTTCTGTGAAGACTTTTAAAGATAAGATTAGCATTTAAATCGGTAGGCCTTGGTTAAAGCAGATTCCTCTCCATAATGTAGTGGGCCTTATCCAACCTCTTGAAGGCTTTCACTTAAAAAAGGCTGACCTGGTCCAGGAGGAAAGGGAATTCTGCCAGCAGATAGCCTTCAGGCTCGAACTGCAGCTCTGTCCTGGGCCTCCAGCCTGCCAGCCAGGGTCCCTGCAGAATCTTGGATTCACCAGCCTCCACAGTCGCGTGAGCCAATTCCTTAGAATAAATCTCTCTCTATATATACACACTCTGTTGGCTCTGTTTCTCTGGGGAACCCTGATTAATACAACGTAACAATGTGTAATTGTTTAGTACGTCATGGAGAACGCTAGACTTTAAAGTGGGAACCGTATGCTTTTAAGGGCCTCTTGTCCGTGTCCTCCCTGTCCCCAGGTCTCGCCTACATCTGGCCTCTAGCACGTGATAGGTGTTTATTGACCGCTTATGAAATGAATGATTGATGCACAAATGAATGCTGTGGAGGAAGTCTGAAAGGAAAGATCTTCATTTAATTCAGGAAATGTTGTAGATACAAAATCGGCTCAAACCTTGGGAGTAGTTTTTACTTAATTTTTCTTTTGATTTGTTACTAAACACATAAAGAGAATGTCCTTGGCTCTATAGAGAGGATTCTCACTAGAAGAGGGAGAGACTTTGGTCGTTACTTGGCATGCGGACAGAGAGTTGGTGCATTGGAAATGGAACATGTAGCAAACATGGAGCAGTTCTGTGTGGTCACCAACCACGGGCGCCCTGAAAGATGTTCCCAAACCACAAGGACATAAATATATGGATAATATTATATCTGTCTGTCGTCTGTCTATCTATCTATCATCATTATCATTTCTTAAGTGACCAGAAACAAAAAATGGCAAAACTAGAAGGACAAGAGACAAGGAAAACCACTTCTTACACTGAATTTCCAATTTGAATAAAAAACTGAGTTTCAAGTTTGTTCTAAAGAATCAAAGTGATCAGATTACAAACTAGAAGGAATGAAAACAAGGTTTAGAAGTGGCAGATGGGGATATGACCAAGAAAGCAAGCTGAAGTTTTATGCTACTGAAGAGGCTCGGTGAAAAGGATGAAAACATGGTGAAAGCAGAAAGCTTGGAGCCACAAGGAGGAAGATAGAATACTCCAGGAACTTGAGGCCATCCAAAAAGAGACTGGTTGTCTGTAAAAGAACACCTGTAATGTCCTTGTTCCCTTTGTGGACAAAAGCTCCTTCCCAAAGCGAGTCCCTTTCTCTCACCCACCTCATGTCCCAAATCAAGCCGCCCTTGCTTGTGACTGAGGGGCCTGGGAGGCAGTGATGCCTTCACACTGAATACCTCTGGTGCATTCTCCAATGCTGGCCCTCTGTGGCTCCAGCAAAGGCCACTCTGATTCTAGAGGCTGGGGACTTTTGAAGGGCAAACAGCTGAGGGGGAAGAGAAACAGCCTTTATGGCAAGCCCTGAGCTAAGCACTTTGCAGGTAGAGTCTGGGTGGGAGGAGCCTTAGCTTTCACTTTTCTGAAAACCTGCTTTCTTTTCTTGTCATCTCACCTCCTCTCTCCTTCCCTGCCTTCCTTCCAAAAAAAAAAAAGCTAATGAGCTGGTTCTGTGTTCCTTATATTGTCTGTAGTTCCTAGGGAGGCATCAGTGATGAACATGAAGTTCTGTACTCTTGAAGCATGACTTCTGGTAGGTGAGAAACAGACAATAAACACACGCAGAATATAAAATAATTTTAGATGGTGACATGGGCTAGAGAGAGGAGGACTGAGGGGTGCTATTTATCAAGATTAGGCAAGGAAGTCTTGAATGATTGGAAGAAGGCAGCACAGCCAGCTCTATGGGAATGATAGCAGGCAGAGAGGGCAGAGGCAAGAACAAATACGGCATGTTCGAGGGACAGAAAGAGGAGTGAAGTGTCAGGAGCACAGCGAGAGAGGGGAAAGTGGCAAGAGGTGAGGTTGGAGAGGGACACAGAGCTCATATCACATGAGGCTTTGGGGGTCCAGATGAGGAGTTTGGATTTTACTCTAATTGCCAAGGGAAGCCATTTGCAGGTTTTAAATGGGAGAGTGATATGATCTGATTTATGCATTCCATGTGTTGTTGACCCTTTCACTTGAACCCTGGCTAGTAATTCTGAGCCTAGCAGTGCCATTAGAAAGCTTCAAATTACTAGCTCAGAATCAAATTGACCAGAAGTGCTGTCATTCTTAGTAGACAGTTGAAGTTAATATGGTGGGAATCAACCCAACTTAAAAATGAGCAAAAGATTTGAACAGACATTTCATAAAAGAAGATATATGAATGTCCTGTAAGCACATAAAAAGATGTTTAATGTCTAGGAAAACACAAATTAAAACCCTCATGGGGTATCACTGCACACACACTAGAGTGGCTAAGATTAAAGATGGTGTGGAGTGCTGGTAAAGATGTGAAGTAACTGGAACCCTCAGAGGTTGCTGATGAGACTGCAAAACGGGATAGGCTCTTTGGGAAACAGTTTGGCCATTTCTTATAAAGTTAAGCATTTACTTTGCCATATGATTCAGAAATGTGCTCTTAGATATTTACCAAAGAGAAATAAAAGCATGTAATATCCACACAAAGACTTGTATGTGAACATTCATAGCAGCTTTCTTCATAATAGCCAAAACCTGGCAACAATTCAGATCTCTATCAATAGGTGAATGGATACATAAATTGTGGTGTTATTCACTTAGTGAAATTCTACCCAGCACTACAGAGGCATGGATGAATACAAAAAACATTTGCTTAACAAAAGAAGCCAGACAAAAGAGAGTATATAATGTAAAATTCCACTTAGATGAAATTCAAGAACAGACAATAATTCACAGTGACAGAAATGAGATCAGTGGCTGCCTGGGGCTCGGGATGAGACTATAAAGGAAATTTTTTGGGGGAAACTTTTTGGGATGGTCAAGATGTTCTGTATCTTGACTGTGATGGTGATTACACAGGTATATACACTTGTCTAAGCTCATCAAACTGCATGTTTAAAATGGGTACATTTTATTTATGTCAATTTAAAAAAAAAAAAGCAGGAAATATGTTCAGTGTATTCCCATGAAGGAGCCCTTACTTTTCACAAAAGCCTGCAACCAGGCTGTCAGGCCTTGACTCAGTGAGCACATGGAACCCTGAGTAGTCAGTTCAGAGACTCACTTTTTTACCTCTTTACTCCCTTTTCCCACTTCCATCTCATTCCCTAGAGCTTACTCTGTCCTCCATCCTGACCCTTGACTCTTAGGCCACAGAATTTCCTGCCTCGATTGTACAGTTTACATCATTAGGCTCCATTAGGGTGACCCTGAGATCTTGTCTTCTGGGAGCTATGGATCAGGTTGGTAGAATAAACATTTCTTTGGGGGCATATTGGCTAATTCACCCTCTTATATCCTATTGATAAGCTCAGTTTCTATCTGATGATTCTGAAAGACTTCCAGTATTAATCTTTTCTTCATCTAGTTTCTCTGTGTATCTGGAAGTAACCAGATTATTATGGTTCCTGTATTCATCATTTATTCCTTACATTGGTGGAAATACATGTGTATACTTTGCAGACAGATAATCCTTCAGAGAGGAGACAGAACGCCTGTAGATGCCAACAGTTAAATGTGCTACTGCAGAAAATGAAGAGGAGACTTTTCTCTCTCAGCACCCTGACTGCGGGGTGCCTAAAATTGGGTCTACCACTTGAATAAGTGGCTGAGTTAAATATTTTGACTCAAATTTCACAACTTGTCACAGTGATCCCATTGGCAGTAGAGTGGTGGGTTGCCAGGAAGGCAATTAATTATCGCTGTCTCCCTGTGTATTTAAATTTTGTTCCCTCTCCCTCAAGAGAGGTGATGCTATGGCTTACAACTAATATGCTCTTGCAGGGCTCTCCACACCAATTAGAAAAGTTCTGTGTTGTGACACTCTTTGATAGGATGTTATGACACTCTTTGATAGAAAGCCGTTGTCCCACTGAAGCGGAAACTTCACCAGAAGCACTGAGAATCAAGGGTGCTCTAGACACCCTGAATGGGCGGGGGCTCTCTGTGCTCACTGGGTCCATCAAAGCGCCTCCCACTAGGTTTTCCTATGCAATCCAGCTGGTTCCTTGCAGTTACCTCCTAGCCCCACCCTTATTTAGTACACAGTTGGAAGGAAGCCTGTAATACAGCATTTCTTAACTCACTCTTTGGAACTCTTGTGTGTTTATTTAAAACTCTGAAAGCCCTCTTTTGTGAAAGGCAAGGTTGTCCGCAGTGTGTCAGTGGGTAAAAAGGATGAGGTTACTTCTTGATTAGAATCATGCTTCTCGTTGGGAGAGGGTGAGAGTCATTGCCATCAACCATGTCACAACACTTCTTGGAATCATGAATTTTAACATTTCCATCCCCAACCCTAATTTCCTCTTAAAAAGACTTGCCTTTGATCTCACACCAAATTTCTCTGGAGAGGGGGAAGCTTAATTTCAGAGATGTGAAACCAAGTTGATATTTAGTTGGCACCCAAGATTCCTACTGTTATGCTCCCATTATGAAGGCCAAAAATTACATAGATAACTCATTTCATCTTCTCTCTTTAGTTTTAATTAGAGCCAATTAAATAACAAATAATGATGAACAAACAAAACAACATCAAAGTGGAGATTCAAAGCACTGCTTTTTCCTACTCCTGGACCTCTTCTTATCAGTGTCTACAACTGAGCACATGGGATATCTTATTAAGTAAGTATAAAGTTTTATGGGAAGAAGATGTACAATTAATTCAGCCACCTAGAGTCTTATACAGTGTTATACAGCTGGATGATTCCTGACCTTGATATATTTGTTCTCATCAGCCCTTTGAATCCAAACAGATTCTAATTAGACTGATGGTGAAAAATTATGTTGAATTAGATGGTAACTTTCAAAAGTGAATAAAAATGTTTATGTTAATAGTGGTGTCCAATTGCTCATTTTCATCTTGGAAAGCTTCCCAGTTTTTATTCAGGGAAGAATTGCTCTGATATGTTTACCCATGGTCCTTCCTGATTCCTATGCTCTGGCTAGCATTACCTTTTCATTTCCCTATCCATCAATACTTGGCAGTTATTATGTTGGTAGGTTTCCCCTACTTTTGGGGGTTCAGAGTTTGAAATGTGAAAATATATGAGGAATTGATGAAGCAATAGAGTAGAGCTCTCAGAGGGAAGACTGTGGTAAGTCAGGAAGCCTAGATTCAAGTCCAGGCTCTATTATTTACCAGCCATGTAATCTTGGGCAGATCCCTTATCTGTGTCCTAGTTTCCTTATCTTTTAAATGGAGATGATGATGTCTACTTCAAATGGGTAATACTGTGTGAAAGTAATTAACACAGGACTGGACATAGATGAGATGCTGAATAAATGTTTGTTAATTCAACATCTAAAGAAGTGTCTGTAGGCCTAATTTTCACATATTCTACAATAGACCTAAGAATTAAAAATATGGTTGCGTTTCTCAGAACCAGCAAATGGCAGAACTTGAGGATCATTGGGGTAAAGATAATAGCAATATTTTCTATAGTAGGCATTTGTTTTTAATCCTTAGATGGTTCCAAGATAAAAGTGCTCTAATATGTAGACAGTCTACATATTAAAGTTAAGGAACAAAGAAGAAAGAGGATAAAAAAATGAATGACATATTCATGTCTTATTCATGTAAGCATTACTTACAATAGCCAAGATATGGAAACAACCTAAGGGTCCCTTGATGGATGAACAGATAAAGAAAATGTGGAAATGTGGTATTGTATACAATAGAATATTATTCAGCCATAAAAAGGAATGAAATCTTTTTTTGCAACAATATGGATGAACACTGAGGATATTATGCTAAGTGGAACAAGTCAGACAGAAAAGGACAAATACCATTTGATCTTACATCTGGAATCTAAAATAAAATCCAAGCTAATAGATACAGAGAAGAAATTGGTGGTTACCAGAGGCAGGGGATGAGTGGTGGGAGAAATGAGTGAAGGGGGTCAAAAGGTACAAACTTCTAGTTATAAAATAAGTCACAGGGATGTTGTACAGCATAGTGACTATAGTTAATAATACTGTGTTATACTGTGTTACATAATCGCACATTTGGTAGTTACTGAGAAAGTTGATCTGAAAAGTTCTCATGACAAGAAAAACAGTTTGTAACTAAGTATGGTGTCAGATGTTAACTAGACTCATTGTGGTGACCATTTTGCGATATATACAAACATCAAATAATTATATTGGACACCAGAAACTCATATAAGGTTACATGCCAATTATACATCAATAAAAAAAAATAAAAACATAGTTTTACAGAACTTTCTCTGTGGATTTAGTAATTTGTTCTTACTTCAGTCTTGAATCATTTCTGTCATCTTTTCATCTACCTCCCTTTAAAATTCTCCTTAATCATTGCCTAAACTCTTAATATCAAGAGCTTGTCAAGCCAATCTCAGTCTCTCTACTTTTTTTCTTCTTATACATTTACTTTATTAGTTATGATACAGGATAAGTTGCTGTAACAAAGAGATCCAGCAATGCAGCTGGCCCTGCACCAGCTGCATTGCTGGGTCTCTTTGTTTGAGGATCTGGGATGCTGAGTCAGCTCTGCCCTGAGTACGTGGCTTCCATGTTAGGCATCCAGGATAAGTTCCTCAATTAGTGCCACTTCTCAGTCGGGGGAAAGGGGCAGAGGCAGGCCATGACAAGCCGCTTTATAATTAAGGAGGTTATTCAAGCTGCACACGTTACTTCTTCTCACATCTCATTGGCTTGGATTTAGCTATGTTGTTCTAGCTCTAAAGGAGGCTAGGAAATGCACTGTCTAGATGGGTGGCAGAAGATTCTCTTACTTACAGGAAGAAAGAGAGAATGGATACTGGCCAATAACTAGCAGTCTCTGCCATATTCACTTACTCTTTCAACAATTTTAATTCATATGTGAGCACCAGTCTCTTTTATTCATGCTATCTTTGGCAACATAGGGATGTGACTGATAATCCCAAACTGCAGTTGAACCAAGACAAGAATAAAAGATTTTACTGGTTCTTGGAGTTAGTTTCTTATATGTCACTGTGTCTATCAATCTATCTGTCTGTCTGTCCATTTCTTTCTGTCATTTATCCATCTCCCTTATTTGACTGTGGATACATGTCTTTTTGAAAGTCTGATATAAGAACCTCTTGGTTGTGGTTAGATTCAGTTTGGCTGAGGAATTTATACGCATTTTATTGGGAAAGGTACTGCATGCTAATGAATAAGTAGGAGTTAACTAAGAGTAGACATAATTATAAAGCACCTGTCAAAAGTGAAGTGCTATAGAAATGCTAAATAATGACACTAATAAAAAAAACTGATTGTCGTGACTTCAAAGGAAGTGTTAAGTTGAAGTGTTTTGACGTGTATGGCATTTGAATGATCTAAATAGGTGTTTAGATACTCATTTGAGAGACTGTTCTAGCCACTCAAGGGAAATAAGAGTCTGTTCTACCCACTCAATGTTTTGATGCTTCCGTGAGAATTTTATCATCTTTATATATTATTATTTAAAAAATAAGGATTGTGTTGCCTTGATTAAACTCACATAAAGGACATTGGCAAAAATATAACATTCTTTTTAGACTGCTTGGCTTTGTACCTTAAGTTCCTGAAATATCTTAAGTTCCTATCTGCCTCTGATGTAATCCAATGCCCCTGAACCATGGGTTAAACAGACATGCAAGTTAGAACTACAAATTGGTGGTGATCTCTTGTTAGAGTTGGAGCTTTAGGTTAGGCAAGTTCCTTGTTTTAAAGATGTGTCTTTAAATATTTATTAGATACAGGACCTTTCTCCAAAGGCAATAATCTGGTCATTTGAATGTTAAGTGAAAGAGAAATGGATGGGTTATATTGTTTGTAAGTATTAGTATTTTTTTTAGTTCTTAGTTTATTAATCCTCTCATGAAAAATCTGCCCAGTCATCACAGAAGTATCAGTAATTTTAAAATAAAAAAGGTAACTACTTTAAACTGTAACCCGTAGATGTTTGAGATACTCTCAAGCTCAGCCCCTATCCTACTCATGCATACTTTGGGTGAAAATATTAATTTCAAAGTATAATTCAGCAAAGTGGCGAAACCACCAACTCTGGACTCCATCAGAGTTGAGCTCAAATCTATCCTGTGATCTTGGGTCACAATGTGATCTTCTTATAAACCTCCATTTCTTCACTGGTTAAATGGACATCACAGTAATAATAGTACCTTCCAAATAGTGTTGTGGGGATCAAATGAGATAATACATGTGAAGTGCTTGCCAGAGTGCCTAAAGTATGGTAAATGATCAGTAAATGTGAGGGATGGTTTTCTGCTTTTCTCATTTGCTCAGATAGTCTGTGAGAGTAGCAGTCACAGTCTTTTCTGCTGGTGATTTCCAATCTCGAATTTTTTGGGGTTTCGTAGAAATAGTCCTTCTTTTTGGAAATATTCTTTCATGATAAGGCAGTAACTTAGTGGTTGGGCTAAAAAAAAATCCTAACTCCACAAATCTCTAGCTGTGTACTTGGATGAGTTAGTTAACCTTTCTATTCCTGGGTTTTCTCATTTGGAAAATGGAGATAATAATAGTACCTACCTCAGAGGGTTCTTGTGGAGACTAAGATGTGTGTTGAGTTCTGAACCCAATGTTCGGCACATGATGCATGTTCAGCAAATATTACATATTCATTTTAAAGCTTAAAGATCATTATTTAGTAAAATAAATAAGGTATTTTGGGTGTCTGGTTTTACCATTTTGGACACTGTTGATTTCCCGACTTTAAGAACAGTTCTTTCAGTGTCCTCTGGTCTTCCAAGTGGGTTCTCAATTGTACATGCTAGTACAGGGTGCACTGTAATGAGTAAAAGAAAGAAGGAAAAAAACCCAAACTGACAATCTAACTTTCTAACTTTCCAGTTATGTGCTTAGTTCTAATACCCACCCTCAGATTTGTTATAATAGATGCCAATGAATACATCTGGGAGCTTTATTATCTTTTCTCCTTTGTAAACTTCCTAATAAAATAAACAGATGGTAGACAGCTTGGGTCAGAGGTGAAGAGAACAGGCACTACTGTTACTAGTTTCCCCTCCCAAAGGACTTTTGGGCATTTTCCTAGTGTCCCAACTGATTACTTGTAGTTTTGATGGGAAGGCCTGAGGGCTGAAGAACAGGGTGCAGGGAAGGGGGTAGTTGTGTTTCGTTGCTCCCTCAAAACCACCTGGAGCAGACACAGTCCAGGTGAGATGGCGAACAGAAGCTCCACTCTGAGAACTCACACCCAGTGGGCTGCAATGCTGGGCGTCTGCATGGCCCTGCAGGAACATCAAAGGCAGGAAGCATATCTTACTAGATTTGGTTTCCCTTGTGTTTAATGCTGGCATAATAGGTGCTTAAGAGTTGTTTACTAGTCAAATACCTGAAAGGAAAAAAAAACCTCTTTATAATCTTTGTTAGATTCGATTTCATTTAGATGTTGCTATTGATGGGAGATTATACTCTTTGCCTCCTTTATACTAAATAATTTTGTAAACCCAAACAAGCTTTCTATTTACTAAAGAAACTTTCTATTTACTGAAACCTGTAAAAAAATCCTTTTGTGAAAATTGATTAGCCCTTGCCTACTGGGTAAGTTTCCCTCTCCCTGAAGTAATAGAAAAGCATGAATCTAAAATAAAATGCTACAGAGCAAGCATTAACAGCCTTGGGAATCTGAAGTCACCACTTCTTCAGTTTAAAAATGTAGAACTGTCTATGTACCACTTTCTTCTTTAGGATTGCCTGCCACCAGATGTTAAATTAAAACATCTCTATGAGTAATTGAAAAGGCAGGTAAGAAAGCACTGCAGACGCTTCAAAATGGAAGTGTTCTGTTTCCCTGTTCTGTTATTAAACAGTGTGTGCTTTATCCCTTGCAGAGCCAGTTCTCTGAGGCAGAAATGTTAAGGCTTTCTCCCTAGGGCAGAGGTGCAGGGGGTGGGGAAAGGGGGTGAAATTTGGGGGTTTCTTTCAGAAGTTGCCTCAGAGCAAGTTATCCCCTGGCTCTGCTCTCATGGGTTCTGAAAATCGGGATGGGTTTAGCCTTTTCCTGCAGTTACTGCTGAACAAGGGCATGGACTTGGGAAAGAACCAGGCATGATGTACCAAATGTGGCTCCGAGAGAGCATCTGGGGTCCAGCCCTTGACCCGCCTTTATCTTTCAGCAAAAAAAGGAAAGTGAGTCCCTTCTGGAATTTGTTCAGGTGTGCCGTGGTGCTGGGCTCAGGCAAGATGCAGCCGCTGGAGTGTAGTGCATTTAAAAAAACTCTTCCTGGGAAATGAAAACAGGATTTTGAAGTAGTCTGTAGTATTGAAAGGCAGCACTCTGCTTCTGTGCTAAGCAAGACTAGCTTTAGACTCACTGGTGCAGAAGGGTCCTCAAGGCGAAGAGGCTCAGAAACAGCAGGCATGGCATCTTCAGAAAGGTATTGCTCATTCTACAAAATAAATTGCTCTAATTAAAAAACAAATGTGTCGCATTAGCCAGAGTAGCTCAGTGGGTAATGGGGCGGTGGAAGCAAATTGTAATAAGCCTCCATAGAAAGATCTGCTCTACTGATTGAGAATATGCTGTTTTGAGTTCTGGTGAAAGGGACTGGAAATTGATGGCCACTGGCCTCCAACACTTTTGGACATTCCTAGTCCTTTCGCTCTCCTCTCTCAGCAGTAGAACCCTTGGAAAACTTTCTCTTCCCTTCTCCTTTTCGTCCTTCTGTCTGACTTGACTACAGTAGGGAGAGCTATTTCAAGACATTAATTTTTAAAAGTCAACTTTGGTCTGTTTCAGTCATCACCCACAAATTCCTATGAAACTTTGAGCACTTAAGATTTATTAATTTGTGCATTTGTGAGAAATTCTGTGCCTTTGTTAATGGAAGAAGACCATCAAAAAGAAAAAAGTAAAATTTATTGACATATACACAGTATTTGGGATCACAAACCTCTCTGTCTACCTAGAAGTGCTGTCCCCCATTTCCGTTAATGTTTTTCTTCTTGCTTGTTTGAACCCGTTTGTTTGGATTAAAATATTTTGCCATCTGTTTTTAGACAAATTTAATGAGTCATATTGCTTATTTGTGTAGGGAATTCTCATCTGTTTCATAATAGATAGCGAGCACCAAAAGCAAAGTGCTATATTGAAACAAAGTATAAATGTTTGGGGATTATAAATCTCTGTAGATTCTTGGAAGTATTATCCCAAATTTACATAGAGACATGAATTTTTTTATATCCATGTTCCTCTAAGTTTAATATGCATACAAATCACCTGGGAGCTTGTTAAAATGCAATTCTAATTCAGTACGTCTTGGGCAAGGCCCAAGATTATGCATTTCTGACAGGCTCCCCGGGTGCTACTGATCCTTCTGGACCACAGATAACACTTTGCAGAACAAGAAGCCATCTACATTTGCATTTTAGTTTCTTTGGTTCCAATTGTATGAGTCCATGGGTCTTGGAACTCCAAGTTAACTTTATTTAAGCAGGATTTAAGTTACAATAAAATTTGCAATCTTGGCAATGAGTTGGCAATGATCAAGCTCCCTTTTCTTCGAGGAAGAAAACCTGAGATTCACAAATTAATTCTCAGCTGGCGTTTATCCCTGGGACCTCAGATTCCTTCTGTGTTTGTCTAATGGGTCTGTAGGATTTCTCCTGTGTCTCTTTGTCATATGGAATGGAATTTTCCATCTTAGATATCAATTAGAGATAGGTGGGTTTTTTAAAAAAATATATATATATATACTCTTGTTTCAAAATATTTCCTCGTCATTGAACCTTTACCAGATTCCCTGAAGAATATTCAGAATTCCTTATATTTAGTTGTTTAAATGTTGTTCCTTCCATTAGATTACAAATTCTTTGAGGGCAGGGCTTATGTATGTTTCATCTTTGTATAACTGTGGTCGATGATAGAGGTTTTAGACAGAGTTGGTGCATAAAAAGTAGATGAATTAAATTCAAATAGCAAGTTAACATCAAGATTAAATATAATAAAGTCTTTAAGAATGATAACGGCCATTCTTGGGGAAGCCTTGGGTTCATTTTCTTCTTAGGTCTTGAGATTCCTCAGATGTGTCTGCCACTGACCCCATGTTGCTCCTTGTATCTTCATTTTCCCACTTTAAAAATGAAGATAAAACATTTTACATTAACCAAGACTGGTAAGAATAAGCTGAAGGTCCGAATGTTTAGTGATTCCACCAGTCTGCTTTGCTGGAAATAATGGGACTCATGGCACATACAAAACATCATGAGAAAGAGTAAGACCCCTTCACCCGCAGGCAGAGACGATTTTGTGCTCTTTATATTGCCTTTTTTTCCCACCACACAGAAGGGTTACGTGTTCTAGCCTCCTTTGCAAATAGATTTGAGATCATAGGGCTGAATTTTGGGAAATGGAATATTAGTCAATATGATGTACACTCTTTCCAGACTTGATCTTTAAAAGCATCCGGCATCAACCACTAGTCTTCTCTTCCAATTCTTTGGTGGCCTCAGAGGTCACATGATCCAAATTGTGTAGCCAGAAGATGAAACAGCCTGGATCCCCAACCTTGAAGAGTAGTTGGCCAAGAGAGCCACATGACCCAGAATGAGCTGTGCTATGAATGAGAAATAAGCCTTGACTGTGTTAAGCTACTGAGGTTGCACTTGTTGTTCCAGTGACCAGCATTAAGCATTCTGACTTACATACCTACTGATACTTGTGAAAGGATTGCTTGTCTGGGGGAAGGATGAGGGATGAGAGAGGGGATAAAATGAGAGAGAAGGATTGGTGGGCTGGAGAGAAGGGAACTAGGCATGAAAATACCATGTGAAGAGCAGGAGTCTGTGTCCAGAGTCAGCCCAGCCTCTGTCTGTTGGAGAACTTCACCTCACCATCGCCAAGAGCTATGTTTATTGTTGGCCCTATTGAGATAGGATGAGGGTTTTCTCTCCACGGTCAGCAGGAAGTCCCCTATTGACTGGGCTTGACCCCCATCTGTGTTTCAAGGCTTTGATTGGCTCCTGTAAAGCTTAAACGGCTTCATTCCTCTCTTTCTCTTCCTTCCTCGCTCCCCATATACATAAGGTTCTTGGACTTTTGTGAACCAAGTAGCATGAAGACAGGTCCCTGAGTACGCAACAGGGTGTTAGTGAAATGGAAGGAAAAAGTCTCATTGATGTAGATCTCATTGGAAAGTTCTATACAAAACTAGCTCAAAAGCAAAAAGAGTGGGGGAAAACCAAAACATCATTATAAAAATAACCAACAATAAATGATGTTGAATGTGTCTGGCACTGTGCCAAAGGCTAGACCCATCCCGTCTTACTTACTCATCACCACATCCATGCAAGGGAGTTACTATTACTATTTGTACTTAATAAAAGAGGAAACTAAGGCACAGAAAGGGTAAATGAATTGTCTTGATCCCACAGCTGGTAAATAAAAGATCCACAAGGGATTCCCATTGCTTTTAAGATAAAGACCATATACCCTGATGTGCCTTATGGAATCCTGTATGAACTGGTTCTTGTCTATGAGCCCATCCTACTACTAATGCCAGGCATACTGACCTTCTTTTAATTTTTCAGTGATATAATGCTTTTTCCCACACTAGCACTTTATTTTATTTTATCTTTATGAGTCCCATCTACTTATCCTTCAAATGTTAACTCAGAAGTCTCTTACTTGGGGAGTTTTTCTCTGACCAATTCCCAATCTGAAATTCTGTCAAGTTCCCTGCCTTCCACACTCCTAGCACCTTGTACTTTTCTCTCACGCACTGTCAGAAACACGTATTTGTATTAGACTTGAGTATTGTCTGTCTTTTTTTAGCATGTTATCAAGGCAAGGACTAGGGCTGGTTAGGCCATTATTTCTACTTGGCACATATTAAGCTGACAGTAAATGTTAAGAGAATAAGGAAAGTGGATAACCCTCAGATTTTAAATTGGTCCCTAGAACAAATATTGAGAGAAGGTGGGATGAGAGCAGGAGATACTTGGAAAGAACTATGAGAACCCTATCACTTACTGGTATTAACAGTTTCTTTGTATTGAAAGGAGAATTTTGGTTTTTTATTCTTTTCAAAGTTCTGCAATGAGAGGTACTTGATATTTTTTGAAGATAGTATTATTATAAGAAAACTTGGAGATTTTCAATCTCCTGAGTGATTTTGAGTTTATCACAAAGTATCCTTGAATTTATAAAAATATTGGGCATGTATGTAGATTGATTAAGTGACATGCTTTCACATATTTTCACTACTATGTCTGTCTATCTGTCTGTCTGTTTGTCTGTCTTTATTCATTTGGTAGTTAAGGATGTTTTATTGAATAATAGTTGGTATTTATCCTTTGGCATGTTCCAAGCCACACCTTGACATATAAGGATCATCCTAGATCTGTTGCTCGATGAGATCGGTCATTTTTCAGTCAACAGACTTTTGCTGAACAACTTATTAGGCCCCACATTGGGAGCTGGGGTAACAAAGATGAATTAGCTTTACTTATAGGCTTTGAATTATTTGTAGTCTAATAAGACAATTCATATATATGAGAGTTCTTTGTAAACTTTTAAGTTCTTTCCCTTTACCAAGTGGCCCTTTAGACCTCATACATCCCAACGTGCAGATAAAAGGAAGAGGGCAAGATGGTGCACATGGGAACCACAACCGCAGAGGGAGGCCACTGTTGCTCTCTGCCGTGGCCGCCTTGTTCTGGCGACTGATAGCAGCTCCCTTCACACTTCTATTTCTAGTAATCATATCTTGTTTAAAAGATAGATGTTGATGCTATTGTAAATAATATAGTTTACTTAAAAGCATTAACAGATTCATAGTAACTTTTTATATTTACTTATTTTATTTAATCAGCAGATACTAAAAGTACCTTCATTATAATCATTTTAAACATTCTAAATATTAAAAAATGGCCTTTATACTTAAGTGGTGAACACTTCTAGATTAAAGAGAGCTAAGCCTTTCAACTCTATTATAAACCTATTTTTAAAATGTTATTAAAACAGAAGTGATCTGTAGATATCAATGTTCAGTTTTATATTATATTTTTACATTCTGCATGGAAATTGTTTTCTTAAATCATGGCCATCTCCAAAGCTGTGTTTGATTTTTCTTTTTGTGAAATATCTCTTTGGTTGCTTTGTTCATTCTCTCCTTAGCTCTCTTGTGTACAGAAAGTACTCATAGACCAATTACTGTAGGTAAGACTTGATAGTTAAAGGAGATTATGAATTAATTTGACTTCTCACAAAATTAGGAAAATATTGTCATGCTATGAAAAATTTCTATTCATAATTATCAAATTGATTGTATTATCAGTAATTAAGAAAGGTGAAAGTATCTTTCTAATTTGTCAAATTTCTTACCCTATCACTTCAATCCATCTGATCCATACATGTCTCCAAAATAATTTTTTAAGATTTCTTACTTTAACATTTTCATTTCTGCTTAAAAATCTGCAATGGCTCCAACTGCCTACAGTCGAAAGCACAAGTATCTTACCTTAATATGCTATATTCCCCCCAATCTGACTCCAATTTACTTTTCTATTTTTATTTCTTGATATGTCACAGCAAACTTGCTATAGTGTGGAGATTAAGCATGTGGTTTAGAGCAAGAAAAACTCAGGTCAAATCCTGGTTGTACCATTTGCTACCAAGCACTGGGCTGAGTGCCTAATGATCAGTGTTGCATTTAAGCCCCGTGGCAGTCCTGTGAGAGGTGTTAGCATTACCTTGAGTTTGCAGGTGAGAAAACTGAGGCTTAAAGGAGTTAGATGGCTGGTCTGACACCACACCTGTATCAAGTATATAGGCTGGAGAATGAGATAGCATTTCAGTTTCTGAAAAGAGTCTACATATGTTGATTTTCAAAAACACCAGAACCATAAATGATAATTTTGAACACACTTGATTTTGAAAACATCCAAGTCTATCTAAAAGAGAGAATGAATGTCAGTACCACCACAGAGTTTAGGAAGTGGAAATTAACTTATTTCCACACATTTATCATAGGATTTTTTAGAAATAGAGGCTGCACTTACAGTAGAAGAGTGAGGTTGACAGGAGCAGGTGTGGGGAAAGAGCGCAGAACTCAGGAACCACTTTCGGCCCTCTGACTGGGTGCGCTGCTTAGCCTCTTAGATTTCCATATTCTAGGATGCATGTCATGGGAGTCTTCTTTCTGACCTCACAAGATTATCTTCATGATGTGTGAAAATACTCAAAAATATATTAAGTGCTGTGCAAGTATAAGATATTACTATTATCTTATTCAGGGTGTAACTTTTTTCTATATCGATATGTGATAAAATCACACTGTTTCTACCATGGAGCTAAACCTTGGTTATAGGCATACTTTTCTCAGGCCATAATATTTTTTCTACAAAATTGTATATAGATAGTTGAATTTAGTTTTATTTTCCATTAATATAAACAGCTCCATTTTCACTGTTGGGTAAATTGGTAAGTTGATTCAGATAATTGTTAGACGCTTGGTTAGCTGATGGATATTTAGAAGCAGCTTGTTCATTATCTTTAATATATATCCAGGGAAACTTCAGCCAGTTGCAAAAATGTCATTGGCTTTTCTCCTTTCCCTTCTTTCTCAATGCCCTTCCTCAACATTTCCAAGCTCCTGAGCTAAGGGAGTTTGAGCAGACAAACCAGCATCCCCTCCTGCACAGCAGAGCAATTGGTCGGTGTACAGGAGAGTCCAAAGTTCACAAAGCCTGCCTCTTCTGGTTTCCCGTTTTATCTTGAGTATATGTGACTTTGCCAGATTGTAGCATGGAAAGCCCAGACCGTACAGATATGGGAAATGAAGAACTTACATCATTAGTTTTGCATAGGAACAGTAAAAGTAAACAATATAAAAAGTACCATTTCCATAACTACTACACACTGCTTTGCTTGTTGGAATATATTTTGTGAAGCCAAGTCTGTCATTCACTAGTGTTTAGTCCTAATATGATGTGACACATAATAAATAGTACCAAAGATGTGAAATACAAGAAAAATGATTTACAGAATACAAAACATTTATTCCAAATTCCCATTAAGATGAATGAGGAACAATAAATGAAAATAAATGGATAATCCATGAATTTTATTTTATGCTCATCTTTGGGATAGTTGCATATATTTAGAAAAGAATAAAAGATATGAATACTCTCCATGAAGCTGAGCCAAAGCATTGGAGAACATTTTACCATAAAATCATTTTCAAGCAGAAGTGTTTATGTCTTGGATTTTGAGATGATCACATAAATGTTTGTTTTCAAAAATTAAATTCTTTCAGTGCTAATGTAAAACTACAGGCTCAAAATTGTGGAAAGGTTTTTAAAACCAAATGTATTTCTTCTTTTGAAGACAGAGTAAAGGTTTCCTTCCCCTTTGAAAGTCTTATTTCAGACGAGTTGGTACCAATTAAGAATGTACTATTCACTTTCCAGCATTGATATGCTGATGGGTTCAGACTTACCTGCTGAAGTTATTAGAATGGACTTGGCTGAAGTTGCATTTAGACAAGGGATGGAGAAAAATGGATAAGGGAGCTCTTCCCAGAGTTCAGAATCAGGCCGTAATCAAGGAATCTCCCCTTCCTTCAGGATGTGGGGCATAGTGGGATGGGAAATGTTGTCACAGTTTTTACCCATAGGGTTTAAAATTTTTATTTTATTTTTTAAAATTGAAGTATATAGTCAGTTACAATGTGTTAATTTCTGGTGTACAGCACAATGTCCCAGTCACACATATACACACATACATTCGTTTTCATATTCTTTTTTCATTAAAGGTTATTACAAGACATTGAATATAGTTCCCTGTGCTATACAGAAGAAACCTGTTTTCTAAATCTATTTTTATATATAGTGGCTAACATTTGCAAATCTCAAACTCCCAAATATATCACTTCCCACCCCCTTGCCCCCAGTAACCATAAGATTGTTTACTAAGTCTGCAAGCCTGTTTCTGTTTTGTTGATGAATTTATTAGTGTCCTCTTTTTTCTTTTTTCAGATTCCACATATAAGTGATATCATATGTTATTTTTCTTTCTCTTTCTGGGTTACTTCACTTAGAATGATGATCTCCAGGTCCACCCATGTTGCTGCAAATGGCATTATTTTATTCTTTTTATGGCTGAGTAGTATTCCATTGTATAAATATACCACATTTTCTTTATCCAGTCGTCTGTCAATGGACATTTAGGTTGCTTCCATGTCTTGGCTATTGTATGTAGTGCTGCCATGAACACTGGGGTGCATGTATCTTTCTGAATGAAGATTCCCTCTGGATATATGCCCAGGAGTGGGATTGCTAGGTCATATGGTAAGTCTATTTTTAGTCTTTTGAGGAATCTCCATACTGTTTTCCATAATGGCTGCACCAAACTACATTCCCACCAACAGTGTAGGAGGGTTCCCTTTTCTCCACACCCTCTCCAGCATTTATCACTTGTGGACTTTTTAATGATGGCTATTCTGACTGGTATGAGGTGATACCTCATTGTAGTTTTGATTTTCATATCTCTGATAATTAGCGGAATTGAGTATTTTTTTATGTGCCTGTTGGCCATTTGTATATCTTCACTGGAGAATTGCTTGTTTAGGTCTTCTGCCCATTTATGGATTGGGGTTTTTTTTGTTGTTGTTATTATTAAGTTGTATAAGCTCTTTATATATTCTGGAAATTAAACCTTTGACAGTTGCATCATTTGCAAATATTTTCTCCCATTCCATAGGTTGTTTTGTTTTTTTATGGCTTCCTTTGCTCTGCAAAATCTCATAAGTTTAACTAGGTCCCATTTGTTTATTTTTGCTTATATTTTTGTTGCTTGGGTAGACTGCCCTAGGAGAACATTGATAAGATTTATGTCAGAGCATGTTTTGCCTATGTTTTCTTCTAGGAGGTTTATCGTGTCTTGTCTTATATTTAAGTCTTTAAGCCATTTTGAGTTTTTTGTGTGTGTATGGTGTGAGGGAGCATTCTAACTTCATTGATTTACATACTGCTATCCAGTTTTCCCAACACCACTTGCTGAAGAGACTGTCATTTCTCCATTGTATATTCTTGCCTCCTTTGTTGAAGATTAATTGACTGTAAGTCTGTGGGTTTATTTCTGGACTCCCTATTCTGTTCCATTGATCCATGTCTGTTTTTATGCCAACACCATGCTGTTTTGATTACTATAGCTCTATAGTATTATCTGAAGTCTAGAAGAGTTATTCCTCCAGCTTTGTTCTTTTTCTTCAATATTGCTTTGGCAATTCTAGGTCTTTAGTGATTCCATATGAATTTTAGGATTATTTATTCTAGTTCTGTGAAAAATGTCCTGGGTAATTTGATAGGGATTGCATTAAATCTGTAGATTGCCTTGGGCAGTATGGTCATTTTAATAATATTGCTTCTTCCAATCTAAGAACATGGGATATCTTTCCATTTCTTAAAGTCATCTTTAATTTCCTTAATCAGTGTTTTGTAGTTCTCCATGTATAAGTCTTTCACCTTCTTGGTCAGATTTATTCCTAAGTATTTTATTGTTTTGGATGTGATTTTAAAAGGGATCATTTCTTTACTTTCTTTTCCTGCTATTTCATTGTTAGTGTGAAGAAATGCAACTGATTTCTGTATGTTAATCTTGTGTCCTGCTACCTTGCTAAGTTCTTTTATCAGTTCTACTAGATTTTGTGTGGAGCTTTTCAGGTTTTCTATATATAGTCCCGTAGGGTTTTAAGAATTGCTATGCACCAGAGAATGCTGTATATCTCCTCTTATTTCCAACTTAAAATGATGAAATTTATTGTGAGTATCATATTCTTGCTCCCCTTTTGTATATTAAGTGTGGTGGAAGCAGAGAACTTGTCTTTTTAGTCATGGGTTACCAGCCCAAGGAGAGCCCCAAGGGGAAGACTGAATACCACCTAGAGATCCTAGATTTTGAGCTGGATTCAACAATTGGTTGGGACTTTGGTTTCCTTTATTGAGATGGGGTGTTTAAGTATGGAAAAAAGAATGAAATACTTTAGAGACCATAAAGTACAGAAAAACTCTGCCCATTCACCATACTTTCTTTTTTCTTTCTGGATATACACACATTTCTCAGTCTCCATTTTCTCCGCAGAGGGGAGGGATTCTGCAAATGTGGGGTGTATAGAATGAGTGTTAACCAGTATTATGTTGACAGAAGTTATATAGACCACTTTCAGGTCTGACATTTTAAATAAAGATCAAAGCTGGAGTTATGATTATGAGTGAGATGAGTAAACTTATTTCATCTTTTCTCTCCCACTGATTTTAATTATAAAACCTGGGCAGAATTCATGGAGAAATTATTGAAGAATTCTGAAAAGTAAATAGCAGCAGGTGGATTGGAACAACATAGGATTTAAATTCAATCCAATTGATGGTGAATTTACCATTTTCCCCCTCTGGTGTACCCTGACCTGAACTCAATGTTCCAGGTCTGGAAACCTGGATATAGGCACTATAGCTCAGACAGAGGAAATTCCAGGAGAAGTCTTCTATCCCTGGCTTGAGACCTGGGAAAGAAAAGTCCTAATGCTCAGGAAGAATATATATATATATATGCCGTAATTCCTGTTTTCTGATCTTTGCCTCTTTTCTTCATTCTTTTCTTCCCTAGCCACCCCTCTCCAGGCAATTCTAATTTAATAATAATAGGTAGGTAAAAATAAAGGATAGGAAAAAAAATGTACCATGAAAGCACTAATAAAAGGAAAGCTGGAGAGACTATATTAATATCAAATAGAGCAAAAATAATCGCCAGGGATAAAGAGGGATATTATATATGTCAAAAAGATCAACTAACCAAGAATATATACAAATACTAAATATATACGTAGCTAATAACTGATTTTAAGATACATGAAGCAAAAACTGACAGAAGTGGAAGGAGAAATAGACAAATTCACAATTACATTAGGAAACTTTAACACTCCTCTTTCAGTCATAGATATAAGGAATACATGGAAAATGAGTAAGAAGGTTGGAGAAATGAAGAATGCTATCACCCAGTTGGATCTAACTGACACTTATAGAGCATGCCACTCAACAGCAGCAGAAAACAGATTCATTTCAAGTGCATGTGGAACATTAAAAAAGATAGACTATATCCTAGATCATAAAACAAATTGAAGACAATTGAAATGATATGAATTATGCTCTGAGGCTATGATAGAATCAAACTAGAAATCAATAACAGAAAGATTATTAGAAAAGTTGTAAATACTTGGAAATTAATCATCAAATTTCTAAATAATATGTCAAAAAGGAAATCTTAAAGTAGGAACTATTTTGAGGCAAATAAAAATGAAAATACAAATTATGGGATGAAGCTAAAGCAGTGCTTAAAGGGAAATTTATAATATTAATTGTGTATATATACATTAAAAAAAGAGAAATGTCTCAAATCAAGAACTTACGCTTCTGACTTAAGACATTAGAGGAAAAGCAAATTAAACTCAAATCAAAAGGAAGGCAATTATAAAGACAAGAGCAGATATCAATAAAATTTAAAATAATGAGTAATAGAGAAAATCAAGGAAACCAAAAGCTGATTCTTTGAAAAGATCAGTGGAATCCACAAAACTCCAGCAAGACTGCCAAAGAAAAAAGAGAAAAGACTCAAATTACCAATACCAGGAATAAAACAAGGGACATCACTACAGACCCTTCAAACATTAAAAGGAAAAAAAGAAAAGTAATTCAATGAACAGCTCTATTCACACAAATTCAACAAATTAGGTGAAATGGAACAATCCTTAAAAATAGCAGATTCCCTAGACGTATTCCCAGATAAATATATAATCTTAGTAGTTCTATGAATATTAAAGAAATTGAATTTGTAGTTTAAAACTTCCTGAAAAAGAAATCTCCAAGCCAATGGCAAATTCTTTGAACCACTTAAAAAAGTATTTGCACTAATTCTCACAATCTCTTTCAGAAAAATAGAGAAAGATGGACTACTTTCAAACTTATTTTATTAGGTCAACACTACACTGATAGCAAAATCAGACAAAGACATTACCAAAATAATGTAGATCAATATCTTTCATAAGTATACCTGCAAACAATGCTTAAGAAAAATTAGCAAATCAAATTCAGCAATATACACAAAGAATCATACACCAGAGCCAAGTGGTATTAATACTAATAATGCAAGTTTGAGTCAGTATTTAAAAATCAATCAATATAATTCACCATATTAACAATCTCAAGAAGAAAATCCACATAATCATATCAGTTGAGGAAGTACAAGCATTTGAAAAAATACAAGTTTTATTTATGATAATGACTCTCAGCAAACCAGAATTGAGGAGAATTTCCTCAACCCAATAAAAGGAATCTACAAGAAAATCTACCAATAATATTGTACTTAATAGTGGAAAACTGACTGCTTTATATCTATGACTGGGAAGAAGGCAAGGACTTCTCTCTTCACTTCTGTTTAACATATACTCAAAGTCTTAGCCAGTGTGATAAGACAAGAAAAATAAAAAACAGACATATGGATAGGCAAGGAAGAAACAAAACTGTCCCTATTCCCAGACATGGTTGCCTATGTTGAAAAATCCATTAAAAAGTTTTAAAATTAATAAGTGAGTTTGCCAAGATTATAGGATATAAGATCAATACACAAAAATCAATCTTATTTCTAAATTCTAGCAATGTACAACTGAAAACCAAAATTTAAAAATCAATGCCTATTAAAATATTTTAAAAATGAAATATTTAGGTATAAATTAACAAAACATGTACAGGACTTGTATACTGAAAATTACAAAACCCCAATAAAAGAATAAAAGTCTAAATAAATAGAAAGACCTATATGTTCATGGACAGGAAGACTGCATGGTAAAAATATAAATTGTTCCCAAATGAATCTGTAAGTTTAAAGCAGTAATAATCAGAATCCCAGCAGAATTTTTTTGTAGATACAGAGAAACTGATTCTAAAAATATATATGGAAAAGTAAAGACAGGTGAATAGCTAAAATAGTTTTGAAAATGAAGAATAAAGTTTGAAGAATCATACTTCCCAATTAAAAAGCTTCCTATTAATCTGTAGTATTCAAGATAGCATAGTATTAGCAAAGGAATAGACATATAGATCAGTGGAACAGAATAGAGAATCCAGAAACAGACGCATACAAATATGGATAATTGATTTTTGACAAAGGTGCAAAAGCAACTTAATGTAGAAAGAATAGTCTTTTTAACAAAAGGTGTTGGAACAATTGGACAGTCAGATTTAAAAATGAAACAAAACTTCTTGATGTAGTCACACTTTATATACAAAAATGAACTCAAGAGTGGATGGTAGATCTAAATGTAAAACATATAACTATAATAATTTTAGAAGACAATACAAGAAAAACATCTATGTTAACCTTGAGTTTGGTAATGAGTTTGTAGACATGATGCTAGAAGGACAAACTGCAAAATAAAAAGTAGATAAATTGGATTTAATTAAAAAAAACAGAAACCCTTTTTTCCTATTAAGACACTATGAGAATGAAAAGGCATGCTACAAATTGAGAGAGATATTTGCTTACATATCTGACAATGGACTTGTATCTAGAGTATATAAAGAACTCTTAAAATATAACAATAAGAAAACAATTCAAATAAAAGTGCACAAAAGACACTTCACCAAGAGTAGATAATGATAACAAATAAGCATATGAAAAGATGTTGGACATCATTAGCCATTTAGAGAAATACAAAATAAAACCATGATGAGTTACCACTACATGTCTATTAGAATGGCAAAAATGAAACAATCCTGACAATCCCAAGTGCTAGCCAGGATGCAGAACAACTAGAACTTGAATACAGGGGATGCAAAGTGGAGTGGAGCGATTTTCTCCTTTGAGTTTCCTTTATTCATTCAACTAATATAATTGAGTGCTCTTTGTAGGCACTGCATAATATTTGTTGAATAAATGAGCTCGAGGAAGAAAAATGATCCCCATCCACTTTGCTTTTCCATAATCGTAGTGATTAATCATGGTGCATCTGCCCCATGCTGACCTTTCTGAGTAGGGGTGGGATGGATAGTGTCGGTGCCTGACCTTGGATCTTCCTAAGTTATTTTCTGTGGGCTTAGCACTCCTAAGGGAGGAATTTTCTAGAGATCTGAGGTTGGGACCCTTTGTCTGACTCTGTTTTGTATTCAGAGCATGTTTGGTAAGAGTATGTAAGTGAGTATCGTCTTCCTGAAATGCCAGGCCTGGCTAAGTGCAAGTGTACTTCTGTTTTCAACTGCCTGTCTCTATCCAGCAACTGAAATCAAGTCGCTAGTATACTTGGGTCTGAAGAGGATTTGAGTGGAAAGACCGTTTACATATCTACGGTTTCTTCAAGAGGTGGAAAGCGGTATGGTTTCCTGTGTTGGAAACATAGAGGTGCTTTTAGATGGGACGTAGTTTGCCTGCTTTGTCTGATTTCCCTGACATGCCGCCTTCACACAGTTCCATGGCCTGTCCAATCATCTTCCGTCTTGGGCAGCAGCAGCCCTGGCCTCTCAGAGAATATGTTTTCCAGGTCCTTCTTTACTCATTCTTGCATGAAAGGAAATATCCAAATAATTTAGATGACAACATAGGTGTGGATTTCCCAACACTTTGCTTGTTGTTCTTCCTCATAATGCATTTAGACAAATCCTAATAATCTACTCTCTAAAAATTCAGTAGAATCCTGATTAAAAAACTGAACTGCAGGTTTCTGTGAACTCCCATCTCCCACTCCCTTCTAATGAATTTCCCTCCTGATGAATTGCAAGTTAGTTGACAGAATGTTGAGTTGATCAGAAACAAAATGTATCTTTAGGTATCAAACAGTAGTTTAAAGGGATTCTTTGGATTTTTCTTTGTCTTGGTGTTATGAGATTTCAGGATTTCTAGTTAGATGTGTAGGAAAAGTAACAGTTTTTAATTAAAAGTAATTATAAAATCATTTCTATCTGAAAAAGTTCACAGGTATTGTTATTCAAAAAGTCCTTAAAATCAATGTGTTGCTAGTAAAGACTTTTTGTTTCTTGTCACTTACAGAAAACTCTGGAATTTTCTTCCTTTGGTCATGACAACCTATGACTTTATCCTGTTAATTATGAAACATTTTCTTAATAGGATGTTTACCTTAATTAGGAGAAAATCAGTCGTTCCCTGAGTATGATAACTTTTTTCTCAACAAAAGAAAAAAATAAAAGAGAAATAAAATGTGTTAAATTAGGTGGAGAATAATTTACACAATTTTCTTTATAACTTGAAATAAATATCATTTTATTTCTGTCTTTGTGTAATACTCAACCCCATGGTGTCATTGAGTGTTTTTAGGTGAAGCCCATGATGAAGCAAAGTAATTTGTACGTTTGTGTGCAAGTTATACTCAGATATAATATTAACCCCTAATCCTTGTCTCTGTGGTTACTGAAGTTAAGGGTTTTAATTAGAAAAAAAAAAAAACCAAAAAACAGTGTTTGGGAAAGGAGGTCTGTAAAGGTTGCTTACTCTATTAAAATGTGGAGGAAGACCACATGTTTTAATTATAATCTTAATATTACAAATATCATTAATAAAACTTCACAGTCAATCAACAATGGCATATTTTATTGTAACATTGAAATAAGAAAGAAACATGGGGAAGTTGTAGCATTTCCCACTGTTAGTTTACAAATAACAATATTTAAGCTCAAACTATTAAACCAACATAATTAAGGCTCTTAAACCTCAAGAGTTAGTTAGCAATATTATTGAAAGTATCTAAATTACTAAATGGTAGAGGAACATACTCCTGTGTAGTCTAGCTGCACTAAAATAGAAATGTTGAAATTGAAGTTGGTGCTGTGTTTTCTAAAGAACAAATCAGGCTTCTGTAGTTGGTTTGAATAAGAGGTCTGAAGTGTGAATGTCTAAAGTTGACTGTCATACACGATGACCCCTCCGGAGCTCTCCTCTGCTGGGTTCATGCTTCTCTCCTAAGTGTAGCTTCTTGAAGTCTTGCGTAAGAGCTGTTGAGCAAAGAGTAAATTTCCTAATATTTCTCCTACTTCAGGGAGTGAGTTGGAAAAAAAAAAAAGGCTGAGATAGGGGTGGGGGTGGTGTTTCAAAACACGTTCTTTTTTGCCTACATTTTTTTGAAGGTTCCAAGGTGGATGGGTGAAAGTTGGATATGTCAAGTCTAGTGGTAATTGAGTGGCTGCAAATCGCCTACTGTAGAAAAAAGCAGTGGTCTTCTGGTTGGTTCAGATGTACACCTCAAGATAATTGAAACTTTCACCAGGGGTTTTGGACTTTCTATAAGAAAAAAAAACAATAATTGGAAATTGTTCATTGTGAATACATTAGATTTGTACAGACAAAACATTCATGAAGTGCAATTATAGCCAGTGTTGCTATATTAGTATGAATGTTAATAGCATGTTTGTTTTTGAAAAGGGTTATGCATTCTGATAAATGTCTGCTTTAATCTAGTCATCTGTGTATCACTTGTCTAAGTACTCTCATTTAAGATGCCATATCCCTTCTTGTAGCAATAAAGGGGTAAAGCAACATTAATATTAAATAATTAGAAAAACAAAAGGGGAATGATTAAACATATTTACATAATTGAAATAACACTGTGTCGCAGTGGGAAATCGGGACAATGTTGTCTCCTTTCAAAGTAATTCATAATTCAGATTTTTAATTATGGCATATTCATTCATTTAAAGATGATTCTGGATGAGAGGGCCACTAATGAAATACAATCATTAGCATCTAAACAAAGTAATTTACAAAGTCTCCTTTAGGGGAAAAGATTTCTAGAACATCATCAATCACACAAGATATGCAAAAACAAGCAATTAAACCACACACAAGAACTACAACAGCCTTATATATCAGTAATGTACACATGAAAACATAACTGATTACAATGATTAGACTAGGGTAGTGTGGTTAATTTGTATTTTATGTAGTGATTCCATGGAAGAATGCACCCGGACAGACACATTACACACAAGAGGAACTTCATTTCCTTAATACTCACTCAAAACCCATGACCAAAAAGCCCCCAAAAAACAAACCATGAATTTTGAATCATTGCCTGGACAACCACATGGGGTCAAAATCCTGCATACTTTAATAAAATATCTTCATTTCTCCTGTGTCATTTTTTGCCTGCTCTTGGCTTTTATAAACTGGCACAATAGGGGATTCAAAGTCTTTGGTAAGAGGCAGGTGCTGCGTTGGTTTCTCATTATTTGTTCAAATCCTGCTTTGGGCTTCCAGGAGCAAAGTACTTCCAGCCCTCACAGGGTCAGTGATATACTGGCTTTTCCTCCATATATGCAACTACAGATCATTACGCATGCAGCAAGACTGGATCATAATCCTCCGACTTTAATGCCTGTGTACAGCATCTTGCTAAATGGACCCACGAAGAGGCTGGTTGCAAATACGGCTCGTCCGGGCCACCTTATCATCTTGTTGAAATCCTATACTACTTACTTCTGCTGGTGGATTTTTCTTAGCGAAGGTGGAAGGAAGGCTCGGGTGTAAAAGGAGGAGGAATGAAGAGAGTGGTGTTGGGTCGAGGAGCGGGGGAGTCCATGGAGGAGGCTGGCACCCCTGGTGGAAGCTGAGCCGACTTCGATAACCACCAGCTACAGAAGCCAAAATACACTTTATTGGGTACTCAAAGGATAAAAATTATTGGTTAATTTCAACAGTCCTCCTTCATTTGACTTTACAATTTACAACAGCGAACATTAATGCAGGCATGGCTTGGTTGAGGAGGAGTTTAAAATTAGAGTCCCTCTTCTCATTAGCCCCAACAGCCTGACCCAGGGTGACTGAGAAGCAATTTGTCGCCAGATTCTCATTTTGCTTCTGTCATGGCTACTTGTAAATGAAGCGCAGCAATTTATTGTAGCACCTCTAGGAGTCAAGAACATAATGTGTAAAACACATAAAAAAAAAAATCTTTCTTCACATTCATTAACACCCAGCACAGAGAGGCTGTTCACTTTCCTCTCTAATGAAGGAGGGGGATCTTAAATCTAAAGCTTTCCATCATGTGAAGAAGTCCTCTTCAGGCCATTAGATGGAGGCTGAGTTGGATTGAAGAAAGGTCATTGACAAAAACAGAGAGTGGCAATGCGAGGGAAAATAGAAAATGGATAGAAGAAGAGACTTTAGAAGCCTCGAAGAATGGAAAATACATTTTTGGCATCAATGATCAACCCTTCTGGTCTCTCCATGTATTTTTCTGTTGTCAGTGAAGAAAAGAGTATCTGGCTTTTTATTTAGCTGGAAATTGCTCTAGTGTTTGGCCGATTCTCATTTCTTCACCCTTGATCTGACCTTGCAAGAGGCACTAAGTTAGGTTCATTTGAAGAGCGTATTGTCTATGATCTTCAAAACATGTTTGCTGATGTCCTCTTTCCTTCCCTCACAGCCTTTGCAAGAAATTGCCGTGTCCGCGGTTTTAACGCATTCTGATTGTAGCAGGCTGCTCCCGCCCAGGGGCTGACTGTGGGCTTTTATCTTACTTCCGTGATTAATTCTGATTAATGGTTTGGTTGTGTGGGGTCTCCCAAATGGCACCTCCTGATGAATCTAATAACAAATTATTATATGGAAAAAATTGCTAGAGGGTCCAGGGTTGCCTGTTTGAATTAAATGCTGAATGTTGCTGTGCAGTGTACTTAGATGCTCTTATGGGTTTTATGATGTAGTAATAGGCACTCAATATTTATGGTAATAATAGTGGTCTTTTAAAACTCATTTTAGAAAAAGTGAAATTTTGCGTGTATAGAACCAGGTGAAAATGTAAGTAAAATCTGAAACATTTTCTTCGGAGAGTTTACTGAGTGCTTCTGAAAGTGCCCGGTATGGTGCCAGGTGGATCAATTAACAAAGTCACTCCTTACTATGCCAGATTAGTCTGATTAAAGGAGAAACAGGAAATTATATGTGGTAATAGAGGGTACAAATGTTATTACACTCCTTCTGCCAGTTGAGGAAACTGAGACAGAGAGAGGTGAAATTACATGCTCAGACTTAGAGTTAGCAAGGGGCAGGGCTAGAATTCCAACCCAGGCTATGTTTTGCTGAGGCCTGCATGCACCTTTTGTTCTAAACTCCAGTAACAACTTCCTCTTCTTGTTTCAATTAAACTTAACAAATGTCTATTTTTTGATGCTATGGGTTAAACTTTTCTCTTTAAAATATTGAAGTTTCTAAAACTAAAGCATGTAAACTTCTGTTTTGTTGAATATATCAAATTGATTATAAGGAGTAAAACATTATTCTCTCTTTTGTGTCTAACCCAAATAATCAACATCTACTTCTATGTTGTCGTATTCTCCTGTCATTTACCTTTCTTATTCCCACTCATAGTGTATCTGAAATTTAAATTGGTGTTGCTTTAGCCAGGTGAGCTTCAGTTTTTAACTTTTTTTGCCTTCATTCATAAACAGCATGTCTATTAAGCATGGTTAGTATTTGAAAGTCAAAATTTGGCACATGTGAAAGAGGAAAATTAAATAAAATTTAAGAACAGTTGTCTTAGAGGGGAGGGTATAGCTCAGTTGGTAGAGCGAATGCTTAGCGTGCAGGAGGTCCTGGGTTCAATCCCCAGTACCTCCATTAAGTAAATAAATAAATAAACCTAATTACCTCCTGCTTCAAATAAATAAATACATTTTAAAAAAAGAACAGTTGTCTTAGGCCTTTTGGGCTGCTAGAATGAAAATGCCATTAACTAGAAGGCTTATCAACAATATACATTTATTTTTCACACTTTTGGAGGTTGAAAATCTGAGATCAGGCTGCCAACATTGGTCAGGTCCTGGTGAGAGCCTCTTCCTGGTTGCAGATGGCCACCTTCTCACTGTATCCTCACAGGGTGTAAAGAGAGCTAGCTGGTTCTATGATTTCTTCTTATAAGGGCACTAATCCCATTTGTGAGGGCTCCACCCTTATGACCTAATTATCTTCCAAAAGTCCCACCTCCAAATAGCATCACTTTGGGATTAGTGTTTCAACATATGAATTTCGGGGAGACGTTCAGTCCATAACAATTAAACTAAAAATCTGTACGAGTCTCAGTTTCTCTCTGCTTTGAAGTCCTAGGTCAGCACCGAAGTGCTGCAGAACAGGCTGGTGGTGTTGGCTGTTACCTGGAGCTCTCTCCTGGGTGGGATCTTGGCATGCCTCACCTGGGCAGCTGCTGCCACCTGTAAATTTCAAGAGACATAGACCCAAGCGACATAACAGAAAAAGAACATTAGCTGCTCAAGAGTGCAGCTGAATCCCATTGTCACTTGTGATTGTGACTGAGTGTATCTAGTTCTGCTAGACAGTAACTCCACATGGAAGGGCCATGTCAATCCTAGTGTATTCCTAAGAGAACAGCACAGGGCTGTCATGCAGGAGGCACACAAGTTGTTACTGAAGGAATGAATCTTCTGTAACTAAAAGAGCCCTGAAGCATGCGCCCTCTGCTGGCTTTAGACACTTGAGCAAATGTGATATTGGTCAGAAACTGGTGGTCAAGCAACTTTTAATTATCTATTATTTTACTTAGAGCCATTCAGTTCCTTTGAATTAACTGTCATAGTCTCTCTATAACTCTTATTTTCTTAAAATGAAGTATGATTCCTGAGGGACAAGAGATAAGTTTTCCTACATAGTGCTTTGTGTACAGTAAGCTAAATATAAAAACTGTGGGTTAATAATCTAAACATTTATTGATTCCTTGACTGATTCAAAATGCACAGATTTATACCTACTGTATACAGCCAGTATAGGCTTCATGCTGAGCTAGGTGCTGGGGATATAAAGATGAAAAATTCCTGTTCTGAAGAAGCTTATGAATACTGGGGGTGGGGGGGAGCAGATGGACATATAAACAAATGTGAAGGGGAACTTTCTTAGCAATAATGTTCTTAACTGAAGAGCCAAAAGCTTTGTCTATACATGTATTTGTCTAAGATTGCATAGTTGATACATTCAGGTTGTCAATTGGATTTATTTCTTACTATTCACAGAGCTGTTAGGAGGCAAATATAAGTCCCAAATACGCTGCAAGATACAGATTATTAAATCAATCATGCTCAGAGATGGAAACATACATTCAGTATCTTCAGAATAAGAAGATACTTAGAGTATCTGCCCCACTTAGAGTAGTTAAACCATAATCCAACTTCTACATGATGTCTTTAAGTATCTGAAGGTTGTTCTTATGTCCTCATAAAGTTCTTTATTCTAGTTATCTCTGCTTTAAGTTATATTGCTTGTTTCTGCAAGAGCATGAGAACATGAAGAGGCAAATTTACAGTGAAGCTAAATTCCAGGGTACCTCACTCACATGGAGCCCTAGAAATGTGTTCATGTGGGCATATATCTTTTTCAAGCTTGCTGAAGTAAGATAGTTTAACTGCCATTGTCTGTCCTTTTCCATGTCAACTTCCCATCCATCACACTTCCCCTCAGGTAGGTTGGTGTCATAGGGGTATTGAATAGTTCTTGGATACAACCAAAGGGAAATTGATTTGGAATGCATATTATTTGGATTCAGTGGGATCCACTTATGTGGTTTGCAACCACTTCTGTGTATATGTAGTTAAATTATTCCAGCTGTTCTAATCCTGATTTGAAATTTGAAAGGAAACATAGAATTTCAAAGAACCCTGAATAGACAAAACAATTGTGAGAAAGAAACAAAGTTGGAAGATTCATACTTCCTGATTTCAAAGCTTACTACAAAGCTACGGTAATCCAAACAGTGCGGTACTGGCATAAAGCTGGTCATATAGACTTATGGAATGGAATTGAGAGCCCAGAAATAAAGCCTCATGTGTATGGTCAGTTGATTTGCAGCAATGGCACCAAGGCTGTTCAGTGGGCAAAGAACAATCTCTTTAACCAGTGGTGCTTGGAAAACTGGGTATCCACATGGCAAAGAACCATTTAAATATTCAGAGGCTCGAAAGTAGGAGAAAGAGTATTATAGATGTATGTCAGGCAGTTAAGTAATACAAATACTATGTTATTGTTATGGATTTTGTGATGCTTCTTTGGTAACCTTTTTAAATTTAACATGATTTCTTATTCTAAATAAATACCAAAATAAATACTTTCATACCTAATTTTGTTTTCATAATTTTATGTTTTTTTTTTTTCCTGAAAGAGCCTCTTTCCCAATTGTATAAGCTTCAGGCTTCATAAAACCTGGATTGGCCTCTGGAAACCAGGTTGTTGTTGGGGGTGGGGGTGGGGTCTCCACTAGCCCAAAAAGCACATCAAGTGACAAATGGAACAAGGCAGAATTCCAGCCGCACTCATCCCTTGGCTGGATGCCCTCATACAAGGTACGTATTGAAAATTCTACCCAGTGGCCATATCATCTGCTCTACAAGATGTTTCAAGTGGGGTTCAATCTTCTGTATAAAGTAAGACTATCTTCTTCTAGACACTATAGTTCTAGTACAAATTTGTCACAAGTGTTAATGACTGTAGTTTGGGAACTGAAGTGATTTTGCACTCTGTGTTTTCATTAATTTAGAAAATATTTTTCAAGTACCTATTCTGTTCAAAGCCCTGGGATCACCAAGAAGATGAGTGAGGCCAGATTCTATCATCAAGTCATTGTCTAGTCAGGGAGAAAAGACGTTTTCATATGCTGGTACAATGTGGTATAAAGCAGTGAGATGTCTCAGAGACGCTGTGAGAAAGCGTTACGGGAAGAGTGACTGTATAATGTTTTATTCAAACTGGGATGCTTTTGAGAGTGAAAGGAGCTACTGTTAAAAATTAATCTGAGACAACAGGTACAAAGCTGGACGGTCCAGGGCAAACCAAAACTTATGGTCACCCTCATTATGGGCAATTATAGGAGAAAAGAATCACAGTGGAAAGGGCATCTGTGATTTCTGTTTCAGCTTGACTGGATCAGGGGCTGTGTACATGTGTTCTTAGACATTATTTCTGGGTATGTATGTGAAAGTGTTTCTGAATGGGATTAGCATTTGAATTAATGGACCCGGTAAAGAAGATGGCTCTCCCCAAGATGGGTGGCTGCCTCTCATCTTCTCTTTCTCTTCACCTGGGATTTACATCATCAGCTTCCCTGTTTCTCAGCCTTTGGACTTGGACTGAATTATACCACTGGCCTTCCTGGCTCTCCAGCTTGCAGAAGGCAGATCATGACCCTTCTCAGCCTCCATAATTGCATGAGCCCCTTTGTCATAATGAATCTCCTTTTATATTCTATTGGTTCTATTTCTCTGGAGAACCCTGACTAATACATCATCCACATTAAATGTAGAAATTGAGGCCTAGGGAACTAGTGAATAAGAAAAAGGCATGTGAAGAAAGTAACAACTCATCGAATTCTGATCACCATTGGTCTTGAGGTTGACTAGACCATGGTGCTCGTGACCTGCCAGAGGAATGTGCATTGTATGTTATCTTTTACAGTGATAAAACCTCAGAGAGATGCTAATAAGATTACACATCTCTGAGTAGATCCTATTCTACAGTCATGTGTCAAACAGTATTTTTCAGCAGTGGTCAAAATCATTTCTCCTAGGAGATAATATTTTATGATCAAATGCTGTTTTAAAATTGTAACATTGTACTGTCATCCCTACCTTTATCAGGGTGTCTGCAACCTGATTAGTTGCTTAAAAGATTATTATTTCCCTGTGTTCGACCCACATGTCTGCAGGGACAGGAGTGCGAGCGACCAATCAAAGCCCAGAGTTTAGAAATGGCCAGCTATCACGGGGGATAATCCACGGACTGTATTAGATACTAAAATTCTGACAGCTTGCTCTTGTGACAAAGATGTTAACAAGGAAAGAAAATGGCACTAATTTAATCTATTCTTATAGTTCATTCTAAAATGAGACTAGCATGACACCAAGTTATAATAATAAATACTATAGTAATTTCACAATTCTTCCTACATGCTGTTCACAGTCCTTTCACATGCAAATTTGCCATCCATTGCTTCATGACAGTGATTTTAAGTGCATTAGAGAGTTCTGAATTTTCTTATACTTGATCTCCTAATTATGTTTCAGGAACATACACAGAATAGTACCATATACTGGCATTTGTCTGCTTTGTAGCATTTCTCCATGCAGTTGGCTTCCCTCTTCTCCTGATATAGTATCTGGGTTTTGGAACCTAGGTTTTACCAGTAAGTTTCGATCATTACTCTTGTACTAATTATTGCAGGATTAGCACAGTAGTGCTAATCAAATAATCAGATTCGATTATTACTCCTGTAATAATTAACACAGGAGTAACAGTGGAATAATCACTAAGAGTGGGGAAAGAGAGAAGTAAAATATGCCCAAATTTTGTGAAATACCAAATGTATCTTTATTTTGTAAGGGAAATTTGCATTTATAGAAAGTCTTTTTTCAACACAGAAGACATTTAATAGATATGTATAAAGATTTTGGGGATTTTGAAGACATGTTTGAAAAGACTACAGTAGAACTATGAAGGGAAGGTACATACGATCAGTGCTTCTGGGTGTCCTACTTTCCTTCAGTGCTTTTGGGCCAGTGTCCTTGGCTGGGGCACTGGGTGCAAACCACAGCAGTGGTGTTGTGTGAGAGAAAGTAGAAATGTTAAAATTCTTTAAGGACCTTGAGAGCCAGGCCAATGGGATTTTCTCATACATGTCAGTGAGCACCAGCGGCTGACCCCCAGCATGCTTAGGTCTATCTACCATGTCAGATGGATATGGAATCGGGGAGAGGGGGGCTTGAACAGAATAAAAAGTCTGGAGAAAGCCCCTTCCCCTGACTTATCTAGCTTATGACCCATGAAAAGATAGTATCCAAAGCTAGCCCAATGGAAGGTTTATCACTTTGATAAACCATGAAGAAGTGGTAATCAATCTCATTATGTGCTTTTTTTTTTTTTTTAAATACTATGTCATGCTAGAGTGATTCAATGGTGAGAGATTGTGGGACACTGAATTCAAGCGTCTACTTTCTGATTTGGCACTGTCCCCCCCCATGAACAGAAATTTGTGACTGACGGAGAGTTCCACGTGACTGCCCTCCTCATCCATTTCTTCGGCATCTTGCCCACCAGGACAGTGAAGACAAGGTTCTGACTCTGGCAGTAACTTCTCTGCATGCCTGTTTAATTAACTAAGGGCTATAGGTTTACCATAGCCTTTGAATTCTGCTTGATAGCCTTAATTATGCAAGAAAACAATACACTGTGGAGAGTAGTACACACGAGACATGACATAATTTCCAGGGCAGTGTGGACAGCATTTTGTTGAAGTGCTACTTTAAATGAGTCATTTCCATGCTGAAAATATATTTTTGTGTGTTTGAGAGCTGATGTACTGAATTGTTCTTTCAGAAACCAGGTTCCAATTGCCCTAAAAATGCCAGGTAGGTGGAAAATAATCAATTCTGTGTCTTTGGAGATAAAAACCACGTTTTGTATTATACTGCTGGGCATCAAAATCACTGTAATTTTGGAAGGTTGCTATTATTATATGAGCAAACTTTTTTTTTTTTGTATTATGACTGTTTATTTTAACTCAGGGACAGAGTCTCTACTAGACACATAATGAAAATGGCCTTGTATTAAAATTGTTTACCTGCTGTTTGCTGAAAGACATTGTAAAATTAGAAATAAGAAAGAACTTCTGTGTCACCTAGCCCATCCCAGGCAGTGCAGAGAAAAAGATTATACCCTCAAGCAGCTTTGCCAGGGGAACTAAAAAATAGACCATGCTCTTCGGGTGTCTCACTGAGTAAATTGTAGGCGACAGAATGAGATTTGTGTCAATTTAGGAAGAAAAGCAGTATTCCTGCAGATGTTGAGAAGGAAGAGTACCAGTTTATTGACAACTTTATTGACTGTATTTAATCCACACTGGAGGGTTTTAAGGTCAGAAGAAATGTTTTTAATTCCTCAAACTGATGGTGCTAAATTCTGCAGTCATTTAGAGTTTCCCTGTAAATGTATCCAGTTTCCTATGTAAGTACCTAAGCATTGGGAACAGGGTGGAGAAGGCTGTTCTTTCACTCGAGGGGTAAAGTGTAATAAAATACTGGGTTGGTTTACATCTTACTACCTCTTTTTTCACTTCTGAATTTTCCAAAGGTATGAAGGAGCAAGAAATGGCCAAAAAAATGAATGTAAAAGCAGGAAGGAGCAGTTGAGACACAAGAGGCCTTAGATAATTCACACCAGAAATGAGCCCTTAGTGGCAAGGGTGGAAGAGACACTGCAGAGAGAAAGCTGCATTAGCCTCTAGCAAACCTGTAGCGCAGTCCTGGTTGTCCCTTCTCCTGGTTTCTGAGACATTTCTAGGCTTCCCTCCACCCTTTCCTTCTCTGTCAGTACCCACCATTCCCCCTTTCCTTCCCCAGGGGCCCAAGAACCTCCCCGACTCAGTGAGAATCTTCACTAAACTAAATTGGGAAAAAACTGATGTTAGATATTTAGCCATCTATTTTACATCTTTTCGGTCCCCTTCTCAACTCCTGTGAGACAGACTTCCATTATGATTAGAGGGGTTACTTAGCAAGTCTCAGTCACTTAAAAATTTCAAGGGCTTTCATTCTAGAGGCTGTGGGACATATTTGAGTGTGAGCTGGACCTAGCGCCTCAGCCCTAACAATTAGAATGTGGCCAAAATGACGAGCTGTCGCTTCTGAGATTAGGTTGCAAAGGGGCTGTGGCTTCTTCCTTAGGCTCTGTCTTGTGCTCTCTGGCTTACTCCGAGAGAAGCTGACCACCAGGTTGGATGCCCCATGGACATGAACAGGAGGAGGCCTTTGGCTAACAGCCGCTGAGGCACTGAATCCTGCCAGTGACGTGAGTAAGCTTGAAGGCAGATCTTTTCTCTGTCAAGCCTTCAGAGGAGAATATGGACCTAGCTGACAGTTTGCCTACAACTTGCCAGAGGCATCTAGCTAAGTTGTGCCCAGGTTCCTGATTCACAAACCTGTGAGATAATAAATATTCATGGTTTTAAGCCTCTAAGTATCGAGCAATCTGTCACACAATGAGTAATAAACAATGAATCACATGTAACATAAAAATGAATTTCAGTTAAAATAATCCATTAGTTAAATTGGTTAAATTAGTCCCATTTTCCACCCATCAGAACTCACCAGTCAGACATTTGGTGTACACTCACCGAAATGAATCCAGGTTGTCACTTTGCTTTTGTCCTGACCACAGATCATGCCACGTGAGCCCAGCTTATAAATTTTGCCTTTCATGCCAAGGGACTCCTCACATTTAGTGGATTGTGGAATTCTTTTCAAGGAGAATCTCATGAGACTAGTGCTCTAAGGAACACAGTTTGGGAAATTGATAAGCTGTTTCCTGTTATTGGACGTATACGTTGTTGGCAGTCTTTAGCTGTTGTAAATAACTCTATCCTTGAGAACATCTTAAATTATCTCCTTGAATTATAACCTAGAATATGTTTCTAATCTCTTAAGGAAATGGCATGTCTAAAATTTTGGGTGTATACTTTCAAATTACTCCTCAGAAATGTTATGTCAGTTTTTCAGTTCCCACGTTAGTGTGTTTTCCTCAAACCCTGACATTGGAAATTACCATATTAAGTATTTGTCAGTTTGCTAGGTAAAAATTATATATGTTTTCTATAATATGTATTGTTTCTTTGCTTTTCTTTAGTGAATTGCTTAGTTTTATACTTTGACCTTCTTTCTGTTCATGTGTTTACTTTTCTTCATTATTTTGTGGAGGTTTAATATAATTTCATATTAATAAAGTGCTTTGAAGACAGATAGCAGAGTATGTGGTTAGAGGAGTGACAAAGGACAGAGGTTAGAGGCACATTATTTTGGGCAGCAGGGTTGGAAAGACTGCTCAGAGAAGGTGACTTATTTTTGTCTGAAACATCTTTCATTTGCTTTTGTGCAGGACGATGTCCATTTGCCCCTCCAGATTCCTTCTCTGCCTTTCTCATTTAAGCTCTTCTCCAGGGGGCTGTCCTGTAAGCACAACATTAAAAACTTCCTATGGCTTCCCACTGGGCTTAGCAAATGGGGAGCCCAGCAGGAGATCAGAGGGAGGAAGGAGCGTGAAATCAGGTCATTTATTTCCCTGACTCCCGCCCTCATCACTAGGCATCTCAGGCTGGTGAAGGTCATTGCTCTCTCAAGGCAGCTTCCCCACTTGACTTTCTCTTTCTTGCTTCCAATAACCACTCTATTCTTTCATCCCCTCAGCTCTAGAAATAGTAACAGCTCCATCCTTTAGAGTTTACCTAACCCCAAGCCCACCTTTTTAAACTGCCCCTCTGCAAATACACTGCTTTTACAGTATCCCAACTTGAGTGTGCCATTTATTTCCTTACGGGACCCTGTACTAGCCACTGTTAGTGCCCCACCTAGATCCCCTCTGCTAGGCCAGTGCACTCATCTTTTGCTGTGAGTGTTTACTGCTAATGGCTTATAACTGCAAACTTCTCCAGAGAGTTGCCTTTGGGCTTAGAAGCCAAGCTGGCCAGAAATGCCTGGGAAGCTAGGTTCTCCCATCCTGGGGGCTGTGTGCAGCCAATGACTGACTGATGTAAGGGGCCCCGATCCCAAAACCTAAGCCCTTGGCCTAGGTGACTAGAAAAATGAACAGAAGATGATGAATCATTTTACCAGATACTAGGCAGTAATATGAAGCTAAACTATTTAAAACCATGAGGTACTTGCCCAGGTAGATAGCTAGACTGATAAAGAATAGTGAAATGGAAATAAAACTGATATGGAGTAGGGTATTTTATATATGAGAGAGGTGAAAATAAAATCAGTAGGGAAAGGATGAATTATTTAACAAATAATTCTGAGAATATTGGCTATTTATATAGTAAAAGATAAAATTAGATCTCTCTGCTACATCGTTCACAAACATGTATTCTGGATAAGTTAAGAGATCTAAATATCAAAAGCAAACTTCTAAAACCTTTAATCGAAAAAAGAGAGTATCTTTATGTCATTAGTAGAAGATAGTTCTTAGACACAAAAAGCACAAAGCGAGAAGGGAAATATTGATATGTTTTGCTACATTAAAACAGAAAACTTCTGTAGGATAAAAGATGACAAGAACAAGAATACAGCTTTATAGACTGAGAAGAGATAGTTGCAACTCTTAGTACCAATAAAAAGTTTATGTCCAGAGTATATAAAATGTTTTTAGAAATCAGAAAGAGAAATATTATCAAAAGATGTAATAGTAAATTCACAGAGGAAGACAGATGTCCAATAAATATTGTAAAGATGTCCAACTTTTTTAGTGATTAATAAATGTTAAGTTAAAATGAAGACATAACATTTTATATTAACAAATTTGTTAAGTATGATAGTGTCAACTGTGAGTGACAATGTGGAGAAATAAGAATTCTAATTCTAATGGCTGAAGGGAAGGAAAATGGAAAGCTATTTGGTGTTACCAAGTAAAGTTGACAATGCCTACTCTCCATAACTCAACAGTTCTACTTCTGGGCCTTGCTTATCAGGGAGAAATTTTGTTTCAATAGACATGTACAAAGATGTTTATTTCTGAATTGTTTATTATTTTTTGCAAGGATAAGAAAGCCTGACAGAAAATAAGGGAATGAAAAGCTATGTTGTGGTCTGTTGGTCCAATGAAAAGCATGAGAATAAAAATGAATGAACTAGACTTGAATGTATAAACACAATAAGTCTCAAAAACATAATGTTGTAGGTAAAAAAGTGTGGAGTATAGATAATAGTATCAAATATTGAGGAAGTTTACTCAAAGGAAGAACAGAACATGTATGAATGTGATAGCACTTATTTCAGTAGAGCTGGGTAGGGAAGAGGGAGGGACGGAAGGTGGCCCTGTAGCTGTAGTTGCTGCGTTTTGTTTCTTTGAAAATAATGATAATCTAAAGAGTATGTAGCAAAATATTAATAGAGATTTAATTGCTGTAGAGAATATATTGATATCTGGTAAATTTCCTATAATTTTCTGTTGGTTGTAAATATAATCAAATGTTAAAACTATGATATAGAGAAAATGGACATTGAAAATAGTGAGACTTATAAATAATGCCTAGATTATTTGTGGTAACATGACTCTATAACACCAATTAAAAATTTGTTGATGGCGAAGATATGTGATATAAAGAATTAAGAAATACAGTCTGGCTCTTAAGAAAAAAAATCTAAGCCTTTGCCTCAAAGTAAGACAACCATGTGGTGCTTTCATAGTACAGAACTCCTGTGGGATCAGGCTGAGGCTGGACTACAGCTGAAATCATGTGGACTTTGTCCTGTGTAATGTTCTGTACCTGTACCATCCAGCATGGTGTCCACTACAACATGGAGCCCACTATGGTTATCTATAAAATATTATAAATCTAACATTTTAATAGGATATTTAATATTTAAAATTAGATATAATGTATTTACTATAAAATATAAACTAGACTACAAGATAAATATTTTTCTAGGTAAAAACTTCTCCATTAAACTCTTCATTAAAGTATTTTTAAAAATACATTAACTAGCATTTTTAGCTAAACTGGGAAGGTGTTTTGTCAAAATAACTAGACTGCTACATTGTTGGAAATAGAAGTTGGAGGCGATATATATGCAGATACTGGAACGTGGTAAATAAGGAAGCCAACTATGCAAAAACGAGTTTCAGGAAAAGAACAAAGGCTCTGACGCAGGAATAGCGTGGCGTGTTCAAGGACTGTCAATACAGGAAGTGTCAGAAGCCTGAAGCAGTAAGGTGGGGAAACAGTAGGGGACGATGCAGAGAGGCAGGCGGGCCATTGGTCCTGACAGAGTCTTACAGGGCGTGGTGCAGAGTTTGGATTATTCCAATTTTGGTAGGAAACCACGAAGTAATTTGATTGGGGGAAGGATGTGATTTGACGTATGTTTCTCAAAGATTACCGTGTTTGTTCTATGGAATATAGTTAGTAGGGGGATCAGCTGGGCTTTGAAGTGGTCTTGGGGGAGGAGGATGAAGACTATATGCATTATCATCTCTGTTCTTAAAACGAACACAAAAGCACTCAGTACCCTGGCACATGGATATTACTAGCAGTCTTTTATCGCCAACATCATCCATGCCACAGTGCTCTCATCTCTACAGCTGCTCTGAGGTAGGCCACTCAGAAGGTGAATTTGCGTAATAGGGATTTTTAATGCCATAATTTAACTTCTGCAAACCCTGGCTCAATTAATTATTTTCGACATGGTATATTTTAGTAAATTCCACAGTTAGTCTTCTTGGTTAAGGTAATTTCTCATCTAGTTCTACAAATTACCTGGAATATATTATTGAATTAAATAGAGTATCTGGGTGGAAAGGCTGTATATGGGCAGGGCATGGTTTATTGTGCATAAGTACCATTATTCATCATTATGCTCATTATGGTACAAAGGCTTTATCTGCTTTTGACATCTTGCCCTTTAAAGCAACCCAATTTTGGCTGCATGTGGAAGGTTAAGAAGAAGTACAGCCCATTTTTCTAATGATGGTGCTATAGAAGCTAATGGCAGCATAAACCATTTTAGACAACTAAGAACAACGTGAGTAGTACTTTTAAATACTTTTAGAGAAAAATATGAAAACCTATCAAGAAAGGAAAAATGGAAGTTGACTTGGTAATGAAAGA
This sequence comes from Camelus bactrianus, assembly GCF_048773025.1. Taxonomy (NCBI): domain Eukaryota; kingdom Metazoa; phylum Chordata; class Mammalia; order Artiodactyla; family Camelidae; genus Camelus; species Camelus bactrianus. The sequence continues at coordinate 53,392,561 of NC_133544.1, read as the reverse complement.
GCTTTTACTTCCTATTATTACCATCATGGATAGGGAGAAAAGGAAACACACTTTGATAAATAGAGTTTACGTGTGTGTGTGTGAGAGAGGAGGGGGCGGGGGGAATGGGTAAGTTCCCCTACAGTCTTTGATAGTGGAAATCATATATTTTAAGGAATCAGAAGTTGAGTTCAAGTGTGAGTTCAGGTTCTGATTTGGCCTCTTTTGAGTGACCATAGGCAACTCAGTTTGTCTCCTGGCTTCATTCTCTCATATGCCACAGTTCTGCAGTCTCTCTTTGCTTATAGGAGGGTGATCAGTTCCCACTGCACAGTGTCTCACTTGTGGGTAATTTGTTGATGGCTTTGATGTTTGCCTCTGCGACTGTGATCCCTGAGGCACTGACCTCGGAACTTTCTGTTTGCTGCTCATCATGTGTCACAGGCTTTAATAATTTTTGGCAATGACAGTAGTGCTGACAGTGAAATTGAGAGGGCATGAGCTTGAATATTTGTTGTATTTTAAGTCTCTTTTATTAGGAGGCCGTCTAAGAATATCTTAAGGAATACTGTTACTGAGAGAGAAGATATTTGCAGATGATATATCTGATACAGGGTTAATATCCAAAACATACAAATAACTCATACAACTCAGCATAAAAAAAAACCTGATTAAAAAATGGGCAGAAGACATGAATAAACATTTTCCCAAAGAGATATAAAGATCACAGACACATGAAAAGATAATCAATATTATTATTTATTGGGGAAATGCAAATAAAAACCACAGTGAGATATCACCTGTTAGAATGGCTGATATCAAAAGACAACAAACAATAAAGATATTGGTGAGGATGTGGAGAAAAGGGAAGACTCTTGCACTGTTGGTGAGAATGTAAATTGATGGAAATGTAAATTGGTGCAGCCACTATGGAAAACAATATAGAGTTTCCTCAAAAAATTAAAAATGGAACTACCATGTGACCCAGCTATTCCACTTCTGGATATTTTTCCAAACAAAAAAACCTCACTAATCCAAAAAGGTATATGCACTCCTATGATTATTGCAGCATTATGTAAAATAGCCAAGATATGGAAACAATCTAAGAATCCATTGATAGATGAATGGATAAAGAAGATGTACCATATACATGCAAGGGAATATTACTCAGCCATAAAAACAATGAAATCTTACCATTTGCAACAACATGGCTGGACTTAGAGGGTATTCTAAATGAAATAAGACAAGGAAGGAAAATGTATGATTTCACTTCTGTGTGGAATCTAAAAAACAAAACAAATGAACAAACTACAAAACAGAAACAGATACAGAGAACAAACTGGTGGTTGCCAGAGGGCTAGAGGGTTGGAGGATGAGTGGAGTGGGTGAAGGAGATTAAGAGGTACAAAATTCCAGTTATAAAATAAAAAAGTCATGGGGATGTAATGTACAGCATAGAGAAGGCAATCATGTTGTGTGGAGACAGACGGTAGCTAGACTTATCCTGGTGATCACTTTGTAATGTATAAAAATATTGAATTGCTGTGTTGTGCACCTGAAACTAATATAGTAGTGTTAGTCAATTATACCTTAGTTTTTTAAAAAGGAAATACTGCTACTAGGAACAAAACCTACCCGTGAAACCCACTGTCTTTTTCTCCAATTTTTATTGGTGATATACTTCTGCAGAGCATTGTCTCCCTAAAGAAAGGACAGGGTAAAGATGAACTATTAGATATTTAACTTCAGTGCTCTTTTAAGTTTTCTATTTGTACTTTAGAAGTAAGTTCTATGATTGTTTATCTGGGATTAATCAGAGGCAGGAGTAAGGAGATGTGACTTTTGGAAGGTGTGGGTAGGGGAGAGGGTAACAATAAGTTTCTGGGTTCAGGTTGGGATGGTTCGAAGAACAGTGATAATGGAATTATGAGCATGGGAGAGAGGGGAGGACTTATTCTATGTATCCAATAATTATGTTCATAATACATACCTTTTGTCAAGTCATTCATTCATTTATTCATCAAATATTTGTTAAGTGATGTTATACTAGGTGCCAAGGAATCAAGTAAACAAGTACAAACAGGATATCGTCAACTAGTGAAAAGACAGCATAGGTTCTCTAGATGAGATGTCAAATAAGATCTTTGGGAGTCCAAAGAGATAAAAATGTTCTTTGTTATTCTGCAGTAGGTCAGGGAAGTCTCTGGGAAAGAGAGACTTAAAGGATGGGTAGACGCTTTTTCATTAGACAGCAAATATTTCATGAATACCTCTTCTGTGGCAGACTTTCTTCCTGAGCCAGGAATATGGCATTAAACAATACAGAGTCCTTGCTTTTGAAGGACCTTCATTCTGAAAGAGGAAGACAGAAAATTAGCATACAGAGTTTCCTTTTTTTCATGAAATGTTAGAAAAATAAAGTAGAATAACAAGTTGAAAATAATAGATGTTGCTATTTTACATAAAATAAAGACAAGGATGGCTTCATAAAGAAGGTGACATTTGAGCAGAAAAATGACAGGATGAGGGTATAAGTCATGTGGATATCCAGGCTGTGAGCCCTGCAGGCAGAGGAGACAGCAAGCACAAAGACCCAGGAAAGGTGCATGCTTGCCAGGTTTTAGGTACATGGAGGAGGCCAGTGTGGCTGAAGTGAAACAAGGATGAGGGAGAGCAGTAGAATATGAGGTCGTAGCCACATTGAGGGCTGGATTACGGAGGGTCTTGAAGCTTATGGAGGAACTTGGAATTTTACTCTAAACAAGATGAGAAATCACTGGAAAATTTCGGGTAGAGATGATGATGACGTTGCTGGGTAAAGAACGGACTTATGTGCACTGGAGACGGGAGCAAGTAATGATGGGAGCAGGGAGACTTGTCAGGAGGCCATGACAGTCGGCCAGATGAAGGGTGATGGTGGCTCAGATCTGAGCAGCAGCAGCAAACATTCTGAGAAGTGGCTGGATTTTGGATATACTATAAAATTGGAGCCCAGGGGACTTGCTGTTGGATTGGGTACAGGATGTGAGGCAAAGAGTAGTCAAAGATGAATGAAAGTTTTCTGGTGTGGTGGAGCAACTGTAAGGTTGGCATGGAATCCTATGGTAAAGGTTGCAGAGGGAGCAGGTGTGGTGGGGGAGGTGGGGGAAATAATACTTGCGTCTTAATATATGAAATTTTGGGTGTCCATTGAGTAGGCATCCAAGTGGAGATGCTGAGTAATTTATTGGCCATATGAGCCTGGAATTCAGGGGAGAAATTTGCACTGAAGAAATGAATTTGGGAGTCATCTGTGTAGAGATGGCATTAAGGTCCTTGGTCAGGATGAGATCTCCTACGGAATAAGGGAAGATATAGGAAAGGTGTTGATATGAACCCTGAATCTCTCTGACATCTAGTGCCTGGGATGATGAGGAAGATACAGTAAAAATGAGACCAGGAAAGATTAAACCACTGAATTAGAAATACTAAGAGTGAATGATGTCCTAGAGGCCAAGTGAAAACAAAACAAAACAAAACAAAACATTTCAAGAAGAGATGAATTCGCTGTGTCAAATGCTACAAATCAGTCTAGCAATGTGAGTACTTAGGACTCTCCACTGGATTGTTGACCTTGACTAGAATAGTTTTAGTGGAATTACGGGGACAAAAGTGAAAGTGGATTAGGTTAAAGAGAGAACAGGAGGTGAACTTATAGTTACCAGGGGGGAAAAGGGGTGGAAGGGATAAATTGGGAATTCAAGATTTGCAGATACTAACTACTATATAGATGAACAACAAGTTCACACTGTATAGCACAGGGAACTATATTCAATATCTTATAGTAACTTATGGTGAAAAAGAATATGAAAACATATATATATATATAAATATTCATGTATGACTGAAGCATTGTGCTGTACACCAGAAATTGACACAACATTGTAAACTGACTATACTTCAATAAAAAACATACACGCACACAAAATAAAGAACAGGAAGTCTCTGCAGCGATCACGCCAATGGCCATGGACTTAAGATTAAGAAATTCCAGCCCCAGCCCTTGGACGAGGGTAGTTTCCTGTTGAATCACTTTGGAGAATGTAAAGCCTTTAAAGAAACTTTTATGAAATGCTTCTTTAAGCAGAATTTTAAATGCTTTGTGCAGAAATGTATGAAAAGGATGTTTGGCTTGAATAATAGAAAGGTGGTTAATGGCAGAAGACCCATGAGAAAAACTGAGATTTAGAGGTCTGATAGATGAAATGATAAACATGGTAAACATGACTAAGCAGGGGCTTGAAAAGTGCTTGAGTTTTGGGTTTGCCCTCTCGCCGTACTGAAGCTCTTAGATCGCCATGTGCTGAAGGATGAGAGGCCGTGTTGAGGAAACCCAAGATGCCCAGCCAACAGTCAGCCAGTATCTGGCCAACAGCCTGACAACCAACAGTCATGTAACTGAGGCCAGCCACTAGCACTCCTGCTGGCTGATGAAGGACAAAGGAGGGGCATTACACATTGATAAAAGTGTTAATCAGAAATACATACTAGAGTTGACCCTTGAACAATGTGGGAGTTAGGAGCACTTGGCCCCTATGCAGTTGATAATCAGTGGTTCTGTATCCACGAATTCAACCAACAGTGGACCGTATAGTACTGTGGTACATATTTACTGAAAAAAAAATCTGCATGTAAGTGGACCCACACAGTTCAAGTTTCAAGGGTCAACAACATTTCTAAACTTGCATGAAATTAATAGCACAACCTCAAAATACATAAAGCACAAATTGACAGAACTAAAAAGAATAATAGGAAAACCCGCAATTATTAAAAAAAAAAGAGATTTTTAACACACTGATAGGAAAAGAAAGAAAGAATGAATGAAAAAAGAAAGGAAGGAAGAAAGAAAAAGAAAGAAAATTTGAACACAACAATTACAAACTTAACTCGCGTCTGTAGAACACCTCTCAGCAATCATAGGCTGTATCTTCCCAAATGACATAGAAAACTTAGCCAAATTGACCATGTGCTTGACCATAAAACAAATCTCAGCACATTTCAAAGTATGTTCTCTGACCATAGTGGAATTAATTCTGAAATCAGAAATATAAAGTAGAAAATTCCCTGGGTCAAAGAATATACCACAATAGAAGTCAGAAAATATTTAAATTGAATGATATTGGAAGCATTACATCTTAAAACTTGTCCAAAGAAGCTTAAATAATATTTCAAGGGAATTTTAGAGTCTTGCTTGTATATATTAGAAAAGAAGCAAAGCTAAAGATCCATGATCTACATACTTATCTCAAGAAGTTAGAAAAGAAACAGCAGATTACACCTACAAAAGAGAAGAAAAGAAATGATAAAGACAAGAGCAATAAGTAATGGAACAGTTCAGAGAAAAATCAAGAAAATCAGAAGCTGGTTCTTTAAAAAGACTAATAAAATTGATAAACCCTTAGCAAAAATATCATGAACAAAAGTGAGAAGGCATGAATTATTACCAGTATGAGGAATGACAAAAGAGATATCTACAAATCCTAAAGACTTTAAAAACATAACAGGAAATTAGCCATAGGGAACAAGTGATAGTGGACTTGTCCTCCTGCCATAAGCTACTTGGATAATGAAGCTACTGTGTCTAGACACTGAACTACGCAGAGCACAGGACTGTGATCCCCGAGTGAAGAAAAACAAGGTGAGCCCTGTGATCACCCCCACCTTCTGACTGGAGGCACTTTCTAGGCTGTAGCATGAAGAAGGGCAACCTGAATGGAGCACAGAGATCCCACCCGGGAGACTATTAAAGTCTGGGAAGTCTAAGGCAGCTGGAATCTGTGGGGCAGAGTGCATCAAGGAGAAGCATGCAGCGTTACCTAGAACAGCCAAACAATTTTGATACTTAAGAAAAAAGGTGGAGGACTTGTGATATCTGATTTCAAGACTTTCTATTAAGCTATAGTAATCAAGACAGTGTGGAATTTGCATAAAGATAGAATATAAATTAATGGGGCAGAGTAGAGAGTTTAGAAATAGACCCACATATATGTGGTACATTGCTATTTGACAAAGGTGGCAAGGTAATTCAGTTTGGGAAAGGACAGTTTTTCCTGAACCAACTGAATATCCATATGGAGAAAAAACAAATCTTGACCCTTGACTCACTTCACATACAAAATTAGCTCAAAATGGGTCTAAGGATCAGATATGAAATATAAAGCATCTAGAAGAAAATAGGAGAATATCTTCATGTCCTTAGGGCAGCCAAAGATTTCTTAGAATACAGAATGGATGAAAGAAAACAATTGATAAACTGGATTTCATAAAATTTTCAAAACTTTTACTCTTCAAAGACAGTGTTAAGAAAATGAAAAGGCAAACCACAGACTGCCAAATTATTTGCTGTTTGTATAACTGACAAGAATCTTATACCCCAAATATGTAAGAATTGCATAGCTCAATAAAAGGCAAACAAATCCAATAAAAAATTAGGCAAAATTTTGGACAGTTTACAAGAGAAGGTATGTGAATAACCAGTAAAGACGATAGAAATCATTAGCCATTAAGGATATGCAAAGTAGAACCACAATGAGCTATCACTACACATTAGACTGGGTAAAACTGAAGACCAGCATGACCAAGCCTTGATGAGAATATGAAACTCGCATACATTGCTCCTGGAAGTGTAAAACTGTATAATCGCTTTGAAAGATAGTTTGACAGTTTAGTATATAAGTTAAACATTCACCTGCTAAACGGCCCAGCAAACCCACTTATAGATATTTACCCAAAAGGAATGAATATATGTTCACACAAAGACTTGCACATGAGTGATCATAGCAGGTTTACTGTAACAGCATAACAGCTAAAAACTGGAAATAACCCAAAGCACATTAAATGTGGAATATCCATGTAATGTAATATGACTGAGCAATTAAAAAAACCAAATTACTGATACATGAAACAACATGGATGAGATCCAAAAACATGCTGAAAGAAGAGTCAGACATATAATGAAATATACTGTATGATTGCATTTTCTGAAAATTGTTACAGACAAAATTAATCTATAATAACAGAAAGCACATCAGTGGTTATTTGTGACTTAGAGGTCAGAGTGTGGGTTGAGAGTGATTGATTATGAAAGGATGTGAATAAACTATTTGGGATAATAAGATGTCTCATCTCTTGATTTTATCGGTAGTTATACGTGTCTATACATTTGTCAAAATTCACTGAAATGTCTTAAATGGTGTACATTTCATCATTTGAAAATCATGTCTCAATAGAGCTATTAAAATGACATGATAGGAAAATATTATTAACTTGTGTCAATAATTTCGAAAAGTAGATTTGAATGGATAAATTTCTATAAAACAGATACTGAAACTGACACAAGAAGAAATGAAATCTGAAAGTATTTTAAGAAAGACACTTAAGAAAGTCTTCTAAGAAATACTTTAAAGGAAATTTAATTCACAATTAGAAGCTTTTCAACAAAGAAATCTACAGGCACAGATAGTTAATTGTTCCAAACATTTATGGAAAAAAATAAGATAAATCTTACACAAATCTTCAGGATAATAGAATGGGAGAGAATACTTCCTGATTATTTTATGTATTCGGCATTACTTTGATACCAGTTTCTCCAAAAACATTGCAGAAAAGGAAAGAGTAAATAAAATAGACTAATGGAACAGAATAAAGAGTACAGAAAGAGATACATGTATATATGACACTTGTCACTTGTTTCATAATAAATGTCCCCTACTGTAGTGCTGAGTAAATTTAATATGGGTATATATGAAATATATATATATGCGCACCATGGGTACATAGAATCTTTATATAAAAATATATTCTAAATGTATATATGGAATCATGGTCCCTACTTGGGAACATACGCACAAATAAATTCTGTGTGGATTAAAAATTAATAATCTTTATATTTTAGAGCAGGTTTAAGTTTACAGAAAAATTGAACAGATGTTAGACTGCTTATATGTCCCTCTTCCTCGCTCAGTGTCCCCTCGTTTTATCATCTTGCATTAGTGTGGTAATTTGTTACAACTGATAAACAATTATAGACACATTATTATGAACTGAAGTCCATAGTTTACATCAGGGTTCTCTTTGTGCTGTACAGTAATTTGATAAATGTGTAATGTCATGTATCCACCATTACAGTATCATATAGAGTAGTTTTACAGCCCTGAAGCTCCCCTGTGCTTCCTTCCGCTGTTCATCCCTCCCATCCCCCTCCACAAATCCATGGCAACCACTGATCTTTTGATTGTCTCTCTAGTTTTGCCTTTTCCAGAATGTTATATAGTTGGAATTATAGAGTAACCTTTTAAGACTGGCTTTTTTTTTTACTTAGCAATATTCATTTAAGGTTCTCCCATGCCTTTTTATGGCTTGATAACTCATTTTTTTTTAATGCTGAATAACATTCTACTGTATGGAGATGCCATAGTTTGGTTTATCTGTTTACCTATTGAGGGACACCTTGGTTGCTTCCATTTTGAGGCAATTATGAATAAAGCTGTTATAAACATTTATGTTCTATAAACATTAAGTTTTCAAGTCCTTAGGGTAAATACCTAGGAGTGCACTGGTATTTGTATGGTAAGTCTAGTTTTGTAAAAACCTGCCAAACTGTCTTCCAAAGTGGCTGTACCATTTTGCATTCCCACTAGTAATGTGTGAGAGCTCCTGTTTTCCACTCCAGCATGTTATGTTGTCAGTGTTTTGGATTTTGGCCATTCACTCGGTGTGTAATGATATCTAATTGTTTTAATTTGTAATTCCCTAGACATAGGACATTGAACATGTTTTCATATGCCTACTTGCCTTCTATGTATCTTCTTTGGTAAGGTGTCTGTTCAAAGCTTTAGTCTGCTCTTTAATCAGGTTGTGTGTTTTCTTGTTGAATTTTAAGTGTTCTTAATATACTCTGCATACAAATCCTTTATCAGATATGTGTTTGGAAAATATTTTTTCTCAGTTTGTGGCTTGCCTTTTCGTTCTCTTAATAGTGTCATTGAAAATTCACAGAGAAGAAAATTCTGATTTTAATGAAGTTCAATTTATCAGTTATTTCTTTCATGAATTGTACTTTTGGAGTTGTATGTAAAAACTCATTATCAAGCCCAAGGCCACCTAGAAATTCTCCTATATTATCTTCTATAAGTTTTATAGTTTTGCATTTTACAGTTAGGTCTGTGATTCTTTTTTAGTTAATTTTTTTGTGAAAGGTGTAGGGCTATGTCTGAATTATGATTGTTATTATTATTATTATTGCGTCTGGATGTCCAACTGCTCCAAGAACCATTTGTTGAAAGGACTATTTTTTCTCCATTTGGCTCCCTTGGCTTCGGAAATTTTCCTGTAATGTCTTTATCTGGTTTTGGTATTAGGGTAACGCTGGCCTAGTAGAATGAGTTAGGAAGTGTTCCCTCTGCTTCCATTTTCTGAAAGAGATAGTAGAGAATCGCTATCATTTCTTAAATGTTTGAAAGAATTCGCTAGTGAAACCATTTTGGCCAGGTGCTTTCCGTTTTAGAAGGTTATTAGTTTTTTGATTCAATTTTTTTCATAGCTATAGGCCTATTCAGATTATCTATTTCTCCTCCTGTGAGTTTTGGTAGATTGTATCTTTTAAAGAAGTAGCGCATTTTAATAAAATTATTAAATTTGTGGGCATAGAGTGTTCACGGTAGTCACTTATTGTCCATGCAAAGGCCATGGGATGAATAATGATGTCCTTTCTTTAATTTCTGATATTAGTATTTGCTGTCCTCTCTTTCTCTTCAGTACCCTGGCTAAATGTTTATCAATTTTATTAATCTTTTCGAAGAAGCTACTTTGGGTTTTGTTGATTTTCTTGATTATTTCTATACTTTCAACTTAACTCACTTGTGCTCTCATTTTTATTAGTTCTGTTTTTTGGCTGGTCTTACAGTTATGTGGTTCTTCTATATCTAGTTTCCTAAGGTGGAAATGACTGATTTTAGAACTTTCTTCTTTTCTAATTTTTGCATTCAATACTAGACATGTCCCTTTAAGCATTGCTCTCACTGCATCTCATAACTTTTGATAAATATACTTCCATTTACTTAAAAATATTTTTAAAATTTTATTGAGACTTCTTTGACCCATATGTTATTTAGAAGTGTGTTGTCAGACAGAAACAGACTCACAGACATAGAGAACGATCTTATGGTTACCAGGGGCTAAAGGGGGTGGGAAGGGATAAACTGGGAATTTGAAAATTGCATCTCTTGGGGAGAAATGGAAATGTTAGCTATTTTGATTGTGGTAGTGGTTTAATTGGTGCATAAACCTAGAAAAACATTAAAGTGTACATCTGAAATCTGTGTAGTTTACTGTACAGGAACCATACCACAATAAAGGTGTTAAAAAAAAAAAGAACCCCTCCCCCCCAAAATTAGCAATAAATGTATTAATGTTGATGGTGGTTACCTGAGTCGTGGAATTGCTTATAATTTAAATTTTCTTTATTCTCTTTTGTGCTTTCCATTTTAACAAATTGCATGCATTATATTTATAATAAAATAATTAAGAACAAGAAAAGTTAAAAAAGAAGTGTGTTGTCTAATCTCCAAATATATGTTTTTTTTTCAGGTATCTTTCTATTACGGATTTCTATTTTAATTTGGTTGTGGCTGAGAGCCAACTTCCTATGATTTCTATTCTTTTAAATTTGTACAGATGTATTTTATGGCCCAGAATGTGGTCTCTCTTGGTGAATGTTCTGCATGAGCTTAAGAAGAATGTTCTGTCGTTGGGTGGAGTATTTTAAAGTGCTTTTGATTTTTAGTGTTTTCCATTTAGTTTTTTTCTTAGAGTTTCCATCTCTCTGCTCACATTACCTGTACATTTCTGCATGTTGTCCACTTTTCCTATTAGTGCTCTTCACGTACTTATCACAGTTATTTTAAATCCCTGGCCTGATAATTCTAAAATAATGTCATATCCGAGTCTGGTTGTGAAGCTTGCTTTGTCTCTTCAGAGAAATATAAACAGAATATATTGGGTAGTAGGAATTGAGATAGATAGACCTGTAAGTGTGAGATTTTGTATATCTGGCTCCAAGTTAGGCTGTGTTTACTGTTTGCTGTGGTGTCAGAAGCTTAAAGTTCTTCTAGTATCTTTGTTTTTGTCTCCTCTATTGTCTCTGGGTTTTCCCAGAAACTTCTTAAATTGTCTGCGTCTTGCAGCTCTCTCAGTTGTAATCCTATGTTGTCATCCTGGACTTCTGTTGATAGGTGAAAAGATATTGGGAATGGAAAGTGTCCTATTATCTTATGATTATATATATATATATTTTTTTTCTTAAATGTGTGAGAGTCCCTGGGCTGTGACTTTCAGAATTTCTTGAGCTTTTCTCCCCTTCCCCTTCTGTGAGACTGAAAGACTAGCAGAGGCTGGCATTGGCTAATTGTACTTCCCCCAGGTCAGATAAGGCTTTTATAAAGTAGTTTCCCTTGAGAGCTAACATTTGTTACAGAGAACGGGAAGAAGCATAGAATACCTTGGCGTGCTGCAAAAGGGGTAATTTTTCCCTGTGTGTATTTCAAAATGATTACTTTTCCTCCTCTCCCTCTGGAAGAGGAGGGAATTTTCTCAGATCCTCACCATAACAACCGGATGGGTCTCTTAGAGGTAAAACTCATGAAAGTGTGGGTTTTCTCTAAAGCTGGGCCCCCTGGCATTTAACTTTCAAGCTAGTTCACACTGAGTCTCCAGCAAGTCATACATTATACTTTAAGTGTTCCTATGAGTGTTGACTCCAGACAGTAGATTTTGCTCCTGGCGAGTGGTGACTCTCTGTTTGTCTGACTCCAGTTTTAAGATAGTGGTTAGCTCTGGGACCACAATTTCCTGAAGGATCTAAGAAGAGTTATTGATTTTCAGTTTAGATTTCTTCTTGTGAGGACAGGGGTGATGACTTCCAAGCTCTTTCGATGTTGGAGTGTAAAGCATTTATCTTCTATGTGGATTTTAGACCTAAATATGAAAAGTAAAATAATAGAACTTCTATATAATGAAGCACATACAAATATAACTTCATGACTTGAGATTGACCAATATTCTTAAACAGATCAAAAAAAGCACTAACTATAAAGGAATAGATGGATAAATTGGACTTCATGTAAATGAAAAACTTCTGTCCATTAATATACATTATTAAGATAGTGAAAATATATCCACAGAGTAGGAAAAGATACTACAATACAAATAAGGATTAAAATCCAGCATGTATAAAGAAATCCTATATCAAAGATGTATTCAGAATGTGAGAACTCCTGCAAATCAAAAGGAAAAAAGACACTCAATTAAAAAAATGGCCCAAAGTCTTGACCAAGAATCTCAAAGAGGACATTCAGATAGCCATTGAGCCTATGAAAACAATATTTGTCATTTGGGAATCACAAACTAAAAACACAATAAGTTAGCTCTACATACCCATCAGAATGACAAATTTAGAAATAAAAAACAACTAAAACCTACAGTATTGACTGTCCTGTTGAGCAATGGAAGCTCTCATATGCTATTAGTAGGAGTTTATTTGTATAACCACCTTGAAACATTGTTTGGCAGTATCTACTAAAGCTAACATATGCATTCTTTGACCTTGTAAATCTACTCCTAGCAACATAAATGCATCTACATGTGCACCAAAGACACAGGCAAGTATGCTCATAGCAGTATTATTTGTAATCACTGATAACAGAAACACCCAGATTCCAAGAAAAGTAGAATGGATAAATACATTTTGTTATATTTGTGCAGGGAATGCTCTATTATGAAAATGAACAAACTACTACTATAACATTAAGTAAAAGAAGACAGGGAAGAAAGAAAACATACTGTATGATTCCATGTATTTAAATTGAAATGTGTGCACAAATAATCAATAATATTAGAATAGTGGTTACCAGAGGTAATGAGAGGGAGGGGACCAAAGAAGGACTTGTAGTGAGTGAATAATCTATTTCTTTATCTGGGTGGTAGTTAAACAAATGTGTTCACTTTGTAAAAATTAATCAAGCTATTAATTCATGATTTGTATGTGTATTATACATCAGTATGAAATTTACTTAAAAAAACAGGTAACATAATACTGTGTAAAATGTCCTCCAAAATTATACACAGACACACTGGCAAGATGCACACTGAAATGTTAATAATGAATACTGATGAGTGACAGTGTTTTCATTTTTGTGGGCTTTTTTATGGTTGTTGATGCATTTTACAAGTTTACTTCAATGAACCAAATTACTTTTGTGATCAGAAAATATTGTTAAATATTACTCAAAATGAAGATTACCATAGAAACTGCACGCAGGACGGGCTGAGGGGAGGAAGGACTGGAGGATCAGGAAGCATTAGCGATAGCCAGGTGACAGGTGAAGTGGGCTTGAACTGAGGTAGTGTGCTGTGCAGGAGTTCAGGAGGCGTAGCAGGAGTTCAAACTGTGAGGAGGTTCAGTTTGAAACACGTTGGGATTGGGTTCCCTTTGGGACATCCAAGAGAAATGTAACAGTTCAAGTTGTTACTTAAAATACTCAATTTCAACATTTTCCCATGGTTATCATTTGATAGTTTGCTCAATCTGATTGAATAAAATGAGTCAGCAAATGAAATAATTTTACCTGTAACACCTTCCTTCACTTCCTGGCCCTATGCATTCACAAACAATTTTTTTTAATATTATATAAATGAAAACAAGTGCCTTAATGAGTATCATGCTCTCTACTGGTGCTTTATGCCCCTTAAGATTAATTTTCGTGGCATAAATTGCTCCTCAGAGAAAAGGCACACCCTCTTGCAAGAACTGCAGGACTGTAGAAGACGAAGATTCATTGGCTGAGAGCTGTAAGTGCATCATCATTAAAGAGTCTGGAGTCCAAAAGCAAAAGGATTATTCTGTTGGAGCTCCAAGGCAATTATAGGACTAGGAAGTATTTCCCTAATATCTATCTGTACACACAATGTGATCAAGAAAAAAGATACCGAGATAGAAGGAAGAGACCTTAATCATAATTTTGAGATGACACACTCAAACTTTCCTTTAGCCAGAAAACCTAACTAGATGATGATATACCAACTGCTTTAGGTATATAAGTAGCTGGTTGCTACCCCAGCTCCCTAGGAGTTCATGAATGGCTCTTTAACACACACATTATTTTTATGTATTTTAGTCTTTAAATCACTATCATTTGCAGCATAAGAGACAGTTTGAATAGACCATCATCCTCAGGTGACACAGGAATAAAGAATATATTAATAAAAGAAGTCCAAATATCAACCCACTGCACAGTTGAATCTGCCAGATCTTATTGCTAGGTTTGCTTGATTGAAAATCTCTTCCTCTATTTCTCTGTGTCCCACATAATTTCACAAAATAATCCTTATACTTGGATGCTCAGGCAGTATCATTAAGTCTGAATGTATGACCAAATTGTTGGTGAAAGCAGTTTGGATTCCTAGGTAGTCAGTGCGTAACAGATCACCTTGTACCTTTTTGTTAGGATGTTGTCACTGTCCCTGCTTTAGGCAAAAATGCTAATAAGCAAGTGAAATGATTTCTAAAACCATGTTGTCAGTTAGTCAATAATGGAGTTTGGACTGCTACTGGGGACATCTAGGTGTTGATTCAAGACCATGTCTGTTCTCCAACAGAAATGTTTTTAAATTTTCTAAAATTTCAATAAAACAAATGATGGTAGGCCTTTTCTTATTGAAGAAAAATTTAACAATCTTTAGCTGCTTAAGAATTAAAAATGAAACAAGGTTAAACCTACAGCAGAAGTGCATGGCTTAGGTTTTGTTGTACAAATGAGTGAAATACAAAATAAAAATAAGCATAAGTGGGGAGATGGTAAAAGGGGATACTCTGGAATATGGCACTAGCCCCTACATCTTTCCACCTCTTCTGCTTAGCTTGCAATTTTCAATTTCTTTTTTCCTTTTTTTCTCTGTGGAATCCAGCCTCAGCAATGGAAAATAGAAGAAAGCAATTTTGATACCCAGTAGAGGGAGGGAGGGAGGAAGGAAGGAAGGGTGGGAAGAGGGTAAGAAGGAAGAAAAAATAGGAGAGGAAGGGAGGGAGGGAGAAAAATCTGAACGCAGAATATAACAGAAGTGGACTGACTTCAAGAGGTCAAGGCCATGTGAGCTGAAAAGATATTTGGGCCGTGATTTTAGAGGAATTCTGTCCCTACCTAGAGGAGATTTTAACTAAAATGATAAAGCTTAGCATTCTATTGTGACTGTTTAATGATATAAAGGAGTCTTAGCAATGTATTCAAGGTCAGGAAATGTTTCTCTTAAAAATATAAGGGTATGAATCCTCTTTTGTCAAGCTCATTAGCAGAAAATGATATTTTTATTATTTGTCAGTGGATTTCCAATCAATTACCATCTGATGCAAAAATAATCCCAGGAGCTACGATTAAGTATTGTTTAAATCATGGAACCAAGCCCTATAGTCAGACATGACCTCAATAATGCAAATGTATTTGTGAATAGCTGGGGAGACAAATTCATTTATAACAACAGACAGTGTCAGGAGAAGATTAAAATATATATGCACCACATAGATGAAATAATTGTAATCAGGACAGTGGAATTACCACAATTGGAGGATTTCACTGAATAGCTGAAATTCATGTATAACACAATCAAGTCTTCTGCCTCATTCAGACTCACCCGTGTTCATTTCCTGGATGTTTGATTAATTTAAACTATGGTTAATTGAACACTGAAATATTCGGGAAACTATGGACAGGAACAATTGATTATGGACAATTTCCACCTGTACTCTTAAGACTCAAGAGACTGTATAGATAGAATGAGATAGGTGAGATGAATTATGTTTTTACTAAATGTCTGTCATGGAAGCAGAGATTTTATTTGCAAAGATGTAAAGGAAGGGGTTGAAAAAAATACTAAGTTTAAAGCATTTGTTTGAAAAAAGGAAGATAAATAGTATGAATGAATTTCAGTGTTCACTGGTAGAAATGTTTCAAGCAATTTCAAAGTTGCAGTCCTGCACTAGGCTTTCATTCATGTGTTATTTTCTCATAAAGGGAATTTGCCTGTTCAAGTGCACTTTAAAAACCAGTCATTCTTTTCATCAGGCTAAATTAGAAAATTTTCTAGTAAAAGGTTTTGAATTAGAAGTATTTTTATAAAACAACTATCCATACTTAGACATTTGTAGATTTATTGATTCTCAGTTTTCAGATCTAGACAGATAATTAAAAAACACTGGTTACTACAATTTATACATTCCCCACAGTACCCCATGTCCCTACCCCTTCAACTGAACTGCTCAGTACTTTGCTTTAGTGTCAGGAGGCATCAGACAATCTTTTCACAATATAAATGATTGGAAGGATGATATTCCTGCCGTGTTGGTGTTTAATGTTGGTGAAGTTAGTGGAATGGACAAGCTCTCTCTTCAGGTAACATCATATCTCCCTTTGACCAGAACGTGGAAGCCAGTCCCAGCCATCTCCTTAAAAGGATTTAGTAATTAAAGCCGTCTTAGATGAATTCATGTAATTCTGAGACTTCATAATGTTTACCAATCTTTTGCTGCTATTGTCATGTTAATGGTGATGTAACTAATGTAAAGGTTTGTCAGTAACATCAATCTGTTATAATACGCTTATGTGTGTTATCTTTTAATCCTTGCGACTATAAGCCAGTACCATGTTTTCCTGATTGGATTCAATCATCATTAGACACTCCAGAGCATGTGAATTGTTGAGACAGTGTTTGTGGGGATGATCTGAGGTCTGCTGGTAGTTGTTAGGGAGATCATCAGCAAGGTAAGAGAGGACACTAAAGGGCTGATAAGTCTTGCTGTTTATATTGGCATAGCTGAAAGTAGAGGGAGTGAGAAGTAGATGGAACAGCTCGTAAGACTAAGTTAAGACTGTGATGAAAGGGCATTAGAGGAAGCAATAAAAACCCAACAACATGTGATGCGTAGAGAAGGTAGTCAAAGGGTGGTATCTTTTTTTATGTCCATGTCCCCACCACATCATGCATGGCTGTCCCTCCCCAGTTTTAGCACCTAGCTACCTGTTTTTCCCACGTCCTGTGGTTTTTCTATCTCCAGGACCTCTCTGGTGACTTAAATGCTCTGTGTGTGTGTGTGTGTGTGTGTGTGTGTGTGTGAGTGATCATTTACATTTTCATGATTGCTGTCATTTATTTACCTCCAGCAAAAGGACAAAAGGTTGAGAGTTAAAAAAAAAAAAAAAAGGAAATCCTGTAATATGCAGCTCTTGGATGTACCTTGAGGACATGATACTAAGTGAAATAAGTCAGTCACAAAGGACAAATACCACACGATTCCACTTACATGGGTATCTGAACGAGGCAAACTCATAGAAGCAGAGTAGAAAGGTGGTTTCCTGGAACTGGGGAGAGGGGAAAATGGGGAACTGATAAGTAACAGGAATAAAGTTTTTCATGCAAGATGAATAAATTCTGGAGCTCTGTACAGCATGTACTTAGGGTTTATAATACTGGACTGTACCCTTAAAAGTCTGTTTAAGAAGATAGGTCTCATGTTAAGTGTTTTTACTGCAATAAAATTAAAAATAATTAAATAAATAATTCTTTGCTTCTAGTGTCAAAAGAAAGCATTCAAATTTAAGGATAGGTCAAAAAGAAAGTTACCAGAGTTATTTTTTAAAAAATTTAAATGTTTTAGATATTTTACTGATTACTTTTCCATGAACTCAACCACGGCTTCAGCTGAGGAGGTTAATGAAACATTTAGACAAGTGTTCCCTGATCTCTTTATTTTCCCTTTTTGTGTTTTGTAGGAACTGATGGAGTCTTTGAATAGCTGCTGCAGGAAGATAATGAAACTAGTGATTTGGGGCAGTAGAAGAACCCGTGGGAGGAAGTTTCACATTTGGTGAGGCAAATACAATTTTTGCAGGGCTTAGTGCTTTTGAAAACTCTTGAAAATTTATTCAGTGGTTTTGTGACTCATGGTGCATATCAATATTGAAAAGCTACCAGTGAACAGGATGAGAAATTCTCTTTCAAAAGTAGCCAGAGGCCCTCTAAAAACTTGCTATTCTAAACCTACTGCAAAATCAAAATTGCTTAAAAGAACTTCCATCCTGAAAAGTTTATGTTTCTCTTGTCAGTCAGCCAAGATGAACAGTAATTTCAAAAGTTAGCATTACTGCCTTGTCCAGCCATCTGTTTATCCATCCATCCATCCATCCATCCATCCATCCTTCCATTCATCTATCCAGTGTCTATTGTCTGCAGTATTTAAAGCTCGGTGGTCTACTAGAGTATTCTAGACACGGTAAAGCAACAGCATGCTCAAGAATTTTCTGTGACTTAAGACAGCCTAAGTGCTTGGTGACTTTTCAATAAAATATGCTACAGAGGATGTATGTAAACATAATCCTGCCAAAGCAGAGCAAAATATGTATGAATTATTAAGTCTCAGCTGCGGGTGAATTTTTAGTGCTATACGTTATCAACTGTTTTCGTTTCAGTGCAAGTAACTACGTTGATTGTTAAATTAATTTGTTAAAAATCCAAATATTCCTGACAAAGCCAAAGTACCCTTTACAAGCCTGAGTGTTTGACGCGTATTTTTCAAGATGGAAACGTACAACTTTGCATAGTTTTCCTGTCAGTAGACTCATAATGCGTGTGTTGTTCTGTATCTAGCTTTTTGCACTTAATCCATCTAGGAGATATTTCCTTCATCATTGCAGTCATCCTCCAGATCTCTCTGTGGTTACTAGGGAATGTACTTCCATCTTTGGTTTAATAGTCATATTCATGTGTCAGGCAGAAAGAGAAACTATATTAATACTCAGCTTGTCTTAATAGTGAATATTGTGAGGCAACTGTGGAGGGATTGCCAGTTTTCAGGTGGTTTTCTTTCTAAATTTCTGCCGCTTTACTGAAGAGTTAACAAAATGTCAACATCACTGTCTGCACTGGAAAGTTAAAGTTGCAGTTCTCCTGGTAGAGTTGTCACTGGGGAGAGTACCATCTGAACTTTATAGTGACTCACAAATCGGCTTCAGATAGACAATTCAGATCCTCTTGTAGACTGACATTCGTGGCTGATTAGCTCTGTGGCTGAGAGGGTTAACCTCCTGTACACCAGAACAAGTGTCTCAGCAAAAGAGAGACCATTTAAAACCCAGCCATGCTGAGTGCAAAGTTATTTTGATCCCTTTCCTCCTCTTTTAGGATGATAAATCCTACTTCTGTCTCACCAAATACATATTTTATATTGAAATCTTAATAGTTTTCTAAGAAATTACAGAGAACGAAAAACTAGCTGGCATGTTTCCTTGTGTTTGGTTAGTTGTCTTGCCTTCTTTGCACTCTGGGGAAAAGCTGTTCACGTGGAACTTCTCCAGGTGCCCTGGTTAATTATGTCATTATAGATGGCAGATTATACGTGGGCTGCTGGAACCACAGGGAGCAGAATACGGAATCATTCACGAAGAACATTAAAGTAGCTTTAACTCTTGCATCAGATGCTTGGAGTTGGTTGACTTTACCAGTCGTGCTCAGTCCTGGGTAGAGTGTGATCTCATTCTGCAACTGCACCACCAAATCCTGGCTTCTCAATGTTTGCCAAAGGGGCCTCCTTCCTCAGAGACCTAAGTCCCCTCCCACAGCCTAGGGGAGTGTAAACAGATCCCTTTCTCTCAGGATTACAGAAAAAGCCAAGTCATCATCCCACACAATAAAATGAGCTGGTGAAGGAAAGAACCAATCAAACCTCTTTGATTCTGAGACTTACAGGAAGTACTCAGGAAGCCTCATAGTCTGCCCATCGGAGGGGAAAAAAGGCTCCAATTAAATGGGAAGAGTACTCATTTTAAGCACTCTAAAACGTTAAGAATTTTAAAATACAGTGTTTAACGTTCTGTAGAGCTACAACAAAGAATACACTAACCTTAGTATTTACACGCCAAGCTTCTGCCAAGTCATTTCATAATGTACCTTAAAAAAATTTCATGCTTTCTCACAAAAAGACGCCCCCTCCCTCCCCTGCCAATGGCCGCACATTCCCAGGCATGTGAATAGTCTAAGTTTGAAGTTGCAGGGAGGCTGGGAGCTCAGAGGTCAAGCTCATGCCAATAGTATAATTCGCGATACTCAGAACAATTACTGCTAAATAGCTTATTTTCTAGCATGATTTTTTTTCTTGGTACTACTTTGGCTTTTTATGACTTTTTGTCAGGCTGCTTTCACCTATGTTGTCTATGATCTGGAAAGTGGAATTAATTATCTGTTGGTCCCATTTCTATTATTTTTACCTGTACAAAAAGATGCCCCCTCTTCTGGAATAAGCCATCATGCCCTCACATTCCTTCCATTGAAATCTACTATTAGTAGTTCAATGAAGGTATTGATTCTGATATTTCATTATTTTAATTTTTGTCTACTTTTTACATGGCTGGAGAAATTCTTTGTATTTCTCTGATCATTTCCTGGAGCCAGAAACCTTCCGAAACTTTGTAAATAGAGTAACAAAAGCACTGTCTACTGGAATGAAATGCCAGCAGAAACCCAGAGCTTTTTTTAAAAAAAGAGAAAAAGAAGGTTTTAAGAATAGTTTAGAACAGCAGTAAGAAAGAAAGACGAAATTACTGTAACTGTATTAGAATTATAAAACTTCAGAGCTAAAACAGGGACCTAGGAGACTGTCTAGCTGACCCCTCATTTTACACATTAAAAAACAGAGGCACAGAGAAATAAGTCTGTCCCAAATCACATGATTATTAGAGGGGACTGAACCTGTCATTTGATTTAATTAGATGTTTTCTGATTTTACTTGTTGAATTTGGGAAGCATCATTTTAAAACTCCACTGTGGGACAAGCATAGTGTATTTTAAAATATGTATTTTTTTTAATTTTGAAATCTGTGGGTGATGTGTCCTAAATATATAATTGTAATATATATTTAGAAAAGCACTCAAAGGTCTCTTTATGCCGATTGCATAAATGATACACTTAAAAAACATTTATGAATATGTATTACCGTTATTAATGGTGTCTTAGGTCTGTAATGAGTATTGTTTTGTGTGTGTGTGTGTGTGTGTGTGTGTGTGCGTGTGCGTGTGTGTAAGTACACAAATTCCTTTGCGAGAGAGTGGAGCAAATGGACTCAAATACAATCAGAATCTTCCAAGCTCTTTTGTCTATTTCTGGCATTCTCTTTGACCAGAATAGCTTTTTGAAGTTTAGAAGTGTTTGCTCTCTTTTCCTACTTGGTGATTATAGATCCAATGACAATTTAAAGTGAAGTAGGAATGCGGGGCAGGTTAATTTGTTTATTTGCTCTATCCATCTTTCCACCTACGGATCTAGTTGGGTTTGGGGGAGCAATCAGTAGCACCAGCACCTAACTTTGTCCTCCCAGTTTCTGTACAAAATAAATAAACTGGAAGAGCCAGACAGGAGAGGAAACGTGGCCAGGAGCGTTACAGCTGGTGAAGCTCCACGCTCATGGGAGGAAGCTTACAGAGTTTGGAAAAGCATTGCCACACTCTATTTAATTGACCCCCTACTATGGTCCAGGCACTATGCAAGGCACTGAAGATACAACAATAAGTAATACACAGTCCTTGCCCTTTGAGAGCTCTCAGGCAAGTGGATGAATTAGGTTTATAACAAATATTTATGGTACTGTGCATTAACTACTGTAACAGAGGTATGCAAAAAGTCTAGAGCCATGAGGCCTAGAACGTTGACTGTGCTTGGAAATGATGATGTGTGTGCTGGGGAAGAGGAAGTGTCTTTCCAGATGATCAGCTTTATGTATGTGTCTTCAAAAGGCTAGAGATTTTCTGATGCTTGGGTGGGTATTATTTACACTTATTTCATTTTGGAAACATGTATCTTTTTTGTTGTTTGCAAACAGAAGTTTCTTAATTCATACTGAATGGTGGATACTTTGAGTTCAAACCAAATTCTCAGCAGCAGCTAGGAAATAGCCTCTGTTCAGTGTTCTGAACAAGAATTCCGATTAGTCTAACAATTGATGGAACCAATTCCTGTCAGTTAGGTTTTCATTTGGTCATTGGAGTTGGTGAACCTAGACATTGGTTTTGATACCCTTTAAATACATCCTAATCCTAGTATAGTATGTACTATAATATATGTATTTTTTCCACATGTTTTGCATTTAAATGATGTTGTTAGGTCTGAAAATTAATATTTTTAGTATTCTGTTCAGCACAGTGGTACAGGTTATGTTGTATGCACCCAGGATATTTTTAAATAAAAACCTCAAGTTTAATCAACTTGAAAGAGGCCATTGGAATCAGAAACCTGTACCGTGTTTGAAGTGAGAAGGAGGGGAGCTTCCCCTGGATCCTGGATTGAAAAATTTTTGACACCAAGTTGCCTTTTCCCACGCTACCCAATGTCAACTTTGGCTTTGGAAATAAGGAAGGGGGAAAAAATCACCTATTTGATGGGTTGTCAGTCAGTTCCTTCTGAGGGTCCTGTGCTTGTGAAGTTTCTAAGTTTGTGATTGTGAGTTTCCTAGATCTTGGACTGCTTGCCATAGCATCATTAAATGTTACCAGTGTCCAAAGAACTGAGTGGCGGCTGTAAAGAGAGATTTGCCTAATAGGTTATTCTGTAAAAGTTTATCTACCCTTCCATGCAGTTAAAATACCATGTATTTCCAACTGAATAGTTTGCTGGTACTGTAATTTTTGTAGTACTTGTATTTTCACCTACACAAATAAATAGGCTGTGATGGGCTAGCTTAGGAACCTAACTATCGATTATAATGTTGTTTCTATGGAAATACAGATTTTTGAGCTCCACACAGTAGCCTAATAAATGGACTTTTGGAACACAGCCTTTTTATAGGTTAGGAATTTCCTATATTTGCATTTTATTATTTCTTTTTACCTTCATTCCTATCATCTTTCTCCAGTACTGAGGTCTAATGGTGATCGAGTGTGATTATAAACATTCTCTAGCTGCCCTTCTTCTCAGGCAGTGGATACTAAAATAGCATGATATGATATAATAGGAAATGGAGATGATAATAGCTACACATTTCTTACTTTTCAGCAATGATAGAAAAATAATTGAGACGATATTTGTGAATACTGGGAAGAAATGTACTATATAGAAATCTGAATGTCATTATTCTCCCACATGCTGTAGGAGGAAGAAAAATGTAAACATCATTATTGTTCATCTTACTCCTTTTATCCCAGACTGAGTGACCTCTCAGAGTCCTTTATTCTGAACAATCTAATGGGCATTTCTCAAATACCTACAGATGGCAGCTCCTGTAATCTCATTGCTTTCACACATGAAATATATAGCATCACACCCCCAAAAAGGTTTTTGTAAATTTAACAGGGTGGAAAAATCAGTTTCCACTCCCGGGGGAAATAACTTCCAAAGGCAAGAAAAATGCATTCTTGGACTAGAAGCTGGTGAAAGCAGAAAGTTCACTGTTCAAGGACTATTAACTCGAGAGGGGAGAACTCTCAGCAAATGATATTTTAATGGCCAGCATTAAAAATTGTATTACTCTGCTGTGATTTCACTGAAAAAAACATATCTTGATAGAGAAAGATTGATCATGTTTTGGAAGCTCAGTTAGGTCTTCCTTAGAAATTAAATAGTAACAACATTTTAGGCAGAGAAACACTAACGTGGATTTCCCTTGCAGAAACCATTCAATTCAGTAAATGTTTAATGAGCTCTTGCTGTGTTCAGGGCACTGTACTAGGTATCAGGGGGATATAAAGAGGACTAAAATGTAGCCCTTGACCTCAAAAAAAAAAAAAAAAAAAAAAAAAAAAAAAAAAAAAAAAAAAGAAAGAAAGAAAGAAAGAAAGAAAAAGAAATGTTTTGTTACTTGAAGAGGCTGGCTGGGCGATAGATAGGGCAGGGTCAGAGAACTCTTGATTTTCTTTCTCACTGGACTCCTGACATGCGTCCCGAGGGGATATTAACAACTGTGGGATATTTAACATGTTCCCTCTGCCCTATTCGCCAACCAGAAGCAATAGCAAAGCTCTGGCAAAGGCTAGCAAGGAGAAAAATAAAAGCTGAAAGTTCTAATCAAAACTCTAATCAGAAAGATGACAACTGGTGAAGATTATTAAATTTTCTTGGCTCCCTTGATGAATTTAATAAAGAACTAATCAAAGATCATTAGAAGGCTTTTGTGCCTGGCTTGCATTGTAACTGGATTGCAATCTGAAATTGTGTTTTAGTGGGTTTCCAGGGTTGGATTGGACATGTAAATATGTTTAAAACTATAGGTGGTTAGACATTTTTTTTTAGTATTTTTTAATGAAGATACAAACCCATGAAAATGTATAAGCTGTTTATTGTGCTCATCTACTCTGCCAACTAAAAATATAGACGATTTTGATTTTGATCTTTAGTAATTAGAATTTTAAAAATTTGTATCAGTGTCTAGCTCAAAAAAATTCTAATGATCTTTGATTAGTTCTTTTCTTAAATTAACAGGAAAATAAAAAATGATATCATTTAATTTCTAGAGCATAAAAATATGTAAATAACTGTAACTACCAGAGCCACTAGAAATGTATAGAAAATTATGGTAATATCTGAAGAGGTTTCTCACTCTCCACCCCTCTCCCCATTTCTGAACATTTGTTTAATGTTCCTTGTTTTCACATGATCGTCGCATAGCCTTTCAACTACATTTTAAGCACAGCATTGTAAGTACTGCTTTGATGGTGTCTCTTAAAGCATGTGTTTTGATTTCCTTATTTATGACATCTGTACTGCATTTATTTCTGGTGCTCATTTTTTTGTGCCTCAGTGTCTGATTGGTCTCCTGCAGTCTCTTCCCCACCCCTTGACACTACATTAACCCAGTACCTTAAGACTCTTGCCAATCCTTATGTTCTCCCACCTCAGGCAGCCTCCTGGCTATCTGAATCTGTGATGTTTGGTTTTGATTTGTCTCAGCAGCAAAATACCTCTATGCTCATCATAAAATAATCAGCTCTCATTAATAGAAAAGAAAGATTAAGATTTGCTTTGAGTTTTTTTGTTTAAGTATGGTTATATCCTTAGTAATGTAATTCTTTCAGGCTTGCACCAGTCCTTCTGCCAGAATAGAAAAATTATTCTGAAACGAACAGGATGAATAAAGAAGACAAAATAGTAGGTGCTTTTAAAAGTGAGATAAAACTATTAAACTCTCACAATGGGGACCTTTTATTAGATTCTACAGATAAACTTTGACTAATTTTGTGCTTTCTATTGAAAGCAAAATTAGATATTTAAAGGGGAGTAACTCAAATTCTGAATATACATTTGAGAAAAATCTGTTTCTGTACTAGTTCCTACGTTTCTTTTCATAAGTTCAAATCTCATGACTATTTCAAGCTTATAGAAGAATTTTCAAAACCGTACTGAGATGTGTAATGTAAAACAAGCATTCTTTTCCAATGTTGTCTGGGAACTTACTATGCTTTAATTTAAAAAGCTTTCTAGCTACCTTTTAGCATTACCCTGATTACAGGGGTCTCTTAGGTAGAAGTGACATGAGATTAAAAGACTGTGAGAACTTCAGTTACATAATTAGCCCTATTTTGATTATGGTCCTGAGGAAATTTGTCCATCTCTTCATATTTCAGCTGCTCGTCTTCTCTTATTTGCTATTTCTGTTGCTCTTTTCCCTTATAAATCCAAGTTTCTCTTTGACCTGAAAGACAGCCTTCAGATAGTGCAGGTAGGCTGCAAACAAATCCTCTCAGCTGTCATTCTTTGGCAACTGTTTTTTTTTTTTTTTTTTTAAATTATTGTCTGTCAAGGCTATTTTTGCTGCATATAAAATTCTGGGTTGACATTTTTTTTTCCTTTCAACACTTTCAAAAAGTCATTTCATTGTCTTCTGGTTTCTGTTATTTCTGATAAAAAGTCAGGGATAATTCCTATTTTTGTTCCCTTGTATAGAAAGTAACTTTTTTTTTCTTTCTGGCTGCTTTCAAGATTTTTCTCTTTATCACTGGTTTTCAGTAGTTTGTCTGTGATGTGCCTTGGGGTGACTTTTCTTTATATTTCTCCTGTGTAAATTCATTGAAATTCTTGTATCTGTAAGTCAGTATTTTTCTTCAGATGTGGAGAGTTGGATGTCGTTATTTCTTTGAATTTTTTCTCCCTATATTATTCTGTTTTCCTGGGACTCTATTACTCTCTTGCTAGGCTGCTTTTTATTGCCTCATGGGTCCCTGAGGCTCTTTTTATTTATTTTTATTTTTTTGATAGGCTTTTAGAGAAGTTTTAAGTTCACTCAAAATTGCACAGAAGGTACAAAGATTTCCCATATGCTCTCTGCTTCCATGCACACATAATCTCCCCATTATTGATATCTCACCAGAATGGTACAGTTGTTGCAATTGATGAACCCACATTGACACATCATAATCACCTAAAGTTCATAGTTTGCATTATAGCTCACTCTTGGTGTTATACATTTTATGGGTTTGAACAAATATATAATGACATGTATCCACCATTATAGTACCATACAGGGTAGTTTCACTGCCCTAAAAATCCTCTGTGCTCTGCCTATTTATCCCTCTCTCCATCCTAACCCTTGGTAACCATGAATCTTTTTATTGTCTCCATAGATAGATATGCCTTTTCCAGAACATCTTATATTTGGAATCAGACAGTGTGTAGTCTTTTCTGATTGGCTTCTTTTATTTAGTAGCATGCATTTAAGTTTCTTTATGTCTTTTCATGCCTTGATACCTGATTTTTAAAACTGCTAAATAGTATTCTATTGTCTGGATGTATCACAGTTTATTTATCCATTGATCCACTGAAGGATTTCTTGGTTGCTTCCAGATTTTGGCAATTATGAATAAAGATGCTGTAAATGTCCATATGCAGGTTATTGTGAACGTAAGTTTTCGGCAGCTTGGGTATGATTGCTGGATCATATGGTAACAATAAGTTTCATTTTGTGAGAAACCACCAAACTGTCTACCAAATTGGCTATACCATTTTGCATTCCTGCCAGCGATGAATGAGAGCATCCTTGCCAGCATTTAGTGGTATCAGTGTTCTGGATTTGGCCATTCTAATAGGTATTGTAGTATCTCATTTTTTTGTTTGTTTGTTTATTTTTCTTCAATCTTTTTTCTCTCTAGTCTTCAGATTAGATCATTTCTGTTGACTTGTGTCTAAGTTTGCTGACTCTTTGTTCTGCTAACTCTGACCTGCTGTTAAGCCCATCAGTTTTTTCTATTGTAGTAACTGTACTTCTCAGTTCTAGAATTTTCATATGATTGTATTTATAGTCTCCATTTCTCTGCTAAGATTTCCTGTTTGATCACACAGTTGAAAATGATTTTCTCTTTGATCCTTTTAACATAATATTCCTTTAATTATTCATATTTAAGTGTTTTTTAAATTAAGTATTGGGCATTGTGGATAACACATTGTAGAGATTCTACATTCTGTAACCTTCCTCTGAAGAGGCTCAATTTTTGTTTAAGCAGGCAGTTCACTTACTGTCCGATCACTTTAATTTGAGTGATCTTAGTGTTTTGCCTTGTTACTGTAGGTCTGTGGAAAGCCCAAGATTTTTTCCAAGCTCCTCTAACTTGGCGGCACTCACCCTCCAAACTGTGACTTCCATATAGTTATTTTGGGCTTTGTTTCTAGGCTTTGTTAGGGTGGGTCTAGAGTAGGTCTCTCTCTAGGGCGTATCCCTCATTCCCCAGATAGGGACCTTGCAGAGTGTCATCTGGATGTCAGGAGTTTTAATGAAGCGTTAATAAATCTTTCCTCTCTGGCAGGACCAGGACTCGGACATCCCATTGCTCTTCCCCAAGCACCGCTCAACCTCTAGTATTGTGCAGCTGTGCAGTTCACCCTGCGTGTGTACCGCTCAGCTCTCAGGCATGGATTTTCAGGAGATCCCTACGTAGATCTCTGGGATCACTTCTCTGCACTGTTCTCTCCTCCACACGTTCTAACTGCTTCTGCTTTTCTAAACTCTGACGTCTGTCTCTGTAGCTCAACAGGACACCATGCTCTGCTCAGACTCCAGGCCTCTGTACCCTGGTCAGGAAACTGTCTCCAGGTAGAGGGCTGGGGCCATTGAGCAACATGCCTCACGCGTTTCCCTTCTCTCACAGATTACAGACTTACAATGCTTGTTAGTTAATGATGAATTCAGCTGCCTCACGTATTTCACCCAGTTTTAGAATTTTGGGGGGCTAGTCCAGTATCAGTCACCCCATTAAGGTTAGAAGTAGAAGTTCAAGAGCCATCTCTTAATTTCAATCCTACCTAAAAAAATCACATTACCACAGTGGGCAAAAACACAGGCACCATGGCACTTTCTGTGAGATGTCATTAAATAACCCCTGCCCTATTTGCAAAAATTCAGGTAAAGATTCCTATTAAATCACTTCAAATTGGAAATCGCGTGGACCATGCCTAGCAAAGTACCTAGTACAAACATGTTCTTTTATGAATTATTCAATTGTTTGCTGGAAGGAGCAGAAAGAAAGTGGGAGGAAGAACCCACTCCTTAGAGTTATGACTTATCTGTCAATTGACTCTATGATCTTGGGCCTGCACCTATATTTAGCATGTCTTTGTTTGGAATCACTGGAGAAACCTCACTGGAAACTGAGGAAATCTAGTAGTAAATTTATGTTAGTGATTTGTCTTGATTGTATCTCTAAAAGATACTTTCTGAGATGAAGCATCTTTGTTGAAGTTTTGTTACAGAATTAAATAGTTTTTAAGTTTGGCACCTGGGATGATAACTTTGGAGGGCTTTCCTAATTTCAGAAAGAGCTTTACTGTCGTAATTACATTGAATTCATCTGAAAAGAAAAGAACCAATGACAGAGAAGACTCTAGGTAGCAAATAGCAGTTTGGTAGTATCAAGGAGGTGGAAGGAAGTTTTTCAATTAGGAAAATGATATAAATATATATTTATGTATATAATGTCATGTGAGTGATTAATGTGTCCTTTTTATAGAGAACAGTATTAAGGTCTCAATGGATCCAAATGGTGTTCTGATGCAAAATAATTACACCTTTGGGTGGAACATCAAAGATGCAATGACCATGAGCAAAGGCTGTAGCACAAGCTGAAATGCCATTACCCAGAGGAAACCCAGCAGATTGAAAGGGAATATTTACTGGCAGGCTTGACTGTTCCCTCTCAGGGCAAAGTCGTAAGCCTGACACCTGTTCTGCTCAGTCTTTGACCTGGTGCCTCCATTGACTTTTCTGGAATAATCTTCTCTCACAGAGTAAAGTAGGAGGAAAATTAATACATCAGGTCCCCAATCACTTTTTTTTTTCTCTTTCCACATTCATTTTTCAGCTATGATTCCTGTTTTGCTCTGGAAAAAAATTCAATCCCCTCGTTTTGTTCCTAGGCTGTCACTAACTCATCCTGCCCCTCAGTATTTTATGCTTCAGTGCTCAAATACTTAAAATACCTTAGGTACTGAGAGGCCTGAAGAGATCAAGGCTCCAATTTGTATTTCTGCTAAATAAACCAGCCCTTCATGCTTGAAGGTGAATGTACATTGTAGATTTCACCTGCGGGA
This sequence comes from Camelus bactrianus, assembly GCF_048773025.1. NCBI lineage: Eukaryota > Metazoa > Chordata > Mammalia > Artiodactyla > Camelidae > Camelus > Camelus bactrianus. The sequence goes on along the minus strand of NC_133544.1, from coordinate 53,362,944 downwards.
TTTCTGGAACTGGGCCTGGTTCTACTGCCCAAAATGCTGCTGTAGACCAATGCAGAAATGGAATAGGGGGGTGGCTGTGCCTACAAATATCATGCAAAGAAATAAAGGAACAAATGACAGTGTTAAAGAGAACCAACTCAGTGAAGACTTTGGCCATTACATAAGTTTGGAATGTTGCATCATTACTTTCTGTCGAGCATTTTCTCATTATTACATGTGATGATATGTGAGTCTTTCTGCCTTCACTGTCACAGTACAGGGGGACAGACTACAAGGGTAAAGCTCTTCCTTACTTTCTGTGCCCATTTCTCTGGCCTGGGTCATTGCCAGTAAATACTCAAGACTATTGGTTTTAAGAAGCGAGAAAATATAAAGTCCCACATAAGGACTATCCACGTAAACCAAACTCCTTAACTTCTCTATCCTTCTAAGGCCACCCTTTTATTTAATAACCATTCTGTATATTGTGGGAAGTCCAATGTGTTCTCCGATTCCTCTGCAGATTCTGGAATTAAGACTTAGTTCTTGCAAGTTTTTCTTGCTCCAAACTCCGGCTCCTGACTTTTCTTGATTTCTCCTCTTCTTCTGCCGAGGCTCCAACAGGCTGCCCCAGGCCTTTCTAGTTACTTTGCTTCAAAATATGGACTCACCACTCTCTTCTTCATGACAAGGCTGTTGTGCATAGCAGGGTTTTATTACATTTTATTGTTTTACATGCATAAGGCAGAGGAATTCTAGCACAGAACAGGGAACCCCTTAAAACTGAACACTGCATAATAGTTTAGTCATACATATACATACATACATTTATTTTTATATTATGCTGTACACCAGAAATTGACACAACATTATAAACTGACTATACTTCAGTAAAAAAAATAATAAGAAACCAAAATATACCCAAGATTGTTCATATTAAATAGTAAAAGTTGCATGGCTCAGGGTTGCAAAACTTGTAGTTAAATATGTTTTGTAATCTAGGGATAAAGGAATACAAGAAACTGAAAAAATATAAACATTTTACTAAAATAAAGTAGAATAGAACTCTGGGCAGCACAACTGCTAGCATTACCTGAAATCTCCACCTGGAGGAATCCTTATTGGCAGCCCTCTGGCCATGCAATTCTGGAGCCTGCTCTCTAGACTCTAAGAAAGCTTTTTGTCTTCAATCCCTCTTTCACAGTCTGACCCTCCTCAGCCCAGCATTGGTGGGAGGAACCTACTCCAAAACTCCTGAAACTTAATGATGCAGAGAACTTTGGCCCTCCTCTAGGCTCACCTTCTCCATTCAGACTCCCCTGAGGTCCTTAGAAAAGCCCATTGGATGCTTTCTCAAACAAAAGAGCAGTTTTCTCCTTGAGAGGAATTCTGCTACTCTTCTAGAGCAACCAGTGGAAATGACTGTCGGCTTAAAAACATTTAAAAAAAAAAAGTTATAGCCATCATTTCTCTGAAAGTAAGATTACATAATATTTTGAATAAAATGATTTGATGGGCAGATTTGATAAAGTGACAGGTAAGGATAGAGGACCCGGTCGTCAAGGAAGGTGATTCTAACTGAGGCCGGAGAAGTCATGGGTAGAAGAGAAAGAGTTTGTGATTTCTCTCTTTCCTTCAGGGGCCACAGCCATGTGGGGAAGAGGGCAGGCCAGACAGGCAGTGACAGTTGTCTACCTGTGTGCAGCTTCTCAGCCCAGAAGATGAAGCCATGTCAAAGTTGTCACTGTGGAACCAGTGTCCACAAAGAAAACATAAAGCTTCAGCTGAGGCTAGGGAGGGTGAGAAGGAATTCCTGCTGACTTTTCATATTCCAGGAACGCAGCTGAGGCCTAGGGAGCCAAAAGGCTGCTCTGGGAGGCAAGCACACTCCCGGTGTCACTCCACTAGGGACAGTGATGGCCCTGGGAGAGCAGGGGAGTGGGTTTTGCAGGCTGAGGCTTGGCTGCAGGTCATCTCCATCTTCAATGTAATTCAGTAAGGATACTAACTTCTGTTTATTACATTGATTAAAATAACTGTTAAGAGTGCTTCTGGACTACAGGGATTCCTGGCAGTGTTGGGAAAGGGAAATATATCCCATAGCAATGTTTGATGAAATAAATCATGGAGAAACTTATAAATATTTGCAGTGATGCTTACACAAGGCACATAATTGTTACAAATACATAAAGAATGTATGACTGCTTTTAGGTGTAGTCTCCTAACAAATGTCAACGTGTGTTTTGTATATTTTGCCTCATTTAGAAGTAGGTATGAAATAGTACGTAACAGTGAAAGGTTTGTGAAAAGGCTTTTGGGATCAGGTAGAAAACCTTTTATCTTAATGAGGATAAGCTGTTCAGTAACAGTAAAGTCATATGCATGGTTCTTGTTTTGAGCTGATTTTTTCCCACTTCTTACATCACTGATAGCAAAACTTTCTGCTTACAACTTCACTTTCATACAACTGTCAGCTGAGTTACTTTTCTATGTAATTCTACAATGTGATAAATATGTTTCAGGCTTTAAAAAGCCAAGCAAAGCTCTTAAACTTTTCAAAAGGTCTATTTCGTAACACATATTTAGTCTAGTTGCCTTAAGACTTTTCTGTAACATATCATGATGTAAAATGGTATATGGATATTGTCTTTTCAGCTGGGCAGTGTTGCATAGTGGTAAAAAATAGGCCAAGAGACATACACCAAATGTTCCCTGTGATTATCACTGTGTGGTGGATTGCCAGTGATTTTTATTTGTTCCATTATCCTTTGGTTTTGTTTTCCCAGTTTTGCACATTGACCATTGACTAAAGTTCAAGTGCAGAAAATAAAGCCCTAAAAGTACTAGAAGAAAATATTAGTATTTTTATAGTCTTTTGTTTGAGAAGGTGTTTCTAAGTATGATGGTGAAGTCAGAAATCAAAAATGGAAAAAAATCACACATTAGACTTCATGTACAATATTAAAATTCAACATGCTAAGTGATTTCATAAAGTTAACATAAAATAATAACTGCTGTAGAAGTTTTTGCAAGGTTAATGATAAAGTTGATATAATTCAAAAATCGCTACTATAGATCAACAAATAAGATGAATAGCCCAGGAGAAAAATGCCAAAGGACAAGAACAGGCATTTAACAGAAGAAATGTAAATGACTTAAAACCTATAAAATGACACATACCCTTACTGATAAATAAACGAATGCAAACTAAAACTCCAAGATAGTACCTTTCACCTTTCAAATTAATAAATACTTAAAATAATGAAAAGCTTTATGTTGCCAAAATGTGCAGTATGAGACACTCTTAACACACTGTTGGTAGAATATAAGTTGATTTGATTTTTAGACAATAGTTTGCCATTGTCAAAATTTAAGTGTTCATAACCTTTAACTCAGCAATTCCATGTTTATGAATTATCCTATTGTGAAAGTTTACTAAACATGTCTTGATTGCACTTAATGCTGGCCAGCATGTGTGCACTTCTCTCCTTCTTGGTATATGCCTGGACTTGCATATAGATAGAGCCATGTTGCTAGTTATTTGAATGGAATATGAATGGGAGTGGTGTGGGTCACCTCTAGGATGAGGTGATTGTGAGTGGATGTGTGGGCCTTCTCTATGGTTTCTTGATTTCCCAGTCATGGACAGAATGCAGAGAAGGGCAAGGACCAAGAGAAGAGTAGAGTCATAAGATGCAGGAGCTTGAATCCCTGAATGACTATGTGGAGCAGAGCCCATCACCACCATTGTTCACCAACCTGTATTAGGCTGCAATTTGAACAAGCAATAAATTATTTTGACTTAAAAGGCTGAGATGTTGAGGTCGATTTTTACACAGATCTCCTACTCAGGCTGATATATGTGCAATTTAATTCTGTTGAAAGATAGCCATTGCAGCATTAAATGTAATAGCCAGGAATTTAAAATAATCTAAATGTCTACTACTAAGATAATTATAGAACAATATACATAGCATAATCTCATTTTTATAGAAATTATATACATATACTTTCATACACATAAACAGTTTAAAAGACATTGCTGTAAAGTGGGACTGTAGGAGCTATGCATTTCCTGCTAAGTATATTTTTCAATTATTTGAATATTTTAAAGAGCTTCTTATTACTTTTATAATCAATGAAAAATAATATTCAATAAAAAATTATGAACATAAGTTGGAGACTTAAGTTGCCTTATATACTTCCTGGAATAGGACTATAATATAATAATATAAGTAATAAATATTTATAATAAAATAGTTCATTCTTATTGTAGAATTGGGTTTTTGGATAGCAATAATTGAAACAAAACAAACAAAAAAATATCAAAAGGACAGTAGTGCTTATCTCTAGTGGTGGAATGATAGGTAAATTTTGTTATTTTTGTTCTATGCTTTTCTGTGATTCTTCTAGGTCAGTGGGTTTTTTTCCCCAATACTTAATTTTGAAAAATATCAAACATAAAGAAGGTAAAAGAATTTTATATACCCACTGGCTAGGGCCTACCATTAACATTTTACTATGTTTGCTTTATCGTGTGTGTGTGTATCCAGCCTTCTTTTCATTTTAATTTTTTTGGATGCATTTCAAAGTAAATTTCAAACACAAATATACTTTAATACTTAAGCATATATATCATAAACTAGAATTGAATGTTGCATTACATTTTTTCCTTTCAGACAAAGTTTACAAAGAATGAAATGCATTACTCTTAAGTGTATTGTTCAACAAACTTTGACAACTGTATTCATCCTAGTAACTCAAATGCTTAGCAAGATACAGAACATTACCATCACCCCAGAAGGTTCTCTCATACCTATTGCCAGTCCCCCACCTCCTTCCTGCCAGAGGAAACCATTGTTTTCATTTTTTTAACCACAGAACAGTTCTCCTTGTTCTAGAACTTCAAATAAATGAAATCATACAGTATATACCCTTGTATATAAGGCTTCTTTTTCTGAGCATGTTTTTGAGATCCATCCTGTTGTTGCCTGTATGAGTATTTTGTTCCTTTTTGCCAAGTCATATTGCCTTTCAATAAATATATGACAGTTCATTGGCCCATTTTGCTATTGACAAATACCTGGGCTGTTTTCCATTTTGGCTATTAAGAAAAAAGTTGCTATAAACATTCTTGAACAAGTCTTCGTATGAACATAGTGTTTTCATTTCTCGTGGCTGAATAATTAGAGTTGAATTGCTAAGTGATAGGGTCAGTGTATGTTTAGTTTTATAAGAAATTGTCAGACCTTTTGAAAAAGTGCTTGGACCATTTTATACTCTCACAACTGGCATGTGAGAATTCCAGTTGCTCTGTATCCTCAGCAGCATTTAGTGTTGTCAGTTCCTTTTCAATTTTAGCTGTTTTGGTGGGTATGTAGTTGTATTTCATTGGGATTTCCATCTGCATTTCCTAGGCGAGGGACTTTCAAAGTTTAGTGTGCCTGAGACACACGTGGAGTGCTTACTAAACTATAGACTCATAAGCCCCAACCAGAGCACTTTCATTTGTGTATTTTGTATTTGTAGTTTTTAAATCTGGCGAGCCGAGTCTCTTTGGAACTCACTAGGTCTGGGATGGGGCTCAGGTGCCTACCTCTTTACAAGCTCCCTGGAGATTCTAGTGAATGCTGTTCATGGACCATCTCTGAGGAACTGGCAATCTGGGAGTTGCCAAACTGATATTTGGTATCTGATATCTGTGTGCATTCGCTTCTCCCTAGCAACAAGAATTAGTTTAATTTCTTCTGGTGGAAGTGTTTGGACACTTTCCATACTTAGTAAAACTAGTACTAGTTACTAAAGCTTTAACCTCAAAAAAATTGAGGGTTCAGGGATGAGTACATTGTGTCATGCAAAATAAGAAAATCTAGATGATCTGAACCAAATTCCAAAAGAAAGATTATTTGAGAACTTGTGCTCAAAAAGAGAAAAATTAATTAGTATTTTCAGGTATCTATAATCAGCATATTATTCTCAAAAATTACCTTATGGATCAGAGGTGGAGAAAGTAATTAGTACAGTTTTATTTTCATTAGTGGATTGATGTGTTTTCCAGTTCTTTGTTACAGTAATACTGTTGTATGTGATCTAGTAAATGAAATATAGGCCTGAAATAGCCTGATGGCAATTGGAAGGAAAAATATGGAAAATACAGAAGCATTTTATTATTACTGCACTGGGTGCTGAGAGTTAGAGGGGCAAAAAGGACAAATCAGCTATTAACCTAAAGAGACAATAATGACATGTTGTACACAGACCATGGCCAAAGGACAGGTGTGAATAATGAAAATAATAACAGTAATATTGAGTTTATCTAGTGCCTTTTTATCAAGAGCTCAAAGGCTTTCATGAATAATAGCTCATTAAATCTCACAGCATCTCTGTAAGTTAGGCAGGGAAGAGAATTACACCATTTTTCCCCCCAGTGGAGAAATTAAAGGATAGGACCTTTAACACAAGGATAGGTATAAAGGACAGACAAGAATAGAACTAAAGATGGCCCCAGGACTCATAACTTTATTTGATACGTTCCAGTTGCCAAGGCCTGCTTGGTAGATTCATTCATTCCCAGAGCAAATCTTAGGCTGCAAAACACGTACCACGTTGAACGCACAGATGGGATTCTCAGGTTCAACTGGGCGTAGACAAACACTAGCACTGGTCTGCATCTGAAGAATGTTGACGGACAGAACTCGACTCTTGAATTACCTAGTTCATTTTCTTCCCCTTGAAGCAAGTGCTGACTAAAGAGTAAGGAGAGTAAAGCAAAAGCAGTCTGTTCCAGTTCTCAGGCCTTTACAGATAAGTATCTTAATTAAACAGGAAGCCCAAACTCCCTATTTCTGCCTTGAGGGGTTTCTTCCCGCAGTGAATATGTGTGTGTCTCTCTAAGGATTGTCTGGCTTGGTGGGTACCCAGTGGCTGACGTCTGCAAGCCATCACAGCTGCCTTTGCTGAGGCGCTCAGCCAGCCTCTTGGAGCTTCCTCAGCTCTCAGACTCCTGCAGCTCTGCATTGGTTATAACTAGATGTTCCACCGAGAATTATCATCTCTAGATCTCTGTGAAGAGAACCCCCTTTAGGTGTTTGATTTGGGCAAGACATCACTTTACAGATATGCTGTATTTTGAATATAGGCACCTGTGGAAATGTTTGTCATGACTCTGAAAATTCCATTTGGCAGGTGGGGAAGTGTGTGCAGTTTAAATATGAACATCTCTCCCGTTTGAAAACTGACAGCTCCTCTTCTTTCAACAGGAATCTCTAGCTCTCTTTTTTCATACCTCACCTCCATAATTTTTGCTACCTTGACTACTCTTTCCTTTTCTTGCATCAGATTTTAAAAAATATATATTTTATTGAAGTTTAGTTGATTCACAGTGTTTCAGGTGTACAGCAGAGTGATTCAGATAAGTATATATATATATATATATATATATACACACACATATATATATACACTTTTTCAGATATATATATATATATATATATATATATATATATATATATATATAGTATATATATTTACTTTTTCAGATTCTTTTCCATTGTAGGTTATTACAAGATATTGAATATAGTTCCCTGTGCTAAACAGTAGGACCTTGTTGTTTATCTATTTTACATATACTAGTGTGTATCTGTTAATAACAAACTCCTAATTTATCCCTCCCTCCACTTCCCCCTTTGGTAACCATTAGTTTTCTATGCCTGTGAGTCTACTTCTGTTTTGTAAATAAGTTCATTTGTATCATTTATTTTTAGAGTCTGCATACATGTCATATCATGTGATTTTTGTCTTCCTCTGTCTGACTCCTTCACTTGGTATGATAATCTCTAGGTCCATGTATGTTGCTGCAAGTGGCATTATTTCATTCTTTCTTATGGCTGAATTATATTCCATTGTATATATATGCCACATCATCTTTATCCAGTTATCTGTTGATGGACACTTAGGTTGCTTCCGTGTCTTGGCTATTGTAAATAGTGCTGCTTGAACACTGGGGTGCATATATCTTTTCCAAGCAGAGTTTTCATCTTTTCTGGATGCATGCCCAGGAGTGGGATTGCTGGATCACATGATAACTCTGTTTTTAGTTTTTAAGGAACCTCCATACTGTTTTCCATAGTGGCTGCATGAGTTTACATTCCCACCAGCAATATACAAGGGTTCCCTGTTTTCCACACCTCCTCCAGCATTTATTATTTGTAAACTTTTTGATGATGGCCATTCTGACTGGTGTGAAGTGATACCTCATTGTAGTTTTGATTTGCATTTCTCTAATAATTAGCAATGTTGAGCATCTTTTCATATGCCTATTGACCATCTGTATATCTTCTTTGGAGAAATATCTATTTAGATCTTCTGCCCATTTTTTCATTGATTTTTTTATATTACACTCTATGAGCTGTTTGTATATTTTGGAAATTAATCCTTCATCAGCCGCATTGTTTGCAAATATTTTTCTCCCATTCTGTAGGTTGTCTTTTCATTTTGTTTATGGTTTCCTTTGCTGTGCAAAAGCTTTGAAGTTTAATTAGGTCCCATTTGTTTATTTTTGCTTTTGTTTCCAATTAATCCAAAAAAATATTGCTGCGATTTATGTCAGAGTGTTCTGCCTATGTTTTCCTCCAGGAATTTCAGAGTATCTGGTCTTACATGTAGGTCTTTAATCCATTTTGAGTTTACTTTTGTATATGGCATTAGAGAATGTTCTAATTTCCTTCCTTTACATGTGGCTGTCCAGTTTCCCCAGTACCACTTATTGAAGAGATGGTCTTTTCACCACTGTATGTTCTTGCCTTCTTTGTCACAGATTTCTTGATCCTGCATCAGATTTATCCTTCTCTGTTCTTTTAATTTAGCCAGTTTTTCCAACCAAGTTTAGGAAATACCATGTTAGCTCTGGGCCATGCTATTTCCTTTCCTGAGTGGAAATAGGAATATTGGATCTCCATCTTCATTATAAAGCCTTTTGGGGCCCTTCCTTTTTTTCTATGCTTACATCATATTGTTGCTCAGTATTGAACCTCTCCCAGCTCCAACTGACCCCTGTAAGACAGAGACCAGAAAGAGATTACACTTCCCTTGTCAGGGTCTGGTTTACAACATTATAGATTAATATTGATTTTGGTGCAGAGATTACCAGTCACAAGTCAACTAATCTCCCCCAAATGGAAAACATTTTAAAAGTACAGCTCAGCACCTACTCCTCCTCCATCTCACCTACTTTAATTTCAACTTGCTGCCTATTGGTCATTAACCCTTTAAGAAAGAACACTGAGTCAGTGCTTTCTTGCAGAATTACGTTTGACTTTCAATGTAAAATGAACCACTTAGTGAACATATGGGGAGGGAAACATTAAAAGCAAAAGCTATTAAAGAATTATAGACTTAAGAAGCCTCACAGTACCTGTGCATTTTGCTCTGTAGTCGAGGAACCTATAAAATTGTACACACATTAGGAGAAAAGTTTTCACCCAGCATGCGTCAATTTAACGGCGTAACTCCCAGCAATGTAAAGTGTGGATTCTTAGGGAACCTTTGGTTGTTATCCTCTCTTTCTAAATAGGACAGGGTTTAAAAATATGCTGCTGTGCATACACAATAGCTGCTTTTCACTTATGCTTTTATCTGTGCAGAAATTATTCTCTCAGGCAAGAGATTAAAATAAATGCATAACAACTTTGTAGAATTGCTAATCCAGGCCAACTTCTCTGAGAAAATTCAGCCTTTGAACAAGTCATCTCAAACCTTGACATAAACAATAAACGCTAATAAAATTTATTTCTTCCTACAATAGACAATGATGAAAATGAGACAGACATATGATTTTTTTCCTTAAGGAGCCAGGTTGGTGCTGGGAGAAGTCAATGTATGTATTGTTTTATATGGTGCCAATAAGTTTGAATTTATGTGTGTGCATCTTGTTTCTAAATCAAAACAGGAATCAGATAAGGGCGATGTTTTGAGTCAAGTGGAGAATAGGAAGGAACACAGGATGGGTATAGGCTGTGCTGTTGGAAAGGAATTCTCTGAGTCCTGAGGTTGGCATTGGGTCCCTGTTCTGCCTGTGGCCTTGGGCAAGTCACTTTTTTTGTCAGATTGGATGGGAAGTGGACAAAGGGGATCCTTTGTACTGAGAACTGTGCTAGAAACTGTAGCTGGGCTATCTCCTTTTGAGCATTAACTATTTCAATCTTAGCATAGCTAGTGGCTTTCTGCTGAGGAACTCTGAACCATTTGCATGTTCTCAGAGCCTGTGTTTCTGACTCTCAAAAACTGGGAAGTCAAGGTCAGAATGAGAGGACCTTTGCTCTACCTGAACAGACTCCCCGCCGGTTCTCAGCTCAGAAGCAGTGGTAGACCTTTCTTTGGGAAGGAGTGGCCTCTTATTGACCCAGAAGTGGACATCTAAGAGAGGGGATTAGCCAATGATTCATAAGAGGAGAACAGAGTATAGACACCAGGAGGAAGGCTGAGAGAGAGAGTGGGCAAGCGCACCTGAGGGGCTTTCATGAAGCGAGATGAACCTACCTTACCTAGAAATGAGAATTATCATTTTTCAGGATAATGGCGTCCATTCTATGCACTGCACGGAGTTGGAACTATTGGAACCCACCCAGGGCTGGAGAGATGGGTTCTTTAAGGAATCTTTTTCACTTTATCTCTTACTGTGAAAGCGGTAGAAGTAGAAATAGGTTCCAAGAGTGCAGCTCCAGGATTTACATATAGGAAGGGCTTCGGGGCTACATTCTGAATAGAACTGGGACAACCAGAGGGACCTGCTGGGATGCTGTATTTGCTTAGCAGGAGACTTTTTATTTAGATTGCTTATCTAATCAGTGCATCTTAGAAGTGCTGATGGAAATTACAGGTGGATGGATGAAGAAGCCCTGGTTGACACGTGGACACTGCCATTTGTTTCTATAGGGAAAACAGCTTCAAATGTCTACCCTTGCCTTCAATCTTTGCTGCAAAGTTACTGTTACTGCAAAGCCTCTGCTTCCGTCCCACGCCAGGTCCTTCTATTTCAGAGACCCTGCACAGTCTCCCTGTGAAGTGCCTCTTTTGAAGGCAAACAGTACGAATAACTATGTTGTTAAGGACTTCATTTGTAATGCATCTTTAGGGACATATATAATCTTACAAAAGTCCCTTGGATATTTTAGGGATATTTTTGGTTTTTCTTACTAACACAGGGATAACCAGATTGTTATGACAAAATTTCCACCATTGATGGTGATCTTGAAGACTTTAAAAAGAGACTCAATTATCAATACTGGTAAAGGTATGATGAGAAAGGCACTTTTACATCTTGCTTATGTGGAATCAATTTGGCCATATATACCATCAAGAGTCTTAAAAGTTTCTGTTCTTTTGCTTAGTAACTTCACTTCCCGGAATCAACCCTAAGGAAGTAAACAGTGATTCAGACCAAGATCCAAGTCAAAGATATTCCTCACACCCTTCTTGACAATAGTTGTGGTGGACGTGGTGAGTTAAGGCTCAGTGTCCTTCCAGACTCATTTTTGTTGGCCCTTCTGCTCTGCAGAGACTGGAAAGCTAAAACCAGCACAGCCCAATATCCCTCACACACAGGATCCACATGCAAATCGGGTAGATGCATGCACATGATATCCTGAGAGTAAACACGAAGGAGAGTTCGTCTTCCTGTTTACCCACGGATTTGTGGTGGTTGTTTTCCTGGTGGCAAATATGGTGGTAGAAACACTGGGTTTTCCTGGAGAAGCACTCCAGTGCCCATCACTCATTTGGGGATTATCAAGAGAGGTTCTGGAGTGGTGGCAAGGGTCCTGCTTCTTGTACCACAGGCAGGGCAGTGTGAAGTCAGCAATCCCAGCAGGGATCTCCCAATTCCCCACATGCATCTGTTCTAGGAATCATTCCCAGGATCCAGCCTAGAGTCCACTCCTTCAAACTTTCTACAATTTTATAAGCTTATAATGCCCTGTATCAGAGGCTTTTGTCTCCTGACTCTTAATTAGGATTAGGGTTGACTAAAATCTCCAGTAATAACAAAAGGTTAAATATCTTGCAGTGCATCCCTTTGATAAGACATCCTGCAGATAATACAAATAATGTTTTGAAAGGAAATATTAGGGTATGTATGCATGTTTATCCCACAGGGGAAAAAGAGGAATGAGATTTTAAAAGAGAAAAACACCTGCTGATGCAACATGATCTCAAAGACTGGGAGGAAATTGACTCCAAAATGTTAACAGTAGTTACCTCTGGGTAGTGGGAATATGAATGATTTTTATTTTATTTTTAAAACTTTATTCTATTCTCCATGTTGAACAGTATGCCTTATTTCTTATATAACCAGAAGGAAATGAAAATAATAAATGCCAGAGACTTTTAAGACACTATTTGCTAACTCATAATGATATAAAATTTTAAATGCTGAATACAATTATTGGCCAAGCTTATTCAGAAGCCATTAATTAGAACTTCCTGTACACTAGTTTTATAGCAGCTGTCATTTCTTTCTATACTGATTTACTCCTTATATTTCACAAAATGCGCTTACTAAGACTATGCTACATTTCATTGCTATATGAAAATGGTATTTGGTTGTTGTCCATAAGGACTTCATATCAATATATGTGGAAGCATTTTCCTTTGCTTTCTATCTTATATAAAGAATAAAAAATAGAGGAACTAGGTAACAGATTATAGAAGGTACTAGTGTTCAGTGTCACAAAGATGAAATCAGTTGATACTCCTATTTATATTAAAGCCATAACTTTGATATACAGACTAACTCCATTTGGGAGGGAAGTAATTATGCTTTTATTCCTAGTCTCAGCTTTAGAATTACTGTTGTGATCATGATATGTTGAACTAGATGTTAAAGTTCTGATTAGTCTGTCATCAGAGAATCATAGATTTTCATCTTAAAATTTTGTCTTGCACATGACTGTGCTCTATTTGAACCATTTCCAGCAGATGAAAACTTGCCCTGTTGAACACTAACAATGAAGAATGTTCTACCTTCTTGGGTAATTTATTTCTATTCCAATTTTGAAAATTATAGCTTTAAATTTAATTTCTTATGCCATGGTTTTAGCCTATTTCTTTCTGATCTAGCTTTCATACTGATGGAGAATAATGATCTAAATGTACTTTTTTAATATTTAAATTTTATTTTAAAATTACTCTTTGATCTTCCATACCCCAGGCTAGGAAATCTCAGTTTCTATTAGTTTTTTTTGTTACCAACCCTCTCAGATTGGGGGACCCCATCTAGGTCCTTCCCTTGCCTGCACATGCCAATTGAACAAGACCAGGCTTGGCAAAGCAGAGGAGAAATTTTATTTGTTGATCAAGGAATGGTGAAGGGGGAGTTAGTGCTCTAAAGACACCTTCTCCCCAAAGGGAGGAAAGTGGGGGGATTTTAAGGGTTAAGAAGCAGGTACATCATCAGAAACTGGGGGAAAGGGTGGAGATTTCCAGGAACAGCTGGGACATGCACAGTCCCTCCAGCTCCCTTGCACACAGCACATGTTGTGCCTAGCAAGGTACAAGTCCCCTCTTTGGGTGGAGATCTTAGCATAGTAATGAAGCAAAGGCAACTTTGGGACACTTCTTGGTCTCCTTTGCCAGGTGCTGCTCTTGTAGTTAGGCTGAAACCAGTTCAGGGCGGTTGACTGTCGCATTTCCTTTAAGGTGTAACTGAAAAACGTCTGACAAACACCAGGTATTTTGGAACAAGAATAGAAATAGGCTAAAGCAGAGATCTTTCAGCTCCCTGGGATATGTGTGGGTGACATTGTCACATCTTTCTCCATTGTTTTCACAATCCACGGGTCACGCCTTTGTTGTATCCAGTCCCCGACAGAAAAATCTATGAAGGTGTGAAGGATCAGGTTCCTTCTATCAGTCAGTGCTCTGCAAGGACATGACAAAATACCCTTGACCTCTCCATGGACCAAGAGAGGAGGAATCGGTGCTGGTAGCTCTTTCTTTGTGTTCTTCCTTGGAGATGAAGGGGGAAAAGATGTCATAAGGAAGAAAGTAAGATTTCCAAGTAGACTAGAAAAGATCTATCTTAGACAAGGTAGAGGAGAGGAAAAGAAACCCAGTAGGCTATGTAGATCCACAGCTAACCCTGGTTGTCATGGGTTCAGAAATGTGTGCCTTGTGAGTGGGCCCATTACCACTGTGGGTCTCAGTTCTCCACAGTGGAGGCTTGACTCCTAGGACTTAAAATAATGTCATACTTTGAGGCAGTTTTGCTGAGAATAGGGAGGTCTATGTAGCCATCTTTCTTCCTGGCATGATTCCTCACAAATTTTTCGATGTTGGCCTCCTTTAGGTCTTGACTCAGTATGTGAACACTTTACTAACAGGTGCCATATAACTGAATGCAAAGGAGGGAGAAAGCGTGTTGCTGGGTATAATCATTGGAGGTTTCATGGAGGAAGGTTTGAGGTGGGCTCCAAGCAAATGGATATGATTTGACTGGTGGTTACTGGGGAGGATGGATGGTGACTTGCATAAGCAAGTCAGTTATATTCCCCACACTACCAGTGATCAGGTAATCAGCTTATAGTGACGGAGACAGAGTCTGGGTCATGTCTTCCTCATTATGTACGTGAAGACCCCACCAGAGTTTGTTGGTGAAGGGTCTCGATCATGTCTAATAAGTTAATTCAATTGCCAACTTCTTTTGTTTTTCAAGTATAAATTTTGGAAAATCTTATTTTGTAAATATGAAGAGAAAAACACTTTTAAAGTGTGGAAACACAATCCTCTACTTGGATTGGCTTGTCTGTAAAATCCAGTTTTGCTCCTGTAGTCTCCTCACAAGAGTCTGCTGACTGTGTACGAATGAAAATTCTACTAGCTTCCTTAGAGTCGTTGATAAAGAAATGAGCAACCTGCGAAGGTATGAAGGTGAAATCTACCCCTTAAAGAAGGATGGTGAGGCGAGGGGAAGAAGAGCTGACTCGGCCGTATGTCGAGGACTGATGCTGTGATGCACCACGTAGGGGTGAGAGTCAGCCCTGGCTGCCAGGCTTTACGGAGGAAAGCATGAAATTCATTCAGATAAAGACTGATCTATGAATTTGGAAGGGGTTAAAAACAATATATGAGCTTAATGCAGAGCTCAAGGGTGGTCTGGATTATAAATACCACCTAACAGAATTACTTGGTAACTAAATACCGAGACTGGCTTTTCTTACATAATCTTTAACCCTCTGATTTCTAGCAGGAGTTAGTGTAGCATGCCTTTCTGAAATTTTGCTATTAATTCCAGAACAAATTTGTCAGAAGAGTTCAGAGATTGAAATAGGGGGAAATGGTGCCTCCCCAGCATGTTTTCTGAAATTCACAGAACCTTGAGTTATCTAGACTGTGGTTTCTGTTTTTATTGGAAGGCATATCAGTCTGTTTGGCAACACTGGTGATTTGCAGTGACAGCTGAAAATACAGCTGAAAAAAAGTAACTAGGAAAAGTACTTACTGTTTGTGGTAAATGGAATCTAAACCATCCTTTCAGTGAAACCACCACAATTTCATGTTTTTGAAGGAGCAAACACAATGCACTGAGCTCAGACAAATGAGTTTACCTAGGGAAAAATCACAAGCAAGCAGTCAAAGCCTGATATTGTGTATTTCTTGTAGACTGAGCAAACTGTCCTCTAAAAACAAGTTAAACTTGCCCTTAATAAGAACTTTGTCAGGGCACGTGGGGTCTATTCCTCATCTCTGAGGTCAACATCAGGTGTCCCTCCAAACATCCCTTGGTGCCACTGTCAGAGTCAGAATTTGAGGCTGGATAGACTATTTTTTCCTACTAACAAGAAGGGTCTCATGAGTCCTTGTTTGAGTGAGGGAAATCCAACAGGAGAATTGGTCAAAATTTGGGAAGGAGAGACATGATAGAACATCCCTGTTGGAGTTCTGTCCTCTTCACCCCTGCTGTGGGCTGGGGGGTGATGAAGATGGGCAGAAGGATGCTGTGGGCAGAATTCCACCATAGCCTCTGAAGTTGCAGATTCGTACCTTCCATGCAGAACTGAATATCTTTGTTCTGTTTCTTTTATGATTAGAGAGAAAGGCTGAGAACCTACCAGAGAGTACCTATTATTACAATAGATCTCACTGTCAGTTTATTACAGTTCTGCAAATGCTTTCTTTTTGGATATTCCATCTACTTTTCTATGCACCCCACACCCACACCCACAAACTTCTCCTGTAGAACTGAAGTTGCATTTACAAACGTGGTAGCAGAAGGGCTGAGCGAAAACCTTTAGGACTTCCACCATCCACAACACTAGTATCTTGCATATAGGTGGTGCTCAAGAAATACTTATTGAGAATGAATGAATGAATGAATGAAGGCAATCCTATTTGCAAGATATATGAAAAGAACCCCAGAGGAGCCAGAGAGCAGGCTTCTGGACTTCTGCAGTTGCTGTAACTCTTGTTACTTTCTGGTGGGGACTAGCAACCTCACATTTCTTAGACTAACTTTGCTGCTTTGTGGGCAGCACACAACTGCTTTGAGGAAGAATTTCATTTGGGGCAGTAAACTCCAACTACAAATACAGCCCAGTGCAGGGCTCCTCAGGACCAGATTTAACTGATGCCTTTTTCACCAGTCTACCGTCTAAATGGTGGCCAGCCAGGGCACCACTTTTAGGTTTGGGTACACTACATATCTTCTTTGGCAAGGATGATTTATTTACATTTTGTCTTCTGGTCATTATGCATTATGGTTCGTGAGGCAGTAAATTTAAGTTATTAATGAGCAAAGTAAGTGGAGTATGTATGTATAAGTGAATAACATTCTGACCTCAAACTTCTGGGTAAAATGTTAAATGCAGTGTCCAGAATCTTATATCCTGCCCCGCCTCCCCGCTCTGCTCCTGACCCAAGATTCTTATTCGTCCTGGGGTTACGGCCCGGGGACCTGCATTTTAACAATGTAGATGATCCATGGGTCTTTCTTTTCTTTCTTTCTTTTTTCTGTAAGTCTTTCTTTAAGAAGCACTGATGTCCATGAAAGAATCTCATAAAACATGCAAAAGAAAAATTTAAATTGTTAGTAAACTTTGCATAGTAATAGCTGACAGTTATTCACGAGCTTCTGTGCCCCAGACGCATGATCTAGCTCACCTCATTACCCCACTTTCCAGGTGAGGAAACTGAGATGTGGAGAGAATAGTAGATAGCAGAGCCAGGATCAGCACAGGGTGGTCTGACCCGCTGTCCCCTCCCTTGACCACATGTTTTCCTGTGTCTCCCATTACTATTCAGCTTTCAGTGGTAACTTGATGCTTCTGGGAAGTCTACCTAGCACTGTCATCTGTGTTATTATTCAGGTGTAAGTGCAGTCATAGATGGAAAGTCCGCAAAGAATGTGAGATGAAGTTGGGATCTGAGGGCACCAACAGGCACCTGCTTCTCAGTTGTAGGCTGACCCCGGCTGACATGTGGGCCTGCTCCAGTTGAATATTTTTACATTTTTTAATTTATACGTTGATTAAAGTGTTAGCCAATTCAGGAGAAAAAAAAATCACTTGGGCTGGGGAGTTACCATTCAAATTGTTTGTAATTAGGTTGCTTTGAACATTAGCGCTGCTGAAACAAATACAGATAAAACTTTGGTTGATTGACAGAATTTTGGCTAAATTAATCAGTCGTTCGAGCATTATGAAAACCGTCATTTTCCCTCAACAGTTCATTATTGCCTTTTAAATGGACAAACGAGTATGGAAGTAACAGCTGAGACTTCACTAGACGCTATGATAGGTAACAGATATACATATGCTATTATGGTGCAGACAAAAAGAATGATCAATTTACACATTAAAAAGCGTTTTACCAATTTATTTATAATTCACTGTTTATAAGTTTTTAAAAACTTAAAGTATGAGGATTACTTAAAGAACCCTCAGACTTCTCCCTTATTTCTTGATGTATTTTTTCTCTGTTTCCTTTCCCCTCCTCTCTGTTCTCTCTCTGTAACTGCTGGCACTTTAATGTAGAAAATAGGCTCATTCATCGTATCTTCTAATGAGCTTTGATTGTACAGTGTAAGAAAACCTCTAGTCTGGAGACGGGTGTTGACGCTGGATGCTAAGAGCATTTGTACTTTTGACTCTTGTCATCTTTTATCATGTAGCAAAAGACATAAAAACCAAACAAAATGCACTATCTGTAGAAAATACCTGTAACTGTTTTGTTAACGCAAGAGTTGACCCCTTTACATGTAATTTCAAGTTTAAAATAAGATCAAAGGCCACAGTTTGGGTTATGTATGCACTATGACCTCCCCCACCATCTGAGTTCCCTACAGAAAGCACCAGTTTTTTAGGGACTTTTTTTTGTTTTTTTCATTATCATCTCTCCCTGCCCAGCAAGCTGCTGGCACAGAGTATTGGAGGATGAATTGTTCGTCCTGTGAGGAACTTGGGAGGTTTGGGCAGTAATATCTTCTCTAGTTGAAATGGCACTTTGGCACGTGGGACGTGTCATCTTTTTAGATTCGGTGTGGTCTGCTGGAAGGATAGGGGTTCTTCCGTTGCTTCTGCGGTTTTAAGATGTTCTCCTCGGCATTTTAGGTTACAGTTTCCTCATAGATAAAGTAAAATGCTCCATCAGTTTCATGGTTTTCTTGTCTCTTTTGGCTTTAAAATGTATGTTTTAAATGGAAGAAAATATATCTACTATTATTTCTTTTTTTACTTTTTTATTTTGAAATAATTAAAAGCTTACAGAAAAGTTGCCAGAACAGTATCAAATGACTCCTATTCATCCTTCACTCAGATTCACCAGTTGTTAACATTTTGCCTCATTTACTTTACCATTTGTATAAACTTTGATGAAAATCAAAATGCAAATAGTTATTTTGATGAAAACTAAAATATATAGGCTACTAGCTTATTTAATCTATGGAATTCCAGTTTCTGAGTAGTTCAGTAAATATTTCTATTTGGTTATCATCTTGTAGTTAAAGCCCCAAACCAATGAGAGTAAAAAACTCCCTCCCTCCATGAAATTCATATCTGAAAATTTGTTGAGCTCCACGGCATTGCGTACCTCCTGATGGGATGCGCGGAGAACACAGTAGTATTCTTTACTGTAGTGTTCCTGCCAGACATACACACCCTGGATCTAATCATGAGGAAACATCAGAAAAAATAAATTAAGAGACTTTCTCCAAATAAAAAACTGGCCTGTAATTTTTGAAAACATCAAAGCCCCACAAGACAAAGAAAAGACTGTTCCAGATTCAAACAGACTAAAGAGATACAACAACTAAATGCAATGTGTAATCCTGGATTACGTCTGGAGCAGGAGGAAAAATCGACACAGGAAATATTGGACAACTAGGAAAATTCAAAATCAAATTCAAGGGACACTGGAGGAATATCCATTAAATAGTATTGTGTTCAGTGCATTTCAACAGGAGGTACATGGTGCCATGAAGTTCAGCAGATTTTTAAGATGTGAATTTCATGGAGGGAGGAAGGTTTTCATTCTCATTGGTTTGGGGCTTTAACTACAAGACTATAAAGAAATAGCAATATTTACCAAATTATCCAGATACTGGACTTCTTTAAATAAAATAAGCTAGTAGCCTATACATCTTAGTTTTCAAAATAACTTTATTTGCATGTTAGAGAGCCTTAAAACAGCTAGAACATTTCTGTTCTCCACTAAAGAAATACCAGTAAGTTTGAAAAGTATTTGGAAAGGGCTTTGAAGAAGATTCAGATGCTTTCATGCTGGAGCCCACATGATGTGTTTTTTTTTTTTTTTTCCTTAAAGAAAGAAATCGTCAAGATTTCTCGCTACCATTAAACCAGGCAGGATTGTGAAGGTGACTGGAGAATGAAAGGGTACAATGGTAGAACAAGAACTCAGCTCTCCTGACCTTTACTCCAGTAATTTTTCACTGCATTGTTGTCCCCATGAATCATTATTTGGAACCCAATCTGGCTTTTAAAAAAAAAAGTAAAAGAAAGAAAGCAATTAGTCAATGACTATCTAATATATTTCAGAGTGCCCTCAGAATAGCACCATGGACCAGTTCCAATGGTGATGCTCCTAATGAAAATTAACATATCCACCTTGGATTCATTGGGTCACTTTGGGGCACTGTAGTGTTACTGCCAAGCAGTAGATGGCACTGTTAATATACACTGAATTCATTATAAAATCTGGAAAAGGGAAGTAGTATTCTGGAGATTTACTAGGTGGTTGTTTTCCAGCTAAAGTTAGTGACAGTTCATTTACTTGGTAAAGTCCCAGCAGCTCTGTGATCTCTGTAACTTTTATTTTATTCTCCCCTCAGGTGATCTGGCTGTGGAGGTTTTGGTGTTTTTTGTTTTTTGTTTTTTGAGACTCTTTTTTGGCACCACAAATAATGCAACTTGTAAACTTTGCTCCAAGAGTCTGGTAATGCATTTGACATTGGGAAAGACATTTATTATTTACCTCACACTTGATACTGGAGACTTGGGAATATACTTGATCTCTAATAACCTTTATATATTTCTTAGCTAAAAAAAAAAAATATATATATATATATATATATATATATACTTTAGAGCATTTGATACCTTTGACCTGCATATATAATGTTTACACAGAAAAATATATTTAATATATTCAGTTTTGCTGATGTTTTATTTAGTTCAAATATTTGATTTTTAGTTTAAGGTAACTAGATAACTTGCTGTTTTCATTTAGATAAAAAAAATTTCATGACACCATTTTTTGTTTTTTTTGGAATGAGTGGGGAAGATAATTTGTAAATCACACACATAAGAAACCTCCAAAAAATCTGGAAATAGCATCATCTCCATAATCCTTGATGATTTCAGGCCTTGATTATTTGCATTGAATGCAAACTTTATTGGCTCATCATAACATCTTTTAAACACCCCACTTATATTATGCAGATAAAAATAATATCCTGTCCCTTTCTTTAAAAAAATCTTGAAGAAATAATTACAGCTATGTTTAACCAAATGCTTCAGATAAGAAAAAAATCATAAATAATGAAATGGAATGCATCTTTGCTTCTTTTCAAAAATAAAATAATTTAGTTTTCCATCTCAGGGCAGAAGTTTATACCTTGTAGAACCACGATATCACATGAAATGTTGACACCTGTTATCAACCTAATTAACTATTTGCTGTTCAAATTGTGGTGAAAGTACATTGAGACTTCCTTTGTACTCTTATCGCTTGTTTAATACCAAATTGCCTGGCATCTGTGTGTCAAGGCTTTGATCTAATACCCTATCAGTTGTTGGCTCAGGCACGAGAGACTGCCGAGTACACAGAGCTGTCGCTGCAGACTCCAGGGAAAAAAGGGGCTGTGGATATACAGCCCTGATTAGCTGAGTCAGTCAATATTTGCGTGATGCTATGATAATACCGTCTTTATGTTAGATTGTTATTTCACTGAAGCAAGTAGGAAACTTCCTTTTTAAGAACTTAGTGTATTTTTTAGAAATTCTCCTCCACCCCCCCTTTCAGGTACATATATAGCATATTTTCTTTCATCTCTCCATTTTCCTTCCTGCCTTCGACATCTGACCATATACAAAAGCAACACGATACATAGTCTTGAGAACTCCTCGTTCTTTTTGAAGATTTATATATAAAAGAATTTTGATAAAGTTGGGATCTTGCCTGCCATATGTCAGAATCTTAGAATCAGATTTATTTTTATACCTTAGATACGAAAGCTGCTTTTTAAATTTCTATTTTCTATTCTCTAATTTCAATTAGTTGATTTATAAACTCAAAACACTGACATTCTGATTCTGCTTTCTAGTGTAGACCTCAGGCTCGTACATCTTTAACATGACTCATAGGAAATGAGAAATGAATCTTATAAAATTAATATTTGAATGAAGGTATGAAAGCTATGTTGAGCTCACAGCAAAAGTTGAAAATTTCTCTATCATCTCCTTTGTTTCACTCTATTTTTGAATTCTTGCCGTTTGCAATGAGGATTTGATATTCATCAGGTTCTGTTTATACCTAGCAGATTTTTCCAATCACATTCTATTATCTGAGATGTTCTTTCTCTTTCCATCTCTCTCTCTCTCTCTCTTTTTTTCTTTTTAATGTCTGAACGGGAGTCAATGGTGATAAAACAACCAGACTGCTATTCTCTTTAAAGCCATTCAGTTAACAGAGAATAGCCTGATGGGCTAAGCTTTGTGCTATTTACTAGAAGGGGCAAAAACAAGACACAGTCCCTGCCCTCAGAGAACTACAGTTCAGTACATGAGTTGACCTGTAACTTCAAGTACATAGCATGAAGGAATATAGGGGATTATGATGAAGTTCTGTATAATGTACTGCAGGCGTTGAGGAAGAAGTGGCCAGTTCTACCTGGGCTGGATGGTCTGTTGGGCTTGGAGGCAAAAGGAGCCCAGGAAAGGCTTTATGAAGAAAAGTATCCAGGCAAAGAAAGCACTATGAGCAAAGGTAAAGATACAGAACAACAGGACATTAGGGACAATTTAAGTATGAAAAATTTATCATGAGTTGGAGTTGGGATTTAAGGAAGAAAGAAAATTAATGTATAAAAGTCTGCAGAGGTCAGCAGGAGCGAGATCATGGAAGGGCTTGCAAACGAGTTTGTGTTTTATTTTAAAACAGTGAGGTATTATTACAGCATTTGTATAGCCAGGCCATGATTGGATTTATACATCCAAAAGATGTAAGGGCAGCAGGATGGAGGTTAGGTCAGAAGGGTGAGATTAGAGGCAGGAAGAATAACTAGGAGACTGTAACAACAATTAGATTAGACTCATTGTTCTTAAGCTTCCTGGGGCCTTAGATCTCTTCCTAGAATCACATATGTATATACACACATAGACTTTACATATAATACCGAGTAGCTTACAGGTCTCTTGAAATCCATCCTCATTCATGCAAATCCATGAATTCCATGTTCAGAACTTCTTAAACAGATGATGAGGGAATAAACTAATGCGGTAACAATGAAGATAGACACAGGTAGATAGGGAATAAATCTATGAATTTATAGAACTTGTTTGACAGAGTGAGTATGAGAGTAAGGGATAGCAAAGAGTCTCCGATGACTTCCACAATTCTAGCCATGATGACTGGATGGACGGTAAAGCTTTGACCAAGACAAAGAATACAGAAAGGAGAACATGCTTTTGAGATTATTTGAATACTTGTGGAATATCCTGATAGAGATGTTAGAAGGTAGTTATAAATTAAGATCTAGAGTTTAGTAAGGGGGGTTGGACTAAAGATACTGATTATTTTAGAATCTCAAATCTGTATGTAGAAATTAAACCCATAGGCTGAGCTCACCCAAGGAGATCATGTAAAGAAAGAGGAAGCCAGGCAACAATCCTTGGGCAACACCAACTTTGAAGGATCAATCAAAGAAGGAGAAGTGAGCAAAAGAGATTGAGTGGTAGAAGGAAAAAACAAGAGTGAAGAATCTTATAAGCCAAAGGAAGAAATAATATAAAGGGAAGAATGGTCCACAGCATCAAATATTTCAAGGACTAATAGGACAAGTATTTAAAAGATTTCATTGTAGTTGACAATTGGGTAGTTGTTTATGACTATGGCTAGAAGAATTCCAGTGGAATTGGGGTTGGGTGACGGTAATCAGCCACACTACTGAAAGTTAGAGTGAATGGGAGATGAGAAAGTGGCTGTAGGCTATTCTTCCAAGGACATTGACTGATGGTAAGATGAATGATAGAGAATTTATGGTATTACTGTGTCAAAATACATCTATTTTCAGTACAGAGAGATACAGCTGATTGCCTCTCCCCAAAAGATTTTATCATTCACCTCTACAATTGTATATGAATATACAATTTTCTACCCCTTCAAAACTGTATGTTGACATGCTTTCTGACTTTTTCTCACCTGGCAGCAAAAATTCTCTCTTTAAATTTGCAACTTCTTATTTATTAGTGAGGTTAAACATCTTTCCATATATAATTTTTAGCTATTTATATTTCATAATTCTTGTTTTACTTTTTTATAATCTTTGTCCATACTCCTATTGAGTTTGTCATTTCATTAATCTGTAAGAATTCTTTATAATTATTGATATTGGTCCTTTTTCTGCTATATATGCTGAAAACACTGTCTTCCAGGCTGTAGTTTATGTCTTAACTTTGCTTATGGTGTCTTTATGACAATCATACGTATCATTCTTTATCTTCATAGAATTTAAAAAATATTCTCACTTATTTTGTCCAAATGTTTTAAAGATTTTGTTGACTACATATGGTTCTTTATTCCATCTGGAATTTATTTGTATATGTGACATAATACAGTGCACAAACTTGATTCTTGTAAAATGGATACTTTACTTTCCCAGCAGCCTTATTAAATATTCATTCTTTTCCTTATAGTTTGAAATGCCACCTTTCTTATATATCAAATGACATATATGCAAGAGTCTGTTTTCAGATTTTGTTTCTTTAGTATATTTGCCTATTCCCACACTAAGTTTACGCTTTTAAATAATAGAACTACTAGTATGCTTGATATGATAGAATAAATATTCTTCATTTTTTCTCTTTTTTCCAAAAATGTTGAAGGTCTATTTTTGCTCATTTTCTTCTTCACATGCATTTTAGAATCACTGGTCAGCTTCCATTAAAGATCCTATTAGAATTTCAATGGATATTACATTAGCTAATAGATTAAAATCTTTATCATGGGAAGTCTTCCCAATCAGAAACTAGTCCATCCATCTTCTTGAAGCCTTTTTTTAAATACAGTTTTCTTCATGTTGGTGTTGGAAATTTCTTGTTGTATTTATTGCTAATGTTACAGTTTTTGCTCCTTCTTTGTATGAACTTCTTTTTCCATTGCAACGATTGTTATGAATGTACCAGTTAGGAATGTGTTTGCCTCAAACAACAGAAAACCCAACTGTGGCTTAAAGGAACAGTTTACTTTACTTACACAGCAAGAAGGCCAAAGGTAAGCAGATGCCAGTGTTGGTTTAGCAGCGTGATGATAGCGAGGACTGTATTTCTTTTGCATCTTGTGCCCTTATCTTCCAGAGATGCCCACTGCAGCGCTAGCCCCACGTCCACATTCTGACAAGAAGGAGAAGGGAAGGGAGAGTCGTGAAGTCTGTATCAGGAATGCGTAAGGGAGACTTGGTGCACTTCTCCCTGGTGTCACGCCACCCCCTCCAGGTGGCAAGGGAGGCAGCAGGGGCGAAGGGGGAGAAGAAAGAGGGTTAGGTCAGCCAACTGACAGTGTCTCCCCGCCTGGCTTGCACTGCAGCTATTGGTTTGTGTTTGTTGATCATATCAGCTGCCGTACTAGACATTCTTATTAATTTATTAATGTTTCCATTGACTCCTTTGCATTGTCCAGGGAGAAGACTGTATGTCTACAAATAATGACAGTCTGTCTCTTCCTTTCAGGAGGTATACCTTATTTAAGAAATATTTTTCTTTTTGGTCTAACTACCCTAGGTCGTATCCTATTTTTGTCTTATGGATGCAATTGCCTTTTAAGTCTTTTTGAAGATGTTCATCAGAATGAGTTTCTGTTTTTTTTAATTCCTTTATCTTTAATCTTCAGAGAAGCTTTTCATCCTTGTTCCTGTTGTTGAATGCTGTTAGTTTTCCTTCAATATCTGGTAAACCCCAGATGTTTATTTAACATAGTGATGGAGAGATTAGGTTCCTTAATACAGACAGCTAAAACAGGTCTCCTCTGCGGCAGTGCCCAGCTGTTTCCCCTGCCTAGCAGGCTTCATTTGGGGTGCAAGGGTTTGGAGCAGCAGGCAAGGACCAGCCCCTTCAACCCCTCCCCACTGCCAAAACGAGGAAGGCCAAATTCTGATGCTGAGGCCGATGGTGCATTTGCCTCCAGGGCAGAGGTACCTCCTCATCACACCTTGCCCTTCTCTGATGGTTCCAAAGGTCTGGAGTTACTAACAGTCTACTACCTTCCTCATTTTTCAGGGCCTTGCACCCACACAGGGAGCCCATGAGCAGGATATTTCTTAAAGAGATGCCCTAAAGGTTTAGCCAGGGGTTAAAAGCAGCTCCTGCCAGGAGCTCTGCATAAACAAGGAGAGAAGGGACACCTGCCAGCCTCTGCTGTTCCAATGGCAGGTCTTTAGTGAACCTTCAAGTCCCCTCCAGGGCCTCCTCTTAAGAATGAGACTTCTCTGAATTTTTTCTTCTCTCCTACTCTTGGTTTGGGCTGTGTTTCTTTCCCTCAGATCCTGTTCTCAGTTAATACCATCCCCTTTGCTTTCCATCTTCTAGGATTCTTCACAATTTCTTGTCTGCTAAGAAAAATTTCTTTCAATTTTTTAGGATGATAATGAATTTATTCTGTTAAAATATCAGCCTTTTTAGCTATATCAGGGTTGTGGCTAGGCTACTCGTGTGGTCTGCCACCTTGATCCATGCTTCCCTGGAGGGATACTTACAAAATCCTTTACACGTGGCCAATTGATGGTCCTTAACGAAGCACACAAAATACAGATGTGCGGTGATTAATTGTTAAGTAACCATTCTATACTCTGTAAATTTTTCAATAATAAAAATACTGTCAGCTTGATGTAGAATGATGCATTTTTTAGGCTTTATTTTGAAGAAATGAATGTTAATACTTGAAAGTGCTAATTCAGTATTTCTCAAACTGTTTTCCCCCTACCCCCAAATTGGTGTTTGTGTTCTGTGTTCTTGTGTCACCTTGGGAACAATTTCTTGAAAAAAATCTTTTTAAACTAGGCATTTTCTGACAATACAGAATTTCTTAAATGTGATATTTAAATAACATTGATGCCTAGGAATCATCAAAAGAAGTTCAATTTACTGTATTTTGTGGTTGTTCTTTCTTTTCCTTTCTTTTGGATGAGGGTAGAAGAATCTTTTCTGTTTCCTTCAGAGATGAAATTGTCCATTAAAGGAAGCTTTTATATTATCACAGCAATGTATTTCAGTTTATGTTCAGCTCACTCCCAGGGGCGACTGCCTGTCCAGCAGGAAAGCCCTGGAAATTCATCTAATGACTAGACTGGTAAAGTTCACTGCAAAGTGAGGACTGACTTCCTTGTTGGCTATCAAGTCGTCATCACCATAAACTTGTGGCAGAATTTGTAGAGTTACATTTGAGAATAAAAAGGAATGAAACATGCTTGTTTCAGTGGTGGGCTCTGGCTTCTCATCCTCAGAAACTTGATGCTCATCATATTAAAATGCTGCAAAAATTGTGCCACATGAAACTAGCGTCCAGGGGTTCCAAACAAAAGACCATACCCTGAAAGTAGTGAAGTTAAATGGCTCCTATAATTCAAAGTTTTTCTGATTCAGTATTGCCAAGTACTATATATAAATACTATATATATATATATATATATATATGTATACACACACACACACACAAATATATAGTATGACAAATGAGAACACCTTCTTAATTCTCTCTACTTACTTTATTGACTACTTGATTTATTTGGAAGAGACAGTAAGAAGTATTACAACCTATGGTGTAGACAAAGCTAGGTAAATAATCATGCTAGAAATGATTGAATAGCTCAGTACAATATACTTAAAAACAATAGCAATTATCTAAAACAAAAACAAAAAACAACAGCGATTATCCCTTAGCTTAGCTTTTAGTTCCAGGGGTTATTAGCTTACTATTACTGACTTAGAAATATGTTTCTAGCACTTTCCTCAGAAGAAGGGAAGTTATTCAACATATAAACATAACTCAGTCCACACTGGCCTCATTTGTAAGCTAGGGTTTAGAGGGAGAATAAATTGAACTATTTGCTAAATAGAGTTTTAGGGTTATTCTAGAGGAAACAATCATTTCATGTATGGCTTTCACTCTGGTTAGCTTTTGATTATGGATTCTACATGTATTACTGAGTGTTCCATATACTTAGAACTGGGCATCCCAGAGGCCAAGAGAGAATGTAAGAAGAGTCTTTGAACAAACACTCTTGATGGGCCAAAAATACTGTCAGAAGTTCTTCAAAAAAGTGATCTGAATGTTTGTCTTTCTTCTAATTTAAATTACATGGTGATTTGCTAAGGCTTTAAAAATGCAATTTAATCCTGTTCAGTTTCCAAAAAGGGGTGAACATACAATTAAATGAATTAACTAGGCCAATCAGGATCAGACAGTGCAGAAAACCAGGCAGACTCGCCATATGCCAAGTAAACAGATCTCATCCTGTGTGGGAAAACTTGACACTCTGTGTGTATGTAGCGGGGGTAGGGGGTGACTAGGGGAGGTAAGATATCCCTTAAGGAAGGAGCATTACTCCTTGCAGGAGATCTGTTCATAGGGCTTTCAACAAAGCATTACCCAAGTTGTCACTGTATTGTATGAATAGCTAGCTCAATTCTTCTGGGAGCCAAGGACAAAATTTGAAGCCACCATGAGGGTTGCCTCTTTATCTCATACTTGGCTAACGGTGACACTCTTATTCTCTCTGAGGCTACTGTATTCATCTGAAGAAATGACATTGTATCTGGAACAATCACTGAGTATTTTCCAAACTCAAGCTAAGAAATGCTGCTTTGAAGCAGGGTAGCAGCATAGCACTCAAAAGGGAGGCTCCAAGTAAGACAGTGCAGCCTACAGGCTGGCTTTGCTGCTGATGACTCATGTGACCTTGGGCTCAAGTGAAGTTATGAATGACTCAACTTCAGTGAACTTCGGTTTTTCTCATCTGTAAAGTGGGGACGGTCACCTCATGTTGATGTTAGGATTAAGTGAGATAATATAAGTGCTTAGCACACGGCATGGCATGTTGTAGGTGCTCCAGAAACATGAACAATTATTAGTAGTAATTTTACTAAAGCAGTCAAACAACACAAAAAGTTTTCTTCAAGCAACAAATACTTATTGTGCATTTAGCATGTGTGAAAGCTTGCTAGAGACTGGGAATCAAGGTTCTGCATCTCTGTTGGCTACAGATGGTGATTTCTGCTTCCTGACCTTACTTTAAAGGCAAAACGTTATGGTGCATCATTCACTTCTACAGATCAACCCATTGTCACGTGAAAAAAAATGTTAAGACTAATGTATTTGAGTTATGCTTAGTGAACGACTACAGCAACAGCAAATAAAGAAATGCAGGTACACTTCAACTGACTTCTGTCTCAGATAAATAAGGGTAGTAGGGTTGCAATCAGGGCTGTAGAAGGAAGAAAGGGGCCAGTATCACATGCCTCTGAGATGCTTTTGAATGGATTATAATTTCTATTTCTGTGCCCCTCTCCCTTTTACATCTGATAGGTGCTAAGATTTTTCAGGTGCGTCGCTACCACCTTCTAAAATGCGGTTTTGTGTCTGTCTGAGCGCGGAGTCCCCTTGATGCTGATGCTTACTTCTGCATCTCTAGCAGCTGGTGGAAGAG
Source organism: Camelus bactrianus (assembly GCF_048773025.1). NCBI lineage: Eukaryota > Metazoa > Chordata > Mammalia > Artiodactyla > Camelidae > Camelus > Camelus bactrianus. The sequence continues at coordinate 53,333,543 of NC_133544.1, read as the reverse complement.
TCACATCAGGCTGTGGGGTGTGAGCTGTGACCCACGCTGTGGCCCCCGGGAAAGTGCACTTCAAGGTCCACCCTCCTGGAGAATGTGCTTTGGAGCACATGGGCTGTGGACTGGGGGCTTGTCTGGCTTCCCATTAATCTCTGAAGATGGGAGGGTAATCCCGTCACAAATATGGGAATGGGGGCTGCTCTGAGGCTGGCAAATAATACACAATGAGGGTTTTTTTTTTTTTTTTTGCGCCTGGATTCCCCCAGCCCTCCTCTCTGGAGTCTTCAGCAATAACTTAGCCCTTGTCTTCCTCTCTGAAGGATTTAAATGGAATGACCTTAATTCTCGCTTTGTTTGCACTCTGTCTCTTAAGGGGCTGCCATGAAGACCAAGATAAACAGTAGATTAAAAGTGGTACCTTTTTATAAAGCTGATTAGTTCCTAAAATATGCTGAAAGGAAACAAAACCAAAAAGAAAAAGAAAAAAAAAAGAGTGGAATGGGGGCTGAGACAGAAGCCTTTGTCGGTGAGTTTGAAACAGCTCTGTTCCTTTCCGTGGTTGCACGTATTGACCTTCCAGTGAAATATTTCCTTTGTGTGAAGGCTTGGCCAGGATAGCAATTTAGAGTATTACGCAGGTGCCTGGTAAGTATTTCTAAACAAATATTACTTCGCTGCCTAATTTTGGTTTCAGGGGAGAGTTGTGCTCGGGATGAATTCAGAAAACACTTGATTATGCCTTAACTGCTGCTCCTTGTAGCAGGGCCTACTGCGTGGCTGACAGTGTCAGAATCAGAATTCCAAAGATGCTGTTCCATGTGGAATCATTAAAAGGAGCACAGCCTCCTAAAATCTCCTTCAGCTCCTCTGGATTTGAAGGAATTTACAGAGAAACTTCCAAGACACCTCAGTGAGGTCCAAAGGAACGCCAGTGCGTGAAAGTGTGACAGAGTGAAAGTGTGTCTCTGGAAAGGGGAAAAATAGATATATAAAAAAAGCTACTTAGAAAATATTTGGGGGCATCAGCTTCTGTTTCCTTTAAGGGCTGGGAGAATGTTACTGAAATTGTTCAATTTAATTTAAAGTTAAATAAAAATGTGAAAGGTTAGGGTGCATTAATAAGATGATCCATCTGCTTATAATAATAAGATAATTCACATCTTCATTGTCAGAGCAGAAAGTCTCCGATAAGGTCAATCATTAAACTCAATATGCTTCATTCTTTGGTGCCGTCTCACTTAGATTCTCAGTGCCACTTGTCTGCCCTTCTTTTCCACGATGCACCCATATTGCAAATTTAGTTCCATTAGGTAGATGCCTGCACCATTATGAAGCCTGATTCCATCATTTTCCGAGTGCCAAGCCATTTAAATACAGTGCAGTCTTTGGTCATATTTAATCCAAACATTTACACACATCCAGCTCCTTCTTATCTTTTTAAATAGAATGCAGGGCTTATTTTTAAATTACATCCTCATTCATGCTCTATGAAAGCATCAAGAGAAACCGTCCATGGGATTTAAATTCTGGTCCACAGGTGCTGCTTCCAATTCCTGGCATGGCCATTAAATCCTGGCCCCAGCATAATTCTCGGCATGACTCTCTTGTGACGAGGCAGAAAAGATACAATAGAAACAGCTGACTTTTTTTCCCCTCTTCTCCCAGAAATTACACTACACCAAAATGTACTGTTGCTTTTGCTTTCTTCTCTATTTATACCTAATTTAAGGGACATTTTAAAATAAAAGTCCCCAGAAATGGGACATCAGTGGGAAGTTAGGTTGCTTGAAATGAGGCAAGTGCTTACCAAAAACTGAGGTGTGCATGATTTCTGTCACCATGTGGGAGCAGTTAGATTTACATCTCTCTGGGGGAGGTGTCTGTTGCTACAATGAGTCTTCCCATAACTTGGGTGCTATGACTAACATGAGCCTACTCAACAGTCCTGAATCATCCATGGTTTTCCCCACACCCTTGGTGCTATCTTTTCCACAAATTCCCTCTCCTGTTGGTTTCTAGTATCAGCTGTTCAATTCAGCCACGTAACAAGTGTCCGGACGCCTTGAAGGTATAGATGCTCCGGCTTGCTTTCTTCCATTGCTATGTAGGTTCTGGCTCAGTAAGAAGTCTGTCTTGTCAATTTGGGAAAGCAGTTGGACCAAACTACTTTTCACTTAAAGAAACAAACAGACAATTTGGTCCCAACCTACTTTGTCTTGTTCTGTGCTTTAAAAAAAAAAAATCCTAACAATGCAGGGAGTCTGTGCAAGATCCCCAAATTATCCGAACTGTGCAGTTGTCCTCGGTGCATGTCTTGGATGGGCTACCATTTATTTCCACTCACCTAGAGAGCTTGTGGATAGCTTGAGGTTGTGTGTGTGTGCGTGTGTGTGTGTGCATGCTCTTTAACAAATTTTCAAAAGTTGCCATGGGAAGTGAATAGAAAGAAAGCCCTTCAAAAAGAAAATGATTTTCACAGCATCATCACCAGAAGAACACCCCTGGAATGGGTATCTCTGAAGGTCGGCTGCAATCTGAACTAATTGAGGAGGCGGGGGAGTGCTTTCAGATTGGCTCACCTTTTATAATGGGTCCCAGAGAAGTGATCGTAGCCAAATGCTTCCTGCAATGAGTGGTTTGGGCACTTTCTAAGCAAAGGAAAGGCTCCTCCAGTTTCGTCTTGTTCGTGTCACTGAGAGAGGTCACCACCTTCCCTCTTTTACTTGCCACTTCTGATTATTGGGTAGGTTCTGCTCCAAAAGTCATCTTTTGTTGGGAGGACCTTAATCTTCTCCCCAGTGTTAAAAATGGTCGGGAGGAAGGAGAGGGTGCCAGCGGGAGAACCGATCTCGAGAGCCTCAAGATCACAGCCGAAGAGGGTTATTTATAGACCTTTACTGAGAATCAGCTTCCATCTGTGTGACTGTGCTACATGAAACCAATAACAGACAACAAGCTCGTGAATATTTGGCAGGATGATGAAATCGGCCGCAGCCCTCGTGCTGTGGGAGGGAGGGAAGCTCAGCTTGGGAAGGGCTGGTACTCCTCCTTGGAGTGTCTGTTGTGATTGCTAGCTGGTTTCCACAGATTCTTGCTGAATATTATGCCATTAAACAGTATGAAAGAAAATCAAAATACATGTTTACGGGGTACTAAATAGTAAGTGCCCTTTCAAATGCTGTTTAATGGCTAGGCTTTAAAGTCCTCGTGGAGCACCCTCAGAAAGCGAGAGCAGCGTGCTTGGCAGATTTCTGTGGCTGAAAACCACCATGAAATGTTGAATGGAGGTGCTGTGAGATTTATGAACACCCCAGCACTCTGTACCCTTAAAGGCAGACTGAGGGAGGGAAAACAGCCTTCTGTCGCATCTATTCTTGCACTTTAGTTTTCATTGAAAAGTTGATAATGTCTCAGCTGTATTTTCCCAGAACTTGAGTGACAATCAATGTCTGTTTCAATGTAATAACAGATATGCTTTCTGGGACAATCAAGGAAGGAATATATGTTTGGATAGTGAGTTAAAGTGAGCTGTTTCTAAATACAGAAATACTTGTGTTTTTTTTGCAGCATGAAAATACAGATATAATTAAGAGCTTTTATAGACTAAGTACAGTTCTTGTAGTATACTGCTGATTATATATTTGTTATGTTAAATGTACTCCACGTATGAACACACAGGCCAAGGTAACAGAAAAAGAAGCCCAGAAGTAGACCAAAACCATAATATACCTTAACATCTGGTAAAGGGAGCATCTCCAAATCAGTGGGGTGGAGAAGGGGGTAGGGGAAAATGTATTATTCCATAATTGGTAATGGGATAACTGCATAGCTGTCTGGAAAAATCTAAAGTTGGATCTGTACCTCATACCCTGCTCAAGGATAGAGTTTAAATATTAATAGTAAATGTTAAAAAAAAAAAAAGAGAGAGAAAAGAAAAGAAACCAGACAAATGTGACAAAAATGCATGGGAGGGCTTCTTTATAGCCTTGGAGTGGGGATGGGAGGGAAAAGACAGGCAGAAGCCATACAAGATTTGTATGACTACACAAAAATCAAAACTTCTGCATGGAAAAAACATCATATGCAGTCACAAAACAGATAACAAGTTGGGGAAAATATTTGCAACTCAACACAACAGAGCATCAATTTCCCAAATACATAAAGAGCTCCTAGAAATCAATAATAAAAATATCAATACTCTAAAATAAATCTAGGCTAAGTATCTCAAGAGAGGATTAACAGAAAAATAAATACAACTGGTTCTGAACTATTTGAAAAGATATTTGACCTCACTAACAACAGAAATTTAAATTTAAACGGTAGAGTGGCACTATTTTTTACCTATCAGATTGGCAGAATTTCAAAAGTTTAATATTACCCTTTGTTCGGAAGGTATGAGGAAACAGGTACTTTTATACACGGTTGATGGGAGAGTAAATTGGAACAACTCCTACAGAGGCAATTTGATAATTTTCATCAAAGTTACGAATGCAAATATACTCTTTCACCTAGAAATTTCACTTCTGGGATTCTATCTTTCATATATGTTTGCCTACATAAAATGACAAACAAACAAGGTTATTCATTATAAAAGCAAAATATTGAGAATAACCTAAATGTTCATCAATAGAGATTGATTAAATGAATTATAGAACACCCATACCATGGAATACTATGCTGTTATAAAAAGAAGAAAAAAGAAGGAGGAAGGTCTCTATGTGCTGATACGGAAAGATGACCAGAGATGGTGTTAAGTGAAAAGTGCGGAACAGTGTGAACAGCGTGCTACCATTTGTGTATGCAGAGGGTAAAGTAAGAATCTCTGTCAGTATTTTCTAATAGTTGCATAAAGAAAGTCTGGAAAATTCTACAAAAGACTAACAACAATGGTTGTATGTAGAAGATTAAGAGAGAACTAGATAGATTTCAGGAGCAGGAGGGAAATTTGTCATAGCAAATCTTTTAATCTTTAAAAAAATTTTTAACTATATTTTACCAAATATTACCTACTTGAAACTTTGTATTATTAAAAATTAAATGAAACAGTTAAATAAAAAATAAATCATTCCAAAATCAAATGAAACAAATGACAAAGTTCATAGTGGAAAAAATTATACCGATACAAATAAAAGCAATTGCTGATTAGGGCAGGTATATGTCTACTAATACAACCATGAGAGATTAAGGGCAGTTTTTTATAGGAGCTATTATTAATTTGGTCCTTGTCTATCATATATCCCTTCATTTGTCATATACCTGTGCTCTATCTCTCCATTTTCTGGTTAAAACATCTGGAAAATTAAAAATCAAATTGAGGAATGAATATTTTGGTCAGCTTCAAAAACATCTTTTACTATTTGTATAAAATAATTCTCCTTCGCAGTCAGCTCTAATCTTTAAAAAATTATTTCCACATCCCTGAAGTAGACATTGACCCAAACACTATCTTACCACCATAAGAAAATTTGCCCAACTTTTAATTCTGCTTCCATCCTAACTTCCTACATGCTCTCTTTGGGTTAAACAGAACATGAGGGTAAAGTAGCAAGGCCTCAAGAATCAGAGTTGATGCCACAATTGTATAGTTAAAAACTATATTTACTCTAAATTGCAAAATGGTAGGTATTGTATGTGATGTTTAAGTTGCAGCAATTGTTCTAGTAATAAATGTAATGTTCAGCAGCGTTTTTCATAGATTACTCAGTTCATCATTAGTGCCATTTTGCCTCTTTATAATAATGTGCACTTTCCTTTAGAAAGAGCTTGGTTATTTCTTTGGTTGGGCCTATTTGCTCCTTTTTTATGTGAGATTTTTCAATACTATGAAATGATGCAGAGCAAAAAAGGTCCATCCACTTCACTTGTGTTGCCTCCTGCGTTACCTAAACCACAACAGAACAATGACAGACAACAGAGCCTTTCTCCTCGCTAACAATTCAGTCACCATGACAACCAGCAGAAGAACGTTGGGCCAGAAAAAAGCATTGAGCTTGAGGGACTAGACTAATCAAAAAATGAAATAACATGGCAACAATTACACTGATGAGTGAGAGGGAAGCTGCAGATGCATTCAGACACCTATGGCACCGCAGACTCAACGCATTCAGCATTTTGTGTTTAGTGTCTTGTGTTTTTGAGAGCAGGTAAATAGACAAGATCGAATTGTGTAACAGAATGTCAGTGCTCTAGTTAAATAGAAAATTCCTTTCCTTTGGCTGTGCTACTTCAAGCGCATTGAAGAGGGTTTAGGGGAGATGAGGTTTTGAAGTGAAATGTGTAATAGATACAATATGAGTGCCACAAGGCAACATTATTTAGTTTTAAAAAAGTAAACTTGGGTATGTCTCCCCCCACCACTCTTTTTTTTTTTTCCAAATATATAGGCACAAATAAAGGGAGAATGCTGCTGGGTTGGTGGCTGATGCTGCTTAAACGTAGCTGCACATCAGGAACATACAGGATTCACCTCCCTTCACCTGTTTCTGGGGGGTATTGATTCCTATTGACAAAATCAAGTGCCGTGACTTTAGCAGTGTCAGTTGTAATGTGTGGAGGGAGTTAAGCTGAGGGGGCAGGATGGTTCTGAGGGTCAAGTAACAGGAGCAGAGGAGTAAACGTGTGGCTCTGGCTCGGCTCTGCCTCCCCACCTGCCTTGGTTTACAGAATTTGAAATTGTTACAGAACTTGGAATTTAAGAATTCCTCCCCCCCCCCCTTGAGGAGGCTGATATAATATATTCATATATTTCTTTTAAATGGCATTTATATTGGCATTACTTCTTGATTGCACATATAGTTGTTAAGTGATAAATCGGTTTTGCACATGCTGACCTCTGCCTCAACGTCTCTGATTAAATTCCCTCATGATGGTTGCACTTCTTTATGGGCTGGGCTGAATTAATTTGGTAGATGTTTTTAGTGAATCACCTTATCTGGCCTTGATTTATCCAAAGCAAATTTTCCTTCCCCTCTCCTCACCAGAAAAATTCTAATGAGAATTATTTTTTTAAATCATAAACAGGAACGGATAGCTTACTCTCCAAAAAAAAAAAAAAAAAAAAAAAAGAGGTGAAAGATTTGAAATACACTGTCATTTTCCTAGTGAAATTCCTCATAGAAGAGGAATGAGACCTAACTTTTTAAGTTGCCTAGTTTAAATGATTTGTGTTGGGGTGGGGTTGTAAGGTTCCAGGCTGCAGATTCTGAGCTAGTTCCTTCTTCACAGATTTCACAGACCAAACATCTCCAGGTGTTACCTGTCCTAGAACTTAGTGTAGTTTCTTAGATGGATTATTTTGACTTCTGTGACTCAGTTTACTCGTCTAAAATGGGCTACTTTTTTATACTATGCTAGTTTTTTTTCCAAAGTGGGGGAGCAGAGGAGAGGAGGCAGTGTAATGAGTTTGCTTTGAGCCTATAAATAAATGTGTATTAATGATGAGAACTTTTCTATATGAATGAATGAGATATCCTCTTTCTGGTAGTCTTGGTGAGGTCAAAAGCTTTAGGTAGAAAGTGCTTATGGGGAAGTTGATTCTACATTATTTTTCCTGGGTTAATCTTCCTATTGCTCAAGTGAGAGGACCAGCATGGTTAGAATGATGATAGCAACTTATAAAATGTTTATTTATTCACAGTTCCCCTACTTCTTGAAAATAAATTAAGGCAAATTCCACTAGAAATGGAGTTCTAATGAAACAGAGACTGGTTAATAGAAGCTAAAAGACAACAAACATGAAGTGAGAGTGGAAGAAAAATTTATATCAAGAAATCCTGGTTAAAAAAATAAAAGAGGAGTACATTTTCCAGCTCTGAGCTTTTCAGCAGGCAGGCAAGGGGAGAAACCCTATGAATGACACAGCCCTCCTTGGCTGATCATAAAAATTGTGTTGGTTCTTTAAGAGAAACAGCCTTGCTCTGTCCCTGAACTCCTCCAGGTGGAATTTGTCCTGGGAAGTGGTGTGTGGGAGGCAGCCAGTGAATTGCCACAGGAGCGGGCTTTCAGCGGAGGTGGGGACAGCCCCTCGGGAGGAGGATTTGTCCTTCTGACTTTGGCTGATGCGCATTCTGAGTCAGGAGGAAAAGAGGGCCGCTCTTTTCCTCTCTGTGATCAGGAAGAGGAAGGAGGAAGGGGAAGAGAACAGACTTCTGGGCGTAAAGGAGAGATCCACATCCCCTAAAAGCGAGTTGCAACAGCTTATTTGGAAACCACCATGTAGAGGAGGACTTGAATTTGGCTAAATTGGTAGTTGTTTTTACCAATGACCCTCTTTTTTTTTTTTAATGAAGGTACTGGGGATTGAACCCAGGACCTCATACACACTTGGCATGGGATCTGCCACTAAGCTGTACTCCACCTCCAATTGTTCTTGTTTTAAAGGTAAAGCAGCCGCTGACTGGATATTGCAAGGGGCTCAGCGGCTGGGGAGGGCGGGCCTCCTCCCTGAAGAAGGCCAGTTGAGCTGCTCCCAGATTTCATGCCAAATTCGAAAAAGAAATGAAGGTTTTCTATGAGGTTAGTGTGAAAAGGTGAGAAAACAACTAAATCAGCTTTGTAGGAGATAAACAGTGATACCTCAGGGAGACCACACTTTACAAAAGCCAGATCTTACTTTAGACAATGTAAGCGCAAGCGTTCTTCCTCTACAGACTCCAGTATTTTACTGTACTGTGCTGCCAAGAAAATCTCTTATCAGTGTTAACACCCTTCTCTCAGTTGCCAGATAAAAGGCCACAGCAATTGTCAGAAATTTATCTTAAAAATATTTCTGTTATGCTTGGTGACAATGCCGTTTCCACTGAGGATTTCTCTACTATACATTTTTGTTGTTGGTTTTCTTTTTTTTTTTCCTCTCCTATGGATGAAGCAGGAATCAAAAAGGACTTTCTCTCTGCCTCAGGAGAACAATGTGGGCAAGCAAACCTGGAGCCTGGCAGCGCATTAAGCTCTGAAAACACTTTAGGAAATGGTGACACTGCGCACATGCATCAAGGCAAGAGTCTTTATGTTCTAGAAATTCATCACAGTATCACAGTGTGGTCATTCGTGCGGGGGTCCCAAACAGAGTTTGCTCCTGTCTAGTTCTGTCTCTTACTTCCTTCAGTGGCCTCACACATTCAGGAATATGTCTTAAGGGGAGGAATTCACTGAGGCTTCAGACTAAAGGAAGAAGCTGCCCACGGGTTCAGCTCCCCCTCCCCCATGCCGAGCCTTCACTGCACGATAACAAGGTGACACTTACAGGGTGTTTACACTGTGCAGGCACCAGGTGAGGCCTTTCACTCACAGTGTTGCCACCCCTCCCTGCAACCCTGTGAAAAGAAGTATTCTGATCCTACCCGCATTCCTGGATTAATCTGGCATTCATTCATCACAGTTTTGGAGCACCTCTGCTACCAGCCAGCTAACCTAGTGGTAGATATTGAGGTCCTGGTGATAAATAAAATACGGCTCCCTGCATAGAAATAGGAAAACCAACCAGCAGAATGGCGAAGGGAGCTCCCCAAGGAAGGAGTAGAATCAAATGTGAAGTCATTTGTGTAATTCTGAAGCTCCTGCTGTTTCCTCCCCACGATGCTGCTTCTCTCTTCAGGCTCCCGTCTTCTGATTTGTGAGTTTCCTGAGATTACAAGCACTGATTTGGGGCTCAGGGCAAATTTGCCACATTTTAGCTGGATGATCTTGGGAAAATTATTTAACCTCTCTAGCCTCCCTAATTTTGTCCGTAAACAAGAATTCTAATACCAATCCCATCTTTACATTCTGAGGCTTAAATGAGATTTCGTGTATAAGCCTTTAGCACTGTGCCCAGCACGTAGTAAATGCTCAGTAGGAGTAAAATCTGGTTACTAATCTTCGTCACCATGGCTTTCTTTTACACTGAGGGACCTCTAGGGCTGTTTGCTTTCACCTAGATTAAAGTCTCTTCCCTTCCTTCCCTGGTTGGCTTTGCCCCATGGCTTGTCAGCATTTTTGCTCTGACCTAAGGTGACATTTGCCTTGATTTAGCTGTTCACAAGAGGACTCCACAGGAACAGAGGAAGAGTCATGGCCTTGTGCTCAAGAGCATATGTATGACCTCAGGGAGTGTTTTCAGGAAGAGAGGCCCCTCGAGGAGGGCTCTGAAGACTTAGTTTTAGCATCTCTGATTCCTGAGACTCACACAGGAATCCATCACCCTCTGTCCATGTCCGTCTTTCTCTTTAGACTGGGGGAATACATCAGGGAAGTGACACGGTCTTACTCATCTTTGTCATCTTAATGTCTGCCATGTTTAGCATACAGTAATGCTCATTAAATTTTGTGGAATGAATGAAAGAATGAAAAATGACCCCCAAAAGTCCACTTATGTGTTTGTTGCTTTGAAATGGATACTGTTCTGCTTTTTAAAAGGACCAGAAAAACATGCCAAAATGTAATGTGGAGCAATGGTTTTTCTCTGGGTGCTGGGATTTGGAGGTGACATTTTCCCTTTGTCCTTTTAGAACCCCATGGACTAATAACATTAAAAGCAATAAATGGAAGAGCTTGGTCTTCCTCAACCAGAGGGACACAATCAGAGCTGGAGCCCCTGAAATTCAACACGATGTGGGGGAGCAGCCTCGTCCTTGCCCTACTCTTCCCAGGCGCTGAGCAGACCACAGTTCACATGCCTTTGTAGTTCAAATTATGTCACTCTTTCATGGAGCTCGCAGCTCACTGAATCCATTGTTGCATCAGCCTTCCATTTAGGGGGCCTGCATAACCAATCCTTTGGATGAGGATCAGAAAGATTATACCTTTGACCCAAGTTTAAGGTCCCACACTCTGCTCTCATATAATCTAACCTCATGTACCGTCGCTCAGAGTGGTGATTTATTGCCCCCACCCTCCCACCCCTGGTGCAAATGCTTCCTGATATACGCAATCAACAGAGGCCAAGACACTGAATTATGTTTAGTTTACAAGCAATACCATTCTTAACGGCTTGAGAGATTCATTCTTTCTCCTCTCCCCTCAGCAACTGACTCTCTCGTAACTGGTTGTTTTCAGCCATGATGAACATACTCTTATCTCTTCCTCACAATTAGGTGGGGCACAAAGTTATGTTTTGTAGACTCTGAGTTCTATTGCTTCCAAACTGGGCTGTGATGTTACTATAAAGGTTATGAGTCACTGAAGAGCAAGTTCAGGCCAATCCTTTCCTCTTTGACCCCACAGGTTGTTTTGAAACCTGCATGCTAAGTCATCGTGCTGTCAGTTGGGTCCACACAGGATGACAGCCGTGCCTCCTAGGGCAGGTTCAGTGGCAGGCCAGCAGGTTATTTGGCTTCTTGGGGGTCACAGGCACAGGCTCACCTGCCTCAGGCCACCACCAGGCTCTTTCTCTCTCCAGAACTAATTGTTGGGAAGACCGCACCCTAGATTAGGAAGAAGTGAGTCTCACAGGCATGAGGAATTTATCAACTGACTCCGTTGACTAGATTTTATAACTCATTAAAAAGATTATTAGTGATTGCATAAACTATATTGTCCCAAATATACAGTTTATTATTGGGTAGTAAGTTAGGCAATTTGAGGAGATAAATTAATCACATAAATTAATCTCCACTGATTTGTTAGCCAACTAATGTATCTTCTTTCTCAGGCACGTGTTTTTGCTTAGTTAGCCTGTTTCTGTTTCTAAGGAGACCCTTAAGGAGAGATGCTAATTGTAGGCTTCCAAGTCCCTGAAAATATCTTTGATCAGAAGACACTTTGGGAGGCACTTCCTACGGTAGCTCCTTCTATCACATAATTAGAAAATTATCTTTCCAGGCAGGTCTTTCAGAAAGTTCAGGGTCAAGCCCCCTGTTACTCTAGATAATTTTAAAATACATCCAGGAAAGCCTGTTTTTATTTATTTTTTCCTTTTAATATGGGAATAGTTGAGCTTGCTTACTTCATGGGCTCTTAGGAAGTTTTAGTGGTGTAGTGAATTGAAATGGTAAACCCTCCCTCCCCCAGAGGTTGTGTCCACCCAGAACCTCAGAATGTGCCCTTACTTGGAATAAAGGTCTTTGCAGATGGAATAAAGGTAGGGATCTCAAGATGAGGTCATCCTAGATCATCCAGTTGGGCCCTAAACCCAACGACAAGTGTCCTTGTAAAAGTCAGGAAAGAAAAGACACACACACAGAGGAAAGGGTCACGTGAAAACAGAGACAGAGACTGGAGTTTGGCTCCGACAAGCCAAGCACTACCTGGGGCCACCAGAAGCTGGAAGAGACGAGGAAGGATTCTCCCCTGGTTCATTCAGAGGAAGCTCAACCCTGCTCATACCTTGATCTCAGACTTCTGGACTCCACAGTCCTGAGTAAATAAATTTCTGTTGTTTTAAGACACAGAGTTGGTGGTAATCGGTTCCAGCAGCCCTAGGAAACAAATGTAAGCACATTCCTTGAGGTTCATGACCGTAAGTGCTCTAAAGGGGTGGCAGAATGATTTGGGAGTGTGTGTTCCCTAGTGTTGTTTTCTGAGGGGTCTGGAGTTAGTTCATTTGTTAGGATTATATCCTATTCTGTTGGCACCTGATGAGATATCACTGTGTTTTAACCCACAGTTCAGTACACAGCTGGCAGTTTTGGGTGAAGAACTGGTTATGAATGCAACCAGTTCTTTATGCATTTTTTGAATAAGTAAACAGATAGTCCCCAACACCTTTTCCACTGGGAGTTCACCTTCTTGAGGAAGCTGGGGCCAGGAACCCCAAAGGCATGGACAATAATTAACTCCTGATTGCAATATGCTGCCAAAAAGTCCTGTTTTGTTATCGGTTCTCTGCATCTCTAAGAGATCAAACATTTGATTAAACATATTTCAGCAACAGAAACTACTGAAATGGCTTTTGAACTATTTTAGTCACGTAGCTGTATGTTTACCTTCTAAGCACTGAAACAGTATCCTGTACTCTGCTCATTTGTTTATATGTTTGAAGGAACTGGGCTTTATCTATCCATTCCACCCTTTCTTAAACAACAGAGAAGTGATTCAATTCAAGAAATATTTGGCCAGTGACTACTATGTGCCATGGACACTATTAGAGCTGGTTGGTTACAACAAAAGGGAAAGGTGAAGGTGACAAGTGCTTCCAGGTTAATCAAGGAGGGAGACACCTGCAGCACCCAAGAGAGACACATGGAGAGACACCCAAGCAAGTGTCACAGTGCACTGCTGATTTTCCCCTTTTCTCTGGCAGCCCCTTCTTGGTTTATTTACCAGGTCTCTGCCTCCTCTACCAGTCACTAACTGGAGGAGCTCCTCCAGGTTCGAGCAGAGGGCCTCCCTTTTCTTCTCCCTGTAGCTTTCTCCCTGGGCAAGGAAGTCCACACCCACCAATGCTTCCGTTACTGACAAGATCCCCAAATATATCTCTTCTGCCCAGATCTTTTCTATGAGCTCTGGGCTACTGCATACAGCCACTTCATATCTGTTGTATATCTCAGGCTCAACATGCCCAGAGGAAAATCATGATCATTGACCCCTTGCCTCGGATCTCACCATCTTTCAATGTTACCCATGACCAAGGCAGAAACCGAGGAGTTATTTTTGATACTTCCCTCTTCCATACCCTAATCTCTAAACCATCACAGAGTCCTATCAATTTTGCCTTCTAAATTTTTCTCAAATTCATCTGTTTCTCTATATTTTCACTGCCATCTCTAATATATGTTACAATGTAATCACAGGATCACCTTTGCCATATTCTTTTGGTTAGAAGTAAATCATAGGTCCTGCCCATGATGAAGGGGAGGAGATTATAAAGACACAACACCAGGGAGCCAGGGTCATGGGGCCATCTTTGAATTCTGACTGTCATAGATCTCAACTCTAATTCCCCGAGGAAAACCTTCCGCAACCCAAGAATTGGGTCTAATCCCATTCTTATAGGCTCTTGTAGCATCATACAGCTTTTCTTCATAGAATTTATCACAGTTCTAATTTTAACTTAGTTATGGTATTTAGTATGATCAGTATGATTACTATCTTTCTCCCCCACTTGTCAGTCTCATGAGGGGCTGTTGTGTTCACCCTAGCACCAGGCCTGGAACATTGCAGGAAGTCAAAACTATGTGTTGAATAAATGGACAGAAAAGCCATGGAAGCTGTTTATACGTTGTTGCCTTGATCCCTCATGCAGAAATCAGAGAAAGTCTCGTTTCTGGGCTGCTTACTTAATGGGTTGTTTGCCTCCTGCCCTTCCTGCAGGAATGCTGTCCACAACGGACTAATGAAAGTTTTACTGAGAAGGAGACAGAGAGAGAAAGAGAAGCTAAGCTTTTATCCACCATCATGGATACAGGCAAATCATAGTTTCTCAAAGTCCTGACCCACAATAAGCATCCCAAATGGACAGTAAATGTAAGAGAAGTCAAGGACAGAGTGGTAGCCTGGAATCACCAATAGAAGTCAATGTAACTGATTTATTTTCATTTAGTGTTCTGGAATTTTAAGATTAGCTTGTGTTCAGGGGATCTCTGCTAAACCACTGACAGACATAAGTTGATATGACTGTATCTCAGACAGAAATGGTGATCAGATTCATTTTTGAGTAATTTTAGCAAACGAACATTTGCTTGGTTACCAGTGAGATACCTGGATGAGTTCTCCCTTCCCACTGGCAGCCCAGGATCAGAGGACCTTCTCAACCTGCATTGTGAGGGTGGTTCAGCCATTCAATTAGTCTTTCTGTCTCCCCAGATGGACCATAAGCCCTCAATAGCAGAGATCGTCTGTGTTTCCTTTTTCAGTGCCCACTGGATCTCATTTATTCATTCATTCTTTCCTCGTATTTTTGTCAAATGCTTTATATAATCCAGGCAGTGAGCCTACTCTGTTACTTGCAGTAGAAGCTTGAGTGCTTTCATAAGCACTGTACTGCCCAGGAGCCTTCTAATCTAGAGCTTTGGACTTGGATGTGGGTCAGTGTAAGTTCCTTCCAATGACTTGTTGGGAAGGCTGAAATACAGGGCAGGAAAAGAGAGAAGGGGAGGCTTGCCGGGGGAAGACAGAGGCTTTGTGGTGGGGCTAGGTGGGAGGTGATGAGTAAGGCGAGTCTTACAGAGCTCTACATAACCTTTCCTGTCAGGGATCCTTTTGGCAAATATTAAAGGAAAGGGTTCATTTTCAATCGTTTTGGCTAAGGTGGGAGCAGATCCATTGTATTTTCAATAGGCAGAGGCTAAGTAAGTAAGAGTAATCAAAGAGACAGGGTTTCTGAATTTTATCTGCCTTGGGAAGTTGATGACTTTGAGTAGCGTCTCTGTTCCTGAGTCTCTCTCATCTTTTAAAAAGGAGAAATTAGAATAGGTACATGAACGAGCCTAAGAAGTTCATAAATAAAAAATAAGTTCCTTGAACAGTTATACCACTGTATATTCAGAAGGCGACATTTTCTGTGCATGTCTGTTTACATGGTGTTGTCTATACAGAATGGTTACAAAGGCAAACAATTCAAAGCTCAGTTAGAAATTGGTTATATACACCAAAACTGGTAGGTGTGTTAAAGCTGATACAGAAAATGGGGATACGACACAATCCAATATTTTTGCTCATTCTAAGCAATTTTTTTCCACAACCATAAAGGCAAACCATCCTAGTATTAGAGTGCCAAGCGCTGCTGACAGTTTCAGTTCCTTTGCTGATCGGTCCTGCTCTGTGTCTAAAACAGTTGGGTCACCCCATCTCCCTGAGAGCAGCAGGGCTTCTGTGGGTTTGTCCTGCACAAAGGGGACGAACACAGAGATCACTGGCAGACCTCTTAGGAGTCAGAGCCCTCAGGGCTGAACACCAGCTACTGAAAAATACCTTTATAAAGAGAGAACTAGAAAATTTCCCCAAATGTTTTTCTCAGGTTCATCTTTTTCTTTCTCTTTTCTTTTCTACTCCTTTGCCTGCTGCCCACTTCCTCGCCTTTGTCTCACCTGACCCAAGCCGTGCCAGAGCACAGGCCTCTCCAGCCCTCATTCCATTTCAGCTAGAGGAGCTTTCTCACATTCACACTTCCCTTCCCTAAAGCCCTTCACATAACCCAGACGAGAGGCAGTTCTCCCTAGGTCGTCCTCTCCTTTCCTTCCAGGACTAAGGCAAGGAGGCAGAAATCCTGGTGCTGACAGAGGCACCAGGGGCCACTTCCAAGGAGGAATGAGGATTCCTTAAGGAATTTGACAGCTTCCCTTTCTCCTTGTGGCCCCCAAGCAATGGGGAGGAAAACTAAGGAAGGCCCCCAAACAACCTCTACCACAAAGACCCAGAGTGAAACATTTTCACAAATAGTCTAGAGCATGGGCAGTTATGGGGACAGTAATGGTAGGTAATCTTGCAAAGAAAATGACATTAACCACTAAGCTAACCTTGTTTTTCCTTAACAAACACTGCCAAAAATACAAAGTAAAACTTTTTTTTTTGCTTAAATAAATTCCAAGCATGCCCCATCATATTTGATGTAAATATTTTAGGTACCTTATTAAGAGGAGAGAACTACATTGCTATTAAAATTACATTGAATGTTTTAAAAACTTCATGTTGAAAACTAATCTCTGGGGCTTGGGGCCAGGATTAACTAGAGAGGAACATGAGGGCACCTTCTGCAGTAAGGGTCAGTGTTTTATATCTTGACAGGGAATGGATTACACAGGTGTCTGCGTTCATCAAAATCCAGTGCTTGTACATTTAAGATTTGTGCATTTTATCATGTATAAGTTTAACTTCAAAAGAAAAAAAATAGTGAACTTCAATTAATGATATGCATACGAAAGTAGTTAGAGGCAAATGTACTAATGCCTGCAATTTACTCTGAAACACTTCAGAGAGATAAAATGGATTGAGGAATGGGGAATAAATTGTTCTGTGATAAGGAAAGTGTAGAAATATGTTAATGGTAAAATCCAGGTGATGGGTAAATGGGTGTTCACTGTAAAAATTTTAAAACTTTGCTTTATGTTTGAAAATTTTAGTAATGCAATGTTGCAGTTATTGTTGAGATAAATTTACACCATCTATCTGCTGCCATTTTGGAATAGCCCCCTTATTCTGGCTAATGAAGAAAACCAACATTATTATACAGCTCATTAACATTTTATTTAAGAAACATTTTGAATGTTGTATTTAAGAAACAGCACCTGGCCCTGTGTAGACTCTGGATTAAATAATCCTTTATAGAAATGATGTCTTTCTTCCATTGTACGCATATTGATAGAGGACACTAGTTTTGAGGTGGGGGAAGCAACCTTTAGTCACCCACATCACTAACATGTATTTTCCTATAATCAGTGCTACACTATCATATATCAGTTTTATCTGTTTAAGATATCTCCATAATTTTCTCCTGTATAATATGAGAAAACTCATAGGAGGTGACAGTTGAACTGAGTCCCAAGGGATGAATAGGAGTTCACTAAGCATCAAAAGGAGGGAAGGAGAATGGCCGGTTTCATCTCTATACCCCTCAGAGTACCTGGCAGAGTAAGTGCCAGACAAATGGTTAGTCCGAGTTGTCGAAGTTCAAAGGTCAAGTTCCTAAACAAATTGAAAATGAACCAACCTGGTTAGAAATAAACTGCCGCTTTACTTGGTGATCAAATTTCAGTGTAAGGAATTCTGAGACAATGAAAAAACTTGGAAGTTTTTCCAAGCTATCTGACCCTCTTCGGAGAAGAGAGACTCTCTGCCAGGAAATCAAATGTTGTGGTTTGCTTGATTTTCTTAAAATAAATATTCCAGATGTAATCCATCCAAATAAAGAAAAGTGCTATCCCTGGAGACCTAGGCTCTGTAAGTCTTGGCAAAGTTTTTGAACCCCCTTTCTGAATTGGTTATTCAAAGCCTCCAGTGCTTTCTTTTGACTATCTTCAGAGAAATTGGATTTTATAAAATATAAAATTCCTGCAGGAGCCAGCCAAGTTGAGTAAGACCATCTTTGGAAAGGGGTCCAGCTATAAACAGATCCTGATTTTCTTGATACACATTTGGTCTCCAAATTACCAAAGAAGAATTTCAAAAATATGCTTAGCATCATCAGAATACATAGATACAACCCTCTGTAGTGACGACTTTGAAGGGCGAAGTTTAGATAAGAATATAGTCACGGTGGGGGCGGTGGTACAACTCAGTGGTAGAGCGCATGCTTGGGTGGACAAGGTCCTGGGTTCAATCCCCAGTACTTCCATTAAAAATTTTTTTTTTTTTGGTAAAGAATATAGAGTCACACCTAAAGGCTTGAGAAGCATAAACACACCTTCCCACTGGTCACCGTGGGCTCAGAGAGAAGCAGTGGTAACTATACCTAGGACCCCAAGGTCCCCTGAGAATCGAGCTTCTGAAGCAGTTTGCAGCAGGTTCCATGCCTTCCTCAGTGCTTATTTTGAACAAAGCAATTCCTGAAATGTGGCTGCTTAGCATTTTACCTTGTGGGAAAGCACTACAGGGAGACAAGCTGAGCCCTGTGGGAACATGAGAAATGCCCCAGAATTTACCAAGAAAGAAAAAGCAATCATTCCCCTGATGGTCCTGGGATTCATCCAGACCCAGCTGCTTCAGAAGAGCAGGTGGGTGATGGTCCTCAGTTGGTGAAAGAGAAACATGGAAAATGGAAGCAGCCTGGTTCCTGTATGCTAAACTGAACCCTGAAGCAGTGGCAAGAGTGTATTGTGCAGGGAGGCTGGAGAACAGACTGTGGTGTGGGATGAGTCATGGCTAGCACGTTGAAAATACAGGAGGGTATGAGGGATGGTGTGGGTGGGGAGAGGCGAAACTCATGTTCTGTGGGTAACAAGTTGGGCAACAAAAGAATAAGAGGAAATCAGGGCCTTGAGCCTTCGTGAATTCTCCCCTGCAGTCTAAGACACTCCATTGTTCTGAAATAACATTTTTTCAGGGTCTAATTACCTTGTGTTTGGGCACTTACATTTATTCTGACTTTTGGTTTATCCAGGTTTATTCTTTAGTGACTGTTTCCCATCTGACTCCTAGACATAGCAATTTACTTAGTGCCTCGTGTTTAAGTGACATTTTATCACCTTCTATTTTCCAGACAAGGATCATGTTGTCCTAGATACCCTGAGACACCACCCCCACCTCCTGTTTGCCACCACCCCCTCTTGTAACCAAAAATTTGCAAAAAAGTATTCTCATACTCATTTTTTTTTCTTTGCAGGATTAGCATTTAAAGTCATTGTATTTAAAACACCAGAATTTTAGTGGATGAACTCCAAAATAATTTGCCCTATTCCTGTCACCCTTGCCTAGGGAATTCTCCTCTTCCTCATTCTTTCTCTCTTAGAGATACTGTTTCCCGCACAGAAGCTGGTGAATGTTAAGTGCTTGGTAATTATGTCATGAGTGAACAAATGAATGAATTGTCAGTTGATAACACAAATCACCATGCTTTCTAGAGGCATGGAGGTAGATGACTTCCTGAAGTCCCTTTAGTTGCTAGACCTTGAGCATTTAAGACATGTATTTAGAGAACTTTCAAAAAAGTGATACTGTAATTCACTGTCAGCATCATGGAAAGTGAATTGGGGGAAGAAAGACGGTCTGTGTAACTGTGTGTGTGTGTGTGCGTGCATGGTGTTTATCCCACCATACACACGTGTAAATCTAACCATTCCTCACATTAATATGATATTTGACATAAATTCTTTAATAATCAGTCCTCGTTACATAGCTCTAAAGCATCCACATTTCATGGAGAATTGAATGCTTTTTCATTCTAAGTGTAATTGCAACTCATGGACAAGATGAAGTCATAGACTGTTTTGTATAGGAAGTTGGGTGGTCTGTATTAGGGCCTCAAGTTATGGATAAAGAAACTTAGGCCTAGGAAAGTCTCATAGGCTCTCAAATCTGCACAGGAGGCTGATGGCAAAGGAGAAACCTGCCTTCCAGTCCAGCCATCTTTGAGTGGGTCCTACCTTATTGGGGTCTTGTCACAGTGCTGAGAGTGGGCCATCTTGGGATGAGCTCCAAGAAACAAACACATTATAGATGATTTTCTTTCCATACAAGAGGCTTAGTGACTTAAAGGGTTGAGAGAGAAAAAATTAATAAAGGGATAAAAGGACAATTATCAGAAATATTCTTCCTTTTAAATTGTAAATGAAGAACATTTGGCGTGACAATGTCTTGTAAAGACTCCACGAAGGTGGGTTTTGTTTTGCTTTCTAGATCAATTAATTAATTAATTATGTACACTTTGGGGCTAATTAAGTTTCCCTTTTAATATTAAATAATCTTGGGACATGTCCCTCAGTCACTAGCTCACATAAGGAACAAGGACATGGATTTAATACATATTGGAATTTGGAATATAGCTTGGGAAGGAAAATAAGTTAAAAATATATATTCATCAGCATGATGAAAAAACTCACAATTATGGGTTTCAAAGAATAACTCATTTTTAAAAACCTGCTCCTATTTTTATGTATAATTACTTTTTAATAAATTCTCCCCTAGGTAAACAATATTTTCATTTCTATTGCTATAATAAAATATTATAGCTGACCGGTTGGTGGAGCAATTACATTTCTATAGTTCTTAATGGCTATTTTGCTTAGGTGCTAGTCACTTAATTAGAATCAAGGAAGAGATTATTAACATTTTAAGGACTAACTAAACTGATCATAAACTTCCAGGAGGATGACAGAGAAAATCACTTTAACAACGTCCGGCCCATTGAAGACAACCTGTAATTCCACTCATGACAGCTGGAGAGTCCCCTCTTAACTCACCTTCAAGAGGCAGGCTCCGTCCCTGCCAAGTCACAGTCACAGGTAAGCATGGGGAAGGAATGGGGAGAGGTCAGCCTTAGTACTCCAATCCCGGAAGCATGAAGCTAATGCAACTCTTATACTTAATGTCAAACCAGATACCCTTTTCCAAGACCATCCAGTATGGACTTCAATGTAATTATTGGTCTATTTGGCTTAAGCAGCCGTCCTAGAGAGACAGCCTCTGGGAAAGCACTTTGCTCATCCCAGATATCCTCCAAAAGAATGGTTAGCTGAGTGTTTGCCAGTCCCTCAAAATGTTGTAGTTGCCCACAGTACTTAGAAAATGTAACCTTCACCTGGAATATGTTCAAGTGAAAATGTAGGAATTACTATAGGGTATGATTATGTGAAAAAAAAACATTCTTTGGGTAGACAAAAGACTACACAGAAATATAAAATGCTATCAATGGTTGTACTTCATAGCAGGACTGAGTGATTTTTTTCCTTAGATTTTTCTTTGATTTTCAAATTTTTCTAAAATAAATGTTTCTTAGTTTACCTTTTTAAAAGGTATTTTAAGGTGTTATTCAAAAAATAGGAAATTAGTGCTAGTGAACTTAAAGGAATGAGTGTGTGTAAAGATGTATATAAATGCAAACAAAATAGTACTGCTTTAAAGCCATCTAAATACATACTTGTAACAGAGACCAGGCAGTACAAAGACTGGGAACCTGCTTTTCGATAAAATCAAGGACTAAGTTATGTTCTCTGGGAAGCTGAAGAGAAAGGGGGCTGACTGACATGCCAGTTAGGATCGGGTGGGAGGTTTCATTTTCTAAAATCCAAGTTTCTCGCAGACGTGTGTTTTTAAAGCCAGCGTTAAAACAGGTATTTATTAAATACCTATGATATTTACATAGGATGTTTTAGACAGTAAAGTTAAGGCGGTAAACAAAATAGACCTTGCTCTCTTGGCGCTTATGTTTTAGACTGGGGAGATGTGAGAATAAACACGTGAACAAAACTGTAGTGTTTTAGGTGGTGACAAGAACAAGAAAGGAAAATAAAGAAGAGAAGAAGAATAAAGAGCACCTGGAAAAGGAGGAGGGAAGTCACTTTCTAAAAAGAGAAAGCCCCCCTGCTAAGTTGATATTCAGCTAAGACCTGAAATAGCCATTGTGGTGTCCGGGCAAGAGTTCCAGGCAGAGGAAACAGCAAATTCAAGCATGCCTAGGGTGGTCCAGAATCATCCAGGAGGCAGATACGGCTTGAGCGTGGTGTGGAAAGCGGGATTTGGGAAATGAGGTTAGCGATGTAATGCAGTACTTGACCAGGCAGACCATTCAAAGAGTTTTGGCTTTTACTAAGAACGATGGAGAACTATTGAAAGGTCTGGGACAGAAAAGTGGCTTGATATGATTTTTAAGGGATCATTCTGGCTGTTTTATTGAGAATAGATTTTGGAGGGAGAAAGCTAGGGCAGAGGCAGGGAGATTAGGTAGGAGGCTATGGAAATAGACAAGACAAAAATAGTGGTGGCTTGGACCAGGGAAATAGTGATGGAGGAAGTGACACCTGACAGGATTCTGAATGAATCCTGAAGGTCAGAGCCGACACGATGGCTAACAGGTTGAATGTGATACAAGAGAAAGAGAGGAGTTGAGGATGACGTCAAGCTTTTGGTCTGAGTAACTGGAGGAACAGAGCTGACAGTCACTGAAATGGGGAAAGCTGTGTGAGGAACAAGTATGGGTGAGGGTGAGGGGAGAGAGCTAGAGTTGGGTTTTGAACTTATATGTTAAGTGTGAGTTGCTTATTAGTTATCCAGATGGATGTGTCAGGTAGGCAGGTGGAGACAAGCATCAAATTGAGGGGAGATGTCTAGGCTGGAGATGTAAATTGGGAAGTTGTCAGCATGTGGATGGTATTTGAAGCCATACAACTGGATATCACTAACACAGTGTGGATAGAGAAGCCCAAGGATGGAGCCCTCCCACCTTGTGGTATTTAGAGATTGGAGAGATGAAAAATAATCACCAAAAGAGACAGAGGCGTGGACAGTGAAGTCAAAGAAAAAACACAATAATGAACAACAACAACCACCCAAGAGAACATGAATAAAGCAAAAGCTGGAGATTTATTTGTTCCAGACCCTTAAGGAAATCTCTAAGCAGTCATTAGCTTGACCACTAAGCAACTGAGCAGAGACTTCAGTGGCCACATATGACAGAGAATACAGACCTTACAAAATCAGTTCAGGAAAATCACTTTAAAATGTTATGTAAATGAGCCAAAGGTAGCCTCTGTATATTGGCCCCTAGGTTGTGTATTTCAAAAGTTTGACCTGTTATCTCAAAAGCCTTCTGGCACCAAACTCAGATTTTTACATATCCAATTATTTTATTTTTTTTTTATTTTTTAATCAAAGTATAGTAGATGTACAGGAATATTATACAAGTTACAGGTGTACAACATAGCGAGTCACAACTTTTAAAGGTTACACACCATTTATACTTATAAAATTTTGGCCATATTCCCCATGCTGTACCAGACGTCCTTGTAGCTTATTTTATACCTAATAGTTTGTACTTCTTAATCCTCTGTCCCTACATTGCCCCTCCCCCTTCACCACTGGCTAGTCTGTTCTCTATATCTGTGTCTGCCTCTTTTTTTGTTATATTCATTAGTTTTTTATATTTTTTGATTCCACATATAAGTGATATCACACTGTATTTGTCTTTCTCTGACTTATTTAAGTTAGCATAATGCCCTCTAATTATTTTAAAAATAACTCAAACAAGCAAAAATTTAAACCATTGAGAACCTTCCTGCTTTGTATACCCTGCAAAAACCTCACTTGACAGTTGTTATGCATTGATAAAATAGAGTCTTGTGGTTGTAAGATCCCAAGCTGCTATGGCCCTTTGGAGCCTTCTGCCCCAGACATTCCTCGCTGTGCTGCTGAGCAACATCTAGACATTTTTACTTTTGGAAAAATTTGCTTGAAAATGAACTACACCTAACAGAATGTGAATCAAAAATAGCTCAGAAATCAGGAGAAATTGTGCCACGAAAGGACTAACAGCAAACATCCGAACCATTTAAACGGTTAAGTTTAAATAATCAATGAAAATGTGATCCTTGAAATGAAGTAAATATATAAAACATTTTTGGAAAGAAAACTATTTCAGAAATAATTTTTAACACAAATCTGGGCCTAACACCACAGAACATATTAGTAGCTAAGGTATATATTGTGCTGACAGTGTGACATATATCAAATTCTAAGCATACGCTGCTTAAAAGACATGTATGTAAAGCAAAACAGGTGGCCCTCCATAAGAGGATGGATTCACACATACGTATCAAAACCAAAGTCCTGACTGAAATATAGCAAATCAGGGCCAGTGGTGCGTTTAAGCATTGTTTAATCTGGTACTATTTATTTTGAGAATACATGAATGGTCTAACATTAGGAAATTGATCAGTGCTATTTGTCACATGCACAGGTTAAAGAAGAGAATAATTTGTGTCAAAAAGAACCTGATAAAATTGTGCATTCGAAAAATGAAAGTATTAGAAATATAGAAATTGAAGATTCTTTAACATGGTGAAGAATGTCTCTGTCAAACTAAAGGTCATGACAAAAATTCTAGAAGTATTTATATAAAAGATAATGGTCAGAAAGAATGCTTACTATTAACACTGTCCGCCATTTTTGATGGTCTTAAATGTGTCCACAGATTCTTTGATACTTACCTTAGAAGCAGATTCTCCAGTCCAGTCAAGCCTTCAGATGGCTTACAGCCCCTGCTGACATCTCAACTGCAACCTCATGAGACACGTGGGTTAGAAGTACCCCACTAGTCTGCTCCTGGATTCCTGGCCCTCAAAAATGGTGAGATAATAAATTGTTTATTTTTTTAAGTTGCTAAGCTTTGGGGTAATTTGTTACACAGCAATATTTAATTAGTATGCCCTTGTTCAGACAGTTCTAGTCAGTTAATATCAAATCAATTAAATAATTCATAAAATGAGCTATGAAGAAGACAAAAGCAATGATTTTTAAAGAGTACATGAAATGGGTTGATGGGTTAAAATTTTTTAAGAAGCCAAAAACTAGAAGAAGATATATGTGAATATTTCATTGACCTTGGAATTGGAAAACAAACACAACAAAAACATTAAAAAATATAAAGGAAACGGTAGAAATATCATAAAGATATCTAACATTTATTAAGCACACGCTATATTCTAGACATCAGGTCAAGCACTGTATATAACTCATTTTATCTTTACAACAACCCCATAAAGATGAGGAAATTGAGGTTCAGCGAAGTTTTTTTGCCCAAGTCTATAGCTAATTTATTGAGTTTAGACTTGTCTGAATGCAAAGCCTCTGCTCACAAGCATTTGTAGCATTCAAAACTCAAAAAAAATTGAAGTACAGTTGGCAAACTACTGGAAAGAAATTTTAACAAATGTGATAAAGGGTTAGTGTTTGAAATACATAAGGGTGTACAAAAAATGTTTATCACAGTGTTATTTATAAATAAAATGGAAAAACTTAAACACCCAACAGAAGAGAAATGGTGAAATGAATTATATAAATTCACAGAACTGGATTTTTTGCAACTATTAAACAATTATGCCTTCAACTCCATTAAAAAAATGAAGTCAGAGGCCAGAAAAAAAATATTCACAAAACATATGGTAGTGGGTATATGGCTGTTCACCATAAAATTCTTTCAATTTGCAAATTTCCAGTGAAAATTTTTGTAGTAATATGTTAGAAAAAATCATATTCTCAGAGAAATTACCTCAGATACTTTGTCAATTTTCTTTTTTAAGCAAGATCGAATGTTGCCTGTGTAACATGATTTAATTTAGAGAGGTTATGGAAGACAGCATAGAAATAGAGAAAAGTAGTGGTTACCTTGGAGTGTTTGGATAATGGGTATTTTTTATTTCCTTTTTTATATTTTCTTTACATTTTCTAAACTTTTTACAGTAAGAGAGAATGACTATTATGATCAGAAAAAATATATCTTATCACCCAACATTCTTAAAAACAGTTTCAAGAAGGCAGGTTTTAAGTTAGAGCACAGAGGAACACTTTCTAACAGAACTACATACAGATGGAATAGACCTCTCAGATGGTACGATTTCCCACTTCCTAAGGACCACCGTCCAGGCTGGAAGACCACAAGAAGGAATATTTTAGAGAAGGCAAATCCATTACCATAAACCCATTACTGCAAGGCATGGGGGACTTAAGGGCATCTTCAAATTCTGAGACCTGTATGTGAAACAGAAAGCACTTACAGAAATGAAAAGACCTCTTGAGTTTTCCTAATCTATTCCAAACTCAGTACTACTCCATGAAAATAAAAATGCTAATCCAAGACTTCCCATACCAGCACACACTCACCTGGTTCAGTATATAACAGGAAAGTCATTCTAGACACCACATCAGAGTGGTTTTGACATCTTAGCTGTGCTATAGGTAGGGTGGAGTCCTGACAACCCTTCATATTTGCAAAGTGAGAGTGAGCAGGGCGCTTCAACATATACTATCTCATCCAAATCCAACAACCCTGAGACACGTTAGGGGAAGAAGGGCTTTCCAGAGCCGAATGCAGAACGATTACTCAGGGACACCCGGGCACTGACTGTGCTTTTTACCTGCCTATGTGGATGGTCCTTTTTGTGCTGCATTTGGTTCAAGAGCTGAGAGCCTGGTGTTTGTAAACATTTCCTCAAAGAGATGCACCAAGTTAGTTCAAGTATGTTTTTCTGGTTTAGTACTATAATCAAAATGTGGTTTCTTCCTTAATCCTTTCAGCAGCCTATCTGGAAGGAGTGTCAGTGTCCCTGAATGCCCCATGAGGAGCCCAGGGGAAGAGGAGGAGCTGGACTGAGGTGCACCGCCTTAACTCCTGCCCCAGGTCAGTCTCTCATCCGAGGCTGCATGATAGCAGCTGGGCGTGCTGGGGTGTAGGGGCTTTTCCTGTTGATGAGGAGTTTATCTTCAGTGATGCACACTGATACTATGGTCTCTGTTTTTCTGACTTTTAATTAATTAATTTTTTTCTTTTTTTTTGGAAACAAGGAAACTGAAGTTGGAGGGATTAGGTAGAAGAACTGGAATGTGTGACATCAGTGCTGTTGTTGGAGCATAGGTGAGAGCAACATTTTCTGAGCATTATGCAAGTGAATTCCCACTGAAACCAATAAAATCCTTTAGGTTTACCACCAGATAGAAGAAACGAACCAAAAGAGTACTAATTAACACCCTGAATTCATTTAAAGTTTAAAAATACTCTCAGTGCTCTAAGTGCTGCTCTGCATTGTGACAACTTTTTGCTGTGAGGACAAGACCACGTGCAGCCAAGATGACACATTAGGTGGTCTCCTTCGCCCAAATGGCCGTGGAGGGCTGGAAGAAAGAGCTCTGGCTTTTGTACTTTTGATTGATGCTCAGTTTAAACTGGGACTTTTTTTTTTTCTTTTCTGAGACACTGTCTGCCTGTCCTGTTTATAAAGAGGGGCCAAGATAGGCCAAGCAAGAGAGTTTGGAGTGAGTGTGCAAATCCACTACCACAAAATGTGTAACAGTCCAATAAATACTATAACATGTTTGGAATGCTCCCAGTGAAAAATCAGAAGGGGGTGGAGGCAACAGCATATTTCAGGAATCCAAAATCTGAACTTTGAAAAGAGATTCTACACCAAAGCTTGGAGAACTGTCAGCAGAATCTATTAAAGGTGGGACTAGTGGACATGACTTTTTCCAATTCATACCTTCAAAGCTGAACTGAGAAAAATGAGTTGAAATGAGAAAAAAGAAAGAATCTGAGAGCCCTCTCCTGCTACTACCAAGCCGGTATTTTCCACGAGGGAAGGACCATGTTTGTCTTGTTTACCTCTGTATGTTCAGCATGAAGGATGATTTTCAAACACCATCACGGCTGGTACAGCACAGCAAGTCCCTGCCAGTCAGAGCCTGTGATGTTCAGGATGCTGCACCAGTGGGTTCCAGCTGATGATCAGCCCTGCCCAAAGCCCAGAACAGTGCATGGTGTAGACTAAATGCTCTGTCAGCAATTTTGGGGGGACAGTTTTTGGGGGAGAGTGGAGAGGGTGGAGGTAACTAAGTTTATTCATTTAATTATTTTTTTTAAATGGAGGTACTGGGGATTGAACTTACTTCCTCATACATGCTAGGCATGCACTCTACCACCTGAGCTATACCCTCCTCCCATCAGCAATTTTTGAATGAATAAATGAATGTAGGATGTTTTTCATAAACAAACAAAAAAGTCCAATATAGAATATTTCTTGTGTTCAACTATGTTCTATTAAAGTGGAGTAAATCTTGTCTTTACTGAGCCCAGGGTCCCTCATGTTTCAGCCTTGGAACTAAGCAGGCAAGCCCATTGCCTGTTCCTCGATAACAGTGACTTGAGTATTAACTGCTTCAGGTTGTCACAGCCCTAACTAAGTCCTACCAAGAAAAAACTCCAGAGGAGCAATGTCATCCCATTTTTCCAAATACTGAAGCCCATCAGGGCACCTCCAAATCTGTATTTCCTGATGATCTCGAAAACTCGGCATGCAGCCCTTGGCCGACCTCAGGGCAAGCCTGATGGCTGAGGGCAGAGGGGACTGGGAAGAGGACTGCCCACTCCATAACCTCAGGGCCCTCAGAAGCCGCCCTACCTCTTTGCATTCACTTGCTCTAAATACTTCTCCAACTCTAGGTTTGCCTGAAATCATTCAATTAGAGATTTATTTCTTAAACTTGGCTTCTGTTAAAATGCCATACCCCTGGGGGAGTTAATAGCAACTTTCAACTCAGTGTGAAGATGTTTATCAGATTCCCTTATGAAGAAGGTTGTGATTGAGCAGAAAAACACCTCCAGGAAAGTGGGAAAGCAACGAAGAGGAAAACTCATTTCCCAAAGGGGAGCTGGGCACGTGGGCGCACTTGGGTTACACATTTTCTCTGGCTGGCCTTGGTCTTAAGTGTTAAAAAGCTCTCCATCCCTATCGTGAAATCTTACCTACTTCTCCGAGAAAATATTCCAATCAAAAACTACATCAAATTTGTGTGTGCCCAATTTTTCTCTATCTTGACCAAATACAGGAAATGAATCACTTTGCAAAGCACACAGAGACCCGCCAAAGCAATCGGCAAATTGTGTAACTCTGTCCCAGCTCTCAACTCTATGTATTCAGCAAGAACGTCAAGAGAAACCTCATTCCTGTCCACCCTCTCAAATGCACACGCCCAGATTTTTTCTTTTTTGTAGACTTGTGGGCTTTAATTTTGTAATCTCCAGTTTGTGGAACAAGCAGAAAATAGTAACACCCCACCTGTTTTGTGCTTTTTCATAGTATTTTGTCCTTTATTGAGATACACTGGAATAGTCTTTTAACTAGGAAACTAGGAAAATATAGATGGTACCTCCTTTCCTTGTGCATGCACATGCGCGTGCGTGCACACACAGAGGCTTTTATAACCATGTGACTGGGAATTGGTGGCCTGTGTAACCCTATTTTTAGCAAAATATGAAAAACTTGAAGGACAGGGGAGAGAACTGATTTTCCTGAATCATTCAGCCAAGCTATTGGCAAAGCGTGGGACTAGACTCTGGTTTCAGATATTCTGTTTTATTCTTGTTTACTGAGTTATACTAACCGTGGAGACGCACTAGCCTTTCTGTTTCTGAAGCTGTTTTTAAAGCAACCAAAGTAAGAAGGTATATTATCTTTGCTAAGAGATGGTGTGATGTTCTCTCAAACTATACTTATCACTGAACTCAAGTACAGGATCTTTATAAAGTCCCTGTGCCATTATTAAACTTTTAACTTCAAAAAGCATACGAGGTAGACATGATCGTAAACTGTAAATGGAATTTAAAGGCAAATTCAATTTTCTTCTCAGAGCTGTCATGAACTTCAATTCTGCTGGCCATATTTCATTGTCACAGGATCTGAAATGAGTACATATTGTGTGCAATTGTGTAATGTAGTTGTCCTAAACTTTAATACATTTACTTTTGAGTACCGTTTACAGATTGTTTCTCTAACACGCACAACCTGAGTTATTAAAGTTTAAAAGTGCACAAGGCCCTTATGAAGACCCTGTTTATAGCTCAAGTACAGAGCACAGGAATTCTGGCTAAATTACCTCTTTTTGCTGTCAGCCTGTTCTCCTTCATTTCAGACAGGCTACAATATCCGGAGAACTGTATGTTCCCCTTCAATGAAAAGGAGATATTCTTAAACTCTAGTATTTAGGGAATAACTGGTGCTAAAAGGCATGACTTCGTTTTTAAAGTGCCTTTTTTCTCAGAATATGTGGATAATGTTAAGATCTGACATAGGAAGATTAGACATTGACAAAGGAAGATGAGTTAGAGCAGTAAATCAGATAATCAGAAGGCTGACCATCCCGTACATATGTGCCATTCAACAGCTACAAACTTAGATTCTACCATTTCTTCAAGGTCCATGCAAATGCTTATCATGTTTCCTGAATACTCTTAGTTCACAAGAATGCAGCTCTTCTCTGCATTCCTAAAGCATCTTTAAGTTGAACCTGAACTCAGAGAGTCCTCAGAGTTCATTGGCCAGTTCATAGAAGAATTGGACCTAGAACCCACAATTATTCTCTTTTCTCTAGATCCTGCCTTAGTCCTGTGGTAGAGGGTGGTCTAATTTGTAGCTTAGAGGGAAAACCAGATCCAGGGAAAAGGAAGATTCAGAGATGTCTAAAGCTTTGAACCTGGGTGGCTTAGAGAATATGGAGAGCTCACACTGAAGAAAAGGTAATGGGTTTCATTTTAAACATGTTGAGTTTGAAAAGATGGTAGAACCTTTAATCTGTTGGGTCTGGTTGGGTCAGGATTCTTAGAATGATAAAGGGTAGAAGCTTTGTGTAAAGGCCAGGAATCTCTGTTGAAGAATGGACAATGAAAAAAAAATCAAAACAATAATATTCTGTGACAAGTGAAAATTATATGAAATTCAACTTTTAGTGTTCATTGGAATACCATCATGTCCATTCATTTATATATCTTCTGTGGTTGCTTTCATGCTACATCTGCAGACTTAAGTGGTTGCAACAGAGACCACATAGCCCACAAAGCCTAAAATATTTACTGTGTGACTCAGGAAAATTTTGCTGACCCTTGTCTTAGTCTTTAAGTATTCAGACATCTGAAGATGCCTTCTGATTCTTAGCATGCCCGTTTCCCTCTCCATCCATCCGTCCATCTGTTCATGCATTCATCTGTCCATCCATCTGTCCATCCATCCATCCGTCATCCATTCATCCACCTATCTATATATCCAGCCAGTCAGCCAGCCTGCCAGCCATCTAATACCTATCAAGTATATACTATATGGAGTTCTAAAGAATCCCAAGGCCTAATAATACATGCCCTCAGTACCAGTGCTATATAGCAGTGCCACCTCCTGTAGAAAGACTTTGGCATTTTGTTGGAGTATAAAGTACTTCACAGGGTAGTTGAGGTCTGATTTTCGGTATCCTTAGTTTCCTCCTCAGCAGAGTCCTCTTCTCAGGGCTCAGCCCTTCCTGTGGCTGGAAGAGGAATTTGTCTTGGAGATGGGGGTGGGACTGAAGCTGCAGCTGTCCCGCCAGGGACGAGGAGGATTGCTGAGGTTGGGAGCCAGGCTGAGCCTGAGGAGCTGCAGCTTTTGCCAGGCTGACTGGGGCTTGTTTCTCCAGCTCTACTATGACTGTCATGAGCCTTATACACCTTCCCTTTTGTATCTTCCTCCATTAAAAAAAATAATGAAAATTAAAAATGTTATGAGTGCATGGGTATAAACATGAATACAAACCAGTTTGGGTTTATTATGGTTACTATATGCACTTTTTTGCTGACTTTAAAAGACATTACAGTTAACCTTTTTGCAGGTCCCTAATGTACTGGGGGCCAAGGCACTGTGCCTGCTGTGCTGTCGGGGTAAATCAGCCTTGGCTCGGAGCTCTCGAGTCTTCCAGTGGAGAGGGCTCCTGCCAGCCAGGGGAGAGCTCAGAAGCATTGGGGGCTCAGCCTAAATCCCTTCAATGAAGCTCTGATTTATAAGGAGAGTTAGAGGCTGGGCCTCCAAAGAATCCAGCTCCAGCTGTGCTAGTGGCCCCCAGGACTGGTGAACCGCGTTAATGTCTCCTGCTTCTAGGTATCATGTCTAGCTTGGTTCCTCAATAAATGGACTTTTTAAAATTAGAATTTTATAGTTTTTAAACATTCTGTTGAATTGTTTGGTAGGAATCAATGATGGAGTTCATAATGGAATTTTTCAGTGATAAAGATGATCCTAGGCTTATGTTTTAAAGTATAATGCATGCTCATATAATTTGGGGCGTGTTACTACTTGAGCAGCACTGCCTTATACCACGTTATGCTCTCTTTCTATCAGTTTCACATATGGACAACAACTTGGTTCTCACTGAGTTTAACCCTCTTGGACCCTAACCTTGTCCCCTCTCACTCTGTATAATTTTGGTATTTACTTTGAAGAACAGAAATCTGAGGTTTCTCTTATTGTTTCTTCTCTGTAGACTATCCTGTCTTTTTTTAATTTGAGGGAGCCGAGGATGGGAAGGATGTTTTAGATATTATTCTTCATTGAAAGCAGTGGCCCTAAGAATAGTGGCCCATGGTGCACTTATATGGGATCATCCACCACCCTGTAGCCTGATTTGCTGACACTTCAAACCTGTGAAACCTGCAGACATCTACGCTCCACACCCAGTTCTGATACCGCCACTTTCCCAGCTCTGCCCCAGCCTAGACTGCTGATTGATAGGGAGTGTCCTTGCCAGGACCTTGTGTGCCACTGCTCATTCTTTTCAACACCCTCACTTTATTTCTTTCTTATTGATCTTTTGCAAAGGCACTTATTGGTCTCCTGCATAGAGGAAATACGGGGTCAATGAGGGACAATATTTCTGCTTCTTCCAAATGCATCCAGTTTCAGGGAAATGAATACTCTCTTACGATGTTATCAGGAGTACAAATTATTACAATGGTTTTGGAAGACCATTTCAAAATACACATTACAAGCTTAAAACTGTAAATGCTCTTTTTTTGGCTCCAGTAATTCTACCTTGTACCTTAAAAATATCCCTAGATTGTGAAATATCATATAGCCATTAAAGTAATGCAATAGATACATATTGAAATAGATAGGAATTATTAATTATATATAGAAAAGGAGGAAAAAGGTCAAACCTACATGTATAGCATTATCCCAAATTTGTTCAAATTTTAAAAGGATATGTGTATATTTATGCATAGAAAGAAGCATATATTTATGTTTTTGACCCAAGGTATATATGCATTTAATCAAACATATATATATATGTACATTTATCATATATATAATCAAATTCCAAAAACCATGTATTAATATCTAAAATTTTTAAATGATAAAATAAACGTTGGCATCACTATACAATGAAACTCTACACAGCAAAACGTATATCCGTGCAAATGGATGTTTATTAGCATGGAAATTCACTCAACATATATACATTAAAAGAAAAAAACAGCTGCATGGATTGTATTATAATGATTCCATTTTGTGAAATAACATATGTACGTATTTGTGCTCAGTCTACAAACCTGTAATTTTACAGAGGCAAGCTAAAAATAATATGCTTCTAATTTTTAATGATAAAAAGTATATGTAGGAAAATATTAATGGTTATTATCTCAAGGTGGTGAGATTTTGGATGATTTCATCTTTCCTTTGTATTTCTGGACTTTATATATTTTTTGCAATGCACACTAATTACTTTTGTCATCAGAGAACTAACAATGATGTATTTAAAAATGCAGCATCTGCACAGTAGTGGAAAGCTGCCCCAGGTATGTCTTTGTCCCAAGCCACAGAGGAGATAGCCTTGATGAAACCATGTACCTCCCCACATTTTCTGTGTGGTATTGAGTTAGGAATGCTTCCAGCTACAAGTAACAGAAAACCTAACTAATTGTGGAATAGACTATAACAACATTTATTTACCCATTATGTCCAGAAGTAGGCAATTTTTAAGATTGTCCTGGCAGTCCAACTGTTACCAACTTTCTAAATTTCTGCTCTGCCATCTTTAGAGCTGTTGGCTTTCTATCCACATGCATGTCCCGGTGTGGTCTTAAGATGGCAGGCCTCGCACTTTCACATCTTTTACATTCAAGGCACGAGGTAGAAGGAGGGGACTGCATTGACGTGTCCAGAAAACAAGTCTTTTGGGGCAAGGGAGAAGGAACTTGGAAAGATAGCTGTTGCACAAGCCAATCAGAAATGTTGGCCATAGGTAGGAAGGAGCTGTTCTCTTTGTTGAGAACATATGCTGATTATTATTATTTTTTAATTATAACTTCCTTGATCTTATAATTAGTAAAAAAATTCCTTCAAGATGCTAGAAATGAGTTGTTTTTCAATCAGTGTGAGTTTTTCTTTTTCTTTCAGGAGGCTGAGCATGAATACATCAGTGTACACCATGTAAGAGACGACTGAAATGGAGTTTCTTGAGTTTCAGACATTCACATCCTTTATTTCATATAAGCAGAGGAGGTAAGTAAGTATGTAAGGTTAAGAAAGTAAGTATGAAGCTATTCCAAAAATTTTACATATGATGATATGTGAAGAGAGCTAGAAACTAAATGATAAGGAAGACAGATGGTCCTAAGTTGGAACACATTAATGATGCTCAAGGGTAACTAAGAGTAAGCTGGACACAGCACAGCAGTACCTTAGTCCAGAGCAAACACAATTCACTTTTATCCAGTTTGATTCTACTATATAGTCTAATGGTAAAAGAGCATTTAAGAAATAAAAGACACATCATCTAGAAAACATTTTGGAAATTGAAGAATTTCTTTCATTTCATTGTGACTATAGCCACCTCAACCCTCACCTTTCTTTAGTGTGAATATTGCCTTGAGTTAAGCAATTTTGTCTTATTCTCCTATCCATAAAATGGGAATTATTCTATATAGTCCCTGCCTTGCTAAATGTTACTTCAATTAATTTGTTAATGTTCATAAAAAGCTTTTTAAGATGAAAAAGTACTAAGTTTTAATATTAGTTCTTCTAATGCTGTATTTAGTACACAATGGGTAAATCTCAAAACAAAAACAAAAACCCCAAAAGCCAATGAAACAAAAAACCCCGATAAAAGGTTGAAACTCTCTGTGTCGGTAGCACTTAGCTGGTGATGTGGCTAGCTAAATGGCTGTGAGTCTGTTTTAGTGTTCTCCCAAATGAAATGAATCCAGAAAATAAAAATTAAGTGAGTTTCACTTAGAAGTGAGCTGCATTTAGTGATGGAGTTCAACTGACCTGCAGGCTTTGAATATTTAAGCAGCAAGACTTTGTGCTGTGTCAGTATCACTTTTGTCGTATCGTTTAATTCATTCTAGCCTAACAGTCCTTGTTACTGTTTTCCCATTATTCCCTATAGACAACCATTGTTGAACAAATAAATTGTACTCCATCGTATGTGTTGCTTGAATTTTCAACCAAAGTGATTCCTCAGCATTTATGAGCAGACTTTCTGCACAATATGAACTTGTAATCTGCACTGAAATTTTCCCCAGAGGTTTCATATGTGTATGTTTCCTCCCTAACTACAGGAACAGAAACTACCTCCTTTACTTTCTTTAGAAATCCTAATGAAAATGTTGTTAATCTGACAAATATAATACTACCCTTCCTGTTTATGTTTACATAATAGTTAATACCATTTTCAAAGCATTTTTCATATCGATCAGTTCATTTGATCTTCATTGGGGATGTGTGTGTGTTAATTTTCCTGTGAAAAATATCTGCCTCAGACATATTTATACCACTTTTTCCTTGCCAAATGAAAAAGAAATCTTAGAATCAATTCATGATTTATGAGGTCTTTAGAAAAATGTAAAGTTAATATTTTTGTAAGATTACTCATTTTTCTCTATGCATAAAACTTCAAGATAGGAATATTAGGAGAATTCAGGCGAGAGAGGTTCAAGGATATGCCCAGTTATATGCTGTTTGGTCAACGGCATGAGACCAGAACTTGGAGAAAGTCACTCTGCATTGGTAGGAATGGTCTTAGGTGAACATTCTTGTTCAATGCCTAAGAAAGCCATGAGGAGCTGGACAGTCTTTAAAAATGACTTTTTTTAAGCACAAGAGATCATCCTACCAGCAATTATTAAGCACCTCCTAAGCCAAGCACTCTCTATAAAAATAACCAAGGTCTACTCCCTTCCCTTGAGAAGCTGCCTCTGCAAGCCCCTGGAGACATCCTTTGAGAAATCAGATCAAGCCATATTCCGCTGAGCCTGGCTCAGCATGGAGGATGCCAGGGACTGGGGGAAGGCAGATGCTGGGAAGGAGTAAGGAACATTTCACCTTAGAGTAAATCCTTGTCAATGAATGGAGATAGAAAGATACCAATAACTTCACATAAAACTGATTAGCACTCATCTTACTATATTACAATAATTTATTTGTGTGTTTATCACTGATTGCCACTAAACTCTGAGCTTCTCATTGCCATTAACCATTTTGGGACTGATACTGCTGGCTGACACTAAAATCATTCTCTGCTTCTTCCTCAGCATCAGAATCCCAACTATTGAAGAACAAAATTCAACTGAGTACATTTTAAAGGTCTTAATAGCTTTATTCAGCAATTCATGAATTGGGCAGCATCCAATCTAGCAGATAGAAAGGAGCTCCGAGGCACTGAACAGAATATAAGACTTTTAAATTCTATTTTTTAAATTAAAGCACCCTTAGTTATAATGTGTCAATTTCTGGTGTATAGCACAATGTCGCAGTCATGCATATACATACATATATTTGTTTTCATATTTTTTTCCCTGAAGGTTATTACAAGATATTGAACATAGTTCCCTGTGCTATACAGAAGAAACTCTTAAAAAATCTATTTATATATATAATGGCTAACATTTGAAAGTCTCAAACTCCCAAATTTATCCCTTCTCACTCCCTTTCCCCAGTAACCATAAGGTTGTTTACTAATGCAAGTCTGTTTCTGTTTTGTAGATGAGTTCATAGTGTCCTTTTTTTTTTTTTAAGATTCCACATATGAGTGATATCATATGGTATTTTTCTTTCTTTTTCTGGCTTACTTCACTTAGAATGACATTCTCTAGGGACATCCATGTTGCTGCAAATGCATTATGTTGTCATTTTTATGGCTGAGTAGTATTCTATTGTATAAATATGCCACATCTTCTTTATCCAGTTCTCTGTTGATGGACATTTAGGTTACTTCTATGTCTTGGCTATTGTATATAGTGCAGCTATGAACATTGGGGTGCATGTATCTTTTTGAATTAAGGTTCCTTCTAGATGTATACCCAGAAGTAGGATTGCTGGATCATATGGTAAGTCTATTTTTAGTTTTTTGAGGAATTTCTATGCTGTTTTCTACACTTGCTGCACCAAACTGCATTCCCACCAGCAATGTAGGAGGGTCCCCTTTTCTCCACACCCTCTCCAGCATTCAAAGACTTTTGAATGATGGCCATTCTGACTGATGTGAGGTGATACCTCACTGTAGTTTTGATTTGCATTTCTCTGATAATTAGTGATATTGAGCATTTTTTCATGTGCCTATTGGCTATTTATATGTCTTTGTTGGATTGCTTGTTTAGGTCTTCTGCCCATTTTTGGATTGGGTTGTTTGTCTTTTTGTTATTAAGTTGTATGAGCTGTTTATATATTCTGGAAATTAAGCCTATGTCAGTCACATCATTTGCAAATATTTTCTCCCCTATTCCGTAGTTGTTGTTTTGTTTTGCTTATGGTTTCCTTTGCTGTGCAAAAGCTTATAAGTTTAATTAGGTCCCATTTGTTTATTTTTGCTCTTATTTCTATTGCCTGAGAGAACATTTCTACTGCCCTAGGAGAACGTTGTTAAGATTTATGTCAGAGAATGTTTTGCCTATGTTTTCTTCTAGGAGATTTATCATGTCTTATGTTTAAGTCTTTAAGCCATTTGAGTTTATTTTTGTGTATGGAGTGAGGTAGTGTTCTAACTTAATTGCTTTACATGCTGACGTCCAGTTTTCCCAACACCACTTGCTGAAGAGACTGTCTTTTCTCCATTGTATATTCTTGCCTCCTTTGTCAAAGATTAATTGACCATAGGTGTGTGGGGGTTTATTTCTGGGCTCTCTATACTGTTCCATTGATCTGTATGTCTGTTTTTATGCCAATACCATGCTGTTTTGATATCTGTAGCTCTGTAGTATTGTTTGAAGTCTGGGAGGGTTATTCCTCCAGCTTTGTTCTTTTTCTTCAACGTTGCTTTGGCACAGAATAAAAGACTTTTATAGGCAGAAGGGAACAGGAGCAGGGAAGTCATAGAAGGCAAAAGTGCATTGGTTATTATGCAATTGCTTTCCTCATATGGAGCAAAGGGAAGTCTTGGACCTGAGCCTGGTAACTGATTGATTGACCTAAGCCTTCCTTTCCTGGGAGAGCTGACCAAAGACACTCAGTTAAGTTTTGGTTTGCTGACCTGGAGCTTAGCATGAGCGACTCCATCTTGGGCTTAATCTAGTTACTTTAATATGACTTTTTGGCTGAATGAGTGACACCAGAATAAAGTCTACACTTCCCAGTCTCCATGCAGCTAGGTATGTGACTAGATTCTGGCCAAAAGATGAAAGGGGGATTGTTAAGTGGGAGTTCAGGAAGACTCCTTAAGAGGAAGGAGACTTTGCTTCCATTTTTCATCCTGCTGCCTGGGATACAGATGTAATAACTATCTTGGACCATGAGATGACCTTGAGAGTGAAAACCAAAATAGGAGAGAAAGAAAGATTCTGGACCCCTGATGATTTTTTGGAGCTCTCCTCCTCTGGGCTGCCTCACTCCCATCTTATTTTGCGTAAGAAAGTAGATTGAAGTCTATTTAAGCCACGTAGTCAAGTTTCCATTAATAGCAGCTGAATTAAACCCTAACCAATACTCATCATATTTCTGTATTCAAAACAGATAGCATGGTGCCTAAATGATAGGTGCTCAAAATGTATGCATTTTAAATTGTATTTAATTACTTACATCTGCCTTATTGCAAAAAGAGTTAAAGACGTGGTGCTAAATAAATGGCTATAAAAATTGAAATTATACCAGTTTACCAAGGAAGAGCATAATAGCCAAATCAGGAAAACAAATACAAGAATGTAGTCAGTCCTCAAGATATAGTCATAGAAGTTATCCAGAGAAATGTAAAGGCAAATGTTACCCCATTGCTAGGAAGAAAATCTGGCAACGTAATTTTAAAATTATTTAAAAATGTGGATAATGAAATAAAAAATTAGGAGTAAGTGGCTCTAAGTATGAGCTGATAATATATTAAAAGACCAAAGTCAAATTCAGAGTGGTAGTAGGGAACTGATCCATATCAAAGCAGAGAAGCATTGAGTTACACAACTGGTGAGTAACATTCAAGACAATAAAATGAACAAGCAAAATTACAATAAAAAATAAGCTTAGTCAGAGAACCATGTGCTGAAGTGCTGGTAACTGATTTATTTACAAATCACTAATTTAGCAATTTGTCTGTGCCAGGCACTATTCTAATCACTTTCCAATTATTAATTCATTAAATTCACATTAAATTTGCCTTACAAGATAGTTACTGTTTTAATCTTTAAAAAAAAATTTGGGGGGTGGTAATTAGGATTGATTGATTGATTTTAGTGGAGGCACTGGGGATTGAACTCAGGACCTCGTGCATGCTAAGCACACAGTCTACCACTGAGCATACCTTCCCCCTTTGAAGTAGTTATTGACATGTGTCCACTTTTCAGATGGGGCAGCTGAAACCCAGAGAGTTCATGTGTCTTGCCCAACATCACACAGTAAGTGAAGGAGCAAGATTTTACCCAAGACCAACATTTTTAAGATGAAAAGTGGTAGGCATTATTACTTGTTCTTCTAAAGCATACTTTAGTATACAGTGAACTGATGGACAGACCAGCTCCTTGATCCCTTTGAACCTAGTTCACATTTGAAATTGTAGAGAGAGGAAGGGAATCTGGAAAGGGCTCAGAGAAAGGTTAAAAGGAAAAGTCATAGGATGGAGAACTGGAGCCCTGAGGAAAAACCAAAGATGGTGAATGCATTTAATTTAGAAAGGAGAGGAAACCAATGCATTGTCCAACCTCGGGTGAGAGTGAATGGTCACATGAAAGAAAAAAAGAACTCGTAGGTTAGGACAGCTATAAAGAAAGTTGTTGGAACCTCTGATCCTGACAGTTCTTAAAATGTGGAGAGCCCACATAAAATATAAAGATTAATTATGAAGACTTTATGACATTTGTATCATTTCTTCCTTCTATATTCTTCTGAACTAATCCTTATAATTCAAATAAGTATACAGAAATCCTGAATGCCTTTCCTGCCTTTCTTTCTCCCTTGTCTGCCTGGAAATTCTTCCTCATCCTCCAAGATTCTGCTCCAGTGTCACTTCCCCTTGAAGGTCCCAAACCCTAACTCTGCCCCTTTCGGAATGCAGTTGACTGGAGAGAGTTTCAGACTTCGTAGCTCTTGTTGACGCTTCGAGCTTTTTTCTGATATGTTTGCAATGATTTGTTCACAAGCACATATCCCTCCAGTAGGCAATGAACTTCCCAGGGCGAGAACTGTCATTTGTCTTTGGAACTTTGCAGTGCTTGGGTACATGCTTTGCACTGAAGAAAACTTGAACAAAAAAGTAAATGACTGATTGACAAACTATATTATTCATTGGTATTCTTGTGAGGATTGGTGTAATCTAGAGAGTGTTATATTTTTGCAAATGCTTCTCGAAATCTGACAATGATGTGAGGACGCCGTTTCCACTGCCCGGGGGACAATGTCAGAAACAAGTCAAAGCAAGTTGCCAAGAAAATCGTAGATGAGGTGTTGCCAATGGTTTTTTCCTTAAGTCACCTGCTGACCTTGCCATCTGTGGCCGGGAGACATCATTGTTCATTCTTTGACCTTTGGCCTTAAAAAGGTAAAGAAAACACCCCTAGCACAGAACTCAAAACAATAGGATACAAAAAGAACGGGGAAATTTGACCTGCTTTTCATAGTTTCCTTGAGAATTTTTAGTCGTTTCAGTGTGCGGCGTTCGGCTTTTGGCTGTGACCTCTGTGTACCCCAAGGTCAGGTCAGCTTTGCTCATAGCCTGTG
This sequence comes from Camelus bactrianus, assembly GCF_048773025.1. Classification (NCBI taxonomy): domain Eukaryota; kingdom Metazoa; phylum Chordata; class Mammalia; order Artiodactyla; family Camelidae; genus Camelus; species Camelus bactrianus. Next base: position 53,292,576 of record NC_133544.1, on the reverse strand, counting down.
GATTAAATGCTTCAAGCTGTCCAAGAGCCTGAGCTTTAACTGGCCTCAGGGACATACAACCACACCTGCGTTTGCTTTTCTTTTGCTGCTTTTCCTTTGCTGTACAGGGGATGGGGCTCCTTTTTAAACCTAAGGTTCAAAAGACAGTAGCTAGAATTTCTGCTGAAGTGGAGTGACAGGCTTTGGAACTGAGCCGTGTCCTAATACAGGTGAAAAGCATGTATTGATTACGTAAAGAAAGTTAAAATAAAAGCAATTTTTCTCCCCATTTTGCCACATTGCAGCTTTTGGCCTATCCACTCATAGCTAAAAAAGCATTCTTTCCTGATAATCAAGCTTCAGCTGTCTGAATTTCAGGCCGAGCCTCTTCTCCTGAGCTCTGCTGAAGGGCTGCTTTAATTAACCATTATACCACAGATGTTATTGATTTTTTTTTTTCAAATCTGGTTGAAACATCATTGTGCTGGATCATGGCCAAAACGAAGGCCTGAATGTGTGTGTGTGCTGTGGCTTTTACTCCTTCTGCATACCTTATCAGTCTCCATGTCTGTTAAGTGCAATCCTTAGTATTAACTCAGAAAATATAGAATTGATTTTTAGCCTAGCAGCCGTGATCTAAGGGCTCCTAATTTGAAATCTGAAAACCTCAGTTGCTGAGGAAGTCTTTCTGCTGTTACTTTACACTTCCTTGAAGTAAGCTTTTTATTCCTTAATTTAAAAAAAGAAATCTCCCTCTGCCTTTTACTTCTCTGTCTCTCCCTCTTTCACACACACACACACACACACACACACACACACACACACACACACACGATTGGAGGTTTCACAAGGACATGATCCATTCTTTGCATTTTGAACATGTTTGGCGTGAAAGGTCCCCAAAGGCTGATTCTTGTCTATAATGTGTGACCTGCCATGTGGACTGTAGGAAAATTTGAAATTGAACTTCTCAGAACTTTCCATATTTGGAAGAACTTGAGCCACATTCACTTTGAGCAAATTGCAGGATATCAGAAACAACAGGGCATCTGCATTTCTCTTGCGGCCCACCTTCCAGTGATGGTAAACTCGAGGACCCAATAATCACAGTGGGTTCCCAAATTCTGATAAGGTTTCTGGGAGTTTCATGATACGTTCTTTCAACATAATTTGAAGCTTTTAAAATACTATAATGGCAGCTCTTGACCTTTAAAAAAAAATCACACGGAGCAAGAGGTGGTGAAAAATGTTTATTTACTCTGCGTTAGTGGCTAAACTCCCGTTCCTTTCTAGAACCGGTAGTTCTTTTGTACTTGGGAACTCACGCATGTCACCCCCATTCTTCCAGCGCGAACCAGACAGGCCCACTTGAGCTGGAGAAACAATGGGCCACAGTCAGTCCTATGCCTCAGTGAGAAACAACAATGCAGGCCTCTTGACAAATTCTGGCGTCGGGAGTGGAATCTTGCAGTTCACCATGTCTGCTGAACAGAAGTTGGAAAAAGAAAAGATCATCTTGTAAACAATTAATTAATGTTTGTCATGAATTATCATTTTTACTTCCTTCTCAAGAGGCTCAAAGGGAATAAAAAGGCATTTTTGCAGGTGGTGGCATTCAAAGTAAGGGCAATCAAAGGTTTGAGAGCCGAGGCACAGCACTCGGAGTCTCGAAGGGTGAATGGTGCTAGGATTAGAGCACAGCAGGGGGTTGAGGGCTTCAGGTGTGAAGCTTAATGTTTGTGATCAGCAAAAAAAGTCTTGAATTTATCTAAACTGCTCTTCTGCTAACAGTACTTCTAGCACATAAATGTTCTGAAACTGACAAGTGTTCTCATTGCTCTTCTAATGCAAACATGATCTGCATTTGAAAGATGCAGCCCTTTTGCCTAATTTAGAATGTGCATCACAAAGAGCGTTAGCTGATGACCCCACAAAGAGATAACACACACACACACTCTCACATTCCAGCCGTGCATGCTGCACGCGTATACACCCATGCAAACCGCATCTTTCTTGCCTGGATCTTCTCTGGAGCTCCCACAAGGATCTTGCAGGAGTGTTTTTCTCTAGATTGCTAAACCAGAGGTTGGAAACTAGGAGACTTAATGGCCATCTGACCAGTGAGTTCCTCTGAATACTCTCTATGAATAATTCCTTTTCATTTGGTTTGGATAATTGCCTAGAATTGATCACGCTGCATTTTAATTGGCAGTCCTTCTCCTCCCTACCCCCCAGCAGTAGCAGGACACAGAAACGTATCAATACATAAAACTGAAAACACACACAAACACACAACCAATGATATCAAAGTGTACTAAAGAATTGTAAGAAATGCTTGCATCCCCTAGAACCAAAGACCAAGGGAGGCATTGTTGATGGTGAAAAGGTTGCTAAAGTGCATACAAACACATCTGATGGCTTAATGAATCCTCTCCCTGATCCACTGCTGAACTCTGCTCATTTTCTCTCTCCTTACATCAATAGGTGTCACCTACTAGGAGAGTTCTAAAAAGAAATAATAAGTGAGAGATTGCTAAGACAGAACTGGGTGAAAACCAGTCGTAGGCAAAACTTGGAGGGAAGATGAATCTAAGATTCTTGAGTTAATTTTTAACCTTCCAAAACTCTCCACTCTCCTGTGGTACCCACCCCTTTTCTTTTCTGCATTCATAGTTTGTATTCCTTTAGTATTCATTTACCATGATCTAATAAAAACAGGTTATTAGCGTGTCAAGCCTCCACTTTCCCACTGGAGGCTGAAGGGCTCAGATGACAAAGGGAAATGTAGACCCACAGTTGCCTTTTTTCGCCTTGGCTCCTCCGGAGTTAACAAAGCTGAGCTCCACTCCGAGCTTTGTGGTTGCCATCCTCAGCCGTGTCTAATGGGATTTTCCCTTGAATCCAAGTTTGTAACACAAACCTGTGGGCTTAAACTTAAGACCCCCAGAATCTATAGAAGGAGCTTCGGTAGAAAGGGCCAAATTGGAATATTATTGGATCAGGGGCATGAAAGGAGTTTTAGAAGGTTTAGAAGAGAAAGGGACCTAGAAGGAAAGAAAACCAGCACGCCCTATGAGATAGAGGGAGGTTAAAGAGCCCCTCTCCTGAAATTTCTGGAAACTCTGGTTTAGGTTAACGTTGAAGAACGGGTAAAATGGCTTACTAGGAAATGTAAATTAATTTTTCATAATTATCAAAGTTCTTCATACCCTGAGGTCTACCAACGTGTTTAGTTTAGTTCCCCACTTTTTGTAAAGATGGTAAAATCCCATTCAAAGCCTAATGCCAAGTGCTTTAGAATCACATGTGAAAAGAGTGAAAACAAAGTAGCAATGGTTGTGATTAAACTGAAAAGGAAGAGTTCCTGACCCCAGGACCCAGTACGGAAAGGGGCACCTTAGACCTGTGTCAGCTACATTAGGGCTGTTTCTAGGTTCTAAGATCCTGCACCTTCGCCAGAGTCCGTGGCTCTGTCTGGTGGCCTGCCACTCTGTCTCTCTGAACCTACCTGATGTCCCCTCAGCTCCTTGCTGAACCGTGTTTTGCAGGTGGTGCTGTCTGCAGGACAGATACTTTGGGGGAGAGGAAGCCCACCTTTATTCCATGCCGCTCCCGTACCAGGCTCGACGCCAGGTGTTACCATTCCTTGTCCCAATTTGGATAATTGAGATGGCACACATAAGTGGGTGGGTGTGTGGGGGGGGGGAGCTGAAAAGTCTCCAAAAGAGTAAAAAATTGAAAGCCAGTATAGCTTTTATTGATACCGGTTCAATTGATCTAGCTCTAAGTGGAAAGTGTTTTACCAGAGGATGAGTTTTTGCAAAATTAAGAACATTTAGCTTCAGAATAAATAGCATCGAGTAATCCAACTGTTAAAAAATGTATTAGCCTGATGCCCTGCCCCTACCAGTAATGACAAATTGAAAAATAGACAACAATGCTTTTTCGTATTTTCTTTTTTCAGTGTAAACAAATACATTCCCCCAAGTATTTAGCTGAAAGTTGCATTAACCCAAAGTGACAAAGAATAGTTTTAAGGAGTATTATTAGGAATATATCTACTTCCTCCTGTAGCAAAAAAAAAAAAAAAAAAAAAATGGTGTTTTTGAAATACAGTCCTCCTATAAATTACTAATAAACGCCCCCCACCAAGCCACCCAGGAATGAGTTGATGATGAAAGAATTAAAAATTGTTACCCCTTGAACGGCTCTCCTGGTTGGATGTGTCTTTCCCAAAAGGACTGACCTTTCTAGGACTTGTCTGCAAGAGAGGTCCCACCCACCCTGTTACTATTTTAAGGAGATGAGTGAAAGGCTCCTTCTTTCGCTCCCTCCCCCCACCCGCATTATGCCACCACTGTGTGCTAGTGCTTGAAATTAATCAAGGCCCCTTCTGGGAAAGGGATTCCTCTTTGACAGAAACAGAACTGGACACTTCTCTGCCTTCCCACATTCCCTGGCCCTGCCAGGACCTGCTCCCCAAAGCTCCCCAGACAAAGCCCCAGGACTCTGGGGGAAGCTGCTCAGAGCCGCAGACCTGTCTTTGCCAGACAGCTGCTGTTTGAACCCAGCTCTGACCGTAAAATCAAAAGTGGGTCCGAGGGAAGCGGTAAACACTGTGCAATGAGCCTTTTGAAGGCAGCTGATGCCTCATTTGGGGTGACATGTTGTGGCTGATGAGTGTGGATGATGTGGGGTTTTCGATAAGTGCCTCATCAGTATCCTCATCATGCTCGTGTTGCTCCGCCGCGGCGTGTGCCCTGACTTGATTGTAATTGCCCGAATCTGCTCCCGCTGCTCAGGCGCGCACAGTAATATGCAATAAAACAGCAAGAAGTGAATGTTAACCATCTGAGTTCTGACACGGCAGCTCTGCAGTTCAAGATCTCCATTAAGGACCAAGGGGGAAAAAAAGCCTGTAGGAAAAGAAAGAATAATTCCCAGGGTCTGCTTCTGTGGTCAAAGGGAAAGTCCAGAAATGAAGGCACCGTTTAGCCTTCCTGGGTCCTCACAGGTAGAGACTGACAGGTAGTTTGCGGGTATTTACTTATTTATAATTTAATTTTTTACGTCCCGGGTGTCCTGCTTTTGCTCGTTAGCTCTGATAGCTGTGCTGCTCTTGCCTTTTCCCAGGTGTGGGTGGTGGGCCACTTGCTTCAGGGCAGGCGAGCCTTCAGTCTGTCAGTGCCCTAGCCGTGCAGTGGCTTGTTTCAGATACTGAATTTCTAAGATCCAATTTTCAGCAACTCAAAGAGGCAGACATCTGAAGCAAGGCTTAAGTCACACACGGCTGGCTGGCTTGGTTGTCAACTTCAGTCACAGGCAGAGTGACAGAAGTTATCTCTTCTGTCTTCCTACCGTCTCCACACACCTATGGAAGCCTCACGCTGCACTTTGAAATTAAACCTGAGAGTGTTGGGAGCACCTGGAAACCAACTTCCAGGGGTGAGATGATCCCAAGGACTGGGTGTTCAGTCTTCACTTGTGAGGAAGCCTCGGTCTGGGCAAGGAGACCTCGGTCAAGTGTGCGTGGAACCTGAGCCTTTCCTTTTTCAGGTGAAATATTCTGAACGATGGGGAAGGGGAGGGATTGTAGTTTATTTTTAAAAAATCGTCTGAGTTAAGTTTGGACTTTGTGCAAATATATCATTTTCAGCCTGAATTACAGTCGAGGTCTAACGACAAACATGCATACTTGAAAACCTAATTTCATATTATAAACCTACTTTTCTTAGCGTTACTCCCTTTTCTTCTACCCTGGAATGAACCATAAGTGCTTATCATTTGGAGGTAATAGCTACTATCCAACCTACTGTCTTCTTAGCAGTATTTCTTAAAGCATCTCAAAGACAGTGTCGTGTTCTATGCAGTTGCCTGTTAATCAAGTCCTTTTGGAGCCAAGGGCAATGGTAACTTCAGAATGAGCTTTTAATTACCTATGGAAAGCTTTATCGTTGCTTTACACTTTAAAGAAAGTAGGGTTTGCTAGAAAGCATTTATTTTTCCCCCCTCCCATTTCCAGTAGCAATGTCTTTTCAGAACTTTACAAATGCTGTTTGGATGGTGGGTTTTCTCCTGGTTTTAAAAAAAAAAAAAAGCCTCACATCTGAAACTAATGAATTCAGCCTGCACTCCCACTTGGAAGCCCCTATACAGATGGAGTTTCATTAACTGTTTGAATATCTGTATCAGTAACTGTTCAAGAGAAACAATTCCTGCCCACAAGGATGATTAATAGAGCACTTCACAGGAGAAGACCGTCTCTTACTGAAACTGCCTGGCCCTTGCTTGGCAAACCTGTTGGGTTTCACTCTTCCTGCCTGTCCCAGTCCTTCCTGAAAGCAGCCAGAGAGCTCTTCTTCCTCTGTGGTGACTGACCGCTTCCCGCCAGGTCTTGCCTACGTTCCTGCTAGGTTCAGCAAGGGTCTGCAAAGAGAACAAAATTACCCAGTGGCTGGGCCCCTCAATGATGCTGTAGGAGGCAGCCTTTCTCTCTACCTCAAAGACATGCCCTAGGCCAGTCCCTGGCAGACCCTCTCTTTGATAATAATGGCCTTATCCATTCTTTATTATGAGGCAAGATGTAACCCTGAGTTTTGGTTCAGATTCCCACGTGGGGTCATTACACTCCAGCTTTTAAAATCCTCCCCCCCCCCCCCCCGCAAATTCAGGTTGAAAGTCTTTCCATTTATTGCCTGCCTTAACCAGGTGTGCGAGGTTAGCAGTGCTCTGCCTTCTTAACAGCTGTTGCTTTTTATCCAAGTAGTGGCTGAATTTCAGACGTGGGTGATTCCAGAACAGAGTCCTGGCTCTCCTAATTGGCAATTCTACTGCAGTTTATAAAAGATGTTTCTTTAGCGGGTGATACAGAAATGAAGGAGCAGTAGAATTTTTCATCTTTTAGAGACAGACACATTAAATGAATATGATTTTAAAATAGAATTTTTAAAAAGCTTAAAGAATAATAATTGCATCAGAAGCAAAAAATGGAAAAACAGTAAAAACACAATCTCTAGTAAGAGTACCCTAAGTCAGGTGCTGCAGGAGTTTACTCTGAAAGAAGTTAAACCAGGGAATGGTGTCATATGTTACCTGGCTGCTAGCAAGTTTCTTCTCGGAGACTGATGTTTGTGTCATTTATTTTCCAAAAACTGATTATAAAGAATTTGCAAATAAGCAATAATAAGCAGTTTATAAAATATATTACTGAAAAACAGGTTTTAAAGGTTTTGTCCTTAACCCACTATCAATCCAGTTAATATGATAGCTCAGAGAATTGGAAAGAAGTTACACAGAACTTTCTAGATGTAGAATATGTATGCATATTCTTTTAAATGCGTATTTCTTCCAGTAGTTCATGTACACACACACACACAGCCTTACAATATGTGTGTGTGTTCACTTAAATGTAAAGGAAGGGTTTGCAAGAGAGTTTCCTCTTAAAAGTAGTTTTCTGCTCTAGCAATTGAGAGAAAATAGTGAAAGGAGGAAAATGAATTCTGAAATGCAAAAGGCTGTTGTTAAATGGCAAGTTTAATCAGTAAGAATGCATAAGTCAGCTTTTAGATGGTGTGCCTTAGTGAACCTGATTGGACTTAGGCTGGTAAGTTCCGGCTGTGAATTCTGCACAAGTTGAAGGATGTGCAAAAACTGCAGCATCAACAGTTCATTTCAAAAAGGTTCCAGAAAGAAAAGAAAAAACCTGCAGTAACATTTCAGCATTAATGGATGGGGTTGCCATGGGCACCAGAGAGAAGCCTGGAATAAGGACTGCTGCCTGAGGTTACTGGTGGGGGATGGGTGGAAGCAGGAGGCCCAACGTGTGGGACGTGTCATCGTCAGCTGGGTGGCAGTCTTTGTTGCATGGGACCTCAACAGCTGTTGTGTCAGTGGAAGAGAATGGGTCTATACACTTGTGACACGCCCACAAAGTGAGGAATTTATAGAGGGAGAAACTGAAATTCCTTGCCCAGGTCATACAACTAGGGTTAGAGACACAGTTGGTGGCTTGATGCGATTGCCCAGGTGCTAGTCCTGCTCCCACGTGCTGTAGTTCAGGGAAGTGACCGGCCAGGTATCCTCCTGGATTGCTGGTTAGCTCAGGTCAGAGTTAACCCCAAGCTGCAAATACAAACAGAATTTGGTAAGCTCATGTGGCCTTGGGCCAAAACCAGCAAAAAGTGTCAGGGAAGGACTTCGTTCCTTCCAGAGTCAAATATAGAATTTGAGTTTATTCAAGGAGAAGTTTAGGGTCGCCCAAATAAATCACCCCTCCTGATGGAGGTCCCACCCTCCTGCCACTGCCTAGACAGACCCCAATGGGCCAGAAATAAAGTATCCTTAGTGGAGAACCACAATCCTGGGGCTGAAAAGAATAATTTCACTTATTATATTCCACTACTTGAACATATAGAAGAAGCTTCATTGATTAATGATAAATTCCTAGTGTAGAGTCTGTTAGTATTAGCATCACAAGGACAGTGTTTTAAAGAAAAAAATGAAAACAGTGACTATTATGGTACAGGAGAGAAAATAAGCAAATATCCAAACATTGGCGAATAAGACATTCCCTTCTTTCCTAAACTTGGGACAAAAGAGATCAGGCAAGGATCTGACTTGTATTCCTTTCTCTTAGCCAATAAGGAGAACTTTTAAAGAAAAAGAAATCCATGGAATAAACTAGAAATGTGCCTCAAGACAGACAAAGGGAATGCAAAATTAAATTCTTAATGTGAAAGGGAAGGCACAATGAAGCCTTCTAGATGAGATACCTTTGGAGAAAATTTCAATTTCACTGTTTCTTTTCTTTCTTGCTTGCTTTATCTTTTTTTTCACAGATAGGCTCTGTGGAATGCCTGAAAACCTTTTTCTTATTTCTTATTTTCTTTTTACTCTGTGGTATACATTCATTTTTTTTTTCAATCTTCCTTCCAACGTTGAAGCAGCTCCTGTTTTTCTAGTTTTGTTTCCGACACCTAGCTATGACCAACAATACCTTCCATTGAATCCTTTCTTTCCTCTGCTCTGTTTCTCTTTTTTCCTTCATCTCTCCTGTCCCTTCACCTCTTTACCTCTCATTAACCCTTGCAGTTCCAGGTAGATTGTGACTCTCATAAAGAGACACTCTTTTTTTTTTTTTCAAGCCTAACCTATTTTGCTGCATAAATGCAAGTTTCTAGACATGATTCTAACTAGGTCCACAGACTCAGTCTTTTCAGCAAACAGGGAACTCTGAATTTATTATGTATGATACAGTTTTTGCCTATGTTTTGAGTTGTTCATAAGACGTTATTTTCCTTAGGAGAATAAAGTATATTTTAGTCTGGGCAGAGAACAGCTTCACAAACAGCTTTATATTGTATTAACTTGCTAAGTCACTGACTTCCCAGGGTCTCTAACAAGAGATTATGACATGATTTGAACATGACATGATGCCTTTTGTCAGTTTTTCATGTCATTTTCTTATGGAAGGGTGATGAGTATTCCAAGGAGTGGCATTTATGTCAGGAAAATAGATCTTTAGGAAGCTAAACTTACGAGAGATAAACTAAAATTTTAAATTGCCATATTATTTCAGTACCTTGAGCTCTTCCAGAAATATACATATCCATGACATTTGGGTACATTCATAATTTTTCACCATGAAAATCCCAACTTTATGAATAAGTGTTATTTACAGTCCCCTCCCGATTCATGGATATTTGCTTTTTGCTATATTCTTCCACATGTCTATATTTTGATATTATATTCCTCTACGTAATGCTTTGAAACATGAGGGGAAAAGTAATGTTTTTGAAAAACAGGGATTATGTTTGCTTGTGAATGTGGAAGATGTAAGTTTTTCTTTAAATATCATATAATGTAAAGTCAGAGAAGATATAAAATCCAAATGTGCCTTTTTATCAGACAGAAGTCTTCCTTTAAATCTACTCAGAGCAGGATTTTTTTAAAATTAATACTTTGACTATTTATCTTTAGTTTGTACCACATAAATGTCTCTGTAAGTTAAGGAGTTTGTTGGAAAATTGACACATGTGGCAATCTATTTTTCATGAATCAACAATGAAATTTTTACCAACTTAATCAACTTGAAAATTTCTTTTTTGGTGGTCTTTTCTACTTTGGAAATAAAACTTAAGAAAAGTACTTCTGTTTTTTTCCTTTCAAAGGGAAAGTTTTTTTTTAAAACAACATAGAAATAAGTCTACTTTACAAAAACACTTATGAAAGTAACTAGACTTGAGTGAATGGAAACTTTGCAAAACTTAGGGAAAAACTTTTTAGCTGTACCTCAGTGGCAAAGTATGATTTTTCTGACAGTATACTCATACATTCACCCAACCTACTTTAGGTCATTAAGTAGAGCAAATTTAAAATCAATGAATAATAAATCATCTTGAGGAAAATACTATAATCAGAATTAAACTGAAATGTGAAATATTTAAAAAATCTTAGAAACTTTTAAAAATAAGATTTTTTTAAAAATCTTGTAAATGATAATGTTTTCCAAATTCAGAAAATCCATTAACTCTGTAGGCTCATGAACCATTAAAATTCATGGAATACAGAACTGATCACCACACTAAAGTGGCCACAAAACTGAAAATCGAGTCACGCATCCAAAATATTTGTTCATGCAGCACTGATGCTTTTGCAATACAGGTAGTCATATTTCATGTCAAAATACATATTTCAAAAGACTTATGGGAAAAAAAAGACTTATGGGAAAGATTTATGGCAAATTATCTTTCTGTTGAAGAGGAGCAGTTTCTCTTTTCATTTTAGTATTCTCTTCCTGTGTTTTCTTCATTGTCACTTGCGTCGTAAACTTTCCTTTTCATCAGTTGGACTTAATATTTTTGTTTCCACAATGTTCTAGGAGGGAATTTTTAGTAGAAATGAATTGCGAAGCCTGTGAGTTTGGGACATGGCTTGTCTTTTTATTCATGAATTCGGAGGTATTGTTCAGTAAAATATGCTTTCAGGATTGCAGAGGATATCATACTCTTTTAATAGGCATCAGTGATTTTCTCCTACTGCATTCTGTCTCTCTGTATCAGTCTAACAATTAAATGCTATCAGTTTGTGTCATTTCCTCAGGGATTCCCTGTAGGCAATGCACCACTTTGGACTGTTTCACTGCATTCAACATACTTTCTAATTGCCATATCAAAGGTTTACTTGAACTCATTTTTAAGTATAATGCATTTGACCATAAAATCAAGCGTTTGCCGTTGAGTATGCACTTCCGTCAAACTTCTAGCTCTACATTTCACTTAGGAGAAAAGCCTCATATTTTAATGCAGGTTTTGAATGCAGATTCACTGCAAAATAAGTGAATAATAATGCCAGGTTATTTTGGAAAGTGTTCTTTTATGCCGTCACTGCATTTAATACAGTCACAAAATGGCTGCCCAACAGGTGGGCTTTTCAGAGTGTTAAGCCACAGCAATCAGAACAAAAAGGACACCAGAACCTAATGTTCTTCTGAATTTAAAAAGCTGTTCATGTTCTTTTGTTAATTTTCAGATTTAGCCATGTTCATTATGGTTGAGTCCCAAATGCAGGACATTCTTTTTTGACATTTTGCCCTAAATAGACACTGACCGAGGCTGACTCTCCAACTAGCTGTTTTGTTACAGGCAGGCGGAAACTAGTTGTGAACAATGAGTGGGCATTCTTGGTACTTAAATGGCTAAGGAAAGGACCAGTTTTGACCCGCTGCAAATCTGGCAACGTCTGGGTTAACAAAAGTGTGTTTGACAAAAGATGAAGTTTCTTTTCCTGTATTTTCCCAAAAAGTAAGTATTTAATTATGTCCTAACACATTTTTTCTTTCTTCGCCTGGAGGATTATATGCCCCGGTGACAGGCTCATTCATCCTCGGAGGTTATCGTTTGGTTCAAAAGCCTTCTCAGAAAGAAACTATTCTTTAGCCAATAAAATTATTCACTTAAGGGAGAAGGATTACAAACGTATATAATTTCATTGTAGCATTATCATTCCACCATAGCAGTAGCATTTTATAAGGTAAAGTTGTTTAAGAAACTTCTCAGGAAATTGACAAATACGGCAGTATATCTTTCTAAGCAAAAGATCAGGCTATATTAAATACAAGGAGGAAAACGTTTCAAAGGATTTAAGTTTATAAATGCTCAAGTGAATAAAAGAAGGATATAAAGAAAATAACTTCTATACTTAAACACAAGACTAAAGTACACTTTTGAGTAAGCTGTTGAATATCTTATCCTTCATTGTAAAATCTGTAGCCTTTTAAATTGAGACTTTAAATATTAATATGTACAAAGCATGGCATTGTTTATAATTCAGTAAAGCTAAATAATCATTCACTTAGAGAAAGAGGTGAGTGAGAAGTGTTTGTGAGAAGAACATAAATATAGATCTTATGATATGAATTGAATTAATGTGTATGTAATAAGTTGCTATTTGCTTGCAGTAAATAAATAGAGAGGTTAAAATAGCTAAAGTGTTTTGTCTGGGTAATGAATAGTGTCATAGAAGGAAGGAATAAAAACATCCTACATTTCAGGGTTTTATTTAAAAATACAACCTAGGAATGTCATGGGCTGCTCTGGATTCAGCCACGTCACCCTTACGTTCTGCATCAGCTGTACTGTTCACAGAACACTGATGTTCAGAAGAGTGGACTGGAAGCATTTGGAATTCTGACTTGTCTGCACAAACATCAAAAAAAAAAAAAAAAGATTTCATTACGTCTGGTAGAGTTTTCAAAAAAAACCTCTTTATATTACTATATCTTAATCCTTGGTACTCAGTACTATATTATAAGTGGAACTTGCAGTTATAGAGACAAGCAGTCTTTTAAAAATGGAGTTTATGGTGATGACCTTAGCTTTTATTAAACTGGTCTGAACAACTTTCATTCTTCAAGGATTCCAAAGCTCTCTGGTTTAGAGAATTTCCCCCTAAAATTCCATCTGATTTTTAAAGTAGGCCTAAGTTTCCTTGTGTAAATTTGGACTGACCTAAAAGAAAATCTAGTAGGAAGAGACCCTGGGGTTATGCCCAGAAAGTGGCTTACATCTGTCCATGGCTTACATCACTTCCATCCACATCCCACTGGCCAGAACTCAGTTGCATGGTCCCTATCTAATTGCAAAGGAGCCTGAGAAATGTAGTCTTCCTTTACGTCCAGAGAAAAGAAAATGATATTGGTGAATTTCTAACAGATCTCAGCCACAGTGGTCTTTACCCGAGGTTAGAGATCATTTGCTTTCCCTCCCAATCACTGAAGTATACACATTTCCAAGCTTGGCCTTCTTGTGCACACACCTGAAGTGTCTTGGCATCTCTGGTCTGCGTCATAGACTGAGTTGATCATTAGCACTTAGGAGAAAAACTAAAACACCCTTCCAGTCCTTGCATAGCATTTTTAACTGATCTGGATTTTAGAGAAACAGCTTTAATTAGCTCCTGGTTGCATAAAGAAAAAAGTGTCTTGCTATTTACCTAATAAACCCCGGCCCTGAAACTTGTTTAGATTTATCCAAATGTCAAATCTAAACACAGAAAAACATACACATATGTAAATTTGCATAGGAAATTCCCAAGAAAGAAAATTGAAAGGTTTTGAATAGACATTGTAGTATCTCAGTGGTACTAATTATAATTCAAAGCAAGACTATAAAGGTGCGAGGTTCAACAATGTATGTAACTAAAGTGGAAAAAAAAATCTATTCATGGAAAAAAATTAGGATCACTGCTCTCCATGAACTATTTGAGTGGACTCTGGCTCTCTGGATTATCAAACATATCTATTTATTCGTTTTTAGCACATGATTATAACTTTTTATTCTCTGACTCAAAAAGTGTGGGAAGTGTAAGTCTTTAGTGTGAAATTTAACATCAAGTTGCATTTGAGAGGACTGTTTTTTATTATGCTCTTGGAGAGTTTGTAGTATATTGTGAAACTAGAAAACTGCACCATAATTAATTTGGAGAGCTAGTCCAGCCACAGGGATAGAGGCAATTCACTTGCACTTGGGAAACTGATGGGTAGAGAGACTCTATTTTCCTGCTGAGACCAAATAGATTTTTCATGATATTGTTATGCTAAGTTGAACATCACACCTTTTATGTTCTCCCCCTTTGGCCTTGAATAAACATCAGTACAATAATAATCTAAATGGTTTGCAAGTGGTCATGAGCAGTTGCCCATCTGCTTTGGACAGAAATTATACAAATCAATTACATGGACATAAAAGCCAAACAAATGTGGGTGACTCAACAACAGAAATGAAACAGATGAACTCTTAAGTTTTGTTCACCATATATAACCCCTTTAGTAACCAGAGATGAGTAAATTACAGTCATTAACCTTGAGAAATTAGATGATTTGTGCATAATAGGTTTGAAACAATACCTTTCTATTCCAATTGTGATGAGTATTCTGTCCAGCACAGGCATAGTTAATTGAAGGTCTACAAAGGAGGTTGTTTTGATATGGTTTGTTCCTTCCTAGAGAGCTTATTCCATAGAATTAGCTTTCATTTGTTTTTCACTCTATAACTCAAACTAAAAAATTCAGTTGCTAGGTTATGCTTAAGTAAAAGCGAACATTGACTATCTGAGGAGTAAAGTACGTATGTAGTTTAAAGAAATCAGTACTGAACTTATGGGCAGGGGCTTACATTAAGAGAGACCAGGAGAAATACTGTTTAAGCTTTCTCATAAGTATTTGTTAAGAGAATCTTAATTAGTCATCACTGCCATAAAAAAAAACCTATCAATGAGGAGAACTTGCAGGTTGGGATAAAGTTAATCTGAAACGTTTATTTTTCTCTTAGGCTGTTCTCCTGTAAAAGTAAGACTCATTGGAATTACTTTTCCAGCCAGGAGACTGTGGGGGAGATCATCACTGATCTCTCAGGGCTTCTTGAGAGGTGGGTTTCAGGTCCTGGTTCTGTTTCCTGTAAGATAAGTCACTTTAGAGTCATTACATGTTGGTTGTCCCCGCCCCTGTCAAGGAAGCCTCCAATTTACAGAATCTGGGTTGAAAATCTCAGTGGCAGCCTCTCAGAATGTCTTTGGAGAAAGCCATTGGCCATGAGTTCTCCAAACTGAGACAAGCCTTTGCCTGAATAAACAGGCTTGTATTACAGAAAGAGAGTATTATGTTGGCATAGGAAGAATGATTTGACTGCTTGACTGATTAAAATGAAATGGGGTGTAAGTGGGTAGTTGGACTATGATGGTTCATTTCATGGGTCAACCTGACTAGGCTAAAGGTTGCCCAGATAGCTGGTAAAACATTTCTGGTATGTCTGTGAAGGTGTTTTCAGAAGAGATCAGCATTTGAATCCTTGGACTGAGTAAAGAAGGTCACATTCACCATTGCAGATGAGCATCATTCGATCTGTTGAGGGCCTGAATAGAACAAAAGGGTGTAGGAAGGGCAGATTTGTTCTCTGTTGAACTGGAAAGTCCATCTCCTTCTGCCCTTGGACATCAGTACTCCTGGTTCTTGGTCCTTTGGGTTTGAACTGAAAGTATACCACCAGCTTCCCCAGGCCTCTAACTTGTAGATCATTGGACTTCAGTCTCCATAATCTGTGAGCCACTCTCTCATAATAGCTACCTATCCATATTTGTCTGTCTGCCTGTCTATCTCTCCGTTTATCCTACTGGCTTTGTTTCTCTAGAGAACCCTGACTAATACCCATACCTAAGATATCTCATCAGATGTTACTAGATGTTACCTGGATAAAAGATGCCTTGAGTCCCCTTTCTGTGCTGCAGATCTACTTAAAGTGATCACAGAAGAATTACGTTCTTTCCATCCCTGTCTTTTGTCATTGTTTTTCATTTATTTCATGCTAACTTTTTTTGAGGACTTACTCTGTGCTAAAAGCTTTGCTTCTGTCATATTCTTCATACCTCCCTCCCTCCCACAGCTTCTTCTAAAGTATAAATCTAACATATTCAAAGCATTGAATTTTTAGCTTGTTCTGACAGTATGTCTGGGCTATCTTTCTAATTTCCAACTGCCATCTTTCTGAGGTTTTTTTTTTTTTTTTTAAACCAACACCTGCACACATCTTGATTTCTTAATCACTCTGGGTTGTTGCTTACCATTGTTATGTTTTCAGAGCTCTTCATGCCTCAGGATTACTGCAGAGGACTTCAGCTTGGCACTGGGGGAGTTAAAACACTTGAAGAGTAGTGTATGTTCTTAATTAATACAGAAAGAAGAATCACTTATAATTTACTAAAAAGTACCCAGTGCTGATCCAAATAACGTTTTGGAGTAAATGGGTATGCAGGGAACAGTCTTCTCTGGTTCCTCATTCACTGATTCTTCCTGCTGGTGTGAGGGCTGTTCAAAATAGCACTTCACTTTTTGGTTTATTTATTAAGATCCCGCACTCAACTATAAGAAATTAGCCTCCTAGAGGTGAATCACTTTCCCGATGGCAAAGAAGAAAAAATCTGTTCCTATAGCAGAGAAGAAAACTCTGCATACATTCCTGAGGCAGACAATAAAAAAAGGCCAGATAGGTTTATTGCATAGCTGATTCCACGTGTGAAATAGGGCAGCTGGATGTTTAAGTAATGTGGACTGCAGTATTGCAAAGAGTCATCTCCTTACCACCCATTAGACGAGGGCTGTGCCTGAGATGGGAACATGATGGGTTTGGGGTGAACTTTTAAACTCAAAGCTCTTTAGTAATTGAAAAATGGAAAAGCTCGAAGAAAAGTGTTTTCCCCCACGTAGGATATTCTGAAAGCTAATAGCATAACTGCACTGGAAGAGACAATGAGAGGGCTCTAGTCAAGCCCCGTGCCAGGTATGTGAAAATCGCCCTGCTGCGAGTCACAGTCTTTGCTTTAATTATCTGCAAAAGGCTCTGGCAGTGCAAATGTTTCTCTTCCCTCCTCTGTTCTCAGCCAGTGTACTGGTGGCTGATCTACTGCATCGGCATTTTCAAAGACTCCCCGCTTCCTTCCATTTCCAGGGAGCTAATGCCAGTTAGACTCTAAGTGTCTCAGCAAAAATAAATTCCTCAGTAAAGGCCACCTCAGGGACACAGGTATACTGATTCATGGTTGACCTGCCTGCCTGAGTGATGCTGTCTCCAAGCCCCAAGAGGCCAGACAGGGGCTGAGGGAATTCATAAGTTTGGTCTTGTCTCTCTCCCCCTCCTTCTTTCGTCTTTTTTCTTTGCTGCTTTGTTAGTGATATAGAAAGGCACAAAAACATCCACCCGTATTTTAGAAAAGAAAAGCTCACACATGGCTCACACTATGCCCCCATGGAGAGAGCGAGAGAGAGAGAGAGAGAGTGTGTGTGTGTTTGTGTGTGCGTGCATGTATACACAAAGGATACATAAATTATATATAAAATATTATAAATAATATATAAATTAATTATATGTTAATATATAAATATATAATATTATATATGTACTATATTTTATGTATACATATATATACACATAATCACTTTGCTGAACTAAACAGTTTTTTGCCTGTTTAGATATAGCCAGTGGAAAGCATGTTAAATAGGCATTACTTTGGGACCAGAGTCCTAATCCCTACTTTCATAACTCCTCAACAGTTCTTCAAGACACACTGAGCAGTGACAATGGCCACAACACTCCATAGCCTGCTGGGTGTCCGGCCCCTGCCCTCTTTCCTAAATAGATTCACCTGCTTCCCGGCTAGCTGGCTTCTCTCTGAGGCAGGTTTCCCTGGGCCAGCATTCTCCCCTCACCGCCTCCCCATCAAAACTCACCAAATCTATGGTCCATTCCTTGGAGTTTTGGTAGCTGATTGGCCAGTTAATGAGGTGAGTGGGTCATGACACAACCACGTGTATTAATCCAAGGTCTCTACCAGGTAGTGGAGAGGCTGGTTTCTAAAAGGAGACATTTCTTGTGCTCCTCAAATCTCCATCCGTGGGTGACCATTGGTTGCCTACTGGCTCCAGTTTAGTCTGCGTCTTTGAAAGGGCATGAAGTGATTTTTCAGAGTGACTGGATCTCCCTCCACAGAGAGTCTGTGTTCTGCAACTTTTGTCACAAACCTGGCTGAAAGTTCTCTTTGGAGAAGGGAGACCTACGGTTCCCTGGAGCAAGAAATGTTACCCTTCTGGGCACCACACATACTACAGCAGCAGGCTTTCTGAGGGTCTGAATGCTCCTCAAACCTTCTTGGCCAATGACAAATACCAAGCTATGGGAGAGGGGTGGTGTTAAATGATTTAATAACTGCATTTCTTTTCTGTAGCATTTTATCTTTAATATTAGTACCTCAGCAAGAAAACCATCTATTGAATTCTGTCGCTCAATAGAAACTGTATTTATGGTTGTAACTGTGATATTCCCCCAAAATTCAAAGTTGATACTCTTCATCGCTCCATAGCTCTTCATTGGAGAAGAAAATTTGTCTTTTCTTTTTGCTCTTATCGAAAGGATAAATCCTCACAATTTTATTTTTCCAGTTAAATGTTTGCCTTTGCCATCTTCCCTTTATTCTGTTGTTATTCAAGATAACGTCAGCCTTACCCCTCCGCATCTGCTGCCTGACCTAGCTGCTCTGTAAATGTGTATCTGCAGCTTTTTGTAGAGAAAAGACACGGGCTTAGAGCAAGAGCAGGTTAACCAACCCTGCCCCTTACAGAGGGCAGGACTCACCTTTCTGAGTCTCAAATCTGTTATCTGCAAATGAGGATAATGGTACAGTAATCTCTAGCTGATTGTAAGGATTAAATGAGATAATGCATGAAGTCTTCATTCTTTGTCTGTTTTGAGTAAACCATCCCAGTTGTTAGTTCACGCCAGCTCTTTCTTTTTCTCCATTTTAAACTCCTCTCCCGTAGTAGAAATTCACAGAACTGAATAAAATTGCAGATGTTTGCTATTTACATAATAACTTTAAAAAAACGACATTTAAACAGACTATAGTAAGATTTACTGTGGTTTCTTCAAAGGGGCCCTTTTCTAAGCTTTTTACTTGGAGGCCCAGAGGTTAAGGTTAAGGCTCTGTTTATAATAGTAACTTCTTAATCACGTGTAATGTACGTCACCATAATAATCTATTCCCCACACTGTAGCCAGAAGCCAGAGCAATTTTTCTAAGGAGCGAGTCTGACAGGGCCATCCCTCTGCTCCTCCCACCAGCTCCTCAAGCTGACTTGGGTCCATCTTCCCTCCCAAAGGTCTCTCCCCATCTCTCCCCTCCTCACCGCCTGACCGGTGTTCCACACGTACAGCCGCTAAACAACGACGGTGTATTGAATGAAGAAGTACATGAATGAGTCAACAAAGAACAAGGTGGTCACATACTCAATCGCTTTCCTTGAACTACAGAATTCAACAGATGGCCTTCTTGCCACTGCCACTGTAGAAAAAAGCTCATTTACTAAATTTAAACATTTATCTGTACGTGGCTGCTGCCAAAGAGAGGCATAATTGGTAAATTCAGTGTTAAGATATTTTTTCTGAAGGTAATATTTCCCCCATGGGAATTTCTGTTATTTTTTTCCTTTTTCAGTTTTATTAGGTAGAATTATTACAGTTTGACTGCACATATACATTATAGTGCATGTAAATACATACATACAATATACTGCATATATTTTTTTAGTTTACGCATATGTACTGATCATTGTTTCTAAGAACAGATTAGAGCTTTAGCTTTTTAAATTTATATAGTTATCTAAGGAATAAAGCCAACCACAAAATAAGAATCAACAAAATGTGGCAATCCAATCATAAAGGACAGTCAAATGTGCTTACACATATTCAAGAAATCAATCATCTAAGTTATAAATAATAAGTGGTTCATTTGTGTCCTTATTTTTTTTTTTTTTTTAGATTCCACATATAAGTGATATCAATATGGCATTTTTCTTTCTCTTTCCAGCCCACTTAGAATGACAATCTCCAGGTCCATCCATGTTGATGCAAATGGCATTATTTTATTCTTTTTATGGCTGAGTAGTATTCCATAATATATGTACCACATCTTCTTTATCCAGTTATCTGTTGATGGACATTTAAGTTTTTTCCATGTCTTGGGTATTGTAAATAGTGCTGCTATGAACATTGGGGTGCAGGTGTCTTTTTGAATTTTATGTTTCTCTGGATATATGCCCAGGAGTGGGATTGCTGGGTGACATGGTAAGTCTATTTTTAGTTTTTTAAGGAACCTCCATACCATCGTGCATAGTGGTTGTACCAATCTCCACTCCCACCAACAGTGTAGGAGGGTTCCCTTTTCTTCACACCCTCTCCAGGATCTATTGTTTGCATATTTTTTAATGATAGCCATTCTAACTGGTTTGAGGTGATATCTCATTGTAGTTATGATCTGCAATTAGCAATGCTGAGTATTTTTTCATGTGCCTATTTGCCATTTGTATATCTTCATTGGAGAATTGCTTATTTAGGTCTTCTGCCCATTTTATTGATTGGGTTGTTTGCTTTTTTGGATATTGAGTTGTATGAGCTGTTTGTATATTTTGGAAATGAGTCCCTTGTTGGTCACATCATTTGCAAATATTTTCTCCCATTCTGTAGGTTATCTTTTCATTTTGTTGATGGTATCCTTAGCTGTGCAAAAGCTTTTAAGTTTATTTGTTCACTTTTGCTTTTATTTCCATTACTCCAGGAGCTAGTTCAAAAAATAGACTGCTGTGATTTACGTGCATGAGTGTTCTGCTTATGTTTTCCCTCAGGAGTTTTATAGTATCTGGTCTTACATTTAGGTCTATAATACATTTTGAATTTATTTTTGTATATGGTGTTAGAGAATGTTCTAATTTCAGTCCTTTACAGATAGCTGTCCAGTTTTCCCAACATCACTTATTGATGAGACTGTCTTTTCTCCATTGTATATTCTTGCCTTCCTTGTCATAGATTAATTGACCATAAGTGCATGGGTTTATTTCTGGACTTTCTATCCTGTTCCATTGATCTATGTGTCTGTTTTGGTGCCAGTACCTTACTGTTTTGATTGTGATAGCTTTGTAGTATAGTCTGAAGTCAAGGAGCACAATTCTCCCAGCTCCATTCTTCTTTTTCAAGATTGTTTTGGCTATTCTGGGTCCTTTGTGTTTCCATACAAATTTTAACATTTCTTTTTCCAGCTCTGTGAAGAATGTCCTTGGTAACCTGATAGAGACTGCATTGAATCTGTAAATTGCCTTAAGCAGTATGGCCATCCTATCAATATTGATTCCTCCAATCCAAGAACATGGTACATCCTTCCATTTGTTTATGTCGTCCTCAATCCCCCTTATCAGTGTCCCACTGTCTTTGGCATATAGGTCTTTTGTCTCCTTGGGTAGGTTTATTCCTAGGTATTTTATTCTTTTTGGTGAGATGGTAAATGGTTTTGTTTCCTTAACTTCCCTTTCTGCTATTTCATTGTTAGTGCTTAGAAATGCAGCTGATTTCTGTATATTCATTTTGTATCCTGCAACTTTACCAAATTCATTGATGAGTTCTAGTATTTTTCTGGTCACTTCTTTAGAGTTTTCTATGTATAGTATCATGTCATCTGCAAACAGTGACTGTTTTACTTCTTTGTTTCCAATTTGGATTCCTTTTATTTCTTTTTCTTCTCTGATTGCTGTGTCTAAGACTTCCAAAACTATGTTGAATAAGAGTGGTGAGAGTGGGTATCCTTGTCTTGTTCCTGATCTTAGAGGAAATGCTTTCAGCTTTTCACCATTAAATATGATATTAGGTGTGGGTTTGTCATATATGGTCTTTATTATGTTGAGGTATGTTCTGTCTATGACCACTTTCTGGAGAGTTTTGAGCATAAATGGATGTTGAATTTTATCGAAAGCTTTTTCTGCATCTATTGAGATTATCATGGTTTTTATTTCTCTATTTGTTGATGTGGTACATCACATTGATTGATTTGTGTATATCGAAAAATCCCTGCATTCCTGGGATAAATCCCACTTGATCATGGTGTATGATCCCTTTAATGCATTGTTGGAGTCGATTTGCTAGTCTTTTGTTGAGGAGTTTTGCATCTATATTCATAAGTGATATTGGCTTGTAATTTTCTTTTTTTATGATATCATTGTCTGGTTTTGGTATCAGGGTGATGATAGCCTCATAGAATGAGTTTGGAAGTGTTCCTTCCTCTGCAATTTTTTGGAATAGTTTCAGAAGGATAGGTATTTACTCTTCTCTAAATGTTTGGTAGAATTCGCCTGTGAAGCCATTTGGTCCTGGGCTTTTGTTTGTTGGGAGGTTTTTAATTACGGATTCAATTCCAGTACTGGTAATTTGTCTATTCATATTGTCTATTTCTTCCTGGCTTAGTCTTGGCAAATTGTACCTTTCTAAGAAATTGTCCATTTCTTCTATGTTGTCATTTTTGTTGGCATATAGTTGCGCATAGTATCCTTTTATGATCCCTTGTATTTCTGTGGTGTTGATTGTAACTTCTCCTTTTTCATTTCTGATTTTATTGTTTTGGACCCTCTCCCTTTTTTTCTTGATGAGTCTGACTAAAGGTTTATCAATTTTGTTTATCTTTTCAAAGAACTAGCTTTTAGTTTCATTGATCTTTTCTTTTCTTTTTAGTCTCTATTTCATTTATTTCTGCTCTATACTTTATGATTTCTTTTCTTCTACTAACTTTGGGGTTTGTCTGTTTTTCTTTCTCCAGCTGCTTCAGGTGTAAGGTTAGGTTGTTTACTTGAGATTTTTCTTGTTTCCTGAGGTAGGCTTGTATTGCTATAAACTTCCCTCTGAGAACTGCTCTTGCTGTGTCCCAGAGGTTTTGGATCATTGTGTTTTCATTTTAATTTGTCTCAAAGTATTTTTTGATTTCCTCTCTGATTTCTTCTGTGATCCATTGGTTGTTTAGTAGCATATTGTTTAGCCTCCACATGTTTGTAGTTTTTGCAGTTTTTTTTCTTGTAGTTGATTTCTAACCTTATAACATGGTGGTTGGAAAAGATGCTTGGTATGATTTCAGTTTTCTTATGTACATTTGCTGAAGCTAGCTTTGGGGGCCAGCATGTGGTCAGTTCTGGAGAATGTTCCATGTGCACCTGAGAAGAATGTGCACTCTGTTGTTTTGGGATGGAATGCTCTATAGATATCAATTATGTCCATCTGGTCTGATGTGTTATTTAGGGCCCATATTTCCTTATTGATTTTCTGTCTGGATGAGCTGTCCTTTGATGTAAGTTGGGTGTTAAGGTCCCCCACTATTATTGTGTTGTTGATTTCTCCTTTTATGTCTGTTAACAATTGCCTTATATA
Source organism: Camelus bactrianus (assembly GCF_048773025.1). NCBI lineage: Eukaryota > Metazoa > Chordata > Mammalia > Artiodactyla > Camelidae > Camelus > Camelus bactrianus. The sequence goes on along the minus strand of NC_133544.1, from coordinate 53,269,318 downwards.
TTGAGGTGCTCCTATGTTGGGTGCATATATATTTATAATTATTATATTCTCTTCTTGGATTGATCCCTTAAGCATTATGTAGTGTCCTTCTTTGTCTCTTGTAACAGTCTTTATTTTAGAATCAATTTTGTCTGAAAAAAGTATTGGTACTCCAGCTTTCTTTTGGTTTCCATTTGCATGGAACATTTTTTCCCATCCCCTTACTTTCAACCTGCATGTGTCTCTAGCTCTGAAGTGGGGCTCTTGTAGACAGCATATATGTGGGTCTTGTTTTTGTATCCATTCAGCCAGTCTGTGTCTTTTGCTTGGAATGTTTAATCCATTTACATTTAAGGTAATTATTGATAGGTGTGTTCTTAGTCCCATTTTGTTTATTGTTTTGAGTTTGTTTCTGTAGGGTATTTTTTTTTTCCTCTTTCTTCTTTTTGTTCTCTTTTCTTATAGTTTGATGACTAGAGAAGATCCTTAAACATTTGTTGTAAAGCTGGTTTGGTGGTGTTGAAATCTTTTAGCTTTTGTTTATCTGTGAAGCTTTTGATTTCTCCATCAAGTCTGAATAAGAGCCTTGCTGGATAGAGTATTCTTGGTTGTAAGTTTTTCCCTTTCATCACTATGAATATATCGTGCCACTCCCTTCTGGCTTGCAGAGTTTCTGCTGGAAAATCAGCTGATAACTTTATGGGAGTTCCCTTGTATACTATTTGTTGCTTTTCTCTTGCTGATTTTAATATTCTCTCCTTATACTTAATTTTTGTCAATTTGATTACTATGTGCCTTGGTGTATTCCTCTTTGGATTGATCCTGTGTGGGACTCACTGAGCTTCATGGACTTGGGTGACTGTTTTCTTTCCCAAGTTAGGGAAGTTTTCAGTTAGTATCTCTTCAAAATTTTTCTCAGGTCCTTTCTCCCTCTATCTTCACTTTCTGGGAGCCCTGTAATGTGAATATTAGTGCACTTCATGTTGTCCCAGAGTTCTCTTAAACTATCCTCAATTCTTTTCATTATTTTTTCTTTTTCTGTTCTGCAGTAGTGATTTCCACTAATCTGCCTTCTAGCTCACTAATCCATTCTTCTGCCTCATTTAGTCTATTCTTGGTTCCTTCTAGTGTGTTACTCATTCCAGTAATTTTATTCTTCAACTCTGTTTGGGTATTCTTTGTATTTTCCAGCTCTGCTAAAAACTTCACTCTGTGCGTCTATAATCCTCTTGAATTCTTCTGAACATCATCATTCTAAACTCTTTCTTAGATAAATTGCCTATCTCCTCATCACTTATTTCTTCTTTTGGGATTGTATCTTGTGCCTTGTCCTGGAAGATATTCCTCTGCCACCTCATCTTGTCTTTCTCTTTGTATTTTTAGGTAGGTTAGTCACATTTCTTGACCTTGGAGAGGTGGCCCTCTGTGAGAGATGTCCTATGCCTCCCAGCAGTACACTCCTCTCTTGTCACCCAAGGGCCAGGGTCTGGCTGGTCCCAGTGCAGAGTCTGGCCTATTTTGTGGATTCCTTCCATATGCTTTGGGAGTATTGTTTTCTTATTTCTAGTATCTGCCCCCTGGTGAATGAGGCTGAAATAGAGGCATATGCAGGTTTCCTGGCAGGAGGAATCAGTGTCTGGGTGAAGCTTGGTCCTGGACCTCTGGTGGGTAGGGCCCTGTCTAGAGGTGTTTGTGGCTCAGGAAGTCTGCTGATAGATGGGACTGTGTTCCCACCCAGTATGTTGTTCAGCCTGAGGCTCCCCAGCCCTTAAGCCTACAGGCTGTTGGGTGGGGCTGGGTCTTGGTGCTAATGATCAAATCAAGATGTCAGCCTCCAGGAAAGCTCATGTAGATGAACAGTCCTGGAATGTCCGCCACCAACTTTTATGTCCCCTGGGTGAGCTGCAGTCATCCCCTATCTCCCCAGGAGAACTTCTAAAACCAGCAGGCAGATCTGGCCAGGTCCCTATGCAATCACTGTCTCTGCCCCTGACCCAGTGCATGTGAGATTCCATGCAAGGTTCCCAAGAGAGTTACATCTCTGTCTCCCCTAGTCCCTTGGGGCTCCTGAAGTTAAGCCCCACTGGCCTTCAAAACCAGATGTCCTGGGGTCTCCTTCCAATGCCTGAACCTTGGGCTGGGGAGCCTGACATGGGGCTCAGAACTCTCACTCCTTCCTGTTGTGGTTCCCTCTCTTTGTTTCCACTTGAAGCAGATCCTTTTTGCTGGGCTCTAGTTTTTCTTCTCGATGGCTGTTTAGCAGTCAGTTGTGGTTTTGTTGTAGCCTCAAGGAGAGGTGAGCTCCTGGTCCTGCTACTCCACCATCTTGACTGATACTCTGGAGCTAAAATTTAAACCCAGGTTTGGCCTGAATCGGGAATTTTTTTTTTTTTCAGTTATGTGTCTAGAGTGTCTTTCTGGAAGACAAACTTGTCTATAAATCAAACAGCTAGCTTAAATGGGAAATCAACTTTATTAACATATGTGCATATGGATTAAATGTGTAAAAATAGTAAGGATGGAGAAATAGCTATGCTTATGTTTTCCCAAGTGTTTTCATAAAAAACATTCAACTCTTCAAAATCGTGGAAAGAAATATAGTGAAAAAGAAAATTCTTTAATCACAAATTATATTTGTTTTTATGCTGGAACTGCTCACATGGAGATGATTTTCCAGAGGAGGGAGCAGACAATAAATATGATATTTAAGTAAATTACGTAGTTTGTTAGAAGAAACTGAGGGTGAGGAAGAAAGAAAGGAAGAAAGGAAGGAAGGAAGGAAGAGAAAGAAAGAAAGAAAGAAAGAAAGGAAGAAAGGAAGAAAGGAAGAAAGGAAGAAAGGAAGAGCCGATGAGAGCAATCTGGAACGTGGGAGTAGAGGGAAGGAAGGAGGTCACTAATCAACCTTGGACTTCTCTTTATGTGTAATAATAAACCCCGTCATTGTTTAAGCCAGTTGAGTAGGCATTTTCTCTAATTTGTATTCAAAAGCAGCATAATAGATACACACACCCCAGTGATTAGCTTTTCTGGATATTTTCATTCCTAGTTTCTCTTGAGCATTAGTTATGCTTCTTGGGCATTTCCAGATGCCCCTAGTTTTCTTGAAAAGAAGTAACTAGGGCTATTGTCAATGCTGTGGATATGTCAATGCTTAATGCTTCTGAGGGCAACAATTCTATCTATAATGTGTATCAGTGTATACCCAGCCCCTTTATAGTGCTGGTTATTTAATATATGTGGAATGAATAAATGAAGTTTCCATAATTCTGTTTTTATCATAATGGTACATTAGGCTGATAGCCTCAGGCAGCAGACCAAGGTTAACAGAATGCCTTTTCAATTCCTTTTTTTCCAATTTTGTTTATAAAGGCAAATAACAGTCAGAAGCCATGACTTTTCAAACATCAGTTAGGTTTTTTACTCCAGATGAAGGCTGAAGTTCTTCAGCAACAGTGAATTTAAAAGCATACTTCCCATGCTATTAAGCCCTAAATGTTTAAATCAACTGAAACGATACAGGAAAGAAACAGAATTTACACAGTTAAAAACTGAACATAGATTTTATGCTTGGTTAAATTTTTCTGTCTACCATTTTGAATATCTGCTTCTATCTGTATTAAATAACTGGTTAATTTGCATCCCTCTTTTAAAATTAAAGACCAGCAAATCTCTTGGGTAGCTTGTTCTCCAAGATTGGAAGCTATGTGCTTGGAAGTCTGCCCACTCCAGAGGCTACCATACATAGTTCAGGGTACCAGCCAAGAATAAAAAGAGTAGAAACAGTTTAGACATCCCTCATTAGGGAAATGAACAAATCAACTCTAGCTTATTCATACATTTGAAACATTAAATAACAGTTAAAATAGGTAGATGTACATAAATGACTAAGGTTAACTGTGTTCAGTGAAAAGTAGTACATTTTAAGTGAAAACAAAACAATACTAAAAAAATTGCATGAAAATGATGCATACTAACTTTAGGATTGGGGCTCCTTCTGAGAGAGAGAGGGAGGGAAAGAGAGATTGGCTTTCACTATGTCTATACTTGGACTGCTTCTTTAGAAGTAAAAATTTGAAGTAAATATGGCAAGTATTAACCCCTGTTAATGCCGGGTGATGGGAAATGGTTGGTTGATAATATCATTGTCTGTACTTTATGTTTGAAACAGCTTTTGAAAGTATGTTTTTTAAAAGGGGCACTAATTTCACAATTCTGGAATGGCAAAGATCTATTTTTAAATTAACTCCCCTCTTTTATGATAGTCTAAACTTGTATCAATATTCAAACTTTAAATTTTTTTTTTACTTTAATTGAAGTATAATCAGTTTACAATGCTGTGTCAGTTTCTGGTGTACAGCACAGTGCTTCAGTCATACATGAATATGCATATATTCATTTTCCAAACTTTTAATTTTAAGGTAACTTGGAAAAATTGTCTATATCCTAGTGATTTATAGCAGTGTGGATAAAGGTTATCCTAGAAAGGCCATTTAAAGACAAGAAAATAGTACTTGTAATAAATTTCTCAGACAGTTCTATGCTTACCAAGAACTGCGAGTTATTTAAAAAAGTAATTAAGAATATTTGAAGCATTTTATCCTACAAGGCTGGGTTGTTTGTGAAAGTCTCCCAGCTTGTTACACAGAGAAAGCAGTGTGCCAGCTACATAGATGTTTACTTTTTTAAAAAGCAGAAGCGTGTGAATATTTTGCAATCCAAGGATTTTCTCATGGTTTTATTCGTTCACCTTGACTAAAGTTTCCTGGAGAAGGTGTGTGGGGAAGTGATCTTCTGTCTTTAAATTTATTGGAATCTTAAAAAAAAAATGTTGGAAAGTGACTATATCTTGCCTGAATATATGATAATTTTTTTTTACTTTGGTACTACTATAAAATTAATATTAGGCAGATGAATTTCATAAATCTCTTCAGATTTTAAAACTATATCTTAACTCAGTATACCAGGAAGACTACCATTTACCATATGGGTCCAATAATCTTAAAATTAAAATATATATTTTGAGTCACTTTATGAATAATTTACGGAAGTACAATGGGATAGCTTAATTAGAAACTTAAAAAGAGGTTAACCATAGTAAGCATGGTTTTTATTTCATATTTTTTGAAGGTTTTGAAGCTATTTATATCTGAAATGGGCAATGTTGGTTGAACATAACTAACTGCTCATTGCCTGCCATGCATGAACCTGGAATATATTTATGTTGTAAACAGTGACTCCCGATTTCAAATACATTTCTACTAGAGTCTGGCTTATTACTCAGGTTCTTTCTGTACTTGCATTACCAAAATGCAATACTTTGAAAAAACTTTGTCAATTTTTGGAAGAAGGATGGCAATTATTGGAAAACATTTTAATTTTTAGATTTGTAAGTATGAATTGGAATGACAAGTCCAGTGATTTTTTTCATTTATACATCATTTATTTACTTTCAGTCACCTTTGTGTACAAAGCTGTCTTCAGCATTTTTCAACATAGGAACTAAATTAAGTAAATTGTGGTGGTTAAACATCATAAAAGGTGAAAGAATACTGCCACACCATCCATTTAGCAAAAATAGATGGTCCAGGCTCTTGTAGTAAAATATTGCATGATGAAGCCCTTCCTGTTAAGTAAGTGGATGAGAATGCCGTATTTCTTTGTTGTCCTTAGAAATACATGGTTCACTCATCCATTCCTGAGTTGGAGAAAACTCATTTAGAATATGAACCCAAAGACTGTGGGTCTGAGATTTTGCCCACGTGATCAGTTTCATCACCATGATTAGGATCTAGAGTACTGTCCTCTGACTCTGCATTCACCTTCTCATCATTTTATTAATTGTGAAAATTCTTCTGTTAATGTTCTTCTACTTGCTATAATGGTCAAAGTGAAAAATCCTAAACTCTCAACTGTACTCATTGGAAGCCTTTAAAAAAAGAAAAAAGATTCAAAAGATTATGTCTTTCCAGAATTTTATACCTTGTCGAAAGATGATGTAATACTGAGGGCAATGTGATGTGAAAACTAAAGATGATGTATTATTAGTGATCATTTATTGTAAAATAATTACCTTACATGGAAATAATTGATTTGTGATGGTGATGATCAAATAATTCCTGAAATAATGAAATAGTAAAATATTTCAAAAGACATAGGAAAAAATTAAAATTAAATCACTGAGATCTCATAATGTATCTCAGTTATAAAAGGGTCCAATGGACTCGCATGGGGATTGAAAGATATTATAAATTTTATTCTATTTTTAAAGAGTAAGTTTTCTCTTTATCCCTGGGAGAATATTAAGAAAAACCAAAAGTCATGAAATATCCATCCTTATAAATATTTAGAATTGCTAAACACACACACACACACACACACACACACACACACACACACACTCAAACTAAAATTTTGTCCAGTGGACCCAGATGGTATCTCTAGGGTTAACAGTCATAAAACATTTTCAGTTAAAGTTATGGGAAAAAGAAGTATTTCTTAAAGAACTAAAAACTTTACAAAGGCCAAGTGTTGATCAGTCTAGGTCCCAGGGGCAGAGTTCCCTGCTCATGTTTTCTTTGTGGGAAGTGCCCCTCTAACAAAAGGCTGGACAAGTGTGGCTATTTTTGTTCTCAGAGATCCTAACACTCAAGCCACAGATAATTGGTCCAGGGGTAGACAGTTGACCCAAGTAGTGAATATGAATTCCTCTTTTACCAGATTTTGAATCAGAAGAAACAAACAAGGGACACCAGAGTCAAAGGGCTAAGTCAGAGTCAACAGCACCACGGAGCCCAAAGTCTCCAGCAAAACCAAACTGCCAAGAGGCAGGAAAGACGACATCTTCAGAGAAGCTAAGGTACAGACGGAACGAAGCAGATGTGCAGAATCCAGACAACGTGGCCTAGTGCGGGGGAGGCTGACCACACCTGGCTGAACTGCCTGCAGTTTGCATTGTTCATATTCTTGATAACAACACACTGTAAGTCAGAATCGGCTTTCTGTTTCTTAGAAACAAGAAATCCCTAAAACAGAACTTAGTGCCAGGAATAGGATTGTAAGTAACTGGCTCTGAGTGTAAAGTATAGGACTAGCTGTGGAGTCAGGACAGAGAGATGGGGTAAAGGCAGGGGTGACAGAGGATTCCTGATTCCACGGAAAACAGGTGGCACACAGGTAAGAGATGCCAAAATAGCTGAACCCACTGCCTGAAGTCTCTCAGGCCAAACCACATGCCACTGAAGAAGGCAAGGCTTCAGCTTTGAAAGTTATCAAATGTTGAAATGTAGGAATGTGTTAATTCCCTGTGGACATAATTAAAATTCAGTGGCAGTGAGTTTTCTATACCAGGTGTTCTGACTGAAAGGCGATAGGGAAAAGCAGGAAGTTACATATCCATGTTTCATAAAGGGAATTCTTTTCTGCTGAGATTGTTGAAGATAAGGTCCAGATATTATTTATGAATTTGGAAAAGCTCAGGGCTCAGGAGCCTAGCAATTAAAAGGACGACAGCTGGCAATAGTTAGAACAGTTTGGGAAGCTTAGCCCTTTTCCACAGGATGAACATGCTTATCAGCCCCACCCCCACCCAACCCCCAATTCCCAGCCCCTAGTAAAACACTTCCCTAGATTGGAATGTAACCTGTGGAGGGGAGGGATTTTTAAGAGCAGACTAGGGAACAAGTGCTTCCTGTCCTGCAGTCCTCTTTCCAGTCACATTTCCTCCTTTATTCTCTTCAGGACAGAGCCATTAAGAATAATGGGGTCTAAGAAGAGCTAAATAACAAAAACCCTGAAGGAATGGTCATTAGGTGGCCTGATGATTAAGGGAGCAAGCTGACCTCCCCAGACATTCCTGGCATCACCTTTTGGTCAATGATGCACTCAAGAAAGACGATGATTGAAAGCCCACTAAAATTCTGGGTAGTTATCACCAGAAGAACCTTGGTCTTAAACAAGCACCTATACCTACTGATACCAACATGGTGTTGAGTCCTGGCCTCTTCTGGAGGCTCCGACTCAAGTAGAAAACGATGCTGGCACCAGACAATACTTACTGGAGACAGGAGGACTCTCTGATGTCCTTCAGAAGAGTAGGTTTGAAAGATAATGGAAAAAGAAAATCCTTCTAATGGCCAGATCCTAGGACTGTCCGACATGACTTAGGAACTTATTCTACTGCTAAGAGTCAAGAAACAGACTCATGGCATTTATTTAGGGGCAGACCAGTGAGTGACCAGTGTATGATCCTGTTTTCTAGCTTTTTTCCCCACCTCTAAGTTGTCCTTCTGTTCTAATCGATCACTTTTGTTGACGTTTTTCTGATTGTGTTGCTGGTGTGATGGTAGTAAAATGTGCCATTAAACCCAGAGAAGGTCATTTCTGGCAGGATGTTGATAATAAGGACCAGATAGACTGAAGAGCAGGCATTTTTTGTTGTACCTATAATACTGGGTCACATTAAGCAAGATTAAATATGGCAGTAGTAGTTAGCCCACAACCAGTTCTTGGAAATGATAAAAAAAAAAGTCTCCATTGTTTACTAGGTGACCCCAATCTTCAAGGCTTCCACAAATGGTTGTGCAAGATTGTGTGTACAATGCATATTTCTATGAAGAGGTCCTGCCCCATCATCCTGACCACAACTGATTGAGACTCTGATGACACTGAGATTCAGCCTCTGAAGGACTTTGAACTATGAGATACAAAGACAGGTAAGCCATGGTCAATGGAGTTGTCAGATTCCATAGAGCTGGGTTCAGAATGTGCGCCATGGAAGCTCAAAGGCATGAACAAGCCCAAGTGATGGAGGCAGGGCCAAATGTCACCCATTTGGGGAAGCAGGAATGAAGAAGCCTTCAGAGAAATCAGTTCACAGAGAGAAAATAAAGCAGATGCATACAGGATTATGTGTAAGAGAAAAAACGAGGAAGAGGAAGACAGAGGGAAAGAGACAGAGGGAGAGGAAAAGCAGAAAACGAGGTAGGGGACAGAGACATAATTAGAGCTAGAGGCAGCTAGGGACATAAAGGAAAAGATGAATTGCTGGTGACTTTCTGGATACCAAAATGTCTAGCTATACTTCCTGCAATTAGATTCCAGATTTCTGATGTTTTTCAACAACTCTCCTTTACGAGTTATTTTTGGGTAGGTTTCTGATTCTTTCAGCCAAACAATTGTTGAGCCAAACATCTGCTCCTTGACTGCAGCTGCTTTAAAAAAATTTTATTGAAGTATATTGGATTTACAATATTGTTTCAGGAGTACAACATAGTGATTCAGTATTTTTGCAGATTATATTCCATTATAGGTTATTATAACATAATGGGTATAATTCCATTATGCAGTAAATCCTTATTGCTTATCTTATAGATAGTAGTTTGTATCTGTTAATCCCGTACCAGTAGTTTGCATCTGTCCCTCCCCAATTCCCTCTCACCTTTGATAACCACAAGTTTGTTTTCTTTGTCTGAGTCTGTTTTGCATATACATTCATTTGTATTACTTTAGATTCCACATGTAAGTGATGTCATACAGAATTTGTCTTTCTCTGCCTGGCTTACTTCACTAAGCATAATATCCTCTAGGTCCACCCCCATTGCTACAAATGGCAGTTACATCTTTTTTTTCTGGCTAAGTAATATTCTATTGTGTGTATATATTTACATACTGTACATACACACAATGGAATGTATATACATCTCACATCTTCTTTATCCATTCATCTGTTAATGGGCACTTAGATTGCGTCCCTGTCTTGGCTTTTGTAAACAGTGCTGCTATGAACATCAGGATGAATCTGCCTTTTTAAATTAGTGTTTTTGTTTTTTCTGGATACACACCCAGGAGTGGAATTGCTGAATTATATGGTAACTTTATCTTTAATGTTTTTAAGGAAACTCCATAGTGGCTGCACTAATTTATAATCCCACCAACGGTGTATGAGGGTTCCCTTTTCTCTGCATCCTCGCCAACATTTGTTACTTGTGTTCTTTTTGATGATGGCCCTTCTGACAGGTGTGAGATGATATCTCATTGTGGTTCTGATTTGCATTTCTCTAATAATTAGTGATGTTGAGCATCTTTTCATGTGCCTGTTGGCCATCTGCATTTCCTCTTTGGAGAAATGTCTATTCAGTTCTGCCCATTTTTTAATCAGGTTGTTTGTTTTTTTTGATGTTGAGTTGTATGAGCTGTTTGTCTATTTTGAATATTAACCCCTTGTCAGTCACATCATTTGCAAATATTTTCTCCCATTCCATAGGTTGTCTTTGTTTTGTTGGTTTCCTTTGCTTTGCAAAAGCTTTGAAGTTTAATTAGGTCCTATTTGTTTATTTTTGCTTTTCTTTTGTCTTGGAGACTGATCCAAGAAAATATTGCCATGATTTATGGCAGAGTGCCTCACCTCTGTTCTTGGCGTTTTATGATTCATGTCATACATTTAGGCTTTCTAACCATTTTGAGTTTTTGTATGTGGTGTTAGAGAATGTTCTAATTTCAGTCTTTTACTTGTACCTGTTCAGTTTTCCCAGCACCACTTGTTGAAGAGACTGTCTTTTCTCCATTGTATATTCTTGCCTTGCTTGGTTGTAGATTAATTGATCGTATATGTTTGGGTAGTAGGTGCATCTTTTAAATGTTTAATTTGCAACTATGGAAATATATGTTCTCAAGGGAGAGGGATTATGTTGTAACAACTACTTTCCAAAGACAGACTTGGTTTTACAATACAGTAGTAATAATGAATAATAATAATAGCTAACATTTACTGAGTGTTTCCCTTAGGCCAGTTTTAAAGCTGTACGTGCATGATGTCGCCTATTGTTCATGACGGCTCTTATCATTCCCACTTTGCAGGTAAGGAAATTAAGGCACAAAGAGATTAAGGGGACACGATCTACTAGATTAAAACTGACACTTGGAAAAAGTATATACATTTATTTAAAAATCACTATTTTTATTGAATGCCTATTATGTACAAAGTACAGATTTAAACTAAAACTGGTTAACATAAATGTTACAAATATAAAGCCTTCTTAAGTATCACTATTCAAAGTAAATCTTCCTTTCTGTGGTAAACACACAAAAAGATGTACTTTCAAATATAACCTCCTTTAAAACAGAAGGGACTAAATTCTGACAATGCTATTTTCAATGCATTAACTATTTCAAAGTACACTGGAATATATGAAGACTGCTTGCTACAAAGTGAACTCACATGAAAATAAACCTTGATTTCAGAGGTAAGTCTACACTGATAAACACATATCCACTTAACTAATTACAGTGTAAGGTGCACACATGTATCTAAAAAAGTAAAGTGACAAGAAAGAGGACTTTTTCATGGAAGGTGATGAGTTGCCATGGATTCTGCTTCTCTTGATTTTCTGAGCAGGGCTTGTCTGAGGGCACTAATTTTCTCATCAAGTTCAGCCAGTGAATAGTTCTGCTGTAAATAATAACACAAATTGCTGAATAAGACTCTTTAGTATCTTAATGCAGACAAAATACTAAATGTACTATAAATATGAGAAAAAGATATTTACCATGTTTTTGGATATTTTATATGAGAATAATTTTTAAATTGAACTATTTATGTTGACCTTGTTATTTTATGCCTTTAAACTTACAGTCAACTATTTCTGACTTTCCATTTTTCTAATGACTAAGCCTGGACCTTTTTATATACTCTGAAAGCATTGTAAAAACAATTTTTTTTCAACTGACTGTTCTTTTTAGAATTTGTTTAACTGCTTAAATTTTGATAGATTAACCGTAATTAACTATCTCCTGGAAAAAAACAAGTAGAGTGGGATCAAGATTATGGAGAAAGACGCTGTGGAGCGCAAGTCCCCACACAAACACATCAAAAATATATCCACATGTGGAACAATTCTCATTGGAAACTGGCAGAAGAACTACACGACCAAAGCTACAAGATCTCCACAAAACCAAGTAAGATAAGGAAAAAAAGGCATTGGGTTGGGACTTGTGCCCTGAGGGGGATCTGTAAGGAAGAAGGCCTGCATGGGCAGACCCTGGCACTGGGGGGCGAGCAGGCTGAGCCACAACCTGGGAATTCCACTCCTGGGGTCCTGCACAGAGGGGACAAGCCCCCTTGCCTGCTGGGAAATCCACTGGGACAGACGCAAGGGCTGGAGAAGCCTAGACTCTACTCGGGAGAAGTGTGTGTGCTGGCTTTCCGACAGCCTCGCACTGGCAGATGCCGCCTCACTACACTTCCCACTCCAAAGGGGGGAGCACCACAGCCGGGGTGGTCTGGGCCTATCAAGCACTGGGAAAAGACTGTCTAGCTCTGCAGAGACGACCAGGGTGCCTGAGGTGTGATCCGGGCGGAGCCACAGTGGTTTGTGCCCCAGCACACCCACTCCACACCACAGCTTAGTGCTAGATCTGGGGAAGAAACGTCCCGGGGGAAGAAGTCCACAGAGGCAGCCACAACAGCCCTGCCTCCTCCATGACACACCTTGCACTGCCTCTGAGCTGGACCACGGACACCCACACAGGCAGTGCGTACATAGAGCCTGTGACCGCAGCGGCCTCACTGCTTCAGGCTTCAGCAATCACCTCCTTTGGGGCAGGGTACATACTCAAGAGCAAAGAAGCCTGACTGCATCTGACCCTCTCTGACCCTCAGGGCTTCTACGCCAACAACTCGGGAGCAGACCCACCCCTGACAGGGAGGCAACAGCTACAAAGCAGAGAGGAAGCTCCGCCTCACACCCTGCAGAGGTTTTAGATACCAACACCAACCACGTCCCTATCAAGGGGATGACCGGCAACACACCCAGAGGAGAGACGTCATCCATACCAGAACCAGCCCTTGCCCCTAAGAGCTGGACACAGAATCTACACAGGGGAGCTCCTACATAGAAACACCCTTTCAAGACCACAGTAGACAACTTTATCTCTATGAATTTAGGAGAAACAGTTACCTGAGATGAAAAGGCAGAAGAATCTGCTCCCAATTAAAAGAACAGGATAAATCAGGGATTTCCAGTCAAGATGGAAGGCCCACGAGCTCGCCTCTCCTCACGACTACAATGAAACCACAACTGACTGCAAAACCACCATCAAAAAAAAAGACTGGAACCTAAAAAACATCTTCAACTGGAAACGTAAAGCGGGAACCACAGAAGGAAGGTAGGAGGGGCGTGCTCGCGGTACAGGCAGGCCCCATACCCCCGGGCGGGTGACCCACAAGCTGAATAATTAAGCCGCAGAGGCCCTCCCCCAGGAGTGAGAGCTCTAAGCTCCACCTCAGGCTCCCTAGCCCAGGGTTCTAGCATTGGGAGGAGGAGACCCCAGGATATCTGGTTTTGAAGGCCAGCGGGGCTTAGCTCCAGGAGCCCCACAGGACTGGGGGATACAGAGACTTCATTCATTTGGGGACTGTACACAGAAACTCACGTGTGCCAGGTCCAAGGGCAGAGGCAGTGATTTCATAGGAACCTGGACCAGGCCTGCCTGCTGCTTTTGGAGGGTCTCCTGGGGACATGGGGGGCGGCTGCAGCTTACCTAGGGGACATAAAAGCTGGTGGCAGACATTCAGGGAGTGTTCATCTACATGAACTTTCCTGGAGGCTCACATCTTGATTGGATCATTAGCACCAAGACCTAGCCCCACCCAACAGCCTGTAGGGAAGCCTCAGGCCAAACAGCATACAAGGTGGGAACACAGCCCCACCCATCAGCAGACTTCCTAAGCCACAAAGGCCTCTAGACAGAGCCCTACCCACCAGAGGTCCAGGACCAAGCTTCACCCAGCAGTAGGCAGGCATCGGCTCCTCCTGCCAGGAAACCTGCATAAGCCTCTAGTCCAGCCTCACCCACCAGGGGCAGATACCAGAAATAAGAAAACAATCCCAGAGCCTGTGGAAGGAATCCACAAACACAGGCCAGACTCTACATTGGGACCAGCAGGAGCCTGGCCCTTGGGTGACAAGAGAGGAGTGTACTGCTGGGAGGCATAGGACATCTCCCACAGAGGGCCACCTCTCCAAGGTCTAGAAATGTTAACTAACCTACCTAACAATAAAAATAGAAAGATAAACAATGTGAGGTGGCCGAGGAATATCTCCCAGGCCAAGGCACAAGATACAATCCCAGAAGGAGAAAGAAGTGATAAGGAGATAGGCAATTACCTGAGAGTTTAAAGTAATGATGGCAAAGGTGTTCAGAGAACTCAAAAAAAGTATAGCTACAGAGAGTGAAGTGTTTAGCAAAGAGCTGGGAAATATAAAGAACACCCAAACAGAGCTGAAGAATAAAAGAAGGAACCAAGAATAGACTAAATGAGGCAGAAGAATGGATTAGTGAGCTAGAAGGCAGATTAGTGGAAATCACTACTGCAGAACAGAAAAAAATAATGAAAAGAAGTGTGGACAGTTTACGAGAGCTCTGGGACAACAGGAAGTGCACTAATACTCACATTACAGGGCTCCCAGAAAGAGAAGAGAGAAAGGACCTGAGAAAACTTTTGCAGAGATAATAACTAAAAACTTCCCCAACTTGGGAAAGGACACACTCACCCAAGTCCAGGAATTGCAGAGTTCCACACAGGATCAACCCAAGGAGGAACCCACCAAGGCACATAATAATCAAATTGACAAAGATTAAGGTTAAGGAGAAAATATTAAAATTAGCAAGAGAAAAATAACATAAGGGAACTCCCATAAGATTATCAGCTGATTTTTCAACAGAAACTTTGCAAGCCAGAAGGGAGGGGCATGATATATTTAATATGATGAAAGGGGAAAACTTACAACCAAGAATACTCTATCCAGCAAGGCTCTCATTCAGATTTGATGGAGAAATCAAAAGCTTCACAGATAAACAAAAGCTGAAAGAATTCAGCACCACCAAACCAGCTTTATAACAAATGTTAAACGAACTTCTCTAGTCATCAAAACATAAAAGAGAACAAGCAGACAGACGGAAAAAAAAAAACCTACAAAAGATTGCTTTGGTAATTCGGGTCCTTTTATGGTTCCACATACGTTTTGGAATTGTTTTGTCCTAGTTCTGTGAAAAGTATCATGAGTATTTTGGCAGGGGTTGCACTGGATCTGTAGATTGCTTTAGGTAGTATGGCCATTTTGATAATGTTGATTCTTCCAATCCAAGAGCACAAGGTGTCTTTCCATTTCTTTGTATCATCTTCAATTTCCCTCAGTGTTTTACAGTTTTCAGAGTATAGGTAACCTCCTTGGTTAAGTTTATATCTAGGTATTTTGTTGTTTTTGATACAATGGAAATGTTTATGCCGTTTATAAAATTCACTTTTTTTTTCCATTTAAAAAAACCCAGAATGAAGGGCCATAAATGGCAAAATATCCTTTCTTATGAGTGAGTTCTATTCCACTACGTATTTATGCTGCCTCTTCTTTATCCATTCATCTATTGATGTGCACTTAGGATGCTTCCATATCTCAGCAATTATGTTACTGTTAATAGTGGGGTGTAAGTATCTTTTTGAAGTATTTATTTTGTGGTTGGCTTTATTCCTTTGATAACTATGTAAGCTTAAAAAGCTAAAGTTCTAAACGTTCTTAGAAACAATGTATAGTACATATATGTAATTTTTAAAAATGTGCAGTATATTGTATATGTTCAAATTGTAACAATTCTACCTAAAACTGAAAACTGAAAAAAGACAAATCACCTGAAAGAATAAGTAAAACATGAGTTCACCAGTCTATTAGACCCTGAGATCAAAAAGATGGTAATAAAAATGCTAACTGAATTAAAGGATAATTAATAGAAATGCAGATCACTGGAAAAAGGAACTAAAAACTGTAAATCAAAACAAGACAACCCAACAGACAGTGCAATTGCTGAGATAAAAACCAATCTAAAAGCAATGAATAGCAGACTAAATGACACAAAAGAATGAGTTAGTGGCCTGGAAGACAGATCAAGACAAACCCAAACAGATCCACACCAAGACATGTCATAACTAAAATGGCAAAAGTGAACGCTAAAGGGAGGATTCTAAAGGCAGCAAGAGAGTCAGTCACAAGGGAACCCACATAAGGCTATCAGCTGATTACAGAAACTTTGCAGGCCAGAAAAGAGTGGCATGATACATTCAAAGTCCTGAAAGGGGGGTAAAACAATCCACAACCTAGAATACTCTACCCAGGAAGATTATCATTTAGAATAGAAGGCGAGATAAAGCTTTCTCAGAAAAGCAAACACTAAAGTAATTCAGCACTACTCAACCTACTCTAAAAGAATTATTGAAGGCTCTTCTCTAAATAAGGAAAAAATCACAACCTAACCTACCACCTAAAATAATTAGAAAATTATCAAGAAAACCAAGAGCTGTATTTTTTTTAAAGATAAAGTCAACAAACCTCTAGCCAGGTCCACCAAGAAGAGAGGACCCAAATAAACAAAATAAGAAACACAATTTGAACACACTGATCACTAGAAGTGAAACAGATTCTGTAATCAGAAAAACTCCCTGCAAAGGAAAGTCCAAGCCTGGATGGCTTCCCTGGGGAATTCTACGAAACATACAAAGAAGAACTTACACCTATCCTTCTCAAACTATTTCAAAAAACTGAAGAGGAAGGAACACTCCCAAATTCATTCTGGGCCACCATCACCCTGATACCAAAACCAGAAAAAGACACTACAAAAAAAAAAAAAAAAAACCAAACTATAGGCCAATTATCTTTGATGAATACAGATGCAAAAATCCTCAATAACATTAGCAAACTGAATCCAACAATACCTTAGAAGGATCATACGCTATGATCAAGTGGGATTCATTCCAGGGTCACAAGGACAGTCCAACATATGCAAATCAATGTGATACACTACATTAACAAAAGACAAAAAACACATGATCATCTCAATAGATGCAGAAAAAGCACTTGACAAAATTCAACATCCATTCATGGTAAAAACTCTCACCAAAGTGAAAATATCTCAACATAATAAAGGCTATTTACAACAAACCCACAGCCAAAATAATACTCAACAGTTTAAAGCTGAAAGCCTAACTGCTAAATTCAAGAACCAGACAAGGATGCTCAGTTTTACCACTTCCATTCAACACAGTATTGGAAGTCCCAGCACAGCCGCCAGTCAAGAGAAAGAAAGAAAAAGTATCTAAATTGGAGGGGAAGGGATAAAACTGTCAATAATTGCAAATGACATGGTTATATAGAGAGACCTGAAGTCTTTAAAACACAGAAACTATTAGAATACATGGATTCAGCAAGGTAACAGGATACAAGATTAATAAGCAGAAGTCTATTGCATTTCTTTACACTAATAATGAAATATCAGGAAAAGAAAATTTTTTAAAGTCTTGTTTAAAATTGTATCAAACAAACAAAAGCACCTAGGAATAAACTTAACCAAGGAGGTGAAAGACTATACAAAAACTGATAAAGGAGACTGACGGTGATTCAAAAGAAATGGAAAGGCACCCGGTGCTCTTGGACTGGAAGAATTAATATTGTTAAAATGGTCATACTACCCAAAGCAATCTACAGATTTAATGCAATAGCTATCTAAATACCTATGACTTTTTTTTTTTTAAACAGAACTAGAACAATTAACCCTAAATAACCCTAAAAGTTATATGGAACCACAAAAGACCTAGAACTGCCAAAGCAATCCTGAAGAAAGAGAACAAAGCTGGAGGTATAACCCTTCCAGACTTCAAACTGTACTCCAAAGCTAGGGTAATCAAAGCAGCATGGTACTGGCACAAAAACAGACAGCCCCCAAATAACCCACACATCTATAGTCAACTCATCTACAACAAAGGAGCCAATATACAATAGAGAAAAGACACTCTTGAACAAGTGGTGTTGGGAAAGCTGGATAACAGCATGTAAATCAAATCACTCCCTCATACCATATACAAAAAACCTCAAATTAGTTCAAAGACCTAATTATATGAACATGATAGCATAGAACTCCTAGAAGAGAACATAGGCAAAACATTTTCAGACATAAATCACAGCAAGATTTTCTTAGATCCGTCTTCCGAGGCAAAAGCAAAAATAAACAAATATGACCTGATCAAACTTAAAAGGCTCAGCACAGCAAAGGAAACCACTGACAAAACGAAAAGACAACTTACGGAATGGAAGAAAATTTTTGTCAACAATGCATCACCAAGGGGTTCTTGATTTAGATGCTACTAGTGGTGTCTGCAAAAGGTGCGGGGATGAGATTTAAAGTACTTGAGCATTTATTATTTGTCAGCGTTTTGTAACTGATACTTTCTTCTATAGTTAACTTCTGGATGAAGACTTTAACATTTATTTGGTCCATCTGAGTCATGCCATGCCCTTGAAATAAAATTATTTCTCTAATTCAACACATTAACTTATGTTGCTCCCCCCTTTTTTTAGTTCTAAATCCCAGGGTATGACCTAAAAGCAACCATAGAAGAAACTTTTATTAATAAGAAAGGTATAAAACCAATCACACTATTTCAGAAACCAAAATGAAAACGTAGTAACTTACTTGAGGTGGTTGAACTTTTCTTCTTTTTCCAGAAAAATTCTAGATTAAAAGTAGAAAAAAAAAAAAAAGTGATCAGTGCTGAGAAACACCTAAACAATTTTCCTTTATAGACTGGTGAACAAAATAAGGAAAAACCCTGGTAGAAACAAAGCCCACAAACTCACCGACCAGTATCTGTAAGTGGTATCTGCCTTCTTTTACTTTAGAAGTTATCCTCCGAAGATGATATTAAAAGTGCACAGTAATAACATCACAGCAACATGATTGTCCCTGGCTACACACACTTTCCCATTTATTTCCAGCTTCTGATGAAGCTGAGTGATTATGGGGATGCTCTGAGGATTTTCTACTTAGTTTCCCTTCTTAGAACATTTCCATCCCAGGACACTGAACAAGTGAAGCAGCAACAGACAGAGGAACACTGAATGAGGAATACCAGGCAAAGGGATGAACACACACACACACAGCCTTGACTGACTGCAGTGGACACGGTGGTTGTCTCAGTGAGCAGCTATCCACTGCTCCTCCCTGTGAGGGGGGGTCGCATCCACTGATCCACCCCACCCGTCTTGTCAGTTACCAGAATGGGCACAGGCCCAATTCTGGCCAATGACTAAGGAGAGGTCCACTAGGGAGCATGGGGAGAGCTTCTGGGAAAAACTTCCTCACTTCTCAGAGAAAGCCCTGAAAGGAGGCTGTTCTGGACACCGCTGTCACCTGGACAGGACACCCGAAAGCACAGCAGCTCTCTTACCATCTGCCTGAGGAAAAAGCCAGCACGAAGCAGAGCTGAGGGGAAAGAGCCCAATTCTTTGACAATCATGATCTAGCACAATAAATCAATTAACCCTGCAGACTGTATTCCTGTTGAACCCATTTTATAAGATTATTTCCACACTGTTTAAGCCAGTTTGAGTTTAAATATCTACTACCTGAAACAGATAACAAACATTCTCACCCACACACTACTGTGTTTTTTAAAACCCTGATCTAGTGAATTATTTCTTGACTTTGTTCTTAGTTTCACAGAACCACAGCTCCTGAATGGTAAATGAGTATACTAGTACATTTGACACTGCAACGTAGGTGGCATGTTTTCCTCATGAACACTTCTTACTCATGAGATTTAGAAGAAAAGGCAAAAATTCTCATCTTTCTTTGTGTCAAAAGCTGCTTTCAAAGAATTCTGAGGTACGCCTCTCACCAGGAGCGTTAGTAAGCGGGAAACCAGTGAGTGCTGGAACTGCTCAGTATGCAGGGGGTGCTGATGTAAACGTGCTCCTTCCTTTGCCAAACGGAGCTAGGCACCTGCGGTGGGGCCTATGGGCAGGTAAGGGCTTAGTCTCCTACCCTCCTAAGAAGTGGCTTTTTACCTTGATGAAAATACACTTCCTCTTGTTTTCCTAACAGCTTAACCTGTAAAATACGGACAGTTTCCATGTCAGCGAACAATCAATCACTGAATTATGAAACCAAAGTGAGAAGTATCAGATCAAGGACATTAGTGGGTCAATGACTCAAAAACAGTAAAATGTGGCTTTGGGGACTTGTTTTAGGTCTGAGCCAAACAGCTGACAAGCAGAGCACTTAAAACATACCTGCTGTGGGTGCACTGGACTAGCTTTAACTTTTTTTTTTCTTAAGGTACAAGGAGCTCTCAGTGTAAAAGGTAGAAATTTGAATGTTTTAGTACCTGAGAGGAAATATTTAGCACAGCACACTAAATAAACAGCTAGACAGAGATAATTCAAAATTGTCTTTACTTTCCCATTGTGTCACCTTAGAAGGTAATTTATAGTTACCCTTATAATGCCCGTGTCTCGAAGGTTATTAAACACATGTACGCAGAGGTCCAGGGAACCCAAGCTCTAAGGAAACCCAGTGATAAAGCCTCTTCCATGACCAACCTTCCTTACTTCTAACCAGTTGTGAAGAGTTACAGGGCAAGTGCCTTTAACATTTCTTCTCTTCTAGTCCCGCTGCCCTGATGCAGACTTTCATTTCTCCCTGGTATGGACAAAGGTACGTTTCCTAAGCTACTTTCCTTGACTCCAACCCTCTCTCCAACTCGCAACTTCCCAATGCCACCAGACAGGAACCAAAAATTCAGGTTTCTCTTTCTCAAAACCTTAATTGTGCTCCAGTGACAATGGAATTGCAAACTGGCTACTGTGACCTTCAGGCCCTCCAAAATGTGTTTGCAATTTTCCAGCTGGATCCATTTGTCTACCTCATGCTATAGGCCGACCATCACCTTCACAAATGCACAACCTGCGTGCGTGAAGTTGACGTGGCCTCCAACGCTCTCTTCTCACCATGCTTCTCTTTAAAACCAGGACTTACCGTTACAGACTAGAGTTAAGATACCACCTAGTCAGTACTTTGGAACAAAGTTAACATACCTTTAAAAGTCCAATAATTAACTTATCAGCCAATCCTATCCATTCATTCGCATATTTATTCAACGCCTACTACACTCTGTGTTCAAAGATGAACAAGACAGTTCCTGCCATTCAGAGGCTGAAAATATAGTGTGAAAAATAGTTGTGTAAACATATAATTGTAAATGAGAAATGCTATAAAATGAACAAAGTACTGTGGAAATATACTTGTGAAGTATATTATACTTACCGTTTTCAAGGGTTATAAGTTTAAAATCAGTAATTCTCTGTAAATACTCAAAGACTGTTATCTTTTAAATGGTCTGTTAAACAATGCCCTTGAAGAATTTTAAAACATTACCACATTCAAATCTTTCCATGTTGCATGTGAAGCATAAAGATCTTTAGAACTATTACATGTAAAAGTGCAACAAATACTAGTCTTTCTTGTAATCCTGTTTTATGTACATCAACTTGTTTTGGAGTTTTATATCTGTTTCATAAATGGAAAGAATTTTACATCTAGTTCTGTTTTATGAACAGAGTACAATTTTATAACTTTTTTCTGTTTCCCTTTTCACATGCTGTGCTTCAAGGTCACCCATGATAATCAATCTCTAGCCAACTGTGTTTAGAACTCATTTACATGTGAACCTGAATTAAACACATTGCAGCTAAAAACTTTTCAGAAGTTCAATTTCTAACAAAAGTCAAATTCTTAAGAAATTTAATGATCTCAACTTTCCCTTTCTAACTTCAAATACTTTAAACTTCTGGGGACAGCATTTAAGGTCTTGTACAATCTGTTTCTATCTCTTTAACCAAACATCTAAACATTCTGTCCTGTGTATAAATGGATCTCCCGAAACAAGATTATGATTTGAAGTGCTTGTTCTTTTGTTAACTAAATTTAGTAAGATGTATGTTAAGCTTTTGTAAATCAGAATCAGAGAGCAAAGATTAACGATGGAGCAAAGTCTCACTAATACTATGATACTCTCTTGTAAGATCAGTTCTTTTGTTAACAAGAGTTATATTAATGAGGTATGAAATTGTCCTAGAAAAAAAATAACCTGCCTAGGGATTTCTAATGAAGAAATGAGAAAAAAGCTTATGGCAGACTGGTGCAGGAAAAGGCATAAAATCTTTATGAAGTTTTCTAGGAAGACACAAAGAATAATCCTAAAAGTGGAAAGAACTTTGTAATTATGTAGAACCACCAACAAACCTTCTACAATGAGAGAAGGCCACAGGAATTGTGTGACTTGTCCATGTTTATACCGCTACTTCATAGATGGTTTCTGAAACTAAATGAAGGTTCGTATTCACTGAGTTTTACCACGTGCTAGACAGTGTGCAGAGTGCTGACTGGCATTATCTTATTTAGTCCTTGCTTCAGCCCTCAGTACTTTAATAAACCTCATTTCATATTTAAGGGAAGTAAAAGGGAAATATTTCTTTTTTCTATCTCACTCAAATCCCAATTTACTTTGGAAAGACTGCTGTTACTCCAAAAATTCTAAATATATTTTCACCAGTGACTTATAATGATTCATGTTAACTGAGCTATTTTACATATTTCAGAAATAAGTTTTAGTATAATTTTCACTAAAAATGTAGTCAATTTTAAATTTTTGCTCACTTTTACACGACTTTAGTTCTTTCTAATATGGCACTGCTTTAAAATAAACATTAAACCCCAGGAAAGGCAGGTGTCATGTATAATCACCCCAGAAGACGGCAGAAAACAACACAGTGAGCTCAGGATTGCCTGTCTGAAACACACTGATAGGACAAAGAGGATACTTATCAGCACAGATTGTTTTTAATGTCCTTGGAAAAAGAATGAATGAATAAATAAATGCATGCTAGTGTTGAGGAATTAAGCAAATATAGACTAGTCTTCCAAAAAGTCTGGTGGTTAGGATAAAGAAAAAGGTTGGGTGGCAGATTGAGGTGCGTGCTGGTTTGGTATAGGGGAGAGATGGAACTGTGTATGAGCTCAGGGAAGGAGTCTGTGGAGAGGGAGGGATTAAAGAGACAGAAGGGATAAATGACAGCCAGGTCCCAGAGGAAGCCTTAGCTTTATAAGAGAGCAAGTTCAGAGTGACAGTTTTCACCACTATTCAGGCTGATTTACTATGCCACGGAAATGGCCTAAGTTTGAGTACTTGGGTAATGTACAATAAAAGTACCCCTTTTTAAGAAATTAAGAGTCTATAAAACAATATTCAGAATCACAATCTTTAAAGAACTAGGTAACTCTCTACAAAGAACTATGTTCATTCATCACTGAATTATTAAAAGTCTTTTGCACACAGCAGATCAATGAGTGAATTGTTAAATGATGAATAATCCTAAAATAGCATTAATTTCTTAAAGACATTTATACTTACTACAGATTGAAAATATTCAGGAGAGATGCCTTCCAACTCAAGGATTTTATCTTCAAGTTTTTTAATTCTCTGATAAATGTCTCTTGGCACTGGACCGCCTAATACATTAAAAAAAAAATCCGAGGTATGATTAGTTAATTCTTCTTACAACTTTTCTTCTTAAAATACCATGCGAAGACATGTATGCAAAAGAATGGGAAATAATTTAAATTTAAGAAAATACATTAACAAAAGTAAAACAGAGTGAAATCTTTAGCTCACATTTTCATACTATACACTAAGGGGATATATTACTATCTACACCTCTCCCCCACCTCCATTTATGCTTCTTACGTTGCTAGGAGTTTTGTTTTATGTTAAATTCATTTTACAAGACTGAATAGTTCCTGTATAGAACAACTTGTATTTCTGATAGGCTCTGACAGTTACTTAGGAGGAGAAAAATGCATTTTGACAACTGATAATTCAATTCAGTGGCTGCAATATGTCTTATCATTTTCTTCAACTTTTATTTCTCCTTATGTGCCATATTTTCTCCTTTAACCTAGAAGAACATTAAAAAACATATGGTAAAGCTCCTTTACCATAATTCTTAACAAACAAACCTTCTAGGGAGTGGAGCGGTAAAATTAAGGTTACTCAAATTTCCAGGTTATTATTATACCCCAAATCCTTTACATTTCTCAGCACCTCCGATGTAAACATTATGGTCCAGACCACCACCCTCTCTCCCTGGATTATCACAACCTCCAAATTGGTCTCCCTGTTTCTGCCTTGCACCCAGAGTCTACTTGCAACACAGCTGCCAATGATCCTTTAAAAATGTAATTCAGATAGTGTTAACTTCTCTGCTCAAAACCTTCCAATACCTTCGCGTCTCACTCAGATTAAAAACCAAAGCCTTTACAATAGTCTACAAGGTCCTACACAATTTGGACACTCTCCCCAAATTCGTATCATTCCAGTCACTTGATTCCTTTCTTCTGTTACTCAACTAGGCTACGCACCCTCACAGCTTTAGCGCTCATGTTTCCCTCCACCTCCACATTCAAAAGGCTTGCTCTCGCCAGCTTCAGGTCTTGACTCAGAAGTTACCTTATCAGTAAGGCCTTCTCTGACCACCCTTTAAAAAATACCAGTGCTACCACCTCCCCCTACCCGGCACTCCCGTATAACCTCTTCCCCTTTTTTTTGAAACCACTACTACCCCTTGACAGTCTGTATATTTTGTTTATTTATTGCCTGTTTCTCCACTCTAATAAAAGCTCCAAGAGAGTTCACTGAGTATGGCTGCGCAGTCTGTGCACTGCACAAACCTAGGGAGCATCAGTTCACAGAATACACAGGTGCTTAATATTCACTGACTGAATAAATACATGATTAAACAATCATTATGCAATTAAAGAATATGGGCAAATTTTCATATCAAAAGTATCAACTTGTTACATATAAAAAGTCTAGAAATATACATATATTTTTTGGAGAATGTTTTTTATTCTAGGATCTTGGTGGTTCTTTCTCTTGAAGTAAAATAAGTAACTTATTTGACTTTGCTCCTGCTGCTCCCTTACCTAGAACGTCCTCTGCCTCACCTCTGTGCCTCTCAAAAACCAGTTCAAGCATCACTGGGTCAATGAAGCACTGCCTGAATCTTTTCACAAGGAGGCTCCTTGTGCCCCGACCATACCCTTCCTCCACAGCCCCTCTGACATTCCCCTTCACTATTAATCTTTCTCTCAGATTATAAAGTCCTTGAGGCCAGGACCTGTGACTTCATCATCCCAGTATCCCTCCTGGCTGAAAGGGCACTTGGCCCACAGTAGGCATTCAACAGATACTTCTCAAAATTAACTACTTGATATTAGATTTAATAACCCAGTCAATCCTGTTACACAGTTGTCTTTTAAATTCATCTAGTCCTGGGGGTAGGGGAATTAATTTTAACACTGTCTCTTACTGTCCTCAAAGATCTACTCATGCACTTATCCTCTTCTGCCTCCATCCACTAGTACACTTGCTAGACTGGACTCAGAAGTCCCCTCAGCCGCACTCTGTGCCTTTTGCAGATGCTGTTCTGTTTTGGAATGCTTTGCTCCTGCCTGCTGAAAAATTCCTACTAGCCCTTCAAGGGCACAAATGTCACTTCACCAGGGATACCATCCCTTGACCTCCCCTGAAAGGAGTGGAACACTTTGCGTCCCCACTGTACTCTGCATGTATCTGAAAAGATGAAATGAGCAATCCTTTATTCAATAAACACTTGAATATCTGTTTTGTGCCAGGTACTGCCGCAGGTACAAAGTAATGAGCATGACAGTTTGCTCTCACAGACCTCACTATTCAGCAGGGGAGACAGATACTGAACAATAGAACTGTGATAACTGCTATAAAGAAGGACAGAGAGTACCAGGTGGTACTGAGATTATACAAAAGGAGAATCTGCAGCAGTCTGGGATCAGGAGGGAAAAGCATGGGCAGAAGAAAAAGCCTGGGTAAAGTCCACAGGACAGCAAAACCAGCGGAGCTGGGAAGCCCAGAGATGTGGCTGAACGACAGGTGCAGATCACGTTACTTAGAATCATAATCCCCTCCCGTGCCAGTCTCCTTTCCCTTCCCTTGGCCAAGCTGTTTTCCATCATCTGCAGCCCTTCTCTTCAAGTGTAGCATATAATTTATGTATTAGAATTTTTGTTCACATGTATTCTCAGTGCCTAGAATAGTACCTGGCTTTTCTAGCAAGAACTTAATACCTATCTGTGGAATGAATGAATATGTGCTAAGTTTGGTATGCATATAAGAACAACAGAAAACCATCAAAGAATTTTTAGTTGGAAGAGTAGCAAGATCAGACTTGAGTTCTAGAGAAACCAGTTTGGCCACAGGGTAGAGAACTGATCTTGAGGAGGAAGTTGGGTAGGAAAGCAACCAGCTAATACCCTTCCATAAGTCTAAGGCCCAGAACACAGTGACTTCAACTAGAGTGGCAGCTGTGGATATAGAATGGGCAGATTTGAGAGAGATTTAGATGGTAGAATCAACAGTATCTGGTGACTAAATGGGGAGGGGGACTCAGACTTTGCAGCCAGTTAAGATCTAGGTGTGATTTCTAGTTGCCACTTGCAACCTTGGGCATGTTGCTGGAGCTCTCACAGCTTCAGTTTCTTCATCTGACAATGGTAAGGGCACCAGCATCTCACAGGGCACTGTTAAATACTGAGCTGACTTTGTATAATACTTTCACAGGGAGTGGCACACACAGTATTTGTCAATAAACGTTAGTCACCTCCCCTATGGCATTTATTTATATGCTCATCCTCACAGGGAAATCTTAAAGGACCAGGATTACGCTTATCAATACTCTGTACCTAACACAGTGGGTGCTAAGAATGAGATAGTTAAGTTGTGAAGCTGATGGCAGGAAAAAGACTACATTAGTTTTCAGCTATGACTAATAAACCCTAGTGGCTAAATGAATTAGAATTTCTTTAACCACTGGCAAAGGCACATTAGAGGACACTGCCCACCCCTCTGCTTACCTGTCTGCAGTCGCAAGTGAGCCTCAATATTCTGCAGTCGTTCCTCCACAGCCTGGTTACCGCAGTCTCGCAGCATGCTGCTAGGGTTATGGCCTGACCCTTGAATTCCTTCAGGTCTAGTCTGTGGTCCATATGTATTCACAACTCTAGAAACTAAGTTAGGAAACTTTTGAGCCTATTAAATTTACATTTCAAAAAGCAGAAATTCTCTCTCCCTAACAGTACTTTATGTTCTTTTCATAACCACAAACACAAGTATAAAGAAAGGCAAGACTTTTTGTTTTATTTTAAAATAAACAAAACTTAGATAGGAAAGTAATTTCTATTCCATTTTTCTTTTGATCTAGAATAAACTTGTGTCAGTGATGAAGGTCTCATGTAGAAGATACGTACCTTTTACGTGACTTTTAAATCCAGGGTAAGGAGTAAAAACGGCATCAGTTCTCGCACAACTATTTTCTAAGGAAAATTTAGATGAATGTAAGTTTAAATACATTCTTAATTTCAAATGTATGAGATTTTGATAACCCTCAAATAATGCGTATTAACATATTACTCATAATCAGAAAGTAACTAAATTACTATCATATACAGGATAACATTTAGTGATCTTTACCCTCTAAA
Organism: Camelus bactrianus; assembly: GCF_048773025.1. Classification (NCBI taxonomy): domain Eukaryota; kingdom Metazoa; phylum Chordata; class Mammalia; order Artiodactyla; family Camelidae; genus Camelus; species Camelus bactrianus. The sequence goes on along the minus strand of NC_133544.1, from coordinate 53,241,886 downwards.
ATTTGTAATATCTAAACTTTTCTAAATTCCTGACTTATATATAGGAAAGTCCTCAACACTCAGTGGCATAGTTTAATATAATTTTTAATGAATACCAGTATCCCTAAAAAATCATCTGTGCCTTTGAAGAAAATAATTTGTTATAGAAAGTATGTTAATTCTAAGCCAAAGAGACATTTTCATTTAATTCCACACAGAAATAAACAGAACTCATTATTTTTACTGAAATACTTTTTAAAAAAAACCCAGCATTTTTATCTTTAAGATCAAATTATTGAATGTCTAATAAAAAGGGATATGCATTTAACACTTATTCAGAACTCCACACAAAAAAGACCTTGAAACCTGTAGCAGTTTTACACTTTACCTAGATTTCCAATGCTCATTGAAAAAAATTCCTAATCACAAAAGCCATCTCTTTCCAGACTACTCTTTTTAAAAAACATAATTTTAAGATACAATGTAAAAATGTATTCAATTTTTTTCTAAGCTGAAAAGTACAGTTTCTTTCAAGTTAGACACCAACAAATAAATTACAAACCAAGGGAAAGTTGTAATGATGTTAATATAATATAGAAACATCTCAAATACTACAAAATAATCTTTAAAATGACATTAAGTAAAACCATGCAATGCAGTAAATTTTCTGAAAAATTCCCATTGATCATTTTATAATAAAAAATAGATGGTAAAAGAGGTAGTGATAGAAAATTCCCTTTCTTCCTATGGAATTTGATTCTTTATAAAAATCCAGTGTTTATATTTAGGTCAACTGAGAGGTATTAAAAGGAGCAAACTAACATGTTACAATTCATTTGAATTTTTTCAGTCTGCTTCCTTAAGATAGTTCTGCTGACACATCAAACAGCCTTTATTTGAACTACTTCTGTGTGACTAAAATTCCAAATTCACTTATCTTTTTACGTATAGATACTAGACAGAGTCATTTTCTTTTTCTGTTCTTTTTTTTTGAGACATCTCAAAATATGTTTAAAGGGCCATCACCTCTCCATTCTCTTTCTACCATTTCATGGGGCTTAGGGTCAAAAAAAAAAGAAGCTATCATCCATTCCAGAGCTATATTCCAAATATATAGATTAACTGACCCATTAGAGAGAAATTCAGCATGGTGTGAAGATAGTGAATGTGTGAGTGCTAGCACTCTCCACAGCAATTCTTCCTAGCACTGTTTGGAGCCAGCAAGGCATTGAATGGGCCAAGGAATCCTGCTGAGCATTTCAATTCTTGTCAATTTCTATCCCCTGGTGGTTTATAATAATAGAGCTAGCAGGGAGAACAGAGGTTTAACATTAGTGACACATGTGCTTGCTCCCTCAACAAACCCTTTCTCATGGGTTGCTTGCAGTTGGATTACAGTACCTGAGATTTTGCCACTGCTGCACCTGTTCTGCAAAGCTAACAGTAAAATATGCCAAGCCTAGACATATGCATGTGTAATGTTCATAGTAGAAAAGGCTGAATTTAGGACCCAGCTCAAGCCTGTATTATTTCATTATTAAGAGAATCAGTGTACCAATATGGTAAGAGTCAACTCTAGGTTCATCTGACAATTCTGTGTTCATAATAATTAGCCAAGAGATATCAGAGGCAACAAGAAAAATGTTCATTCCAATTAGGAACTCTTCTCCGTAATTTTTTCTAAGAACTACTTGTTCTGATTATTACTATGATGCCTGAATATGATCTATGCTAGTGCTTTGCCATTTTGTATTCTGCAGCATACCTACAGATGTGTAAATATACTATAGCCCCATGTGGAGAGGAAAAGCAGCTGATGGAAAACAGCAAGTGCACACGCTAGAAGAGAAAACGGAAAAAGCCTAAGACATCATCGTCTTCATGACAAACTGGTTTTATCGTGACATAAAACATTTCAAACAGCTAAGGAGTAGTGAGAAAACTGCTCCCTCTTGAGGAGTATTAACTTGACTAAGTTCACGTCATGTATTAACATCACAATTTTATAAGTACCTTTATAGACTTGAAATTTATATAGCTTAGATCCTTGTTACTAGTGAGACTGAGCAACCCTGCCACCCACAACTTCATCTTCATTTCCTGAAGGAACTTCAAAGCAATCTTTTAACCTGTGGTAAACACTAGCCTTTTAATGTTAGCATTTATTTGATTTTTGCATAACCAAGATGAAAATTATGCTGCAAGATAGTCTATTATTAAATAGAAGGAAATTCTGCTGCCTTAGTTTCCAAAGAAGCCTGTGAAATAAATTGTGTTCTTAAAGTTATTCATTTTTAAAAATAAATGAAAGATCATTAAAATCCTACAAAAATTAACTTTTAGGTAGTTACCTTGATTACAATCAATAACATTGCAAAATTCCCTGACGTTGTTTTCATTGATTTCAGCTTGCTTTCTTTCAATAAATGCAGATATTCGTCTGTCAATCTACAAACAATAAGTTGACATGTCTTAATTCAAACATACGATTAAAAAAAAATTCTCCCCCAGCCGCCAAAGAAAAACAACTTACTTCTGCTTTTCCAGCCTTTATTTGAACTACTTCTGGATCAAAATGGATCTGTGTCTTTTTCACATCTCCTAAATCACAATCTTTGTGCTTTTCTTCCTCCTGTAGGTCGCCAATGGGAAATTTGCCATTTACTTCATTCTTGTTCCCTGTTTCTGTTTTTCCTATCTCTTCAACAACAGTTGTATTCTCCTCTTTAATCAGAGGCTGAAGTTTTGCTAAAAAAGGCTGAGAAGAACATAATTCCATCTGCTGAGGTTCAAACTGATCAAAGTTAATTACACATTTGCCATACTCATAAATTTCTGTTAAGACAATATTTAATATCCATTAACTAAATATAAAAGGTAGGCATATCATACACAGATCTGACCACATGTGTTTGCTGTTGTTCTCTGCTATTGTGACCAATATCATTTGCTATAAATCTGTTAAAAAAAAAAAAAAAGAAAGAAAAGAAAGAAAACCTGAGGAAATTTTAAATTTTCTTTGAGGGTATCATTCTGTCACTCATCTTTTATTTTGTGCCAAATCAAAGCCTCAGCCTCTGGCACCAATGCCACTTAATTAACATGTCATTCAAATGCATCCTCAGAACACTACGGCTTAGTATTTTTCCTCCTTAACATGAGAGCCAGTGCTCTCACTCAGCAAAGCCCTGCATTATCACTGTATCACTGGAGATTCCCCACTTGAAACTACAGTTGGCCAAAGTGAATGAGAGAGCATAGACATGAAATATATAGGTGTTATGCTGAGTGAACACTCAGGCTTTCCCTGACATGGCAAGGTATCTTCTTGGGTCATGAAATTAAATTTTTAAAAAGAAAACGAACAAGGATAAAACAAACAAACAAACAAACAAAACCCTACCAAAAGCCACAGCTGAAAAGAGGTAGATGCCTATCACTATGCCAGAGGGGGGAAAATAAATCCCTGTTGTATAATGTAAATTATATTCCCCATTCCCACCCCCCCCCATTAGGCCTCAATTGAGTGCTATAGCTCATTGCTTCCGCCCTTTCAAGCTAGGGTTAACTATCACTTTTAACATGAAACAGAGTTAAAATTTCCCATAAAGTCATTGAACAGAGGACTGAAAATTAATGTCTATTCCATTAGTCAAAACACATCAACACTTGTCAATGTTCCAATTATTTTTTCATGCCTACTATTTTGCTTCCATTGTCTGCTATGCCAAATATTCTTCTGAAACCTTAGGACATCTCAATAGCAGTAAACTGACCAATCCAAACCTTTTTGACACTTCAAGCTTTATACTTTGATTAGAGATAAACTGCAAACTTACATTAATTATAACTGCAAAGATGTTCAGCTGGAAACTAGCAAGGTCATAGTACTGTTCAGTTATTGAACTGAAATATTAAAAAAATAGAGCAATACTATTATAAATTAACAACTCAGTGTTGCCTTTTAATATAAAGGATGAATTATTTTAAATGCTTAAGAAAAAAGAAGATAAAATAGTGACTGGCTACTTCCTAAGATGAGACATTAATGTCACAGAAATTACTTTCTTTTTAAAAACTATGCTGAAACTGTTTAATTGCAATAGACACTCCAGGATGTGTCATGCTGGGATAATGCCACTTCTTGAACCACTGAAAGCACTCCATGAGCCTCCAAACTCACCCAAGGCATGGAATCATTATCATAGCATGACACACACCTGCCGTGTCTTATTGCTTAATTATAACCCACCATAGATGCAACTGTATTGAATTTTCAGTACAAGTCTAGAATTGAATAGAATTCCATTCATTCACTCTTCATACCCACATCAGCCTATTAGGCTATATTCCTGTAACTGTCCTGATCACTATGTAAATTAACAGATTTGGATCCAATCTGGCTCAAGTAACCTTTTATTAATAACACTATTAATATAGTGTTAAGATTGAACTGACAAATACTCCAGCTTACAATTTAACTACAATTAATTTCTATTCTAAATATCGAGTTAACATTTTTAACAAGAAATTTACCTGTAAATATAAAACGTGTTGCTCAAGTGCACTAAAGAGCAAAGCAGGCTGGAATGCCGTGAGGCTCTGGAGCTTGTTCCAATCGATTGTAATTTTCACCACATCATCTCTGAGGTTAAGCTTCAAAAGGGCAAACAAGCAACATCACAAAAATTACACAATTAGGCTGTACATATGAGATTGTGACAAAAATAAAATTTCTATAGAGTAACATGCCTATTTAGCTCAAAGTTCTCAAGTTTTTAATGATACATTATAATGTCCTAACTAGTTACCATTTTAAAAGGCAAAGAAAGATGCAATTGTGTAGCAAAGCAGAATGACATCTCACTGTAATTCTATTCTTAAGTCTGTGTAATGGGACCATCTTACAGGTAAAATCAGCCATAAAAGACAAAAACATGAGGTTTTGCTACTTCAATATCTAAAAACCTTTGGATTTGAGCCAAGATAGGCTTGTCCTAGTCAGAAGCCTACTGTTTCTAGCTCAGAGTATTAAACAGAGGGGGCAGATACATTTATGAAAGGTAAGATATACACATTTCTTTGTGTTAAATACGTACATAAATGCGTAACTGAAATATATTACTCTGATGTCTTCTGAGTCACACTGTGCTTTCAATTTTAACCAATTTAAAAAATAATTTAAAAATCAAGATGATTCATACATATTATAAAGTCTAGGGATAAATGGCAACATGTTTATCTACTTCAAATAAAAATTATTTTTTAGCTGTGGAAATCTGAAAAACAATTACATTTCCACAGAGGTGAAATAAATGGCCAGAGACAAGGAAAGAAAGCCAGACCTATTTCAAAACACTATTTTCTAGTAGTGTGAGGGCTCATTATATGAAAATTTCTTATAAATTGGCTATGTGTGACCTATTAAAATAAAATTATATTCAGAAAGCTACCAAGAACCTGAATATAAAATATCGAAATGAGTGAAAATTTGAGATGGAAAGCTTCTATCTCCAGTCTTTCAAGTGAATAAAAGTAAAACGCCACTTTTCTAGGACATGTGTTCACAGTAAACATAGATACAATGCATCATAGGATCAAGTTAACTATATTATTTTTTCAGAAATCATTTAAAATTAGTCATATTTTCTACAAAATAAAAACAAATATTACATTAGTTCAAATATAGATTTTAAGTTGTAATTATAATAAAACAAAAAGATGAATCAAAGAACTGAAAAGATCCAAAGTTCCCAAAAGATGCACTATACTGAATGAACACTAAATGACCGAAATTTACCATCCTTTGACCAGAAATAATTAAAGTCCATACTAGACAAGAATAAAGAAATAAGAAGCTCTGTATAGGCCACACTGGCAAAAATTAGTTTATATTAATTTAACTAAGATTTTACATTAAGCTTATAACCTTAATTTATCTTAATTAATACTTAAAAAGATTTCGTTAGACAATATCTTACATGTAGAAGTAAACTATTACTATACTTTTACAGTTCTTAAAAAGCTTTATGGTCATTTATAACAAAGTTATGAATACAGTTTGGGGACAAAGCAGGCAAATCCTCAAGCAAAGCAAAGCATCCAATTTTCTAGAGAAAGTAATAATTTACAGAAATTCAGCAGAATTATGTAAGCCTTCAAGTACAATTAAAGATACTTGGACTTTGAAGAAAACCACCTAACAATGTCACAAATTAACTTTAAAACTATTCCAATACATCCAACTATTCCCTACTAGTAATACGAATTCTATGCATTTTTACTCTATAGAACTCGTAACTGTAAACCATTCACTGGAAAATGTATTAGTCTGTCATTAATACAGACTATTTAAAATACGTATTTCAGTAAAAACTTTATTAAATTAAGATGAAAACCCAAACTAACAATAAATAATCCTCAACTTGGTAAAATGGACATCCAGAAGCAAGCAATAAAATTAAAATCAGTAAATCAGAAATCTGGGATAGAAAACATTTTTTAAACATTCAATTTTATGTTTCCTATTGAGAAGATCTAATACAATGATACTACACAGAATGAATTTAGGCGTATCACAATATACATTTCTTAAAAATTCCTTAAACTTGTTTAAAAAAGAAATAGTGATTTCCACCAGGGACAATTTTATAAGTATAGTACTCTGGCTTTTATTCTTATCTTTAAACAATACATCTCAAAATGTAAAGAGTATTAGCAAAGTGGTTAGCAGTTAATTAATGAGACAACCTTATTTTTTTGACACTTTTATAGGTGGTCCCTTCACTCTGTCATGAAAATTCACCAAATACTTAATCTAAACATTTTTGACAAGGGACATAAGTAAAATTTAATCATATCTCTACCTACAGAATATCTGAATGTTTAGAATTTTAAAATGAATTTTACAAAATCAGTATGCAAAATATTTCAAAAGGAACGTTTAAATTATTTCTTAATGTTATTTTTTTCAAAGTATCTCATCGAGGGGAAAAAACTTCTGTAAACTTCTTTCATCCTGATGTTACGATATAAAAAAACGTTAAAGTTCCAATGTCCACGCCATACAAAGTTCTCAAACTTTTAAACCATTTACAGATCTTGAATCTTGAGATTGAAATATTAATGTCCTCAAGTCTTAAAAAGCAATTTTAAGTCCTTGACAAAAACTGGGTTTAAAAGTTTTAACTTTTAGCCGATTCTATTAATAATCGTTTCATTACACCAAACAATGTTTAGAGTAATGCTCTTTATAAGTCAGGACAAACATTAGGGTTTTTAAAAATACTGAAATACCGTTTCAAAAGACTGGTTCTCCACCCACGCAAGGGTTTTAAAAATAACTTTTACAAATCAGACAAACGCTCTATTTTCATAAAGGAAATTATCATTAGCTTCAACACAAATGCCTAACTCTGTCTATGGTTAAAAAAATTTTTTCCTTTTTAAAAGCAAACGTATTCTCAATTGTTTCTCATTTTAAAATCTGCTTTGCATTTTACACTATGAAACAAAATAGTGACTTGACGGTTACAGTCTAAGGAGCACTTCTATTCAAACCCGATTTTATTAAGACATTTCTACACTATTAGCCAGTTAAACTACTTAACAGTTAAATAACTAATTAAACAACAGCTGTGATGCAAACAGTATCAACCATGGATAACTCATCTAACCTTAAGCTAGAAATAGTTTAGGCTAATTTCTTTTCTCTTTCTCCCGGTTTGAAAGGGGAAGAGATGCAAGAGCCAGAAGGAAAAAAATATAACCAAGTGACTCATAAAAGCAAATCACCCAAAAAAGACTAAAAGAGAGCTTTTCCAGAAATCTCAGGCCGTACTAACCTATCCATGTCTATAATGAATGAAATGGAGGAAAAGGAATCCTGAGAGCCAGGCGCCCCCCAAACCCTCAGAGCAGCTTTTTCCGCAACCATTCTCTCCAAGCGTGTTCCTCTCCGAACCAGGTTTTCACTTAACACTATCCTCACTCACTCTTGGGGAGAAGAGTTGCAAGAAAATCTGGCGTGCAACCGGTCGTGAATTTAACCCGAGCGGCCACCCTCACCCGGACCGCAGGCGGCCGGGCCCGGGCTCCTCCCCCGGCCTCGGCAACTCAGGCCGGGTCCCACGCCCCGCAGCCTCCGCTGCCCCACGCCTCGGCTCGCGGGAAAGAGGCGGGAGGGGCCGGATGGTTCCCAGACCCCTACTCCCATAGGCCACCACTCACTTGTCCAGCCAGGGTATGCAAGGAGCGAAAGACTTCGCAGACCACCTCTCGGGAGAGGTTGGGGCTGCAGCTCCGCTCCAGGTTCCTCTCACCGATGGTCGGGAGACTAAGCTCGGCGGCAGCAGCCATGACACTTTCGTAGGCCGCCCCCGCCAGCACCGAGGCGCACTAACAACCTACCCCTCCCTCCCAGCTTTCGTCGCTCCGCGATGATGTAAAAGCGCTGCGTCTCGTTTAGAGCGGGGCTTTGAGGACCCACCCTCTCAATGTGACTGACAAGCACATGCACCAATCAGGTGCAGCTACAGCGTTCCGCCGAGGACCTCCAGCTGGTTAATAACAACCTAAACGAGGCTGGCCGCAGTGTTTGAGATTGTGATTGAAGTTGTTATCTAATGAGAGTTAGCTGCGTGAAGCCTACCTTGACTGTTACATGTTGCTTATAAGTGTTGGTAAGAGAAAACTTTTATAGTTATATGTTAGAGTTTTAGTCCCAAATTAAAAGTTGAAATTTTAACATGGCACTGTGGAGTGGTTTGGAGAAAGATCGCTGGCCAGGGATGTAGCGGTGCCCACACGTATTTCTAAACATTGAAAACTCACACGGAATTGTCTTAATTGTTTAGAATGTTTTCATCTGTACACAAATTAACATCACCAATTTTTCATGTGAGGAAGAGGAGGATATAAAACAAGAAACGCTCTTTTATACCTCATTTCTATATCATTCAAAGGGATGATATTAATTACCTTAAATATGCAAAATAATTCTGTCAAGTTTTAAAACTTGCATCAGTTGCCATTCTCTGGGTGATACGGTAGAGACACTCATCCTAAAACTGTTTCAAAGAAGGGAAACAGTGTCAATATGATTCCAACAGTAATTTCACCCAATGAAGTAACTGCATGCAACACAATCTTTGAAATTAGAGGATAAATCCGAATTGAAATTTGACAAAAGTATTACTTATCAGATAATTTTATTAAAAGATATTTGAAACTTTGTCATATTACAGAGTCTAACGTTAAAAATTTTGTTGTCCCGTTGAAAACCAAAACAAGGTTAGAAATTTTTAGTGTTAAACTCTATTCAAAAGCACTTAAAAATAAACATCAGTTTAGAGATAAGGGAGAGCGACTTAAAATTCTTAATTCTAATAGTCTAGTGCATTTACAGTTGAAGCAGAGGTGGAAACTTGCACAATGTGTATTCTTCAGTTTTAGAGCAGGCCAAATGAAAGGGAAGGAATAAGGCATCAAGGAACTGGGATTAAGGGCAGTGGGATAAAAGAACGCCTTTGACCTGTCCCCAGGGAGCCTCTTAATTAGGCTTTCATTTCCAAAGATCAACAGGCTTGACAGGATCTTAAGTAATCTTGTCTGTTCCCTTGTTCCCAGCAAGATATACAGTTTATAACCCAGCCTATGTCTAGAGACATCCAGAAAAAGATTTCACAATATCTAATCCCAAATTGAGCAACCTTCCTATTCAAGCCACTTATCCTCATATTTAACCTAAATTCATGATTCTCTGCAATGTTGGCCTATTTTCTTTGCCTTTAGTTCTGTTAGAGAATAATTCTAGTGGGATAACTAGAAGTTTTTGTTTTGTAACATATTAGCAACCAGTTTCAGATCATTTGTTTTCATTCATTCATTGTTTTGTTTTCAAATATTCAGGACACATATGAAATACATTTGGGAACATACTTTGTATAGTATAAGAATACCATATTTAATAAGGTACTGCTCATTCTTTTCTTTGCCATCACTGACTTTGAAATTTCAAGTATTACTTGTTCCCTTGAACCCCTAATACAGAATTAATTGATGGCCATTTGATCTGTATATAAATTCTCTATGGGATTCTGTTACAATATGCAGGCTCCCACTTACAGTATTCCTTACTTAGCAAATATTTACAATTTAACTCTTTTGCTCATTATTCCTTCTTTCCAGGGATCTTCCTCCTTCCTGATGCCTATTATCTTCATTTTTGGATTTTTAAAAATTATTTTCTTCTATTTATTTTAACTAGAATAGTTTGTAGGCTGAAAAGATGTGGATTTCCTTGGGCTTTCAATAGAAATATACAGATAATGTATAACAAAAATATGATGAAAGCTATGAAATTTAGAAAGGGAGTAAAGGAAATAATTTGCCCTTTATAGAAAACTAATTACAGTTTATAAAGTGGGTTGCTGAAAAATCTGCTGCCTGGCAGAAATGATTCAACCTGCTGGTCTTGGCATTAGCAACTGAATCAGAAATACTGTCCTGAAAGTTCATGCTAAGAATCACTTGGGAGGATAGAAACTATAAATGAAATCTAGGCTATCTACCTTATCAACAAAAACCTCCTTTATGAAGAGCTTTAACAGTAGGACTCTATAAAATAAAGCAGTGCCCAGCAAAATGCTCTGACATATTATACATGCTCAACAGATGGTTGTTCAATGTATGGTAGTACACCTCCTCCCTAATGTAGAAAAGGAAAAATGGTATTTGCCTTCTCTTGCTCCCCATCACCTGATAGATAAGTTCAATTTCCTTAGAATGGCATCTAAGGCTCCTCTCATGATCTAGTCTTTGCCTAAATTTCCAGCCTTATTTTCAACCACAAGCCATCTGGTGCTTAGTGTTCCTGAAACTGCTTTTTACTTCTTCAAAACTTAGCTATTTTTTTTTTTTTGCCTCCATGCTTTTATTTATGCCCTTGCTTCTTGTCTGACTGGAAAACTCCTATTCTTCCTTCAAAAATTCCAGCTCAGAAATCTCTGTGAAGCCTTTCCTCATAAGCCTTTTCCTTGTCATAAAGCACTTATCTTCCCTGCTTACACAACTCCTGCAACTCATATATGCTTCCATTATCACATTTCTGACCCACAGAAACTGAGTGATAAGAAATATTTGTTGTTTTAAGCCACTAAATTTGAGGGTATTTTGTTGCCCAGTGGTATATAACAATAGAGTTTTCTGGGTTTCTTGGATCTGTGATTTGATGCTTTTACTATTTTTGGAAATTTCGTGGTCATCATCTTTTGAAATGTTTCTTCTGCTGCAATCTCTCTCTATTCTCTTTCAGGGATTCCAATTACATGTATTTTAGACTGCATAGAATTGTCCTACAGGGGTTGGATACTCTATTTTCAGTTTTAAACACTTGCCAAATCAGCCTCATCATGCTCCCCTTTAAAACACCAGTCCAAGCTGAGCAGCACTCCCTTCTCTGAGGGACTCCACAGGAATATTCCTGTAGATTTTAATAATTCCTAAAAACTCTTTCCTTTGTTCTCACAACCCTAGAGGGGTTAGCTGTTTTCTGAAATTGCCCAACACTGTGATATATTATTGTTTTCTTATTATCTTTTCAGTTAATTAACAATTTCTATTAATATGTTCCCTGTTCAAGTAACAGGTTTTCTAAACCTTGAGTGAATCAGAAGTCAGTACAGGGAGTTCCAGTAAACAAATCCTCAAAGCTGGGATTTTGAAATTGAAATTTACTTGACTCTCCATTAATCTATGAGCATTTATATGTACCATGTTTGTATACTTAAGACTTAGCATAGTTTCTGGCACAAAGTAAATTGCTTATTGAACTGAATTTATTTGCATAAGGTGAACAGATTTGTAAAATGGAAAAAAGAGAAGTAAGTTTCTACTCTGGTGGGGAAATTATAACATATAGTAAGAATGCTATAAATAATTCATTTCAAATAATGAAGAATGTCTGTTTATCCTCTTCTGGAATAGCACATTCAGAGTGTTCAAATTTTCCTTAATGAATAAATATAGCTAGCCTCCATAACCATTCTCATGAATGATACCCATACAAATTAATTGTACCTACTATATGCCAGACACTCTTACTAGCATTGAAGGTACAAAGATGAATCAGACAAGGACTGTCTCTCAAAAAGCTCCAGTTCTCACGGGCTAGGCATATATGTAAACAAACAACTATGATATAATATGACAGTGATATTAGAGGTATGTATAAAGCAGTATACCCAATTAGTTCCTGTGGGGAGGAGTCTGGATTCAGTGTCAGGAGAAGGATATTTTGAACTTTTCTCTCATAGCCTAGCCTTTATATGCATTACAAAAGAACACCAAATGTGACTCTTGCTTGAAAAGATCAGGATGACTTAGCTTCTATTAATACCAGAAAAGAAAGCTTGATAAATTCCTCTGCCCTTGGACACCTTACTTATCAACTTCCCTTTTTCCTCTTCATATATGAGAAGGATGGACGCACTGTTGGAGTACTTACCCAGAAACATGGGGATCCCCACTGCCCCACAGGGCACTGCAGGCAGCAGTAAAGTACTGCTAAGCACGCTGTTAAGCACCACAGTGAGGCAGTGGCACCCGATGCCCCCTTGCCTCAGAGCCACTCCTGCCACTGTCCTTTTAGTTAAGGCCACTGGAGAAATTGCCACGGAATCCCCTCTTACCATCTTTGTACCGCATGCAGTGGACGCTCTCCTGAATTCTCATCACACTCCACACCTCTCCACCAGTTGCCTGACCTCTTGCTAACCGCTCCTCATAGGATTCTTTCTCATTACAATCACCTTAACCCTGACGCCTTTCTTCCCTCTTCTAACGGTGATGCTCCTCATGACTGTTAGACTCTGACAGATCACTCTTTGATGCCCCACAACGATTTACAGGAAACTCATCTAACCAATGCTGAGTTCTCATGGTTTATCAATGATTCTTATTTAAAGGGTGAAAATAGTAAATATTTTGCTGGATATGCAGTTGCAATGCTTTTTTGAAGTCATGGAGGAGGCATCTTTGCCTTTGGCTGCCTCAGCCCAACAGGCTGAATTATATGCTCTTACCTGAGCTTGTCCTCTAGCCGAGGGCAAAACTGCATTCATACCAGGATGCCTCTGGAGGAGTCCATGACTTTGGAATGCTATGGAAACAGAGAAGTTTCCTTACCTCTACTGGGGATAAAATGAAAACATGGCTCTTATGTCCAAAATATATTAGATGCCATACTTTTACTGACCATTTTGTTTATTGTTAAGGTCCCTGAGCATTCCAAACTTGACTCCCTGGAGTCTAAAGGAAACTACCTCACTAAGAATTATGCTGTCTCTCAAAGGAACCAACAACCGAACTCAGTCATGGTCCAAATGATAATCTAGGAAATCTGACTAGATATGCCCAAAAATCAGCCCCAGAAAAGGAAAAACAATATTGGAAATCTAATAACTGTCGGCTCAATAGAGAACTCTGGTTTGAGGAAAATACTAATCCAGCCTTTCCAGAGACTCTAAAATTCCCATTATTGACCACTGAGTATACATTAAGCCATTGGTCTGTGGATAAAATGATAACGTTTATGAATCAATACTGGTGGGGAAATATTAATGAGGCTGCAAGAAATGCCTACTTTGCTTACCTCGCCTGCCCCACCTGTCCAGAAAAACCTGTCCACACTGCTTCTGGACACTTTAAATTGTTAAATGGACCATTTGAGGTTTGGAAAATGGATTTTATTTAGATTCCCTGTTTCAGGGATATAAATATACGTAGTCATGGTTTGGTTTTTTTTTTTTTTTCCCCAACTGAATCGAACCCTTTCCATATAGACAAGCTTCTGCCATTTCAGTGGCTAAAATACTAATATAAGAGATTATCCCTACGTGGAGAGCCCCTCTTGAGCTCCATAGCGACTGGGGAGCCCATTTTACTGGTCAAATATTACGGCAAGTGTGTTGTCTGGCCAGTCCTACAGCACTTTCTCTGTGCTTATCATCCTCCTCAAACTAGTCTTTAGGACTGATTGAACAAACTAGTGACTTCATCAAAACCCAATTGAAAAAATTTGTGCAAACCCTCCAAATACCCTGGCTAAAGGCATTGCTGTTGGTCCTCTAAATCTCAGATCCACCCCCTTTGGAACTCATAAACTCTCACCCTTTGAGGTAATTGCTAGGTGTCCCATGCATCTAGCTCCTGCCTCTTTTGATATGCAACTAGTAAAAAGAGATATACTTCAATATCGCAAAGGTCCAGTTACATCCATTGAAAATAACCATGGTTTAGTAGAGCAATCTTTTCACAGTGCATTCCCAAGAAAGGAAGACCTCAAACACTACCCTATGCAGCCTGGAGATTTCATCTGTTGGAAAAGACATCTTCAGAAAGACTTCATTCTCATTGGAAAAACCCCTATCAGGTACTGTTAACCAATCCTGGTGCTGCCACAGTTGAAGGAACAGACTCTTGGATTCATGTGTCACATCTAAACGAAGCACTGCACCCTGACTGGATCTGTACACCACCTGCTGACCTGAAAATAAAAATCTCCAGGAACTGAGGACTACAGCTAAAGGAGACAGCTTTCCCGCAAGGACCGGACCAGGCCTGTATACTATTTCTCACTATTGCTTCTTCACTTATTTTCTCCCTCTTTCTCTCTCTTGGAAAGACAATGCTCTTATCCACATTTCCCAATCTATTGCAAAAGGGGGATAACTTTTTGACTGTTAGATCTGTCACCAGAAATTCCAGTCTGTTCACAATGTAGGAGACTCCTTGGTCTTACCTGTAGCCAATTTTTCTTCAGTCCCAAATCCAATTGCCAGTTATACCTGTGAACCTGTGGATGTTACCTATTGGGTTATATTGTTACGACCAGGTGTTTCCATACCTTGTTTCAGTCTTTCCCCAGTCATAATGGTACTAGCTCAACTAAATACCTCCACCCTTGCTAATTATACAACCTTCACTCCCCATGTTCTTTTCCTTATCTGAATATGATTTGTCCCTCGGCACCTGAGGGAGATACAAACAGGCTAATACTTTTGCAAGGCTTTTAGAAAAGACTTTTAGAATGGAATGGCACCTTACAGAATATCATCCCAATTCCTCTGATCTCTGGCTTAAAAAGGTCAATCAGGAAATTCTAGCTAATGGATCCATCAAACTAGATCTCTGTACTCTACCTGCTTTCATTTTTTTTCTGCAGTGAACAGCATTTCCCATGAGCATATGAATATTCAGATAGCTGGTGAATTGAAGGTCAATGCTTATTGGACCATTTAATTGTCCCTGTTAACATACGTAAGAAATCAGAAGTCTCCCATTGGCCCACCCCACTTAGCCTCCATGGCTGCCTTAAATGGGAACTTCTAGGAGGCATACGTGACTCTGGGTTTGCTTCCATAGAGAGAGCCTTTCTCCCTTGGGTTGGATTGAGTGCCAGTGAGCACATTACCAGAGCTAGCCGATTCCATAGCCACAGCGGTAGCAGCCCAACAACATCACTTGACTTGTTGGCTAAAGTATTTCTGGACAGTCACACTGCTCTTGATTACCTGCTTTGTGAACAAGGAGGCATTTGTGCAATAACAAATACCACTTGTTGCACATGGGTAAAATGCCCTGGGGAGGTAGAAACTCAATTATGCAAGATCAGGGAACCTACACTGGTTACAACAAATGTAACCCAACTCTCCGTGGTCCTTTGATTTGTTCAGTTGGCTACCTTCAAATCTAGGGTCCTGGTTTAGAACCCATACAATCTGGATTTGTCATATTACTTTTAATTTTGCTTTACATAGTTATTTTAAAATTTTGTACCTATTGCCTGTCAAATCATTGTAGAAACAACGTATCCAATAAGGTGATGCTAGCTCAAGGCTTCAAAATGCTCTCCAACACTTACAACCTTGATAAGATACAGACTTTAGATGGGAAATGCCTGAGAGTTCTCCCTCCTACCCTTCCTTGTTACTCAAGTGGCCTCAATGGTTTCCAATCTGTACACTTTCTCTCCAGTGTGGGATATGACAACCAGGAAAGGTTCTTCCTGGCATCAAGGGACAAAACGACTAAATATGGAAAACCTGACTCTTGATCAGTGATGCCTTTGAGGGAAGATCTTGATCAAAGAGGGGAAATGTGAAAATGCATAAAGGGAATCCTCGTTCAAAATGGAGTCGGGAAGCCCTGAAGAGGGAGCTCTCACACACACCACTCCTTGCAGCAAACCTCAGCAGGAAGCTTACTCTGCATGCCCTAGCAGAAAGAAGGAAGATATTCTCCTTGCCCAGCAACAGCCAGCCATTAATATACCCTGCAACTCAGCCAATAAGAAGCTCCCACAACCTTAAACTTTCGTCCTCCTCCAATGAACTTTTGCTCAAAACAGCCCATCTCAAATGCTTCCTTTCCTCTGGAAAAGTTGCTCCTCTCCTTTGCTCTCTGGACTTGCCAACTGTAATTCCTCTGTTGGTGCCAAATACAGATGATTTTGCTGGATAAACCATTTACATTTTTTGTTTTAAAGACTGACACTATTTTAATATCTGTGCCTGCTAATTACAATATCTCTTATTTCTCAGTCTGTTCCTGCTGAATGACTTTTGTTATGGTTATAAATTTTATATTGCTGGTTTCAGGATTTTGAAGCATTCATTTACATAGGGTTTTATTCTAATATGCAGTTGAGTTATATGTAATCTGTTGGATGTTTTGAGGCTCGTTTTTAAGCTTTGTCTTGGCATGTCCAGGGCAGCTTTAGGCCAGAGCTAATTTAGCCCCACAACTAAGGTGACACCCATTCTGAGTATTCTAATCAATGCCGCTTGTACTGCAAGAGCTTTCCACACAGGCTGGTGAGAACCCAAACTGTTCACATCCCTATGTGAGCACTGGTAAATGTTCTACCAATTACTTTAGAGTTTGGGGTGGTTTTCTCTCACATATACCTGGATCAGTACTCAGCCAAAGACTCAGGAGGACCCCTTGCACATCTCCAGAACCCCCTCTACAGAGCTCCCCTTTCTCTGGTCCTCTGTCCCACAAACGTTGGCTCCCTTGCCTCCCCAAACTCCCTTTATGCCATTTAATATCTTGGTTCTGGGAGCTTTCCTCATTTCCATCTTCCTGCTCATTAATTTACATTTCATTTGTATTTTGTCTGCTATTTAGCCCATCTTCTGAGGTTTTTTTTAAACTTCAAATACAGTTTTTTATTTCTAAGATGTCTAATTGGTTATTTTTCTTAACTACTAGGTTAATGTGTGTGTTTTATCACCTGTTTTTGTTTGCTTGTTGATTTTTATCCTTTTTCTCTTTGAAAATATTAAATGTATTTATTTAATATTTCTAACCCAGACTTCTATATTCTGGCAAGCATTTGCTGGTCAACTTCTCCCTTGGACTGTGTGGAATGATACCTACTTTATAGAGTTGTGAGTATGAAATTAGATAATACAAAATTTTTCTCAGGCCACTGGTTAGCATGTACAATTAACTTATTTTTTAAACACTATTCTCAAGTCATTTGACTATATTCTCTCCTTTGATTCTCATTGGTATCCCCATCCTAACCGTTCTATTTTCAGTCATCTATGACTTTAAATAGAAAGAAACAAAAATACACATGTCACTCATTCCTTCTCCCAAATGTTTTCCTCTTCCATTTTTTGATGGCCTCTGACTAGAGATTCCACAACATCCTTCAAAATCAGAAAGTGTCTACTTGTATATCTCCAGTTGACTAGGAGCAGTTTTTCTTATATTCTACATTTATTTAACGGAAGCCTAAACTTACTTCCCGTGTTGATAAATTGACTCACCACATCTAGTTGCTGCAGTGAATTACTCTTCATCATTTTTCTCAATCATGCAATTACCTTTATTGAATTACTGCATGTAAAATGCTGGAACACTGTGCCATGTACATACTGAGTTTTCAGTAAAGTTGGCTGCTAATATTATTAATATCTTCATCTTTTTAAAAAGAGAATGATGATTAAAACTGATGTTATTCTTTAAATATCTTATTCTACTAAGGTAACAACTAGATGTTCTCTTTCTTTGCCAGAGAATATAATGAGAAGAGCGACTTGAGGGTTTCTGTCTTTAACATTTAAGAGAGATACAAGGAAAACTTCCTATAGATTTTTAAGGACTGTAAAAATAGAACTGTTCTCAAAGGTAATAAGACTGACTACATAAAAATCAAATCCCTCCTGATCCCATGGCTCATTCTAGTATTTGGCAAATGTAAGCTTGTAATCTGCTCTAAGGAAGTATTCTGCAATACACAAAAAATGTTTTGAGCATAAAAATATCCAAAATACCTTTCTATTTATACATCTTTAAAACTTAGAAATAGCTTATGCAGTTATTCAAATGATATTTAAAGACTAAAACAAAACACGAAAATGTTAGCACTGTCGAAAGAAAAAGATGGGATGATAAACTGTACAGAGTGTTAACTCAAATACTGGAATAGTGCATAGAAAAAAAGACTGAAAGGAAATTCCCAAAATATTGACGGTGGTTGGCTTAGAGTGATCTTTTTCTATATATTTTCCTGTATTTTCATTTTCTACAATGATACAAATTGCTTGAGTAATCAAGGAAATAGAAAAAAAAAACTCAACGGGCTAGTATTAGCCGCATGACTTAACTTACAAGTTGTTCAAATCAATTGAGGTAGAGTATGTGAAAGCATGTTGTAAACTACAAAGTAGTAAGGTAAATTATTGTTATTACCAATAACTGAGGGGTAATATAATTCATCTTTTGAACTCTCGTACGGAGAGCTCTCTTTTCGGTCAATTTCATCTAATTTATTTTTGTCAATACAGATGGGGTTCCAAAACACTTAGAAAATCTCCCTGAAGATGAGAAACTGTATTATCTGTTTAGTTACTGCTTTGAACTATTACAGTGATGATAATAAACAAAACCCTTTAACCTAGTTTTTACCTCCTGTTCTCACATCCAGGCAGCAGCATCATTCCCCTCCCCCAAAAAGATAAAACTACTGAGATTTAAAATATAGTTTTACAACAGCTTTCTCTAAAAGGTGAGTTAGGTATATCATGGGCAAAGCAAATATCAAAATTTACACAAGGAAATGTATACCTATTAAGCAACACATTAACTGCAACTGATTTCATATGTAAATTGCCTATAATTTGAATGCAATTTTCTAAAATTTTTTAATGTGAGTAGCTCCAAAAGTTCTTTGGTGTTTAATAACATATGCTATTATGAAGACAGTTGTTGAAGTGCAGATGTTTTGTTCATTGCCTGACCCATTAAGATACTGCCTGAGAGAATATTATGACTTACGATTGAAGGTAACTATTTTGGGACCTTCTGGCTTCCCTCCTTCTCAGCACCAGTTATGTATCTGATACTTTGGTAGGCAGTGGAGATCCAGCTGTGAACAGGCCAGATACAGATTCATCCTTGGGTTGTATGGAGTCTAGTCCCATGTTTTTGAGTGTCTGGTGTGAACCCAGTCCTATTCTGAGAATTTTAGGGTTCCCAAAGAAAAAGATATTCCACATGCTTGAAGAGTTTTTGACTTCTTATCCTCTTGAATGTTATTTTCTTGACAACTACATAACAGCTTATATTGACCACCTACCTGGCTTCTCAAGGAGAGGAACTGAGAACAACCAGAGTCAGGCAGCTTCTTTCCATCCAAGACCAGAAGCCCATCTAAACTGAGGAAAATCCAGGGGTCAGAAAATTGGTTTAAAATAAAAGATACTAATTCTGCCATGGAGTTTAGAACTGTGATGTATTTAATCATATTATTTTTGAATAAGCTAATGCCATTTTGCCATATTTTATTATAGTCATTTCAAATATGCAGACACATGGGATATTTAAATTCTGAAGAGATGACAAGCAGCATAAATGAACATGATAGTAGCAAAATCATTAGAGGCTGTTCTTTAATTTGTGCAGATTTAATGTCCTCTGATGGGGTCTCCCATTTATTCAAAAGAAGAATTTATAGGATTTACAGTGTGAGATTTCCAAAATCTCACAATGGAAAAGTAAATATTTTAAAATTTAATATTAATTTTATAAAATCTTGCATTCAATCTTTGTGTAGTTTTATGAAACTTTAAGATCGGAGTCTATCATAAGAGGACACTTCTGTGGACATTCCAACACAAATAAAACAATTCTGAAGCAGGTTTATTAACAGTACAGCGATTTCAGAAGTCATGTTCGAATGTGATTTTAGAATAGTCAGTTTAGAATACAGTAATTCATTATTATGGGTGAAGAACATGAGGGAAACACTGTGTAACAACAAATCAAGTTATCTAGGGGAGAGAGGGCTTGCCTTTAGTGAAGTTAGACACTCTACTTTGCATTTATTAAACCCCTATCTTTCTGCCATGCCAGTCCTCCCCTCGGTCACCACCCTACCCCAATGTGCTTCCCTGATCCTTTCCCTGTACTGTAGAGAATTTTGTTAAAATAGTATTCCCAGAGAAAGTCATACCACTGTGTGTACCCCTGGCCCACTGCAAAATCAATCTGTCCTACTCCATCCAACTGGGTTCTCATTGCTGCTTGACAGTCTTGATATTGATCTTCCATTTATTCCCCAGCACACCTCCTTGAGAAGGTGCTTCAGATCACTCTGCTCACACATCTAATTCACTACTTACCCTTTCCATTAGCACCAGATAATAAGCATCCTACTCTATAGAGAAATTCACAGATAACTGGTTATGCTTTCTCACTTTTCCTTATTTCTACCTTAAAGCAGCAAAATTTTGTTGTGTATCAATCAAGTGCCAGGCACTGTGCTTGGGCAATGGTATGCCAATAATGATGTCGCTGGCTGATCTTTGTAAGCACCATACCCAGCACAGTTCCTGGCACATAGTAGATGCTCAATAAATGTTGGAATGAATGTATGTATTGATGAAAAGATAGGTCTAAAGGCAACAATACTTTAGGAGGTATATCCTAAGGAATAGCATTCAAGAAGAGGGGGAAAGTAAGAATGCACACAATAGATACTGTGACCTTTGTCTTCTTAGTAAAGAAGGATGATTCCTATCTCCAAGGAAGAGGTGTTTTTTATTTCAAAGGCTAAACTCCCCATACCATTCCTTTCCATTTCCTCTGTGAACTTGGTTCGACTCTCCCAAAGGAGGAAAACTTCACTATACCTAAAGACACTTCTCCCTGCCAAATCCCACCACCATTATCAACAAAACTAAAATTCTGCCTCTGCTGACTTTTCAAATGCCCTATTTTCATACTTAATGAAGAGGTCTGCAATTGCTACAGTGCACTCATTTCCTTGCCACCCATACTGCTCCCTTGCGTTCATTTTGGCCATTTCATTACTCTTATCTATACCAGCGGAAACCTCACCTATTTTTCAAGACTGAGCTTAAGACTTACCTCTGCCACCAAGCCTTCTCTGGCCTCTGTAACTGGTAGCTTCCTTGAGAGACCCAGCATTGTCTATGCTGCTCCTAGGCAGGTTAGGACATATAATTCAATAAATATTGGTTGAATGAGCATTGATGAATTGAATACCTTAAAATGGGGATGGCAAAAGAAAAAAATGGTTAAAGCTATCTTTTTATAAAATAAACTTTTTTTCTGTAACAACTCTAAAACACAGTTCATTTTAAATGCTATTTCTATTCATGTCTTGTCACTTGAATGAATGAAATTACCAGCAATTTGGCTAGTTTCAATCTTTAGCTACAGGATGTTGTTAGAAATGGTAACAGTGATATAGCCTTAGTACTCTTCCTCTATTGTGGGAGGAAACTAATGCCTTAATATCACATGTTTTACTAAAGTCTCGATTTCTCCAGTGAATCTTGAAGGGAATTGCAAGTTTCTGGTGTCTCAGCCAATTCCAACGTGGATTTGTTAGACTAGAGATGGGGATTTCTGGTTAACTTTCAAATGGTTCTGATGTTTCTTCGTTTTGTCATGTTTTTCAGCTGTTACTGGTTATCACTGTACTTTATCAAACAGCATCTCCATTTCAACTGAGAATGAAAAGGTTCTTGGACAAAGAATTTGAAAAAAAAATCAGGTACATAATAAAGTCATGGATGGTTCTCGGAATGCGCTAAAATGAAATGCTGCATCTAAGTGCAATGTAAGTGCACATCTTAGCCATATAAGATCATTACCATAAAGTAATCATCATGATTAAAAAAGACTCTAATTGAATCATTATTCTTTCCAAAAGATTGGAATTCTAAGAATACTTCTTAGAAGCTCTCAAACTTAATATGGAGCAGGAAGTATTGCAATGAGTCCTCAAGAGTGAGAAATAAAAAACAGTTGTGCCATTCTTTCATTATACTTTTTAATCATTTCATTATTCATAACTATATAGTACTTATGTGTGGTGAAGAATGTAGTCATAGGGTAATGTGTCTGTCAGCTTATTGATATATAAAAAAGAATAAAAGTGAAAACAAAGTAAGCAGACTCAGCAGCCTTATCTTTCATATTTAAAACTTTAGATATACATTCCTTTTTTGAAACAAAAATAAGACATTTTAGAAAGAAATACAAATAAATGTTTTTAAATGTACATTTATGCCACAACTCAAGTAGATTAGTAAAGCCAGATATGTGATTTCTTATTTTGACTCCCTGGACAACATCAACAGCAAAATAATGCCAAAACCTGCATAAAATTTTGCAGCTGCACCTACAAGGACACAGATGATACTTTAATATTCAATCAGAAACATTACATATCTAAAAGTGATAGAAATCTACCACTAAACTTTGTGGTGGTGAAGATTTTACTAGAGTCTGCGATCAGTGTACAATTTCAAAATTTCAAAATTTCAAAATAATGTGTAGTGTTTGAAGGTAAAATGGATACCAAAGAGGAGAAAAGAAAAAAATATATAAATAACACAACAAGAAGATGTTTGAAGACTCCATAGACCTTGATTCTTCACCCATCAGTTTAAGAAATGAAATAACATACACTTCTGGATCATTTTTGAAGCTGCTTTAATTTAGCCACTCATTCTGTTTTGTTTTTTTTTTCCAGTCTTCTCATAACTTGACATCCTGAGCCCCATCGCGACCTTAGTGAGCTATTACATCAGGCAGTATGGGATAGGCTATGCTGCAGTAATAAAACGTAGCTGTTTGAGACATGTTTGCCTGTTACTCTTTTTACACGTACAGCATGAACTGGCTGGGGATCTGCTATACATTATCCTCATTTGAAGACCCTGGGTGAGGATAGGGTTCTACCTCCATTCTTCCAAACTGCTGCAGAAAGGGAAAGGGAAAGGGAAAATGGCAAATAACACAAACTGTTAAAGCTTCTCCCTAGAAGTGATATTTGTCACTTCTGATCACATTTATCAACTAAAGCAAATCATATGGCCATGCTAACTTCAAATGGGGCCACAGGCATGTGCTCAGAAGGACAAAAGCCAAAAAGATTTGGTGCAGTAATGGGTTTCACAGCCACTTAGAAAAGACTGGAGATGGCAACTCTTTTAACTCATTCTCTGTTCAAGCCAGATTGGGGTGTGGATTCTTCTTCTGTTTGTAGAACTAGAAGGGTATCAATGGATAATAACTTTCTTTAGGGACTAAATGTGAGAGAATATTACATGAAGCATAAGGATAAACTGTTTTACTCTTCACTCATTTGTCTATGGGTTCATGGTCTTCTTTTGCCCCCAAGGAGGCTATAATTTGGAGACAAATTTTGAAAAAGGGAAAAATAATAGGTCTAGTTCCCATGAAATAACTGCAGGGTGAGGCAGACTATCATATTATTCAAGTGAGTGGTGACAGGCCACATAAGAAAGTAATCAGAGCAGATAAAATGAAGTTAAAGATCAGTGTTGAGTGGAGTGAGTTAAGAGAATTTCCTTGGAGAATGTATACCATTAGATGAACATGGAATATTAGATTGACAGAAAGAAGCAAAGAAGGTATTTCCAGTAAAAAAACAAAGCAACTAAGCGGTCAGACATGGGAATGAGCAAGGAAGAAGCAGAGGTGAGGTTTGTTCAGCCGGAGTGAAAGGTGAGATGAGGGGTTGAAGTCGCACGTTAGGATCAGTCTCCTATGAACTTGAACACCAAGCTAAAACATATATAGTTGACCTGATGGGCAGCAGTGAGAAACTGTGGATTCAACCAAATAATAAAAGAGTGTTTTAAGTTGTTTGAATTTTTAGGATACATCTACAGAAGAAATTCCTAAGAGGTTATGTTTTGCCACAAAAAAAAAAAAAAAAAAAAAAAATCTTGAGAAAGCTGACTACCAACAGGGTTCCTCTTAGACCTGAAGGAATTTCAATCTGGTTGGGGAGATAAACTGTGCCTTTAAGGTAAAAGTAGTTTTTAGTTAAAATGTTCAAGTATAAATTTGGTCACTGATGGAAACTCTTTCCCTAGGTAAAACAATAAATAAAACTCTAATTCAACTATCCAAAAAAGTTTTGGTTATTCTACCTGGAGACAAGAGGTTGATTTAACTTGTGTTACAATGATTAAATACGTACACACACACATATATAATAAAATGTAACTATGTATATATGCACCTAATAAAAGAGCATATTTTCAAATCATCTATAAATAAAAATATATTGTGTTCTATTAATTAAAACATGAAACATGGTTTCATAGGAAAAGCATGATCTTTAGATGGAGACAGATCTGTGTTCAAATTCAAACTCTGCAACCTAGTAGAGACTACAGAAGGTTAAACTACTGTACCTTGCAGCCTCAGTTTCCCCACCTGTAAAATACTGATAATAACTGTCTGCCTCAGAGAGCTGTTACAATTAAATGATAAAACATACAGAAAGTCCCTAGCCTATAAAAGGCATGGTAGCAAGAATGGCAATGATTATATATAAGCAGTTACTAAATATTGAATTGAATTAAATTTAAGGAAGGGTTCCTGTATTTGTACTTGTAAGGGTTACGAAATGAATAACTCTTAATTTATTAACAATTTACTCACTAGAACTAACCCCGTAATTTAATTTTTATTCTAGAAATAAAAAGAAGAAAGAAGAAAATAACTTTTAATTCAGAGAATACAGTGTTTTATTTCTAAAGTGCTCATGATCTTTGATTGGTTTTATTCCACTTAGCAGGTGCTCTCTCTTCCTACCCCAAGGGCAGAAACTTTCAGCAATGACTACTCCCCCTGAACTGTCTCCGGAGAGCAATGCACTCTATTTTACAGATGAGTAAGCTATATGAACTAAGTAGCACTCAAGAAGTCCATTGAAATATTAGTATCTTAACTCATGGCATTTGGTTTATAGATTCTGTTCTTCTCAGTAACTTTATAGTATAGTGTAGCTTTGTAGGTATGGTTATGAGTGTGTCAATCTTCAGATTGTATCCCAAGGACCATATTTAGTCAATATAAGGTCCCTGAAGATTTAATTACTTTCCTAAACTGTGTTCCTGCTTCTTTCCTCATATCTACTCTATATTTTGAAGATAGGGGATCTGAGAGCATGGTAATCAGTAAAATGAAAATGAAGAAATAAAACAAATTCAAATTTAACAACCTTAAGATAGTAATTATATTTGAAATTTTAATTTGAAAGTATCTTATTAAATATTAATTTAATTTTTAATTTGAAATGTTCTCTAATATGCTAATGAGGCCATTGGCTTAATGGAGTATTGAGGTCTGATACTTCCTCTGACTGGGCAGATCAGCGCAGTGTGCTAACATCAGCTAATGTTCTTAGTCTAAGCAATTACAAAGAAATGAACAACAGAAATCATTCTCCTGAAGTATTTATTTTGGTGGTTTCTCAAGAGATGGCCCAGAGTTTCTGCTCTCCTGGAGAATCCTCCACCCGATGACCACTTTCACATTATTGATCACAGACCTTGGAATGGAATGGGTATGTGCGTGCATGTGTGTAGAAAAAAAATGCCTAAGGTGACAAAGCCAATTCTTTGTGACTCAGTTGGACCAGGTAAATATTTCAGCATGAATGTGTGAAGGGGCTTGGGTGCAAATATATTTGACAAGCCACTGACAAAAAAAGACCTTTGTAATTAGATATGAGAGCTCCTATGTCATATAAACAAACAAACAAAAACTACCCTCGCTAAAAAAAAAAAAAATTAGAAGAGGAAAGAGAAAAATTCCCACCACAGCTTAAATGATAGATTTTGGAAATGCTCTGCTGTTTTATATTTTTTTAGTTGAAACTACAGTTTCCTTTTTCTTCTTTCTACTTTTAGACACACAGCCCAGAAGATGGACATTTGGCGAGCCATAATAGACTGCTCCTTTCCCAGGTATCTCCTGCTTGTTTCCTTTATCTGTCAATAGGAAATGGCTTAAAGGCACCTGTGTGATGAAGGTCCCAGGGGCAGCTGCCTGACTAGTGAATGCCTGATTATGTGTTAACATGCTTTGTCAGATATTGGCAGAATCTGTTCTCTTCTTTTGCCTTTTCAGCCAGGGTACCATTGACAGCCTGGCTACCCATTTATAGAAATGTTGTCCATCAAACTGTGAGGAAGGACAATAGTGTTTTTCTGTGGCCAGTGACTGTGGGAAACTTTTCTTTGGCTATTCAGGCAATTTTTGTAGCTTGCTCTGAAGAGGAGAGACTGATGAGTGCAAAAAGTACAATTAAGCAAAGCCAGACTTCAATGGAAGGCTCTAGTGTAGTCTGCTGTTCTCATTTTTTTTTTTTTTTATTTAGAGGGGAAAAAAAAAACCTATGGGTTTTCACGTTGCTGTGTGGCATTCAGCAGGGGGCTATTACAATCCTAAAATTTTTTTTCTAGACCACCTAATTCTAAGTTAAAATTAAATGTAATGAGAGCCACTTGGAGTTCTGAATATTTTAAAGCATAATTCCCACAGAAGGGATTCGACCTAAACTGCAGTGAGCATCAGTTGGCTAATTATAGCTGCATTTTATATTACAGCAGGTGTCAGATGCAGTCATCTCAATAAAGTCCACATAATACTCTGGGAAATAACAAAGACTTTTCTTTGAATGTGGGTACTAATTTCTGCTAGGTGTCATATGAGCTTTGATACTTCTTATTGGCATTAACAAGAGCACTGCAGCACTCAGAAATGCTTTTTGCTTGGGATGAATTGATACTGTAAAGCACTTACCAGTCAGACTTGGCAGATGTCAGTAGTTAATACTAATGTTGCAGAGGTTGGAATATAATGCGGAGAGTCTTATGTAAATACTCTTAGATGATGGGCTGATTTTCAGAAGGCGCCTAAGCACTGCACCAACTCACTTAATGAAAGTTAAATAGATAGCAGTGGGGTATCTGTATTTACTTTGGTTCCTGCTATATTGCAAGTCCTCCAGAAGTGAAGGGCAGATGGTAAGGCAGTAAACTAGGTGAACAAAATACACTGGACTTGGATAAGGGCTTGTTGTGTTCACAGTACTTCCCTTGAATTTGTGTAGGTGATTCAAATTACTAAAGTGATAGAGAGGGCAAAACCATGCCTGAGGATACAGACTCCTGGGCAAAGCCAACAGATAAAAAATAAATTCTATTTAGAGACTATGTCTGCAGTTGAAATATAATTGGATAATAGGATAGGCAAGAGGGATGTCACTTTAAAATCATGACAATTGTTCTGCCCTGTTCCATTCTGTTGGGAGATTTATAGTTGATCTAACCTTTTGTTGCCACATTGGATCACAGCAAATGAGACCTATTAAAATCTTATTACAAAATACCAAGTAAGATATGACAAATGTGAACTCTTTACACACATTCCACTCTGGAATCAACACTGTTTACTTTAAATCTAATTCAGAGCTAACAAAGCAAAGGCAGTGCACTTAATTATAATCCCCCCAATCAGCTTCGGGTTCTCATTTTGGCAGGTTACCGTTTATGTACATTTAATAGCAAACCCTGTAGGGTGCTGTCAGCAATTAAGCAGGACTTAAAGGAGTTTAATGTTCATTTAACATTGATTCAATCAATGGTTGAGCACTGATATGAGCAAGGCACTGTTAAGTCCAGCAGTGAAATCTACAACAGGAAAGAGGACATAGCATCTGTCCCCAGAGTGCTGACCATCTATTCACAAAAACAACGTCCCTTGAGGCTCTTTTGAAGATTTCTGCTAATGTTCATTTAGATCAGATATATTCATGTTTTTTCATACAGGAAAAAATTGTGAAATAGTGGGAAAAGTCACACAGAAATCATCACAAAAGAGCACAAGTAATCTGCCAATTGTTTTCTTACAGTACTGAATAAAGCCTCAATTAATTTCTTCTTTCTTATATAAATGTAGTATTTATTACAGAACATTTAGGAAACACATATAAGATTAAAAAAGGAAATAATCCATAATTCCACTACTTAGACAACATTATTAATATTTGGTGTATATCATGTTTATTCTTCATTCTTCATTATATGCATATAAAATGTATGTGTACACTTTAAATTACAGGATTATACTAGTTTGTAAATAACTTTTAAAGCAAATCTTATAATGTATTTAGAATATCTTTCTATATTATATATTCTTCCACAACATAATTTTTTACTGATTACATAATATTCTAGTTCATGGATACTTTATTTTTAAATTTACTATTATTGTACATTTAGCTTATTTCCAGTTTTTTGCTGCTATAAACCACACTGTAATGAACACTCTGGTAACTAGTTTTTTTTTTTTCCTAAATCCTTGATAATTTGCTCACTCCTGATAGTGGAAATGCTGGACCTGGTGCAATTTTAATTAAAGATACAGATTTTAAGACATTTGCCATAGAAAAGAAAAATGTATTTTGTATGATATTTTTTATTGCTTTCTATCTAGGTATGAGGTTTCAGTTGTTGAGAGAACTTAAAGTAAAAAATCAAGAGTTCAGTTTAAAGTACTAAATTGTGAATAAAACAAGATATTTCCATCTAACTAGGAAATTGATCAGCTATTATCTGATCAGTAAACAGCCATATGGTAGCTTCTGTAAGCCATGCGATTTTCAGTATAAACAGGATCTATACAATAAACTCTAAATATGCAGCGCCTGGCAGCACAGTGTGAATATCCAAGGTACTGGGGCCCTTATTCAAGCCTTTATGTGGAAAGAGTTCTGGTATATATTTAAACATATATACATAAAGAGAGAGTGTTCTGGTGAACATCGAAATATTGTGTATATACACATTAACTGGTACTGTGGCTATAATACCATGAATTTAAATAAAGAGCGAAAAGGCCATTAGTCTTCCATTGCCTCCAATTTAAGCCATCCAATTTCAATTGGCCTTCACTGTGGCTTAGAAATCTTTTGGTACATCAGTTTTTACCATGCTTCCCATAATGATTATTCCAAGCCTTCACTCTCCCTCAAGCTAATCCAAAAAGACTCAGAAGAATCAGAGAGAGATTAAAGGCTCTCATTCTATGCTGTGCATTGATAGCAAAATAATGTATATTTTACTTTAATTCAAAATTAGGGATAATAAGGGATCTTGTAGATCTTTAGCTGTTTTCCAAGTACTGTAACTGTAACCATTAAACCTAAGGAAGTGGGAGAAGTTAAATGACCAAACTAACCCTTCATCGAACCCTCACTGAGAGCTGAGACATCCCTGCTTTGGAATATTTTCAGTTAAATGTCTATGTCCTACCTTAGTAGTCCATAATTTAATAAGTCTCTTAAGTTATTTCACATAGTAAACATAAATTGCCTGATATTTGGCATGGTTACAGCAGCCTGTCTGGACTACCTGTCTACCTGCTTTTGGGGGAACCACTTCTCTTCCACCTGTAGATATTAGTGGATTTTAACAGCTGGGTGTGGTCATGGAAAGATTAACTGTAGGCACACTCTGAATATGCTCCCTCAGGAGCAACATCAGAGGCTTGACCCTGTAGGGGAATATAAAATTAACTAACATAATCCAGCCAGTCCAAACAAACAAGCGAATAACAATAACAAACCCCAGAGGGGAAGACCAGTACCTGTTTTATGTGATCCTCTTCCCTGGACATGATGATTGATTCAGGGACAGGCGAAATACCCAAGCAGAGCCCAAGAAAGCCTTCCCTGGCACATTTTATAATGGGAGATATCGGATAAGATTTCTCTACTCTCAGAAAAGATCTGAGAATGTGAACTTAGGGCTGCTGGCAGCCGTGTCCCCTACCTGACACCGAAACTGCCTGCAATGAGAGAGAATAAAGCCAACTGGAAGAGAGAAAGGGAACAAGAGGTAAAGAGTAAGAGGTGAGACCAAGAGAGAGAATCACGCTGGGCAGACAGACTGACCCAACTGACGCCAGGTATCCCGGAGGCCAGCTTCAGTGCCTCTCCTGTTCAGTCATGGCTAAATAAGCCACTTACATTTCCTTTTTTTCTTTTACATGAACTAATTAGAATTGGGGTTCTAAGGGGGTGGGGTAACAGCTCAGTGGTAGAGCACAGTCATGAGGTGAAGGATCCCTTCTGCCCAACCCCCACTTATGGAACAGAGGCTCTACCTTGGGAGTGGCATGCTGGAAATGCTAGGGTCCTGATAAACTTTCCCCTAGTTCTGAGGTGGTGGTTCCATACCAGAAGAAGCAAGTTAAGGGGACCTCAATGTCCCTAAACCAGCTCCAGAGCCCTGGCTTGGAGAACTTGCCTGGGGGGAGAGGAAGGCTGTGAACCAGACAGCTGCTAACCTCTTCCCAAAGAACTGACTTGATTTGCAACAGAAAATGGAAAAGTTAAGCTTAAGGGTGCTCTTAGGAATAGTAGATAGTAGTGAAAGGCCATTGTGGGGAGATCTGATTTATGAAGATACAGCCAACAATGAGGTTGGCTAGTCTGCAGGAGAGAAAGCAGAATAAGACAGCTGGGAGGCCTCCTGGATTAGAACAAATGTCAAACACTGACATCAGAAATTATTCCTTCAAAGAAGCCACAATTTTAATTGGATTCATTTGTACAGGAATTAATTCCCCAGGGCATTGTTGAAAACAATAGGGTAATCAGCCAGCAATTCGTGGAGTTTAACAGCTGAGTGTGCTGAGAAAGAGTGACTGTGAGCATCCCCAAAGTTGTGCCTCCTTGAGGAGCAGTTTAGCACCGTGAGATAAAAATAAACCACTAAAATAATCCAACCTATCAATAAACAAACAAATAACAAGCAATAACAAGCCCACTGGGTGGGGGAACGGGGGCTAACAGTATCCAGTGTAGCTGCAATATATTATCTAAAATTTACAGTTTCCAACAAAAAGTTATGAGGCGTGCAGAGAAACAGGAAAATGTGACTCAGGAAAAAAGGAGGCACCATAAAATATCTGTAAAAGTGACTAGATGTCAGATTTAACAGAAAAATATTTCAAAGTAGCCATTATATATGTGTTCACAGAACTAAAGGAAAGAAAGATTAAAGAAGTAAAGGAAGGTAGATGACAATGTGACATCAAATATGAAATATCAATAAAGAGAAATTATAAAAAAGAACCAAGTGGAAATTCTGAAGTTGAAAATTACAATAACTGAAATAAAATATTCACTAAAGGGGCTCAACAGATTTGAATTGGCAGAAGAAAGAATTAGTGGCCTTGAAGATGGATTGACAGAGATTATAGAAGCTGAAGAACAGAGAGAAAAAAGAATGAAAGAAAGTGAACAGAACCTCAGAGACATGAGACACCACCAAGTACATTAATATACAAGTAATAGGATCAGGACAAGAGGAGACAAGAGAAGAAAAAAAATCAAACAAAAATGACTGAAAACTTCCAAATTTATTGATGAACAATAACCTACACATCCAGGAAGCTCAGCAGACTCCAAGGATAAACTCAAAGATACCCACAGATACAGCACAGTAGAAATGCTTAAAGTTAAGGACAAGGAGAAAATCTTGAAAGCAGCAAGGTAAGAGAGATGAGTCAGTTACAAGGGAACCTCAATAACATTATCAGCTAACTTCTCAGTAGAAACAGTGGAGGCCAGAAGGCAGTGGGATAAAATACTTAAAGTACTAAAAGATTTTTTTAAAAAAATCAAGCAAGAAGGCTATATCTAGCAATGCTATCTTTCAAAAATGAAGGCAAAATAAACTTTTACAAATAAAAACTGAGAGAATTTGTTGCAAGCAGACCCGCCTTACAAGAACTACTAAAGGAAGTTCTTCAGGTTGAGAACAAGTGACCCCAGACAGTAATTTGAATCCACACAAAGAGAACTGGTTAAAGGAAGGGCTCTTTAATGGATGATTTCAGCACTTGGGGCAAAAAAAAGTACATGAGCCTTGATATTTCATGTCAGAAACTAAAGAAGTGCTCAAAAAAGGATGGAGACATGTTAAAAGAATACACAAGCTAACTTGAAGGAATTTCCACTGGATAAATCTGGGGCAATTTGAGCACCAGAATAAATAATTTTAGTAATTATTCATAACATATTGAATTAAATAGTAAACCATATGTCCATCCTGATTAAATAAATTATTAAATTTACTTATTCAATAAGTTGACTGATTGAAAGATTAGGAATGGGATATTTACATAGTTTTAAAGCATCTCTCCACAAAACATTTATTAATTACATAATAACGGAAATAAGGGACAAGAGTAACTTTATAGTGACGAAGCCTTGGCAAATATTACTTAATTCAAATGATCAAAGTGAATATCAATAATAGGGCAAACTGAAATCATGAGACACCAAGCACTGTGAAGAGTTCACATCTCATAGTAATATTCTGGAGGACGATTCTTTACCTGAGCATGATGGAACCGGGTCATAAGAAAACATTGGATAAATCCAAATTGAGGAAAATTATATAAAACATAACCTGAGGAATATTCTACAAAGTAATTTTCAAAAGTGTCAAGGTCACTGTAATGGACAGAACCAAAGGTGACCCCCACTCCGTGATCCCTGTCCTTTGGTGTTCACACTTCTGTGTAATCTCCTCCCTTTCAGTTTGACCAGGGCTTGTGACTTGCTTTTAACCAACAGGATATGGCAAAGATGATGGGATGTCACTCATAATTACATATGATATATACAAGATTCCACCTTATTAGGAGAGATGCTACAGACACTGCCCCTTACTGTCCTTGAAGTAAGATGCTATGAAGTAAGTGGCCATGTTAGAGAAGCTCACACAGCAAGGAACTGTGGACAGCCTCGAGGAGCTGAGAGTGGCTTCCAGAAAGAAACTAAAGCCTCATTCCTGAAGCAGAAAGGAAATGAATTCTGCTAACAACCTGAGGGAGCTTGGAAACAGATATGTCTCCAGTGCAGCCTCTGATGAGACCATAGTACTGGCTGACACACAGAATTCAGCCTGGTGAGACCCTGTTTAGAATTCAGTTAAGCTGGACTCCTGATCCACAGAAACGCTGAGATTATAAATGTGTAGTGTTTTAAGCTGCTAAATTTGTGGCAATTGTTATGCAGTGTAGAAAACTAATATAGTTACAAAAGTCAATTAAAGACTGAGATGAAAAAGAATATGAAAAATGAAAAGGAATACAAAAACGAATATATGTATGTATATGCATGACTGGGACATTGTGCTGTACACCAGAAATTGACACATTGTAACTGACTATACTTCAATTAAAACAAACAAACAAACAAAAAAGACTGAGGATCTGTTATAGACTAAAGGGGACTAAAGTGATAAACAGCTAAACGCACTGAGTAATTCTGAACTAGACTCTTCAGACCAACTGGGAAAACTTTAATGGGTCTAAGAATTAGACAGTAGTGGTATACCAATGCTATTTTCCTGATTTTGATGCTTATTTTGCAGTTAAGGAGGAAATGTGGTAGAAAATAAACATTAAAACACTCAAGTATGAAAAAAATTAGTTAATGAAGGTGTTTTTTTCCTCCCTATGCCTAACAAGACTGACCATTTTTCTACTGAGTTCAAGAAAGGAAGCATTGTTTCCTTCTACCTTTCTCCTAATGGTTAGGGAAGGGGTTAAAATAGAGAGATTTAATATTTGGTAATTAAGTACTATGAGCCACAACTGTAATAATCCACTTCACATGACATATCTAACTTAATCCTTACAATACATGCTAAAGTAAATATCATTGTCCCTACTTACCAGGTAAATTGGATTATCATTTTGAATTCTTCACTGCCTCCCTTTGCCATGTGACTTGTTAACACCTCCCACAAGAGTAGGCAGGGTAGATTTCCTCACCTCATTCACATTGAGATTAGTCAGTGCAACTCACTTTGACCAAGGATATGTGGGCAGAAGTGAACCAATGATTAAATGTGCTTGTGTGAGTTGGTTTGTTTCTTGTGCTTTGGCTAGTCACTATGAAAAGAATCTTCCTGTGTAACTACTTTTCTGGGGAAAATAAAGAGAAACATAAAATAGACCTGAACCTAATTCAAAGCCTAGATCCAAGCCAAGTCAATCTTGGCTGAGCCCAGCAGAATCATAATCTGCCCAAAGACTTGATGAACAATAAATATATGCTTATTTTCATAAGCCATTGAAGTTTTGGGGTTATTTGTTACATAACATTACTGTAGCAATAGCTGGCTGATACACTGCCACTCAAATTCAAACTCTCAGTTAATGGGCTTGTCTGAGTCTAAAACCTATCCTCTTTATTACTTACTATATTACTACAACTCAACTAAATCTATGTTCCTGGGGGAAAAACCTACTAGTATTCATTGAAATGTTTTCAGAGTGTCTTCATAAACTTATTTCTGCTTCCTACATCACAAATTTATTTTTTAACCATCATCTTTTAATAGTATTCATGGGCATTTATCATAAAATTGAATAAGCTTGATGTATCTAATGTGGTAACTTTAGGACTGAGCTATCCTGGTCTAGGCTATATTGGTCATAGTTTTAAATGATTAGGATCTATATTGTTGAAGGTATATTATTATGATTAGGATACATATTTAGATTATTTAGGATATTTTAGGATATTGCCAAAGACTTATGATCCAAAGAGCTAAATCCACAGGTGTCCTGTGGGGATTTAAAATTCTTTAGGTGAAATTCAGTAAGTATAAGAGAAGCTTCTGGTGCCCCGTGTTGCATACCCTCAGCCTATCTCTGATTATAGATACAGCTATGGTGGATAATAGACGCAAATTCAGACTCAGGCTGATATTCTCTCACTTTAAGCATGCATTGCATGTTTCATTTTTCTGCCCCAACATCTTCTCCAAAGATACAGGAGCTTCCTGGATGGGCTTGCAGAGGCAGCCCGCAAGTAGGGAGAACTAATTCCTTCAGGGCACTCTCAACCAACAAACAGGGGCAAGGGCACTGTATAAACGCTCTAGCCTTCTGTCTCTGGGGTAGGCAATTCTGGATGACATTCTGTATCTTTCTCAGTGATCCAGGAGTAATGGAGCTACCTATGCCCAGCCACCATCTTGATAACATACCTTTTTTTGCTATCTCCTCCTGCCCTGTCCCCCTCTCACCAATCCTTTACTCCTTCCTAGAATCATCTCCCAAGTAAACTACCTACACCCAAATTCTTGTCTTACCTGGGGAGAACCCAAACTAAGACAAAGGCATTTTCTGGAAACTGAGGATCAAAATACTCTTCCCCCAAACCAACATGAGTTTGAATATGGTAGGGGAGATTAGAAAGGCAAGACTAGAGCTCAGTGGGTGTGAATCCCCTACTTGGGTCACGTTGCGAGGTGGCCAGTCGGCACCAAGAATGCACCAGTGTCACACACTGATCTTGGAAAGCTCCCCAACTACATTTCTAGTTATTGGGCACATGCCCACTTCTGTTTTTATTGTGTGGACATGCAGCTGTGACTCCTTATGGTGCTAAGGAGTGATGACCGCTAGTGTTCAAATCCTCACTCTGTGTGCGACTCACTAGATAACTGTGCAACTGCCACGAAGCCTCAGTTTCCACATCTGGAAAGAGAGGACAATAATTCCAACCTCATTAACTTATCGTAAAGACAAAATTAAAATCACACTAATAAAAGTGCTTTATAGATTATAAAGGACTTAAAAAAATTGGAGCTGGCACAGTATATTCATTAAGTGCATCAGGAGTAAAATTTCTTGATCCCAACTTATTAGTTGAGCAACTCTGGGCAAATGACTCTGTGCCTGAGATTCCTTATCCCTTAATGGAGACAATAACAATAACCTACTCCAGGGGGTTCTTGAGAAGATAAAATGAGGGGAGGCATGTAAAGAATTTAAACAGCACCTGAAACACGGTAGTTAATAAATGTTAAATATTATTATTATTACTACTAGGTATTTGTATAATTAAACAAGTTACTGAGTACCTAAAATAAGCAAAGCTCTGCACGGGAAGTGATACTGTGTTATTGGATTATATTATAAGCAGCTAACACTCCTTATCCTTATGAATACACCATGTACTCAGATATGTGCGATACCAAGCAGTATTAAAGCATGTTCCTGAATGGCTGGTGTTGAGCTGACAAGCACTGATGGGTGGTTACTGTCTTGGTGTATGAATATGGGGGTTGAGTGTCTTAGTCAGTGATAGGTGCATAAGCAAAGCCACAGACATGGGTCCAGGTTGCAAAGGATCCAGAATGGCAGGCCCTGGGGTCTGGATTCTCTCTGGAGAGCAGGAGAGAGCTGCTGAAGGACATCTGAGCAAAGCGATGTGAACAGAGCACCACGTCAGGAAAATTAATCTGATGGTGGCTTGTGTCAAAGAACAACAATGAGCAGGCTTCGACATCAAGACATCATTTGGAAGAAAAGTGCGGTACTCTTGGTGGTGAAACGATGAGTCTAAATCAAAGTAGGGCAGCGGGACCAGAAAAATCAGACAGATGTGAGAGGCATTTTGTTAAACAAGTCAAGAGGGTGAGGTGTCCTTTACCTTTTACTCATAGAAAAAAGCTTTAAAAAGGTTCACCTCAACACATAGCAACCAATATACAAATAACCAGAGCCTTGCACACAGCTCCACAGTACATACATCCCTGTGGTACACTTTTGTGGGGTTTGCAGAGGGTGACCTTTCCACTGTAAGGCTTATGCTTTATCACTCTGAAGTGCTTTGAAAGGTGATCCTAGAAGCATAAGCAATGAGTTAATAATAGGTAGTGGCAAGTCTACACATTCCTTAAGAAGGAACTATTACTTCTGAACTATCCGTGAAGTTGGGTTGACCCTGTAATCATTACTGCCGAGTAGCTTGTAACGACTATTATTATCCCTGTTTTACAGATGAGAACATAAAGGTACAAAATGAGACTTTCATAAGCTCTCTTTACAAATCCTGCCCATCCTTCCAGTCTTAGCTTGAATGTCATCCCTCCCTGAGGACTTTTCAGAGTCGAGAAGCAATCAGAAACCCTGAACACTTGTTTATAGTCTTTCATGACATTTAGAGCTTGTATTAGAGTCATTTGTGTACATGTCTGGTCACATTCATTTGATTGTAAGTTTCTTTAAGATAGAGGCTATTTCATCACCTCCATATCCCCATAGAGCTTAGTCCTAGTGCCTGACACATAGTAGGGGGCTCAATAAGTGTGTGTTGAGTTGACTGAAGTGTGAATACTAACAAGCCCTTGTCTGCAGTGGGGATGTTTATTTGAATGTGTAATTGGTAGTTTCCCCATGGATCACTTGAAGAGTGTGTTGATGCCTTAGCAGCTTTTTGAAGTTCTGGTGCATTTAATTAAACGTGTAATCTTTTTTGAGTTCTTGTACCAAGAAGATAGATTGCACATTTTAATGTGCTCAGTGTTCATTCCAAAAAAAGACCTTTGCATTTATTTATGTATTCAGTTAACAAAGACAACAAAGATGAGAAATAACTGGGGTTCAAAATATTAACCAATTCCAGTCTCCCTAAAATTAGATATTTTAAGATCTTCTCTGATCTATTTTACATTCCATTTCCCCCACCTGTTGGTCAGAAAGGATCCCTTCCTAGATAATTTCACGTGGTTCTATTTTTCTTGTCATTTATATTTTGTGTAAGAATTTTTTTTTAA
This sequence comes from Camelus bactrianus, assembly GCF_048773025.1. Lineage (NCBI taxonomy): Eukaryota > Metazoa > Chordata > Mammalia > Artiodactyla > Camelidae > Camelus > Camelus bactrianus. The sequence goes on along the minus strand of NC_133544.1, from coordinate 53,203,880 downwards.
GCGCTGGAGTCTGGTTCTCTGAACCATGGTTTATCAGGAGAACATGTTTTAAGCCAAGGAGAGTTTGCTTCCATGGGATGGAACCAAAGGGGTGAACGTGACTTGCAGGCAAATGTATGACTGCAGCCTCACAGACTGATGTGACTGCTGGTGCTCTTGGCTCCCAGCTGTCTTTAAGGGTGGATCTTCTGTACCTTCCATCACACAGCCTTCCAGCTGCCAGAATTTTCTAGGCTTTGGGATACAGTAAACCTGGTTTCCTAAAAGGCACTGTGGTATTAGGGCAGTGTTTCTCAAACAAGGCTGATCGTAAGACTGATTTAGGGTGCTTATAAAAAATGTTTTCTCAGGCCACATTCTCAAATCTACTTCCTAGAAACTTCAGAGAACAGGCCTGGAATACCTGTTTTTTAACCAAGCACTTCAGATTTAATCTTGTGATCAGGCAAATTGGGACACTTTCATACAGTGGCTTAAAATAACTGGTTCGAGTCACTTGTACTTACTGGCTATGTAGATTCTTAAGCAAGATACTTTTCTTCTCTGATTCGGTTTCCTCAACTGTAAAATGGGGGAAATTATAGTATCCACCTATTATTACGATGTTAGAAAGGATTAAAATAATAATGTACGTTAAATGTTTAGTACATTATCTGGGACAGAGAAAGTACTCAATAAATGTCAGCTATATAACAAACTTTTCTCCCCTTTTATTATAGACAATCATGCTTTCTAGTGGATGATGTACATCCCCAGGTCACTTTATCCAGGAAATCTTTCCTGTCCAATTAATTAGAAGAGATTCTCCAAAGTCCCACCCTTGCTAAACCGGCAACGCCTCTCCTAGGAGACCAAGTTATTTTAGACTTGGAAACGACTTAGGAATACATAATCCAATACCCTAATATCATTTGCTTATTTCTGGTCCATTCCTTATTTTCAGTTAACTTCCTGTTCATGTGCAGCTGTAGATTACCCTTCTAGGGCCATCTCCCTCCTACCCTCCACTTAGACTGGGCAACCGGGACGACCTCCACACCCAGAAAATGCCCCAATCTGCTTGTTCCTTTGACAGTTATAAGGTTGCCTCTCCACTAAACACCTTTTCAGGGCAGCTTTGCCTCCCCCGCCCAAAGAGACAGTCTATGAATGCACGTCCTGAATTTTAAATACCAACATGTCTTCCCTATTACTAGTAATGTGAGAGTCAACCTTAAGAAATTTTTGTTATATGTTTGTTTAGTTTTCTGTCTATTCATCTGAATCAATGTTATTTCTATTAAACTGTATATCCCTGAAAGTCAGAGATTTTCCTTTTTTTCCCCATTGTCTTATGGAAAAATTCTACACAACTGCATAGTAAATGCACAAAAAATATAATGCTGATGTTGGTGGTAAATATAACAGAGTTGACTTAGACTGTTACATTGTCTTTGTTTCAGCACAATTTCTTTGGATCCTAAGGTATATTTGCCTGATTTCCTTTTCACTTTAAAAACAATTTAATGCACAATCTTTGGCCCTGCATTTCCCCAATTTGAAGAACTTTGTGTGTGCTAATTTGTCAAGCAAAACTTTAACAAACATCTCCTGGAAATTTAGACTGCAGAATTTTGAGGCATTCATTTGCTTTTCTTGGCATTTACTTCCTTAAAGAAGTCAAAAAATTATTGAAGCATGACTTTTCCATTCCAGAGACTGCACTGGCTATCCTTAATCAAGCTGTGCTTTTCTCAGTGTTCCCCATTTAATCTCCTAAAATACTTCCTAAGACTTTGCCCCCCACAATGGAATCAAAACTAAATGGTCTGTAATTTCCTCAAGTGTTCCCAGATCCTGTTGTAAATAATGACATTGTGCTGGCCACTTTCCAGTCTGAATGCAGTGACCTTGTAAAAATGTCTGCTCACTCTTCTATAATGTCTTTTTCTACTTTCTGTAGGGCTCTTGGATACAGCTTGGCAAACAATACCTATTCCAAGAAGCACCATTCTTCACCTCAGTCATGCTATTTCCTTCATATAGGCAGCACCATATCCAGGGCTAAAGGACTTCTGTTTAAAAGCTAATTAATATTTTTAAATAAGGAATTATAGGTGCACTGTGGCAGAAGGCCAGACTGGACGACCTGTGAATATCTGAATTGACAGAAAGAAAATCTATTGTTGTTTTGTAAATTCTAAGAAAATGTTGAATTTCCATTCAGTCAGATAGCTTTTATTGTAATCATGTTTAATACTTTTTTTTTTTTTGGAAAAATACCAATTCCTACCTTAGAATATAAAAATATTTAAAATTAGTTATTTCAGGCTGGCAGTTAGAAAAGGGGCATTTCACATTATTGGTAAAGATAGATCTTTCTGAGCAATTATATTGCATTCAAATGAGAAATATGTGATGTTCTGGTTGTCCAATGCTTGCCCTCCGTGCTCCCCCGCCCCCGACATGTCAAAAAAAAAAAAAAAAAAAAGAATTAGGACATCTGGCAAGGCCCAGGGAAAAGCAGCTAAACTCACTGAAGGGACAGGGTACTTCTCACATGAAGACAGACTAAAAATACAAAAACCTATTAGTGTGAAATAACAAAAGCTGAAAGGGGAGAAGTAACTAGGACCTCTGCTGAATTCCCAGCTATGTGGGACCACCAGCTAGATGAGCTAATTAAAATTAGAAACCCCATTTTTGATTATGGCTTACATGTGTATACAAGTTTTGTAAATTAGATACAAGTACTTCAACTAAAAGTTGTTTAATAGATAGAGATATTGGTAATTTTCGACCAGACAACAGTGATTTTATTCTTTTCTTCAAGAAAAACCAAAGGGCAATTAACTTGTGAGAGTGTCCTGGACTCCAGAAATCAAATCAAAATTTAAGGATGTTTTGGGGGAGTCTATAAAGCTAGCGAATAAACCAGCAAAACTTTTTCCTCATACAACTAGAGGAAAATAACAATTATTTTTAAAAAAATATTTGGTTGTTTGGTTCTGATTTTGAATAAAGCAATGGATCGTGCTTGTGCTTGCGTAACTATAAACATCACATGCATCAGCGGGGGTCAGCGGTACTCACTTACCTTCCCCCAGCATTTTTAAACTAGCAAACACCTACAACACAGTATGCTCCATTGTAGGAGACAGGCAGCAAGGTCTTGTTTAATTAACTAATTAGATGACTACACCTAAACTAGCATTATTAGGCCTTTTATAATGATTGTTGAAGCACTGTGAATTAATTTTCTTACTGGCCATGACCATCATTTGCTGCTATCACAGCATTAAGAGATAATGCCATGCACAGTAGGAAATCTCTATGGGCAGAAAATGAACATGGTCATCCTTGGATCACCAATTAGGAAACCTATTGTGTAGCAAAAACATCATTTCTATGCTGTAATATGATCAAATAACCATTAATTACCTTCACTAGCGAGAATTACCTTCTTTGTTGGAGAAGTGTTGCATTCCATATTATAGTTCAAAAATGTCAGAAGAAATCAGCAACAAAAACATCAATTTCTCAAAGCGATACATGTAATCCAAATCATATTAACCTAGCATGCGACATGTCAGGTTAAATTAACATAAGCTTTGTTACTGAGCCTGAATAATATAGCTTACCTCTTAGCCTTTAGATATATTGATTAAATAGGTCATCCTCACCTGCCTACAGATACAAATATAATCAAACTGCACTGTTCTCTAGGGAGCTGAATGGCAAAAACCCTGGTAAATATCCGACCCAGATTCCTGGTAAGTGACAGCCTGTTTCCTCGACCAATACAGAGATGACAGAAGGAAGATAGGCAAGTCCCTAGAACGTGTGTGTGTGTGTGTGTGTGTAAATATGCTTCCCTGGGCAGGAGTCTGGTGTGACGGTCAGGAGAGGGAGCCCTGGATTGGGTTGCTAGGGTCTGGTCCCAACTCCCACCCTTGACCAGTTGTGTCCCCTAAAGTAAGGCACGCTCACTTCTCTGGGGCTCAATATTGCTCATCTGATAATATTACCTCAAAAGTCTGTTGTGACTATATATATTCTCAGAGAGTTTCTGGTGATCTAAACAACAGAAACCATAAAATGAAAGACTGATACATTTGACTATGCAAAAAATTCAAGCCACTGGAGGAATAAATTATCAAAGACAAAAATAACACAAAATGATATATTTGTTTAAAAATAGTCCAGCAGGGCAGAGGGATGGAAGTAGTGTAGGGAGGGGTGGTAGAAAATGAAATAAATTTGTCTGTATAATGATCATGCTAGGTATTCAGTCCATAAAAATCTGTTAATCTATTCTATTTTTATATATGTTTGAAAATTTTATGGGAGGAAACATTTTGAAAAATAAACACATAAAAATACCATAGTCAAAAAAAAAAAAACCCCACAGACAGTATCAGAAAAAATGATGGCAAATTAAGGGAAAAGTATTTGTAAGACATATACTAACAGGCAAATTCCCCTAGTATATAAAGAGGTCAAACAAATTAATTTAAAAAGGAAAAAAAAAATCAACATAGAAATAGAGCCAAAATAGAAAAGAAACACAATCAATAATAGGAAAAACAAAAACTATAGATAATAACAAGATATATTATTTTATCTTTATAAAACATTTATATTATTTTTAACCTACATTTAAACTTTAAATTAAATTTTAATTAAATAAATATTATTAATTTTAACTTAGATTTTATGAAATAAAATTAATTATACTTAAAATAAAGCAAGTAATGCTCATTTTACTCATAATAGGAGAATTACAAATTAAAGCAACATTGAAAATCCATTTTTGACCTATCAAATTGGCAAAGATCAGAAAGTTCGACAATATGTTATAGGTAAGAGTATACAGCAGGGTAACTTCTTTGGAGAGCAATTTTACAATATCTGTGAAAACGTAAAATGCACATTCCATTTAACCCATCAATTCCACTCCTAGGAACTAGCTTACAGATATACTCACATATGAATTGAAAGCAAAATACAGAAGGGTATCAAATACAGGTGATAGTAATACCAAACGATTTGCAACACCCTAAACATCTATTAGGAAGGATGGGATTAAATAGATTATAGCACATTCATATAACAGAATACTAAGAGGCAGTTTAAAAGACTGAGGCAGCTCCAGATTATAAGTGGATCTTCAATACATTGAAAATGAAAAATATCAGGAGTAGAACAGTATATTAGTGCATGACCATTTGTGTAAACAAATACATATATATGCTTCCATATACATAGAATAGAACTCTCTAGAAGGACATACAAAACCCAGTAGCAGTGGTGACTTCCGGAGAGGGGATGGGGGTAGGACAATAGCAGGCATGGGAAGGAGTCTTACTCTTCACTGTACACCCTTTGGGTTTTTTTTTAAACTTTTTACTATGGGAATGTGTTAGCTACTTATGAATGTATTTTCTTACATTTAAGTGTTTAGGATTGTGCTGGCACACATTAAATGCTCAATAAATGTTACCTACTCTTGTTATTGTTCCTTCACTATTACTCCGGCCTACATTTCAACTCTTATCTTTCACTACATCATTGCAGATACCTTTTTACAATGCCAAAGTGAACCGTCACCAGTCTTCAAATATCCCCTATGCTTTGCTATTTCCATACTTATATTCATGTACTTACCTCCTCTTTGAAGTTCCCTCTTCCATCTCTGCTGGTTGAAATTCACCCAATTCAAATACCATCTCTTCCTGAGTTATACAATAGCTGTACAATCTTGAGAAATTTATGTAACTGCTTAAGCCTCAGTTTTCACATCTGTTAAATGGGAGATAATAGAAACTGTAAGGATTAAATGTGATAAGTGAATCTACTCATGCATTTATCCAACATACAGTTCCTTTTTTTTTTCTTTTTGAAGAGTTCAGATTTTAAATAAGAAATAAGGAACCATGTTAACATATTAATATATTTTTATTTTTAAATGGCGATCAGTAATTTTTTTCTTAAAGCTTAGTGGCTCAAAGAAGTTGAAGCCTAAAAGAAACTTAATTGGAGATACTATTTAAAAAAGAGAACAACAAAAAATAAATCAGAAAATATAGCCATGATAAACAAGGTCCTACTGTATAGCACAGGGAACCACATTCAACACCCTGCAAAGGCCTGCGATGGAAAAGAATATGGAAAGGAACACATGCATATGCATACATGAATCACTATGCTGTACACCAGAAACTAATGCAACACCGCATTCAGTTCTTGATCACAGACTTTGTGCAGGTGCTGTGACATACACAAAGGCTAAAACCATGACAAACTTGACAGTATCTCTGAAGATACTGCATGAAGCTCATAGTTTAGAAAGGAAATTTCCATACTGTTAATAGATGCTATGACACAGGGTGTGGAAGCACAGAGGAGGGGCACCTGCCCCCAGGAGGCAAACACTCAGGGGAGAAAGAGTTACGTTCAAAGAAAAGTTGGAAACAAGATTGGATTTTAACTTCGAGTGACCTCAGAGAAGTCATAAGCAGGGAGCAGCAGAGAATTTAGAAAGACTAGTCTTGGCACCACTCACGCTTGTGACCATCTTGAGTCCCTGGTCTCTGTGCTTTTGATAATCAAAGGCAATTCACAGAAAGGAGCCAGCGTTCCTCCTGCCCTGAGCCCGGAGCTCTCCAGGAAGCCCTGAGCCTATCAGCCTTCATGACCCCAAGCCCTCCAGACTATAATACAGAAAAACTAACTTCTTAACTGAAGAATCCGGCAGCTTTCCAAATAGCGTTGCAGGGAGAAATAAAAGTTTAATTCAGATGTTCCCTTGTCCAGCCATGGGACACTGCCTTCCAAAACTAAGAGTACCAAAGGGCAGTGCCTCCACTACCCCCAATCTGCCCACTCCTTCCAGGGGTGCCCTCCCCTGCCTGAGTTCTCTCTCCTCTCTCTGGTCACCCCACCAGGGCCCCCATGTCAAAACTTTCTCCAAGCCTCTCAATCAGATGACCCCCACTGCTCTGTCTGGGACCAGTCGTCCCTCACCTCTCAGGAGGGAGTTTCTTCCTCTGGCTCCTCAGAGCACTTGCACCTCATCAGGCAAGGCCTCAGGTGTGACCCAGGTGTGAGCTGAACCTCTCCCCTCAGACCGTAGCAACCAGAGGAGTAGTTTTGTTGCTGGAAGAAAATGTTAGGCGATTAGAGTCTCCCCGCTGGTGAGAGATGTCATCAGTGAAGTAGGTGTCACTTGTAAACAACAATCATTCACTTTATTAGACTAATTCTCCGTAAAGGAAAGAACATTTCTCCTATTAGCCGGGTTTGGGCTTTAGCCTTTATGGACCACCACTCCCACCAACCCTGTCCATCATGATGCTGAGAAATGTTTTCTTTTTACAACTGAGGCCTAAAAGATTTATGAAAACAACCACTTGAACTAGTTGGAAGAATAGTTGGTTCCAGAAAGATCCAACAAGATCCTTTTTACCCTAGATGCCCTTCTGATGGAGATGAAGAGGATAATTTGCAGGCTCACAGTCGCAAGTTGAATACTTTCTCTTTCAAGAATTTAATTTTGGTTCGCCTTTTTTGAGAAAAAGTCAAACACACACACACCCCCAAAACCAAAAGGTAAACAAATAAACAAAAAAAATCCACCTGTGAGCCAAAAACGAAACTCTGTGGTTCTCCAAAGAATCCTGGAGGAAGCCCGAGGGTCTCCACACGGCGTCTGTAACTACGCCCCGCTGAGACAATAGGTAAGGGAGGCTTTCTTTAGTTTTGATCAAGTGGTATGAACTGGAGATGTGGCCAGGTTTCACAGCACACAGAATCACACGTTGTCCCAGTGGCACCTGCCTGGGTAGGTGGGGAGACCCACACCCGGAGGCCCCAGTCTGCCTTTTGAGGTGGGGGAACCCAAAGCCTCTCTGAGCATGTGCAAGGCAACAGATTTATGCTGCCCTCTGCTGGTGAGCAGCTCTACTGCAATTGTTTTCTTACAAGGGGAACCGCCTGGGTAGGTTGACCACTACCTGGCCCCCGTGCTCATTTCCTAGCAGCCTCAAGAAGAGATAACCTCCTAAACTTGGAAGTTGAGAGGGGTGGGGCTGAGGTGAGAGTGGCGCGGGGGAGACTACAGACCAGGAGAAGCGAAAAGACCACAAACCAGGGATATGTTGCTATTAGAAGCCAATATAGCCCACGGGGTTATCAGTATATTTGCTTTGTGAAGGGAAATTTTCATTCCAACTCTTATGACATTTGAGTTGCTTAGTACTGAATGCATTCCATGATGTATTCAGAAAATGCATTTCACTAATGCCTCCCTAATTCATGGGGGCTGCTGTTTTACCAGCCACCATGGTCCTTAATCAGTGGAGTTGTATAGTATGTAGATAGTTTGTAAAAGTGCTTAATAAAAATCATTTAATTCTAAATTACATGAGTGCACTTAACCCTAAAGATATTAAAACTGATTGTTTGATGTATTGCCATGAGTAGGTAGAAATTCAAAAATAAAAGCTTCCTGCACTTAAATCAAAGAGCACCAAGCTCATAGCCACTCAGTACAAGCACATGCATCAGTGTCATGAAGCTAGGCTATGATAAACTCACCCATTTTAGGCTTTTAAACTGTAAATATGAAGTACTTGAATTTGATCAGTGATGAGATACATAAGTGAGTTTTCCCAAGCGGAGTGCTGTGTGTGACCTGATAGCCTGTTAGAACCCTGCGGAGATCACCTGTCGCTTATTTGCAGACTTGGTGAGGGCGGCTGTGGGGCCACTGGCTGGTGTTTGGCAGAGCTAATACGAGATGCTCGTCCAGCCTCCAGCCTAGAGGCAGGTCCGTCTGAGCAAAGAGAAAACTGGGTACTTTCATTGACTGCATTTTCCCCCGGGTTTTCACCGTAACTACATGCATGCTTGTTTGACTCCCTGAGAACAGCCCTCAGTGCAAGGCTGTGCCTGGGAGAAAACTTAAATCAGTTTTGATTATGGATCAAAAATACATTTTGGAGGCAACATGCCTGTCAAATTTGCATTCATCTTAACTAATCCACCAACAATTTGCCACTTTTTATTCAAATTGCCATCAATATAGTGAACTAATATGATGTTCTGTGGAACAGCCTTATATTCCAGGTAACTTCAGATTATATGATGATAGAGGGTAGAGAGTTAACCTAATATTTGGCCAAGAATGTAAATGTACACCATTATCTGCCCCACATAAATGCACACCACCTTGATCCCACAAGCTAGGTCACTGGCTTCATACAATGTACTAGGCTGTGTTAATCTCCTCTAGCAAAGACACTGCCTCTCACCAGAGCAGCCCCGTTGGGATAACGATGTGGTTGAGTTTGCCACAGTCCACTGTCGTCTTCTAGAATCCACCTACTTTTTGTGCTGAGCCAGACTTGGGAATTAAGTGGGGATATGACGGGGGCCACTGCCCCTGCATCCTTTACATCTCTAATGGAAACAATGTCTCTGCCATTCTCCCCAAATATAATAATGCTGGTGATCAATAGCTTGGCAGGTGGGGAAGCAGGTTCAGAGGCGTCCACTTGGCCTTTCCAACTATGATAGATCTTCCTCTTTGGAAGAATGAACCGAAGTGAAGGTTCTTCCAACTCCCAAATATGTTCATTACAAATAAACATTCAATGACTAACAAAATGACCACTGGCTAGATCTCAGTTCCTGGTCAGGACCCCATGCTTTCTCTGGTTTTAACAGTCTCTGCTAATGAGAGGGTTATTCAGACATTTCAGGTCTCCAGGTATCCGTATCAACTGAAACCCTGTGTCCAGCTGTCTGGAAATGTCTGGGTGTTCCCCATTATCCACTCTACAGTTAGCTAAGTAAGTGGCCATGGGTCCCCCTGGGGAAAGACCAGGGGGATCACTACTACATACACCAGCCATGGTGCTGCAGCCTCATAGACTCTCACTCAGCGATTGGACTCAGGGTCCGAGAACTGGCTTAGGAAACAAGGCAGAGGATCATGGTTTTTTTTTGTTTTTTTGTTTTTTTTAAATTTTATTGGGGTGGCTGCTCTTAGTTTCTTGATTATTCATCCTTGATTTTTTTTTTGAGTATATAAATTAAGACATATCTTGTCAGCTGCCCATCCATGCTGCCACTGGGAACACCACGTTCTATTAACCGTATCTATTGCTCTCCAAATGTCAGACCACACTGGCTGCCTCGCCAACATGATTCAGTACAAGAACTGTGTTCATCTGGCTTTTGACAGTTAAGTGCCCCCACCTTGCCTCTATATTTGTAAGATATTATCAGCCCCATTGTACTATTACCAGTTTTGTAGTGAATTTCCTACCATGAGCCATAGCCTACAGAGGACAGCCATTCCTGAGTTTCTCAGTAATAATGCTAGTGGCCTCCCCACCCCAGGCACATTCCTTATCACTTTGGTAAACAGCGTCCTCCAGGCCTCATCTGTCAGTGCCTTTTTCCAGTCTTACGCAGTGCATCTGTTCTGGCATGCCCACTTCTGTGGGTGTGTCTGCCATGGACTTCTCATTTACCATGGGCTCTTGCTTTTTCCAGGCTTCCTAGAGGTCCCTGTCAGGAATAAAAATCTATGTCCCAGGTGGGTCCTAATAAATCCTTCTCAGTACTGATAAAGTCTTCTCTGTCCACCTTGACATTCCACCCCCATTTTATCCAGAACCTTCAAGATGCAATCTCATAATACTGTCCTGGCTTCTGTTCTGGCTACATCCCACAGATCCTTCTGCCTCTAACCCCTTTCCTCCCTTATAGCCCCAGCACGCCCCCAGTTGGGTTAGGTTGTGACTTGATACAAGTTCTTAGTCTGGTGGCCAGGAGGGAAGGTGAGTGCAGATCTTGAGCAGGACTTGTGTGATCTAGCAAGTGGAGACCTTGGCATCATCCTCGGGGCAGTGGTGGGGTTGGGGTGTGGCATGGACTCTAGCACTAGCTGTTAGCAGGGAGGGGTGGCTCCTGTGCGCAGGTGTAGAGGCTTCAGACTCATCTGTGTTTTGAAAGTTCTTGAGTGCAGTGACCCAGGGATCCCCATCTCAAGTCCCAGGATCCCACTCCTTCTCAGCCAGGGCCCTGATTTTGGTGTAGGAGACTTGCTGGAGTTAAGAGTCAACCTTCTTCTACCCTTAAAATTAAGCCCTGGTTCTGACCCTCAGCATTTCCTGCTCTCCATGTGTAGGAACAGCCAAGACGGCCCTCTAACTTTCACACTTTGCCTTAAGTTGGTGACTAATGATCCCTCAGCTTTTCGTTGTCTTTCTCAAATATATTGATAATAGCAAGCAATAGTCAATGGACTCCGTAGTCCTTAAAAGGAGCACTTTTCCAGTTCCTCTCAAACACCTGAGATTTTGTATCTGTCAGTATCTTCCCTTCTACTGGCATCTCCAGTTCACCACCTGTGAAAGTTCTAGCAGTTGTTTGCCACAGCATGCCAGGCCTGTCTGTCTTTCAGTTACCATCCATGATGGGGTCCTGATTACCAGCTGGACAGTGCAGAAACCAGCCTTGAAACCCTATGGTACAGTTTCCTAGAACCATTCCTGGTGCCAACTGTCTTAAGTCAGGTTCCTGAGAAATTAGCTCTGATAGAGATTTGCTTGCAGGATGTATATTGGGGAACTGATTGAAATAACACCTGTAGGATTCAAAAGTCCATAAATGATAAATGCTGGAGAGGGTGTGGAGAAAAGGGAACCCTCCTACACTGCTGGTGGGAATGCTGTTTGGTGAAGCCACTGTGGAAAACAGTATGGAGATTCCTCAAAAGACTAAAATTAGACTTACCATATGACCCAGTAATCCCACTCCTGGGCATATATCCAGAACGAATCCTAATTCAAAAAGACATTAGGACCCCAGTGTTCATAGCAGCACTATTTACAATAGCCAAGACATGGAAACAACCTAAATGTCCATTGACAGATGACTGGATAAAGAAGTTGTGGTATATTTATACAATGGAATACGACTCAGCCATAAAAATGACAACACAATGACATTTGCAGCAACATGGATGTCCCTGGAGAATGTCATTCTAAGTGAAGTAAACCAGAAAGAGAAAGAGAAATACTATATGATATCATTCATATGTGGAATCTAAAAAAAAAAAAGAATAAGACAAATGAACTTAAATATAAAACAGAAACACTCACAGACATAGAATAAAAGCCTGTGGTTGCCAGGGGGGAGAGGGGATGGAAGGGACAGACTGGGAGTTTGAGATTTGTAGATACTGACAGGTATGTATAGAATAGATAGACAAGTTCATACTGTATAGCACAGGGAGCTATATACAAGATCTTGTAGTAGCTCAAGGTGAAAAAGAATATGAAAATGAATATATGTATGTTCATGTATGACTGAAAAATTGTGCTGTACACCAGAAATTGACACAACATTGTAAACTGACTCTAACTCAATAAAATTAAAAAATATATATATTGAGGTTCAGTTCCAGACCACCATAATAAAGAAAACATTGCAGAAAGAAAGAAAGAAAGAAAGAAAGAAAGAAAGAAAGAAGGAAAGAAGGAAGGAAAGAAGGAAAGAAGGAAGGAAAGAAGGAAAGAAGGAAGGAAAGAAGGAAGGAAAGAAGGAAGGAAAGAAGGAAAGAAAGAAAGAAAGAAAGGAAAGAAAGAAAGGAAAGAAAGAAAGGAAAGAAAGAAAGGAAGGAAAGGAAGGAAAGGAAGGAAAGGAAGGAAAGGAAGAAAGAAAGAAAGGAAGGAAGGAAGGAAGGAAGGAAGGAAGGAAGGAAGGAAGAAAGAAAGTGAGGCAAGCACGATTGGGCAGAAGAGAAATGGAACTACAATGTAGGTGCAGTAGAGAGCTCAGCCAGTCCCTTAGAGGGTTCTGGACTGGCCCCAGGGAGTGGGTGTAACATTGTGTAAGATAGCTTCCTTTGGCTGGGTCAGGATTTCATCACAGTGGCACTGCTGACATTTTGGACCAGATAATTCCTTGTTGGAGGAGAGAGCTGTCTTGTGCATTATAGGTTGGTTAACAGCATCCCTGGGCTCTACCTGCCAAATGCTAGTGGCGTTTTCCTTTCTCACCACCTGCCAATTATAATGCCCCTGGAGATTGCCAAATGTCTCCTGTGGGGCCTAACTGCCCCCAGTGAGAGTCACTGAGCTGAGCGCATGTTCGCACAAAGAATGCAGCTGTGAGCAATTAGCGGTCAGCACTCCTGGAAGTTGGGGGAACCGTGCCTGGAAGTACCCACTACATGCCCCATGTTTAATCAATCCATCAACAACTCTAGGAGGAAAATAGATATATCTCAAATCATATAAGATTTTAATACTTAAATCTTTAATCCATTTGGAATTTATTTTCATGATATGAAGTAGGAAACTAATTTCATTTTTTTTCAAAAATCACAATTGTCTGATTTTTTAATTGAATAGATCATTATTTCCTTGCTAATCTGAAATGTCTCTCAACTTACTGTAATTTTCGGGATATACATGGGTCTGTTTTTAGACTTCTCATTCATTTCTGAAGATCCAAGATTCATGTATCTATTCTGGTATCAATACCTAGCTATTCTGAAATTATGAAGTTATTTTTCTTTTCTGTATGAGTATTGTTCTTTCTCAGAATTTCTCTTGACTACTATCACCCATTTATTCTTCCAGATAAAACTTAACATTTAACTTATGAATCCTGTAATCTCTAAAAACAATGATTTGGATGTTTATTAAAACTGTATTACATTTATAGGCCATTTCAGAGAGTGTTGATATATTTACAATATGAAGTTTTTCCCTCTAGGAACCTGGTATTTCTCTCCAAGTATTCAATTTTTATTTTATATATTTCAGTCAAGTTTTGTCATTTTCTTCAATACAGAGGCCTGGTGTACACTTGCACATGTAGGGGGGTGTACTGTGCATATTTTTTTGACATTTTGATATTTTTGATGTTTTACCAGAAAATGATTGATGTTTATGTTTTTATTGTGTATCTGTCCCTCTTACTGAATTTTATTAGTCTAATTGCTTTAAAAAACTTTTAATTGAAGTATAGTCAGTTATGTGTCAATTTCTGGTGTACTAGATAAAGAAGTTGTGGTATATTTATACAATGGAATACTATTCAGCCATAAAAAAGAATAAAATAATGCCATTTGCAGCAATATGGTTGGACCTAGAGATCGTCATTCTAAGTGAAGTAAGTCAGAAAGAGAAAGAAAAATACTATGTGATATCACTCATATGTGGGGAAAAATTGTTTTCAGATAATTTTTTTAGACTAAATAAAAATATCATCCTTCCCTTTGCAAACTTTATACATGTTTTTTTTCTTGTGTGTTGCCGGGACCCTCCAGAGGAGTGCCACATTTGTTTCCTTCCTGACTTTAAAAGGAAAGCCTCTAATGTTTTTTATTGTTAAGTTTGATATCTGCGGTTCCTTTCTGATAAATGCTCTACATCATCTTATCAACATTTTCTTCTCTTTCTAGTTTATTAGGGATTTTAATACAAATGAATATTAAATTTGATCAATTGCCATTGGGATATTAATAAATTTATTACTGACCCAGAAGGTGGCTGGCAGAGAACCACTCACAGGGGGAAGAAGTATCCTGAGCATTATCTTGGGAAAGCAATTACCTTTCTGTCTTTCTCACATGCCTACCAAGTATAAACCCTCAAATATGAAAGGACATGTACTCCAACCTGAACACTAGTAGGAATAGACTTGTAAGGAACACCGTCGGGAGGGATGGAGAAAGTCCATTGTGCAACCACAGCGCTGTCTGAGGGCAAAGGAACCTAAGAGATACAGACAGCCATGGCAGCAGCCAAAGATGAAGGAAAAGAGTCACGTCGCAAGAATATTCTTTTGTGAGTACACTGGGTGCCTGGCTCTGGGACCAGCGCCGGAGAGAAAATGTGTGCATTTATCACGGCATTAGATGATGCATCACTTAATAATGCCTGCCACATGTAATCCAGCTCCCCAAACAACTGTTAAGTTTCAAAACTCCAGGTCCCCTCCTGAGTCTTAGAGCCCATTGCCTGGAGAAAATGAACTTAGAAATTGAGACTGAAGACAGCCCTTTCAAGGAAATAGCAAATAAAAAGTGAAGTTTCAAGTAAACAATATTAATAGTAGAGTCATCTGGGATGCTGATTCCAAGGCCTAGCATCTCAGGATCAAAGTCTCTGGGTGGGTCAAGTTTTTCAAAAGCTCCCCAAGTGATTCCTCACAGAGAATTCCTGATCCACAGTCTAAGTGCAGACTCCTCAAGGCACGAGACCCTGCAGAACCTGGAACCTTGGCCCGTCTTCGCAAACTTGCCTCCTTCCACTCACTCCCCATTTGTCGTTACAGCTGCACCCGGCTGAATTACTTGTGTTTTGCTGAAACAGGCCAGTCATGCCCCACATCTGTGCCTCTTCGCACATCACTACCCTTTTTCCCTCTGACTGCTGAAACTCCTGTGTATCCCACTCGCCTCTTCCTTGAAGCCTTCCCTGATGATGCGCTCCACCTGGGTATCTTTTTCCCCTTGGGTGTTCCACAGCACTGTGCACACCCTCCTCTGTCAGCACTCGCCCTGGACTACTGCCCTGTACATACCCTCCTCTCCCCTAGACTGGGCGTGTCTGAGAGCAGAGCCTGGGTTTTATTTATTTCAGCACCTTAGCTACTCACTGCAGACCAGCGCTGTCCTATCGAAATATAATGCAGGCACGGATATAATTTTTAATTTTCTAGTAGCCATAGTAAAAAGTTTAAAAAGAAACAGTGAAATTAATTCTAATATTTGTATTTAACTCAATTTATCCAAAATATTACCATGTTAACATATAATCCATATAAAAAACTATTGAAGGGGGAGGGTATAGCTCAAGTGGCAGACTGTATACTTAGCATACACAGGGTCCTGGGTTCAATCCCCAGTACCTCTTCTAAAAATAAAATAAATAAAATAAAGCCTAGTTACCTCCACCCCCACCAAAATCCCCCAAAATTAAAAAATAAAAATAAAAAACTATTGAGATAGTTTATGGTTTTTTCTCATGCTACATCTTTGAGATTGAAATCAGTGTGTATTTTACACTTACACATTTCAAACCAAACTAGCCACATTCCAAGATCAATAGGCACATGCAGCTGGTGATTACCATATTGAAAAGCACAGTTCTAGACTACAGAGGATGCTTATCCAGGTCTATGTGGGAAGATTTGCACACGAAGAAAGCTACAGTTTAGTTCAGTGTTCCTCCTTGGTGACTGCGTGGCACTGGAATGGTTTTCACCAAGACCCTGTTCCCCTTGGTCTTTTTGTGCACAGAGCTATGAGGCTAGGTCTGACTGTGAGGGTCCTGTGTGCAAACTGTGCATGGCCAGCAAGAAGGCTTAAGGACTGTCAGCAGCTGACAAACCTTCTTCTCTACCAGGCATTTGGAGCTGAAATGCACAGATACACTGCTCCCTCTCTAGGGAGCCTTACAGGCAGTAAGTGAGAATGCTGCATTCTTTGGCTGCAAAACCACACCTTCAATGCCAGCAACATGGAATCTCCCGTCACCAAAGGAAAAAGCCACAGAAGAGTAAATATAGCTCATTTATAGATGCCTTGGTAGAGGTAAGCTCCGTTATCCACGCCCTCTAGAGACATCATTCCATCTGCGGGAGGAGATTTAAAAAAACGTCTTAAGCAGGAAACCTAGAACACTTCCAAGGCATGAGCTGTTTGTCTTGCTCAGGCCTGTCTGCTGGCTCTCTCTAACTCAGACCACGGTGAGTGTTTGCTGGGCCCAACCTCTGCTCTCTTGGGGTCAGAAATAAGAAAAGAAAATGAGTCTCTGTCTCCCGGCCCCGTACTTTGGTGACCTCAGTTGAGAAGCCTGGTGCCAACTGGCACCAAGTGCAGGGCAGAGCTGAGAGTCGACTTGGCACTCCCAGCCTGGCCCCGTCTTCTCTCGATGGGCAGTGACCCAAAGCAGTCTTTCCCTCCGCTCCCTCTCCCTGAGGCCCCATGTTCAATTAAAACGGTCAGGTACACAAATTAGCATCAGAACCAAAATGGTTTCCTGGGAAACTAATGACAAAAATCCCAGTTTTAAAACATTTTCTTTGCGACCTAGAGAGCAAAGCCATGCCTTTCATAAGGACAAAAGCCCTGAGCCAAAGAACTCCATCTCATATAAAGTGTCATTGACCAAAGACTCTGGGATAGATGAAAAGTGCTACTGGAGGCTTTCAGAACATGCTTTATGTATTTTCCTATACCTTGCTCCCATATAATCCTTGCCCACCATTCACTCATGCCTGTTGTCACCAAAGTGAAACATTTCCTTGTTAATTTCTTTTCCCAGCGGTCCTCCTTCCTGCAAGAAGTTGAACTCTTCAGTACGCAAGCAGAGGATGCATCAGAAACTTTTGTCATTGTCAGGTAGAGGAGGCTCAGTATCATACCTCCACCCATCAAAATATACCCCTTGGAAATTATCTGAGAAAAAAATTTGCCAATAATGATAATGTGTATTTACATAGTGATTAATAGTTTACAAAATGCCTTCACATATGTTTCCTCAATTCAACTTCACAATAGTTGCAGTAGAAACAATAGATTTGGTCTTTATGTGATGTCTTTCCTAGGAGCATTCATTCAGTTGGTGAACGTTCTGAGAGCCTCTTGTGTGCCTGGCCTTGTGGAATGTACCAGGGGACAGAGCTATCAAGACATGGTTCCTTCTGGGAGGAGCTGAGTCTTGAGGGGAAAATAGAAAACAGACAATTAAAATCCATATAAACCTTCTGACCGAGCTATGTGGCACGCTATGGGAACACATAAGGGCCTTCAGTGCAGAATTTCAATATCAGATAATCCCTTACTCTGAAGAAATTAAACTCCTTAATAATGGACTTTCTGGTAAGCTAACAAGCTAGTACGGGGGTATCAGCAGAGAGGGCTTCCTAAGGACCCCTGAATCGCACAGCACTGGCTGTATTTTTCCTAGAAGGTGTAACTACAGTAGGCATGTCATTTGTATGTATTGTACACAGAAAGACACTATGAAACCACAGTAGTATGGTGGTCATAGCACTAGGCATGGCTCTGAATGGACAGGCTTGATTCTTTCACAGTATTCCAGGATCCCCGTACTCTTCACCTGCGCGTTAGACTCCAAATACAGAGTAGCGCCTTCTGTATGCAGCCATGGCTTAAAATCTTTTATAATTCCCTTTGATTGGCATTTTCTTCAGAATCTGGGGGTAATATTTCCCCCTCTCTTTTTCTCTTGTTTTTTGATTACAAAAGTAATACATGTACACTATTTAAAGAAACAAAGTTTTCCAGTCACCCAGCCCCAAATGCTGTTAACATTTTGGGGCCTGTCCTTCCAGGGTTTTTTAATGCATGTGTTTACGTATATATTTTCACAGGAATGGGGCCACATTATACATAGTATTCAACAACTTGCTTGAGAAATAGCTCTCAGATATCTCTGCACGTTGGTAGACTTCACATTCATTTATGACTGCAGAGCCATTCACTATATAGATGCACCCTGATTTATTTAAGCCATCTTCTGCTAACAAACACTGGGCTGTTTTTATAATTTTTCAGTCTTATCAACAATGCTGTAATTAATAATAGTCTTTTAAAATATTCATTTGCACATTGGTTTGAGTATTTCTAGAAGTTGAATGGATGGCCTATTCTTTACAGATCCTTAATAAGGGAAAAGCTTCAACATTTGAGGATAATAAATAAGTTGCTTGAAAATATTTTTGATGAAAATAAAACTTGACAGTAGGTGAGGGAAGATTCATTGAGCAGCTACTAACTATGTGCCAATCACAGGGCTAAAAATTTGCATTATCTTATTACTCCCAGAAATTCTGAATATTTTGACATTATTATTCTCATTTTAGAGATGAGGAAAGTACACCAGAGAGGCTAAACTTTTCCAAGGTAACACAGTTCGCAAATGACAGAGCCAAGATTGGAACTTGGGTCTTTCTCATTCTTTCCACTACATCATTGCCTCCAAGTAGTGTAAAATCACATTGCTGGTTTCTTGGTTTACACTTCAATTGATTCTAAAGAAAACCTCAAAAACATTTTGAGCAGCTTCAGAAATGCTGACATAATTATAAATCTTCTCAAACCTGTATTTCAAAGACACTACTCATCCGAAACATACAAATTTTGCTACGTTAATTATAATACATCTCAATTTAGCTACCTCTTCTCCCTTTTGTTACTGAGTAACAGTGCTCTATATAAAAATAATGCATCTAAAATACACACGTTTCTTTATTCTTAGATCCCTCTACTCTGGGTTTATGCAAATTCTTTTAAAATAATAGTAAGAAAGCAAGCCCATTATGAAGTCACTTTGGCTACATGCTTCATTGTACTTGAATAGAACTAACTTGCCATCCAAACGGTCTATTCTTTGCTTATTAATTAACCACCTCTTTCCTTTTAACCTGCTTTTGAAAACCCACTAGTTCTATTTTTTTTTTTCCCCCTTGGGTAGTTTCCTCAGGAAACAAAATACAGAAACCATGAGACGGGATGGGTGGGAGGAAAAAAACGTCAAACCAAGGGGCCAAAAGAACAATAGTCAGATACTTCCACCTCTTTGAATGGTGTGTCTCCATTGCTTCACTTCAGATCATCAGCTCACAAGGCAATACTTATGTTTTCCAATGTAATGTTTTACTCATAAGTGATTTGCTCATCAGCACTGGGTTTTCCCTTTGTTCTAGAATCTTTCCTGGCATCATTCTTCTGTACTTCCACAGCACCGTCTGCGTACTCCCATCACATCACTTGTCACACAATAAGATACCTAACTTCATCTACATCCAGCCCAATCCCAAAAAATTTCCCAATTTTTCCTTATTATGCCATTTTGAAAGTTCCCAGCAAGGTCTCCCCAGTACATTTTGTTATTCTTAAAAAATTATCATTTTTATTGAACATTAAGTTATGAAGAAAAGATCTCTAAATCATATTATTAAATGAAAAAGGCAAAGTTAAGGAAGTATATATGATATACGACCATGTACCAAGGATAGAAAAACTACCTGGTTTTGGTCATTTGGGGTGAAATGAAGATTTTTACTGGGCAGATGAGAAATGAGGACAGGAGGAGATTTCACTCCAAGAGTTGATAACCATAATAAGAAATAATAAATGAATAAAATAGTTTTGAAAAACACAAAAGACAAAGAACCCGTTCCAGAAGAATGTTCAGGTCAGTAAGTGTTTTACGCAAATCTGGTAATCCAAGGCATCCGGCATTATGGACAATTTGGCCAATGGTCTGAAAGCAATCAGTTGGTAATGGAAAGTACTGATACAACTATATGTGTTCCATTTCCTGCACTGCACATGCCTACAGGCCGGGCTGCGGCTGTCTCTCTCATACAGGTAGGACTCCATCATATTCAGCAGTAACAGGTAAAGATTGCACACAGAATCCCTTTAACTCTAAGGGGAGCAAGATGCCATTTCAGTGTGATTTGCTGAGTCCTAAAAACACAACACAGTGGAGTTGATATCAACTCAATTTCTACTTAATAACATAAGACAGAAGGCAGTCAAGTAAACAACTGCCCTCATTCACATTCTCACCCTCGTCTGGGGGAATGGATAACCTGCCCAGCCCAGCCCCACGTGGTCCCCAACACAAGTGACTTGAGGAAGCCAAGACCAGTTCTCAGAGAATCTGAGAACTTTGCTAGCTTTGTTACCTTCCCACAGTATAATCAAGTACCAAGCAAAGACTTCAAACATGCTCCTCAGAGCCCAACTTTCCCACCCACTGAGGCAGCTGCCCCTAACCTCAGTAGGATGGGAGCAGTGCCACTGATGATTCCAGCACAGAGCAAGGACAGCTCCATGGCACAGAGCCTCCGTGCTCTTCATCTATGCTCTCCATGTTTCTTTCCTCCTTTGGAAATATGAACCCCTATTCTGCTTTAAAATTTGCTACCAGCCTCAAAACATATCAAAAAGAAGTTAACCAGAAACTGTAAGAACTACACTTCAAAAAGTTTGTTTGGTTATATTGAAATAATAAAGGCATTAAAGTTCTATATCAGAGAAATGCAAATCAAAACTACAATGAAGTATCACCTCACACCAGTCAGACTGGCCATCATTCAAAAGTCCACAAATGATAAATGCTGGAGAGGCTGTGGAGGAAAGGGAACCCTCTACACTGCTGCTGGGAATGCAGTTTGGTGCAGCCACTGTGGAAAACAGTATGGAGATTCCTCAAAAGACTAAAAATAGACCTACCATATGATCCAGCAATCCCACTCCTGGGTATATATCTGGAGGGAACTCTAATTTGAAAAGACACATGCACCCCAATGTTCACAGCAGCACCATTTACAATAGCCAAGACATAGAAGCAACCTAAGTGTCCATCAACAGATGAGTGGATAAAGAAGTTGTGGTATATTTATACAATGGAATACTGCTCGGCCATAAAAAAGAATAAAATAATGCCATTTGTAGCAACATAGATGGACCTAGAGATCATCATTCTAAGCGAAGTAAGCCAGAAATAAAAAGAAAAATACCATATGATACCACTCATATGTGAAATCTAAGATAAAAAAGGACACTATGTACTCACCTACAAAACAACAGAAACAGACTAGCAGACATAGTTAACAATCCTAGAAAGGGGGTGGGAAGGGATAAATTTGGGAGTTTGAGATTTACAATTGTTAGCCACTATATATGAAAGTAGATTTTTAAAAGTTTCATCTGTATAGCACAGGGAACTATGTTCAATATCTTGTAATAACCTTTAACGAAAACAAATATAACTGTGTATGTGCATGACTGGGACATTGCACTGTACACCAGAAAATGACATTGTAATTTACTGTATTTCAATTTAAAAAAAAAGTTCTAAAGACAAATTCACCATCTAAAAAAAACAAAACAAAAATCCTAGGGTAGAATAAATCCCAAGGCCATCCCTAAAAGTGGCTGGCCTTCTCAGTGTTCTTTGCTTGGAGATGACCAAGGGTAGACACCGCCTACTGCCCACCCTGAGATCGGAATGGACTGGACATGACTGCAGGTCTTCTCCACGTGCACATGCATTTCCCTAGCCTCCTGAGAGCAGGATAAACGGCAGCTCAATCTCTGCCACATCGCTCCTGTAGCAGATGAGATTTCATCTAGATAGTTATTTTAAGCCTAATTTTAGAAAACTTAAAGAGACTAAAAACAAGGAGAGCAGTGTGGAACTAACTTACAGTTTCTGCCAGACAAAGTCCGCTGGATTCAGTGGGTCCTCAGTTCTTCCAGACTAGGACCCCATGGGAGATGGCAATGCATAGCTGGATAACGCCTTTCATTCTAGGAACCTAAATCTGAGATAGTCATTAAAATGTCTGACCCGTAATCTGAACTTTTATGTTTTTCTTTTAAAAAAGACTATGAACACTAACCAAAAAAAAACCTTCTCAGTCTATCTTAGGTTGCCCGCAGGTAGTTTATTTGGAGAATGCTATCAGTAACAAAACCTGTAATGGAGTGAGGGAGGTGGGACAGGCCAAAAGGAGAGGTTGAACTTAATTCAGTCACAACAGACTTCAGGTGATCCCCTGGGAGCCTTGAACTTGGGGTGGCTCTTCAGAGTTTTCCAGAATTAAAATAAGAGGGTGGGTCTTCTATCCCTGCAAAGACCAATCACTGGATATGGGCCACCCTCGGGAAGGGGTGGGTCTGGTTGAGGCACTTTTCTTGGGCGGAAGGCAGTTCCTGGGGAGGGACTCAGCCGTGGATGTTCAGCAGGCAAATGCCTGGTAGCTGAGAGAATTACTACTCTGGACCACAGAGGGGACCTGGGCAGTACACAACAGAGTTTACTACATAATCAAACACCAAGATGAATACCAAACAAACGCATCACGGCTCTGAAAGCAGCATGCAGTCAGCCCAGAGAATACAGCAGTGTGAAACTTGATAGAGCCGTGTCCTGGCTGAATACGTTAGGAGAGGTCTTGAAGCCATAACTGTCTGTGTACAATTACTCTGAAATTGCCAGTTCAGTCAGCAAAAGGAGGCTGATTAAAAGTCATATGTATTCTAAACCCCTCAGAGGCAGGGCCTCTCAGGGCCAATTCAAAAGGAGAATTCTTACTACAGATTCTTCCACATTTTTTCCATTTCTGTGTATGCCATGAGCAGGTGGCCACTACCTGCAGCCGATAATTACAGGCTTTATGCTGCACTATGAAAGGAGCTTGTCTGTGGTGCTGGGGCTGACGGGGAAGTATGCGGCATATGTTTGACCCTGGGGAAGGGGGAAAATATCCTTTTGTTATGGGCCATAGGGTTTTCAAGGCTGCTATCCATGGCAAATGTTCACCATGCGTAAAGGCTAAGGGCCAAGCATACAACCTTTTAAGAGCTTGTTGGCAGAAAGTCCATTCACTGAAAGCCTTGGCTGTCCCACGCAATCGGCGGGTAATCTGAGCCATATTGTGTTCCTCCCTTTGTAAAAAGGTAAAAGTTGTGTGGCTTCTACCACTGAAAATATTGAATATTGCTCCTTTAATTTTCAATGATAATAATGGTAATAATAATAGAGAAAATATTGCCGTGGACTTTGAAGCTGAGGATGGATACTTTGATCTTTGGAGAAACATTTTCTTTTCTGGGATGGAGCAAGGTAGCCATTTTGACAACACCTAAGAAAACGATACAGAGGTTCTGGGCAGAAATGATGCAAAAGCTCCACTGAAATCACAAGAACAATTGAAACACAAAATTGGTCCCAGTAATTGGTAATTATGCCCTCCCCTCTCACTCCACTTCCTATTCACATTCACTGAGAGCTGCCAAACAGGTGTTTATGTGGTTATTATGGGTATTGAACCATATTGCATCATTATACTACTATTATTAGAATTTTTATTTAATATTAATAGATAATTTATCACAAGATGCTCATACTCTAGGTCACAAAGGGGTAACAGAAAAGAGTAGAGTGAATGTTTTCTATTATGATAGCAATAATTTTGTTCTTTCTGATTTCTAAAACGATTACTTGAGAATATGCTAAAAAAAATCATGATTTGTTCAATCATACGAATATTTTGGTATTAGAGACAAAATTGTGAAATTTTAGAATTAGAGGTTACCTCTGAGGTTTTTGGGTACAAGTCCAACGTTTACAAATGAGGAAAGAGGCCCAGAGACACGGAATTGACCAGGATCTTAACTTTGGAACAAAGATTCAAACCTCCTGATTCCCTGGCAGTCTTCTTTCCACTAGGAGAAATGGATGCTCTGGTATTACCATATGCATATGTTAGCTGCAAATTTTTGTTACTAAAAGAAAAGGAAGGCCTAGATGCTCCTTGACTAGACCAGGTTCAGGATTGTTTCCTATGTCCCAGAGAAAACTGGATTTGAAGCTGGGAACCCCAACTTAATTTGAGGTGATTACTTAACCTTGACTCTGATGAAGCTTATCAGCATATAAACACATGGGCTGCGAGTTTCAGCATTTTGGGCTTTAACATCGCTGTGCCCAGAACCCTCGCAGACCTTACAGGGTGGTTGTGACAACAGCACTCAGTGAGATTTCGAAAACCACTAATAGAATGCGATACCCTTGTTGATTCCAACGTCCCATTTTGTTCAGGTTCCCACACAGTCACAAACTGATGGCTGGGACACATTCTCCTACTAAGAAGAGTTGAATCATTGTGTTCCACTAAGGCTAAGCCTACAGATCTGGCCCCACACACTCCAAGGACTGGGAAGAGTGGATAAAACAACTAGAGAGGTCAGAAGGCAAGTCACCTGTCCCATCTTTATAAATGTAGCCTTGCCAGTGGTATAGAGATCTTCAAAAGAAAGCGCTGGCCATTCTTACTTTTATTTCACAGGGCTTTTCCATGACAGCTAATTCTTGGGGATGGAAACCTATCTCCCCATTCTCTATATGGCTTGAAGATTTCAGTTTGGGTGATGGAGGTGTGCATGATGAGCAGGCATCTCCTCTAGAATGATGCGCAGCCCACCCTAACTAGTCCAATGCAGGATACTGGTATGTGCTGATCTGCAAGCAATGTGCTTATTTCTTCCAATGAGAGTGTTGCGGGTGCCAGGCCCCATCAGCTTCTGGCATGATGCCAGCTGAGTTTATATTAAGCCTGAAAACACTCCTTTAATGTGCATCTACCTTCTAAAAGACTAGCTCCTCACAAGCATCCCTTATTTTCCCTTCCCTTCTTGCTTATTCCAGGGTCTCCATCATGGAAAAGAGGGTCCCTGAGAGAGTTCTATGACTTGTAAGTGTGAACCACCACAGCCCCAGACCTCTAAAGGCCACACCTGAGTTGGGTATAGAGTTGGGATCTTGGCATGAGGTGTTGTGTTAGTTAACTAAGGCTGTCATAACGAAGGACCCTGTGCTGGGGGGCTTCAACAACAGCAACTGACTGACTCACAGTTGTTGAGGCTAGAAGTCTAATAGTAAAATGTCAGCAGAGTAGGTTCCTTCTGAGGGCTGTGAGGGAGAAGCTTCCATGGCTCTCTCCTCACCTCTGCTGGGTTGCTGGCTATCTTTGGCTTCCCTTAGTTTGTAGGTACATCACTCCAATCTCTGCTTTCATTTTCACATGGAGTTCTCCTTGTGTGTGTGTCTGTCTCTGGGTCTAAACTTCCCCCCTTTTAAAGCACAAAGCCATGTGGGATGAGGGCCTATTCTAATAACCTCATCTGAACTTGATCATATGCAGAGACTCTGTATTTCCAAATCAGGACACATTCTCAGGTACTGGGGGCCAGGACATTAACATCTTCTGGGAGGGATACAATTCAACTCATAACAGGTATTTTAATGTAGATCCAAGGAAGACGATGGGAAGCACTGAACTGGGCAGATACAGTGCTAATCTCCCCCCATCCCACTGGGTGCTTCTTCGCTTTCCAGCCCTGCCTAACTAGCCCCTGGATGGACTTTCCAAAAGGAATCCCCCTATTGGCCTGTGTACTGAGGCCTTGGGGGCTGCTGCTCAGATTCTGGGCCTGGATATCAGTGCTTCTGATATCCGGCATCTGCCTGGGCTTCTGACCCCTAGTAATACAGACAAATTGTGTTCCTGGTCCTTTCCACCTAAACTTATAGATAAGGCAATACAATATGAGGGTTAAGAGCATAGGTTCTGAAGCCAGACTCTCAGCTCGGAAACTTAAGAAGTGTCAGATGTGTCAGATGTGTCTCCTGGACAAGTTGCTTAAACTGTCCGTGCCTGTTTCTCCACCTATAAGCCCACCACTCAAAGAGCTGTTAAGAAGACAAAATGGAATAATTCATGCAAAGCAGTTAGAACAGTGCCTGGCACATAGTGAACGCTCACTAAAGTCAGCCGACATCACTGTTAGCATACCCCTGGCACAATGAGCCAGCGCTGGCTCTTGGAGAGGCAGGCAAAGCAAGGGTGATGGGTGCAGTGGCAGGCTGGGGAGTGGGCTCCAAGGACAAGCAATGAAGGAAATAAGCCCCTGGAGGGCAAACATCTGCACTGGGGATAGGAGGAAGCCAGGACTCATCAATGAAGGCATAGATGAGTGGCCACCAATGGGTCAGGAATCATCTGGGCAGAAGACCCTTAGAGGCAGCCAAACAAAGGATCTGGAGAAACATTTCAGGGTTTCTTGTCTGCATCCTCCCTGGAAGCAGAATGATCTCAGAATGTGAGCAAGTTTGAACCTCAGCAGGGACACAGGGAGGTAGACCAGTAGTATGGATGTGTATTTGGCGTGTGTGTGTGTGTGTGCGTGTGTGTGTAGACATCATCAGGAAGTTCTTGGCTCCACTGCACTATTACCTAAACTACTGTACTATATTCCATACTTACAGTCTAAGACTTTGGGGGCCATCCTCACCCTCACCTGCCAAGCCTTCTCTCCAGTTTCTCAATGTCAAGCCCACACCTTTCATCCAGAACTGCTGTCACCCTGGGCTGCTGCCACCACCAGAGGTGCTCTGCTTGCAAAATTCTCTGTTTGGTTGTCACTGTTTAGCTATTACCCTACTGCAAAGGAAAAACTCAACAAATGAGTTTAAACTATTCACTTTTCAAATATTAGGTTAAGGCTATCTGAAGTTTGATCAAGATATGATGGATAAGAAATCACTGCCCCTCCTAAAAACTTAGGTTATGATTCAAGTGCTCTCTTAAGAAGCATTTCGGAATGTTGACTGTATGCATTATCCCAGTGCCCAGCAACCATGGCATAACTACATTTTGTCAGTCTTTAGTGATGAAAGACATATATGGGTGAAGCATTTGGTCATTCAAAAAAGCACCAACCTTCTCCTGACCCTGCTCTTCCCTTAGGGTACCACCCTATCTCTCACTTTCCCTCTACTCCCTAAATTGTCAAGAAGCTAGTCTATACTTGTTTCTACTGCCTCACCACCCATAATCACACTGCATTGTATAAACTTTAACTCTTTGCATCCTCACCACTCAGCTAAAATTGCTCTTGGGATGTTGTTATTACCTGTCGCATCGCCAAATCCAATGGCTGCAAAACAACTCTAACCTTTCTGAATGCTCTGTAGCACTGAATACATTAAAGAATTTCCTCCTCCCAAGGTTTCCATGACCCTGCGCCACTCTGGGCTTCCTGTCTCTGACAGCTCCTCTTCTGGATCCTTTTTCACCTGTTCTCCCTTCTTCCCCCTAAGTGCAGATGTGGCCAAAGTTTGTGTCTTCTTGCCGTTCTCCTCCCTCCTTGTATCCTCTCTCTGGCTATGTCTAGTTCACTGGATATGGAAGGGCCTCCAGACAGTGAGTTGTTGGAAACAGAATATCCCAGGCCAGGTATGTTTAGCCATGGGACTTTGCAGAATCTCCTACCCGGAACTGAGAGCAGGCCCAAGCACCAAAACAGGAGGAAGCAGCATAGCAAAGAAGCACTGGGGTGCCGTGCTCAGATGTAGCTTAGCATACAGGATGGGCACCGAGGTGTTTGACCACAGGATAAAGGAAGGATTCAAAGCAGTTTGTAGCTCAGCATGCTTTAAGAAGTTTATTTCTGGTGGTTATATGTAGTAGCTTTAACGGTGTTTCTGACCTCCCCGCGGGGGTAAGATATCCCTCTTATACTTCCCCGTCAAGTCTTTATCACATTGGATACAGTATATTGTACATTTACTAGACTATATCCACCTGGAGACTGTAAGATCTGGGGAGCAAAGACCGTATACATCATTTTTACCATTGCGTTTCTAACATCCAGACAAGTGCTTGACCCATAGAAGGGGCTAAATAAATATTTGCTTTGAAAGAGCGAATGAGGCAAAACATTCTCTGACATAAATCTCAGCAATGTTTTCCTAGGGCAGTCTACCTAGGCAATAGAAATAAAAGCAAAAATAAACAAATGAGACCTAATTAAACTTATAAGCTTTTGCAAAGCAAAGGAAGCCATAAGCAAAACAAAAAGACAACCTATGGAATGGGAGAAAATATTTGCAAAAGATGAGACTGACAAGGGCTTAATTTCCAGAATATACAAACAGCTCTTACAACTTGATAAGAAGAAAAACAAACAACCCAATACAAAATTGGGCAGAAGACCTAAACAAGCAATTATCCAATGAAGACATACAAATGGCCAAAAGGCACATGAAAAAATGCTCAATATCGCTAATTGTCAGAGAAATGCAAATCAAAACTACGATGAAGTATCACCTCACACCAGTCAGAAAGGCCATCATTCAAAAGTCCACAAATGATAAATGCTGGAGAGGCTGTGGAGAAAAGGGAATCCTCCTACACTGTTGGACGGAATGTAGTTTGGTGCAGCCATTATGGAAAACAGTATGGAGAGTCCTCAAAAGACTAAAAATAGACTTACCATGTGATCCAGCAATCCCACTCCTGGGCATGTATACAGAGGGAACTCTAATTTGAAAAGATACATGCACCCCAATGTTCATAACAGCACTATTTACAACAGCCAAGACATAGAAACTACCTGAATGTCCATCAACAGAGGAGTGGGTAAAGAAGCTGTGGTATATTTATACAATGGAATACTACTCAGCCATAAAAAAGAATAAAATAATGCCATTTGCAGCAACATGCAGGAGATTGTCATTCTAAGTGAAGAAAGCCAGAAAGAGAAAGAAAAATACCAAATGATACCACTTGTATGTGGAATCTAAAAAAAAAGACAAACAAACTTATTTACAAAATAGAAACAGATTCACAGACATTGAAAACAAACTTATGGTTACCAGGGGGGAAGGGGGTGGGAAGGGATAAATTGGGAGTTGGAGATATGCAGATATTAACTAATATATATAAACTAGATAAATAACATGTTCATACTGTATAGCACAGGGAACTATATCCGACATCTTATAGTAACCTATGGTGAAAAAGAATATGAAAACGAATATATGTATGTTCATGTATGACCGAAGCATTATACTGTACACCAGAAATTGATACAACATTGTAAACTGACTGTACTTCAATAAATAAATAAATATATAAAATAAATAAAAATAAGAGCGAATGAACTAGATTTTTAAATTTGGAAATCAAATAAGTGGAAGTTATGGGGAAGAAATCATATGTAAACCAAGAGAAAATTTGTCCCAAGGGCATACCATACAGGCATGTAGCATTGTTAGAGATGGGCTGCAAATTTCACTCTGAACTTCTTAGTAGTCAAAGCAAAGAAGAACAATCAGTTACAAAATGTATAGTGCGTATAGGATTTAAAAAGAAAATTTGCTCAGATGAAGCACAACTGTCCCAGAGTTTTACCCAAATAATACTTTGATTCTTTCGTCATATAGTACCTGTTTTATATTTAAGGGAAATTAAAGGATGACATCTTGGGAAACAAACATCTAGGGAAATTATGGACTGCAAATCCCCAGGCAGCTCTATGTGAACATTGTTTTTCAGAACTAAGTTCTTAATAAGAATCTGTGCACAGAGTGGTCCAAGTGATTTCCTCTGGCAAGAATTCAGAGTACAGATATTCCACGCTGTCAGTTACAAATGGACCTTTTGCTTTGACAGTCAAAAGAAAGGCTGGTCATCTAAGAGAAGAAAAAGCTCGTAATCAATCTTTGTGCCAAACACCCTCTGCAGGGAGGACCCAAAAGCAGGCCAAATATTGTCTTAGGAAACAGTCATGACTCCAGTCTGTTTAAACCCAGTCATACAATCTGAATCAACTCAGTGGAAAACAATTTGAAAATCAAAGTCAGTGTGAACTGCAGTAATGGGATTCTTCCCAAGAACTTCTAGGTGCTTCTAGAAGTGGTGAGGAGCACACTGCTATCATTACTGACAATAACAGCTATAGATTATCTTCATCAATGACTCCATTTTCTGTACGTTAATGTGCCAATAATTCCAGCTGCTTGATTTTCTCCACTGAAACTTAAGATTGATTTAAATCATTAGACCATAAAAAAAAACTCATACAGTGCACTGCCCCTTCTCTCTGGCAAGGCATGTTTCAGACTAAATATAAATGTAATTTCTGTGGCAAGAGGGAGAAGAAATGAGGTTTGTGTCCTGGCATAGTCCTTCTAACCAAGTGAAGACTTCCCTTTGCAATATGTCAGAAAAACATTAACTAAATGAGGGACCAGAGATCCTCAGATTCCACGTCACCAGGCTAAGTGGGAGAGAGTCCAAAGAAGGATGAGGAAGACATACTTTTGTTTCTTTTTCTGTTACTAATCTCCTTGAAATCTCTCAAGTGTTTCCTACCCTAAATTACCAGGTTTTGTAGAATTGAGAAAGATAAAGCATCATATAACATAACAGGTAAGCGAGCTAAAATCAATTTAACATTTCAGTCTGGGTTTCATTATATTTTTGGCAGCAGGTTTATCTTCCTAATTATAGTTTACTTAGGTTGAAATTAATTTTAATTGATATTTCCTGTGAACACACTGAATAGGAAGCAGGAAAATCTTCCTGAGATTACAAATCAACCTTGAATAATCCAAAATTCACACTCATTAGGGATGAGCTCATTCATGCCCATGACATCATCTGTCTCTGATGCTCTGAGGACTTCTAGCCCCCATCTCTGCTCCAACCCCTCTCCTGATCTACGCAGTGCATCCAACTGACTCTTGGGCAACTTCATCTATATGTGATATGTGCAACATGAGTTCATCATCTTTCCTACAGTCTGTCACCTCTGCTCCATTCTCCCCATAATCCCAACCTCAGTGATTTGAACTACCTCCCACCCAACTGCCCAACCCAAAATCTGGAAGCTACTCCAGACTCCTGATTCTCATCACCATCCTTCTTGGGACTAAACTCCAAATTCCTTGGCATGATTTTGGAGGGCCTTCACAGTATAGCCTAGTGTTTCTCAATGAAAGCCCTCTGGCAATTGGTACACAGCAGTTTTGTTCTTTGCACACAATGACTTATTCCTAGTCCCACCTACTAAATGCCAATAACAATCCCTAGTCACCAAGACAGCCAAAAAAAAAAAAAAAATCCTTCATATTTCCTAAGGCTCCTTGTCGGGTAACACTGACTCGAGCTGAGAATCACAGTCCAGCCCTCCCTAGTTTTCCAGCTCATCTCCCACCACGCTCCTCCACAGACTTGGCATTTCTGCCGTACTGAACAACGGCTCTTCCAGAGCATGCTGTGCCCTCTCAAGCCAAACTTCTGGCCCTTTGCATGTGCTGTTCCCTCTGTCTATAACATCCTCTTTTCAGCCCTCTCTTAACAGGCCAGCCAAAAGTCTATACCTCAGAGCCAATCCGAACTCTTTTGTCCCTGTGAAGTCTCCCAGCCTCACCTCAACCACAATGACCCCTCATCTCTGCAAACTCAGGTGATAATTACTATAAGTCTCTCCCCTTTGGACAGTTCCAGACAGACCAAATGTCAAAATACCTGCCATGGGGGGAGGGTGTAACTCAGTGGTAGAGTGCGTGCTTAGCCTGCATGAGGTCCTGGGCTCAACCCCCAGCACCTCCATTACAAACAATAAACAAACCAACCAACCCAATTACCTCCCCCCCAAAAAACAGAAATTTTTTTAGAAATTAAAAAAAAAAAAAATACAAGCCTGCCATGCCCACATCCCACTTTGAGAGGAACTGCCCTCCGTATAGCCCTGCCCTATGGAGATTAGCCCTTTGTCTGTCCTATGACTGTTCCATAACTGGTGGGCCAGGAGCCATCCCACTCCTGCTGGTAAGCCATGATGCGTCCTGTTAAAAAAATGACCTAGGTGCATTAGATCCCCCCCCCAACCCCATCTCTCAAATTTATAGTAAGAAATACAAATAGAATAATCCGTTTTGTATGGTCAGGAGCTGCTGTTGCTGAAAGGTCACAGGGGAGAGATGACCCGAGGAAAAGGGCAGAGTCAGAGTCCGTGTGGACCATGAGAGGTGGGGGCACATGGCCTGGACTCCTCTCCACCGTCATCCACCTGGACAGTCCCTGACAGCACCGGCGAGCCCTGGAGAAGACGCACAGAGAGGCAGCAGGGGACCAGGAGAGCTGAGCAACAGAGTGACCCCATAGCGGAGGCAATGCTTGTCTCTGATCTGCCTCCAAAGAGCCTCCCAAACCCAAATGTGATGACTGACCGAAAGGAAAGCACTGGCCAAAGGGAGAGACTGCCTCCTCGTTCTGCCTCCACTGATCACAATCCCCGTGGTCTTGGGGAAGTGTTTCTGGGGCACTTTTCCTTTTCGTATCCACCCTGCCTGAGATCCTGATCAATGACTGATTAACTGTGTGACCTTCGGCAAGTCATTCCACTTCTGCTGAGCCCAGTTTCCCCAGCTTAAAAAATAAGGTCAATAAAACCTATTTCACAAACAGGACACAATAATCAAAATAGATACAATATGTAGAAAGTGCTTTGTAAACTGATAACTGCCATATATATTCATACGTATATAGTTTTAATATTATCATTTCCCTTTTCCAAGGCTTGCAAATATCACAGAAGATATTTTTGTTGTTATTTATAGTTATACATATAGGTATAACATATTCATTAGCATTATTCTAAAATCTTACTCAATTCCAAGCATTTGGTGTTAAATCTTAAACCTCCTTTTACACTAACTAAAGCTTATCATTTAATTTCAGCAACCTCAGACAAATAAGGGATTACTATACTTCTAAAAACCATTTATCACTTGCTTTTTTCCACAGCACTTTGGATTTAGATTCCTTAAGACCAAACCTTAAAATAACAAATATTTCTGGCTCTGAGTAGAAATACCATGACGTAATGTGAATGCAAATGAATGATTTATTGCCAACAAGCACCTCACCCCTGACGTTTTCCTATATAGCATATAAAGACAAAAGCAAGAGTGTGATATGGTGGCTGTCAGGTCAGCCACACGATCTGAGAAGCCTGCTTCCTTCACTCTGGTAGGAAACCACTTCAACTTAAATTCCAGAAGTGGCTGGTGAGAGAGATTCCTACTGAAATGGCAAGCTTCTCACATTAGTTCTAAAGTCATCAGCAGCATAAGCCCTGTTTTACGTACACCTTACTTGTTGTAAGAAAGACTTCGAGGTGATATACGTACATACATACACACACACACACACACACACACACACACACACACACACACACACACGCAACAAGATCAAAAGTAAAATAAGCAAGGAGAAGCAAACGGATTAGAGGATAGGAAAGTAAGACGAAGCTGGGAGTGAGTGATGATGTTTCCTATGTCTTCAATTTCACTGCTGTTTGGCAGAGTGCAATTTTTACATGTGTGTTAGGGAGATCTGTGATCATTTCCACACTATGCATGTTCTTATTAAAAAAAAAACTTTCTAGAATTTATTCATATTTGTTTCCCTGATTTTGTCTGTAAGTTCCTGAAAGTAGACTCTAGCTGTTCCTACTATCAGCATTTGGGTCATTAGGAGTAAATATCCTTTTAAATTCTTCTATAGTGATTAAATACGGTGGGGAGGGCATAGTTCAGTGGTAGAATGTGTGCTTAGCATGCACAAGGTCCTGGGTTCAATCCCCGGTCCCCCCATTAAGTGAAAAAAAGAAATTAAAAAAAAAATCAAATGGCCAATGAATTTAACATTGATAATATTCTGTCACTGGAGTGACGTTCCCTGGCGAGGGTAAAAGCAACGTGACCCTGTTAGTCACATAGTTTGAGCCTCCCTACAAAACCCCACATCTCACGAATCCTGACCAGTGGGCATGGCCCTCTGCAGAGCAAACACACCCCTGTGCTGACTACCATGTAGCTTCCAAGGTTCCATTCCCAACCCACCAAGGCTCAAAATTGGAGCCAGGATTAAAGGGACCACAATGGCACGCCCTAGGACGCCACTAGGTGGAAGGGATTTTTTTTTAATTTCACGAGACCTTTGTTTTCTCAACCAAAGCATCCCCCCAATATGCAAGCGTTTTAAATTAAGTGTTTGTTTTCATTTTTTGTCACTGCATCTTCCAGATATGTTTGCTGTTGTCACTGTTTCCTTTGGGGAAGAGACACACAAGTCCACGGCAGAAGCAGGAGGGGTGTCTTGGTCTAGCCAGCGTGAGCGCCGTCCAGCACAAAGCCTGAGGAAGAGTTCTGCAGCTCCTCCTGGCCTGACGGGGCGCGGAGAGGTCTATGAAGAGGAGCAGTCAAAAATGGCGGTCACTGTGGGGGGAGAAGGCTGCCTGGCTAGGTGTAAAATGATTGACACCAGGAAGCCCGTGGAAGTTCCTGAGAGAGAAGTGACATGTTGCAAAGGGGTTTAAAGAGGCCAATTCTGAAGACTGTGTCCAATGATTCAAAGAGGAGAGACTGTGTGGTGTCGGGTGAGGTGAGAGGGCAGTAGTTCATGGGCTGTATCTGTGATCCAGAGCACTGTTGCTCTAAAACTAAAGCAAGTGTGCTGATCTGGGACTAACCACAGGATTGAGCTTCCTGGCTTATTATAGTAGGCATCAACTTTTCAGTTTAAAAAAAAATTGATGCAATCTATTAAGCTAGTATCAAGAAATAGTTCATGATAAAACAAACAACAACAACAACAACAACAACAAAAAGAAACAACACTGAAATTATGGTCTCTCAGTGTTTCCCATTATGTCAAATGAAATGCTTTTATAGGGCCTGAGTTATCCAGAGGAGAATCAATGACCTCACGAAGAGATTAAACCCATTAATTAAGACAGACTTCTGTCATTGCTGGAGTTAGCAGTGTTTTGGTTAAAAGTAGCATTGTTTTAGGACGAAACCCTGAGCAGTGAATTTTCACACTCAAGAAAGTGATGACTGTATGTCTATGTATGCAATCAAACTGTCCAACACCTTGTCACTAGCGTGTGGCACATGGCTGATCGACACTCAGCAGGGTATAAAACCCACAAAAGCCAAAGATATTACAGAGAGGGCCTCTGGTGCCTGTTTTTGCTTGGACTAGTGATTCTCAGCCTGGCTGGGCAACCTAATTCCCTGAGGAGCTTTTCTAAGAGAGGGGATGCAGGGCTCTCACCAGAATCTGAATCTCAAAGGATGGATGGTGCCTACGTTTATCCACGACATTTTTTTTGATTCCCCAGATACTCTGGCACACAACTGCAGTTGTGAGCCACTGGTTTAGATGGTGAAGCTGAAATGGTCTCAGGAAAAATATGTGCACACACACAAACACACACACACACACTTCTGTGACAGCCAGTCAAACTTGCTCATTTTTTCTTACAGACACAGGTGTTCACAGATATTCTGGGATTAGTGAGCTCTCAGAATCTCTAAACTCTTCAGTCAATGAGAAGATCAGTCTGCAGGATTTTCTTGTTTGTTTGTTTGTTTGTTTATTTGTTTTTGTGGGGGAAGGTAATTAGGTTTCTTTCCTTCTTTCTTTCTTAATGGAGGTTGTGGGGATTGAACCCAGGACCATGTGCATGCTAAGCATGAGCTCTACCACTGAGCTATACCCCTACCCTCCAGGGTTTTCTTAAAGCTGAGTACTATTGCTTTGTAGTACTTTCCCAACTAGCATGGCATTCTTTTTTGTTGTTGTTGTTGTTTTTGTTATGAGTATTGAAGTATAGTCAGTTTACAGCATTGTGTCAATTTCTGGTGTACAGCATAATATTTCCATCATACATATATTCCTTTCCATTTTCTTTTTCACTATGATACTAACTACAATGTATAGAATAGATAAGCAAGTTTCTGCAGTGTAGCACAGGGAACTATATTCAATTATCTTATAGTAACCTATAATGAAAAAGCATGACATTCTTAAAAAGCAGTTTTCCTAAGTGACGATAAGCCCTCACTCACCGCCCTGTGAGAGATCTGGAAACTCTTTCTTGCAGCCCTCATTTTAAAGTCAACCCTTCATTTGCATTCTGTCCTCCACCAGTAGTGTTCGCTGAGATCCACGTTCCTTCTTGATCCCTCTTCCAAAAAATAAGAAGAGGGGCAGGGAATCATTTCTGGAGCCCATGGGGAAGAATTAGCCTCCCAGGAACAAAGTCACAGAGGAGCCACTGAATTCCCTGAGGTAATCTCCATTGAATCAAAACACAAAGAGGGAGGCTAATTCAATTAGCAAGCAACGCCTTGTCCTAGAATAAACTTCTTGGACTAGTAAGGGCGGGGGACCTGCAAGGACTGGTACCCAGACTACAAACAGGGAAAATATTGGCAACGCTTGGAGCCGGCCACCCAAGGGGCAGCGGCTGTTCACTCGAGTATTATTTATTGAAAAGCTAGCAAAGTGTTAGGCTCTGTAGGACTCGGAGCTGTGTTCACAAGATAAAGTACATTGATAAAGCACGGAGAAAGGGAAGGGATAAAAATATTCTTCGGGAAAATAGGGGTCTAAAATACAAAGGTTAAGAGCTTTAGGGGAACATTTCACGTTCTGACTTTTAAGTAAATTGAAAACACAGTTCTTGAAAGAAATGCATCTTGAGAGTGTACTCAGCGTAGAGCAGGGAGTTCTTATAAGACAATTTGCGGGGAAGGGGAGGTGTTTATTCAACATCCAACATGGTGTCTCGCATGTCATAGAACCAGAGAAATGTTTACCGAATAGAACATTATTTCAGTATAGACGGCTGTCATATTTTCACTCTCTATAATTTGAAAAAGATACTCAGAAATATTAGAGCTGATGCTTTGATCTAGAGATTGTCAAGCATCCTATCCAGACTCCTAGTGCTTACTTCATTTAGATAGGATAAGCATCTCACGGAGGGTCTGGGCTCTGGCGCTAGACCTTCCCTCTGCAGTGGCCCCTGAGCGATCTTGAAGAAACCCTCGGGCTTGGAGGAGCATGGCTTGGGAGCCTCCAGTCTAGCACCTCTGTTCTTACAGGTGAAGAAACTAAAACTAAAGAGAGTAGGATTCAGAGCCAAGTGATCTTTCCACGATACCCAGGCAAAGTCCTCCTCCCAGGCATTCCTGTCCAATTCTTTTCCATGCCGATGAATGTTTTGATTTGGGCCTGTGATGTGCAGTGAAAAGAGCATGGGATTGGGGATAAGACAAATGTGGGTCTGGATGCTGGCTCTACACTTATCTGCCTTATATTCTTGGCAGATTACTTAATTTAACTGAGTTTCACTTCACTAATCAGATGGGGAGAAAATGCACATTTTAGATGTTAGCAATGTACGGAAAGCGCCTAGTGTGTGGCTTGGGCTCAGTTAGTGCCCTCCTCCAGGCATGCAATTGAACATTTGAAAATAAAGACAAGAGAGGTAGAGGGCACTGTCATAACAATAGTAATATTAGTAATAGCACAGAGCACTTGCTATTTGGCATTCTGTACTTGGTGCATCATGTATGTTAACCCATTTAATCCTCAGAACAACCCCATGCATCTGGTACTATTTTTTATCCCCATTTTACAGGGAAGGGATCTGGGGCATAGGTGGGTAAAATAAGTTGCTTAAGGTCACAAAGCTAACAAGTTGGGAAGTTGGGATGTACATCCCGATGAGAAGATTCAGAATCATGCTCTTAACACACCATTTCTGCACAGGCTGGGAGGCAAGGGAGCACCAGAGCAGAGGGACATGGGAGGGGCTTGGTCTGGGTGAGAGGAACATGTAGACCTGGCATTAAAGGATGTGTTTGCGTGGA
Source organism: Camelus bactrianus (assembly GCF_048773025.1). NCBI lineage: Eukaryota > Metazoa > Chordata > Mammalia > Artiodactyla > Camelidae > Camelus > Camelus bactrianus. Next base: position 53,165,736 of record NC_133544.1, on the reverse strand, counting down.
CAGAGAGATCCAGGAGTGGTTATCTCAAGGTTCAGCAAGAAACTGAGATCTCTCTCTCTCTAAATATATATATATATATATATATATTTAGATCTCTCTCTCTCTAAATATATATATATACACACACACACACATACATATATATACATATATATATATCATGCAAGTTTGGGCTATTGCATACACACACACACACACTTTCATGCATTATCTTATCTAATCTCCACAACAGTATCCTAGGAGACAGGGCTGTTATCCAGAACCTGAGACGGTAAAAGACCTGGCATAAAGCCATACGCTTTCTAAATCACAGTGCTAGTATGTGAAAGAGCTGGTGGCCCCTTACTCTCTCATGGGTCCTCAAGTGTTTTTTCCTGTACTAGTTATAAAACTACTTTTCATAACCCTTCCATCCCTGCAAGAGATTTTTACCTACCAACACTAAAGTCATCTACAGATGTCAAGGGTGATGTGTGTGATTCTTCACTTGTGGCCTTTGAGGCCACTTTTCTAAGTTCACAGATGACACAGTACTTTCCTCTGCTGGGGAGAGCCTCTCCCAGCGAGCCACAGCGAAACCCTCTTGAAACACACGACCTCTGCCCTGTCGTCGCTCTTTCGTACGGCGCCACAGCACTTCAAATCATCTCCCCTGTCCATGAACAACCGCACTTGTGAGGCAGAAGTGACTCCTAAAAAGAATGGTAGGGACTCCCTGCTGAGAGCTCCAATAGGCCTGGGCAGGGACCAGGGACCATCACTTTCACACCCATATGTGTCCTCTTAGGGGGTCAGCCTCAGGGAAACAGGCACAATAAGAGCTTCAGACAAAAGCCGGGATGGTGTTGAACTCACTTTCCCGGGAGGAGCCTTGCCCTGAAGGCCACCACATTCCTGATTAGGGATGGCAAGATTTGTGTTTTCCTTTTTAAAACTAGTCAAATTAATTTGTAGACGCTTCCCTGGGGCACTTTTTTTTTTTTTTAAACTGGGCCTTTAGTTTGGAGACTCAAAGTGAGGGGACCATCACTACCTACAAAGCCTCTTGCTTTCACCGCAAGGAGCAGAGCAGAAAGTTCTTGCCGTGTAATGTCTGAGCAGGGCAGGCAACCTTCACTGTCAGCATATTTTTACAATCGCATGTTTTTGACTTGAGTGATCAGATGTCAGGTTTCCAAAAAGTTTTTGGAAAGAGAAAGCAAATTTTTTGCACCCTGGTTAAAAAGACCATTTGTTTTAAGCTTAGGATGTTAATGGCGGTGACAAATAGAAATCCTAGTGACATCTCTGTTTCTCCGGAACACATGAAGCAGTCCTGCCAGGGCGTTTTCTGTGTGGACCCAGTCTTCTTTTCTGTGTCAATGAGCATAATTTTAGTTGTCGTGTGTCAAAGTTTATACCCCTGCTTTAAAGCATCTCTTCAACTTGAACAGCGTAAGTGAAATCACCCAAGTGTACGGCCTCACTGGTAATATGGCTTTTAAAACATAAGCCCTTCTTCTTTATCCTCCTTGTCATTAACTGGCAAATTACTAATTTATTTCCTATTAGAATTTATATAGTTTTCAGCAATTAAGAAGAAAGGCATAATTGCTGACAAACCCAGGGCACTATTTAAATCACTTCCTTGTTGACAACATATTTCTCTTTCCTCAAACTGAATGTCACTGAAATCTGATTTGTGCCGAACCCTTGTGGACGAGCGCGCTGCACCTGTCACCTGGGCGCTAGCATTCTGCTGAGGATCAATTTACATAACCTCATTTAATGGTTCATAAATCATACCCATTAAGCCCAGCTAACAGGAACCAAGGGTTCTAATTTATGCTGCCTTTCATAGCAGAAAATTGGGAGGCTGGAGCCTGTGGATAAAGAACCCAGGTCTTGCCTTTGATTGTTGATTGTGATGGTAAATGTATGGATGATGAGAACAGATTTTCACTTTATTGATTTCCTGCCAAAGCACAGCATGCTTTATTGTGAAAGGGCGCCTTTTGGCAGTGATGCTAAAAGTGGCAGTTGTTTCAGAGCCCTTTGCCAAGATGAGGTCTAAGACAATACGGAGTGGTAAATACTAAAGTAATATCAAGCTGAAATGTTCCTCTTTGAAAGAAAAAAAAAGAATCTCTAACCTTTTGGAAATCAGTGACCTTTTCTCCTCAGTAGCACCTCCTTCCATCACCCCTCACCCCCGCAAAAGCATATGAAACCAAGAATTGGAAAAAGATGTTTTTAAGAAATGAAAAAACAATGCTTTTCATCCCTGCTTTAAGTCCCTTGCTGATGGAGGCTCATGCAAAATAATGCAGATGTCTAGAATCCTTCAGATAATGACATTTCAGCCAGCGCACTCTATGAGCCAAGTTTGCAGCCTCTCTCTCTCTCTCTCTCTCTCTTCCTCCATCTCTCCCTCCCTCCCTCCCTCCCTCTCCTGCCATGTACTGCTTTTTGGTTGAAAACGCGGAAACACCATTTTTCGCTCTATTTCATTTTTTCCCCTTTAGGTCAAGATATCGTGTCCAACTACATATAGTTCTCTGCAAAACGCAATATATAAAAGGTCATCTTCTCACAAGTGCTTGGGCTGGATTTCAAAATAGCAAAAGTGGTCCTAAGATCATTTTCCAGATGAAAAACATCTCTTAAGTATTGCAGAGGCATATTGATTCCCTTCTCTCATCTGAGTTCTGCCCTATAATGGACATTGTGCATTCTCATTTTAGCTTGTTCTCAAAATCTTTGTTAAACATGGTGATTTTTTCCAGTAAAATGTAGTCTTCCCACCCCTACCCCCACCCCCTCACTCTCCTCAAGGCAGGGTTTTCGGAAGCACTTCACTTTTGTTCCAGGTTGTGGATATTGTTGTGGAGGCTTATTTCATGTGAATTACTACAAACACTGTAGAGTCCTCCCACCCCGGGCTTTAAATTCTAATCCTGCCATGTAGAAAGCCATTTGGAGCCAAGGCAAGGGAGTTGAGAAGCTTGGCAATCACTCTGTCTGTTTTTCCACCCAACGTGAAATGTCTCCTCCTCTGTTACTAGTCCTTCTTCATAAGGGAAACTCAATGTATCAGTGTCTTTTCTACTATCTGGGAGGGTTTATCTACAGTTAGATACATTATCTGCAGTTATCTACCAACAGAATGCAAGCAGACAGACATGTAGAACTTAAGTATATCTGGAACACATTACCTCTCCCCTGGTAACAGAGCCCTCCTTTCCCAGGGGAACTCATCCCATATGATGAAGATGAGGTTAGCCCTGCTCCCAACTCTATCCAAAAGGACAAGCCCACAACTCAGGCCTGGACAGCAAGAGGATAACCATGCACCTGGTCCATGACCAGTTCAGGAATGGTCACTGGACACAACCCCAGGAGTTGTCTGGAATTACTGTCAGGAAGGATTATCTCTGTTCTCTGGAGATATTAATCTGGTAGCTGACAGAGTGTCCAAGGAATGGAGAGAGAATGACAGCTTCAGAGATGTCATTGGAGACCCTGGATCCAGCCATGGCTAAAGTTAGATGTACAAATAGTGGTACCACACTGTTGGGATGTACCACAATATTGGCCATATTTTTCAATCTACCATAGGTAGGATGGCCAGAGAAGGCCTCATTGGAAAGATGAGATTTTTGTAAAGACCCGAGGGGCTGAGGGAACAAGCTATGCGTGTATCTGGGGGAAGAACATTCCAAACAGAGGGACTACGAGGAAAGTCCCTGAAGTGGAAGGAGGAGGAAATTTGCGGAGCAGGAGGAAGGAGGCCAACGTGGCTGACATGGGACGAGTGAGCTGGAGAGTGGGAGCGGACGAGCTTGCAGAGGGTCTTAAGCCTCTGGCTCTTACTCTGAGTCAAAGCAGGGGGTCCCTGGGGCTGGGGAGGGTGAGCAGAGGAGTGATATAACTTACATACCAGATAAGGAACGCTCTAACTGCTGAGTTGCGAATAGACTAAAGGGATGAAGAGTAGAAGGGAGGAGAGTAAAAAACAGCCTCAGAAGAGAGTTTGGAGGGAGTTTGGGTTGGTGTAGCTGTGGGTTCCTCCATATCCAGACCCAGGACTTCTTACCATCCACCAAGGAAGTAAAGGAGGGCAGGGAAGGGCAACTAGCTTCATCTGTGAACTTTATTCACTATTTCAGAAAGTTTAACTAAAACATTAACCTTCGTTGCCTTTGCTTAGAATTATGTGTCACCTTTTCCTTAGGGAAACCCTGCTTAGATCATATAGATAAGAAACTTGGCTTGACTGTCGCTGGCATCATAGGTGTTTCTGGGATGTGGCTGGGAGGCTTGGCTCTGTCATCAGACCTGTAGGCCAGGCAACCACTGCAGAGAGACCTCCTCACCAGGACAAGTGAGTGTGTGATAATTACAATTATTGGATACCTAGGAGCAATCAGTACTTAACCATACTTTCTAAACTAAGTTGCTTTTTTACACTGTAGACTATTGATCTTATAATATAATTGCACAACCCTTATGACCACTGATTACTGATGAAAATTTGACTCAATATTGAAGTAGGAATTATGCCAACACTTAACAAAATGCTATTTGTTTGGTACCTAGATGCTTTCAAAACATGTTAGCCACAGGCAGGGTGTATGTTGATTGCTTTTAGTTTAAAAGTAATAATGAAAAATATAGGTCTTTTATTGTAATTCTTTTTGAATCTGGATGGGGCATAAATTGTAGATAATAATACGCTATACTTCTGATGTTTTAGTTGGTATACACTTTTGGTATCATAGGGCAAAAAAAGGGAGAAAAAGTTTTTCTGCTTTTAATTTTGAACTTTTCTATAACCTATTTCATAGAGTCATTAGCCTGATGGAATAATTTATTTTTCAAGCTGCTGAAATGTTCAAAGCTCATAAATATTCAACAGAGATTAGTTGATTATTCATCTGTAAATGGAACATTACATAGCCATTAAAAAGATACTGTGAAATATTTATTGAATGAACAAATTTAAATTGTAAAACCACAGACATGACATGATTACATTTTTAAAAATGTGTGTGTGTGTGTACACATATGTGCTTAGGAAAAACCAGGAAGAACATAGACAAAACTGCTTAAGATTATTTCAATGTGGCAAAATATAGGGGCTTTATTCTAAAAGTGTGTCTGTATTTTATATTTCTGTATAATTAGGATGTGTTGTTTGTGTGACTTTTACTGCTTGACAAAAAAATTAAAGTATATATAAATATGGTAAAGTTACTTTTTATACCATACATCCTAACTTTGACTCATCAGACAAAATGGGTTTTATCAAAAGGCAGCCTGAGACCCTTCCAAGAGGTTCCTTGAACTACTGTTTCGGTCAAGAGTTTGAGGGATGTCTTTTGGTCATCCTGGGTCTCACATTCAACTCTTTTTTGTAAAACACCAATTTAACATCATCAAGAGCTTTGGTTCCAAGAAATCCAATTTGTGAAACCTGATCTAGATATTTTCAAAATTACAAATCACAGCCATCATTAACAGCCTTCTAGAAAGTGTCTTTTTCACAATGACTGGTTAAAAACATTGGAGTCTGCAGGGAAGTACTGACTTGAGGTGAAGGAGGTGGAGAATTGTTAATGCAAATTATAAATGAGCAATTTGGGAAATAGAAACCTTTTTCTTTTTTATTCAGATCTTACATCTTGTAAACCAATATGACAACACGTCAACAAAAAAAGCTTTGGTTGCATCTGTTAGATTAACTCTTAAAAACTTTTATTTGGGAGGATTTTTAATAATAAGAATTCACTTATATCTCATGCTCTTGAATTGAAGAATTAATATTGTTAAAATGGCCAAACCAATCTACAGATTTAACGTGATCCCTATCAAATTATCAATGAGATTTTTCACAGAATTAGAACACATAATCCTAAAGTTTATATGGAACCACAAAAGACCCAGAATTGCCAAAGCCATCCTGAGGGAAAAGAATAAAGCTGGAGGAATAACCCTCCCAGACTCCAGACAATACTACAGAGCTACAGTCATCAAAACAGCATGGTATTGGCACAAAAACAGACATATGGATCAATGGAACAGAGTAGAGAGCCCAGAAATAAACCCACGCACAGCTATGATCAATTAATCTATGACAAGGAGGCAAGAATATACAATGGAGAAATGACAGTCTCTTCAGCAAGTGGTGTTAGGAAAACTGGATAGCAGCATGTAAATCAATGAAGTTAAAATGCTCCCTCACACCATACATAAAAATAAACTCAAAATGACTTACAGACTTAAATATAAGACAAAGACACAATAAATCTCCTAGAAGAAAACACAGGCAAAACATTCTCTGACATAAATCTTAGCAATGTTCTTCTAGGGCAGTCTACACAGGCAATAGAAATAAAAGCAAAAATACACAAATGGGACCCAATTAAACTTATAATTACATGAAAAAGTGCTCAACATCACTAATTATCAGAGAAATGCAAATCAAAACCACAATGAGGTATCACCTCACACCAGTCAAAATGGCCATCATTCAAAAGTCCATGAACGATAAATGCTGGAGAGGGTATGGAGAAAAGGGAACCCTCCCACACTGCTGGTAGGAATGTAGTTTGGTGCAGCTGTTTTGGAAAACAGTATGGAGATTCCTCAAAAAACTAAAAATAGACTCACCATATGATCCGGCAATCCCACTTCTGGGTATATTTCTGGAGGGAACTCTAATTCAAAAGGATACATGCACCCCAATGTTCATAGCAGCAGTATATACAATAACCAAGACATGAAAGCAACCTAAATGTCTATCAACAGATGACTGGATAAAGAAGCTGTGGTATAATTATCCAATGGAATACTGCTCAGCCATGAAAAGAATAAGATAATGCCATTTGCAGCAACATGGATGGACCCAGCGATTGTCATTCTAACTAAGCCAGAAAGAGAAAGAAAAATACCATATGATACCACTTATATGTGGTAAAAAAAAGAAAGTAAGAAAGAAAGGGAAAAAAAGGACACTATGAACTCACCTACAAAACAGAAACAGACTTGCAGAAACAGTAAACAATCTTATGGTTACCAGAGGTGGGAAGGGAAAACTTGGGAGTTTGAGATTTACAAATGTTAGCTACTATATATAAAAGTAGATCTTTAAAAAGTTTCTTCTGTATAGCACAGGGAACTATGTTCAATATCTTGTAATAATCTTTAATGAAAAAATATGAAAACAAATATATGTATGTATATGCATGACTGGGACATTGTGCTGTATGTGAGAAATTGACACATTATAACTGACTGTACTTCAAGTAAAAACAAAATAGACATGACACCATAAAACTCCTAGAGGAGAACATAGGCAAAACATTCTGTGACTTAAATCGTAGCAATATTTTCCTAGATCCATCTCCCAAGGCAATAGAAATAAAAGCAGAAATAAACAAATGGGACCTAATCAAATTTGTAAGCTTTTATACAGCAAAGGAAACCATAAAGAAAACGAAAAGACAACCTACAGACTGGGAGAAAATATTTGCAAATGATGAACTGACAAGGGCTTAATTTCCAAAATACACAAAAAGCTCATATAACTCAGTATCCAGAAACAGCAAACAACCCAATCAAAAAATGGGCAGAAGATCAAAATAGGTCTTTCTTCAAAGAAGACATACAGATGGCCAACAGGCACATGAAAAGATGCTCAGCATCATTAATTATTAGAAAAATGCAAACCAAAACTACAATGAGGTATCACCTCACACCAATGAGAATGGCCAAAATCAAAGTCATCATCCACAAACAATAACTGCTGGAGAGGGTGTGGAGAAAAGGAAACCCTCCCACACTGTTCGTGGGAATGCAGTTTGGTGCAGCCATTATGGAAAACAGTATGGAGATTCCTTTAAAAACTAAGAACAGACTTAACATATGATCCAGCAATCCCACTCCTGGGTGTATATCTGGAGAAAACCCCAATTTGAAAAGATACATGTACCCCAGAGTTCCTAGCAGCACTATTTACAATAGCCAAGACATGAAACAACCTAAATGTCCATCTATAGATGAAAAAAGAAGTTGTGGTATATTTATACAATGGAATACTACTCAGCCTTCAAAAGGAATAAAATAATGCCATTTGCAGCAACATGGATGGACCTGGAGATTGTCATTCTGAGTGCCATAAGCCAGAAAGAGAAAGAAAAATACCATATGATATCACTTATACGTGGAATCTTAAAAAAAAAAAAAAGACACAAATGAACTTGTTTATAACACAGAAACAGACCCAAACTTATGATTACCAAAGGGGAAGTGGGGGAGGGATAAATCAGGAGTATGAGATTAACAGATACACACTACCATATACAAAACAGACAAACAACAAGGATTTACTGTATAGCATAAGGCACTATATTCAATACCTATAATGGGAAAAAAGATGTAAATATATATGTGTATAACCAAATCACTTTTGTTGTATACCTGAAGAAAACACAACATTGTAAACCATACTTCAATAAAAATAAAATAAGAATTCACTTCCCTCTCTCTTTGGCATAGAAACACATTCTTAGATTTAGACTTCCTGACAGCCCTCTTTATTCATGACCCTGCTCTGCTATCTGCCAAATCTGAAGAGCATAGATAGGTTCCTCTGGGTCAAGAGGCTGAAGAAGCACCTGTAGGCTCAGGAGTTGAGTGACATTCAGGAACAAGGCAGAAATAAGTGTCATATGCTTCATCCTTACTCTCGTGGCTTTCACTTACAGCATTAGCACTATGTTTGATATTGTCAAACATATAACATTCTATATCAGTACAGATGTTATTTCATTAATGTTGATTTTCCTTGATCATGGAAAATGCATTCTTTCTCTTTAGGGAAGGATTTTTGGTCAGCTGATCTTGGGAGAATGTAGAGGTTTGAGAATAGTGAGTTGTCTGTGTTTCTTCTTTTAAATCAAAGTAGCCCTGATATCATTTAGCAGTTGCATTATATGAAAAATCCCAACACAGCACAGCTCTTCTATTGAAATTGGATTGATTTCTTTAGAGACCATCTGATCTCAATAGCAGTCTGTAAGAAAAATCCTCTGGACCTTGAAAGAAACTAAAATTAATGGATTTTTTAAAAATCTAAGCTCTCAGTTTTTTGAGCATGAAAAGATTCCTTCTCCCAGTAATTTGAATCTAAAAACAAAAATGAAAGTGTGTGTGTCTGTACATAAAAAAAACCTAATACTTCATTCTTGTGCTGAACTTTTTGATTTCTCTACTTACTAATGACAATTACCATATTTTCAAACATGCTAAAATTTTCTTTGAAATATCTCATAAGCCCATAAACCCAAAGTTTTCCAAACTGCATATACTTTTTAAAAATGGACATAGCTTTTAAAAAAGGAATTCTAATGTGCTTCCCACACTTATGATATGCAGAAACTCATCAGCTATTTCTCCAATCTTGAGTTAGGGTTCTAAACTGAAACACCTATGTCCTTCTCTTGAAGCAACTTGAAGCCAAAACATGAAATTTTGAGACCTTTACAGTAAAGGGTGATTATATTACGGTGATGATTCAAGTTGTGAAAAGATTCATTTTAGAGTTTTTTAAATTAGCGACCTCTAAAAGCTTTGAAGAAATTTAATTTGAAAACATTTTGTACTTTTTAGAAATACATATATTGTACAGAGCAATACTTACCAAATTTTGGTCTTTGATATATTACATTTTTTGCCGTATCTGCACATCATTGTTTACTTTATGGTTCTCTTTAAAAGACTTTAAAAGCAAAGCACTTTAGTTATTGTTTTTTTGTCTTGAGACTCATCCTAAGAAATAATATTCATGATATTATAGGTTTAATATGTTGATCATTAATTCTTCTGATAAAAAATAAAGTTATAACCATTGAAATAAATATCTTTATGCATATATCCTCAAAAACACTGGTAAACATATTCCAGTTTGGGAATACTGGCATCAAGAAGTTATTACTGTAACTCTCTGATGGTTAATTGTTTTGTGTCAGCTTTACTGAGCTAAGGAATCCCCAGATTATTGGTAAACCATTATTTCTGAGTGTATCTGTGAGTGTGTTTCTGGAAAAGATTAACATTTGAATTAGTAGGCAAAGTAAAGTTGATCTCCCTTACCAGTGCAGATGGGTGTCATCCAGTCCGTTGGGGAACCAAATGGAACAAAAAGGCCAAGGAAAGGCAAATTCTCTCCCCTTTTGTGAGTGGGGACAACCGTCTTCTCCTGCTCGCAGGCACTGGACATTGGAGCTCCTGGTTCTTGGGCATTTCTGGACTTACACCAGGCGCCGCCTGCTCCTCAGGTCTTTGGCCTCGGACTGAATTATACCACTAGCTTTCCTGACTCTGTGCAGCTGTGAGACGCACAGACCCCGGGGCGTAGCTAAAGCAGAGCACCTGTAGCTTGGCCCCGGGCCAGTTCTACATTAAGTGGCCATGACCTGTAGCCTCCCCTGCTAATTCAAAAGCCCCTGGGGGGACCTACTACTACTAATGTGCCTTAAGGACTAATGTGTTTATAGGCATAAAGGGATTGGAAAGTGTGACACATATATGTGTAGGTACATGTTTTATGTCTCTATGGATACATTTACTTCTTGATTATCCACAAGAAGAACAGCCACAAGTAGATTATCTTCAGCTGGCAAGGATGAGGGTCAATCAGAAGGTTAGGGCTGGGTACAGATAAGCTGGATACGTGCATATAAAGGATAAAAAAATGAGCATAGAGAGAGAGGGATGGACTGCATGCCGAAAAAAATAGGAAGAGTTCTGCCTCTCTTTTCACCAACCTGGATATGGAGAAGTCAGATCAGAGGCCATGAAATTAGAGGGCTCAGAGTGACACTAGAGATAAATTAGTGGAACGGCTTCAATTTACAAACACAAAGACTGAGTATGAAGACTCTGGGTGGTAGGTGGGGGGAGGTGCATCTATGCACACAGACATAACGTGTCTGTGTTGTCTACTCACAAAAGGTACACCTTGGAATGCTGTTCTATTTCTCGGGCTGAATTTATATTCAGTTTCCTTTAAAATATTATGATTAGCTCATTCTCATTGCTAAAGTAAGTCATAAACATCAGGTGTTCTTGTCCATTTATTATTTTGAAGCAACCACTGTGAAAATAGTTTCATTACCTCCAGAATTTGCCCAAAAAAAAAAAAATCCAATGATGACTGAAACCAGTAATGACTATTTTCTGTTTTCTTTTCCCTAAGTAATTGACCATTAATTATAATATCAATAGGCAGTGGGTAAGGAAAGCAGACCCACACTAGGGCTATATTTCATTTGTAACTGTTTTGTATATATCATAAATCTCTAATATTGGGCTATTGTCACCCATGATGAATTATTGTAAGCATGTCAGCACATGGTGGAAGTCAAGTACATTCAAATACTACTCAGTCAGAATTGAATTTGGCATGATAGTCTCATAAAAGGGGGCTCAATTGAGAGTTTCCACTTGCCTGCTCTAAACTTGTCACTTGTAGGTGCTAAAGAGCTTGTTGTGTTGGTTTAATTAGTCAACAAATCGGTCCTTACTTGATTGCGTGGTCGTATCACATATGTTAACACTTCAGTGTTTGATGGAGATATTAACAAGTGACAAGAGTCTCTTGGTCTGTGGACTTTAAAGAAGAGAAGCTCTTCTATATTATTTCATTTGGCCCTGCCAATATTTATTAGATCATGCAGCCCGCAGGCTGCCAGTTAAAGAAAGACAACACAAACATTTTTCAGGGTTATGCTCATCTGTATCCCAAAGAAGGGTCACTGAACAATCGATGGGAGAAGAGCATAAGTAAGATAAGTGTTTTCTTCCACCGCTGACAAATTCATTATTTGATACAGTTTGCTGCAGGCCTCCTTTGAGCTTTTTTCACTTAAAGATAATTTATGACAAGAACAGAGAGGTTCTTGAAAATGCTATAGCAACTGAAGCTGAATGATACCACGCCGGTGCAAGACGCCGAGTCACCAGAGGCTGGTAAAGAGGGAGTTTGCATTTGTATGAAAAACTGTATTAGTTAATATTCATCCATGGTGGATGAAATTCTCATAGCGATGGTCAACAAGAGATTCAAGGAAAAAGATTCAATAACTGAAATGATTATTCCAAGGAGTAGGGGTAGAGGATAAAAAGTTGGTACCCTGAAAGTTTGCAAAAGACCCGCCTATTCACTTTTTCTAAAGCAGAACAAACAAAGGGCTGTACTTGCTTTGAAGGACAGGCTTCATTTGTTCTGTCACCATTCCGGTATAGCTTTTATCTGTGCCTTAGGAAGAATCAGGTCTCCTGGCCATGTGCGGGAATGAAGTAAAGCATGTGAACCAGAGCCATCAGATAGTTCCTTTTGGTCGGACATTGCTTTGCAAAAAAGAAAACATTTAAATAGCTGAAATAATTCAAAAATTGCCAGCAGTGACTTAACCTGTGAAGATGGCAGGATATAAAATGATGAGTGAAGGGTTTTCTGTCAAGACTCTCTAGTGGGAACTTACATAATCTAATTCATTTTTATCTTTCTTGGGAAACTGTCTGAAAGCCCAGAAGATCCTTGTCCCTTGGCCTCCCCAAGGATAAAATTTGCCATTCCTCTCCCTAGAAAAGCTCACATTGACTTATTCATTATGCAATGATATGGTGGTCAACATCTTGTTGGTCAGAGACCAACCCTTAGCTCTTCCTTAACTACCACCAGGTGAAGCCTCCATGGGCCCGGCCTGAGTGTTTACCCACTGTCAGCTGACAGTTGTCTTGAAGCTATAGCAAAGCACGGGGAGGGGGTGCACATGAGAAGTCGAGACAACAATGTCTTTACATAAACAATCTCTGCACACCCAAATTTGGAGAGCATAAAGAGCCATGGGTTAAGAAAGATTTTATCTAAGTAATTAAAAATACTCTTCAGATGGTTACAACATCGTCCGTCCCAAAGCCACTTCATTTTAAACCAAGCCCTAAAAGGGATCGCAGCAGCTGCAGTGTCCACGGTAAAGCCTTTTCCACGCTAAGGTCAGTACAGAGGGCTGAAAAGGAAGAATGCACTGTTCCTTGCTTACTTTCACTTCAGCTTTTGCTTAGCCTGAGTGCCAAGCCAAATCACCTTCAGGTGGTGATTAAACTTCATAACTTCCTTATCCCATCCCCCACCATTGCAAAGGCTTTTCATCAGAGTTACAAACCAACTCCCAGAACCAGCCAATCAGGTTTTCCTGGGAAGCAGGACTTCATTGAATGCCCGTTGATTAATTGATTGATTGACTAGGGTAAATTATGAGTGTTAGTCTAACCAATAGACACAAAAAATAATTTGACCGAGTGACAGTGTTAATAGTGAAAGGTTAAAGGGGGCAAGATGGGGTGCCCGGTGGGGGTAGCACACATTTCTGTTAAGAATGGGAAAGCTTTGACAGACTATTTTCTTTTGAGGCGAAGGAGAGGGGAAATGGGTTGGTTGGCTTGCAAAAGCTATGGGTACTCTCAGGGCAAGGATTTTCCTGCCTGAACTCTGAAGAAAGAAAGAAGAAAGGCAAAGGATGCAGAGAATGAAAAGCCATTTGATGTGAGGTGAAGAGGGAGGATTAGGAGGAGGGGAGGGGGAGGAAAAGCTGTTATAAGGGAAGCAAAGGGAGGAGGAATGGACGCGGGACCATGTGTGACTTAATTGAAGGCTCAAACTCCAGGTTTTGCTATCACCACAATGCTGTAAAGAACATCCGTATACACAGAGCTTTATGTGAAAATTATTGGGAGGAATGGAAATATAAGGACCTCTCTTCCTGCTTTTTGTAATTCTGTAATGTTGGAATTTCACATAATCAAGATGGATTGATTTTATAGTCAGAAAATAAATAATTCAGGAACATGAAATTAAAAAACAATTCTTGGAACTGTGACTATTTTCAAAGAGAAGAAAACATCAGCCTATGAGGTTTAGCGATTTAATAACTAGTTGAGTATTAAATTTTTTCTGGTTCATTTAGGAATATTTACCTCAGCTTCCAGAAGTGGTTTGATCTCCCCTGGCATAGCTACTTTCCAAAAAGTCTGTAATCTTCTTCTTCAGTTCTGAGAGATTGTCGCTTGCCACCCCAATCGTACAACATCATTTTCCCTGTACTGGTAGAAAAACCTTATTTCAGTTATTTTTCCAGTCCCATACCTCCACAGGCTGGGACTTAAAAGTGAGCTGGGCTGCCTGGGCCAGGGAGGTAGGGCGGGGTGCTTGGGAACTTACTGGGGAGACAGAAATGTCCTATATCTCGATTGAGGTGGTGGTTACATAACTATACATTTGCCAAAGTTCAACAAATGTACATTTAAAATGGATGAATTTTATTGTATGTAAATCATACCTCAATAAAGCTATTTTTTTAAAACAGTTTTACAAATAAAGTGAACTGTGCTTTTCTGAGTGATCACGTACAGGACTATTCCATGTTCTTGGGAGGTTTCAGGAGGCTTCTCTTTTCAAAAGTTCTACAACTAGTACCAAGAGATGTGTTAGCTGGACAAGCTAAAAAGGCTTTCCATACTCAAATGTCATTTTTATCTATTGCAGGCAAACATAGAAAGAAAAGAAATACAATTTTTTAATCACAGATTTTTATTCAGTAATTCTTGTAGTTCTTTTCTTTTTACACTTCCCTTGGGGGAGTTATCCTGATTTTGGTACTGATATTTTGATGAAGACAGATATCTACCCATTCATCAAAAGTTTCTCTTATATAAAGGAATTCAATTTTTTTTTTTTTTTGATCAGTGCTAGACTCACAGACAGACAGAAATAAGCTACCATTCTTCCATTTGATAGCCAGACGCTGCCAGTTGTAGCTGGGGCAGTCATGCTGTTAAATTAGGTCTAATGAAGGAGTAATTGCTTTAGATATAGTGAACCATTTCAAAGAAAACAAGGATTCTAATTGATTTGCAATTTGTTTGGCACATTGCATTGTCTGTGGCGATTGATTGGTCTTCTGGATTTCACACTGCATGTGTTTCCCTTTATTAAGGGAATAACAGGTTACTGATTACTTTCTTTCTGGGTTTAATGTAGCGGTTAATGTCTACTTTGTTCTTGTGTCATGTCACAGGCGAGGAAGAAATAATAGGCAAGTGGGTGGCCCTTTGCTAAGCAACTTCCCTGCTGCTCTGAGCTGTGTGCTCCGAGACAGGCTGAAAAGCAGATCAAGAGAAAGGGTTAGAATAGCAGGACTCACAAGTTACGGCCTGAGTCAGGCCAGACCAGCTCAAAACTTGGCTTTCCCCTCCCAGTCAAAGCCAGCACGGGACCAAGCAGCTGGTGGTGGATTTGTCCTTGCACGGTTCGGTTATTCGTAGACAGGATATGAATCTCTGCCCATTGCTTTGTTTAATAGGGACGCATGCTAAATGGGCGCAGAAAAAGAATATTTGCAGCCGGGACTTTGGGGTCATCCAGCCCTTTGGAGAGCGACATGCTGTTGGCACCTGGGAAGCACTTGTTGCTGACGTGCTGATATGATCATCAAAATGGCTCCTGTGTTTATACCAACTGCAGGGGAGGGAGGAAAATTCTCAGGGCTGCAGTCATTTCATTGCCCTCAAAGCACAGCGGGAATTATTAGCTTACCCTGCCGCGCCCCTTTGTTTTCCTAGGGCTTTGCTCCTACAGCAGATACTCATTTAAGGCAAATCCACTGCTTTCTGAAATGTGTTTAGCAATGGTGCAGGGAACAGGCACTCACTTAGCGGATCTAATCCTTTCACGGCTCAGCTTGTTAATGTAGCAAACTGCTGAAAATGGGAAATGGATTCTTTAATGAGACGGGTTCCTTCATGGCTTTATTCTCCCCGTTCAACCCTCAGGCATTCATTCAAGTCCCCCCCACCCTCGCCCCGCACCTCCAAGCTGGGATCGGGCACCCCCTCTTCCCACCCAGCAAGCAACCCATTTTCCAGCATGCAGTCCCCCATCTCTAGGCCCCTTGCCTCCTCACGACCTTCCCAGAGCCCTTGGTGGCTCACAGATAACAAAGGGGTGGGGTGGGCAGTAAAAATTTCCCTTTTCTCCCCATCAGTTACCTCCTTCCTAAGCGGGAGCCCTTCTTTTCCTGAGCGTCCAAGCTCACCAACAGGGTGGTTGAGAGTAGTTGCATTCAAAGTAGCAAATGTCCAGGGACTGCATCTAAATGCATCAAATAAATACAATGTCACTCTCTTACCTGACATATTTATATATTCAATATTTTTATGTAATGTAGTTTTCATGCCATATTGGATTTTCTAGTGACCCTAATTACACAGAGTTTGAAAATGGAGCCAAGAAGGCAAACTCGGGCTCTGGTCTTAATTCTTTTTCTTTTACCTTTTATTTTCCCTTGAGTCTTCCTAAAGCCTTTGTGCGACTCCTCCGGAAATCACACTCACTTGAAAAAATTCTAAGCAGGTAAAATTCAGGTTAAAACGACTATTAAAGGCCACTTGGAAGTCATGACAGGGCAGTCTTCAGTTTAAAGTATGTACTTAGAAGAGAAAATAAGGATAGTTGTGCCCATTTTGCTTTGGAGACAGTTGATTTGGGAAAGTAAATTATATTTATAGGAGTTCAGACCTTTTCATCCAAAATCTGAACTTTTTCTTTTCTTGTTTGCCATGGAATCCTTTGGCAATCTGATAAAGCCTGTGGACTGAACATCTTCTCAGAATAATGTTTTTAAATGCATAAAATAAAATACCCAAGATTATAGAGAAAACCAATTATACTGATATAAAGTTGACAAAACATTTAGAAAGCTAATTTATATATAGAAATTTTACTATTATTTATTGTTAATGAATTTGTTGCTTTAAATAATAAGATCTATGGATAAATCTAGCAACTCCTGCAATGTTGAAGTCATAAAGAGTAATTAAATTTTGAATATCTGTAATAACTTCAATGTGTTATTAAAAACATCTGTGATTTCCCTTGGTGACACAACTACAGGTCCTGATAGTTATTGTTTTTGTTGCCTGCATCTCTCATTGAAAAGGGTTATAAAAATAAAGATGCATTTTTCCCCCCATCCAAGGACCCCCGCCTCCTGCAGTAATGGCCTCTTCCAATGCTCCATCAGGTACCCTGCAACCTGTCACTGCAGCTCTAGGGAGGGGAGAGAGAAGAGAAGTGAGCCCAACCAGTCCTGTCTGTTTCTGAGCCCACCACACATATGACTATACTGAACTTCATGGAGCATAGATGGCCTCTGTGCCTTCCTAGGTTTTGGCTCCTCTCCGTGACCCCCATCTACAAAACTCAAGTCTACACAGGTCAAGGCCATACACCATGGACACCTGGTGTCCATGGAGAGCCTGGCAAAAGCAAAATAGTGCCAGCACATAAATGGTGCTTCTCTGCATTATACGAGCCTGATTATAGACTTACAGATTTACAAGACATACAATTCAAGAAGTAAAATCTTTCTGGGGATTGGTAAGATGTGCAAGTAACAAATTAAAGATATTATCAAGGAGAACTTAGATCACATGTAGTTAACTAGGGTTACCAGATTTAGAAAATAAAAATACAAACATTGCATAGTATATATTTATACTAAAAAATTTATTTCTTGCTTATCTGAAATCCAGATTTAGCTGGTTCTTCTGTATTTTTGCTGGAAATCCTGAATTAAGGTATTGTATAAAGCAAGTAAATCCAAGTGTTGGTTATAACTGAGTGATGTCAGAGAACTTCTGTTTTCACTGGTCCAATAATTTGAACTAAACTCAGAAGTGGCTGGTTTTGGTGAGCTGTTTTCAAATCAAAGAGGATTTTCAGGGTTGAAAGGGGAGTAAAGAGATGAGGCGTTAAGAGGGGAGGAGGAGTGAGATGAGTCAGAAGGCAGGAGGGAGGCTAGCTGGAGACAGAAATTATCCTGGCAGAGAGTCCAGGCCAGCGGCTTCCAGCAGGACTTTACCCAGTGACATCCCCCTCTGTCCTCTTTTGAAATGGATAAAGCCAATGCTGCTTGTACTTCAGACTTACAAGACATAAAGGAACCAAAGACTCCAGGAGGTTATGCAATTTGCCAATAGCTGTAGAGCTGGGATTCAAATCCAGGGCCGACACACCAAACACCTCATACTTGCCACCATACCTCACTGCCTCTCCAGCAATTAATGCCCCAGGATTTTATTCTCTCTGCTCCTTCCATTGCCCCCTGTCCTGCTTCCTCTAGAGGACTGAAACTGTCAGGGCCGGTACGCTTGTGTTGTACACCAAAAACTCTCCGGGGGCCCTTCCATTGTCCAAGGGAGAGCATTGAAATTAACCAGCCAGAAAGCTCACTTTCTGAGAAGGAAAAGACAAGCTCAGCCGAGTTCCTTATTAACAACAGCAGCAGCAGCAGCAAAGGCAGCAACCACAAACAAAGCCCATCATGACAGCGTATCCAGCCTTTCCTTTACTCCTTGGTCATGGGAATTTAGACTTGGAGTTTTCAAATTGAGGAGGGCACATTAAGATCCCAGTAGTTGCTGTGCACCTGTCTGCTCTGATAAGGCTCATCTCTCCCAGGCTGGTGCTACATCCCAGAAACGCCTGGGGTGCCACGTTCTAGAAGCCCTGAGATAAAGAGCCTTTACAGCAAGAGAACATGTTATTTCAATGATTCTTTTTATGCTGCAGAACACAAGGGCAAACACAGACTTGGGAAATCCAGACTTGCAATACATCACCTGACATGGGGATGCTGTGTCAGCCGAGCCAGCTGTTTAAAGGTGCTCCACGAAAGTTTCCCTAGTGAAGTCTCAACCCTCAGACTCTCTAAACCCAGGACCCCATTGTCCGTGTTGACATTCAGATATTTCACCGCTTTGCAGACATATTTTTCTCTTGCTTTGTCACAAGTGGTATCAATAGGTTATTTATATTTTGAACTCTATTGAAAAGGGGATTATACCAGGACATTTAATTTTAGTTAATAAAATATAGAAATTACTCCCATGTATGAAAAGCAGTGCTTTAAAATGAAAGAAAATAGTTCACGTCTCGCTGTCACAGCAGTAGCACTGGTAAGTACTTCTAAATTGCTCCACTTTTGCTATTGTCTGAGGTCCTTGATAAGCATCCTGCATTTTAAGCTTTATCTATTTCTCGTCATTAAAAAGCTCATTAGTTAGTCAGCATACTGGTACCTTCTTTATGGTTCCTAAATTCAGATTATAACCTTGTATCCTATAAATGGTGCCACTCATCAGACCATCCAAAACACTAGTGTGGAGACATTTAACGGGAAGATTTAAACTTAGATTTCTACATTTAGACATCTCAATAAAATACCCAGCTTGCCTAAAGGTTTTAAAGGGAGACATAAAATCGGGATTTTATCATGTGACGGGACTCTGCTTCTCACTGAGCTACTGTGAAGCTGAGGCTAGGCCGCCCGTGTGGTACCTGAGTTAGGACACATGGAGATAGTGCACCCAAGCCTAACTTTTTGATGCCAAATTCTTCTTTTCCTTATCTAATGTAAGGAGTATTTTCTATTCCCACAGTGGTCAAATTCTGCAGTGATGTTCTTTCTAATATGGTTGTCTTGTGAAGTGAATGTATCTTCATTTGAACTGAGGATTCCTGAACACTATTTGGACAATCTATGTACTAGAAAGAGCCCACCAATCACAGATGGACGAGCCGTGGGTCAGATAAGAACCCAATGACATTGACCTTGATTCCACACCTAGGTAACCTCAAGATAAGGAGAATCTTCCCAAGGATAGTACAGATACAGTGCTGGGTATCTTGATCTGAGAGTAGTCATTGGGAGGAAGAGAAGAAAGTGGCAAAGACTGCACTAGCAAAGTGGAATCCACAGACAAGACCTTGTTTTGTCATCCTGGCTTAAACCAAGGAGCAAATGCAACCTTACAAACTATGTTCTAAATGGAGGCAGATGAGACTTAGCCAAATAAAAACTGGGATGGACACCAAATGAAAATCAAGAGTGGGCATTTCTGAGGGTCCCTGGAAAACACACACACACACCCCCCTACCTCCTCCTCCATGTTCTTATTCATTCTATTTGATATTTTCCCTGGACTGGATTCCACTGATGTGAATGGACCCATAACACATTCAGACTGCCATCTTTCCCTACAGTGACCCAACTTCTGATGCTACTCTGTGTGCTGTAACAGTGAACCATCTCCTGGTGCAGAGGATGAGATAACGAGGCTGAGGGATGATAGCAGAGCAGCTCGGAGGCAGGGGCAAAGGTGGGAGTGGTTCTGGCTGCATATCTATGAAGCATGGTGTTCCCCATGCCAGGCTGGGTATAAAGTTTCTTATGCTGGAGAACATTTGGAATTCTGCTTCCTGTTCTGTGCTGTACCTGACAGTAAGCATGTTAAGTAATTTTAGCATCAGTACACTTGGCTCTTTGCCCCACTTATGAAAACTTTCTAGACTGAGGAGAGTGGTCCATTTCCTGGCTACTTAACCCCCTGTTCTTCCATTTCCTTTACAGTGACTTTTGACAGTTTCCCTTTCCTCAGTCATCCCTGATCGCAAGGTAGCATTTGATTCAACGTTTTTATTCACTGAAGCCTGTCTCTGAGAATCTTCTGTGATGCCCAAGACTTGGGTTTGCATGGACCCTTGCCCCTTAAGAAGCATAGATGGCTCACCGTTTTCTAAATACACAGATTTCTCCCTCACTCCTGCCACTCCCCCACTGCCCACCCCAGCCCCTCCAGGTCCGCACCCCACTCCCTTCCTCACTCCTCTCTCTCCCCGATTGGGCACACGCAGCCCAAAGAGACCAACATCCGAGGACAGCTCAGGAATTCTAGGTTCTATTCCCAACTCTACCAGGCCTGCCTCTGGGAACTCAAACTATTTCTAACACAATGTGTTTTGGAATCTGTAAATCAAAAAAATAATGACCAGAATACTAAACACTGTAAGAAGCCAGCAGTGAAGAAATAGTGCCGGGTCGTGGGAAATAAAGGTGGTGTGTGTGCTCTGAGCCAGTGCAGCTCCTCTATGCAAGCTGCAGTTGTTCTTATGTGAGATGAGGAAAATCCTCTAGTGAGATGCTTCCTCATTAGAACTCATTTTCCTTTAAACATGTTGCCCAGCTTCATCGCTATTGAGACAGGAGGGCAGTGGGCAGGGCACAACCATTAAAAGAATGATACAGCAGTTAGCACCAAGATGGTGGAAGATTCAACTCCCAGGAGACCTTGAGCTTCAATATATGCTCATTGAAATGCAGCAGGATGCTAAACAGTACTCCCACAGGTGCCAGGACAGTTCTAAGGCTGACCACAGAACGTCAAAGGGTGAGTGATGACCCAGTTCCTGGGAATCCCATCCCCTTCCCCAGAGTAGTTGGAATAATCCTCCCACTTGTTAGCATATGAGGTTACTGAGCCCATAAAACTAGCAACACCGCACCTCGTGGCCGCTCTCCCTCCTGAGTGAGACGGACTGCACTTTGTCTATGGACGATGTATCTCTGAACAAATCTACTTTACTCAGCTGTGGCTTGCTCTTGAATTCTTTCCTGCGCAAAGCCAAGGACTTACAATTGGCGGGGCACGTCCAGGGGACTCAACCAAGACCTGGGACATTGCCATCCCCTCACCCCATATTTTTTCTCTCTATCACTATCATTCTGATGATCTCGCCTCACCATGGAAAACTTCGTCCCTACGTTGTGGCCAGCCTCTTAAGTTGAGGTAAACACTTTGAAATTTTTAGCAAAGCATTTTAATGCTTTGGCTCCACGCTTCCCCAAATTCCCCTCTGCCCGCTGTTTCTCAAGAGTCTTAGCTTGTGTGCATGGCTTGCTTTATACAACAGATATACTGCTGAGGTGGACAGTGCATTTTTTTGTGGATACAATTCTGCTTTAAATACCTAAGAAGAATTCACTGTATCAACAACCTATTTGATGAATTATTTTGTAAAGCAAAGAATCCAACATGTTTCTATTTTGAAGAGTAGATTTTCCGAAGACGAGGCCCACCTCAGTAGCCCCATCTCTCTTGCTCCCAGACTGGGGACATCTGTGACTGTGTGAGATCTCACCTTAGTTCAACTCAGTAGCAATTTGTTCTCTGGATGGTTGACTCCTGCCTGCCTAACTCTTCTGGGCTGACTGCTCATTCCAGGTTCCTCCCACTTAAGCAAACACGTTGCTATGTTTTACCACTGCAAGTCTGGCCCCAGCCTCAACCACAGCTCACCTCCCTGACCTCTCCTGCTAAGCCAGGCCCTCCTCAGCCTCTGCAGCCCGCAGCCAGCCCCAATCCCAGTCCCCAGGCTTATCCTAAAGTCTACAGAAGCCCTTCTGAGCCCCAACAATCAGCTCATACCGCACACAGGCAAGGGCTCAGCACTTTTTAGGAATCCAGCACTTCGCCTCTCCCATCACTGCATTTCAGACATCAGGGCTGCAGTGGGTGGTGTTTCTTCACGTAAGTCACAGTTTCTGTGGCCAGCCGTCCGTGTCACTCATCTGCACAGTACACCAGCATGCTACAGCTCAACCCTGGCATAAAGCACAGTACACATGATGATAGCTCTCAGCCAGGCCAAGCCCACGCTCTGCGCTCTAAAAGACAGCCCGCTTACCGAGAGGGTGAACAGGCCCTCCAAACTCAGGAGTCTGGGAGGGACAGGACAAAGCCTGGCCGACACTTGCTCCATGCGTTAGTTAAGACACCTGGCATGGAAGGGCCATGTAGCCATTGTCTACGGAAGCCACAGAATCCACTACCCTCTGCCCCCAACCCCCACCATTCCTAAATAATCCAATTCCCTGACATTAAAAGTGCAATGGCTCACAACTGTAGAGAAGCACATATTTACTGTTTGTGTGTTTTTCTTTGGTTTGTGTGATAGGCAGAGTAACGATGTCCTCCAGTGAAGCCCACGTCCTGATCCCTGGAACCTGCGGATATGTTACCTTACACGGCGAAAGAGACCATTGCAGATGGGATTGAGCTAAGGATTTGAGATGAGGAGCGGAGCCTGATTATCCAGGTGGGCCCAGTGGAATCACACAGGTCCTTAGAACAGGAGGATCTTTCCCAGCTGAGGTCAGAGGAAGACGTGACTATGGAAGAATAGTGAGAGGATGCCACATTGCTGGCTTTGAAGGGCCACAAGCCAAGGAGTGTGGGCAACCTCTAGAAGCTGGAAGAGGTAAGGCAAGGAATGCAGCCCTGGTGACACCCTGATTCTCGCCCAGTGAGATCCTTCCCGGACTTCTGACCTGCAGAACGGCACGATACTGAAACTGTCTTGTTTACACCACTGTTTGTGGTGATTTGTTGGCCACCGTAGGAAACGAATTACAGTCTGGAATAGCCATTTGCTAAATTTGTTGCCACAGTTCATCTCACTTAAATGCTTCAAGAGCTTTCATCACATCTTTCTTTCCCAGAAGTTTTCTGGAAACAAACAACTCCCCTGCCTTTTAAATTTTCTTTTCTTTCACACATAGGCTGAGGCTTCATCAGGCTTATCCTACTGACAGGCTCTAGCAATATCATCTTGGCACAGAGCCCCCAACAAGAACAATCCACACAGGATGCTAAGTCTTCCCCCTTGATAAAGAGGGTGGAGGGTGCTGTGCTGGGGCAGTGAATGCGTTAACCAAAGACACACTCCAGGGAGGAAGAATGAAAAGAAGATGTTCTGACCAGCTTGACTGGCATTTCATCCCTGGAGTTGTTCCCTCGGGTCTAAATTGCCGCTGACTGGGCAGTTTTCCTTCTAAAAGCTTCGGGATGACCAAGTGCGCTGCCCTGGGTAAGGCGCTAGGGGAGAAGACAATGGCTGTGAAAGAATCAGCGATCTCATCTCCTAACCACTCCCCTCCCCAACAATGAAAAGTTAAGAAAACCACCAAATGGGCACCTCAGAAAAATGCCTAGTCAAGCAGTTGTCTCACCCCTGCCTGTTGAACATTTGGGTCACCCGATGCAAATGTTAAAGCTGTGTTCAAACCAGAAAAAATAAAAATAATAAGCTGTCAGAATAATTACTAAGAACATACAAGGATTATACAAAGTAAACTGCAGCCCGCAAAAAAGAGAATTGCATGTTAGCTAATTGTTAATTTTAGCAATCGCAGTGGCTAATTACCACGGCTCACATAGACTATTAGCTTGATGCCCCAGCACCTGCTTTCTCCAATGAACAGATTTCTTCATCGCGAGCACAGGAGCAAAATGTGTAATTATTGGCCATCATTGGGGCGATTTTTCAGTGATTCTTTTGTGCGATGTGAATAAAGCATAATGACATATTTTATTAGAGGGCAAATAGCTGTTTGTTAATGGAAATGATTTGAAATCCGAAAAACTAGAAGCTAGGAGCATGTTTTCGGTATCAGCGTGAATTCAAATGTATTTTCTTTTAACTCTTTATAAAAGGAGCATAGAAATCAAATCTAAACTGAGTATAATATATTTAATGATATGTACAAACACAGCATTGATTAATTACCTCAAATGCTTTCACTGGTACACCATCTATTTTGTTTCAGTCATATGTTAAATTTTAGTATTTCATATTTAAATTCTTATTTCTTGGTCCGAGAGTCTCGGTGAAGCTGGCCTGCGTCACACCTCGTTTCCTGGAGAACTCGCTTTTTATTGGTATACGTGGCACTTTTGAAGGGCACTCTGAAAATCCAGGCTCATTGCTTTGAGAGCTGGGTGCACCAGCATCTCCCTGGAGAGATAAGCATGAATTAGGTTATCAACACCCAACTGTCAGCCGCTGGGTGGATTGCACATTGTAAATAAGATGCCCTGAGGATAAGACTGGAACTCTTTCGGGCTTGAAAATGACGTTCTTTTCTGTTTCATGACAAAATTAATAGATCTACTATAGGAAGCTATCAAAGAATAAAAGCAATGCACATCTTCAATCTAAGGCATATAAATGATCACATATGAGTGTGTGCGTGTATTTATGGCATAAGTGGAAAACAGTACTTCCATTGGCGATGATGCAACACAGGATATAGGGACTTTTCTTTCAACTTTGTCCCTGTCAATGTTCCCAAACCTCTACCTCCATTTTCTTCTGCCACCCTACCCCCGCCCAATCTTTGTGTTCTTAGAATGGGATAATAGTTCTAAACATGGTGCTATGGAATCTGAGCATAAAAGTCAGTCCTCTGGAACCCTCAGATGAAAAAAAAAAGCCATTTGAGAATGGCTCAATGAAGAATTAATGCTAACATGATCAACATATCTCTGTTGTTTTGATTAAGCTCAGGGGTAAAAAGCTGGTTTGAAGAGAGTGTTTAATTCCATTGCATATTTGGACATTATTTGTGTTTCTAACTCTGAACACTCTGTGCTGAATTCTTCCTAAACCATGACACAAGAAAATGTGCCTCTTGTTCTCCACAGGAAAGATTAAAGGGCTGTGCTTGAGATGTGTGTTTGCTGAGCTTTCGTCACTCCATTCCACTCAGATTCGGTTATGAAAGTTGTGTATTTTCCAAGGTCATTGGAAGGCAACCCACCTCTGCTTTCTGAGTGTAGAGAACTTGCTCCTAATCGCCAGGCATATTGTTTTACTACCATTGTTTACAAATAGGGAGAAACCCCCTTGAATGGGCACGTCCCTGTCTTAGCACAAGCCTCCCCACTAGTTTAAGATGTAGATGAGTTCGGTATTCAGGTTCACTGTTTGACCCATTAAACTGGTATTGAGGTATAATTTGTGTGTTTTCCCAGTACCGGTTGCACATAGAATGGGGTTCATTTCCACACGTTTGAATAAATTTATCCAGTTCAGTGAACCTGTTGTGAAGCTCAGCAAAACTCAGTAGGTGGCTTTAAAGTCCTGTAATTAGCCCATTACAGAAAATCTGTACTTCGGATTTTTGCACATTGGTTAATAAGCATAACATGCTTCATATATAAATAACATTACATTAAATGATGCAATATAGAGGAATTAAAGGCCAATGGAGTTAAACAAAATGCTTTAAAGAGACCTCAAATTAGCATGTTTAATTCCAACTCACTGCACAGGAAAAGCCTCTGGCTCCTACTGTACCCGGTCCCCACACGCTGGGCAACGCGGGCTGGGTGCAGGGGCCCGGCGCTCCCTACGCGTCCTACCTGCCTTCTGCCAACTCTGCGTTTACCTTGACCTCAGTTCCTTTCCTCACTGATCGGGCACCAGGAGACAAGTTGAAGGGGTAGGAAAAGAAAGAGAAAAGAGGGGAAAAAAAAAAAAAAGACTTCAGGCCAGCTGGGACTTTCTGGGATGGGATTTGTGTGAGTACTTCCTCCCGAGTCAGCGGGTGGAGTGGACCACCCGGCTCTTCCTTCCTCTCTGCGGGCTTCGCTCTCTCACTGTCTGTTTGACAGTCACTTCAGAATGAAGTGCTGTGTGACTGTCATATAGACAGAACTTACCTGCAGAATTTGAATTATTTTATCAGAAATTTTGCTGCCAAACAACCCTGTGTAATATTGCCTCACTCCGGCCTATTTGAAAAAGCTTTTCACCTCTCTGTGGAATGAAGTTACATTTCTACCTAAATGCCAAATCTAGCGTAGCAACAGTAGAGTGAACCTGCTCCTAGGAACCCAAGAACACAAAGATGAAGTTGCCCTATAGTTATGTAAACAGTAACAGAAAATAGTTGAACTACCACCAACTGGAGACTGTAAGCCTCATGAAGCCAGGAGCCCTGAGGTCTCTTTTCCCTTTATAGTCCCCTCCTCACCCAGCACAGTTCATTCCTTCATTGATTCATCCACTGTTTACTGAGTACCTTCTGCAGACCAGGCACTGCAACAGGTTTTGGAGATACAATGGTAGAAAGAAAGGCAGAAAGGCAGAAAGGAAGAAAAGAAAGAAGAAAGGAAGGAAGAAAGAATTTCTGAAGAAAAGAAACTGGCTAATTGGCCAAAAATCAACTCTGCAAAATTGATTTGTCAGTTGATAGATTACTAAATCACTAACCTGTCAGATTTAACAAATGCCATTATATATCAACAACAAGGTTAACTATACAATTTGCAACAATTTGTCTAGGATGGTCTTAGTTGATCAGTTTTCATTTGCTTTTTATAACAGCATTTTGAGGGACTGTAATTTGTCAAAAGCTAAGGGTAGTTTATTCTACTTATGGATAAAATTTATATCCATAAAATATTTCATTTTTTACCCCAAATTGGAGTTATTTTTCTTACAAATATTCAGTCTTATACAGAATTCTTTTTTTTTTTTTTTGTCATTTACAGTTTTGTCAACACTTTAGCACTTACAGAATTATTTTTGCCAGTTTGCTGAAAGGAATGTTGGTCTCAGTATATGATATTGCTCCATTATTTCCTGATAATTTTTTATTTTACCTATCTTTTTAGCACTTGAAAAAATTTTAACCAATCTTTTAAATCCTTTTTTGTAAATTTTAGTTGTATGGTAATATATACACCAAGTTTGAATTTCTGACATTCTTTCAATCATGCCAACCCCTTATGAGCCTCCTCACTTCCTTTATGCATCTTTGAACACATTTGCCCTTTTATTTCAAATTTGCTGATGCACTACAACCATGTAATTATCTCAATTTCTCCTTGCTAGAAATAAAAAATTGACTCTTCGGCTACTTCTAACTTCTGTAATTTTCTAATTTTTTCAAATTATAATTATGATTAATTAATACTCTTTACAATTGCTTGGTGGACTTAATTTTTGTTTCTAGTAATTAAATTTTTAAATTATACATGGGGTGAGATGGTTTCAATTAACTTAGTTTTTCCCCAACTTTCTGAATGTCAGTTAAAATTTCTCTTTAAGCATTTTTACATCCTTTTACCAATGCCTCAAATGGCCTATCAACCTTGATTTTGTGACTAGCAATTAGTGTCCAAACATCTCTGCATTTCATGTTAATTTAGTTGTTCTTACTCACTCTTTAACAATTTCATACTTTAGGGAATGAATGTCAGAATTAGGAAACTAATCTTAAGTAAAGTTTTGGTTACTGGTTATTAAATACCCTTTCCTGCATATTTAACATATACTATAAAAGTTTAAAGCACTTTTAACAGCTATGACCCTTAGCTGTTAATAATCAAATATTCCTTACAATGCTATTCTGAAGACAAAATTAAAACCAATCAACTAAACCTTCACAGAAATCATCAAAAGCTGTTAAAACATTCTCTCCAATACAAGTTGCTGTAAAATTTATATCAGCAAAATAATCCACTCTCTTAAACCAGTACATTGCTAAATGTAGCAGTCACTCCAAAAACTGGATTTCAGCAAATTATTTTTATAAGTGCCTCAGAGCTAAAAATAATAGAAATAAAACAACACGGCCCCTGCCCTCATGGAGCTTACAAGTGAGAGAGACAGGCATGAATCAATACCATGAGGGCGTATCCTGGGGAAGCTGGCCTCACTGGAGGCCGGACCTGGAAGGACAGAGTTATCTGGGCGAAGCTGGGGGAAAGCAGCTTCCCCGGAAGAGAGAAAAGCACGTGTAAGGAAGGCCCAGGCCTGCAGTGCAATGGAGGCCTAAGAGGCCTCTCCAACTGTCAGTGAACGAACGGTCTGTTGTGGGGACTTCAGACACCCCGAGTTCTCCCTCGGAAGATGATCCTCCTTGGAGCTCAAGGCTCATTCTGACTTCCTCCTGCAGAATGTGCCCTGGAGGCCTGCCTAAGCCCAGTGGGGACACCCTCTCACCCCCGAGAGGACAGCTTCTCTGCCCCTCACCTCACCCCACCCTCAGTCCCGTCTCAAAGTTTTCCTAGAACAAGTTTTCCTTGTTGAAGAAGAACAGGAAACTTTCTAGCAGTAGCTGAGGCATTGTCAGCCATCACCAGCTCTCCCAAGAGAAGCATTCCTGGAGAATGTTATTAACAAGCTTCGTCCTAAATAACCACACAGAACGTCAGCTCTCAGAGCACTTGCCTAATTTCCACGCCAGTTTTCTCCTAATTTACTTCTCTAATGAGGGACATGAGAGTCTCTTTGGCGGTGGTCTAAAATGCAGAGCCCAGGAACTCACCTCCAAACCCACAGAATCTGAATTTTAGGGGAAAGGACCTGGGTATATTCACTTTCCTGACTCCCCAGGTAGTTTTACATCCTAAAATTTGAGAACCACTAGTATAAATGCTGAATAAATAAAACTTGAATAAAATATGGTGGCAGGATTTATCAGGTGGGTTTTTACCTGGTTTGGGAGTAAATGTCTGGTTTTTCTCTGGCCTTCAGGTTGGAAAATTTGTATTGGGTGCTCTTCCTCTCCTGACACCAAGCAGAAGCTTCTCCAGGAGCTCTGTTCTGGGCTCCACGGAGCAGCAGGGATCCGCCTTGCACACAGCAGGGCTTGGGGGACCTGGGCCGTAGCCCAGGTTGAGCACCACGGCTCCCGGGTGGGCTTGGGGATCACCTCTTTCTCACGTGGGCCCGCCTCCCTGGTGCGAAACGTTTCCCTGCTCAGCTATGTGAGAGCACCTTCCCCAGAAGTGATGAGAAGTGTCTGTGCCTTCACTTAGCCTCCTTTCACTTCCTAACTGCCCCCTAGACCACCCACACTATATAGAATGAGGTAGAAATGGACTTCCAGTCAATTATTTTTGGTTGAAAGTGAGTGTTTCTGCTAGACACCCACCCATCGCTGCCCGTAGCCCCCCAGAGTTTGGTTTGCTCTGGGGTTAGCAGTTCCCATAAGGGTGTACAAACACCCCGAGTCCAGCTGTTCCGTGGGAAGTTCACTGAGGAGAGGGAGTGAGGAAACCTGTGAAGCTGGATGAAAAGGAAGACTAGGAGTAAGAGCTCAGAGCTCGGTGCTGATTCTGCTCTTTTCCAGAATCATAGTGTAACTTGGGAAAGGCATTCAACCGCTCAGCTCAGTTCCCTCCCAGTGACAGGGGGCAGGAATAGCCTCTCCCTCATGTGACGTCGTGAGGATCAAATGAGACAACGTTTATAAACTCCTCAGTACAGCTCCTGGTGCACAACTCTCAAAAAAAAAGTCAGCTTTTATAAATTTTTTAACAAACTATTTCTGCCTGATAACTAGAATAGCAAATAAACATCCATGAAAGGGACTAGGGTTGATCAGAGTTTATCTGTCTTTAACCAGACGAGGGGACAATGCGAGGAGTCCCACGATGTCACCCATGTTGCACACCAGCTGTTTTGCCGCAGGAGGAGGGGTGCTGCTGGAACCTGACCCTTTCTCAGGGAACGAGGCACCACGGTGGACTTTCTGTGCGCGTACCTTGACGTTTTTGGACTCTGAAGAACATGAAAAGTCAGGCTCAGTAGAGCATAAGCATTGGGAAAGAATTGGGAAAAAGTGTTCAAATGTATATTGTGTTTGTTCAATAGAAAGGAATTGGGTTTTAAATGTTTCAAATGTTGAAGGAAGGAGAAATCAAGTATAGGAAATTGTTCAAAGCCTAGGACACTGATCCAAGTAGGGAGACCATCTGATAAGTCTTCTCTGCCTACATCCACAGACTTCACTCTTAATATGTACCAGGACTCCTGGCCAGGGAAGTGGCCAGGAAGCCACAGGGAGAGAATCATCATTGTCCCCCTCGGACAAGAAGGCAGTGAGCTCCAGCCATTCAGGGCACTACACACACTTTCTCTTTGCATCTCAAAGATTCACAGCCCTCAGTAGCAACCAGTGGATATTTGAGAAACATTTTTTAAATACTTTGGTCATACTACTATATGCCCAGTTCAAAAAAAGATTGATTTCTGTCAATCATACCGTCTCTCAATAATCCGAGGTTAAATGAGAGTAAGTTGTGTTTCCTAAGTGTAGGAGGATGTGTGCTCTCACTTTGGGGTATACGCGTGTGGATGTGATGTTTTTTCTGATACCACATCTCAGCCTGCCACCTTTGGGGTACGTTGAGAAGAAACAAGTGGCTGAAGTGTGGTGGAGACACATGTCTTTATTTATGTAACCAGCTTTTACTGAGCACTTCTTATGTGCCAGGTTCCGGTTAGCCACTGGGGATACAGAGGTAAATGGGATCTTGGCCCCTTCCCTCATGTTGTACACAGTCTAGACAGAAATGGAGGCAGAAGTGTTTTCAGGTAGCTATAATGCAATGAGATATGTGTTAGCAAAAGACTCCTGGTTCCTCAGAACTTTCTCAGTTTACAGGAATACTGCCAGAATGTTTTCAGACAGTTAAAAATAAGAAGGATCCACTACCATAATCATAATTATCATCATCAAGATACTGGGCCATCGTGCACAGTTGTGGAGTACAAAAGGGTACCACATTTTAAGGGGGCACCCATCACTTTATAGGTATCACTGATTTTATGTATTAGTATAATTTTCTGAGAATGGGAAAGGGATACCTTCTTCCAATAACCACAAACGGCATCATGTGATACAGCAGCCCTACCACAATGGTACTATTTTTCTATCCATTCGGCAGGCACTTAAATCATTTAATCCTCAGAAGAACCATGGGAGGCAGGTGTTAATGACCCCAACTTACAGATGGGGACACTAAGGCTCAGGAACTTCACACAGATTCTTCAAGGTCACAACAGTCCATACTTACGATGTTCATGATTGACGGTTGGTGGAAAAGAATGACTAATTCCTATTTTGAATCATTTGGCACAGCAGCCCTGGGGGTATCCAAAGATGCCAGCTAAGTTGCACAATAGTTTGTCTTTGATCTAGACAAATCCAAAGCGCCAGAAATTGCCTACTATCTGGAAGCTTGTGATTGAATGAGAAAAGCTCAATGCTGTGTTCTAGAGAATATATTAGGTCATTCCTGAAATGTTGAAATTTCTTTGGTTGTTTGGAACTCTTTACCATATAGAATGATGGAGCAATGGCCAGAATCTTGCTGGTAAAATGTGTTCACTCAAGAGGTACTTACCGCAGGCTCACATTGCGTAAGGCACCAGAATTGGTTCAGACGTGGCTCCTACCCCCAAGAAGCCTACAGTCAGGCAGAGGTCATGAAAAGTACATAAACTGAGCGGTAGAGACAAATTGCTTTCATGGATCAGAAGACAGAGGGGTTCCTTCTTAGTAGGACAGCAGTGAAAGCGTTGTGGTGGAGAGAACATTTGACCTAGGCCTTGAACAAGGAAAGGAATTGGACAGCCAGGTGTGGGAGTGAGGAGTTCCCCGAAGAGAAGGCAGGATGCGGGTGAGCAAGGACAGATATGCAAAAGGGCGAGTCTTCGAGTCTGAGTGAACTACAGTGAGACCCTCTTCATTGAAGGTTCCCAAGGAATCTCTAGGAGTTTGCTTGGGAGTTTCCTGGGGACATGGGAAAAGGAAGTTTCTTTCTTAATGCA
This sequence comes from Camelus bactrianus, assembly GCF_048773025.1. NCBI lineage: Eukaryota > Metazoa > Chordata > Mammalia > Artiodactyla > Camelidae > Camelus > Camelus bactrianus. The sequence goes on along the minus strand of NC_133544.1, from coordinate 53,133,380 downwards.
GGCACTTAAAACAGGAAGCACCCCCTACATAGGTATTCTACTCATTTTGAAAGAGAAAGGCTATTCCTTGATCAGTGTCCCAGGTGAAAATATTGTCATTAGATTTTACAGCAATGAAATAAAATGTCCAATAATGCCTCGACTAACAGTTCAACATACAACAGATTGTTGCTATTTGCACCATCCTTTTTCTTTTCTTTCTTTTTTTTAAAAAGAACTATAAAGCCCCCTGTTTACCTCCCAGGATGAGGTGAGGATTTGTTAGATGATCATAATGACATGGAGTATCTTATGAGAAGAATTATCCAGCCAGTCACCACGCCCAGGGCACTATTCTTTAATAACAGTAATATGAAAACACAGTTGACATTTCCCTGTGTTTTTTTTTTTAACCTACCAAAATCTTTACTCGGTTACTTACATGACACTTGCATATACCTGACAAAGATATGAATGAAATTGTACCCTTAGTCCACTACATTCTTCTCTTATGGAAAGTCTCAAGAGGAAAATTTCAGAAAGGAATAATTAGAAAGGAAAATGTTGTAACTCACATTCTCTCATTTTATATATACAAATTTAAAAATAAATTTATTCTTGCGGTCAACTTTCTGGGTTTACTAAAATCATTTCAAATGTTAAGACTGTGATTGTGACTTATTATCTGCCCCCTGGGTAAAAAGTCATGAGGAGATCAAATAGGATAGAAATCATGCACAATTCTTTCTGACCAGTGGCTCTGCAATTGGTTACAGTGCTTGAGCAAGACCGTTGGGCACCAACAGTAATATAATGACCCAGCACCCTCCCTGGGGCTTGTTGTGGGGGAGTGTAGCCAACAAGCCTTGCTTGTAGGGTGATGCAGGACTGGTATCTGCTTGCTGTGTGAGGACATCATTTACCCACGTTAGATTCACAATACTAGTTGGGGCTATTTCCAATGTTTCAGTATCACAGGTTGGATTTAACAGATGAGCTATGTCATTTGATAGTGAGTTGCCTTCACTGTTGCATTTGGCAGAGAAATTTTTGCTGTCCCTCAATGGCAGAAAGAAAATTAGTATGAGTAAAAAGTTGTATGTGCTCAGATCTCAGGTAAAATAAAAATTAAGGTTGACTGTCCTTTCATTTAGCTAAAAAATAATCCAAAACATAATTTTAAAGACCAGAAAAAGTTCTTGAACTAGAAAATTTGCCTAGAGAATAATAAAACAAAATGCTTGAAACTTAAGCTATTATGTAGCATACGTGTAATTAGAATATGCAAATAAAATGTGTGAAGGACTGTGATAAGACGAAAGGACTTCAAAATGTGGAAAGAGAGCATGTATAAGACCTGCTAAAGCAGTTACATCTGGTACGAGAACACGGGATGGTGGTCAGTCGGTGAAAGGGACTTTTTTCTTTTACTGTTTGAACAGTTAACCTTTAAATGACTATATATTATCTTAAACACTTTTAAATTAAAAATAGCTTTTGACACATTAGTCAAGTGTTCTTAGTATTTATAGTGTTTGCTTTTTGTTACTATTATTATTCACTATGTGCTTACCTCAAATCAATTTTTGTAAGTTATTGGTTTAGAAATGATAAGTGGAAAAGCGAATACATAACACCCTGTGAGAAAGCAGTTGGGGTGGGGTAGGCTGAGGGGGGATTAAAACAAAGTATTTCATTGCTCTTTTATTCATTCCTTTTTTGTATTCTACATTCTAAACCTCATAGAAATCTCTCTGCAGATTTCATAATTTCAGTTTTACCCAACTCATCCACCTCATAATTATGAATATATGGACATAATTAACTGAATCACTTTGAGAGAAGAAAAAAAAAATACCCTATTTAAGGCTAATTAGATGAATCATGAATGCCTGGAAGAATACATTTCAATAAGGTGAAAAACTTTGGATAAAAATTTAATGAAGTTTCCAATTGCATTTGACCACAGAGAATATTGATAAACATTCATTCCAAGCAGATTATTAAATTGTATTGACGTAGGAACTCAAAGTCTCGACACCATCATTGCCTCCAGAGGAGACCTGATTGCACTCACATGTCACATTCATAAAAAACATGGTGCGCTAATTGGGAGTCTCCCGCCATCTGCACACTTGCTTCCAGGCGCACATGAAATGATCAATGGGAAAGCAGGGTCAGTCCAGGCAGACTGTGAGTGAAATTAAAATAATAAAATGTCTAAACATTTAACTGCAAATAGGAAATCTTTATACCCACCCACACCCTATTCTGTAGCATAAAGCTAAGGCACAATTATTCATATACCTCAAGTAATTTGCAGGCTCCATACAAAATCTCATTTAAAATAAGAAATTGCTATTTCTGCACATTTATTCTACCAAATGCCAGCTAATTGCTGCAATGGCCATTATAAAGAATAATTTTCGCTTAGTGAAAAAAAAAAGGAATGAAGAGAACATTTTCTGGTTTTGTTCCACTGCGAAGGCTCTATTCAGTGAATACTGAATGCACAGCGTTTCACTGCTACATTTATTATGCTGAGAGGTCAAGTATTACACAGCATCTTGTATTACGCTTTGCATGCTAAGTATTTCACTTCACAAATTGACCCTCCGGTGTACTTACTACATAATGCTTTAAAAACCCAGCTAAAACGCAGGACAATTAGCAATACTTTCACTCCCAGTTAACAATGGGAACACCAATGTAGGTGATTGCATTTACAGTGTAGCTTTCTTCACAAAACATTTTTGACACATTAAGGTACTTTGGAATTGTGCAGTACCAGTCCTCTCTTGTGAATGGCTTTCCAGCATTTGCAGAGAGAAACAGTTACTGTATGTTAGGGCTTAATTGAAAAGAATTCAGCCACGGCCTATGAAGCACCAATTAGGGTGATATTATATCATAAAAAGCTGTAATATCCATTTTCAGACTTGTGCATCAGCCAATACAAAGTAGGACACAATTAAAAAGGTATACAGTTTAAACTCTTGAAACTGTTAAATTTAATTAGGAGTTCGGTATAGAGGGAAAAAAGTAGGGGCGGGGTATGAAGAAAAGGAAGTTCTCTGCAAAGCTGGAGGACCCATAGGCACTAGCCGCCCAGGAGGACCACAGAAGATGGTCCTTCCTCTATAAACCACCTTGACTTAATATAAATAGCTTTGCCCCATCAACTCGTTTCTGAGGTCAGATGCATATTCATGCCAGTCAGGAAGTGCTGCTTTCCAGTACTTCTGGTGTCTGCTGATGTCTGCGACAGAGAGAAGGCAGTATCTGCTCTGGGCCAGCGAAGTGGGAACACGGAATTGGTGTTCTCTTGCCCACACAGATCAAACACAATTAAAAGGGAGTTAACTGCATTGCTTTTCATGAAGAAAGTCACAGATAATTGTGAAATAAAATGGACATGGCCAGAGTGGTATAAGTGTCTTTGCAGGTTTGGCTCCGAATGTAATGTTTAAATACTGGAACCTGCATGAAATCCCACTTTGAGGTGACAGCCGGCAGGTAATTATCAGTAAAACAACATTATCAAAGTTCTCGTGCATAGCATGTTTGACTGACTGGAGTGCTTCTCCTTACAAATCCCGCTAATATCCATTTCAATCTGCTTTAATATGTTCACAAGTTGGGGCTTATTTTGAATTCCACTGGGTAAATGAGGACAGCACACTTTGAATTTGCATACTATACACATTTCTTTCATTTATAGAGGGTTTCCAGAGTATTTTTTTTTTAAGGAAACTAACATCCGGATTCCAAAAAATTCCTTCCCTATACCTAGATTGAAAATAGAAAGCAGCTCATTTATCTATTGTATTTATACCACTTGAAGCTATATGACAGGTCTCTGAAAATGATCTTTATTATGTTTGAAGAAAAAGTTATTCTAATAATTTATCAGTGGTAATACAATTTCCTAAGGTATTTCAGGTGTTGAAATTACAATTTTATTTTTTTAAGTCTGTGTTTGAAAAATGAAGGTGAAGAAGTCCTCATCTTTTATTTGAGAAGGTCTGTCTTCAATCCACAAGTTTACTCCAGGTCTTTTTAAAGTTCTACCTCTTTCCTGTCCAACAAGTAAGCAGACCCAAAGTGACATTTTACTGATGAGATAAATTTAAGTTTAGGATAATCTAAAACCAGATATTCTATGTTTCCTTCTTTCTCAACCAACTCTTCCTGACCTTTAAAAATCAGCAAACAGAAAAGAGGTATCTCATTAAAGAACCAAGGTTGCCCCGCTCTCAAACCCACTGTCAGTGCCAGATAATGTAGAAGACAGGGTCATTACTTTGGAGCAATATCTGATACTCACCTTGGTTTCTAATGCTTTGAATTAATCAATCACTGTTAATAAAATAGTGACAGATCCCATGGAAGTCTGCAGTAAGGCTACATTAAATTTTTCAAGCTGTTTTGTTTTATTGGTTGTAGATGTAACAAGAGATGTATTTTTACCAGGAGGTTATGCCTTTGAAAATTGGGTCAGTTAGCAGATTCTAAGATGGTACTGGTCTGAAGATGTTTTCTCTTTTAATGAAAATGGAACCAAAATGAGGAATGTGATTAACAAAGAGGAACTTTTAAGGGATGTAAATGTGAAGGGGTTTAGATAATGCTCAAGCAATTGCATAGGAATTATACACCGAACAATCTAGACCCTAGACCTTTCTATCCAGTCCCTTTCTGTGTTACAGCCTCCTTCCTAGATGAATAAGATGGGGAGGTTCAGTTTCCAGGTTTTAACAACAATTCAGTAGCTTGTTGGGACAATTCAGTAGCTTGTTGTGTTAACAGTCTTCTGAGGTAACAAAAGATTTTGCAAATGTTTTCCTAAGTTCATTTTCTGACTAATGGTATTTCTGAAATTCTCACCCTATAAGGGGGCTGAGAGAATTAATTATCCCATGTGGTCTGGAACTGATTTGATAAAGAAAATTGCTGCTGAGGTATCAAAGATCTATTTTTATTCTCTTTGTCAGGGAGAAAGAGGACTCTTCCCTCACTAATCAGTTCTATCAAAAACATACTAAATGGCTTTGGCATCTGTACCTCACTTTTCCTTTCATGAGTGTTTTATCTTCTTTGTACCCAGATCTCCCTCTCTCCTGCTGCTGAAGAAATAATCAAATTTTCTCTCACTATAAATACCCACTAGTCACATGTCCATACACAACCCTGGACCAGTAGAAAATGTAAATGGGAGAAGTGGCCTGGGTTTAAGAAAACAAGGATGGGGGTGGGGGCACTGGTGGACTAGACAACGCAGTTACTCAGCACCAGAGATTTGGGTCACGTAGAAATGTGATCTCACAGTTGCGAATAATTCCAATTTTTCTCGAGAGAAGCCAGAAGTGTGTGTGTATGTGTGATTCCTGATTTTAAAACACTAATTAAAGGAAGACATATCTATGACTAAAGTTTGATGCAATGGACCACCAGTCTGTAATCTCTGACATAAATCATCATCTTCAAATGTGTTCCAAGTGTCTTTGTTTATATTAGGGACTATCATCTTATCAATGTGAAATGGTTTGCATTTCTATAGGCATTAAACTTTTAACTACAATGTTCAGTAGGTAGAGTGTATATATTTCTCCCGGTACATGCATCTCATAATAAGCATTTCATAATCACTTGAAATTAAACCATATGGCCAGAAAGTCCTGTCTCCATACACAATTGTAGCTGCATGATAGTTGCTATTTTCTAGTAATTTTACTTATGTTGGCTAACATTTATTGATCTGTAACTTGGTTCCAGGTGACTTTGGAATACATTTTGTCTATGTATTACCTGACTTAAGCCTCACAAATGAGCCCACCAGTCAGAATGAGTCAGGTGACACCGCAGTAACAAGCAACCCCACAACTTCAGTGAACATAGCCAAAGGTTATTTCTCACTCATTCCACATGTCCACTGTGGATCATAAGGGTGGCTTCGCTAATCACTATCACTTGGAAACCCAGGATGAAAGAAGTTTCATCTCAAAATGTCTCTGCCATCACCAAGATAGGAAAAGAGGAGGAGGCAAATGATATACTGGCTCCCAAAGCTTCTGTCCCAGAGAGAAACATATAACTTCTGCTTATACTCACTGACTTTAAAGTTTACTTAGAGTGACAAATGCCTGAAAATATAATCCAGTAGTATTTTTAATAAAAAGAAAAGAATAGTTAGGAGTGACTTGCTTTATTAAATACCAGAAGATCTCAAAAAGGCACGAAAAACAAACCAGTCCTTTGCACAGAAATGGACAAATCAGTAGAATAAGACATAGAATCAAGAAATAGTTCCCAATATATATGAAAATTTAACACATGATGAAAATGATAGTCCAATTTAGTGGGAAAGTGTGGATTATTTTTAAGTGGTATAGAAAAATTAAGTTGAACTTAAATACAAAAATAATTTCAGGTGGGTTAAAAACTAAAAATAAAAGAATAAAAATTCTTCAAGAATGTACATGGGTGGGGAAATTTCTGCAACTAAGGCAGTAAACCTAGACACTATAAAAGATGTACATTTAGCTGTATTAAAATTATTTCAAATGACAACAAAAATAGACAAATGAGAAATTTAGGAAAAAAATTTAATATAGATGAAAAATATAAGATTATTATACAATAAGCTCTTCCAACATACAACCCAAAATAAAAAGTCAACTCACAGAAGACAAAACCAGATGGACTTCCTATATGAAAAGACATTTAGGTTCACTAGTAGTTAGGAAAATGGAAAATAAAGTAACAGTGAGGGTTAAACCCATCAGTCTGGCAAAAGTAAAAAAGAACAGATGGCTAGATAAAGAAGATGTGATACATACACACACACACACACACACACACACACACACACACACACACACACACTGGAATACTACTCAACCATAAAAAAGAACAAAATGTTGCCATCTGTAGCAACATGGATGGACTTGGAGGGCATTTTACTAACTGAAATAAATCAGATAAGACAAATCCTATATGATATCACATATATGTGGAATCTAAAAAATACAGCCAACTATTGAATATAACAAAAAAGAAGCAGGCTCACAGATGTAGAGAACAAACTAGTGGTTACCACCCTGGGGGTGGGGGATGGCACAAGGGTGGGAGAGTGGGAGGTACAAACTATTGGGTATAAGAGAGGCTACAAGGATGTATTGTACAACATGGCGAATACAGCCAATATTTTAATAACTGTAAGTGGAATGTAACCTTTTAAAATTATATAAAAATTAAAAAAATTTAAAGAACAATCACATCCATTTTGGTGTGGATGCAGAGAGAAATGGTGTTCTCATTATTGCTGGTGGAAATGAGAATTGTTATAATTTTTTTTTGAAAAACAATCTGGCAATGTTTATTAAAATTAAATTAACCATATCTTTTGACTCAGAATCTTTCTCACTTCTGAAAAGCTACCCTATAAACATAAAAACCCTAGTACAAAAGTACACATATACACGGGAGTTAATCACAGCACTGTTCGATACAGCAGAAAACTGAACACTAAGTAAGGCAAGTTACATCTGTACCATAGAAGTATGAGGTACCACAGAAAGTGAGGTAGACCTGTACCAGTCAATGGGAGACATTTTCTTGAGGCATTTCCCAGTGAAAAAGACAAATATCAGAAAAGGGGATATAATATGATCCTATTTTTTTAAATGGCCCTCCCAAAACCCATTCATGGGAATGCATATATATTTTATACACATATTTATGCTTACATAGGATTATATGAGCATGGATTAAAAATATGCAAAGATACAAGCTAATTTGATAACAAGTATTGTGGTAGAGGTGAGGGTAGCAGGAAAAGAGATGAGGAGGGAGGAGTTTTGCAAAAAGAAAAAGAAAACAAATAATCTACACAAAGAACCCAACATTTGTGCTAGAATCCCATTTATTCATTAATGCAAAGATTTATATATAGTGTATATGTACACATAATTTCCAATCATCATAAAAATGAAAGTATGTTCATTTAAAAACAAATGAAACATTCCAAGCTAATGGCACTTGACTATAATTTGGGCTTTTAGATTGAGGTAAGCCAATCAGTTATCCCATATCCCATCAAACACTAGAAAGGACTTAAACTGTTACCAACTGACGACAGGTGTGTCCCAGTGGTAGATGATATCAATGTTTGCAGGCAAAGTTTCTTGATGTTCATGAAAGGATGCCCATTGGTTGTGGGTGTGTTGGATCTCCCAAGTATATGGATCTGCCATTAACCATACCCATCACACCTCTACTCCAGGCTTTTTCAGAGAAGATAACCTCAAACTTCCCGTTACCCATATAGGCTGAAGGCTATCGCAACTGGCCCAGTCTCCAAATAGGAGAATGAGTTCACTGTAGTTGCTGTTAGCTAATAGTTTTAGTATTAATGGTTTAACTTGAGTTTTCTTCTAATTGATAGGTCTGGCACATCTATCTGGGCAAAGATTTGTAATGGAAATTGATGTGCATTTGGACTGGATCTTACATAGAAACAAAACCACTTGTTTCATAGCAAAGTAGACTCAAGGAAGTTGCTAAACCTGGATGCAGCCTAGAATTGTGAGCTTTGTTGCCTCTGCAAGACATTTTCAGCTGCTAGTCAACCACACTGCAACCTTAAAACAATTGTTTAAAAATTGTTAAAAATAATTTCAAAAACTTGAAGCTTCCGTTCCTCATGCAGATATCTGGGTGTCTCTCAAGGTTGCCCAACATTTCAAAGTAATGAAGACGCCAGGAAAGGAGCTCATAGATTTCTGATTTCCATCACTTAACCCTTACTATTGGCCTAAACTTCCACAACCAAGCTGGTGAGACAGAGAGCACACATGACTGGGTCTAGTGCTCCACAGAGCACAGCTCAAGGACTTGAAGCCAGTCACTTTCTCTCTCTCCAGTCTAGTGTTCTCGTATGTGTTCTCTAACATATGACCTCAAAGAACCCTGCTCTTCCACTTAATAGCACTTATAAAAATTTGTAGTTATATTCTTATGTGTTTGATTATTTGTTTAGTCGACTGTCTCCTCCACTAAAACAATCTCTATACAGATATGGACAATATACTATTGCCCCAATACCCAGCAATAGTGGCTGACACATACTCAAATTCAATAAAAATTTACTGATTTAATTGATGAGTGAACATATAAAATGAGGAAAATGATCTCAGTGTATAACCCCACCCCTGACTTTTACAGCACATGGTCCTCTAAATGCAAGAGACTTTCCAGGCCCTTAGTCTGTCATCTAATAGATTAAGCACCTACGCGAGTTTGGCTCTATTCTCCATAGTTGCTCTGAAAGAAAACTAGACCTATTCATCACAGTCCCACGTCTCGGTAGGGGTCCGCAAGATGCCATTTCATCTGTAGCTTTGCCTCTTAGCAGAACTACAATTCACGCAAGATAAATAATTGTTGTATATCCTAAAAATTTTTCAGCCTCCCCTGCCATTTTGTTCCTGATCTTAAAATCCTAACAGTAATCAAAGAATTACCAGGAAGAAGGAATTCATAGAAGGAAGAAGACTTAGAATTGTTTAGTCCAGTGCTTTTCAAACTATATTTTAGCAGTGGAACCCTATTTCTCCCTATTGTTTTTCATTTCAAAAAGAAATCGTTTATAGAAACTCAGTTTTTCTATGTGTTCATTCATATCTATATAAATAGATATAAATTTGTTTGTTAGATTACTCTGTATGGTTTTCTCCAAAATAATTTTATGATTCCAGATAGTCACTGCTCATCATATACTTCTTCTAGTTAAGCCACCATAATTTAATTTTACTCATAATTTTATTTTCATGAAATAACTTTTGAAAATATAAAAATCTCATAAGCTCTGCTTTCCTGTTACAAAAATACAAAATGTATTTTAAAATAAAAAACATAAAATACAAAAATAACAAGCTTATACTGTACAGACCAGGGAACTATATTCAATATTTTATAGTAACTTCTGGTGAAAAAGAATATGAAAATGAATATATGTATGTTCACACATGACTGAAACATTGTGCTGTACACCAGCAATTGATACAACATTGTAAACTGACTAAACTGCAATAAAAATACACACATATATAAATAAAAACCAATATTGACTACTAAAATCACACGTCTAAAAATCACAAGTCTAAGTTATGCTCATTAACTAAATTTGCTCATTCATGTTTATTATGAAGACACAAGATGAATTAAAAGAAGATATTTAACATTGTCAGATGAAACAAAGATCTCCTTATCCAAATGGAGAGGATGTAGATGTGGTTACTTGACATAGAGCAAAAAGCTATGTCTACCAAAGCACAGACGTGCAGGTATTGATCTGGAATTGGCACGATGACAAACTACTCTCAAATCTTCCTCTCCCCAATTAAGGTGTCTCTCTTGAACTGATTGAAAGCTGTTTGATAAGTATACTTTTTTGAAGATGGTGTGCTCAGTTGGGGGTCTTTTTATTAAACTGAAATTCCATCATTAGCTTTGACTAGCACCAGCTGCTGTATAAATTGTGTTGCTATAGACCTCCACTGGTATTCCAAATATTGCAGGGGAATCTCTGAATCCAAAATCCTTAATCATGAAGTATGAATAATTAACATCTGATAAATGCAGAATAGAAAGAACTCTCATTAGAAGACATAGTAGTGGGGTCATAATCTCACCTCAGCTCCTCAGAACGTTGAACCAAATAGGACTTAAGTTGTGGGGGAAAAAGGCATTCCTAAATCTCTCCACTTCCTAATTTTTTCTGTACCTGGTCAGAAATGGGAAAGTTGGGACACAAGATGAAATATTTTAGATTGCAGCAAAGTTAAAGACAGAATCCAAGATTTAGCACAGTCTGATGTTTACCTTAGCGTTCCAATTCCTGACCAGTTCCCAAGAATTTGGGGCCCATGCCAGCCACAATTGTTTGTCCTTCTAAATAGTTCACAGTTTCTCACTACTTTCACACAAAAGAGAAACTTCCCTATTTATGAATCTAATATTATTTCTATGAGACATATGGTAACAATGCAGCACAGAGTTCCAGGAAAGTTCCTCGTAGTGTTGAATTTATAAAAATATATACTTTATGTACTAGGTGTACGTAGCAAGAACTTTCCCTAAATGTAGTTGGTATGTCCAGGAGATAAGTTTTAAACCGTGATCAACTTGAATCCATGAAATAATAAAATATATTAAAATGAAACATGCCGTGATAGTACAGTGGTTGAGAGCAGAACATTCTGGAGTTCAATTTCTGAGCTTCTCCTTCCTCATCAATTAAATGGCAATAATAATAGTGTCAGGCTCATGGAGTTACTTCAAGCACTAAGTGAGAGAACCTACATGAGGTATTTCGCACAGCACACTGTATTCTTGATGATGTGATTTCATGAACAGCAAATCCAATTAGTAAAATTACGTTGATAAAAATCTAATATGATGGACGGAAGCCTTACAAACAAACAAACAAAAAATTTAAGTACCAATCCATCATTTGTGTTTTACTAGCTGATTATTCTAAGATGGTATTATTCACCAAACACCTGCCATAACTTGTAACTCACCCTCGGCGGGTGAATATTTAATGATAATTACCTCTTAGTTAGTCAGTGTCAGAAGAGAGCTAGAATGGATGACTGCATGCCCCAATGATCAAAAAACTTCTTTTTAGACCATAGGTTCATATTAGCATGAAGCCAATATAGGAAGGGAAAAAAGCTTTTTAAAGTTCTTTCTAATTTACTTCTACTACACTCGTAGCTGAAACACAGTAAAAACAGATAAAGATTAGACTCAGGAAGTACAAGAGAACTAGGTAAAGGGATTAGGTGTTCCGCAGGAAGAGAATCTGCCCTAGGATGGAGTCAGTGCATTTATTTTAGTAAATATTCTTATTAACAACACCTTGGCTTCTGACGACCTCCCTCTTTGGGACTGGTCGCTCGAAGCAGCAGGCAAGCATCATCTCTGGCCTTGGCACAGAAGCAGCGAGACAGGAGCAGTGTTCTGGGTAGACGGGGGCTATTAGCTCTGATGCCGGTGATAAGAGCTAGTATGTTTGTCCACGTGTGTCATCAGATCTCTTCAGGAATTAGTCATAGCATGTTTCTTGTCATGGCCAGGAATGGAAGGGCCAAAACAATTAAATGAATAATAGTGAGCACTCACTGAACGTTTTTTGTTGCTATCAGTGTTATTTTTACCTTTGGTGGGAATGAGGCGGACAAGAATCTAGAACGGGCTCTCTGGGGTCAGGCAGGCAGGCGCACGCAGGACAGCTGCAGCAGAGGGGGCAGGAGGAGGCCCAGCCACATGAGCACAGAGCCTGAAGATGATGGTGACAGACAGGCAGCAGATGGCTGACAGCCACGGTCAGAGCCAGAGGGTTTCCAAACACAACTCCAGGCTGACAGGAGACCTGGGAAGCTCTTCAAACCAGTGCCACCCATCGCCCCTGCTGATAAAGGGCAGGATTAGTCTGGGACCAGAGGCTGGGAGACAGGAAAGTGATATGGGAAAGGTGGGTCAAGAGGGAAAAAGGGGGAAGTTAAAGAACCAAGCAGGTGGTGGTCACAGTACAGTTCTGAGAGCAGATGCTTGGTATCACACACTGGAAGAGAAGAGGAAGCAGGATAGAACAGAGACTTTTAGAAGAAATGAGCAGACTCCACATTTGGCCCAGGTGAACACTGGTCTCTTCCCTGCTCAGTCTACGTACTAATGTCCTTTGGTCCTGATCCTTTCAAAGTGCTTGCCCTAGACTCATTTGGAGCTGCATCCATGATGTAGTTTTAACAGTTGCTGTCTGCTTCTGGTGAACCTTAAGTGTTCATGCCTGCATCAGTATTTCTCTCTTGGATTGTAAACTTTTAGAATGTAGGGATCAAATCTATGTAGTTCTCTCTGAACAGTGTGCAACACTAAACAGTTAGATGATTGTTATTTTTAAGATGAAGATGCTGCTGCTTACAAAATATAAAAGATGAGTGAGATTCATAATGCCACTTTTTTTTTTTTTTTGGTAATAATATCAATGGGGCTTGAAAAGTTAGTCCTGGTGCTGGTGAGAAAACAGCACCCAATCCTTCATATGAAACCAGCTTTCTTATTTCTGTTACAGTGTTTACTGTTGTAATCCCACTTCTAGAAGCCTAGTCATCAGCAATATGAACAAAGATTTGTTTGTAAACACACGAGCACCTGGATGCCTAACTATGGAAAAATGGCCAAGGGCAGCTTGACACCTCTGGGTATATCTAGCAGTCATCAAAAATCATAGTTAACAATAGTAACAGAAAAACGCTCACGTTAAAATAGCAAGTGAAAAGAATACACACAGTATGTTTTCAGCTATGTTTTTCTAAAGCATAAAAATAAAGAAATACACCAAAATGTTAAAAAAAAAAATAGAGAGAGAGATGGAGAGGAGACAGCAGAGAAATGGCTTGAAGGTGAACAATGAGAAAACAGATACTGAATAGAGGGAAACTAAGTTTCTGAACACCTCCTGTGTACTGGTTTAGAGTCACATGTCTAGCTACTCAATGGACATCCCACAACTCCTTTTTTTTTTAACATTTTTTATTGATTCATAATCATTTTACAATGTTGTGTCAAATTCCAGTGTTCAGCACAATTTTTCAGTTATTCATGGACATATACACACTCATTGTCACATTTTTTTCTCTGTGAGTTATCATAACCTTTTGTGTATATTTCCCTGTGCTATGCAGTGTAGTCTATTCTACAATTTTGAAATCCCAGTCTATCCCTTCCCACCCTCCACCCCCCTGGTAACCACAAGTCTGTATTCTCTGTCTGTGAGTCTATTTCTGTCCTTTATTTATGCTTTGTTTTTGTTTGTTTGTTTGTTTTTGTTTTTGTTTTTTAGATACCACATATGAGCGATCTCATATGGTATTTTTCTTTATCTTTCTGGCTTACTTCACTTAGAAGACATTCTCCAGGGGCATCCATGTTGCTGCAAATGGCATTATGTTGTCGGGTTTTATGGCTGAGTAGTATTCCATTGTATAAATATACCACCTCTTCTTTATCCAGTCACCTGTTGATGGACATTTAGGCTGTTTCCATGTTTTGGCTATTGTAAATAGTGCTGCTATGAACATTGGGGTGCAGGTGTCATCCTGAAGTAGATTTCCTTCTGGATACAAGCCCAGGAGTGGGATTCCTGGGTCATATGGTAAGTCTATTCCTAGTCTTTTGAGGAATCTCCACACTGTTTTCCATAGTGGCTGCACCAAACTGCATTCCCACCAGCAGTGTAGGAGGGTTCCCCTTTCTCCACAGCCTCTCCAGCATTTGTCATTTGTGGATTTTTGAATGACGGCCATTCTGACTGGTGTGAGGTGATACCTCATTGTAGTTTTGATTTGCATTTCTCTGATAATTAGTGATATTGAGCATTTTTTCATGTGCTTTTTGATCATTTGTATGTCTTCCTTGGAGAATTGCTTGTTTAGGCCTTCTGCCCATTTTTCGATTGGGTTGTTTATTTTTTTCTTATTGAGTCGTATGAGCTGCTTATATATTCTGGAGATCAAGCCTTTGTCGGTTTCATTTGTAAAAATTTTGTCCCATTCTGTAGGTTTTCTTCTTGTTTTATTTCTGGTTTCCTTTGCTGTGCAGAAGCTTGTAAGTTTCATTAGGTCCCATTTGTTTATTCTTGCTTTTATTTCTTCTAGGAGAAAATTTTTGAAATGTATGTCAGATAATGTTTTGCCTATGTTTTCCTCTAGGAGGTTTATTGTATCTTGTCTTATGTTTAAGTCTTTAATCCATTTTGAGTTGATTTTTGTATATGGTGTAAGGGAGTGTTCTAGCTTCATTGTTTTACGTGCTGCTGTCCAGTTTTCCCAACACCATTTGCTGAAGAGACTGTCTTTATTCCAATGTATATTCTTGCCTCCTTTGTCAAAGATGAGTTGACCAAAAGTTTGTGGGTTCATTTCTGGGCTCTCTATTCTGTTCCATTGGTCTATATGTCTGTTTTGGTACCAACACCATGCTGTCTTGATGACTGTAGCTCTATAGTATTGTCTGAGTCTGGGAGAGTTATTCCTCCAGCCTCTTTCTTTCTCTTCAGTAATGCTTTGGCAATTCTAGGTCTTTGATGGTTCCATATGAATTTTATTATGATTTTTTCTAGTTCTGTGAAATATGTCCTGGGTAATTGGATAGGGATTGCATTAAATCTGTAGATTGCCTTGGGCAGTGTGACCATTTTAACAATATTGATTCTTCCAATCCAAGAGCATGGAATATCTTTCCATTTTTTAAAGTCTTCTTTAATTTCCTTCATCAATGGTTTATAGTTTTCTGTGTATAATTCTTTCACCTCCTTGGTTAGATTTATTCCCAGATATTTTATTACTTTGGGTGCTATTTTAAAGGGGATTGTTTCTTTACTTTCTTCTTCTGTTGATTTATCGTTAGTGTAAAGAAATGCAACTGATTTTTGAACGTTAATTTTGTAACCTGCTACCTTGCTGAATTCTTCAATCAGCTCTAGTAGCTTTTGTGTGGACCTTTTAGGGTTTTCTATATATAGTAACATGTCATCAGCATATAATGACACTTTTACGTCTTCTTTTCCAATTTGGATCCCTTTTATTTCTTTCTCTTGCCTGACTGCTGTGGCTAGGACTTCCAGGACTATGCTGAATAGGAGTGGTGATAGTGGGCATCCTTGTCTTGTCCCAGATTTTAGTGGGAAGCTTTTGAGTTTTTCCCCGTTGAGTACTATGCTGGCTGTAGGTTTGTCATATATAGCTTTTATTATGTTGAGATATGTTCCCTCTATACCCACTTTGGTGAGAGTTTTTATCATAAATGGGTGTTGAATTTTATCAAATGCTTTTTCTGCATCGATTGAGATGATCATGTGGTTTTTGTCCTTTCTCTTGTTGATGTGATGTATTACACTGATTGATTTGCGTATGTTGAACCAGCCTTGTGTCCCTGGGATGAACCCCACTTGGTCATGATGTATAATCTTTTTTATGTGTTGTTGGATTCTATTTGCTAAAATTTTGGTGAGGATTTTGGCATCTATGTTCATCAGTGATATTGGCATATAATTCTCTTTTTTTGTAGTGTCTTTGCCTGGTTTTGGTATCAGGGTGATGGTGGCTTCATAGAATGAGTTTGGGAGTAATCCCTCCTTTTCAATCGTCTGGAAGAGTTTGAGAAGGACTGGTATGAGTTCTTCTTTGTATGTTTGGTAGAATTCCCCAGTGAAGCTGTCCGGTCCTGGACTTTTATTTGTAGGGAGGTTTTTAATTGCTATTTCTATTTCCTTTCTAGTGATCGGATTGTTCAAGTGTTCAGATTCTTCTTGATTCAGTTTTGGTGGACAGTATGTTTCCAGAAACTTGTCCATCTCCTCTAGGTTATCCAGTTTGGTTCCATATAGTTTTTCATAATATTCTCGTATGATATTCTGTATTTCTATTTTGTTTGTTGTAATTTCTCCATTTTCCTTTCTTATTTTGCTAATTTGTGCTCTCTCTTTTTTCTTCTTTGTGAGTTTGGCCAGAGGTTTGTCGATTTTATTTACTTTTTCAAAAAACCAGCTTTTGGTTTGGTTGATTTTTTCTATGGTCTTGTTAATCTCTATTGTATTTAATTCCTCTCTGATCTTTATTATTTCCTTCCTTCTGCTGCTTTTTGGGGCTTTTTGTTCTTCTTTTTCTAATTCATTCAGGTGGTGGGTTAAATTGTTTATTTGAGATTGTTCTTCTTTTTTGAGGAAGGCCTGTATCGCTATAAACTTCCCTCTTAGCACTGCCTTTGCTGTGTCCCATAGGTTTTGAGTGGTTGTGCTTTCATTATCATTTGTCTCAAGGTATTTTTTAATTTCAGCTTTGATTTCCTCATTGATCCATTGTTTTTTCAATAACATTGTTTAATCTCCATGCTTTCCTTTTTTTCTCCTTTGTTTCTCTGTTGTTGATTTCCAGTTTCATGGCATTGTGGTCAGTAAAGATGCTTGAGATAATTTCTATCTTCTTAAAATTGTTGAGGTTTCTTTTGTGCCCAAGTACATGATCGATCCTGGAAAATGTTCCATGTGCACTTGAAAAGAATGCATATCCTATTTTTGGGGGGTGTAATGCTCTGAAAATATCCACCAAATCTAGTTTTTCTATTGTAGTATTTAATTTCTCTGTTGCCTTGTTTATTTTCTGTCTGGAAGATCTGTCTAGTGATGTTAATGCAGTGTTAAAATCTCCAACTATGATTGTATTCCCATCAATATCCCCCTTTATCTCTGTTAGTAATTCTTGTATGTACTTAGGTGCTCCTATATTGGGTGCATATATATTAACGAGTGTAATATCCTCATCATGTATCACTCCTTTAATCATTATAAAATGTCCTTCTTTATCTTTCTTTATGGCCTTTGTTTTAAAGTCTATTTTGTCTGAAATCAGTACTGCAACACCTGCTTTTTTGGCTTTTCCATTTGCATGGAATATCCTTTTCCATCCTTTCACTCTCAATCTATATGTGTCCTTCTCCCTAAAGTGGGTCTCTTGTATGCAGCATATTGAAGGCTCTTGCTTTACTATCCAGTCTGCCACTCTGTGTCTTTTGACTGGAGCATTTAGTCCATTAACATTTACAGTAATTAATGATAGATGTGTGTTTATTGCCATTTTGAACTTATCTTTGCAGTTGAATTGGTATATCCTCTTTGTTCCTTTCTTCTTCCTTTTGTGGTTTGGTAATTTTCCTTTATATTATCATGGATTTTATTTAATTTTTGTGACTCCTTTGTAAATTTTTGGCTTGTGGTTACCCTTTTTTGTAAATCTGTCAACCCATTACTATAACTGTTTTTATTAAACTGATAGTAACATGATCTCAAACCCATCCTACTGTTAAAAAAATTTTAAAAAGAAAGAAAAAAATATTCTATATTTCCCTGACTCCCTCTCCCACTCTCAGTGATTTGTATGTCTTCTTTTATAATTTCATGTTTACTTTATTTGTAATTCATGAGTTATCACCTTTCCAGTTGTGTGTTTCTCATTTCTGTAGCATCCTGCTGTTTTTCTATTTAGAATAGCCCTTTCAATATTTCTTTTAGCATGGGTTTAGTGTTGCTAAACTCCTGCAGCTTTTTTTTTTATCTGTGAAACTCTTTATTTCTCTTTCTATCCTCAAGGATAGCCTTGCTGGATAAAGGATCCTAGGCTGCATCTTTTTTTCATTCAGGGCTTTGAATATATCTTGCCACTCCCTTCTGACCTGTAGTGTTTGTGTAGAGAAATCAGCTGAGAGCCTTATGGGGGTTCCCTTGTAACTTACTCTTTGCTTTTCTCTTGCTGCCTTTAGAATCATTTCTTTATCCTTGACTCTGGCCATCTTGATTATGATATGTCTTGGTGTGGGTCTATTTGGGTTCTTCCTGTTTGGGACCCTCTGAGCTTCCTGTACTTGGATATCTGATTCCTTCTTTAAGTTTGGGAAGTTTTCAGTCATGATTTCTTCAAAAACCTTTTCAGTCCCCTTTGATCTTTCTTCTCCTTCTGGGACCCCTATTATGCGAAGATTGGGACACTTTATATTATCCCATAGGTCCCTTATGCTATTTTCATTATTTTTTATTTGCTTCTCTTGTAGTTCTTCTGAATGGGTGCTTTCTATTGCCCTGTCTTATAGATCACTAATTCGTTCCTCTGCATTATCTAGTCAGCTTTGCACAGCTATTAGATCATTCCTCATCTCTGTCAATGAGTTTACCCATTCTACCTGGCTCTTCTTTATAGCTTCAATTTCATTTTTGACATATTTTATATCTCTAAACACTATCTCTTTTAATTCCTTCAGCAATTCGATCACTCCTTTTTTGAAATCTTGATCTAGTAGGCTATCGATGTCTATTTCATTGATCTTTCTTTCAGGGGATTTCTCTTGTTCTTTTAATTGGGAAAGGTTTCTCTGCTTCTTCATCTTGCTCATACCTCTTTGGCACTGTGGTTTATGGAGTATCAGTTGTTTATTTTGGTCCTTAAGGATTTTATCTATCTGATGCCTCTTTAGGAATAGAACTTAGGAAAAAAAGAAAAAAAAATTAGAGAGAGAGAAAAAGAATTTTAAAAGAAGGGAGAAAGAGGGTTTGAAAACAGTGTATAATGAATAATAGAAGAGTGAGTTGAAGCAGAGTATTAGTCGGGTTGAGACGTCCTTTTGAAACCTTTACAAAAAAAGGGGGGGGGGGAGATGAATAGATGTATTTGAAACCTGTGTCTAATCAATAGCAGGACATCAAAACCCAAGAGAAATAGAAATGAATTAAGAAGTAAAGATTAAGAGAGTAATAGAAAATAGAACAGGTAAAAACAGATTTAAAAAAAAAAAAAAGAGGGGGGGGGTTTGTCGGTGTTCTCCTGGAGTCTGTGTGCTTTTAATGTGAAGTCTTTCTGTCTTCGTCCTGTTTTGGAAGCTCAGCTTGCTGTTTTCAGAGGCCCTCCGTTGGCGCCCTCTTCTGTGCTGCTCCCAGCACCTGTCGGCAAGCAGATCGCGCCTCCTCCTAACACTGGGTCAGGTGCAGCTCTCTGCTGTGGGCGGGCGGGTCGCTGCCCCTCCGGATGCTGCAGTCAGATGTTGCAGACTGGCCGGGTAGGAGGGCGGGTCGTGTCCCCTCCCAGCACCTCGGTCAGGGGCTGTGTTCCTGCCCGAAAGGCGGGGGGGCCGCTCTCGCTCTACCTGCGCCGCCGCCAGTAGCTCCGCTGCTCTGTGCGGCTGCGCGCTCCGCCGTCGGCGCTCCGCCCTGGTCGGCGCTCCGCCCTGGTCGGCGCTCCGCCCTGGTCGGCGCTCCGCCCTGGTCGGCGCTCCGCCCTGGTCGGCGCTCCGCGGGTGGGCTCGGGGAATACCGAGGGACAGCCCTGTCCCTGCTCCGAGCCAAAACCCAGCTCCTTGTTTGTCTTTGTGGAGCAAGTTCTCTGAGGGACCAGGATGGAAAGATCCTATCTGCCCCGGGCTGCAGGCCAGTCTCAGTCTGGCCTTTGAGGCTGCTAAGCACTTCGGTGAGGATGCGGGTTTCGCCCCCGCCCCCGCCTGGGTGCTCAGCGCGGAGGATATGGCGGCTGTGCCTGAGCCCCGCCTCTCTTCCCCCGAAAACTTTCCGCGGGTTTTCAGAGATGGGGGTGTGCACCCTTTCCCCGAGAGCACCTCAACCTTGCTGTTTTATGGAGGGCCCAGGTTGTTCTGCCCTGTGCACCCACAGCCACGGCGCGCAGCCCCTTGCGTTCCCCCGGGGCTGCCTCCGTGCAGCCACTTACGTCCTCCGCCCGGCTTGTGCAGCCTGGCCCTGCCCGCCGCTGCCGGCCCGTGTCTCAGGCTGCGTGTTGGGGGGATGCTCTGTGCCCGTTTAACTTAGTTCTGTTAGTCAAGGGCTGCTCTGTACAGATCCGAGCCTCGGAGGCTCCCCCTCCGTCCCGCTGGCCTCTCAGTTGGAGAGGTGAGACCCAGCGAGCGAGCGCCAGTCCTCCTTTGCCGCTCCCTCCGTCCCGCGCTGCTTTGCCTTTTGTTCTTTCTTTTTTCCTTTTCTCCTACCAGATTTTTGGCGTCTTTATCTTTTGAAGAGGGCGATGTTCTGTCGGAGTTCCACAGGTGCTCTGGTTGGCTGAGTGCGTCTGTAGATGTGGGTCTTGGTGTATTTGTGGGAGAGGGTGACCTGCAAGCGTCCTTCTACTCCGTCATCTTCTCCCAAAACCTTCCACAACTCCTTTAAACATCAAACTCAGTATGTTCCAAACTGCACTCATCTTCCCCTAAAAACTACTCCAGTTCTGTCTTCTCTATGGTGGTAAATGACACCACCACCAAAGCCAGAAACATTTGAGTTTTAACCAGGTCTTCCCTCTCCTTCACCCTCAAAGCACTCTCCCTCATCCCCTAGAGCACCACATTCAGTCCAGATCCTACCATCCCTCACCCGCATCCCCATCCCTCCACAGCCGAGCCACCGTTTTTCAGCTGTCCTTTGGAAGGGATCTTGCAAAAATTCCAGTCTAATTACATCAGTCCCTCCTCAAGATTTTTCCATGGATTTCTATTGCCCCTAAAATGAAGTCTAAACTTCTTAATATGGCTTGCAAGATCCTCTTCAGGCTTCGTTTTCAACATGTCCCCTTCTGCACACCATGGTCCAGCCCTCCTTCCTGCTCTTCCTCCATTGTAGGTGCTCTCTTCTCTCCCCGGCTGTTTGCAGTGCCTGAAACACCATCTCCTGGCTTTCTAGTTAGATCCACCCAAAACTCTAGGTCTCAGCTTGTAATCATTTCTCCATGTCCAGGTTAATATTCTTGGTAGGGACATCCATTGTATTGTTAAAGTTCTCAAAACTGATCTTTACCTCACCAACTCACTTGACACACATCATTTCCTTTGTGAAACATAGTGACTATAGCCCTGGCCTCACCAATGATCAGACGTGGTAAACCACTTTCTAGTACACCCAGCTAACTTCCGCTCCCACTAGCTGAATTGAATGCTATGCCTAACAAGCGTGAGATGTGTTTGTTTCAAATCTATACCAGTTTTACTTGTTTATAATTATATGAGTCAACAAAATATTATGTAAGTTCGTAAAATGAGTACAGAAGGAAAGTTGTTGTTTCTATGAAAAATGATGTAGAATGACACAAATGTGAGCTGCTAAAAAACTGCCATCACATTATATGTAGACCTAAAAGCTGGAAATGGGAAAAAATCATAAGCCTAAACAGACTCTAAGATTTTCAGGTATTTAAGTTTTTGTTCCAATTTTTAAAACTAAAACTGGAAGTCTGTATATATATGTATTATGGGTATGGTTTTTCCAGAAAGATGACCTGGGACTTCGGTTATTGGACACATATGTAAAGAAAAATCAAAGTAATGTACATTGATATGATTTTTTTTAAATTGAGGTGAAATTCATGTAACATACAATTAACCATTTTAAAGCATACAATTCAGTGGCAGTCAGTGCGTTTACAGTGCAATCAACACCTCCCTCTAGTTTCAAAACTTTATCACCCCAGAAGAACCCTGTATTCTTTAAGTAATCATCCCCTACTCCCCTTCCCCTGTCCCCTGAGAACCCCTTATCTGCTTAAGTTGAAATAGAATCTTAAGGCATGCAAGTAACTTTTTTTATCATTCTCTACTTTACTGACCTGTTCGATTGATCTGTTAGCTATTGATGCAACTCAAGTTGGACAAATGTCCTACAGCTCTGTATTATTTTTGATTATTTAGCTGCCTGTGCCCACTCCCCAGGCACCAAGTGCCTGGCAGGCAGGGGCCACATTCAGGCTGTTCTACACGGGTCTGCAACACCCAGCACAAATGTCTAGCACACAATGTGCCCCATATTTGTGGGACTAATTCACATTACCAAGAAGCTGATTAATTTGTACAAGGACATATAGCTAGTAAATAGGCAATCGTAATTTCAGCCTAAGTTTCTCTCACGCCACACTAAGCAGAAAACGGGGCCTGTGCGGGAGGTGAACTTGGACAGCAGTCATGCTAGAGTTGACACTGACCGAGGAAGGCTTACCAGGGGCCCACTGCTCTTCTAAGCCCTTTCCAAGTTATGTCGTTTAATCCTCCAACAATCCTACAAGATAAATAGTACTCTTAGCCCAGAAATTCTGGAGTGGGAGGTGGAGATGCCTAAATCCATCCAAGTATTACAGAAAACCAGAGGAAGGCTTTGAGTCCAGAAGTAGTTTAGTTAAACTCCAGGAAAGAACCATCATTTTATCACTTTAGTAACAAGTTTCAGGACTGGTTTTAGGGAAGGGGAAGTAAGATAAGATGGCTGAAATGGAGCCTTCTCTAGAATTTGCCTGCACACACACACACACACACACACACACACGCATGCGTCTTGTGTTGTGTCTCACATGTGTTTGATTATAATTCTTGTGGAAGATGTCACTTCTATGCTTTTCGCTCTGTTGAGTACCATAGCAGGTATGCAGGTATGACCATATCTACTGTACACTGGAGGGTAGAGTTAGGGTGATTGTTGTGGCCTCCTTTTTGCTTATCCACATTCTCTAGTTATCTATAACACACACACACATATATATAGGTTGTATAGTAAAAAATGAAATAAAATTAAATAAATTTCTTTATTGTATAGTAAAAAATGAAATAAAATTAAATAAATATCTTTCAATGAGATTTGGCACCAAGTGCCCTGATGGCTCAGTCCTCCCTAAGTCTTCACCCTTCTCCCTGAGCATAGGATGGAAGTACTAGAAGGGAAGGAGTGGACCTCTGGCCCAATCTCTTCTTTTGCTCCCTCTGCTTTATCACTGAGCAAATGGATATACTCAACATCTCATGAAAGCTTTCTCTGTGCATCAAAAACTCCAACTTGTTATGTTAATAACATCAATAATAGTAGTAATATATTTTAGTAATAACAATTATAATGGTAATAATATAATTACTTATTAATAGTATTAATTATAGTAATAACAACAATACTGATAGTAATAATAATAATGTGTCTGAGGCTTGTTCAAAATAAATAGGCTGGTTGTTGACTGAGTATTGACCCAAAATAAAAGGCTTTAAACAAAATGTTTCTCAGAATGCAAATTAAAATTACAATGAGGTATCACCTCACACCAGTCAGAATGGCCATCATTCAAAAGTCCACAAACAATAAATGCTGGAGAGGGTGTGGAGAAAAGGGAACCATCCTATGCTGTTGGTGGGAATGTAGTTTGGTGCAATCATCATTGAAAACAGTATGGAGAGTCCTCAAAAGACTAAAAATAGACTTAACATATGATCCAGCAATCCCACTCTTGTGCATATATACAGAGGGAACTCTAATTAGAAAAGATACACGTACCCCAATGTTCATAGCAGCACTATTTACAATAGCCAAGACATGGAAACAACCTCAATGTCCATCAACGGATGACTGGATAAAGAAGCTGTGGTATATTTATCCAATGGAATACTAATCAGCCATTAAAAAGAATAAAATAATGCCATTTGCTGCGGCATGGATGATCTGAAGAATGTCATTCTAAGTGAAGAAAGCCAGAAAGAGAAAGAAAAATACCATATGATATCACTTATATGTGGAATCAAAGAAAATGACAAATGAACTTATTTACAAAACAGAAACAAACTCACAGACATAGAAAATAAACTTATGGTTACTGGGGGTGGGGGGAAGGGGGTGGGAAGGGATAAATTGGAAGTTCAAGATTTGCATATACTAATTAATATACATATATAATAGATAAACAACAAGTTTATGCTATATAACACAGGTAACTATATTCAATATCTTGTAGTAACTTATGGTGAAAAATAATACGAAAACGAATATATGTATGCCCCTATATGACTGAAGCATTTTTCTGTACACCAGAAATTGACACAATATTGTAAAGTGACTATACTTCAATAAAAATATATATTAAAAAATGTTTCTCAGTATGTCACTCTATTATCCATTTTTCAATGTGATCTTAAATAAATAAAATATATTCTAAAAATCGCATTTTTCACCATATACAAAAATAAACAAAAAATGGACCAAAGATCTAAATGTATGCCCTGAAACCCTGAAATTCCTAGAAGGGAACACAGATGGAACACTCTTTGGCATAAATCACAGCAATACTTTTTTGGATATGTCTCCTCAGTCAAGAGAAACAAAAGCAAAAATAAACAAATGGGACCTACTTAAACTTGAAAGCTTTTGCACAGCAAAGAATACTATCGACAAAATATTTGCAAATGATATGACTGACAAGCGGTTAATATCCAAAATATACAAACTGCTCATAAAACTCAATATCAAACAAACAACCCAATCAAAAAATGGAAAGAAGACCTGAATAGACATTTTTCTGAAGACATACAGATGGCTAACAGGCACATGACAAGATGCTCAACATCGCTAATTATTAGAGAAATGCAAATCAAAACAACAACAAGATATCACCTCACACCTGTGAGAATGGCTATCATCAAGAAGTCCACAAATAACAAATGTTAGAAAGGATGTGGAGAAAAGGGAACCCTTGTACACTGTTGGTGGGAATGTAAATTAGTGCAGCTACTATGGGAAACAGTATGGAGGTTCCTCAAAGAGCTAAAAATAGAGCCACGAGATGATCCAGCAATTCTACTCCTAGGTATAGGTTTGGAAAAAACAAAAACCCTAATTCAAGAAGATACATGCACCCCAGTGTTCACAGAATTTAGTCTATTCCACATCTGTCCACCCTTTTAAATCTAGCACTAAACCTTAAGGACATGCTGTTGAAAAATCAAAATTGGCAGAGAGAGAGTGTAGGTTTGAGAACTTCCCATGCATTACAATTGGTGGCAAGGCAACGAACATCTCTCTCCCATCCCTAAGGTTTAAAAAATTATTTGCAAACATGCAGTATGAACAAAATGCTCTCTTAGGAGGAAGCAAGTAGGCAGTAGAGGTTGAAGCAGTACCCAGGAAAAGAACCAGACTGTAACACTCGGTTGAAATTCCAGATTTAGGGGTTTCAAACCTGTGAGGCATCTTGCCTCAGAGAGTAAGAACAGCATATGCCTGCCTAAGTGTGTTGCATGCAATATTTAGGACATGTTTATACTAAAAACTACATTGCTTATCTGAAATTAAATTGGACTGCATCCTGCATCTCTCTAGCCACCCTTCCCAGGGGCTGATTCGTAGGGCAGCCCTGGGCCAGGTGCAAAGAATTCTCGTTTGGAGACACTCCTGATAAGCCAAGAGCTAGGACTGAGCTCATAGGAGCGTGTCTGAATTACGTCCTTGGTCGTATACATACATCTATTTCGTGTGTTTCATCATCCACTTGGGCCTTTTGTCTTTGATTGAAAGTCGCTATAAACTGTGCCTGAATACCATGGCGTTAATCACAAGCATTCTGAAGTATTTTCATATTGTGTGCAACAAATGCCCATATACTTAGGATTTAAAGTAAGAAATACTCACCACAATATTTAGCTACAATTACAAAGGGAGCACAAATTAAGCCATCGTTTTGTTAAAGTGTATATTGTAAGCCTTATTTAATTTCCCCATGTTCTTATATGTATGTTTGTAGAACTGTTGTGGCAAGACTTTCACTGATAAAGGATTTCAATTAGCTGCTGAAAGAAATACATTTAAGGAGTCACAGCTGATGTACATTTGGGCGAAATACCTATAATCAGAGTAGTTCTCACCTGTGTCCCCCTCACTGGTGTTATGTAACAAGCGGCCCTGATCGCTGGCAACAGCTTACTTAACATGTTCACATTTGCATGGTAATCGCATAAAAATAATGACTCACTAGTACTTTGAAAGAGAACCTGATACTAGGTTTAGGCTGGATAAGTTATATGACCACTTTATCATATCTGGAAGCCTTGTTCCCAGGTCACCAGGATTTTTCAGGTCCTTTTCCACAGGACTGATTTGAGACCAACTGAGAGACTAAATGATATGGGCGGGGGGGGTGGAATTAAAGAAACTGCTGAATGGAAGGTGGGGAGTCACCAGCCTCCGTGCTCACTCACCCCCATGTTCCAGCCACTCGCCACTAGCCCTCTGGGTGACCGGGGCTCATCACTTGGATATAAAGGTCTTAGGGACAAAATGGCTGAAATAGCCTGAAAAGGCAGGAGCAGTTGGAGTGAGGTGATTCGGTGCAGAAGTGTACAAGGAAGCAGAACGCCCCTCGTCCACCAGCCGTCTTTCTGTCCCTTTGTGGTTTGTGTGGCGAATATATCACCCTTCACCAATCTCCTAACACTGTCTTTTACAATCATCAAATCATCCACATTTTTTTCTCTACTTATTTATTCTCTGCTTCCTTTTTTCATAACTTCATAATCTCAGTTCATGGAAGAGACCAGAGAATTCTCAGGATCTGATTCTATCCCAGTACTTTCCCCCAAATCACCTTAATGTGGCATTCTGGAAAATTTATGGAGCACAACTTTGTCAAAGAAAAGTAGCATTTTTCTGTTGGCAAAGCAGCTAATCTCTCTTCTTTGTAACAGCATAAGACCTTTATTTAAAAGTTAAAAATGAAAATTCTCACATTGCTCAATCTCATGACTTAAGCAGAAGTTGGGCTGCACCCGCAGGCCTACAAGGCCTGTACTTACCCAGCTTCAAGACCAAAGAAAGAGCCGGGAGTCAGGATCCGAGACATCAGTGGTTTAACGGATGGGAGAGCTTACACTCCCGAGGCAAGGTCCTGGAGTGACTCCCCACAGTGTGCGGCTGATGGTGGGCAGGACATGGCGGCAGGCTTCACTCCCACTCCCGGGAAGGAGGGGAGATTACCAGTTATAGAGGGAATTGATGTCAGGTTGGCTCACTGGTTACCATGGAAACTAGCAGAGGGGCACGCCCCTCGCCGCCCCCTTTGATAAGAACAATCACCACTGGCACCTGGAGCAAGTATGTAGAAGGTCAGTCATCCTTCCTGCTTACTAGGGTATAGGTGAAGCAGGCACCGGACCAGCAGGGGATGTACACAGAGCCAGAGAACAGCCATCCTGAGTGGCCTGACCACACAGCAGGTCAACTCAAGGTATGGGCTAACCGTGCCTTTCCTACAAAGCCATCCTGGGAAACCTGAGGTGGCCACTCTGAACAGCCTCACCCGTAGGACATTTAAAGAATGAAATTTACTACTCACAATGTTCCCATGTCTTACATGTGCCCTGTTTATAAGAAATTCCTTCTCTGAGAACTTTGTAGAGACCAGTGTTCTTCCTCCTAGCTCTGTTGAACATAACTTCCATGAGAAAGTGGGTTTAAGAAATTGGTAAGAAAAAATCAGTGGTCTCTAAAAAGACTTATTTCTTCTGCTCAGAACCTCCTTGTTCTTTATCCCAAATCAGTGTAGATAAGCCCTCCCAAGCACCTCAGAGAATGCAGAGCTTTGAGAGGAGCAATTTATTCTATAATGTAAATTTATTTAATATAAGTTTTGAATAGATAATATATTCACATGGTTCAAAAATTAAAATGACATAAGAAGGTATGCATTGAGAAGCAGTGCTTCACCCCCTTTTCCCATCCACCCCACTAATCGCTGATGTCCCCTAGAGGGAGGCACTTGCATTCGTTTCTTATGGAGTCTCCCAATGTTTCTATGCGTATATAAGCAAACGTTAATATATATTCTTATTTTCCTATATTTCTTATACAAAAGGCAACATATGCTACACATGTTCTGCAGCTTGCTTCTTTCACATAGAAATGCATCCTGGGAGATCACTTCCTATCGGTGCATAGAGAGATTTATCAAACCACGTTAAGTGTCCTTGTCAACAGATACTCAGGATGTTCCTTACCTCTCACCATCACAAACAATGCTGCAGTAAACCACTGGTCTATGTTTTGCACAACTGGTCTATGTATATATACCGTTTGTACACATAAATGTATATCTGTAGGATACATTTCCAGAAGTGGGGCTTCATAGAATTTTTATTAAATATCTCTGTCTTAACACTTATCAAAGAGTAGCCTGTAGTTTAGTTTCTGCAGTCTGTCCACTATTTTATGAGCTTCTGGAAGGTATGAACTGTTTCATTCATCTTTGCACCCACAGCCCCCACCATAGCACGTAGGGTGCTAATACTGAACACAAGCTAAACTTCCTAGTGTAACTATAACTCTGAGAACATTAAAGTAACCCTCAACTTAAAAGGCTGAGATCTAGGCTGTAAATTAAGAGGCACTTCCAAGTTTCTATTTAAGGAATAAAAGATGGGCCTCATAAGATGCCAGGCCAGATGAAAATATCGAATGAGGAGTAGAAGTTTCAAGGATGAGGATGGCTTTTCAAATCCAGTGACTGGGACATGTTATGTAAAATTTCTGGGTGATTTGAACACAGAGAAGCTGAATGGTAAAACGGGGAGGAAGCCTGGAGGACTCCCGCTCACATAAGATCAGCCACAATGGACTGAGGACAGCACCTCTTTAGAAGCCCAGCCCAAGACAGGAAAAATGGTAAGTGCATACTTGGATTAGAATCCCAGCAGAAAGGGAGGTTGTGCGAGTTGGTGTGTGTTGTATGTGTGTATCACATGGTTCTAACTCACTTCCATCTCCATTCTCATAACAGCCCATGTGAATGGCTCCTGATTCTGCGCTGTGCCCCCCCCCCCCCCCACATTTGTCAGGAAGGCTGCAAGCAAGCCGTGGTGAAAACTCAGACCCAGTCCTAAACTGACTGCAGCTGCACTTCTCAGCTCATTCCCTCACCATCCCAGGGCTGCCCCCTCCCCAGCCATCACTGCTACCCTGGCGCATAAGCCACAGGAGCATGCGCTCCCTCTACTAGGCCATCACTGACATCCCAGCTGCCACTGACCTGTGTCAAGCCAAGTTTGAAGAGGTGGAACAGTAAGCAGATGTGTCACAAGCAGATCTCATCTCAGCCCTTGTCAAAATTCCTGCCTCTCAAAAACTATCAATGAAAGGTAAATTGGAACAACCTCTTTGGCTGTATCAACAATGTGACAATATCATTCAAAAATTGTAAATGTGTTTTTATCTAGCAATTTCACCTCAAGCAATTAATTCTTAATCATTTAATTAATTCTTTATGCTTAAAATGCATTTATAAAAGTAGACAAAATATGCAATGTTTGCTGAAGCAGTATTTGAAATAGCAAAAAATCTTTTAAAAAACTCTAAATATTCGTCAATATGAGAATGGTTATATCCACAATGGCATATTATCTGATACCCTGTGCAGCTGCTAGAAGACCGAGGTAGACTCGTGTCTAGTGCCATACATAGCCAAAACATATTGCTAAGTGGATAAAAGTAAGTTCAGAATAGTACATTTATTTTATGATTTTATTTGAGATTTAAAAGAAAATATGCTTGTAAATGAATGAAAAATGTTAAAATATATGAGAAAATATTAATGATTACCACTGGGGAATGGGATTGACGCAGCTATGGGTAAAGAAGGGAAATTTTTTAAACTTTGTATCCTGTTTGTATTACTTTTGTAATCAAAAAGTTCACTCACAGGCTGTCTATTATTTCTTAAGTTCCTATGGTGTATAGGTTCTATGGGGTTTGACAATCATTTTTGACTCAGAATAATTATCACTGTAAAAATCCTCCAAAAGAGTTCTTTATGGCTGAGTGAAGAGCTACAGTTGATCTTAGCTGAAGTTCACAGACCCTACTGAAGGTTTATGGACATACACTCAAAATCCAACTCCTTCAGAAAGGTTAGTAAAATTTCCTGTGATCACAAAAATCAATGTGTTGAGCCTTCAGACCGTTGATGAGGTTGTCAATAATTTTAATATCACTCTTGACCACCCACAAACTTCCACTTGACACTTACCTGCACACATCTTTTAAAGGGCGCACTTTAGTTTTTATATTGTGTTTGTGGCAAGATTTCTCATGAAGCAGACTTCTCAGAAAAATATGAAAAAAAAAAATGTTATCACATTTTATAAGGCCAGGGAGAAGTGAAGAAGAAAAGATGCTCCCATATCGTGCAAGTGTCCTGTTACTAAAGAAGAGATTGCTCAGGGCAGACATTTACCAAGTGGTAGATTCTGAGATTAAGTGTTCAAATCCTGATCAGTAGAATCATTCAGTCAGCTTCTGTGTCTGATCCTGAAGAAAGAAAACCAGAGATAAGAAGGGAGGAAAAGAGAAAGCATCAAGACAAGAAAAAAAAAAAAATTAGTAATACAATTGGCAATAGACTAAAACATAGGATCCCTTGAGACAAGGCTTTAATCAAGAAGCTTGAATGCAGCAAAATTTCCTTTGGAACATCAATTTCCAGGTCACCTACCTTTTCTAAGACTTTTGTTGCTAAGATAATGATGTCTTTGGTTACTAATCTAAAAAGTTTCCCAGTGTCAAAAAGTTTTAGCAATTTGCCTTTCTCTTTGCAATGCAAGGAAAAAAATTGTGAGGTGTATGACGTTAGTTTAAATGCCCCATATGATTCCTCTTCTCTCTGGAATAGGAGTTCATATTTGAAAATGTAGAGAAACCTGCATTCTCTTGGTACGAAGATGGTAGGTCTATACTAGAAGCTAATAGACAGACATACCAAGCAAATAGCCAATTCATCCTGCTGTGATTATACCAGGTCTAGTTTACGAAAGCAATCCAAGCCTGAAGTTCATAAACAATCTGAAGAGATCTCCAGAACCAAAGCACAATTTTGAGGTTAGCCCCAAAACTTTTGAGAACTTCCATTTTACAACTGAATGCTAAAGCACAAGAACCACTGCGATAAGGAAAGAGGTGTTAAAAGATCAGCAACTGAGGAAGAAATAACAGAAATTTAGAGAAAAATAAAGAAAACAGTAAATATATCAGTAATTATACCTTTGTTTGCTTAATTCACTTATTACCAAGCAATTAATCTTCAATTATAAAAATGAGTGTAACTAAGAAAAGTTTGCTTCCACAAAGTAAATAGGTTCTATGCATGTTTGGTAATCTAATTTGAAATATATTGGTCCATTTGGGGGTTTTAAGGCACTAGCCTCTAATATTTAGATCCTGGAATCTAGAATAGATTATCTTGACAACTAATATGAAGTCCAAATGCAACATTGACCAAATTATTGGAATGGTGTGGGTGAAAGTATATTTTTGAACCCAGTTATCCAGAGAACTTGCACGTAAATCTCCAACCAAAGTCCACAGAGTTGGGATTCCTCTTCAAATCCGTTTTGGTATACAATGTTTTCTCCTTTGAACCACTAATCAAGTTTATTATGTGCAGTTTCTACAATACAAGTCTATTTGCCCCAATGTCTTAGCATCATAGAACTCTCTCGTCAGAATACTGGTTAGATTCCCTAGTGTGAATCACTTATCCAGTTGCTTGCCTGATTATTCACATGTTTTTGAGATTTGTGAAATGTGGCAGATAAACAGGTTTATGCTGTGTGCAGCTTGGAGGGCAGCCAATGTCTGTCTGCCTATACAGTATATTGACTCTCCTTCCTCAAATCTCTCTCCCATACAGAGAAGCTGTATTTTAAGACTAAAATCAGCGTAGAATACAATCCAGTAATGTCACTGCAGAAAACAGCAGGTGCTCATCCACTCATTTGTGGTGATTCTTGCAGTGAAGAAAGTGAATCAATGATTCACCCAATGGACAAAGAAACGTCACAGCGACTATTTGGAAAAGTCAAATGTGGGAAAGGAACATTCTCGTCTAAAAATGTGCTCTTATTTTAGAAAGGAAAAACTCCCACAGGAAAATCAGGAATTTTGTGGAAGTGCTCTGGTTGTACCTGCAGTAAACAATAGCAGTTCCCTTCTCCCTGCTTTTCCTATTTCATTGCTTTTGTGTTGTATTTCTAAAATAAATATCAATAAATCATTGCAGTTAGATACTCTAATATAGACAGAAACGTACTTGACTCCCTACAGTCATTACAATTGGAGGGGACTCTGATTAGGATGCTTTACTTAATTAAGTGATATCGTCTAAAGAGAGTTCTTCCCTCCATTTTCTGTTTAACAGTCTTATAAAACACCAACAGAGGAAATTCATTCTGTTGTTTGCTTTCCTTATTGTAAATGGTTTCTTCTCATTCATAGTTTACAGAAGATGTTGTGTTAATGAAATGACTAATAAGCCAAAGCTGGGGCCAGCTACACACAGAGCCTTGTTCAAATTAGCCTGAGCTATACAAGACTTGAGAACATTTCCTCTCTCAGTCCTAGAAATGTATTCTTAAATTTTTTTACAACATCCATAACCTAAAATTAAGACGATTTAAAAGAAAAAAATTTTTCTGAGAAATTGTGCTTCATCTGATTTATACGTGGTTCAGCAGAGACCTCAGAAATCTGTTTCTTTGGAAAAATCGAAAAAAAAAGTGGGGAAAGAATAAGCAGTCCTTAAGCATAAGATGCTGTTTGTGAGGCACTTTAATTTTACTGAAAGAAGTCATTAAATTTGGATTGCCAATACAAATATGATTATATATGTTTTCTAAATAAAATGTTATTATGTTGCAACTGAACTCATCCATTTATTGTTTGTTTACCTAATGCTCAAACACATGTTTTATTCATAGATGTCTGGGAGAAAAAAAATTTTGCTTGATAATCACACCAAGCATATTTAACAAAAGCGATTCTCCTTTTATTACTGAACAAGTTTAAGCAGAATGATTTCATTTTTTTCCCATTTGGCTAATTCAGACTTGCAGAATCCTCAGGATACAGCTTTTGTTTCTCCCCCTGCTGCCTTTTATGCCTATAATGTATGCATGCCTATCCACTGATGGGAAAATATCATTTCCTGCAAGTCTTCCTTTTTCCTTCTTGACTATCTTCTCAGTTGATTCTGGGTTTCAGTTCATTTTCACTGGTTAGTTCTGTCAAATCAAGTATAAGACAGACAAACTGAAGCCAAGTAAATAGTTACTATCCTGCTGAAGCTTTTAAACTCTCTTTCATTAGAGTGTATTTGAATTACAAATGTATCTCCTCATTCCTTTAAAAATAAATATTTTTATCCTTGAAGAAATTAAAAATTGATAGAAAGTATCAAGAAAGTTAGGTTTTATTAATATATATTAAATTATTTCCATTACCAAATAAAACATTTAACAAATAAGACATTTTTTAAATTTAGCAACTTACTATTGAAAAACAACATAAATGTAAACATTCTCTTCAAAAAACTCAGTTTACAAAAATTTTTTTTGCCTTAACATAACATGCAGCTAAAATCACTTAATGATCTGAAAATTTTAAATTCAGGTAAGTCTCAAAATATAAATATGAATATTAATGGGGTACATGCAAGGGGCTTTTAATTAATTGCTAAACAATTAAAAGAAATTTATAACATTGCTAAGAACTTGAATTGCTTTAATTCCTGACTTGTATAGCTTGATTATTTTTCAAGCAAAATAATAACAGTAGTAACAATCCATAATTGCTAAATGAGTTAATTAATTGCATATGACTCTAAGATTTTGTGTTTTGTTTTAAACTACATAACACTAGTCCTGCATAAAACCACTACCTAAAAACATTCTAAAGTTACATAGGTTTCCTTAACTCCTACGTTAAATCAGCTCTACCATAGAATATCATAGAAAAACAGTAAAACAATGTGCCCCTTGGACATGCTACCCAAAATGAGTTCCAGAAATTGCTTGTAATTGCTTTTATTTTTTTAAAAGATGCTCTTTATTAAAGTCTAGCCTATATTAGTTCTAAAGTTCATTAGATATTAGTTATTTTCTAATTTTGTAATGTAGATAATTTTTACAACCAAAAGCTTAGCCTAATTTTTGTTAAACAAACTTCTTTATAGATTTTCTTTAAGCTCTTTATTTTAAAAGGTGCCTTTGTCCTGAAACTAAACATGTGACATTCCTATCCTCTAAGAAAAATTTTAAAGAATTGAATAACAGCAAGTAAATTCTGTTAGAGATTTTATCCCATTCTTCTGCATGTGTTTAATTCTTTAAAAATAATTTTTAAAAATAAAGAAGTTGGCTTTTTTCCTAAGACCTTAAGATGAATGAGAATTGTGTCTAATGAAGTACCACTGAAGTTCGAGTAGCTGCTGAATCATTATCTGGCAGAAGAATGTGAGTCCTATTTGGCGTGAACCAATTATTTTTATCAAATGACTTTTCTATCAAAATTGTTTGCTTTAAGAAATAATGATCCTAGAGATAAGCAGAGGTATTTTAATATGAATTTTAGAGCATTATCATTCTAATTCTTATAAATCTAACAGCAACAGAGCCCATTTCAGGCTGTTATTTATTGAAACTGCTTTTCATGGAGCAGTGAACATTTGGAGTGAATGCTCCAATCCTGATAGGCAAATAGATATGATTTTTTAAATGTAAACACAAATATTGCTATGCATTTAATAGGCTCTTTGCTCAGAAAAAATATTTACATCCTAACATAGTCTTTGTCTGTACTTGTAAGATGAGCATTCTAAAGTATTTGTCTTTCTGGGACATTATGCTGCACACCAGAAATTGACATATTGTAACTGGCTATATTTCAATTTAAATAAATAAATAAATAAATAGTCGTCAAAGCTATTTGTCTCTTTGAAACAGTAGAAAGGGTAAATTTCCTAAAAAGAACCCTGCTAAGGGACACCCTCCTGCAATGAAGTAGATCAAATCTGCGCCAAGAAGTGTACAAAGAAAAAAGTTTAGTTCTAAAGAGAATATAGTTCTTTGAAACTATTTTTTTTTTTTTGTCTTTCTACAGAAATATGTAATGAGTGTTCAAGGAAGAAAATATTTAGCAAAAAGTTTTTTGGGGAGTGGAGAGAAAAAAACATCTTGTGTGATGTGATAGGAGAAAACATACAGACCAAAACAAAACAAACAAAACCCAAAAACAGTAAAAAGCAGACTGTATTTGTTTTCCTCTAAAGCACATCTCATTTCGGCAAGAGGTGACTGCAAACTGAAGGGTAAATAACTCCTGTCAGGGAGTTGTACTTTATAAATATAGGAAAATGGATCACCCACATATTTGGAAGACAATTCTCTTATTAATAGCACCAGTTTCAGAGCTATTTTTTGCCTCTTAAAAAGGGCACCTACTAGAAGTCCACAAATTAACCTATAAAAGGGAGAAAAACTTATAAACTATTGTCAAGATGTATATGTTTCTGATTCAAGTTAAACATTATAACAAGCCATCTTGTAACTCTGTTTTGAAGCACCTCAGTGGCCAAGAGGGAGCTCTACCTTTAACATGAGAAGACAACAAAGAAGCTGTCTCACTCGCATGCACACACACACACATATACACACCCCCCAAAAATAAAATAATAAGATAAAATCAAAAATAGGATGTGGGGGGAAGAAAAGGAAAACAAATGTTGTTTAATTAACAGACTATGAACTTCACGAACATATGGCAAAAGCAGTATTTTTGCCCTAGTTGAACAGTTCCTGATGTAGAATAAATAAAACTAAAGTGAAACTTCTGACTTGAACCCAAGTGTTGAATAAACAGTAGAAATATAGTAGTGTTAACTATTGCATATTCTTTTAAAACACGTATGATATAATGTTAACATAGTTAACTTAGTTCAGTGTACTGTTATGATGAAAATAGTCATAATGTAGTACTTTGTAATTTGTAATTAATCTTTCACAATATAATGACTCAACAGTCCAGGAGAAGCCCAGTTGCCTTTCACAAGTACAATAACCATACATAAATCATATAAAAACTCAAATTCATGTTTTAAATTTTATTTTCAAAATTTGATACTTTTTCTCATGTTCAAACACATATAAAATTAAAACCAAAAATATGGAACTAAGGTTATCCCCCTAATTCACAAATAGAGCAGCATTTGGGGATTTTCAAAGTCATTTTTATAACAATGACCTAAAAACAACTATTGAAAAGAGCAATTGAAATACATCTTATATTTTAACAACAAATATTTATTTCTAGTCCTTTCTGCACCAAGGCTGTGGGAAATTTGTATTATGAAGATCAGATGGCACACTGACGTGAGAAATGTTGCAAAGCATCCTGTTGATTGGTTCTAATTAACTGCAATGCTCTTGTGTTCTCAGTTTTAGCCGGCACACACTACACAATGCCTTTTATTGTGCTTTGAATGGATTTTTACTTAAAAACAGCTGATCTCAATATCCAAAGCATTTTGGCTTTTTTCATCTCCTAAATTTTCTTGCAATATTTTCCTTTCAATTTTAAAAGATAAATTTGAAAAAGCATAAAGTATAATCAGTTAAATTAACAGCACTCGTGTGATCTTTCACATGTATTTTGCATGTTCTATAGTACGTGATTACATTCTCAAACCACATTTCAATTCCTCTTTAAAAGTTATACATCTGAGTGATGGCTTAAGCAGGAAATTCTGAAAAGCAAATTTAGAGCATGCTGCTAATTTTTTTTTTTTTTTTTTGTAATCAGACTACTAAATAGAACAGAACTAAAACATGGGAGCGCGAGCAAGGGATGGGAAGGATTCCAGAATCAAAAGTATTAAATAAAATTCTTTGCACTCACCTTACTCTGATGATTTAAGCTCGAGCAGCCCTGACAGAGAGAAGTCATGAATTTTCATCAACTTCACACATGTCATACATTTAAAAACATTTTGATTTGCCCTGGGACCCCTGCATGTCTCTGAAGCACAGTAGCTGTGCTGTGCTGTTTTGTAGGTACAAACCCTATGAACTCCCAGAGCCCTAGAAGATACATTACTAATGTAAACAAGCCCTTAAGCGGAAAAAAAAAAAAAAAAAAGAGCATTAAATAACACTAAGTTTCCAAGGAAATGAGGAATTTAAAGTAAGGAAAGCACTATTAGAAGCAGTACATTTTCTGTAATTTTAAGGGCCACAATTTTATCCATACGTTAGCTTTCTTAGAACATACAATTATCTGACTGAGAAACAATCATTTTGGAAAGGAAAATCCAGAACCTAAAAATTAGAGCTAAATTATTAACTTATACTAATAGATATTTAAAATGATTAAATAGTCGTCTTTTTGTTTATGCGAGGATAAAATGTGATTCGTGTGAGCAGAGGCCACAATTTCAAAACGGCTATCAATATCCTGCAATTTTCAGGAAGAATGGTAAGTATGTTAAATGTAGTGCAATTTGCCCCAAATAACATATCCAGGGTTATCTTCCACATATTTCTGTGAAGTTTCTTAAAATTGTGAAAAATCATTCAGATGAAGAAATAAACATTAGGAGAGATTAATAAGTGCAAAGTCACAAGTCATAGAACGATATAAATAAAGCGGCATTACAAATAATTTACGCTGTGCCCCTCACTTTATGACTGAGGAAACTGAGGTCCAAAGAGATAAAGTGACTTCCCCAAGGTCTTACAAAGACTAAGATATAAAGCTATAAACTAGAGGCACGTCTGTTGACTCCTGGCAGCACAATTTCTACAACACTACATAGTCTTTCAATACAGTAACAGAAATGGTAGCTCAGGTGGATGTCAATCACACAACTAAGTAAAACAACGAGCAATGCACCCTTGACCCTAAAAGGTATGCACAGAACACACAAAATTAACCAACCATCTTTATCCAGTAGGAACAGTCATTTTCCTTTGAAAGATGCCTCTTTGGAAGCTATCTTCATGCTTTTATTCTTGCCAGGGTTTGAGGACTTGTAAGTATTTAAGGAGAGGTAGTTCTCTTTAGCACTCTTATACCAAGCAGGCAGGTTAGAAACCGCCACCATATAGTCACTAATTTGTCCCCACT
The DNA here is from genome assembly GCF_048773025.1 of Camelus bactrianus. Classification (NCBI taxonomy): domain Eukaryota; kingdom Metazoa; phylum Chordata; class Mammalia; order Artiodactyla; family Camelidae; genus Camelus; species Camelus bactrianus. The sequence continues at coordinate 53,095,054 of NC_133544.1, read as the reverse complement.
TCTAATCCACTGTCCATTTGCTGACAACATGGTCTTTCTAAAAATACACATCTGATTATGTTTGAATTTTTTCACTGGTTTTGTATCTGCTACAAGATAAATCTACATTTCTCGGTCTGACATGTCTTCAAAATGTTTAGCCAGTACTACCCCTTCAATTTTCCTCCTAACACTCCCCTTACATTTTCTGCTTCAACATTACAAACTAGGTATGATTCCCTGAACATACTCTGCTGTTCATTGCCTCCAGGCCTTTGCACATGCTGTTTCCTCCACCTGGAATGCCTGATAAAACTCTGCTCCTCCTCCAAGAGTGAGCACAAATATTAATTTTTCTTCTCTCGCCAAACATAGATGCTTCTTCCCATGGGATCCCACTGCATTTGGCGCAGACCTCACATTGCTCCACTCATTGCATTGAACTCTACATGCCTGTTTCCCCAAACATTGTTTTTGAGATCAGAGATGTATCTTTTTCTCCATGCTTAGTACATTGTCTGGCATAAGCACTCAGTTCCTTAGCACAGAATCTTTAAGTGTTAGGGTGATATCCCCTAGTTGTTCTATATAATGTCTAAACAATGATATACATTGACAATAGGATATTTGTGTCAACCTCTTGCTTTGGTTTCTATCAACTATTTTCTTTGAGTACAATTTTATAACCATGCTCTCACTATAGCAAGCTGAATTTGGCATGAAGTTGGTGACAAAATTTCAACTCCTATCTAACTGTGAACCAAGAGAAGAATTCTTAGGTAAACAGTAGGTCACCATTGTTCCAGACTTTGGTAAAGAACTGTTCCTTTTATGGCTCCATTTCTTATTAGGAACACAAGTTGAAGGATTACCAGTAACCCCCTAAGACTATAAATGCTGATTTGTATACAAACTGGAAGTGACAGCAGTATTTTCATGCCTATGCCTAGTGGGTGCTTTAAAAAAGGATTTTTAGTCTTAAACAAAAGGAATCTAGCTTTAAGAGTTAGCTTATTTGAGGTTCTATTGCTGTTTGACTCCTTCCAGTCTTCCTCTTCTTGTTGAACAAACACAGCCCAGATGCAAATGTCTCCTAGGGAGCCTGTTTGGCTGAAGCCAGGGACATCCTTCATACATAAGCACACACTTTCCACTTGAAATAATACCCTCATACTCATTGATAAAATGTTTCATATTCAAAATACAGAAGAATCTGCCTTCTCATGTATATCATCTCCAAATCAATGAAGAGAGGCTCCAGTAGCAGTTTGGGCCAATAAAAGGCACAGGGTGTCCCAACTCGGAAACTACTTCCAATCATTTGATTATCACCACCCATCCCCAAAACTCACTTCACTCCAGGATTCCATTTTGCCCCAAAGCTATGGTTCCTACTCAAACGTGAAGAGACTCACAAAGGGATAGGAGTTAGGAACACGGTAACAGTAGCCATTGCACCTTCATGATGGAGTCCTCTTGACCATCGACCACCTTCCATGGAGTAGCCCCATGGGGCATTATTATTAACAATAACAATAGTTTTTAAACACTAGACTTTTCTAGTAGATGAGACCACACTGGTCAGTTTCCACCCCTACCCTTTATAGAATGATAAGATTTGTGACCTTCTGGCCCCCACATCACTTCAGAAGATGGCTGCCTTTAGAATTTTAAAGGTCTAAAATGGCAGGTATGCCATAGAAAGTTCAAGCCTGGAATGTAAAAAGAGATTGACTCTACGGATTTTCCAAGTCATTAATTTTCAGGATTCATTTTGTGTTACATATAAGCTTTGGTGGGGAGGTAATTGTTTTAAACATTACAGCATTATCTCAACAGTTTTCATTTGAATAGGCAGAAAAATGAGTCAGAGATTCCTCTCTTGCTAATTAGCATAGAAGCAGGATTCTTTTCTATCATTTTGAAAAAGTTACAACCAGGGAAATAGTGAAATGGGTTCATAAATGTATTCATTCAGCAAACTTCTTGAACAACTATTATGTGCCAGGCACTATACAAGGTACTGACTAACAGCAGATACACAAATGGGGAAAAAAGAAGATGGTTGCTTAAAGCTGTAAATTTAAGAATGTGAAATGTGATTCTTATCAAATGACATAGGCTTGAAATTTCCTTCTGTCCACTTGCTATCTGTTCTCTTGAAAGAAAAACTCTGGCAGGAAGTGTTCATCAAGATGGAAGAATGTTCATCAGCATAAATTCCAACTTTTAACCTAATAAGCAAGAAAAAATATATCTATGTCTCCAAGTTGGGTGGAACCATTTGAAAAGTTCTTCATAAACATATTTAAAAAACATAGGCTTTGGTTTTCTTGAGGGTCTGAAATGAATTCATTACATTAAAATGGCTCTTAGAACAAGAGGAAGTAATGATTTGCCTTATAAGGTAATAAAATTGGGGGTTAGGCATATTTGTACCGTAAGATCTTTTTTTATTCACTTTTATAGAGATTCTCTCCCATTCCTGCTTAAATGAACTTGGAAGATTGTTCACCATTCAGTATTGTTTAGATTATAAGGCACCAATCTGTCATCTGGTTTTCAAATATTTTTCCCCTTTGGTAATGTAGATGAGTAATGTCTATCTCCATTCTGTAAGAACACACTAATGTAATGATAGTCTAATTTTGAAAAAAAGTTAGTTTTTTTACATCTCACATCTAGAGACCTCATGACATATTAGAAATATAATATTCTGCCAAAAAAATACACTTTGCTAGCCATCCTGAAAATTCACACTTCAATGAATTATACTTTTCTTTCCTGTTCCAGTAGTGCTACAAATCCTCTCACATAAGCAAACCCCCTGGAGAAGACTTTATTGATTAAGTCAGTCTACTTCTCATGGTACCTGCTAGTAGAAGTGATGGCTTTATCATTGATGAGAGTTCATTCTAGATCCCAGAGCCACTTCCAATGTAAGAATATGAGAAAAGCTCCCATCCTGCCAACAGAGAGAACCTAGAAAGTCTTTTGTCACCTTTATGATTCTTTCATGTTATAATCTTAGATTTTACATCTTCAAGGAAAGAATGCTAATACTGAGAGATGTATTTTGCTTTTACAACGTCCCTATATGCCAAATACCTATTTGTTTCAATTTGAGGTAGGAAAAATTATTTTTATATAATTTCAATTTCACATTTCTCTGAAAGTTAAGCACCTAAATCTTATCAAATTAGCAATAATTTTTCTATTATAGCAAATGTGAAAAAAATAGTTTTCTATGAAAGGAAATGCTAATCCCCCAAATTTTATTAAATCTCTTTATTTTTTCCCCTACTGCTATCTGATAAGGGACACTTTTCCTGATTGTTGCTCCCTGTTAGTAATGAAAATTCTTTTTCTGTTTGTGACAGGCTTCAAAACAGGGGCTATTAAGTAACTCACTTACAACTTACTTTCCAAGAAAACTGCTGGAGAGTTCTTGTACCTGTCATTTCTTATCATTCCCTTCCCTGCCCTTCCTAGGAGTGAATCCCCCCACCCTGAGTAATTAATAACATATATGAAGTGAAGTTTAGAAACAGCTGATTGGTGGACCTGCCCACTGCCACTAAAGTTTTCCTGGTACCTTCTAGCTACTGCAGGATTACAGGGCTGATTCACTCCTCTCCTTGTCTCCTGGCAGCTAAATGGGAATATTGGAGAGCTGCCAGAAGGGTAGGTAGCCAACCTGCTTGCCCTTGATTGCGCCTGCCAGCTTTTTAATAACAGAAGTAGGGTCAAGTAAGTGAAATCACAAACTGAGGCGAGTATTCTGAGAATGCAAAGGCAGTTAATGTCCTTCCAAACCTCAGATGGCTGGCAACCCTTGGCAGAGTAATCTATGATTTGTGGCACCTGACCCTTCCACTGTGACTGTTATCTGTGTATTCACTAGAAACATATTTACAGAATCTCTCCATTAGCAAAGATGCCTTGTGTGTGATTACCCAATTGTCATGGTCACACTAGGATTTTGATACAGTCCCTATTCACAAATGAAAAACTGCACTAAACTGCACGCAGGACTCATTTAAAGCAGGGATCCTCAATCAATAGATCAAGACTTCTCCTGGTAGATCTCAAGGAGATTATCACAGTCTTGCCCCCCCTCCCCACCCCCAACAGGCATTCCCACCTCCCCCAATTCAACAGGAAAGACAGAATTTCCTTTATTCCTTTGAACTCTTAAGAATTCTTAATAAAATTAAGAATAATTGGCTGTAAGAATTTTCCAAAGAGAAAATAGACTTTAAAATAGACTCCACCTCAGGAAATACTGGAAAACAGCACCACTTGCTTAAACCAGTTAGCATCGTTTACATTTATATACTATCTAGTGTCAGCAAAGTTACTTTCTCCTCATTTTTAAATCGTTTTAGTTACAAAGGCAGAGTTAGGTAGGCTGGCTTTCCTTCATTCCTATGGAATCAAAACAAAGAACATTAAAAAAAATTTTTTCTGCCTGAGACACGTGACAGTGAGAACACTTGTTATTAAAAAGTTTATTGGGAAGTTTAAAAAGTAGTATCTCCCTCTTTGCTCCTGAAATACATGGCACTGAGGTCCTCCGTGCCAGAAAATTCCTTGTGTTTACATCCTGTGTTGGCTCGCTCGCTAGTACTGAGAAAGGTGAAGTATTAAATTAGAATCAAATTCACTACGAGAAAATAAGTGGTCGTGAATCAAAATAGGAAAAAAAAAAAAAAAACAACCGATAACCCGGAGTCATTGTCATGTGTCTCCCAAATAAGATATTCTGAGAAATATGAATGACAGAGTCGCACCGGATCAATAACTGAAGGCGATAAACTCCCCACCCAACCAAGAAATACTACTAAGATGACCTGACCTGACGGTAAGTAACCGCAGGCGACCCTTGGGAACCGCATCGGGGTTAAATGCCCTGAGAACTGATGAGATCCTGGCGGCCCGGCAGGACCGGGGCCTGGCGAGGAGAGGCTGCAGGCCGCACCGGGCGCGCCGGGCCTGGACGCTGGCCGGAGCCAGGCCCCGAGGCCCCACGGCCGCCGGGCGGCACCGGCGCAGAGGAAGCCACGGCGGGGAGGAGACCACCGTCCCCCCACGTCCTGGCGCCAAGGCGCGCGCGGCAGGCCGGCCCACGACCCGGCCGCGGTGGGTCCCGGGGGCCGCTCGGGACCCACGCGGCGCTCGCAGTCCGCGCGCCGCCTCGCAGTCGCCGTGCGGCAGGGCGGGTGCCGGGCGCCTTAGAAGCGTCTGCTCCGCGGCGGGAAGCAGGACGCCCGAGCGGCTCCCACCGAGCTCACGCAGGGACCCGCCGGCCCGCCGGCGAGGAGGGGAAAGCTCCGCGCCGGAGCAGGACGAAGGAGCCCAGTCGGGGACTTGGGGTCGCCCGGAGTTTGGGCGCCCCTTGAAACAGGGAGTCACCTCCACGCGGTTCTTCCCAGGCGACCCGAATTCAGCCCCTGAGAAGACGCTCCGGGCATTAGCGTGCCTCAGGGGAAGAAAGAAGTGTTATTTAAATGGGGGAGGGGCGGGCGGGAGGACTAGGACGAAACCGGCCGGAAAAGAAATCGACATCACCACCAAAACCGTCTCTAAGAAGTCCTGAGGTTTTCCGCCTGGAGATTTCACTTTAAATGCTGAAGAAAAAAAAATTATTCCACTGCTTTTAATTGAAGTAAACAAAGTGCAACAAATCCTAACTCAAATATGATTGCAGTGAGATTAGGGTCTAATTGCTTAGGGTTCAGATGGAATCTGCAGGCTAAATCCTACAGGGCCAATCTGAATTTCACAATCATTCTGTCAAAAGGGGAGCGATGAGAGCCCACACGCTTCCTAACAAGTCATTTTTAACAGTTACAAGCTTCGCACAAAGACCACACAGGGCGTCTAAGAGATGCAAATCTAATCCCTGGTCATTCTACAGGCCTTCAACAAAGATGTGCTAAACCCTAATAGAAAAGAAATCAGTTCTCTGTCACCAGCCCCTGGTAAAATCTATTAGAGAATGGACAGAGCCGCATCTACAGCAGTTGCTGCAAAGGTTAAGGACAAGTACAAATAAGAGGGACCCAGTTTTGTTTTCCGTGTGAAATATCGGGAGAACCTAACCCCATATGAGTGACGGGATGCGATCCGTGGCTTCGCATTCATTTGAATGCTAGAAAAAAATAAACACACATTAAGACTTTTGAAGACTCCGTTTCTGAATTTAGGAGAGATGAAACAAATTTCCCCCAGAGTTGAAAAACTTTGCCTTCGAAATTGTCGAAGAATATTAACAGGGGAGGGAGGGCGAGCGCGCGGGTCCAGGAGGAAGGACCTGGGAGTTCGGAACCCTCCGGGCTAACTTCGCTCTGCGGTGCCTCGTCTTTCTCGGAAAAAGCCCCGACGGCCGAGCCTCCGCCGGACCAGGGCCAGTTATGCGGGCCGCCTCTGGACGCTGGGGCCGAGCGGTGGGCGCCGAAGGCGGGTAGTCTGGGCAGCGGCCTTCCGCCCCGACGAGCCGTTATTTGGCCTGGGTCTCTCTCCCCGACCTCACCGGTGGGGAGGAGGCCTGTGCCTCATAGGCCAGGAAGCGTTTCAAAAGCGCCCTTCTGTGATCACCTACCACAAGGAGGTCCTCACTAATAGTGTCATGCTAATGATTTGCGGCTAAAATATATCACAGTGTGTGAGAGACCTTTAAAAAAGGAAGGGCCCCGGGGATCCAGGCCCCTCGGAGAAGTCGCCAAGCGGGCTGGACCGGGGTGATGAGCAGTCGTTTAAAGTTAGGTGGGGGACTCCCTTCTCCTCCCAGCAGGGCAGAGCCCCCGGCAACCGGGCAATCTCTGGCCTCCTCCTGGGCCGGCTAAGAGGCTACGAACACCCGGCAGAGCCTGGCTGGTCCGGGGAGGGAATGGGGAACGCGCCGGTCTCCGGGATGGGATCTCCAGTTGAGACGCTATTTGGCTCGCTATGCGCTATGCGCTATACGCCCGCGAGGGTCTCGGGAACCGGTCGCCCCCTGGGAACCCTCCTTCTACCAAGGGAAATGGCTCAGGACCCGAAGGTGAGACCTGCAGGGCGGGTTTGACTCCGAGTCCCGGCGGAATCGCCCTGCGGTTTTCCCAGGTAACTGGAACTCGCTCCACGTGGCGCGTCCTTCGAAGTCGCGCCTACAGGGACGAAAGGGGACGCTGTCCAATAGCCAGGGTCGGGAAAGACCAATTTTTCTCAAGTCCCTTCTCCAGTTGCAGCGAGGAGGGTGGGGGCACTTGTGCCGGGTGGTGGGGGGAAGGATTTTTATCTGTTTCCACCAAAGTTTCCAGAATTTCAGAAGCCACTGTTTCTTCACCCGGTGGCTCCGCCCTCTGCCACACCCCTCCCAGGTTCCCCGGAATTTATTCCTGGTTGGGGAGGGGGAGGGGACTAGGTGCAGAGCCCAGAGCTGGCCAAGCTGGAAGAGCAGGCTGGAGTTTGGGAGGCAAACTCCAGTTCCTGGTCCCTCAGCTCCGTAGCCCTTTAATTGGCTCTGGCAGAAAGTCTCTATTCTTCAGGTCTGGCAGGAGGGAAGGAAGGGGTTGCTAGATTTGCCTCTCAGCTCAGAGACAGACCACCACACACAGACCTGCTCCCTTCTCCTGTTCCATGCCTGCCCAGGCCAGGGGTATGCCTTAGGTCGGGGCTGTATTTCTTCCTTTCCATCTGCTAACATTAATTGAATTTCTCTGCGCTGCTGCTTCTCTTTTCTTCTGTCATTTTTTTCTTGCTAGTCCTCTCACAGGCTGACCTTGGGGGTTCTCTGGTCTTCTTACCCCTCAACCGGCCTCCCGTATGGACCTTCCTGGCTTTCATTTTTTATGGCTTAGTGCAGCCACTTTATCTGCTTTTCCTTTTACTAGTGGCATTAGGGAAATGATACCGAATTGCCAGCGAAGTAAGACTGAAGCTATGAGGCTGGAATTGGACAAGAAAGCAAGTAAAATGTAGGAATTGATATAAAGAAATAGAAAATGAGAAGAATGCGGAAACAAATGAAAAGCAGATAATAAAACTGTATCAGGCTATAAATAAAAGAACGTGATGCTTCTACAGGTGATTTTTGGTCCCTAACAAGGGTCTCCCACATCAGCCTTGGGAGTCAGGAAGAGAGCTGCCTAAGGTAGGCAGGTTGAGGTTTCTTCTCCCTGATTGGAATTGCTCCTGAAGATTTGGGCCAGCAATCCTCAACCTGTGTATCCTTGGTCCCCAGGGAGGTGCTAGAGGGTGGGAAGAAATCAGCACAAATCAACCACCACTCCTCAGAAAAAGACATATAGCCACCATATCTCTGTGGGGCTGTCAGGTGGCTGAAAGTCCCTGCCGGGAAGCCTGCTCTGGCTTCTGCTTCTTTGGGGGCACATTCCTGTGCACCCCCTCTGACTACCCAGCCAAGCCTAGGCTGGAGCTCTTCCTTCAGCTGGATGAGCTAGCTCCCCTACATCCTAGCAGATTGGGTTCTACTGGTCCAGCCGCACCCTCACCTCCTGTCAGTTGTAGGAGTTCTGTCTTCCCGGTTTGCAGAAATAGGGAGCCTGGAGGCTCCCTGTTGTAGGAGGCTGATCAGCCCCCACCCCTTGGCTTGGGGTGGATTGGTCCCTCAGAACCACTCTCACTGACATACAGAGTGGGTTCTAGAGATGAAGAAGAAGAAAAAAAAACTAGAGAGTTTACAGCTGGTGTGTGTATGTGTGAAGGATGTCTTTAGATCTTTGTGGTTCCTATAATTTGACATCTGTTAAAGAGAACACCGGAGCTTTTAGGATGCATTTTGCAGAAAATTGAGTAAGACAGCGGGAGCTGTGCAGAATCTCTCCCCCTCCCCCTCCCCCTCCATCTATTGGTTCTCCTGAGATCTCCCCAGAGGGGAAAATGCTTTGCAAGGACGTCTAAAAACACAACGCCTGCCTAAGAGGCACCAACTTGAGGAGGTTAATAAATTATCTCCTTTCGAAATAAAAATGGAATGGACATTAAGCACATGCTATTATTAGACTGAGTTTCAGCTTAGTAGAAACTTCGTTAGATGTTGGTATCTGGGCAGAAGATGGGATCTCTTTTTTCCTTAAGAACATTCATCAGGGAAACAGCAGCAGTTCGCCGGCTTTGTTTGATTTTATTTGTTCAAAGAAAGGTTGTGTTTTAAGATCGTTAAAAAAATCCCTTCAGGTTAGGATTTGGATCATCGTTCTGACCCAGTGAACTAATATATTCATTACAGATTAGGGAATCAAAATTCACGGGAAGTTTCTACTCTTCCGCACACCAGACTTCCTGGGGAGGTCTCCGGAGGGGGGTGGGGGCCGGCTGGGCAGGCAGCGCGCAGAGGAGGGTGCTCCTGGCGCGGGCGGAGAATCGGACGGAGAGTCACGGCTGGCTTAGGGGTGGGGGCCCGGGAGGCGAGGCTGGGTGAAAGGAGAGGGTGAGGCCTGGGGCTGGGTTTGGGGGAGAGGGAGGCCGCGGCTGGGCGGGGGGAGGCCTTGGGCTGGAGGCGGAGGCGGAGGCGCGGGTGGGGGGGAACAGTGCTGAGGCCGCCCGCGGGAAGGGGAGCTCTTGGACAGCCGCTTCTCTAGGTCCTGGAAACCAAAATTATCTAAGACTAGAGATCATAAAATAGTTCGAGATTTTAACTGCCCACACTTCTAGCTGAGATCCCTGACAGTCCATTTGAAACGGCGGGGCCGGGAGAGGGCCTCAGGTCTTTGGAGGCGAGGCTGGGAGGCGACGGAGCTGTCCCTAGGCTCTGGCGGCAGCTCAGTGCCCCCCACCCCTGCCCCGCAGACGCCCTGCTGGCCCCCGCCACACCCGACCAGGGCTTCGCGGCTCCAACCCGCGAGTTTTAGCCCCAGACAACCTCTTTTGGCAGCCCTTCCTTTAAAAACAAATTTGATTTTTCATCAAATCTTTTATTATCCGTGCACTCTTCACTAATGACTGTTAACCAGCATCTAGGAAAAGTACTAACATGGTTTCTCTCACCTTTCTTGCCGGCTTTTCCCCCCCTCCAATCATAGAGTCTCGATTTTCTACGCAATTAAGTTATATATATTCAGCAGGAATATTCGATTTAAAATACGTGGGGATTAAAGACTGATGCATAAGGTCTGAGGCTAGAAGAAAATATTTAGTCCCTGCCTGCAGATTCTGTCACCCATCATCTGCTTGGAAAGCGCTCTGAATCTTTCAGTGTGTCCAGCTCTTATGATTGCAAATGGCCCTGTTTTCAAATGGAAATAAGACTTGCAAACTGATTATGTGTATTGAATTGGAATCACTCGCTAGATCCTCTTGTTTAAAATGTATTGAAAAAAGGATGATGGCTGCAGACCTCTGTAACCAGCTCCCTCTCTTCTCAGGAAGGTCGATCTATTTTGCAACTTTTTGCCATTTGGGCATGTTTAAGCTGGATAATTACGCTGCCATTGTGTTACCGGCCCAACGCAAAGATGTGGTACACACATTGCCTCCCATTCTGATCCCCAGCCCTTCTTACTAGCATCACCCCCTAAACACCAGACACACCACACCCTTATCCACCCTGCCCCAACACTTCCACCCAAAGACCAGAACGACTCAGCTGTCATAAACACCAGCAGAACCTCACACACTTTCACCAGGCACAGTTGTTCCTCTCCCCTTTCCTCCCCTTTTTTCTGGGCTTTTCTCCTTGCCTCTCTTATCTTACCAATGAACAGAACTGGGTACACATAAACCCCAGCTTCCACAGACACCCAACCAACAGATTGTAAGTACTTAGCCATGTGGAGAATTTTCAACAACTAATTTTGGGTTTGCATAGCATTGTAGTTGTTAGACAACAGTTCACACAGGAAGGTTAATGTCAACAGTTAGGGATGCATGATGGTCCTTGCATGCTACCATCTATGTCAAAGGTTTTCTCTGTACCCTCATCCTGTGTTGGATTATGTCTGTGGGTGGGTTGGCTTTTTGTTAGGTATTTCCAAAGTTTCTCCCATTTGATTTCAGCGTGCAGCCAAAGTGACATGCAGATAGATACCTGAGTTTTACTTGCTGTGTGAGTTGTAGGTATGATACATGGCAGCACTTCCAAATGTACTGGCCTCTGCCTCGGAAGTCCTGCCAGGGAGCAGCTATCAACATTTCTGTGAATATTGCAGGTTGGTGAGTAGTAATGAACTAGCTACAACGCTGTCTGCCCTGGTTAGAGGCAAGGATGTATGCTCTGTGCACACCTGTGGTGCAAGAATTGCAATTCTTTCTGAGGCACACTCACAAGGGGAGGAAGAAGCCATCACAGCCCAGCACTCCCTCCCCTTAGTCTCCACCCAGAAAACAGTGCCTTGCAGATCTCAAGGCACCGTTGAGTGGCCAGAAGGAGAAAGAGGTTTAATCCTCTAGGCTTCAGAGTCTCCTCTGAAAAAGCCTGTAACTGCTGGTCTGTTTAGAAACCTAGAGTTCTAGGGGTGCCTGCGGGGGCCCTAACTTGCAGGTTTCACTCTATACACAAATATAGCCAGATTCCTTAAACCACTGACCTGGTCTAGGTTAGAACAGAGCCAGCAGCAAGCTCAAAGGAACCAGCCCTTAGTCCTCTTCGTGTCATTACGGTAATTCCCAGGTTTACATCTGCGCGCGCGCGCACACACACTCAGCTGCGTGTGTGCGCGCGCGCGCGCGCCGGAGATCAGGTAAATCGTTAGCACGTAGACCAAATAAACCCTTGTTTTCCCAGAGCTTTGGACACATTAACGCAGCAGCAGCATTGGGAGAGAGAATGCTAGGTAAGGTGTAGGCTGGGCCGTTTCGGGTGATTTTCCACAGAAGGTGCCAGGACATAGCGACTGGGAAAGGGTTTCCAAAGACACTTGTCGGGGCCTGATATCTTTGATTTTGTAGAAATGACATCAACAATCACCAAAACCTCTAAAAATGCAATATTAAACACTCCACCAAAAGCCTGGTGTTACCGACAATTTCATCTAGCAATCAAAGACAGGATTCCTGGAGATGTACACAATGTACAAAACAGGGGGAGGGAGGAGGGAAAGTTTGTCTTTTTCTTGTTAGACTACACTCAGACCTGCCCTCTTATTTTCACCACCCTGTGAATGCCAGAGTAGAGGGAATGTTTGATATAAGTGAGAAGCAGAAACATTTCCATTTGTTTCTGTTAGCTGGCAAGGGTGTTCATACTAAGGATTTCTATTAGTGGATAATGTAGGTGCCACACATGACAACAATTTTTGTTATACATTGTTTCAAGAAGTCTCATCTACAGCAGTGTGTCTCAGGCAACAAGTTCGTTTTCTTTAAGAACAAATTTTAATGTTTTCCTGAAACATAATTAGTTCTCCAGAGTTTCACATGAAAATAAATTAACATCCCAATTTAAAGTGGGAAAAAACTAAAGAAGGGTTTTGTTACTTGATTTTTTTTAAGGGAAACTCAGTTTCATATGACATCTTACTTGAGGTAATGAATGCATTCAACTTTCTTGCCCCTAACAGGTTCTATAAGATCCCCTACTAGAGAATCATATATTAATTTTAAAATTTTTGAACATCTTAAAATAGGTACGATGGGTACATGTGTATATACTTCTATAACACACACACAGGTGTCTGTATGCAACCACTTACACCTACAGGGTGGGCAGAATCAAATGTGAATATTGTGTTGGAGAAGAGACCTCTTTAACAAAGCCTATTACTGCCTGCGATTTTTTATTTTTGTTTCCATTTCAAGCAGAACACTAATAACAATCAATTTATATTGCAGTGTCCTGCAAATAACTAAAAAAAAAAAAAGAAATAAAACAGGAAAATCAATTTAAATCTCACCATTTCCAAAATTTTGTTACAACTCAACTAATAACAAAGACAAAACATGTTTAGGAGACCAAATGGAAAACATTATCAACTGAGAAGCCTGGGGCTGTGCCTAGATGCCCTCCAAGAAGGGCATTAGGTCACTAGCAGAGAGAAATGCAGCCAGCCACTTCAGCTGTGGCTTCAGATAAAGCTGTGTTGTCAAGTTGCTAAGCCTGCTCCTCTTCCGTCTCTTTGAAAGTCATCAAGGAAAGTTAGAAGTACAACTACATGGAGGGAAGGTGGCATTCAGACTCTGGACCTCCCTTCAACAAAAATGTTCTTTTCTCTACTCCCATCCACACCCTATTCCTTCAGCCACTTGGATGGACAAGCTCGCCACAGAGGGTGATTGGGGATAGGACACTTTTCACTGAAGCTACTGGCTGAAGAGGCACCAGAAAACTTCCTGTGCTCCAAGTTGAGGTAGGAGCCCAAGTTGGGCCCCACAGAGGGTGGCCTGAGGCTGGAAGAACACAACTGCCCAACCAAAAGCATACCAGTCAGGGAGCAGGGAGGGCCAGAGGAAGGTGGTGTCCAGCATCTCCTAACAGAGAACTGGCTGATCAAGGAAAATATTCAGCCTCATCCCTCCCAATACTCAAGCCTGTCACTTTCCATCCATTTTAAAAGACAGCAGCATTTGAAACAAACAAGCCAGCAAACCATGCCTAAGAGCCATATCATCTCAGATTCACTTTTTCCCAACAGGCTTTCTAGTTCTCCACAAATAATATCCTTGATGGCTCTACTCTGCTCCCCCAACCCTTAATAATTGGGGGGAGGGGAGAGAGATGTCTAGAGAGACTAGAGACAGTAGATCAGAATTCTAGGCAGCTTCTCACAACTCTCTTGTTTACAGAAAATGAATGTCTGCCTGGCTTGCTTTTAGTTCAGGAAAGGGGTCAGTCTTTATCAGCACGGTTCATACAGATCCTGGATTTCTCCCGCCACCCTCCCCCGACTTAAACTGACCCGCTTTTAAGATAAAGACATAATAGAGAAAGCATTGACCTTACCTGGTCCCTAATGAGTTGGAAGTCAGAAAACCCCCGATCTCCTTTCCTCTTAACTCGGGTCTCCTGAGAGGAGACTCACGCTACCTTTTGTACACTCGCGCCTGGAGAAAGACCCTCACCGATGCCCAAAGGCCGGCAAGCGCTCTCGAAGAGTGTGCGGCCTCTAAAGTATCAGAATTCTTCCCTGAGGTCTCAAAAGCGGAGACCTCGATGCCAGATCTAGGACTAGACCTGCCCCCAGGAGGATTTAAAATCCCTTGGAAAGCTCCCGAGCCAGTCTTGCCTTTGAAAGGCCAAGCCCTAAGCAGTGGGAAGAGCGGCCTCCTGCGAGGCCCTTGGACTGGAGGGCGCCGGGCTCCCCCGCCTCTAGGAGTAAGTGCCCTGAGCGTTCCTAGCAGAGTCAGCTCCTTCCTGGCTCTGCTTTCACTCTCCGGACCTGAGATTCTTCCTACCGGGCCAGCCCCTGTCCCAGAGCCGCTGCTCGGGCGGCTGAGGCATTCCCAACCCCCACCCACCTCCTGGGCTTCAGGGCTCCAGCTGTAACCGCTGGTGTTCCTGTTGCGGGGCGGCGGCAGCCCGGGCTTCCTTCTCCCCTGCTCAGAGCATCTCTGCCCCGCTCTTCTCGCCTCCCCTGAGCCCGGTTCTGTCCCTGGCCGGGCCAGCTGAGAGGGATGCTTTCCAGCCTCCCCGACCCACAACTCTGGGTTCCCAGGCTGGGGCGGGGGTGGGGAGCCGCTTTGGGATGCTAAACATCAAACAAGCCAAGCCTGGGGTTTCAGGCCCCGAAGCCACTAGAGCCGCTCTCCAAGGCTCTCGAGAAAGTCCTCGTGTTTACATGGCAGAGTGGGGGTGGGGGAGCGGAGGAAGAGGGGATGTTGTCTGCAAAATCTCCCCGCAGCCTTTGGGGCCTAGGGATGGATGGGGTGCTTAGGCGGGGGCGCTCAGCTTCTCCGGAATCTGGGGCGAACTGCGCTACCCCCACACGTGGGGAAGCTTCCGGCTCTTCCAGGCACTTCAGTGCCAGGGACATCCCCAGAAGGCTGATTTCTCCACAGAGGAGACCAGAACCTCCCAGGGCCAGAGATGCTGGAGACTTAGGGAAGGTTCATTACTGGAGAGGAGAACTATCCACTTCAGAGAGGATGACCAGGATGTGGGGGTGGAAGTTGTCTCCAGTCTTCGGTCTTTCGCTGCACCCAGAGAGCACCCACTTCCCTACAAGGAAGCTTCAGATTACCTTCCAGCACCTCCACCTGCAGCTACAGCAATCTCTTCTCCAGGGGCGGGAGCTGGTGAACCCCGTGTGATGGATGGAGAAACGTGGCCAAAGCCCTGTTTTTCTCTGTCCCATGTGAATTCCCCTTTCACCAGGACCAGTAAACAGACATCAAAATTAAGTCTGCTCCAGACAGCGGGGAGAAGAATGTATTTGATGGAAACTCCATCTAGTTCCAGGATGGTAAGGCCAGAGTACAACAGCCCACAAAATTGTGACTTTCAGGGGCGCCCCTGCTAGATGGCTTGGGGGGGACAGCCCCCGTGGCCATTGTCAGGCGCCACCCACCCCTCCCCTCCCAGGCTTGTGCTGAGCACGGGGGCAGGTGGAGGCGAAACTCCCACCCTACCGATTTCGGACCTTAGAGCCAACAACTCGCCCCTGCCAAGCCCGGCCTGAGGTGGGTGACTTGACCGCCTACACGCAGTGTCCCAGGACCACTGCTGCCCATTCCTACGCAAGCGTTCAAACTTCCTGGGTTTTCCCTTGTTTTCCAAAATGTGAGGCCTGCTGAGAATTCCCCCTACTAGTACGCTCTCTAGATCCAACAACCACCCTGTCAAAGTCTCCGAGTCTCTTCTGGATATCGAAAATAATATCTCAGCAGCCAGACCCCAAGGAGGAAGCCCACCCTGGCTCCCAGTCAGAGCGCTATGGGAGAAGAGCCCCAGGAAGTCAACAGAGAGGACTCCTGGTGCCACCAAGCTCCCGCGGCCATTTTCCTTGGGGGAGGAGGGTGAGGTCCAGGAAGAGAGAGACGGAGACGGAATGGGCTGAAAAGAAGAGGAATAAAAGCTGGAGAGACAAGAAAGGAAAAAAGAAAGTTGAAATTCTAGATGGTATCTGAGTACATGCCAAATATGAATCAATCCCCCACAATCAAACATTTTC
The DNA here is from genome assembly GCF_048773025.1 of Camelus bactrianus. Classification (NCBI taxonomy): domain Eukaryota; kingdom Metazoa; phylum Chordata; class Mammalia; order Artiodactyla; family Camelidae; genus Camelus; species Camelus bactrianus. The sequence goes on along the minus strand of NC_133544.1, from coordinate 53,079,026 downwards.
AGACCTAGAGAAAACTGAAAACTGCTGGGAGGGGTATCTGGCCACAGCATATTCGGCCACTTTTCCTCTAGGTTTATCAGAGATGACATGGAAGGGGCAATAGCCCATCCAGGGACTATGATTTCTCAACCAGTCCTTCCTTGTCCTCTCCCTAGAGCAACTAACAGCTACATTTGGGCACCAAAGAGACCAAAAAATTGGAGATAGGAAGAGAGGTCAAAGATTTTTTTTTTCTGAGGCTGGAGCGGAGGGGCGCGGGGAGAGTCGACGACCGGAGAAAGATTCCTTTCTACAAAGATTTAGGAGCCCAGAGATGGAATCCATGGAACAAAGAGCAGAAAGTCCGGGCTCCCAAAGTCCTGCCAGGGGTGTCACCAGGCCAGCAGTCGAGTCCGACCCCTCCCGAGGCCAGAGAAGCGGTGAGAAGCCGGGTATCCGCGGCCAGCCCCGCACGGGGATAACTGTTCTAAAGCAGAAACGAAACCCAGTAACGACTTCCCCACTTTCGAAAACAGCCTCCCACTGGAATTCTAGTTATTCTAGTTCCGAGGAGACTCCGCGGAGGATTAGAAATAAAGAATTAATGTTGAAATCAACAGGGGTGATCGGTCTAGTAAAAATAATCTTTCATTCAGTATTACTTAAAACGGATATCCTGGCCGACTGTTTTAAAGCATTTGGCTGACTCAGCTGTATAAGACCACAGTAGATACTTCTGAGGTTTTTAAAAATAGAAGCTTTGAAAGCTAGTCCTTTGGTCTCCTTCTCGTCCTTTCTCCCTTTTCCTCCCAGTGGAAGTAGTTTAGCTTTTCTACTCTCTATTGCCGAGTCCCAGGACTGCTTATGGTTTGGTTCTACTTAATTCAAATGCTCCCTCTTCCCGTGGGGCAAGGACTCTGGGTCCAGCCTCCTTAGCTGGTTCAGAATCCTTTGAGTCCTCAGACAATTCGAATCCTATCAGGCCAATGTTGAGCCACTCCCCCACCACCAAAAAATGCCATTTAAAGCCAAATCAAAACCAAACAAAAGGTGGGTTTTTAATCAGAAAAAGAATCTTTTTAATTTGTATAATTTATTAGAAGCTTCTTAGGAACTATATTTAAGCCAGATATCTACATAAGTTACAACAGAAAAAGACTGACGCTGCAAATACCAAACTGCCAAATAATATACACAGATATGTCAATGCCCATAAAAAATATGATGGGCTGGGAACGGGGACTGGTTTTTTGTTTTTGTTTTTGATTTTTTACAACAAAATGTACAGATTACTAAAAACTAGGCATTTAGTCCAACTTTTGACAGCGTTTTACAGCTACAAGTTCACATCAAACATAAAACAACTTTAACAAGAGCCGGTCCCAGCTGAGCCTGGGTGGCCAGAGGGAGCTGGGAGGGGGCATTTCCTTTGTGTCTGTGGCCAGTGGGTTCTGTTGAAGAGTCTTTTCCTCTCCCCAGCCCCGTCTCCCCTTCAAAGAAATCCTGGTATTTACAAGCGAGTCCACTTTGCTGGCACGGTGTACCCAGAGTGAAGTTTTCAATCTTTAGAGTCCAGAGCCATGTCATCGTAGAGCCCTCTCCGAACTGTCCCTGCCCGAGCATAGGAACCCCTCTGAATCACCCAAAAGACATCCCAAAAGCGATTCTTGCTATGTCCTTCTCTGTTTAAAGATTCCTTAAAGAATTAGATTAGCTGGTTCTTTTTATTTTCTTTAAAAAAAAATCCTGCAAATTTTAGGGGGGAAAAAGGAAAGGAAAGAAAGACGTCCAGCAGTTTGGTCTTTGTGTTTTTTCCCTTGGTCTAAATGGGACATGTTCTTAAGAAAAGTCGAAGCGCATGGAGTAGCGGGGCGGTGGGTGTTGTGTGGCGGGCAGGAGGGGAAGCGATGAGGCAGAGCGCTGGGCTAGGCCCGGCCCGGCGTCCTCTCACCAGGTCCGACCATATAGCAAGGTGGAGCAGGACATGGTGCCGTAGTCCGAGCCTGAGGAGTTCAGGTGGGACAGGCTGGAGACCTGGCCCTGCAGCGCCGCGGGGCTGGCGGCGTGGTGCGCCAGGTCCGGAGACTGGCCTGCGCTGCCTGGCTGGTGGCTCGGGTGCGCACCCAAGCCGGGGCCACCGCTGCCCACTGAGATAGCTGCCGCCGCCGCTTGAGCGGCCTGCGCTTGCTGCTGCGCCTGCTGTTGCGCGTGGCCTTGCAGGCTGGCGGCGCCCGGCGCAGGAGCGCCCGCCTGGCAGGGTTTGCCGTCTTTCACTAGGACAGGCACAGCCACGCGGCGCGGCGACTGCTGCTGCGCTTGCTGCTGCTGCTGGCACCCCGCGCCCCCGCCGCCGCCGCCGCTGTCCTGCTGCAGCTGCTGCTGTGCCGCCTTGTCCTTGGCTTGGCGCTTCATCTTGTAGCGGTGGTTCTGGAACCAGATCTTGACCTGCGTGGGTGTCAGGTGGATCATGCTGGCCAGGTGCTCGCGCTCGGGCGCGGACAGGTACTTCTGTTGCTTGAAGCGTCGCTCCAGCTCGTACACCTGTGCCTGGGAGAAGAGCACCCGGCGCTTCCGGCGCGGTGCGCTTGGCAGCGGGGCCATGTTCTTGCTCACGTCCCCCAACGAGCCCAGGCCGCCCATGCCGCTCATATTCATGCCGCTCGCCGGGCCCATGAAGCGGGAGACTGTAAGCGACAAACGCACAGGGTCGGCAGGGGCCGGGCCGGGCCAGACCACCTCTGCCTCCCGCGCCCTTGGCCGGCCCGGCCCGCCCCGACGACGCCCTGCTCAGCTAGGCCGCCTTCACTCAGAGAGGCACAGTTGCCACGGGGGATCGCTAGTGCCTGCCCCAGGCCGAGCCGTCGAGGGGTTTACTGAAGAACTCCCGGCCTCAACCCCGGCTACTTCCCTCAGTCTTAGCGCTCCACCCAAAAAGCAGAGTGGAGAAAGGCCATTTCTGTTCTTTTCGTTCCCTGTTCCCAGGCGGCGAACTGGGCCCAGGCTAGGAGCTGGGGTCCGACGGTAGACTCCAACTTTAGGAGCTTAGGAGAGGGAGGTGTTCACTTTCCAAACCTAGAGCCCCCAGACTCTGCCTCTTGGCCGCTTTCTCCTGCCAGGCCCAGTGAGGGCACTTTGTTCGGCCCATTTAGAACCTCCTCTGGAGCCGCGCGCCCTCCCACCTGCCCATATTGGAGAGTGGGCCAGGCCAGGGGCCTGAGAGCATCCCAGCAGGGCAAACTCCTGCCCGGCCGCGTCTCTCTGCGCCCTGCTTGTCCTGGCTCCCTTAGTGGGGGGATGCCTCCCTCGGCACTCCGCGGTCTCTCACGCGTAGCTGAGCGGCCATTCGGCCGCAACTGGCAGACACTGAATACCAGCTCCTGCCCTCAGGACCCCAGAGCTATCAGGTGCCTCTTTTTGACTTCTCAGCCTAGCAAGGGAAGACTCCTCAGCTCCCGCGCCCGACTCCCTGGCGCCGCTGCCCGGCCGCCCACCCTGATGCCCAGCGTGTAGCCGGCAGGCGCCGCGCCTTCCCCGCAGCTCTCCTCGCGCCTCCCGCTCTCAGCCCGTGGCCCCACAGTGGGGCGGCCTCACTTACTGGCGGGGAAGCGCGGGTCTGGGTTGGCGCCGTACCATCCGGGACCCGAGGTGCTGTTCCGCATGGTGTCCTGGTACGGTGGCAGCTCGCTCATGTTGCCCAGGTTGCCGTTGCAGTAGCCCCCCACGGCGGAGTGCGAGAGCTGGGGCACCCCCGCCGCCGTCATGTGGTAGGCGGCGGTGACTGCGCCGTGGTGCCCCACGGCGTGCTGCTGCATGGCCGCGGCTGGCGGTGCCGCCTGGCCCTGCCTGTAAGCCGCCAGCGGAGCCCCGAGGCCGCCGCCCTCCATGCCCACTTTCTTGTAGCTTTCCTCCAGGGGACTCAAGATGTCAGACACTGAGAACGGAGTCGTGTGCTTTGGACTCATCGACATGATTCGGCGGCGGCTGGAGGAGGAAGGAAGAGGAGGAAAAAAAAGGGAGAGGGGGAAGGCGAAGCCTCGCTGCTTTTTTTTTTCTCTCTTTGCCAAATATTCTGGTGTTACCTTAACGCCGATCTTGTTGGATGTACACGTAACCGAGTGGACCGAGTCCGCCTTAATTGGCTTGAGTGGAGGCTCGGGGGCTGCCTCGCGTTTGTTTTAGCCCGGCGCCAGGTTTTAGGCAGCCACCAGAGGCGGGGCGTAAGCGCTAAAGCAACAAGACAATAGAAGCCTACATCTTACCCGAGATAATTAGCTTACATGCTGATGACAAGGTAAACACCTTTAAGTTTCACTTGTCAGGATTTTTAGGTCTCAAAGAGAGAGAGAGAAAGAGAGAGAGAGAGAGAGGCAGAAACGCGACCGAAAGCATTTCTTTCCCCCTCCCCCGGACCCCCCACCCCCATTTTTGTGGGGTGCGGGCGGCGAGCAGGGGGAGGCGAGGGAGGGAAAGGAGGAGGGAACCGAGAGAGGGGAGGGCAAGAGGTGGGATGGGGGAGTAGCCGAGGAGTAGGAATGGTAGGGAGGAAGGAAGGTGAATGCTGCTTTGCAACCAACTTGCAGAGTTAAAAAGTGAACCACTTTCCAGTTCGGTTGGGGTTCCCGGGCGGGTACCGGGAGTGGGCCGATGGACAGGGTGGGGGTTTCACCTGAGCCTGCTGGGGCTGCTCCTCCCTCCCGCTGCGGCCTCCCAGCCCCGCGCCTTCCCACTGCCTCCGGACCACATCTGGCTTCGTGGCGCCGATCCCCAGTCGCCACCAAAGAAGCTCGCGAGTCTGGGGACGAACCCTGGGGCCGCACTGTTGGTCTGCGTGTCTGTCAGTCTGTCTGCCTCTTCTGCCGCCGTCAAAAGGACACCTCTGCTCCCCGCCCCCTTTCCCCCTACCCGAGAGAGAATCCCGGCGGGCGGAGGGGGCGCTGAGCAAGGGATCGGCGCCGAGAGGCTGTCCCAGATCCCCGCACCCCCCTCCCCCAGCTCAGGGTTTTCTCAGAGGACCAGGGCCCCCTGCTTCACGCCCCCCACCCCCAATCCACATGAGGCTACCCTTCCCCACCCCCACCTCCAGCTAAGACAAGGACACCAGTGGTCGCCCGAGCTGGAAGGCTGGGGGGATTAACGCAAAGGGCCATCGCTTAAATTGCTCCACCTCGAACAAACCTGGAGTCCCCGACCCTTGCCCATCGCCCGGATACGCGGGGTTCTGGGGTCGGTGCTGACTTTCCGAGGACATCACAGCCCTGGCACCCGATCCCAGGGTTACGCTGTTTTCCCCTCTGATGCTTCAGGGAGGGCGCGGGCAGGGAGCGTCGTGGGTGCCCACCCGCCTGTTGCCGGGTGGAACTGAGCCTGAACCCCGGCGGGACGAGCTGGCCGGGAGGGGGCGAATCCCTAGGCGTGAGCAGCCCAGCCGGCGGGAGGCTGGGCTGAGGCTCACCTCCACCCGGAGCCCAGCCATGCGAAAGTGCACTTGCTTCCCCGGGAATAACCAAATATCTTTGTTTAAAGTGGCGGCGTAAATGGCCAGTCGCTTTGTGGCCACGCTGGATATTAGTAGATGAGGATCATTCTGCTTCAATTGGGCGCCTCTCATCCGGCGAGCAAGAATCTGCTTAGGAGGAAGTGGGTTTCCTGTCTGCGCGTTCCCAGGCTTCAAGTGTGAGCCCCGCGCCTTGAGGGTCCTTGGGCGCCTGGAGAGGAGGAGCTGTGGGCTGCGCTCCCCAGCCCGGCCGGAGGCACTCGCCGCGCAGCTCAAGCCAGGTCAGAATCTCCAGCAGAGCGGAGTCCGGAGCCGAGCCCTGAGCGATGCAGATTCTGAGACCCATTCCGACTTTTCCCCTTGGCTCTTTAATGTTTTGTTGTTGTTTTGTTTTCTCTTTGGCTGTTTTAGCCTTCTCTCCCCGCAAGGGGCTGGAAAGGCGGAGCGCTCCCTGGTCGGGCAGGGGCCTCCAAGACACTGCGGGGGCCAGTGAAGGAGGCTTCTCGAATTTGGTTTTTGTTTTCACATTTTTCTTTCCCCTCCTTGTAGAGAAGGAGCTCCTGATGATGAACAGGCACTTTTGAACGATTTAATTCAGCAGGTTAGATGCCTTTTTCGTTAATAGCAATTGTAGTTGGGAAACTTTTGTTTATTGGCTTTTTATTTCAAGATTTCAATCCTCTCCTTGAGGAGTGCCCTGCACTCCCTCAATACAAAGCCAATTTACACACTTACATTCACTTTCCTCACCACCTACGTCCCTTAGGAGGGGAGAGAAAGCTCAGAGAACCACCCCCCTGCCTCCTGCCCCGGCCCACGTTTCTGGGCCCCCTTGGCGGCTTTGGGGCAGGCAAACCTGCGTCTGAGCGCGGAGACTCGCTAGTCGGTTGTGCTTCGAAAGATGGGCGCCAAGTCGGCTCAATTGCCCTTCCTTCCAAGGGACTTCTGTTGGGGGCGCTATGAGGAAGGACTCAGAACCCCATCAACCGTGCCTTGATCAATGCAATGTCTAAGTCCAGGGAGTGAAGAAGGCAGAGGACGAACGCTGAGCTCAAGTGAACAAAGGATAAAACTAAGGAGAGGGGACAAAACTGAATACAGAATCTTGTTTGCAGGAGGGCCCCAAGCCCCAGGCTTGCGGCTCAACTGGGGTCTTAATGCCAAGGCGGGATGGGTCTCCCAGTTACCCCTCTTCTTTCTCTCTCTCTTCCTCTCCATTATTTTGTGTAAGCAAGAAACACTAAGTGTAAAATGTACGCCTCTCCCGGTCTCAATGCCATTTTTAAATGGAGGTAATTCTTCACAAGGTTTTTGTGAAATTGAAATAAGATCTGGCACATATAAGTGCTTTGAAAGCTTTGGAAATGTTTAAAGTTCGATGCCAGCGCTCCAGATTTCTGTACTGCTATTAGCATCCTCCCCACCCCCACCCCAGTTAAAGCTCTAAATCTGAGTGAAGAGAAGAGCTCGGTGAATCTTCCAGTCCTTGAGCTGTGACTCCTCGGCCTTCGTCCCTCGTTGGCCTTCAGCTCCGCAGCAGGCCCGGGCGCACGTGGCTGGCAGCTCCCCGCCCCCTCCCCAGGAATGCGGATACGACTTGACGGGACCCAGAGCCATGTAGCAGGCGTTTGGTAGGGACACTGATCAGGAATGGGAGCTCGAGGGTGGGGGGTGGCGGGTTAGGGCTCCTTCTCCAACCTTCTCCCCATCCCTGCAACCGAGATAGTGTGGAAACCTCCCCCCAGCAAGGGCGCACACCAGGACCAGCTCTCATCTGGACCTTGTCTGGGCCATTGCAGCACCTTGAGGCACCTGCCCCCGCGGCTCTCCCGCTCCTGCCCCTTCACACACGCACTGCTCCACACCTTTCCCCAGATGCGCTGCATTGCCAAGAATGAGCCTGAAGATCAAGGCGTCCTGTGGGAAAAGTCAGATACCCATATCTCTGAGCTGGTCGAAGCAAGGCCTTGAGAATCCCTGTCCTGGCCCCAACACCTTTTCCTGACCAAGGAGTGTCCTTTCTTCCCACCTCTGCCCCCGCCCCAGTCCCCCATTCATCTTAAATAGCACGTATTCTGGTTAAACCCATAGTTTCTCCATGACTGCAGGGGATACTGGAGAACTCTGAATCTACCCTGTAGGGTCTGCATATCTCTCCTTATCCTTCAGCTAACTCGCTCCCGGGCGTGGTGGTACGGTGGGCCAGGCGCAGAGAAGCGCCCATCTTTGGCCTCTCCAGGAGCTTTCCCGGGCGCCGCCGCCCACGCCCGCCTCAATCTCCGCTGTACACTGCTTTGCTGGCTGCGGCTCAGAATCTAGGAGTCAGGGAGGGGCAGGCCCCGACCCTGCTGGGGACACGCAGAATTGCTATCAGCCTTTGCTTACCATCCGCATGTCCAAAGGGAAACGTCCTTCTCTTCCTCCTGGGATACTTCTTTGATATACAGAAGGTTGATTCAGGGTCTGTAGTTCCGACCAGGTGGAGGATGAGAGAGGAATGCCTGTCCTCTCCTCTCCCCCATCTTTCTAATTCCCTTCAGGGTCCTTCACACTTCTAGGGCAGGAAACGACCACGTTTCCTGGTGGTGTTATTTTGCTCTGAGGTTTATTGCAATTCTAATTCATTCAATAGCTATTCACTGAATGTGGCATCTGTGCCAGGCTCTGTGCTAGGCTTGAAAATTCAGCCTTAAACAAGCTAGATGAGGCCCCTTCATGGCCAAAGTAAAAGAGGGGGTTGTTTTCTGGCCCCTTCTCCTCAAGGGCGAGTCCTTGCTTTATTTATCCTTGAATCCTCCAGTGCCTCAAGAAATATTGACATTAAGGAAACAAAGCCTCTTAGCACCTGTTACCTGAGCTGCAAAAATGGCCATTACCTGTCTGGCATACCCTCCAGGTTGTGCTAGGGATGTACGTGAGTTTGTAAATCATAAAAATTGCTAGCAAACGGAAGAGGTTATTACTTCTGGTTCTGTATCCTGGGTTTATAGAAACTGTGGATCCAGGCATCTACCGCTCTGCATGAAGCTCTTGGGCCCCTCTGCTGCCCCCACGCCCAAGGCTGCGGCGGGCGTGTCTTCCTCAGCCAGGCACAGACTTCAGAGCCTGGCTGAGCTGGGCTCCCGGGGGCGTCAAAGCAACTCCGCCCAGGGAGCGGGAAGCAGGAATGCAGCCGGGCGCTGGGGGTCGCTGTTTTCCAACCCCGAGATGCAAGGAACCGAGAGAGGATCCGGGGCCCTCTCTGTAGGGCGTATACCTCTCCCTGAAGGATCTCACAGGACCCACCTGCGCCCTTTTCCGAGGCACCAGAATCGAGAACCTCTCGAGAATCTACGCAAAGCCCGGGGACGTGCAGTCGGACGGCTTTCCGGAGGAGGATTTCGCAGACGAGGTGAAAAGATTCGGAGATCCCTCTAACTGCTCATCTCTCCTTGACCGTCTAGGGTCTTACAGGGTAGCCTTCCTTTTGGGGACGGTCTTCTCAAGCCGTGGCCTCTGGGTAGGTCCTGAGAGCAGGAAGGAGGAGGGAGGCAACACTAGGACATGCCAGCGCGGCTCCTGTACAGCCCTCTCCCTGCGCTCCACTCCACACTCTGAGGTTAGAATAGGAGGTGAGGTCGTGCATGTGAAGACCAGCGTCCATCTGAAGAAGAGGAAAGTCCCACCCTCAGGCCTTTAGTGTCGAGGAAACCTCTCCTCTGTCAGGTCATGCCCTCTAGAGGCTGACACCAGTGGTCTCGAATCCTCCAATTTTCATGTCATACAGTTCAGCCTAAATTCAACTTGTCCCAAGTTATAGTCAGGGTTCCTTTCCTCTCCACTAACTCCAGGGGCGCCCCCTGGCGGGAAAGAGTTTGGGGTAGGCGTGAATTTGGGGACTGGGTTACAAAGCTGAGAGGAGGGGTAACAGCGCTAGCAGCACCCTTTGAAATGGGGAAAACAGAGATGCGGTGGGTGGGAAGTCAGGGACGCAGGCCTGCAGCTGCTCGGAGACTCCGCAAGGCCGATGCGCGAATCGGCTTTCTCTTCCCAGTTCTTCGTTACTGTTTAATTAAGAGCCTCTAAGAGGGCGACAGAGTGAATAGTGGTGATTCCACCATACTCTGGATAGACTGGAAGCCCCCCTGCTAAGGAGTGGGGACACTCGCGAAGGCGCTCTGAGGCGCGTGCTGCTCGAAGGAAAGTTTTGCAGCCGCTGGTGAGACCGAAATGATAGATTCGGGAAGGATGCTCATGGCGGCGCCTCGGTTCGCCCCAGGACCCGTATGCAGCCACATTCAGCTTTGGATGGCCGGAACCCGAAGCTGTTTTCTACCTTCTATCGCCTATCAAATTGCAGCTCAAGCTGTGTGCGCCCATGGGCTTTCAGTGTTCGCGTTTCCTGCGGAATCACCAGCAGCGCTGGGGTTTTTAACTCCGCTCCTTTCTCCTCTCCAACCTCCCACCATTCCCCTGCCGCCAACGCCGGGCCCAGGAAGTTTCAGGTAGCCGCAGGACCAACTGCAGGCGCCCTCCGGGAGATGTTCGCGGCTCTGGGTTTTCCGGGACCTGACCAAAATTGGCTTCCCCATTGCGGTCCGGGACTCGGTCTGTCTCTGACGGTAGCCGACCGAGGCAATCCGCAGCGCCCTCTTCCGGCCACCTGGAGAACTGCGTCCTCAGGGCGGTCGTGGGGAAGCTTTATTGCTAGTTTAGCTCCGCAAGATTGGTGGTGGTCACGGACTGGAAGTGGTTCACCCGCCAGGAATTTGTCCACCTAACTGTTCACCATATCATAGGTCTGGTTGCCAAAGCTACTGAAAAATAGGTTATAATCGACTCGGGATCATCCAGCCTCTTGCACCTGCTATTTGAAAGGGCCCCGGAAGCTGCTGTAAAGCACTCCTCTAATAATGCTTTGCCTTGGAATCTCGTTATGAAAATTTCCTCTCCATGTCTGATAGCAACTGGACACGGTACTTGGTGGCCAGTGAAGTAACTTGTACTTTCTGCATGTCCAAAGCCTGCAGAAAGCAGTGGCCCTGTTTGTCGATACAAGGGGGCTCTACTTGCAGCAGTAGGTGCTTAGGCCCTAAAAAATATTGACGCAAGAGTACTTTTGAGACTAGCTACAGTAGGGCGTACGCCCTCCAGTCCTCCCTTCTCTAGCATCAACTCACCTAGCCAAGCTTTCTCCCCAACTATTCTCCCCTCCTTGGACTCTCGTCAAGACTGGATCCTCTCCATCCCTCCCCATATACCTAAATTACTCTGCTCTTGTTCTTTTCCACTTAGCCAGAATATCATTACTCGCACTCCTATAACTCAGTCCTACCCTTTAAAAGAAGGCTCGATTGTCTGATCCAACAACTGAATGCTGACACACAGTAGGAGCTCAATACGTTTGTAGAATAAATGGACGAATATTTATTGCTCTTCTTTTACACTAACAAGACAATTTACCCTCACTGAATGATTTCCTGTTTCATGTGTTTGTATTCTCTTTTCAGCTAGACTATAGGGTCCTTGATTTTAAAGGTCATGCCAAACACTTAACATGTCCCCAGAAATGTGTCCAGTGTGCTGTGACATTTGATACCATAAATCCACTCATTTCAAAATTCTCTCATTGGCTTCAGAGTCACCATCCAGTCATGATTCTCCTCCTCTGTCTCTGACCATTTCTTCTCCATTGTTGGACCTTCCTCCCTCCGCTGTATACCCATCCCCCTAGTTTCAACTACCACCTATTGCTGATGGTTCCCAAATAGATACCTCCAGTCAGTCTCTATCCAGAACTTTAGACCTATTTCCAATTGTTTACATTCTCATGTGAATGTCCACCAAACATAACATGTCCCATTCTGAACTTATAACACTGTCCCAACTTGCTTCACATTCTGTGTTCCTGATCTAGATGAACGGCACGAACATATTCCCCTCCCTCCTCACCCCACTACTCCCAAATGTTTGTGTTAGTCTTCTTGGGCTGCCATAACAAATACCATAGACTGAGTGGCTTACACAACAGAAATTAATTTCCTCACAGTTCTATAAGCTGGAAAGTCTAAGATCAAGGTCCTGCAGGGTTCAGCTTTAGGTGAAGACTCTGGCTTGCACATAGTGCCTTCTGACTGTGTCCTCACGTGATGGAGAAAGGTCTCTATCTCTTCCTCATTTTGTAAGGCCACAGTCTATTGGAATAGGGACCCACCTGTATGACCTCATTTAACATATTTAATGTTAATTACCTCCTAAATATCCTATCTCCAGATATAGTCACACTAAAGGTTAGGGCTTCAATATATGAATTTAGGAAAACAAAATTCAGTCTAAAGCAGCTTCCAAGCCTGATATCTGAATATCAGTCTATTCTTCCTTATCCAACTGGTCATAAAGTCAAGCCAATTCCACATCTCAGATGTCTCCCAGATCCAGCCCCACTTCTTCATAACCAATTCTTCTCTCCTTTCACTGCCTTCATCAAGGCTGTTCATCATCTTTTGCTTAATCAGTTAGCTCTTGTTTCTACCACTATGCTGTCTCCAGTCTAATCCACGATCCTGTCCACAGGACAGAGACAAACCTATGTCTTCAAACTAATTTCCCCCTGCCTTCTTACCTACATTTTCACACTCTACTCTCCAGCTACCCAAAACTTCTCACAATTTTATTCATTTTATATAGCTTTATGGAGGTATAACTGACACAATAAACTGTACATGTGTAAAATTAGATATTTTGATGCATATATACACCCATGAAACCATGATGACAATCAAGATAATAAACATGTATAACACCCCAAAAGTTTCTCATGACCCTTAGAGAAAACCCTCTCTCCTATCCCTCCCTATAATCATCCTGATCACTAGGCAATCACTGTAGTGGCTTTCAGTTACTATAGATTAGTTATCATTTTCTAAGATTATGCATAAATGGAATCAAACAGTATGCACTCTATTTTATCTGGCTTTTTGCACCTACCGTGATTATTCTGAGATTCAGCAATGTTGTTACAAACATCCATAGGTTGGTTTATTATTACATTATTGTTGCTGAGTACTATTCAACCGTATAGATGTATCAAAGGTGCTTTATCCATTCACCTGTGGATGGACATTTGCGTTATTTCCAATTGGAGGCTATTACAAATAAAAATGCTATAAACATTTATATCAAGTCTTCATGTAAATATATGCTTCCATTTGTCTTGGGTAAATACCTAAGAGTGGAATAGCTGGGTGATACGTTACATGTGTGACTAAAAGCTTTCAGTCTTTTGTCATTAAGCATGATGGTAGCCATAGGCTTTCTGTAGACACCACTTAGCAGTTTGAGGGAGTTCCTTTCTATTCCAGTTTGCTGAGACTTTATGCCAGGAGTGGATGTTGGATTTTGTCCAGTGCTTTTACTGCATCTCTTGAGATAGGACCATTTGATTTTTCATTTTGGGTCTGTTAACTTGTTGAATTACATTAATTGATTTTTGAATGTTAAGCCAATCTTGCCTTTCTGAGATAAATTCTACTCTGTCATCATTTGTTATCCATTTTATATACCGTTGTATTTAACTTGCTAAAGGCTACTTAAGCACTTTTGTATCTATGTTCATGATCATGTTAATCTGTAATTTTCTTTTTTGTAATGACTTTATCTGTTTTTGGTATCAGAGCCTAGCTACATGGAATGAGTCAAGAATACTGATACCTCTTCGATTTTCTAGAAGAGTTTGTGAAGAATTTGTATGTCTTCCCCAAGTGCTTGAATGTCCGGTAGACTTCACCAGTGAGTTTCCTTTGTGGAAAGATTATATATGTATATTTATATTCAGATTATCTATTGCTTCCTAAGTGAGCTTTGGTAGTTTGTGTCTTTCAATAAATTTTATCCAAGTTGTTGACATAAAATATTCATATAAACTATTCGTTATTACCCTTTTAATACCTGTAGGGTCTATAGTTATGTCATAACCATTTATTGTTGATATCAGTAACATTTTCTCTGTCTCTCTTTTTTGATAAGTCTAGCTAGAGGTTTATCAATTTAACTGAACTTTGCAAATGAAACTTTTGGTTTCATTGATTTTCTGTTTTCCATTTCAACAGTTTTTATTCTCATCTTTATTATTTCTTTTATTCTGCTAACTGCTTGATTTGGTCTTCTTTTTCTAGTTTCTTAATATAGAGGCAGAGGTCATTGATTTGACCTGTGCTTAGTTTCCTGTGGTTGCTGTAAAAAATTACCACAAACCTGGAGGCTTATAAGGACATAAATTTATTCTCTCAGATCTGGAGGCCAGAAGTCTGAAATTAAGGTGTCAGCAGGGTTGCCCTCTTTCCAGGGGCTCTAGGGGAAATTCTGTTCCTTGCCTCTTCCAGTTTCTGGTGGCTGTTGGCATTCCTTGGCTTGCAACTACATTACTCCAACCTCTGTTTCCATTTCACATAGTCTTCCCCTCTGTGTGTGTTTCTCTTTGCTTCCGTCTTGTAAAAATGCTTGTGATGGCATCTAGCCTGCCTGGATAATCCAGGATGATCTTCTCATCTCAAGATCCTTAATTATATGTGCAAAGACTCTTTTTCCAAATAAGGTTAACATTCACAAGTTCTCGGCACTAGGATGTGGACATACCGTTCCGAAACCCGCAATGCAGCCCACTAAAGAGAGCTTCTTTCCCAAATAGGCATTTGGTGCTACAAATTTCTCTTATAAATACTGCTTTAGCTGTATCCTATACATTTTGTTTTTTCACTTTCATTTTAAAATCAGTTGAAATAGTTTCTAATTTCTGTTTTGAATTCTTCTTTGACTCATGTTATATAGATTTATGCTAATTTCAAATATTTGGGGGTTTCCCAGAGATCTTGCTGTTACTAATTTCTCTTGTGGTCTGTTATGATTCTGTTGTACTCTTGACTCCACTGTGATCATAGTACTGTACTTAGACTTTGATGACTCAAATCCTTTTTTACTGAGACTTGTTTAATGGCCCAGAATATGGTCTATCTTGGTAAATCTATGAGTACATTAGAAAAGAATGTTCACTCTGCTAATGCTGAGTGGAATGTTCTATAAATGTCAACTAGGTCAACTTTTTTCATAGCGTTATTCAAGTCTTCTGTGCTCTTATTGTTATTTGGTCTACTTGTCCTATCAACTATTAAGAGAGAGGTATTGAAATCTCCAACTATAATTGTGGGTTTCTCTATCTCTCCTTACAGATCTATCAGCTTTTGCTTCATGTACTTTAAAGCTCTGTTATTAGGTTCATAAACATTTTGGATTGTTATGTCCTTTTGAATTCAACACTTTACCCTTATGAAGTGATCCTTTTTATCTCTGGTAATAGTCCATGTTCTGATCTCTTCTTTTTCTGATATAATTATGGCTTTATTTTGATTAGTATTAGCATCATATATCTATTTTTCTTCTTTAAATGTGATTTCTTGTAAGTACCATAGAGTTGAGTCTTGCTTTTAGTCTATCTCAGCAATTTTGGCCTTTAATAGGGATATTTAGAGCATTTAAAATAATTATTGGTATTGCTAGGGCTAAGCTGACCATCTTACTGTTTGTATTCTATCTGAGACTGCTCCTTTGTTTCCCTTTCCCTCTTTTTTGTTTTTGGTCTTCTTTTGGATTAACTGAGTTTTCTCTATGATTCCATTATATTTCCTTCTTTTGGCTTATAAGCTGTAATTTTTATTGTGTTATTTCAGTAGTTGCTTTAAGATTTAATTTAACTTGTCACAGTTTACCTTCAAATGATATACTATTTCATGTATATATAAGAAACTTACAAATGCATACTTTCAACTCTTCACTTTCTAGCCTTTGTGCTATTGTTTCAAACATTTTATTTCTAAATGTATTATAACCTCCAAAGTAAATATTTATTACCTTTGTCTTACACAGTCAGTTAGCTTTTAATGAGATTTTAAATACTAAGGAAAAAAATTCTTCGATTTCACACATAATTACTATTTCTGTGCTCTGCAGTAGATCCATATTTCCACCTGGCATTATTTTCCTTCTGCCTGAAGAATTTATTTTAAACGTTTTTTTTTTTTTTTTTTTTTTTTTTGTCTGATGGTGATAAATTCTCTCAGCTTTTGCATATCTGAAAATGTCCTTATTTTAATCTCCGTTTCCCAAAGATATTTTCATTGGGTATAGGATTTTAGGTGCAGAGCATTTTTTTTCTTGCAATATTTTAAAGATGCTGCTCCACTATCTTCTGACTTACATTGTTTCCAGAGACAGAACAAAAGTGAAATGCATTGAGAGGGCTTCACCTCTTCCCCAATAATCTCTAAAAACTCCCTCCAGCCTCTGAAATAGAAAGTTTATTTTTATTACCTTGTATAAGTAGTTTCTTAGCCCAATCTCCTGTCTGCCCAAAGGGCATACAAGAGTGTCACCTCTCACTGTATCCTATGTGGGAATTATGGAACTGCCACTAACTGCTTCCAGAACAGCAGGCGGTATATTTCTATGTGAAGATATCAGAGTTAGACATTCTATAATCATTATTTAAGCCCTTTCCAGGATGTAATTGTCATCATCATGGTTATTCTTCTCTTGCCTAAGTCTCTTATAAATTATCCATTAAGTTGCATTCTTTTGAGGAAGTGAGCAGGAAACTACAATATAACTTTTCAAAAGTCACCTTGTGTTTAAGTTGAAGTTGTTCATTGAAACCTTGCCCCCTTTAAAAATAAAGTATTAGGAGAATTCTAAACCAATCACTAGAAATGAATTTGCCTGGGTCTTTTGAGAACAAAGCTTAGGGAAATACTCTTAGATAAAGGGAAAGTCCTGGACCCTCCCTTCTGACATGTCCCAGGAAATGTTCCAGGTATTTTAGCATTCATTATTACCAGAGAGGGGTTCCCAGTTTTTATAAAAGAGCAAACCAAGGTCCAGGAAGGTTAAGTGATTTGCTAATGATTACATAGCTAATAAGTAGTAGAGCTAAGTTTTCATTGTCAGCATGTCATATTCCAAAACACAAAAGAAGTCACACCCCAGACAAATAGGGAATTTTAAGAATTTAACCTATCCCCCATTCACATCTTCTAATTTTGTAGTTATTTTGACAGCAGGATAGTTTGTCTACTGCTTAGAGAATTTCTTTGTATTTACCCCCTTTATATAGCTCAGTAGTTCTCAAACATCAATGTGCATAAAAATTACTGTACAAATTATGTACACAAATTTTTGTCACCATCTTATAGGATTTTCTAGGGTAATTTTGATATTACTGGATCTTTACATGAGACATTATTACATCAAAACTTAACAACCATACTATGGGACCACATTGTATTCTTTCCACTCTATTACAGTGTTCGCTGACTTTTAACACACAGGTTCCAGTCCCTTTGGGAAAATGTAGTAACAAGGAACACACTGTGGGGTAGGATATAGTTATCATGTTTGCAGGACTTTACTCTCACTGTTAAAAGGAGTGCGACTAATGTACATAGTTCAAAAAATTTTTTTGCAGTGAAGAAGATAACTTTTTAAAAGAGAAAGTTAAGCACAGAAGTTCATCTAAGGCAGCAGCTCTCAAACTTTAGAGTGCATAAGAATCACCTAAAAGCTTGTTTAAGTGTATATTCTTGAATGCAAGTTCTGATTCTGCTAATGGAAAGTAGCTTGTATCAGACTAAGTCTTTCTCAGATAACAATAAACTGGACAATGCACACATATATACAGTAATTTGAATGTATTGGAAAGTGATCAAAAGCAGAGAGAAACTGAAGGAGGTTCTAGTCTTTAATGGAACCATTCACTGAGTGAGAATCAAGTTTACCAGGCTCTTCCACTGAGGGCATTACTCAGATCACACACAGAGCAGGTAGAAAAGATGAAGAAAAGCCCAGTTGTTTCAGCTTGGGGAATCAGAGGATAAAGTTAGAGACTGCAAAAATATGTGGAAGATTATGGTAGGAAAATCCCAGAACAGAAGAAGTCTGTGGAGGATGCGCAGAGAGGGGAGACCCAAAATTTGCATTTATATGCCACTCAAATCACAGGCTAACTCTTGAAATGCATATACACAGGACAGACTCCAAGGAGCTTAGGAGAAAACAGTACCTGGAAGAATGTGAAAGCTGAGTAAGAGAGTTTAGAGTTTGATTCTCACCAAGTTAAATGGATTCAGTGAACACCTCTGGCTTTCTATCAAAAGATAGCTTGCCTTGGGAGAAACGGTAATGTCACAGTACTAAAAGATTGGCCTCCAATATAAGGGGAAATAAATATGCCTAGCAATGTGAAAAGCCAATGATCTAGAAGTTCAAGGGGAATTAGCTAGCAACTTAACTTCTTGGTAGAACAAAAATCAATACTCTTCAAAGACAAATAGTAGAAGATAAAGGAATCCAGAATCCAAAGACTTTAAAATGTATTATTCATAATGGCCAGATTATGATAAAAAATTGCTAGGCATGTGAAGACATAGGAGATAATTCCCGAGGTCAAAAGAGAAATCAGTTAATAGAAACAGACTCTAAATGACCAAGATATTGGAATTAACAAAAAGGTACATTAAAAGAGGTAAATATATAATAATATGTATATTCAAAGACAAATTAAATTATTATAATAACCAAACAAATAGGGGAATCTTATCAGGGAAATGAAAGCTATTTTACAAATCAAATAGAAATTCTGAAACTAAAGAGCTACAATATATGAATGGGAAAAACAATCACTGGATAAGTTGAAAAGAAGATTGGAGACAGAAGAAGAAAGGAACAAAGAATTGAACACAGAGCAATAGAAATTATCCAATCTAAAAAGTGGAGAGAAAAAAGATTTTTTCAAAAAGCAGAGCCTCGGTTACCTGTGAGACAGTATCAAGTGATCAAAAAACATAAAACAGAGATTCATTTTACGTTCTACCAGATCATTAAACAAGCAGGGGTGACTTTTCCATTTTAAAATTATTTCAGTCATTCCATGAAGATTTTTATTGAAACTGGTATGACCATCAAAATTTTTACCCTTGAATAAAGATATCTCTTACTATTGTATCGGTTATAGCATTCAAGAGGTCCGAACACTCTACCAACAGTGTGGCCAACACCTGACCAGCATAATCAGTCCATTCATTTATGGATGCCTTCCTTAGGCTTCAACAACAAAACTTAACATGCTCCAGGCCAAAGTGTCTCAACAGTTTCTTCTACCTGTCTCACTAGCTAAGCAAACATGGGTCACGATTGCTTTGGCATGGCTTCTCTTACAGCAGATTATTTATCAGAAACTTTGTTAAATAGCTATACATTCCTCTTTTTTCCAGAGGGTTGGGGACAGTGTCGTAAAAGGAAGTCATATCATCTTTTTTTTTTTCCAGTTTCCTTTAGTTGAATCTCATGTTTTTGAAACTAATGAAATGTTTCTTTAACCAGTTTGTCTAGATCTACTTTTTGTCTGGAAAGTCCGGCTGAAGAATTCTTTCCAGTACAATGAGTAAAGACATTAATAACTCCACCATGATCTCTCTGTTTTTCAGTTGGTTGCAATTTTCAAACATGTCTTCAAGAAGGAGAAAGAAATTCCTTCCCTACATGATCATACCTGACAGATTGGTTGCCATGGTAAATACTTCTTAGGTGCAGTGATGCCACTGAGCATTTTCTGCAGGATCAGCAATGCTTGGTCAGGGAACCCAGTAGAAGTTCCATTTAAAGACTCACCAATTTGATGCCTGTTTAGTCAACATCTTCCATGCTGTTGAGGCTGCACTATATCCAACAGAAGTTGCTTAACTTCATTAGGCATTGGGTTGGAGCCTGCTTAAACTGCTGAACTTTATCATCCTGATGCATGAAGCAGCAGCAAATACCTCTCATATATTTTATAGACAAGCTCGTGGATCCTTCCCTTGTCACTACATATGACTACATGCAAGGGTTAAAGGCCCAAGCCTTAGAAGCATAGTGTAGGCTATACTGGATTTTGGTATTCTGGTCATCATCACATGTTTTAGTGGGAACCAGATCCATGGTTGGACCTTGAAACAGCAGCAATGTTAACTTGACAATTCTGTAGTAATGATTCAATTTATCCCACAGGGTTTAATTATCAGATCTTAAAAGATTAATGGTTTTAAGAGGTTCATAACCTGAAAGGGACCTTATGAAACTGGATGAAGAGGACAGGACTACATCAGGTAAACTTGCAACTGCAAATTATTGATTCTAATTATAAGCATCACAAGCTGAACTTGACACTTGGCCTGGACTCCCTCTGCTTCAGGGCCTTCCAGCTCACTGTGTCCATGAGCCCTACAACCTTACCATGTGCTTAAGCTGCTGCCTTGCCACTTGGCTTTGATTTATAGTTTCTATTTGTTCATTCATTACAAGCATATTCATTTCTTAGAAGCATATGTCCTTGAGCATAGTTATAACAGTTCCTTTAAAATCCTTGTCTGCTAATGTCAACATTTGGGTTATTCTACAGTTGGTATCCATTGATTATCTTTTGTATATGAGTCTCATTTTCTTTTTCTTCATAGTAATGTTGGATTTCATCCATTGTGAACAATTCATTGTAGAGGCTCTGTGGGTTTCTAACTGAGTTTCATTTTCCACTATGGCCTCTCTTTAAGAAAAAAGCGATAAAAGTCTGAAACTCCTCCAGTGATGTTCCCTTCACCCAAATGTTGACTCCCTTTTAGATTCTCCCTGCTTTTGTTACTCTCTGGGGCTTTCAGGTAGCTTTTTCTATATTTTCTCTAGAATTCATAGTTATCTGTGAAAGACTTGGTTAAACAGGAGCTACTTTGCCGTTATAAGAAGCAGAAACTCATCTTTTTACTTTGGTCTACTTATGACTTTACATAAATCTTTCTTGTAGACAGTATATAATTGGATCTTGCTTTTTTATCCAGCTGATGATTTCTGCCTTTGAACTGGGATGTTTAGATCATATATATTCAAAGTAATTTATAATATGGTTGGTTTAATTTTACTATACTGCTATTAGTCTAATATTTTTTCTCTCTATTCTTACTTCTTTTTTCCCCTCTTTTCATCCTTCTTTTGGTAGTATTTTTTATTAGTCCTTTTTAAAATCACCATTGGTTTATCCACTCTTAATTCTTTTAAAAATGATTTCCCTAGAGTTTATATTTTATAAACAATATAAGTTATAATGCATCTTTAAATTACCAGTTTACCTTCAAATATTATAACACTTAGTATGTAATGTAAAGATCTTACAACAGTATAATTCAACTTTTTCTTTACAGTATTTCTGCTATTGTCATACATTTTATTTCTATATATTATAAAGAGCTTATTATTTAAAAATATATTTAAAAAACCAGGGAAGTTGTCTTTTATATATACTCAATTACCATTTCTGGCACTCTCTATTCTTTCATGTAGATCCTATTTTCCATTTGGTATTATTTTCCTTCAGTGTAAAGAACTTCCTTTAACATTTTTTTGTAGTGCAAGTCTGCTGGTGATGGAGTCTGTCACTTTTTATTGCTCTGAAAATGTTTTATTTTGCCTTCTTTTTTGAAGAATTTTTTTGGATATGGAATTATTTAAACCACTTTATTGAGTTATAATTGACATTACAAAAAGCTGTACATATTTAACATATACAATCTAATAAGATGATTTCTTTTCTTTCAGCATTCCATTGTCTTCTGCCTTGCATTATTTTTAATGAGAAGTCTCCTACTTAAGCATATTTGATAGTCTTTTTTCCCCTTTGTTTAAAAAAAAATGACCACAATTCCATCACAGCTAATAAGACTAATAGTTCCTTGATACATCTAATACCCAGACCATATTCAGATTTCCTAAATTGTCTCAATAATTATTTCTTGAAGTACTTGGCTTGTCTAATTAGAATCCAAACCAGATCCACACAGTATCTTTAAGTGATATGAATTGGACTGAGAGGAAAGGAAATCAAATTAGTAGAAAATAGTTGAGAAGCTTGCTAAAATTACAAAGAAAAGGATATAGAAATGAAAATAACAAGCAAGAAGCTAGTGATAATGGAAGACACAGCAGAGTGAGCCTAGATATGGATGGTGTACTTAGAACAGAAGCAGTAATCAAAGATAAACAAATGAGATATCTCATGCTCGTAGATTGGAAGAAAATTGTTAAAATGGCCATATTACCCAAAGCTATCTACAGATTTAATGCAATCTCTATCAAATTACCCATGACATTTTTCACAGAACTAGAACAAATAATTCTAAAATTTACATGGAACCACAAAAGACCCAAAATCGTAAGCAATCCTGAGGAAAAAGAACAAAGCTGGAGGCAAAACCCTTCAAGACTTCAGGCAATACTACAGAGCTACAGTAATCAAAAGAGCATATCAGTACAAAAACGAATATATAGATCAATGGAGCAGAATAGAGTGCCCAGAACTAAACACACACCTATGAGCAATTAATCTTCAACAAAGGAGGCAAGAATATACAATGGAGAAAAGAGAGACTCTTCAGCAAGTGGTGTTGGGAAAGCTGGATAGCTGCATGTACATCAATGAATTTAGAACACTCTCTCACATCATACACAAAAATAAAACTCAAAATGGCTTAAAGACTTAAATATAAGAAATGACCCATAAAACTCCTAGAAGAGAACTTAGGCAAAATATTCTCTTAATTAAATCATAGCAATGTTTTCTTAGGTCAGCCTCTCAAAGCTACAGAAATAAAAGCAAAAGTAAACAAATAGGACTTAATTAAACTTACAAGCTTTTGCACTGCAATGGAAACCATAAACAAAACAAAAAGACAACCTATAGACTGAGAGAAAATATTTTCAAATGATACAACCAACAATGGCTACATTTCAAAAATAAACAAACAGCTCATGCAACTCAATATCAAAAAAGCAAACAACCCAATCAAAAAATGGGCAGAAGATCTAAATAGATATTTCTCCAAAGAAGATTTACAGATGGCCAATAGGCCCATGAAAAAATGCTCAATATCACTAATTATTAGAGAAATGCAAATCAAAACTACATTGAGGTACCATCTCACATCAGTTAGAATGGCCATTATCAAAAAGTCTACAAATAATAAATTCTGGAGAGGGTGTGCAGAAAAGGGAACCCTTCCACACTGTTTGTGGGAATGTAAATTGGTGCAGTCACTATGGAAAACAGTATGGAGGTAACTTAAAAAACTAAAAATAGACTTACCATATGATCTAGCAATCCTACTTCTGGGCATATATCTGGAGAAAACACTAACTTGACACATGCACCCCAGTGTACATAGCAGTGTACATAGCAGCACTGTTTACAATAGCCAAGACATGGAAGAAACCTAAATGTCCATCGACAGATGACTGGATAAAGAAGTTATGGTATACATATACAATAGAATACTACTCAGCCATCAAAAAGAATGCAGCAACATGGATGGACCTAGAGATTAACATACTGAGTCAGAAAAAGAAAAATATCATATGATATCATTTTTATGTGGAATCTAAAATACGATACAAATGAGCTTATTTACAAAACAGAAGCAGACTCACAGACATAGAAAACAAAGTTATGATTACCAAATGGGAAAGGATGGTAGGGGCAGGATAAATTAGGAGTTTGGGATTAGCAGATACAAACTACTATGTATAAAGTAGATAAATAACAAGGGCCTACTGTATGGCACAGGGAACTATGTTCAATATCATATAATAAACTAAAATGGAAAAGAATATGAAAAAGTATATATACATATATATATTTATGTATATATACACACACATGCACATATGTAACTGAATCACTTTTCTGTACACCAGAAAATAACACAACATTGTAAATCAACTATATTTCAATTAAAAAAATTTTTAAAGAGAAGAATGTCAGGATTTCCTTTGAAAAATATATATATTCAAGTAAAAAAAGATAGAATAATGAAAAATAATTTTAATAAGCTAAATAAAGAACTGTGTTTGCCAAAGGAAAGGGTGAGCTGAAAACTAATGAAAATATACCAATACTCGAGCCAAGGATTCTTAACTTGACATTCTCCATGAATGTGTTTTAGGTTGTTAATGAAAAATTTAAATTAGAGCAAAAATACGTGTGATCGCATTTGATCTACCACATCTTGACATTAAAATTTTTATTGAGATATATCAAGGTCAGGGGTTCTTAATCTTACATCCTTATAAGGATTTAATTAAAGTTATTGATCTTCTCCCCAAGAAACTGTTCATATATTTACTATTTATCAAATGCTACATGATTACAACAGCACCCCACTTCCAGGTACCAATTTTTCTTTTAGTTAAATATCACTGTGTAATGAAATGCTCAAAACTTAGCGGATTAAAAAAGCAAGAACTAATTATTTCCTATGATTTTGTGGGTTGGCTGGGAGGTTCCTTGCTGGTTTCACACGAGCTAAGTCAGTAAGAGTTGGCTGGACTGAAAGGGCACAAACCATCTCACTCTTATGTCAGTTAGTTTGTACTGTTGGCTGAGGTATGTCAGTTTTCCTCTGTGGGGCCTCTAATTCAGGGGCGAGCAAACTCTGAAACATGGGCTAAAACCATTCCACAGCTTGTAAATATCACATTTATTGGAACACAGCCACGCTCATTTGTATACATGTTATCTACAGCTGCTCTCACACTACAATGACAGAACTGAATACTTAAAACAGAGACTAAATGGCCCACAAAGCCAAAAATATTTACTATAAGAATCTTTACAGAAATCATTTTTGGACTCCAGTTTTAGGTCACTGATCTTTAGATCATGGGTTGTCACATGGGAGGAGCCTTATCCATAACTGAACTAGATGCAGATAATAAAATATTGCATATGATGCTATAGTTGTATCAAATTCTTGGAGGTCTTAGGAGGGGATAAGTGTCTTATGCATATGGGAGGAATGTAAATAATTATGTGATTAGAGGGTAAATAGAGCTACAAATTTTTGGAAGCATCTCCCATCAAGAAATGTAGTCTATTTCCCTTCAATCTGGATATGTTTTGTAATGACCAATAGAACATGATGAAAGCGGTGTTCTGTGAGTTCTGGAGCCCACTTCTACTTCATCAGGGGTAAGTGAATATTAGAGATTGGTGGAACCCAAGAGAGTTGTCTGGAAGATTGTAGCGAAAAGCATCTTAGATCTGTACCCAGCAGACAAAATACTCAGTCACAAAGCTTATCATCAATTTGGCTCCTACTTTTCTCCTAGAATAAAAACGGGGATAAAATTTAAGTCTACAGGGAATGAGCTTTAAAGACTCTGGCCTGGGTGTTAATTCACCAGACTGATTATCCAGAGACCTACCTTCTCTATGGTAAGCAAACTCCGAAAGCTTAGCACAATGAATGCCTCAGACAAAACAATGAGAGATTCCTGGTGGTACATTGCCCTCACCCATCTCATTCTACTTCCTTAAGATTTTTATCCTTTGCGTCTGCCCTCCTGGCCCACTCATCTGGCGTCCCCAGACTCCAGAGAATTTTTCCCTCCCCCAGACATACCAGCTAAAACTCTCACCCATGAAGCCAGAAGGAAAGTGGGCTACAGGGGAAGAGGGTGATCAGTAGAGACAGGTCCACTTACCTGGAAGGGCAGTCAGGGCCAATGACAGACTCCAGATCCACTATTTGCCCATATAGCACTTCATGCAAATTAGAAAAAGACACTTCCTCCTTCCTCCGGAATAGATATAGCTTCATATTCTAGGTATAGAAAATTCCTGTGACTCTGCAATGGGAAAGAAAGAGGAAATAAGAAGTCTGAGTCAACTGTCTTGTTCAAATAAGGTGAGAACCAGTTAAGCATAGAGGTGTATGAGTTCACTCTCAGCAGATTACTTAATTACGTTGAGCCTCAGTTTCCTAATGTGTAAAATGGGAATAATAGCATTGTGGTTTGGAAAGCTGTTGTGATGATAAAATGAGATAGTATGTGTAAAACTTCTTATTCTCAGATCTGTCAGTCACCATGGTAAGAATTCAATAATGTTGGTTTTCCTTTTCTTCTTTTCCCAAAGGAAAAGCCCTAATGCTGCAGTAGCTGGGGCCCACTGTCTTTAGGAATGCAGAAGATCCTTAAAGAGGGAAGAGATACCACTGAGATGACTTCCAAACCAACTCCTCCAGGCACTCTAAACACACTACATGGCTATTTTTCAGGGACATTCCTGTGGGAACCATGACTCAACAAAATGTACCCAACTGGTTTGCTGGTGCCTGAAATATCTGTAACAAGAGATAGTTCTGGTTTATGAACAGCAGGGTGAAGGTAGAAAGACGTAGAGATAGAAATACTCTGTATTGGAAACAATGTCAGACTAGTCTAATGACCTTGGGCAAGTCACTTAATATTTCCTTTTTACATAGAGTAAAACCCACCCTTTTTGGCACACAGTTCTGTAAGTTTTGACAAAGTAAGTACAGTCTTGTAACCACCACCAGAACCAAGATGCAGTACAGTTTCATCACCTCAAAAATTCCCTTGTGCTGCTCTTTGGCAGTCAACCCTTATCACCCCTAGCTCCGGGCAACCAAGGATGGGTTTCCTGTCCCTATAACTTTACCTTTTCCAGAATTGCATACAAATGGAATCATGTAATATATAGCCTTTTGAGTGTGGCTTCATTTACTCAGCATAGTGTGTTTGAGATTCATCAATTTTGTTGCATGTATCAGTAGTTCCTTTCTATTATGGAGGAATATTCCATTGTATGGATGTACTATAGTTTATTCATTCACCAGTTGAAGAACACAGAGGGTGTTTCCAATTTGGGGGAATCTTGTTTTTGTTTTTCTGATTAGGAATACAGCTACTAGAAGCATGCAAATATAGGGTTTTTTGTGTATGAATATAAGTGTTTGCTTCTCTTAGGTAAATCCCTAGGGATGGGACTGCATGCTGGGTCATATGATAGGTTTATGTGTAACTTTGTAGGAAATTGCCAAGGTATTTTCCAAAGTGCCTGTACCATCTTGGATTCCCACCATCTGTAACCTTGCCAGCAACTCCTCAACCTCAGTTTTTAATTTCTACAATGGGAAGAATAAGTAAAAGAATATAGTGACAATAAAAGTTAAGAGTAGTGGTAAAATGCTTTGAAAATTATAAAAGCACTATATAAATATGTATAGATGTATGGTGATATTTTTAAGGTAAGTAATTGGATGAAACAGATTTAAGAAATACTTAAATTCACATAAAATATAATTCAGCCAAACAAGTCCACAATTTTTCTCAGGGGTTTGGTTTCCTATATTTATAGCTATATATATGTATGTTGATGAATCAATTCCTACATAATTATTTTTAATTTTAATAATTATAATTTTAAAAAGTTAAAAGTAGTCAACAGAACATAAAAATCATCCATAATTCCATCACTCAAATTCAATTATTGATAGCATTTGGGAGTAAATTTTTTAGTCTTTTATTCTTATAAATATTCTTACTTGATAGTAACTATAATTTATAAAAAATTTTGTATCTTTATCTTTTCCATTTACATTAAATCATAAGCATTTCACAATGTTATTCCATGATCTTAAAAACAATGACTGTATAATATCCTATAAGGTAAATGAACCTCTGTTTATTTAACCATTCCTTTCTGGATATTATTTTACCATTCCCCTCAATTTTTTACTATTATAAAAAATGTTGTAATAATTACATCCATGCTTACAGATTTGGGGGGTTTTTTGTTTTTTATGACTTTTTCCTCAGGA
Organism: Camelus bactrianus; assembly: GCF_048773025.1. Taxonomy (NCBI): domain Eukaryota; kingdom Metazoa; phylum Chordata; class Mammalia; order Artiodactyla; family Camelidae; genus Camelus; species Camelus bactrianus. The sequence continues at coordinate 53,051,828 of NC_133544.1, read as the reverse complement.
TAGGTTCCTAGAAGTGGGATTACTGGGCTTAAAGGATTTTAATATTTTTGTGGCTTCTAATGCATATTTATAGATTGCTTTCCAAAACACTGTATCAATTTATGTTTGCTTCTAAATAAAGCAAATTATATCATATCTTGACTTTTATAATATAACAATTTAAATAGTACTTTGTTATTTTAATTTGTGTTTAATTATCAGTGAGGCTGGATATTGTGGTAGGCAGCATATAAGATGGTCCCCAGTAATCTCTGCCTTCTAATACTCATTCCTTTGTGTAATTGCCTCCTCGTGAGTATTGGCTGGACTTACTGACTCACTTCTAACAAAGAGAATGTGGCAGATATGATGTGGTAGATACCTACCACAGGACAGGCTTCCTTCAGTTGGGGACAATTAGAATCAGCCCTTTCATAAGAAAAATATACAAATTAAATATCTACTAAATTTTCTTAGATAAATCTGTGCATTTTTTAAAAAGTCTGACTGCAGAAGCTGCCTACCTTTAGTGGATTGTTCCCTTGACAAGTTGGAGAATTATTTGCTTGTGTTTTAAGTTAAAATTTAGAATAGACTGAATATTTCATAATTCAGATTATTGGGGGCCTGGTTTTGGCCAGGGAAGCCTGACTACACTGTATTCAGCAGACCACAAAGTTTGGTTCAGGTTCAAGGATGGGCAAGAATAGTAACTAAGACTTGGTTCAAGGTTGCTTCTACTTTGATTTACTCCTAAAGAAATTGGTAAGTGGTACAAAGTTTATACACGTGATAGAGATGCAAGAAGACAGATATGGCTTCCCATTGTCTCCCTCACACCTCAGGGAGGCACACAAAAGCTCCATGCCTCTTGCCTGCCTACCCAGAGTCAGGTATTCCATCCAGCTGGAGAAGGGAAGACCTTCATACCTCTAGCCCCAGCAGCACACTATGTTCTACCACACAGACTGATAACTCCACCACATCACCCATGCCTAATGTCACATCTAGGTTTAGGCTTTGAAGTTCTATGACGATGCTGCGAAAAATCCCCTTATCAACCCTTGTTCTACTGTCCATTACGTCCACCGGGCAAATCTAGCCCGACGCTATCCCATTCACCTGTCCCAGCCTGTCTCCCTCAACTGACAGTGAGCAGCTTAAAGTGACCACAAATCAAAAGTCTCTTCCTGGGCTCTCTCTCAGGACACTTGTACCTATTTAATGTATATGAGAGTTCTTTTTAATCAAAAAGTATTCAGCAAGCATGAAGTGCTATTGTTATTGCTATACCTCATTATTTTAATTTAGCCTAGTTCTGATACTGATTTGGAGCAATCTCTCCTTTGTACCTCAACTTCTTCTGAAGGACTGGGAAAATCCCACTAGGTTTTAATAAATATTGAGTGTGATTTGTAATCACTTGGATAATAAATTGAAACCAGTCTATGAACATTACTTGTTTTGAATTTCCTGTACATGAGAGTTTATTGCAGTTGTTTCCCATATAATCCAGTCCAATGGCACAGATTTTAATGGCCTCATCACATCCTAGATTCGGCAGAGTTAAGCGTTACTGAGTTTATTTTCATAGCCACAAACACTGCTAGTTTGAGTGAATGACAGTCTTTCCTCAAATCATATCCCTAAGTTCAGAAGCTCATTTCATTCACTGATCTTTTTCTTTTTTGTAACAGTATTTAAATTTAACAAATTGCTGCATGTGATTTATTTTGAATTTAATTACAGAGCCAAACTGCCACATATAATTATGGATGTGAGTAGCAGTCAATTCTTTACCCTGATGGCTTGAGAAAGGCTGAAAAGTGTAGCATAGTCTTTCTACATAATCTCCTATGAGCCTTCACTCCCTGCCATTGAATCAGTGCTGACAAATAAAGTATCAGAATAGCAACTAATAAGAGGTCATGCTTTTGTGCCAAGCCCACCCCTCGCTCCTCATTCATGATGATGCTAATGGGACACTATTTAACACAGCTCAGGAAAATTCATAAAATCAGACAGCTTGGGAAGAACCTTTGATCACACATGAACAAATCGCAGCACTCCAGGGGATAGTTCAAACTAAGTAGTAAGATGACAAATTTCCTTTTGTTATGGGTTAAAGCTCTAAAACGCATTTTTATACTCTGGTGGAATAGACTCAGCAATCTGGAACAGAACCGACAAATATGAAGAAAACAACTACCTCACTGATGATAATACCAGTCTCAATTCTATGCCACACAACCAGTGGGCTCCAAAATGAACAAGTCATTCTCCAGGGTTTTTACTCAATGTTATCTGTTATCTTCTTAACATGACCTATATGGAGATTAGTTTATAGATGCGAGACCTTGGGCAGGATATTTAACTTCTCTGAGTCTCAGTATTTTAGAGATAGGATTGTTGTGTGCATTCACCAAACGTGTGTAAAGCACTTAGCACAGTGCCTGGTGCATAGCGATGGTCATTAATGGCAGTTGCTGTTATAAATTTACATTTAGCTTTCCTCTACTGCTTTTTTTCACTTTGGTTCCTGCAGCCAGACAAATAACATATGCTTAGGGACTGCTTACACAGCCACAATTTTGACATTGGCAGCAACTTTGTCCCAGTGGCTGTGAACTCCGGGGGACTCTGGCTCTGCTGGTCCTAGTACTCCCGCTCAGCAGCTGTCTTAGTTCAGGCTGCTGTAACAGATACACCATAGACTGGATGGCTTAAACAGCAAACATCTGTTTCTTACAGTTCTGGAGGCTGCAGTGTCCAAGATCAAAGTGTTGACAGATCCGGGGTCTAGCAAGGTCTGCTTCCTGGTCTGCAGATGGCCGTCTCCTCATCATATCCTCACATGGCAGAGAGAGAGAGGAAGCAAGCTTTCTTGTGACTCATCTCATAAGGGCACTAATCCCATTCACAAGGGCTCCACCCTCACGACCTAATTACCTCCCCTAAAGGCCCCATCTCTTAACACCACCACGTTAGGGATTAGGCTTCAACAAAGGAACTTTAGGAGGACACAAACATTCAGTCCATAGCAGCAGCCCTACTTTGGGACAGCTCCTTCTCTAATGCTGCCTGGATATTTTTCATGAAACAAATGAACTTTCATAACAGCTTAAATAAACCTTTCATACATATAGGCATATTTAAAATTTATTAGGTAAATTTGCCAATTTAGAGGAACTATGGAATATTTCATAAAATAAATCAAAATTTTATACTTTAGTAATTGTCTCTGCTCAGATTTTTTACATATTTGACACATTTCTTTTAAAGGAAAGTTTGGGACATTCTTGGTTCTAAAGCGACTGGATGAGTTTTGGGTGGTGACTGTAGAAAGAATAAAAATAGAAAGTGACAAAAAGAAAGAGGAAATGTGAAAAGAGAGGAAACTGGAATTAGATATGTATGTTCAACAGAGGCGCACATCCATTTTATACTTTAAGCCACTTAATTGAGATATAATTTACACACCATAAAAATTTCCCATTGTAAATTACAATTCAATAATTTTAGAATATTTACAGAGTTATGAAGCCATCACAACAATGCAATTTCAAACATTTTCATCAGCTTGAAAAGAAACCTCCTGTCTATTAGTACTAACTCCTGATTCTTCATCCTTATCCCTCATCAGTCATTAATCTACTTTTGGTCTCTATAGATTTGTCTATTCTGGACATTTCCCAAGAATTGAATCATATAATATGTAATCTTTTGTGTCTGGCTTCTTTCCCTTAGTATGTTTTTGAGATTTGTCCATGTTAGATCATGTATCAGTTCTTCATTCTTTCACTGATTTTTTTAAAGAACAGTTTATAATTTTATTTTCATTTTCAGGTGAAATGTCTGATTTTAGGTCTCTGCTGAGAAATGTAAAACATGAGACATAGTTATGTATAAAAGAATAACATAAAATCTGCACACTCATACATTTCAATCAAGCCCTAGTGATTATATAAAAAGAAGAAATAGTTTCAAACAGACAGTAGAATTGACCATTAAAGGGTAAATAGGGTTTTTTTAGTACTAACATTAGTTGAGAAAAAATACTCTGGATAAAGGAATTAGAAAAAGTAGAGGACAGAGAATCTTTTATTGAACGATTAAAACAGAGCTTAGGAATTTGCAAATGATATAACTAATAAGAAATTAATTTCCAAAATATACAAACAGCTCATACAGCTCAATAACGACAATATAACCCAATCAAAATGGGTAGAAGTTCTAAATGGGCATTTCTCCAAAGTAGACATCCAGATGGCCAACAGGCACATGAAATGATGCTCAACATCACTAATTATTAGAGAAATGCAAATCAAAACTACCACGAGGTATCATCTCACACCAGTCAGAATGGCTACCATTAAAAAGTCTACGAATAATAAATGCTGGAGAGGGTGAGGAGAAAGGGGAACCATCCTACACTGTTGATGGGAATGTAAATCAGTATAGCCACTATGGAAAACAGAAAGGAGATTCCTTAAAAAACTAAAAATAGACTTACCCTATGATCCAGCAATCCCACTCCTGGGCATATATCTGGAGAAAACTCTAGTTCAAAAAGATACATGCACCCCAGTGTTCATAGCGGCACTATTTACAGTAGCCAAGACATGGAAGAAACCTAAATGTCCATTGACAAATGAAGAGATAAGATTTATAAACACACACACACACACACAATGGACTACTACTCAGCCATCAAAAAGAACAAACTAATGCCATTTGCAGCAACATGGATGGATCTAGAGATTATCATACTAAGTGAAGTAAAACAGAGAAATACAAATACCATATGATATCACTTATATGTAGAACCTTAAAAAATGAAACAAATGAACTTATTTACAAAATAAAAACAGACTCACAGATATAGAAAGCAAACTTACAGCTACCAAAGGGGAAAATAGAGGAGATAAATTAGGATTTGGGGATTAGCAGATATAAATATACAGGATAGATAAACAAGGTCCTACTGTGTAGCACAGGGAACTATATTCAATAGCATGTAATAACCTATACTGAAAAATAATATAATATATATGTATAACTGAATCACTATGCTGTATACCAGAAACTAACACAACACTGTAAATCACCTGTACTTCATTAAAAAGAAAAAAGATGTAGTCACAATCTACCCAAAGAAGAATGATGGGTAAATCTGTCAAGGGAACAACTCCATGTCCTTTAAAAAAAAATAGACTTTACCTTTTACAGCAGTTCTAGATTTACAGCAAAACTGAGGGGAATGTCCAGAAATTTCCCATACATACCCTGCCCCTCCATGTGTATAGCCTTCCCCATTATCAACATCCCTCACACGAGAGGTACACTTGTTACAACTGATAAACCTACATTGACACATCATCATCACCCAGAGTCCACAGTTTATATTAGGATTCACACTCGATGCCTGCACATTCTATAAGTTTGAACAAATTTATACTGATATGTGTCTACCATTATACTATCATACACAGCAGTTTCACTGCCCTAAAAATCATCTGTGCTCTGCCTACTCATCCTTACCTCCTCCCTAACCTCTGCAACCACTGATCTTTTTACTATCTCCATAGTTTTGCCTTTTCCAGAATGTCACAGAGTTGGAATCATACAGTATATAGTCTTTTCAGGATGGCTTCTTTCACTTAGTAATATGCATTTAAGTTTTCTCCATGTCTTTTCATGGCTTGATAGCTCATTTGTGTTTAGCACTAGTAATATTTCATTGTCTGGATGTACTACAGTTTATTTATCTATGGACCTACTGAAGGACATCTTGATTGCTTCCAAGTTTTGCCAATTGTGAATAAAGCTGCTGTAAACATCTACATGCAGGTTTTTGTGTGAACATAAATTTTCAACTCCTTTGGGTAAACACCAGGGAACTTGATTGCTGGGTCAAATCGTAAAATTATGTAGTTTTGTAATGTTTTATATTTAGTAACTTGAGCAGCACTATTTTCCTGCTTTTTGAACAAAGTGTTCAGCATTTTTGCACCAGGCCCTGCAAATCACATAGCTACCCTGCCAGGAACCCACTTAAAGGGCAAGGAACTGGGCTGGCAGCGAGAAGACACATCTTAGTTGGGAGGGCACAAAATAGCCAAATAAAGGCCAAGCTTGGAGGTCATGAATGCCTAAATGGTGGGTGTGGGAAGCAAAACTTGTGGAAAATGAGCTAATGTGAGGACATGAACATACAGGAGAGTTAATATCACCCAGGAACCCAGCATCACAAGGGTGGAGAGTCCTTTCTCCACTCTGAGGGTGTATTTTATTTCATTTTACTTTTTACAATTAAAAGAAAGAAAAAAGTTAACAAAAGTACACAGGGATAAATCATTTCCATTTTACATATAAGGAAACTGAAAGAGTTGTTAAGTATATATTTCACGGTCAAGGTTAGCAAGTGACAAGTTTGGTCTTAATCCAAATATTGATGCCTGCCTCTTAGCACCTTGCATTTTGTTTGCCACTGTTAATCATGGCATGTACCATTATTAGTTCCTGATAATCTTCCACTTGGCAGGTGATTTGTGTGCAATGTCATCTGACTCACACTATTCTTTCAGATGGTTGGTATTATACACATTTTATAAAGGAAGAAACTAGAATCAGAAGGGCTAAGCAATTTACCCAAGATCACACAACATGTAAATCTGTCTGACTCCAAAGTGCAAACTCTTCCTACTCCACCACAGCTGGGCTTCAGCACAGAGCTAGCTTAAAATTTGATGATTCAAAGGGAAAAGGAATCTGTTTTAATGTCTATGATGATGCATATAAATTTTTCAGGTTTTTAAGAATCAAACCTTATCATTTTTTTTACTTACACAAATACCAACTAAACATAAGTTACCAAAAATTTAGATAAAAACAACACAGAAAGAAAATGGAATTTTTAAATTCAAGGTTAAATATTTGGCATAGATTGATCTATCATTCTAGCTAGTTAGCTTCGAGCAATTTGGCAGCTAATGTGCACAAAGTCAGGAAAAATAACAAACAAATTCACCGAACTTGGTTATTTATAAAATAATCACTTGTTTTATATCTTCACTTGTCATCTATCCCTGTCAGTTAAGATGGCAATTTCATGCATATACTTTACTGATTTTTCTCTACAGGGACCCAGACTCAAAATTTCACACAGTGCTGCTTATAATTACAAGTATTAGAAATTCCTCAAGCTGATAGTGATTCTTCACATTAAAAGTCTCATCAGTTACAACAATAACTTCATCTTTTTTCCCTATTACTGCTATAATTTGTCTTAGCTTACAAAAGAGAAGATCTTTTGTAGGATGACCAACTGTCCAGTTGCCCAGGACTGAAGGTTTTCCTGGCATACAGGACTTTCAGTGCTAAAACCAGAACAGGAGGAACATTTAAAACGGTACAAAGTACTGCATAATTGAATACTGGAATTTTTAAAATCTGGGCCTCTAATCTCATTTTCGTCTCCAATTATCCATGTTATTTAGAATAAGGTAATTTAACACTTCTTCTAAAAAGTGAGAATATTAGTGTCTATCTTTTATATATTTTATAAGATAAAAACATATTTTTATAAGATAAAAAATATATTTTTTTAAGGGACAGAGAAGTTTCAGCTAGCAACCTTATACAGAGGATTCTTCTAGCTCTGGCCTCTCTTAATTGATACAATCTATGCATTAAAAAGTAAAACACTGAAATTGGGGATTCCCAGTGATTTACTGAGAATAAAATAACCCTAGACAAATTTTTTAAAACTTTGTGTGTGATAGAGATCTAACTTCGCTTTCTTCTACGTGGGAGATGATTTTTGCTGGGACTAAGTATTAAACTACTCTTTTCTCACTGAATTGAAGTGACACATTTACAATATGAACTTGGAACTATGGTTCAACTATCTAATGAGTTCTTTGCCTAGTCTAGCTATGTGTCATTATCATACTGTTTTCATTCAAGAAAGCAGGAGTCTTAGGATTGAAGCCAAGCAAAGATGGAATGTGGGGAGAGATAATAATGACCAGAGTAAGTGGAAGGAGCCCTCAGTTCTCTAAAGAGTGAACAGACAAGGACTATGGTTCGGTTAATTACAGGTTTTGACGGCTAAAGAAGAAAACAAGTAGTAGGGAAGGCAGTGGGAACAGAAAGGAACCAAAAACATCAGAAAATTCCATTTTAGGGAGCACGATTTAAGGCCAATATCTCTCCTTTTTAGTCTAATATAAGGACACCAGTTTGCCTAAACTTTATGAAGGCAACTATGTGTGCTTGTGTGTCAGCAAGAGGGTGGAAGCAGTGTCTGCATTTTTTTTTTCTAGATAAGTGATCAAACAGCCATTGTCTTGACTTTAGTGCAGACTTCAGTCAAACACTATCATCCCTTAATTGACAATACACCTCGAGACCATCATCCTTCCTGAATAATGCTTCTTGGCCTGCCTAGGACCTAGGATATCCCATTACTCACACCAAGCAACCAAAGTGCAGTGTTTTAAACAGGTTTCACTGTCCTGCCCACGTCCTGTTAATACCCTAATAACAGAGACTTGATATCAACACAGTGAAAATCAATCAGTATAATAATGAACCCCTGACTTCTTCATTATTCCATCCTTTAACACCTAGAGAAGTTTTCAAGTTACTCTAAGTGGTGGTGTTAGCATCAAAATATGTGAACAATCATGAAATATCTGCACTTTAGGAAAAAAAAAAAAACAACACCCACCTTACTAAGTTGTGCTCTGCAGGTAACAGTCCCCTCCACCAGGGGTCTCTAGCTCACTGACATTATCTGAATCTAACTCTTCATGGAATATACTAAATCGGTGCATCCAATACTACAGGCATGAAGCTATCTAAATTTAAATTAAGATTAAATAAAATTTAAAATCCAGTTCCTCATTGCACTAACCACATTTTAAGTGCTCAATATCCACATGTGGCTACTGATTTCCATATTGGACAGTTCAGACATCTAACACTGCAGAAAGTTCTAGTGTACAGTGCTGTAAGAAATCCTGTATGTATAATATATCAATGTAGAAACACAAGTTCAGGATCACACTGTTAAAAGGACAAGGAGACAGCACCTCTCCTGACTGCCCCAGCTAAGCCTTCAGCATGGTATCTGAATCCTCCCTTTATCCAAGTGGTGTCCTGGGTGGATGATGAAAACGTTCTTCATGATCACATTCAACATACTTTCTCTGCACAGCCAGAATATTATATCTCTTTAATAATTCATAGATATTACTTCATTTTTTCTCTTATTAAGAAAATCAGGGCCGATAAGAAAGAGAAGCATACTGTACAGCACAGAGAACTATATTCGATATCTTGTAATAGCCTATAATGGAAAAGAATCTGAAAAGGAATAGATGTATGTGCAACTGAATCACTTTGCTATACACTTGAAACCAACACAGCACTGTAAATCAACTATACTTCAATTAAAAAATTAAATTAAAAAAAGAAAAACGTGTTTTTAAAAAAAAAAAAGAGTCAGAAGATCTTAATTTCATCCCCACCTCTGCTCCTAGCACCTGAGAGACAGAGAGCTGCTGAATCTCTCTGGGCCTGCATATGCTCCTGGATAAAATGAGTGGGGTGACCAGATGTTCTCTAAGACCTAGGACACTAAAGTGTAGCAAGACTACAATGTGTATTCCTTATAAGAAAAACTAACCTCTGGCCCATACATGAGGTTCCAATATGCTTAGAACATGTGAGCAGCTTCTGCCTCATGTCACAGATGAGCTTTAAAGTCACAGAATGGTGTGGCTTCAGAACAGTTTTGGTAAATAGCATCAGCTAAACGTTTAGACCATTTTAGAAAATAATTGCTATTTTTTAGTATGAATACCATTTTCCCTTATTCCTTTTATTTAAAATGAGATTGTGAGCTTAACATAATTGTGACCTCAAGAGATAATGCTAATTCCATTCTTTATTGTGAATGTATCACAACCAGTACATCATGTCAGTGAGAATACAGTATTTCAAAATAATGATGTGGCTTTATTCCAAGGATCTCAATTACAGACAATCTAATGCTGTGGTCATTAAAGAAAAAATCCTTCCTAGGTGGCTCCCTGAGTTATTCCTCTCTATAAGATGTCATTCCTTGAATAGAGACAGTGGATACCACTCTTTTAATATAAATGCATGGGCTTTACTCTTTGTTCTATACACTAACATTTTGAACAAGTGGTTTAAAATTTTTTTTTTTATTTTAAAGAAAAACATGAGCTGCTTTTCAGGTTTAATGTTCCCACCTCTCTCAAATTTGAGATGAAAATATTTTTGTACATGCGGCTTCTCTTGCAGGTAGCATTCATCCTTCAGTGCGTGGGCCAAACCCTCCCCCACTGCATATAGCTCATTGCTTATCATGTCTATAAAGCATAGTGGGTTGACTATGGGGAAAATCAATGACAAAATGGAGTGTAAGGAGAGAAAATTGTGGACAGAAGGAAGCAGTGATTAAAATGGAAATGATGGTCAGGAGCCACCATTGTTTTACCCAGGTGCTTTGTTGGCAGGCAGAAAAAAACTTTTCTATCAAACTCCACCTGAATTCTTTCAACGACAATGATGCAAAGAAAATACACCGTAATTATGAGCAGGAACATTATCCATTAATATGTTAATGAAGCAGGTTTGCTAATGGTGAGAGATCTGAATTTTAATAAAATTTTAAGAGCTTCTTGATTACGTGTTTGTTAGTCGATATGATCATTTAAAATTATCTCTAGGTGGCTTTACATGGAATAAAACCTACATTAGAACTGTTATTCTAAACAGGCCTTAATGAAGCAGGTGAGGATACCATCTGTGACATAAACACTGTCAGCCAGAAATTCACTTCAAAAGAAATGTAAACTAGTTAACAAGAAACATGTTATCATATCTGCCAGTAACAGCTTTCAATGTAGGTAATTTATTTATGCATTTACTTGCTAATTTTTTCAAACATTTGCTTGTGAAAATAATGTTCGATTGAATTAATGGATACTGCTTTTTAATATTGGAAGGGTTATTTTTCATTAAAAAGAAAAACAACTCTAGTGTCCTGTTTTGACAACATCCCGTACATAGGATGAAAACTGTTTTATCCACCAAAACCCAGCCGTCATTTGAGAAAAAAGCGGAGCCACCAAAAATCCGAAGTCAAACCAGAATCAGTATAGAAACCTCACTGATGTATCTTTATGAGTGGGAGAAATTGTATTACCTGTTATACAAGATGATTTTGGCATCAAAGGGACTGGTAATTCCCATCTGCCTCTCCAGAATGTGGACGAAGGTGCTTGGCGTCATTCTTCATTCTGCGCATTAGAAGCATGAGGCTCTGATCAGAGGCTGAGCCTGGATTACAACCCAGAGCTTCCGGAGAGAGAGCAGACGCTGAGGCGGCCGAGTGCTTCCCAGGTGTAGTGCATCAGCGCCACGAGCCGCCGGCCCCGAGTCTCTGAAGCGTGAAGGGTGTGTGCCGCCCTGGGCCTGCTTGTATCGCTGGGGGCCGTGGTCTGGGGGTGAGCAGGGCCCGAGTCTTCCCACTAGGTTGGAAGCAGTGATGAAGGTGTTAGTGAGGGAAAGCGAAAATCAATCCTAGAAACCTAGGAAGGGCGGCTAGGAGCCCAGTCTCAAGAGCTGGAAGCACCCACGTGCTTACCGGGCCAAGAATGAAGGAAAGCAAGGGTGGGGGGATGAGGAAGAGCAGAGACCTCCTAATTCTCCTCCTTGTCACTCTGAGACACTATGGAGAGAGGGTGCAGAGGAGCGGCTGCGACAGGGAATCACTTTCGAAGAAGCAACCCCATCTGAGAAACCAGAGATCTTCCTCCTGAGCAGAGTTCCTTCAGTAAAGGCGGGGATTCCCCAGGTTTCTTCATGTCTCAGTTTGTAATGCTTTTTGTTTGATGGTATCTATGAAACATATTTCTGTGGTAGTCGTTATGAATTGGTAATACTCTCTCAAGTTCTTGATAGGGTTTCTAATGCGATTTTTCGAGGGTCTTTTTTTTTTCCAGGTCGATAAGAAACAATTCAAGAAGGTAACTGGCCATTTAAATGGCTTCTAATTGGGCCCTGGGTGAGTTTCTTTGAGGGCATACTGCCCTCTAGGGGTTGAAGCACTTGGCGTGGAGGAGGATTTCAGAGGTGGAGGAGCCGTGTTTGAGCGAATGAAGTGCTTTCCTAGGTTTTTTTCATAAAAAACGATTCAATCTTTTCATCCAATTGTATTTCGGCTCTAGAAATATTTTATTTCATAGAAATTATCATGTATTCTAAAGGCTAAATAAAGCAGTATCAGGTTCAGTATAATACTCTTTCTCTCCCTCTTTTTATGTTTTTAAGACTCAGTATTTGCCATGATGTAGGGTGGGTGGGACAGAGAGAAAATGTACAGGCATTTTAAAACCATAATCCCCCAATACCTGATTATTCAGTGCAAATGTCTCTTACCCTTTATTGATGGCTACTCTCAGTAGGACCTTCCACATGCAGCCACATTAAACCCAACCTTCAGTTTTACTGAGTTGTTAAAGGACTGAAGTCAAGAAACATCAGAACCTCTGTTTGAACTCGTTTCCTTATTCCAAAATCAGTGCAGTCCCCATCGCCCCCAGAAAAATACAGCTGGCTATTGGTTAACTTTTAAACAACTTGTAATTTGACACTTTTCCTTTTAGGCTTCTCTGATTTTGTACAATAATCATAGCCTTAGTTTTATATGAAAGGATTTACAGATTGATCAATAAATATATGACATACCTTTTATCATTTGGCAACACATTTATCCAAAACCTCAATTTTGCTAACATAGCCTAGAAAGGAAACCAAATATGAAAATTAGTATTGTGGCATAGGCCAAGGACCAGAGAGAAAGCCAGGTCCAAGGACTGAGGGAGTGGGCCAGAATAACTTATAATAACAATAGAAAACAAAACTAGAGACACAGGGTAAATAATAAGAAAAACGGCATAAAATAGTTAAACAGTAGAATTGCGACCTCCGACCGCTGGGGTGCTTCATACCTCACAGGAGGACCACTTAGAGAATTGTGGGCCTTTCCAGGTGGGATATGTGCTCCCTTCCCAGAGGCTGCTCCCAGCTGGCTACTTCTCTCCCTATCCCCTGCCCCCTCACCCCTCCCACACTAAACAACATCAACAACAAAGAGGTCAGGGCAGGCTATAAAACTGTTCTTGCTGCTACAGACGCTGTGCTAGTGGAGAGGGAGTTTGTGGTGTGGAAAGCTACAGCACAGAAAAGGGTAATTCTCAGTTATAAACAGCTGCAGATGGCACTTTACACACAGTGTGCCCTGTACACACACACACACACACACACACACACGAGTAAATAACAGCAACACAGCACCTTAGATTTGAAAAGGACTTTACCAGTTGGTTTTCTAACTCAACTACCTAAAAGGCACAAATCCTTGTATGAGCTTCCCGGCCAGTCCTCTTAACTTTCAGCATGTCCTTCTCTAAATTACATTCTTTTAACTCTGCCTTTATCTTGAAATCCGCTAGTCCTAGCTCTGGCTGGTGCTGGTGGATTTGACAGCAAATATTTACAGCCAGACATATATTCCCTAAGTTCTGGCTCATTATACATAATAATAATAAGGAAGAACCCCACCCCTGCCCCCACACTTGGTGACCACGCCCCACCTCGTCCCCACCGCCTATTCCTAGTACGTTGTACGGAGTGCACACCTACCAGCGCAGTTGCTTTTCTGATGATGGTGTTGATGTTACCAGTGATTTTCACTCGTTTTTCACAACTCCTGAAAATGTCTCCTTGAAGTGGAAAAAACCAATGCTGACAAAGGTCTAAACAAAAGAAATCAAACCGTGTAGGGTCCTCTTCTTTGGCAAGAAGAACTGCTAGAGAAAGGGGGGGGAAATCTGTTATTTAATGATTGAAGTTGCCTTAGAAAACTGTCTGGCATCCTCTCTTCTCTTTTAAAAGATGCAGCTTTTAAACAAACTAGGTATAAATTGATCTTCGTTTGTGTGTGTGTGTGTGTGTGTGTGTGTGTGTGTGAAGAGACAGAGAGAGTGAGTCTCTCTCAATTGCTCACTTTGCCTGCTGTCTAACCTAATGCATCCTGCTACAACTTCAGGCCAGTACCTCTAGTCCAGACCTGAATCAAATGGACTATAGCTACTCAACACCTCCCCACCCTCGTCCTCATCTCTTTTTCCTTTGTAGGCATGAGTAACTTCTTTTCCTATCAAAAGGTTTATTTAGCCTTTGGGGATTTCTTTCTCAAATCTTTTATGAATTTAATCATCTTTGTCTGGAAAACATGGCTTAAGGTACAGGTTCAGAAAAATGGAGATGTAATATTCATCACCTCTCTCTAATGCTGAAATTAAAGAGGAATATCACAAAATTTATAAGGCGTTAAAAATGTTTATTGTTTCTTAACAACACTGGCTTTCTTATGACTCACCTTCTTCTGCCTAGTCATCCCTGTCCTCATTGTAAACCAGCTTAAGACCACAGCACTCACTATTACCGATGGATGGATTAACCTGTTTGGGCATAAAGAACAAAATGACCCAGAGTGAACTTACTGAGAAGAAATTTCCAAAGAAAATGCTGTACTTTCTCTTCCTTCTTTCCCTGGAGACCAGCCTGGTTCTAATTCAGGGTTAGGAATGAAGGTTTATGATGTCCCCAACCCAAGCCCAACCAGTCATCCCAGCAGAAAAAGGGCTAGAAGCCTGAGGCCCTTCTCAAACCACTGGCTCAGCTCAGACCCCTCTGGGAATACTTCGAGCTCCTCCCTGCCCCACCCAGGCCTGGTCCTAGAGCCCTGCTGCTTCATTCATCCATATACATTTTACATGGATTTCCTGAACGATTACCCTGTGCCAAGCACCATACTAGGTGCTGGTTCTACATGGTCCCTGTCCTCATGCCAAGTGAAAGGAGTAACTAGGCAGTTATAGAAGCATGTTAAGAGCTGATGCGGAGGCAGTGAGTGCCACATGACAACTGAGTGGGTCCCAGCTATACTGGGGGATAGGCAGGAAAAACCTCCCTGAGGGGGGGTATGTTTGAATCAAGGTCAGAAGGGTCCTTGGACAATAGAACAACAGGTAGTCAGTATGAAGAATTAGAAAGAAAAGGTTGATGTCTTCAACAAGCTGGAGGAAATTAAGTGTAATTGCCTGTACTGTGTGTGGGGTGGGGTGAGGTGAGGGATCTGGTGAGTGGAGGGCATTAGGGGGCCGGAGTGGCTCACAGCAAGAAACGAGACTTAAAAACAGCTACATCCCATGTTAGGAAGTTCGGGCTTGGTACTACAAGTAATGGGTACCCACTCCAGGGTGTTAAGCAGATGAGCAAATATGATCAAACACACATCACATAAATGTCATTCTGAATACAGTGTGGAAGGAAAAACGTGAAACTAGATGCAAGGAGGAGACAGCAGGAACCCAGCTGAGAGAAGACGGTGGCCCATACGCTACAGTGGCTCTGGTGCCCAGCCTCTGGACCATGACTGAACTAGAGTCTCCATGAATTGCCATATCTCCCCTCTCTCATTCCTGGATAAAAAAAAAAAAATCTCTGTGAGTTGGGTTAGTTTGCTATTGTTGTGTATTAATCATGTCTTTTATGATCTATATTTTATGGATGCTTTGATATCTTGGGACCTTGTGGGTGAGGGAGGGACAGCCCCTCCCAGGGGTAGCTAATTCCTAGAGACAGTAAACAGCTTGCCTGTAAGCATGCCTTCCATGTGCAAACCAACCAATCCAATGCCCATACTTCAAACTACCTCCCCCTATCTGACTTTTACACTCTAAGAAGCAACAATCTTCTGCCCTAATCACCCCAGGTCCAGGTACAGGACAACTAGGGACCAAGCCTATAGCCTTGACCCCACTGAAATTATTCAAACTATGCAGCCCTATGATCAGCTGCCTACCCGGCCTTGCTCATTCCTTTCCACAAAAACCACAATAAAGGCTTTTGCCCATACTTTTCCTCTCACTCCTTCTGCCCCTTGACTGACCCTGGTGCTTCCCCACGTGGCCCTGTGTAGTGTGGTATGCCCCCTCTTCCTGGAAGCAGTAATTAACAAATTATCTTTTCAACAGCAGTTGTCCCCTGATCTGTTGTCCTCATCATACCTGAATAAAAACAAAATCCTAGGTACATTTTAAAACAAATTGCATTTCACCTGGGTGAGCCCATGCTAAGAAAGTCTTGAGACTCTATGATTAATTTTCTTTAGACCTAAACTGCTATACAGTTTTACTTAGTGCTCTTAAATGTCACCCTACTTATGTCATCTATAGCAGTTTTATAAGTTCTGGAGGAGAGTTAACAGTCTTTTGTGACTCTTATATACAAGTAGTAGTAGTAGAGTTAGTAACCTGGAAATCATTGGTGGCCTTGATGCAGAATTTCAGCAGGAGGTGGAGCCAAAGCATATTAGATTAAGTTTATAGGAGACTGAGGAATTTCTCCTTTGACCATGAAGAATTAGCAGCAATAGGAATTATCTTTCAACTATAAACAACTATAAACTTAATAAAATGAAATGAAATAATAGTTTTCAGACATTGGACAATAGGCAGCATAGTGATCACTGACAGAAGGGAAACAAATGAGATGAGCTTTAGGATTTCCTAGCTTATTGTTTAAAGCCAGTTTCAGGCCATACTGCAAAGAACCTAACACTCGTATTGAGTTGAAGAACATGAAATCAAAGTTTGAGGATACTAAAATGGCTGGAATTCTAAGTCAAAGAACTGAAAAGGAGAGTGGCTTCACAGAGAAAAAGCTCTGAAGATCAGCAGAGGAGTCCTCTTGAGTCTTTGGCTGAGTACTGATTTGCATATAAATGAGAGAAACTGCCCCAACTCTGGGAAAAGAGTAGCCAGAACAATTCCCAGAGATCACTCAGTGCTGGAAGGAGGTCACGTCCCCACCAACCAAAATGGAGAGCTTCTATAACACATCCGTTAGAGTTCTCAGAAGGATCATTCCTCCCATCCAAGTACTAACCAGGCCCAATCCTGTTTAGCTTCTGAGATCAGACGAGATCAGGCACGTTCAGGGTGGTATGGGGGTAGACAGAAAGATCATTCCTTAGTGATGCAACTAAAATAGTTCCTAAAATAGAGGCTGTTAGGGACTCAACAAATCTTAAAATCAAGCCTCAAAAGGATGAAAATGATCCACAAGTAGCTTAACTGGGTGTCAGAAAAAAATCAACAAACTTTAAAGGAATACAACAAAATCCAGCAGCAAATAAAGCAAAATTCATAATTCTATATCCAATTAAAAATTACCAGAACTTCAAAGAAGCATATAAATGTGACCATAACCAGAGTAAAAAGCAATTAACAGAGATGGAACTGAAAATGACAGAGCTCATGGAATTAATAAACAAGGACTTTGAAGAATTATAAATCTTATAAATAGGCTCAAAGATGTCAAGAGAAATTAAACTTGATGAGGAGAGTAATAGAAGATACATATTTTTGAAAGACCTAAATAAAACTTCTAGAGATTAAAAAAACTACAATACCAGAAAGTGAATGTGAAGATCCACAAAAGAAACAAACCATGAGGCACAGAGAGAAAAAAACACTGAAAAAAAAAAATTGGGGGGAGGGTACAGCTCAAGTGGTAGAGCGCATGCTTAGTATGCACGAGGTCCTGGGTTCAATCCCCAGTACCTCCATCAAAAAACCAAATAAATAAACCTAATTACCTCCCCTTGCAAAAAAAAAAAATTTTTTTTTAAATAAACACAACCTTAATGAACTGTGCAACTAATCAATGTCTAATATACTTGTAACTGGAGTCTCAGAAGGAGAGGAGACTTGGGGAAGAGAAGGGGACATAAAATATAATTAAAGAAATAAGAAATAAAACAATCCAATTTGTTGAAAATTATAAACCCATAGATCAAAAAAATCAAGAAACTCCCAAAGAATAAACATAATTTAAACCAAATTAGGCACATCATAATGAACTTGTTGAAACCCAGCGATAATGAGAGAAGTCTTTATAGCAGCCAAGGGAAAGAGATTCATTACCTGAAGAGAAATAAATAAAGAATGAAAGCAGACTTCCTATCAGAAACCACATAGACCAGAAGACAACTCAACAACTTTAGAGTGGTGAGGAGAAAAAAAAAAACCCTCCACCCAGAACCCTGTACCTCCTGTACCCAGTGAAAATATCTTCCAAACATAAAGTTGATCTATAAATTCAAAGTAATCCCAAACAAAATCCTAGCAGGAATTTTTTTAAAAATACAAATTGATAAGCTGATTCTAAATGTATCTGAAGATGCAAATTGCCTAGAATAGCTAAAACAATTTTGAGAAAACAAAAACAAAAGCAAAATTTTAGGATTCACACTACCTGATTTCATGACTTACTATAAAAGTAAGTAATCAAAAAAGTGTAGTGTTGATACAAGAAGAGACATAAATCAATTTTGTTTAACACAGATACCAAGGTAATTTAAAAGGAAAAGATAGTCTTTAATACTGGTCTGGGGCTGTTCATGTCTGTGGTAACAGCTGGGAATACTAAGTATAAGGAAACATATACTGATAAAGCAACTCGCCATCTAGATGGAAAAAAATAAACCTTGACACTTACCTCTTGACAAAAATTAACTTTAAATGGATCACAGACTTAAACTTGAGAGCTAAAAATACAAAGCTTTCAGAAGAAAAGCTTCTAGGAAAAACATCTTCATGACCTTGGGTTAATAAAGATTTCTTAGAGCAAATAAGCTTGAATTTAGAAAAGAGGAAGAAATTGGACTTCATCAAATTTAAATTTTTTCACTCTTCAAAAACATCATTAAAAAATAAAAGTGCAAGTCACTGACCAAGAGAAAATATTTGCAAAACTTTCTGGTATTGTAGTTTTTTAATCTCTAAAAACAGATAGAGACTTCTGTCCAGAATACATAAAGAACACTTATAACATGATAAAAAGAAGACAAACAATCTGGTTTATTTTTAAAAGTGGGCAAAGGATTTGAAGAGGCACTTCACCTAAGAAGATATATGATGGCAAATATGTACATGAAAAGATGTTCAACACCATGAATCATTAAGTGAATGCAAATAAAAGCATCATGAGACACCTCTACAACTCACTAGAATAACTAAAATTTTAAAAATCGACAAACCCAGTGTTGTTGGACATGTGGAACAATTAGAACCCTCATTCTAGTTATTACTGAGAATGCAAAGTGCTACAGCCAATTTGGAAAACAGCTTGGCAGTTTCTTTTTACAGTTCAGTGTATATTTTTATATGATTCAACAACTGCATTTGTAAGTATTTACCCAAGGGAAATGAAGACATATGTATACTCAAAGAGTTGTTCATGAATATTCATAGCAGTTTTATTCATAATAGTAAAAAGCTGGTAGCAAATCTTATGCCTATCAACTGGTAAATTGGTAAAAAAAAATAGTATGGTATATCAATATAGTGGAATAATACTCAGCAATTAAAAGAAACAAAAAAAAACTGCATGGGTGAATCACAAAGTATTACACTAAGTGAATGATGTCTTACAAGGTTACATACTTTATGATTGCATTTATATAAAAGTGTAGAAAATCAAAACAATCATTACAGAAAGCAGATCAGTGGTTCCCAGAGGCTAGGAGTGAAGAAAGGAATTGACTACAAAGAGTCAGTGGGAACATTTTTGGGGTGATAGAAATGTTCTCTGTCTTAATTGTGGTAGCTGTTACATGACTGTTTACATCTGTCAAAACTTACCAAACTGGTGAATGTTATTGTATGCAAATTCTCTCTCAATGATGATTATAACAAGAGAGAAGAGGAGGAGAGAAATTGAAGACTAACTATAGGAAGGTATTCAAAGACTTGCTAAAAGGGATGATAGCTGGCAAGGGAAGGAGAATAAAGAGAAAATACTTTTATTTTTAAGATGGAGGATATAGCACATGTTTGTATGAGGATGGGAATGATGCAGTAGAGAGAAAAAATTGATAATGTAGAAGCAAGAGAGCAAAAATTGCTGGAGTGATATCCTTGGATGAGATAGGAGCATGGACTGCTCATCTATGGTAACAGTTGGGAAGACAGAGCATAAGGGAGCACTTGCTTTTAAGGTAATGATGTCATGGTAGAAGACTATGGGTGATCTCTCTTCTGGTTACTTCAGTTTTCACAGTAAAGTAGGAACCTGAGTGTAAGGACAAGGGAGGACGTGGGAAACTGAGGAGAAACAAGACGGTATGAAAGAGTCAAGGAGGATAATGGGAGAATGAATGGTCTAGAGATACCTAGCATGACAGCCTATCAACTTTAAGAGCTCATTTGAAGTTAGTAGTCATAAATTTAAAGTGAGACCAGTCAAGGTGGTTGTGTGATTTTCTCCAGCCATACTGAATTGCTTGGGTACAGGTGCAGAATAAAAGGAGGGCTGGACTTAACAAGAGAGATAGTTTTGCCTTGTGTAGTGAAATGAGAGGGGGTCTGGGGGATTAAGGGTATGTTCAAGGGAATGTTTATAATGACTGGTCATGGAATCTGGCTTGGGTAAGGAGAGAAGTGAGTGCATCAAAGGACTGGGGGATAGTGAAGCGTAGGAGGACCACTGGATTGAAATTAAAAGCATTAAAGATTTGCATTAAAGATGTACACATTGGGGGAGGGTATAGCTCACGTGGTAGAGTGTGTGCTTAGCATGCATGACGTTCTGGGTTCAATCCCCAGTACCTCCTCCAAAAATAAATAAACCTAATTATCTACCCCCACCACCAAAATAAAATAATTAAATAATATAATAAACAAATAAAATATTTTAAAAGATGTACCACTTCAGTCAATGATCCATATTTGGGAATTTATCTTTGAGAAATATTGAGGCAAATGTACAATGCGTATAAGAATGTTCCTTCCAACATTTTATGTAACAGTAAAAATTATATTATATAATATAATTATATAAATATTGGGAATTGGTTAAATAAATTATGGTCCTAATTTGAAAACAGGTTTTGTGTGATTGTGTTTATCTGTCCAGTAATATGTGGGGTTATGCTGTGGATTTTTCTGGATGTTGGGCTGAAAAACTTATTTTCTGGCATTTCAAATAGCTGTTGGTGCTCCTTCCATTATTCTGATATCCATATTATTATACAAGTGGATTTCCTGGAATAACAAGTAATATAGTAAGTGAGAATGCAATTAGTCCTTGCAGTGGCAGAAGAGTCTCCATAGGAATAACCTCATATTAAGCGGTTAAGCAGTGTGTCCTGATGACCATTGGTCATGATATGTTCAGATGCCCTCCTACCTGCCTGTAAAGCTGGGTGTTGATCATTCTCCCAAATGTCAGCAAAAGTCTGTGGTATGGGTTATGTTCAAACTAATGGGAACATAGTTTCTATTCTTCTGGAGTCCATAGTATAAAATACAATTTATAGTATGAAATACAATTTATAGTATGAAATACCACATTTTGATATTTCTTATTCTGAAAGTTTAAAGGAATAACTAACATTGTAAGCATGCATAATATACAGTCATAAACATTTAAGAAGAACACAAATGTAGCAGACTGTATTATTATTCAAAATATCCACCTTCCCTCCTGAGTGGTATTAAGCTTGATCATGAGACTTTAGCCAATTATATACAAGAAGTGATATAGACCCTTTGCAATCAGAAGCTTTAACAGCCATGGTATGTCCTCTTTCTCTTCTAAAATGTCCTATATGGGGGATTGTTCTTTCTGCCTAGGTCTCAGAATGAAAATGAAATGGTGCAAGCTGCAGGAACACGTAACATAAACAAGAAACAAATCTTTGTAGTTAAGACACTGGGATGTTGGGGTGATGAGTTCTGTAAAACTTAGTCCAAGCTGACTGCTATAATAAATGAAATAATTTGAACATTACATTGGATGTATGTAAAAGACTTAAGTGCACTCTGTAGAATGGAATAGGGACTACATCCGTGCAGTGACAACAATGAGATGCTATTCATGCATTTAATACTCGTATTAATCATATGTGGTAGGTGGTATTATCTCTAGATGATGGTCTAAGGGACTGAGATGAAAAGTAATTTTACACAATTAAAGAGACAATCAATATTCAGTTCTTTCTTTCCAAATCAGGGATCCATCAACTCTCACGCCCACTTGACGTTCTTTCCACTCTATCGTACTAACTTCTGAATGAAGGAGTTCTGAGTTTGTTGCAACTTTAGATAGGATGCACCTGGGTGACATACTCCAAACAGTCAGGGAAAGCTTTACAGACAAGGTAGGAGCCCTGCAACTGTAACCATCTGCAGATAGAAAAAGAGCCAGTGAATCCTAGACTAGGGCATTTCTGAGCAAAGCATTTAGTCAAAAAAAAAAAAAAAAAAAAAAAAGAAAGTTCTAAGGCAGAAGGACGATGTTTGGATGATGAAACACAGTAGACGTCCCTGAGATGACCTGGGAGCTTAAAGCTGTAGTGTGTAAGGAGATGTGGGAAGCAAGGAGGTCTTGGTGAAGACCTCCTAGAAACGGGGTGAAGAAAAGTCTTGAACGAGAGTCATGAGGTTATGGGAAAGAAGGGCCTTGTTAAAACGGCCATAGAAAGCCATATTCAGAGGGATAAGGGTTGATTGAAAGAGAATTAATTTGGATTTTTTGGTAGATATTTTGGCTTTTGTCTTTCTTATATTCAATGATGTGCTATTATCGCATCTGTGGAGAAGTAGGCCCCTGTGTCCCCAACAGAGTCATTAGTTGGTAAGAAGTTAGAGTTCTCACCATCCTGGGAATCCCCACACCTAGATGCCTATGATTAGACAAGTTTCTCAGCCTCCCTCTGTTGTCTACAAAGCAGCTGGCTGAGGCATCATACAGTGGCAATGACAGGAGAAAGTTAATGTTAAACAAACTGCAAAAGTGCCTTTTCAGAGATTGGAGGCAGCTAAAAATTCTAAAATCAATTGAGAATTCCTCATTCCTCTGCCTTCTGAGGCTTCACAGGCATGGGTTTTGGGTGGTGGCGCTCTCAGAAGTCCATGACTTACCAGAAGCTGGGGGATTAGAGCTTCCCTAGAAACTGCATTGCCCTGTTTGAACTCATACCAGGTAAACCAACAGTCAGCTCCTTCTGTCTCTATCCTTTTGAACTGCCTCACAGCGTGGTTTTTACCTGTTAGAGGCAGAAACAGTTGTGGATCCCAATGCATGACCTTTGGTGCGGGAACAATCCAAGGCTGCAAAGAAGAGGAGACTGAAGGATAGAGAATTGTTCTTTCCAAATCAATATGATCCCAACTGTCTCTCTTTGTGGCTATAATTTATGGCAAACAAATGAGATGTCCCCCTGCACTTTTAACAGCCCACCTGAGTCTCCTATTCATCACACCACTCACTGTTACATCAATGAAAAACCAAATGTCCTATGAAAATAACTATATTTAAGAGCATAGCTTACTTATACATTTCTATGTTTTCTATCTTGTCTTACAAAGAAAATATTTTTAGAATGAGAAATAACAAAATATCCATCCTATGTAAATCTGACAGGTGAGATTATAATTTAGAGGTTTTCTTTCTCATTAAAAGAACTGGACATTTTCCGAATCTGCTTCATATCCACTTATATGTATTTTATATGCATGTATAAAATATTTACATATTTAAATTTAAAAGTTAAAAGGACTTTTGTGGAAAAGTTGTTAGGCACACCTGAAGAATTTGAGTACATGTTCACTTTCCTCTTAATCAGTGACAAGTTAGGTGAAAAAAGAGAAGATTATTGTAATGTTTCTTGGACAACAAAATTCTGGGAGCTCTATTTTATTCTGGTTGTCCCTTCTGCTCCCACACACCCTCAAAATGATAAAAGGATTAGTCTTAAGATAACATTTCACCCACAAATATGGAAAATTAGAAAATACCACTCTATCTTTATGTTTTGACTTGAGTTAAATGTGAAACGTTCCCCACAGTGAATTAGAAGCACCACTGAACACGTGGTCAGGCAGATGACTGAATTCATCACTGTGACTAGGCAGTAAAAACCGTTTCCCAGAAAAGCAGTTACTTCTTTACTCACCATATCATGTTTCTTTTGTCTTTTCATGATGTTTTGTGTCTCTTGCTCTGAATTCCAATTTTGTTGTAAATAAAAGTTCTCCTGTCATTGCACTGATGCCTGTTTGACTGTGTCAGACCCTGATATGTTATGAGGACTCAGGGTTGCCTCTAGCTGAGAATTTACCTCCCGAGAGGTAATTTAAACCTAAGTTGATAATTTCTTTAGAAGGAAAAGCTGCTTAAAACACTATCTTTCAGCAAAGCTGGAGAAGGAAGGTATAACAGACATCTCAAGTGAGAGATTCAAGAGCGCTTTTAATGGATCATTTGGTACTTTTGTCTCTGATTTAATTTGCAAACAGCCTCCACTCCACTTCCTAGTGAATGCTGCCAAGCATCCTACCCAGCCCCCAGGAAAGGAGAAGGGGTAGGGGCAGACAGTATTGGTAGGAAAGAAAAGGAACAGTCCAATTCAGAGCTTTTAGCTGGGGAAATGCATTTGAAAACCTGTTGACTCATAAAGGACCACCCAGTCAGAATGCAGGGGGAAATTAAGCATGACCAAGGTCCCCTTAGATGTTCTTTCCATAACACCCTACTCACAGAAACTATCCTGAAACTACAGCCACTTTTGAAATTACATGACCTCAGTAAAGACCTAGAGATTTTTACTGGGCCTTAGAGCAAGGTGTTGAAGAGAAAATTACCTTCTGCCTCTAAAATCTGATGTTACTTTTCTGGATAAACAACATCTCTTTGCTGGACATGGTTGGGAAAAATGAGAACCCCTATGCTTGAAAATTTGAAGAGGCTGTATGACTGTTTAATAACCTGAGTCTCCCTGGTTAAAATCTGGCTCTATGGCTCAGCATTGAAGGGAATACTGCTCACTTTCTTGGTGAGCTTATAGACTGAGTAACATGAATGGTGGGAATATAGGAGAAAGGGGACTATCACTAACTTTAGTTACTAGTCTGGGCAAGGGGCACTGGAGGGGAGTTAACAAGTGCAGAATTGGACTTCTGGAAATAAAGATACCATTTAGTAAAACCACGCCCACATTATGGCTTGCAGAAATGATGAGTGACCTGGAGGGATTCAATTTCTCACACAAATTTTGAATACTAAGTGATGCAATCACATCCACAGACTTGATTATGCCTTGGAGTAGGGACAGTCCTTTCTCAGCATTCCCAAAGCTCTTTTGACTGTCTGTTATTCATTTGACAGATAACCTACCTAGGCTGGTTAACTGAAACACGCAGCACAGATAAACATGTAACAAACAATTGAACCACCCTGAACCCGTAGTTATCACGCCTGGGCATTTTATTCCTAAGTCTAAAACATTTTAAAGGTAGTGAAGTGTGTGTGTATTGAAGAAGCAACAATTAATTATGTTAACAATGCAAGAGAATAATAAACAACTAAACACCTCTGTCAGAAGAGAAGGTATAGGTTAACCTGGGCCCAAATAACTTCCTCCTAACGCATCAGTAGCACATTATCTAAGATTCTAAAGTGCTAAATTGGCCAGATAAGAGACGTGTTAAGATGTAAGATCCTCTGAACAATGAGGAAAGAAAACTGAAGTGAAAATTGCAGTCTCCACCCACAAGAGTGAGATGAAGTGAAAATGTTTACAATGGAAGGAGAGAGAGAAAATGTGAGGAGGATGATATTTAATAATAAGGATAACACTAGAGATCCAGGAAGGGAAAAGACTGGGGAAAGGACTAGGGAAGCCAAAGTCATTAAGCTCCCCAGGGATCTGGGCCTGGGGGTTGGGGAAGCTTAGAGGAGCTTATCAGAGTCAGCAGCAACCAAAGGCTGAGTGGACAATTGGTGTCAAGGCAGCAGCAGCAGATGTTTTCCTGGAAGAAGAATGGTGGAATGATAGTCACAGGAAAATATTGTGACCTGCAGACAAGAGCTGTGTTTCATTGACAGCTGGACAAGAATGCACACAGACACAGGGGAAACACAGAGGCTGTGTCCAAAAGCTGGAGGTTTGGTAGATGGGGAGGGAGGGAGAGGGGGAGGGAGGAGGGAGGAATTGAGAGAGAGAGAGAGAGAGGAGAGAAAGAGAGACCAAGAGACACAAAGATGCTAAAAACATGTCTCTTATGGAAGTGTCTATAAGGTAAACAAGACTGACACCTGGGAGAAATAAAGCATAAACAAAAAATGGGAAATAATTCCTACTATGTGGTTAGGAGTGTGAGATCGAGTTAGACTGCTTGGGTTCACTTACTAGCTGTATGACCCTGGACAAGTTGCTTTTAACCTCTTTGGCCTTCAGTTTCCTCATCTGCAAATAGTAGTACCATCTTAGGGCGTTGTTGTGAAGGTTGAAAAAGTTAATATGATTTAAAACCTAGACTATTGCCTCATGCACAGGAAACATCAATTAGTGTTAGCCACTGCTGTGATATTCTGTGATCAGCTTCTGCGAGCGGCCTGGAGCCGTGTGGAGTACTTTCGGCATGCCTTATCATCCTTCCAGACTGTCCATAACAGATTATGATGGTTGAGTAGTACTTATATTGCCACCACATCAAGGTTACAGTTGTTCTCTTCAAGGGCAGCTTTCAGGGTAGTTTAAATGTGGGCTAAGCTGAGGACAATGGTAACATTCTGTGAGGTTTACAACTGCTTTGGACAAGTCAATTATTCTTACACATTGAGCCTCAGATTCTTATCTGTAAAATGGGTATGTTAAATATACAGTGCATGAGGTTTCCATGAGATCAGCTGTAAAAATGCCTAGAATGATGCCTGGAGCACAGTAAGTTTCAATAAAAGTTCACTGAGTGGAAATTTGCCTTGTTATGTTGGTGATGCATGACAGGTATGAAATACTCTCATCAGGGGAAGGAGATCCTAACTGTTCTCATGGCTGCTGGGAGAGGCCTTGGGTTTAGCTTCTCTTATCAGAACCTAGAATAACTGATCTTTCAGGTCAGAAAGGAAATTGACATTTATCATTTCCAGCTTATCACAGGTGTGAACAGAAGAAACATGACAGCCTGAGTTTCTAAAACGGGTGAGTGATGATTGGAGTGCATTAACTCTCCCCTATGTCTTGTCTTTTCTAAAGAAAGGGGCCTAAACGAAAAGAAGCAAAAAGAAGTGGGTAACAGTGTAGACATGAGGGCTTCTGATGCCAATGCCACAGGAAATGTCTGCCCTTCTCCTGCCCAGGACATAGGGTGGCTTGCTTGGTGAGCATCCTGCTAAGGCTCTGACCACCTCATTAAGAAGCAGGTAAGTCGTTTCTTATTGGTTAGACCTCTGGATGAATTTGGTCGAGGACATGCTCTCCCAAAGAGCTTCCTGGGAAGAGTCTCTCCACAGCCCAATCCCTTAGTCTTAAGGGCCTCACATTTCATTGACTCTCTCCACTTTGCACACCCCAAGACCTACTTTCTCTGCAGTTCCAGGGAAGGAAAGGCAATAAACTAACAGATGGTGAGTTTGCACTTTCTCCCCAATAATATTCAGCTCTTTGTCACCACCAATAGCAGAAAATGAGCTACAAATCTTTACCCAATTATTGGAGCAACACCCCTTCAGGAAGAAGAGCATGGAAGAGCCAAGCACCCAGCCAGCTGACGACAGGGACAAGTTCTGACCCGGGAACTTCCCTCCTTTTCTTTCCTATCTACTCTGCCAGGGTTAACTGGGAAGCCCCCGGGGCAGTTTCCAATATACGTCTTACAATGTCCAAGCTCCCACCCCAGCAATCATTTATT
Organism: Camelus bactrianus; assembly: GCF_048773025.1. Taxonomy (NCBI): domain Eukaryota; kingdom Metazoa; phylum Chordata; class Mammalia; order Artiodactyla; family Camelidae; genus Camelus; species Camelus bactrianus. The sequence goes on along the minus strand of NC_133544.1, from coordinate 53,023,983 downwards.
AGAAAGAGGTTTTATGATACAAATTTGATAATCTCCCATGCACACTGGCACGGTTCTAATTGAAGTTGTAAGCCCATGAAATTCAAGCCCTTTGTCTTCCTGAAGGCCACAAGGTTTAAAAAGATACTATTGTCCTCCCTAACACCCACTACATTGTCACCAGGGACTGATTAAACAGAGTCCTGAATCGAAACAGTGCGGATTTTGTCTAGGTCCTTTTCAGGCCTGACAATGCTCTTTTCAGTTCCCAAGACAAAAGGAGGTTTAAGGATCGAGATTCTTCTAAGATAACCACATCCATATGGAAGGCAAGGTGGCCAGCAGCTGAGACCCAAACACCCCTCTTCCTTCCCCCCTGCCCTCCACTCTCTCCGCAGTCCCCCAAATCCCAGGTGATAACACTGCCTCAGCCACCCTCCCCTTCCCCTCCTCCTCTTCCTTCTGGGACCCGAGAGCAAGGACCCCCAAAAGGCCCAATGCCTACTCCTCACAGACCTCATTGAGCCCTTGCTCCCTGCCCTGGATCTGATGCCCAAAACTGCTCTGCTCACTCGCATCTCACTTCCGTGGGCGCCCACGAGAAAGTCTTCACTTCTTCTCCAAGAGAGTGACCACTGCGCTTCATGGGAGGCCCCTAGGCTCTGGATATCCCATATCGAGAGGTACAGAAGCAAAGAACAGTTACAAACCCAAAGGGTGGAACACCAGATCCCCCAGTGTACATTGTACATTGAGTGCACACTGAGACTGTAGGTGAACTGAGATGACCAGACCAGCCAGTGGATCCCACACCTATGTCGGGCCACAAGGGCTCTCCAAAGATGTTCTTCCTCAACTGGCAGCCCTGAGGTGGGTCATTCCTTACCACCCTTTGATTTCTTCACCACACCACCCACTCCCCATCCCACCCAGGCCAGGTGTGGCACCAAGAAGAGGCAGAAAATCACAGCTGCCAAGCGAGGCACTAGCAGGTTTAACTGGGAGTTACAAGTTCCCCCCCGCATGCTCTCCGGTCCTGACTGGCCCTGGCTCCTGCACTCCGGAAACGGACGGCCTGCAGTCAGGCCTGGGCTGCTACTGGCGCCGCACGCTCAGCCCCAGGCTCCGGTGGACCTTCTCCGGAGAATCCTTACGGAGAAGCTCATTATGCCCTCCCACTATGCCCTGTAGTGGCCGACTTGGTTGGCTTGGTGTTAGAAATGCCGGCAGCTTCAAGAGCCCAGAGGGGCCAGCCGGTACTTTAGGGACAGAGCCACATCCCACTAACGGGAAACCCAGAGTTGCCTCAGCTTCTCCCCCTACACCCTCCCCCTCAGTATCTCCCCACAGCCCTGTAGGGACTGCGATCTTCCCTTCGACTCAACTCGGGGTGGGCCTTAACTTGGCACGTCAAGGCGCCCGAACTCCGAACTCCGGTCAGGAAAGCACAGCTCCCACCTATGTTGCCGACAAACACGCAAGGGGCCCAACCCTACACATTTTATTCTCGCACCACAAAAAAGAAAAATATTCTATTTCTTTCAAAATAAATTGCTTCCCATACAAATAGCTACTTTAATATATACAAATCAGGTTCAAGCAATAAAATCTAGCTCTGGGGCTGGTGGTGGAGGGAAGAGGAGAGGGAGGATCTTGGCGAAAGTTCCCGGTGAGGCGGCTGGTGAGAGCAGGGTAGGGACCTCGCAGAGCGCACCCCAAAGTCCGGCGTAGCCCCAGGTGCCCGCGCCCAGTGGCTGCCTCACCAGTTCCAGGAGACCAGGGCTGGGGGCGCTAAGTGCTGGTAGGCGGGGAAGAGGCCGAACGCCGAGCCGGGCCCGAAGGCGGCGTAGCCAGGCAGAGGGCAGGTGGCGAGCGGGGACGCGCAGCTCTTGTCCTGCGCGGCGACCGTGCCCACTTCGCCGCTGCCGCCGCATGGCTGCCCGTCGCCCACCAGCACGGGCACCACAACGCGGCGCAGCAGGCCCGGCGCAGGGCGCACCTCGCCCGGCGCTGCCAGGTCGAGCGACTCCGCGGCCCCCGGCGCGCGCGCGCGCTTCAGCTTGTAGCGATGGTTCTGGAACCAGATTTTGACCTGCGTGGGCGTGAGGCGCAGCAGGCGCGCTAGCTGCTCGCGCTCCGGCGCTGACAGGTAGCGCTGCTGCCGGAAGCGCCGCTCCAGCTCCAGCGTCTGCGCCTTGGAGAACAGCACCCGCCGCTTCTTCCTCTTCTCGGTGTCGGAGCCCGGAGACGCAGGCCGGGCGGACGGCCGCTGAGACGAGTCACGCGGGCTGGCCTCTGGGCTGCTCTCGTCCGAGGCTAGGGACGCAAAGGAGACACGGCCTGGTGAGACACCGGCCCCTCCGCGCGCCGCTGCTTTTGTCGCGCGGGCGCCGAGCTACCGGCCGGAGGCCCCCCCGCCCCCGCGTCCCCGCCCGCGGCTTTTGGGATGAGGCCGTTTCCTTATCTGAACACCTACCTCTGCGAATTCTGTGACCTTTTATACCACAACCTGGGACCGCAAAGAAACCCACCCTGAAGCCCTCTTAAAACGAGTCCGCCCTTATCGCTTCGCTGGCAGACGAATATACTGCAAGCTGCTTCACCAGCATGGGCCATCTCCAGGTGGAATGCACTACAGTTTGCCTAGGTTCGCAAAAGCCCTGAACCCAGGGGAACTAGGCTCCCCAATGCTGTCCATCTCAGACCGAGGCCTGGAGAACGTGGCCACTTTTTCAGGCATTTAAGGCCGGTGTCCTAAGTATTTGAATAGTCGGACCCTTAGAAACTGAAACCTATATCCCGGTCGTTGGTGCCAGGCGCAAGGATCTGCTCTCCAGATGTGCCGACAGGCGTAGGGGTTTGAAGAGCACAGAGCCTCCGCGTTCAACACGTAGGAAATCCAGACCCTAGGCTGCAGTTTCAGCTTCCCAGCCCCGCACCGAGTCGGTGCTTGGTTCTGCGCCCCCCGCTCCTTACCCCTACCCGCGCCACCGTCCTCCGCTCACTCACAGGGGTAGTGGCAGCGCTCAGATTCCAACCAGGTGGCGCAGGGACCGGGCCTTGGGGCACGTAGATCCGGCTCCCGCTTCCGCAGGTGCTGCGCGTCCTGCTCGGGTAAATCCAGGAGCCTGCGCACGGTGAAGCTGAGGCGTCCAGGGGTGGCCATGGCCGAGGAGGGGAAGGAGGCGGGGGCAGGGCAGGCCGGGAACCGAGAGGCGACCCAGGACGCCGCTCCTATGGGTGGGCGTGAGAGGCGCACGCCATGCGCTGGCCGCCGAGATATTAGCGCGTTTACCGCCAAATCCCTATTTATATAAACAGACAGCTCTTCCCACCGGGATGCTTTGAAAGCCGAGGTCTGGGTCTCCCAGACGTTAAGTACCTGAATGAGTGCTGCACCAAAGCCCCAGCGAGCCCGGAAGGTGCCACCTCCGCCCCCCGCCCCGCCCCGTCCCCCGCCCCTCGAGAGCCCCGTTACCTCCCAGAGGCGGCTGGAAGCAGCCCTCGGCATTAGCGATTCTGTCTGATTAGCCCGAAGTGGGGACAGATAATGGGGATTGTTACTAAAGAATAACATCTTGGGTGGCGAGCGGTGGCCACCACCGGCCCGTCCCAGCCCCAGCTTCCTCCTCCTCCGGGGCTGACACCCGGTCTGGCCCCGCTGGAGTACCGGGAAGGGTGGGGGCGGTATGGGAGGGTTTATGAGCACCCAGGAATTTATTCCCTGTTTGCTTTATTCCTCGAGCTTGTTTACTGGAGTGTTCGTTTTCCGCAATTATCTGGAAAGTGATTTACAAGGCGACGTTAAACTGTGTTAAACTCTTCTTTCCCTTTTGGTTGGGCCCCTGTAAGTGTTGAGAGGCGAAAAGTTTCAGGCATAGAAGAGTGGCCTGGCCCCGACTTCATCTGTGCGGAGGGTTTCGAAGGCCGCTCGGAGTCTCCCCCTTCTCTAACGTCCTCCAAACTTCACGGGTGCTTGGGAAGGGCTGGCAGCATCCTGGGAGCCCTAGCGTTGCGCCGGTTGCCCCAGACCCGCACAGTGGAAGCGAAATCAGGCCAAATCATTCACCTCTGAATTGCTAGCCTCGTTGGCCCACCCTCGCCCGGCTGCTGGGCATCACGGGCCCAAGCCCACGCTAGGCCCCACGGGCAGCCTTGTTTGGAAGGGCGGCCAGCGAGGGCTTTGCCGCCTTCTTGGCATTGCCAGACCTCTGGCACCTTGTGCACCTCGGCTTCCGTACCGTAGCCTCAACGTCAGGCCCAGTGCGGGAGGTGCGGCCTCTGCCTAAAAGCAGGCCTCCAACCTGGGCTCTCCGCTCCGCGCAGCTGCCCGGCCTGCTCGATAAGCGACGGATTGTGGGACACTGCCGGGTAGAAAAAACGGCCTGCCCAGGGTTTCCTCGGCATCTTCTAATTCCCCTCAGCCCCCCTTTCCCACCACTGGACGAAATGATCGGTGTAGAAGGTGCAAGGAGCCGGCCCGCGGCCTGGATACATTTTGTTGACCCATGGCTTCGTGGTAGCCGCACATCAGTCTAGGACTCAGCGAGCGCGCTTTCAGAGGCCTCTTCTCCCGCAGCCAGTGGTTTGGGTATTAGGTTGTTAAATTTTAGTGAGGGGCGCGACACCTGAAATCCTGGCTCCACCTGAGCCGAACTCGGACCTGGCTCCCGTGCGGGTGCTGCCGCCCCGCCCGGCCCGGCGCGCCTTCCCCAGCAGCCTCCCTGTCAAGCGTGCCCTAGGCGCCCGGGCTGTGCGGCGCGCTGGGTGGTCGGGCGGAGGCAACCCCAATACAGGCCAACTGCTAGGCCTCGGACAAAGGGGAAATGGAGCTCAACGTCCCGGACCTGTTGGAAGCATTTGTTCCAGTCAAGATTTTGCATTTGTTCAGTCCGAAATAATGAGTGATTGACGCTTGCTCACAATGCGCTTTAGCGCGCCGGGATAAATCGGAGCTTGTCCTGTGTTGTCATGGTTTTCAATGGAGTTCAATGGGATTGGGAGCACGATCGACTCTGCTGGCCGTCTTTCCGCGGTCCCGGCAATAGATTTATTAGTTATGTCTTTTTAAAGAAGATTAAATTGAAATGACTTGGCTGTCCTCCCTGAGGTGGGGCGGAGGAGGGAGCCGGGGTAGATGTGGGGGGTAGGGGGTGGTGGCAGAGGCCAGAACCCCAGCGCCCACCCTGCTCAGCACCTAAGCTCCAGCGTCCTAGAGCTTGGGCGGGTCAGACTGGCACTGGGCCTCCACGGATTTATCTCTGGGCTAGAGCCCCAGAGCCTGGCAACCTCTGCCAGCCTGTCTCCTGGAGGGGTGGAAGGAGGGCACTGACAAGGACTGTCCTAGGCAAGGATGAGGATAGACTCCCAAACTCGAGTCTGAACTTCCAGGCTGTGTCAGGTAGAAGGAGCCCTGGGAGTCGGCTGGCATCCCAGCTTAGTCCCTTACTAGCTCTAATCCCTTCATCACTCTGAGGCTTTTTTTTCTCTCTCTCACCAGAAACAGAAAAGAATCGATTTGGTAACTTCTAAGGACCCTACCAGTTGTATGATTACTTATCTCTGGAATTTTTCCAAAACCATCTTCATTGTATTAACTAGCAGGCTTTGGTCTCCCTCCTCCCTCCCCTTCTAGACCTTTCATCCTCAGGATTCTGACTCCACATTCTCCAGAATGTTCTAGAAGAGGATGTAACTTTTTTTGAGTTTCTGAAAGACTGTCCACAAAAGTGGGGAGGGATAGGTAACAACTTTGGAAAGAGAACCAAGTCGGAAGAAGCAAAAGAAGAGTCATTCCTGGAGTGACTGACCTCTCTTAGCCTTTTAATCTATTTAACATCCTAAGCCACACTGACGTGTAGAAATAAGTAAATGGCACTCTTCAGTTCTTAAGAGCTCTTCAGCATCAAATATTTGCTTTTACTCTTAGTATTTGGCTCCCAAAGAGGAGATACATCCTCCATCTAGCAGCTGTGCTCCAGGGAGGACCTAGCTGTGGGATTACCTCCAAATATTACTTCTAGCCTCACCCTCCCTGACCTGGGAACAGTGTTCCTGGGCCCCAGTCTGTGCTTTGAATATCCCAGGGAAGCTCTGCACCTCCTGGTTCTAGAAAGTGCTGCAACTTCCCTGCTTCACTGTGGATTCCCCACTTGTCCAGTCTTCTTCTCAACTCTGCTCTAGGACTTTACCTAAATTATCTCCAAGAGCCAGAGCCTGGGGACTCCAGGAGGTAGTTCCATTTAAACTATGCCTTCTGCAGTTCTGAAGAAATGCAGGAAAGGAGGAGGAGAGTCAGAATTATTAGAGAAAGTTGCTTGCTTTTTTGTCTCTTCACATCGAATAAACTCAAAGACATGGGAGGAGGAAACTGTTTTGGCATTGGTTCAATAGGAAAAATGTAGTCTATTAATTTTTATACATATTACAAATATCTATATGAATCACCTCCAATTCACAGGAGATTCCTAGAATCACAGGTAAGCTTCTAACTGGATATTCTTTCCATATTTAAAAAATAGTGTTTGGTGCTCTGGACACTTGAACTTATTTTGAAACTCAACATAGCTTGTGAATATTATTATTTAATTAGATAAGTATTTATTTCCCTGTAATTGGATGTAGTACATCTCAATCCCAGTAAGAGTTTTTAATCTTAAGGCATCTGTGCTACAGTGAATATATTTAGGCAGTCTGCACTAATCACCCTTTCAAAAGTATTATCCAAGATGATCATCACTGCTGTGTGCTTGAGAATTTAAGACTAGAAAATTCTGAAGTAAAACTAAAGTATCTTGATTTTTAAAAAATGATTGCATCTATATCTTGCATTCCGCTTTTAAATCCTTCCATTTTGGTTAAGTGTTTCACAAAATCCTGCAAATCTATACAGTCTTGAAGAGAGGCAACATTGCAAATTCCCCTTGATAGATGGAGGGCCCTCAACTGCCAGGACATTTTTCTTTGCCTCATAGCAACTGCTCTCCCCTTTTTATCAGTATTCTGGTTTAAATAGCAAAAGGGAAATAAAAATGGGCTTTTGACATTTCCAAGCAGAAGTGAATGATCTCCATCAGCCTTAGGATGGAAAGAAAAGGCAGCATTTAAAAATCAGACCTCTTTGTCTTTTCTTCTAAAAACTACTTGCCATGAATAAGCAAACATTTCCCTTTTAATGGCTAATAATCAATTGCTTGGCGGTGGTCCAGGACTGGCTGCAGTTCTTTCTTAGTTGAACTGATGATATATACACATGGGACAAGAAACAGCAATTACTTTCAGACTGGGAATTTAGGACAGCTTTGAAATGGGCTTTAGATTTTATTGTTCAATGTCAAATGACAAGATTTGAAAGATCCCACCTTAAATTCCTTAAAATATTGACTTTACATGGACTTTTTTGTTGTTGTGCTTGATCTGTAGGAGAAAACCTTTTCTCTCTAGATATGTTTATCTAGTTGTTTAGGTATATATATGAAAAAAAAAAATGTAGGGAGTAAAATGGTTCAATGAGTTAAAAAGTTACATATCTATAGTCTTCATTTCCTAAAGAGCCAGCAAGTAACTTCTTAATTTTTTAACTAGTTTATTAAATATTTCTGGTCTTTCCCATGCCTTACCATGGGAAAATAAGGGTAGAAGATAGCGTGGAATGTAAAGGATCAGAATAGAAATAATAACACACCTTGGGAAGGCTGCTAAATCTTATTTATCCAGAACTGAGCTGCTCATTTTAGTCTGATCTTTTCTTTTTAAGGTACCAGCTTATACCTCTTTGCTTGACTGATATAGATGTAATTTATATAATACAGAATCCTTGTTGATGTTTATACACTAAAGGTCTGGGCCCTAAGTCACACGTAGTGTCACATCCAGACACTGACAGAGTAGACCGACCCCAGAAACATATTTTATGGCACTTGCCCCAGTACCTCACAGAGGCCTGCCTTCAGTGCGTATTTATAACCACCAGCACTTCAATTCAAGCCAGCTGTTACTATTTTCCCTTAAATTACCCAAGCATTATAATGAGGCTTCTTTTTAAATGTACTTTTACTTTGTCTGAGATTAACTTTGGGGTTTTAAAAGGGCTGCATTATTAAGATGAGATATTATTTCTGTCTTATTCGACAGCAATTTGAACACTACACCAGTTATTATTCTCTAGGAGTATTTGTTAATATTTGTTGAAAACAAGGACCATGGTCTCTCAGAGGACCAGAGTCTCTCAGTCTCTCAGAGCTAAAGAATCAACGATTCCATTTTCTTACTAGTGATGATGACAGCATCAGTAATAAAATGTCACTCTATGTTTTATACATTTGGGAATGTTTGCAATGTGCACTCACACTTACCACATCCTGAGTCAGAATAGATTACCTAGACGAAGCAAGCTTAAGGAGAGACTTGAAGGCAGATAGACTGTGATATCCGTAGAATTGAAGAAATTAGCAGGGAGAATGAAGAGGACCTAAAGAGGAGAAAGAGTCTATTGTAATAGAAGGTATTAGAAAAGAATGATTTAAAAGGTGAAAGAGAAAGAGAGCCTGTGCTCAGAGCTACGCATTCGATTTGATCTCATCGGCACAAAAGAGGGGAAAAAATGCATGAATGAGGAAGTTCCAGTGAATATGGCTTCTATATTCTTTCCTAAAGTCTTCATATTTCTGAAAATTAACGATAATAGCTTCCATTTGTAAGACAAATGAATCTTGAGGATGTAATGTACAACATGGAGACTAGTTAACAGTGCTGTTTTGTATATTTGAAAGTTTCTGAGAGAATAGCTCTTAAAAGTTCTTATCACAAGAAAAAAAATCTGGAACTATATGTGGTGATTGTTAACTAAACCTACTCTGGTAGTCATTTTGCAACATGTACATAATTATGCCATGCACCTAAAACTAATACAATGTTATATATCAATTATATCTTTTTCAAAATGACAGTAGATGTATGTCAGCTTTTAAAGCCCTTCAAGCTTTTCTAGATTTGATTTAGTTTACTCTTAAGTGTTCTTTCAGAAAAAATCTTTTTCCCTTTTCCAAGAGGAGGCCAAAGTGCACAACAGAAGCATGAAATGACAACCTCACAATTCCTCACAGGAATTTCCTCACAAAAAAGTAAAAGAGCTATATATGTTTACTGCAGTCTCTGGAAATCCCTTAGCCAGCAAAGGTGGCTGTCTTTGTTTTCTTGATTAAATGGGTATTTGCACTGAAGTCACATACCACACAAAGGAAACAAAACAAAATAAAAATGTCCTTCGTGTTCCGTTTTTCAATCATTTGTGTGAAGGAGGTTCTTGGCCTTTATCACTGTCAGTGAAAAGTTCTGCATTGGACAGAGACATTCCACTCACCCTGCTTCTTGTGCACAGGGCGCTTACCATGGAAACTACCTCTGGAGCCATCAGACAAACATATAAATGACCGAGCTCAACACTGGGCACTTTAGGTTTTGCTTTATCTCAACAACAGTGCATGAGGAAAGATGCTTAGAATTTCTTGAGAAATTTAGTGTTCTACTTGTCTTGCTCTGAAACTGAAAACCCACAAGTTGGACTTACTCAAGTTAGGAAACAACTAAGAAATGACTTTATCTAAGGGATGCTGATACTAAAATAAGTATGCTATGTATTTAACTTAAGTCTGTATGGTAAAGCTATACTTTTTAAGATAAGTTTTTAGTGGTAGCTTGAGTATCCCCTAGATAAGAAATTCATATTTAATATATGTTTGTATTTTTTAATTGCTTATGACCTTTCAGTAACTGAAAGAAAAAAAGTTCTCTCACTGAACAAGTTTTTTGTTTGTTTGTTTAACAAGATTTATCCTAAACTGTTGTTGACTTGTCCTTAAAATATAACATTTTGCTTTGTAACATGAACCCAAGGGAATATAAAAGAGTGCTTCACAAAACTTACATTGTATTTTTTAAAATTCCATCTTCTTGTCAAGTTCTCATTTAATTTATAACCAATCCCAGATCATTTCCCTACGATTTCCATCGAGTCTGTTTCTAGCTTTCCTAGTCCCTGGTCCACGTGAACCAACTGTAAAAACTGTCTGTGGCTGACAGTGCATGTCCATTGCTTGTTTTCCTTACCAACTTCTCACATCAAGGCGGTTTACAAAAACTAGCCTGATATATTCCTGGATGGCTATGGCATCAGGATGTGCACGCTTTTTTAAATATGTAATTGGAACTCAGTTCTTTCCTTATGCATGGAGCACATGTATGTTTGGGTGGTTTGTGGTGTGAGAGAAAAATGGATGGCTACCCTTTTGGATTTTAGCTGCTTCTTTGGCTTTGGCTACTTAAAAAAGAAAGAAAGTTACATACACACACACACACACACACACACACACACACACAGGCCTTTTATCCTTAAGCAAAAGAATTAGGCTGTACCATAAAAAGGAACAAAATAATGCCATTTGCAGCAACAGGGATGGACCTAGAGATTATCATACTAAGTGAAGTAGGTCAAACAGAGAAAGACAAAAATCATATGATACTGTTTATATGTGGAATCTAAAAGATGGTACAAATGAACTTACAAAACAGGAACAGACTCACAGACATAGAAAACAATCTTATGGTTACCAGAGTGGAAAGGGGAGGGGAAGGATAAATTAGGCGTTTGGGATTAGCAGATACAAACTACTATATATAAAATATATATAAAACAGATAAACAACAAGGTCCTACTGCATAGCACAGGGAACTACATTCAATATCTTGTAAGAACCAATAATGGAAAAGAATATGAAGTTATGTATAGCTGAGTCACTGTGCTTTATACTGGAAACACAACATTGTAAATCGACTATACTTCAATAAAAAATAAAAGAATTAGGCTGTAAAACAAATTTAAAGGGAGGAGTCAAAGAACTCATAGTGTGCCTAAAGTTACACATTCTATTCCTTACCTATTATTAAAATGATTAAAGTGATGACCTTTGTGAAAGCTCAGATGCCAGCATGCAGGGGGTTATACAATACAATTGTCAGGTCATCTCTGATGGATATAGTCTTCTGGCTTCTTCTATAATAAAAATAAAGTAAAACCACCCAGGTTTCAGGAATTATCGTCTTAATCATGTCTTCTATAGAACCATTGGTAAAAGTACATGAATATCTTTTTATCGTGCACACTGGTTTTCCATTATTGAGATTTTCTATTATGCAAATCCGAGAGAAGCCAAATCCTACAGATTTTCTATTATTCAAGTCCTAGTAGGTTCCTGATTCCCCCATCAGCTGACTGGTCACAAGAACATTCCCAAAGGGCAGGCAGCATAGAGGGGGAAACTGCTAGGGTCTCCAAGTAAATCAAGATGTTTGCCCGAATGCAGGTGGCAGCACTGGGTGAGCAAGGAGAAAGAGAGAGTGAGTGTCTGTGTCGGCTTGGTAATCACCCACCTCCATCCAGCCTGGCTTTTACCAGCTTTGGGTTGATAAAGGGTAAGCCAGTGGCAGGGAGCGGGTTTTATCACCTCTGGAGCAGCACACCGGGATCTGTAGAGGAAAAAGGGTGGTTTTATTCAGATGCCAATTAAGGGACCCGAAGACCTGCAGCATTCCAAAAATCCTTGTAAGGTACAGACTCATTTCTAGGAATCCTGTTGTGATTTGCTTTTTAGCAGCATCTCAGTGACTAGCAGACTGTGATTTCATCTTGTCCAAGTTGTGTTTGTTTCCCAACTGCTTAACAATGCTAATTGGGGGCACAGACACTCTTTGCAAGTTGCATTTTTTGAAAAAGATAACTCACCCTAGCAATGAACATAGATTGAAAACCAGTTAAAAGCCAGTGAGAACAAATGGGTCTTAAATCGAGGATGGAACAAAGGGAAGGTGGGGGCACATCCCCTAATGTCAACAGGCAGAAAGCCACACGTGCATAATGGCCATGGGAGCGACCACCCAAGGGGATCCGAGTCACTTCTGGAGACAGACAGAAACCTGGAGCCAGGGGCCAGGCCAGCCACCCTGAGTCCTGCTCAGGAGAGAGCCAAGGTGGCTGGGGATGGTCTTACTCCTGTTCCCTGCCACACGTGTATCCACAGCTAGTTTTCTTCCTCCAAATATAATCCAAAGGCAGGAGGCTGGCGCTCTGGCAGCTGTGGTCAGCAGCTGCATTCCTAGTAAACCCAGAGGCTGTTAATGAGATGACTGAGCACTAACCAGAGTCAGTTGAATTACACAAATATATAACCCCTTCCACTCCCCACTGAAAGGCCTCCCACCCAGTCAGCCTTATTATCATACAAAGCCCGCAGGAGACAGAATTTTGAGAAAGTTGTGAGCCACAAATACACGGTGGTATATACCATGAGAACCAGGCACTGAGCTGCTACTGAGGCTGATCTAGTGAAGGATAAGGCATAGTGCAGAAGGAACCTGATTTTTCTTTCCAACATGCACCAGACCAGGGGATCAGACAGGCAAAACCAGATCTGGGTTTGAGATCTGGCTTTCCTGAGTGACCCAGGTCAAGTTTTGTAATTTCTTGGAGCTACAGTTTCCTCATCTGTAAAATGGAAATAATGATGTATATGGGTGTTGTGAGGCTGGAGATATTTTATGTGAAGTGCCTGGCACGGGGCTTGCCTGCAGCTAGTAGGTACTCAATTAATAGTGGCAATTGTTGCTGTGGTAATAACATATCTTGGGGTGGTGGGATACATGTGGGGGGCTGAGTTTTACCCTCCTGTATTGCTGGGAGCAATCCTATGATGCATTTAGGATCATCAGTCATACGCTGAAGTGAACTTTATCTAGTTCACAGAGGAAGAAGCTAAGGTAGAGAGAGGTTGGGTGACTTGCCCAGTGTCTCACAGAGTCAGGCTTGGAGCCCAGATTTTCCTAATCTGGGGTTCTTTCTACTTCAGCACATCCTGCATTACTGGTCCCTGAAGTGGCTTTTCTTCTCCTAACAGAGTTAGGGAAAAGCTGCCTGTAGAAGAGATTTCCTTAAACCTGGCAGCATTACCCAGACCCTCCAGTTTCAGATTTTTGGCCTCAGGCCTCCTTGCTGCCATGGATGTCAAATCTCTGCTTGTGATGCAAAGGCTCTCACTGCACTTAATGGAGGGATAGAGGCTCGGCATCCCCAAGTCCTAATGTTTTCATTTCTGGGTGCTTCTATAGCTGCTTCAGGTGTTTTTCCCCCAGTCTCTGTGCTTCAGGATTCATTCTTGCCAGTGTGTGAATCCCTGAAGTAGCATTTGAGTCCTCTCAATTCAGCCAGAGCATCTTGTAGTAAAAGTTCTCTCTCTTCAGCACATATGAAACACCATGTAAGAACAGAAATCAGATGAATCGGAAACAAATGCGTTTCCTGGAGAGGACCAGAAACAGGGCAAATGTTGACGGCACTAAGAAAGCAAAGGGAAATGCATTAAGATAAAAAAAAAAAAAAAAAAAGAGGTGGGGGGGGTGTAGAATTCTCCCCCCGCTGGGAGAAATGGAAGAGAGAATGGTGCTTCAAGACAAGGCTGCCATCTCTCACATCAGACCCTTGGATGTCCCTGCAGGGCTGCTAGTGAATGGGGTGAAAGGAAGTTGGATGTTGGACTCTGTGGTCCTGCCTTCCTCATCTCTGGCTGCCTTACCGAGGCTGAGTCCTCCCTCACTCTGCAGAGAGGAGCGATAGCTCCCAGAGTCCTCAAAACCCAGGCCACCTGGCCCAAGCCTGGGGCCCTGGGGCCTTCTTCTCTTTCCTAATCTCCTTTAGCTCTTACAGTCAACACCACCTGCTTTTCCTCTTAATTGCTTTCTGAATATTTCAAATGTGCTAATTTCATCTTCCTAATTTGATTGTCAGCCTCTCCAGGACAGGCACCATGCTCTGTATCTCTTCTGTATTTTTCAAAAGAAATACTTGTTGATTTTTTTTTTTTTTTTTTGATGTAGGAACATGTTGCTCACTATAAGGCAACTGGACTTCTTAGGTTTAAAAACCTCTCATTAGAAAGGAACGTGTTTCTTCTTTGTCACAGGTGTACCTAATCAGATCAGAATATGAGTCAAGATTCACTTCCCTCCCAACCAAAGTGATATAAAATCATTTCCTGCGGGAGGTACTGTCGAATGCCACTGGCAAGGGTACGTTGAGAGAGGTGACCCTTATTTGAGAGAACTGGTAATGCTTCTGATCTCAGAACAAATGAGAAGGGATTTGCTGTTTGTATGAAAAGTTCTCTTCCCTGGTCTGTATAAGACACAATAGATGATAACAGCTGATTCAGAACAGTTAGACTCTAGTGTATAAATATGTAAACATGGGTAAGTATGTATTTAGACAATTTAAAAGTGTGTCTCATTTACCCAATTATAAACAGCTGTCTGAGAGCAATTATGATTTATCATGTAAATGCTTATTTGCATAATTCAAAATATGAATATTATTTGCTTGATAAAGACTGTAAATAAAAGGCAACCTGAACTTTCTCATGCTTAGAGGTTTATGCTAAGTTTTTACCTCACGGGGGAAAAAAAGCATCTTGTTCAAAATGGAACTTAATTTTGTTCATTCTAGCAGGTCCAGATAATAGCTAATTTAATAAGAAAAGAGCAAAAGTAAAGGTGAGTGGCTGACAAATAAAGAGGTCGCTCTACTCTGCTACTTTTACTCCAGAAAATTTACTACATGGGGATGATGAATTGCCTTACAACTGTTTCCACTGAACGTGAATGTTTCATGGTGACTTCTTTCAGGGTATTTAGGATATTATTTTATGTGCTACAACTTGATATACATATAATTTTTCAATAATGTATCATTATTCTTTAAAGTGCAGGATTATTAATTGAGTATGCTTCCAAGGGTGCTAAAATTCATTTCTCCTTACAATATAACTTCTGCTCGTATGAGAAGTAATAAAATGTGGACATCAAAACTTCCACCCACGTATTGCCGATATAGTAGGTTTCTGGGGCTGTCATAACCAATTACCACAAACTTAGTGACTTGAAGAAACAGAGACTTATTTCTCAAAGACCTAGAGGCTAGATGTCTGAACTCAAGGTGTCGGCAGGGTCTTGCTCCCTCTGAGGCTCTAGGGAAGAGTCTTTCCTTGCCTCTTCTTAGCTTCTGCTCGTTGCCAGCTGTCCTTGGTGTTCCTTGGCTTTGGCTGAGTCATTCCAGTCCTGCCTCTGCTGGTGCCTAGTCTTCCTCCCGTGTGTCTGTGTGTCCTCTCTTCTTAGAGGGACCCATCCTGCTCCAGTATGACCTCATCTTAATTAGTCATATCTGCAAAGACCCTTTTTCCAAGTAAGGTCACATACACAAGCACCCAAGGTTAGAACATATCTTTTGGGAGAATACAATTCAACCCACTACACTCAAGGAAAACTAATTTGCAAAATAATGTCTCTGAGCACTGAAGGCTCCTGAAATATTATCTGAAGTATCCTTCCTTTAAGAAATATTTGTATGTTGCATGGTTTTGACAGAATATTATATTATTTGAAGAAATGAGAATTCATATGTGATATATAGTGTGTTATTTAGTATATTCAAGGAACATTTGCTGAGTTTCCATTATGTGGAGAAAAATGTGATGAGAACTCTCTCTTAACCAGATTATCCAGTTAAACAGAACATCTCATTCTTCCACTATTTTTGACAAGCAAAAGCTCATGATCTTTTCTTGATACTAAGCTTCTCTTCAAGGACCTTATTGCTATTTTTGTGTCACTAATTGTGGACAAGTCTCTCCACGTGGATTAAATCTCTTTCTGCAGCTCTCTACCGAGTTGAGGGGTCAATCACTGCCTCCTTTATGCAATTCTTTCCATGCTTCTAGGAAAGTGGGCCAAGCATAGTGCTCAACCTGCTATAAAAGGCAGCACACTCAGACCTCATAACGCTGGTCGTTCCATATTACAGGTATAAATACTAAGACTCTGATGGGGTCCAAACTCAAACAGCCGTTAAGTGACAGAACCAGGATGTGAATCTGAGTGTTCCTGTCTCTAGTGCTTGTACCTCTGCCATATAACATATAAGACATCCCAGTGTGCCTGGCTGCATGCTGCCACGTCCGTGGCTGTCTCACACTCCCAGGCCTGTCCAGGAATGTTTTCTGTGCTGCTCCAGCTCTGGTTTTGCCATGCTGCCAGAAGTCTCCTAAGTAGCTTCTGGTGCCTTGGAGGATGCATTGCCCAGATGACTGGGTAAAGAACTTGGAAACCTGCATTGATCAGGGCACCACAGCAGTTCAGATGTGAGAAGACAAGTCCTAGAGTCCAAGCACAGGCACGGGAACTGGTTATAGACTTCCATGAACAAGACCAAAAATGTGAATGAGATCGTCAGGACTGGGATGCAGCAGCAGGCTAGGGCCTGCCCTACACCAGGGGGTGTCCAAGGATGCACGTCCAGCAGAAGAGAACTGCTGAAAATACTTCCTGCCTAAATTTGTAACCGTCATGGCCCCAAAGTGTTGCATCTTCTCTTGCTTGTTTGGGTAAGGTGTTGCTTCTCTATCTTTGTGATGTCACTTCTCTGCTCCTCCTTAGATGCCCAGAGCAATGGAATGGTTGTCATTCCCACCTTACATCACTACCTGTCTTCTTCTGTATGTGTCCCGTCAGCCCAACTAGACAGCAAGCTTTCTGAGGAAAGAGTCTCCCTCTCCTTCTGTCCTCATGTTACCAACAGTAATCTCATCCAGTCTCTAGTTCTTGACATTCAGAGAGGACCATGTCTGATAAGTGTACGTAAATGGGAAACTCAGTCATTGACAAGATGGGTGCGTTTTAATTTTTCCAAGTAAAAAATTTTGCTTCTAAAAGTAAAGGCAATCTTTTTGCTCTCACCCAACCCCAAAATTTTGCTTCTAAAAGAAAAAGCATGCTTTTGCTCACACCCTACCACTCAAGAAAAGATCTGACAGCCTTTATAATTTGTGTGGGGGCTTAAATGCCACAAAATGCTGGATGACTGCTTCAGAGCCAATGCCAGCATTAGGAGAAATATGCAGACTCACTATTTAGTGCTGTTTATTTGACAATCCTGCCTTTTTGTCAGGATCTACTTTTTTTTTTTTTTTTTTTGGCTACTGAAAATCAAATTTGATGTGGAAGTCAGACTTCTGTGATTCCAAAATCATACATCCTAAGACCCAGGCTGAAAACAAATTCACTTCAGTGCTTTGTTTTTTACTAATGCTTTCTATTTCCAATCAGAAAAAGAGATCATACTGTATAGCACAGGCAAATATATACAAGATTTTATGGTAGCTCACAGAGAAAAAAATGTGACAATGAATTTTATACATGTTCATGTATAACTGAAAAATTGTGCTCTACACTGAAATTTGACACAACATTGTAAAATGATTATAAATCAATAAAAAATGTTAAAAAAGAAAAAGAAAAAGAAAAAAAGGTCAATTCACATATTATGGTGCCTATTAGTGACGAACCAGGCAGGTCATAAAAATGCACCCAGGCAGAGGAGTTTCCACACCGGCATAAGCAATGAACTTCCCTTGGGTCCTAAACTGCTCCTAAATTAAACAAGAATCAAGAAATCCAGTTTAAATCACCATCCAAGTTCAGTACTGTGTAAAGGTTATGACCTTCACCAGAAAACCAGGTATAATGGCTCCTGCCCATCTCTTGTCATCTGTCAGTCCTGAAGTTACAGAAAGGGCCAGCTTATAGGGACCTGCCTCCTTGTGTCACCTTCAGCCCTGCTTCAGTCTCATGTACCACTTGCTGTAATGTTTTTCAATTATTTATTTCCTTTCTAGGCTTCATAGCAAGCTTATGAGAGAGGTTCATTTCACTGTCATCTATCAGTTAGCTTCAGGGTATGACTATAAACCAGCTTTGAGTGCTAAGTATATTGTTCCAGTTTTAAGAGAATCATTTCCCCATGAGGGTTGTTAATCTGTTACCACAAGTTTATTCATTCTGTTCATTCAACTAACAAGCACTTACAGAATGTCTACAATGTGACAAAGCCTGGGTTAACTTCTAGAAAATGACATTTGCATAATATTTTACAACTCCCAGAATGTAAAAATCACTATTTCCTTTTATTTGTTTGCAGTTCTAGAAGGTAAGGAGTATTATCTCCACTTTACAGATGTGAAAACTGAGGTTCAGGTCCCAGGGCTTTTATGAGGGCAGGATAGTCATCCAAGCTTAAACTCTAGAGAGTACAGAAGACTATCGGATGCCTCTTCTTGGCACCGTGTTGGAGATTTAATAGTAAAGAAAGGAACAGTCCCTGGCCTTGAGGGGCTATGTTTAATATACACGGGACTTTGCATATAATTTGCATATAATTTATTACCCAAACAAGACATTTTTGAAAGGAAAAGAGGCGCTGTGATAATCATGCCAGGACAACGGGCGTAAGCTGGGAGGGATGCTTACTCCCTTTCTCGCAGCCTGTCCGTCCAGGGAGGAAACAGGGCATCTCTGGAGACATACTTGCCCTCACAGAAGCTGGCATAGCCGAGTGCGAAGAGGGGACAGGCAGGAATGAGGCAGGCAGGGAACAGTACCTGGGCGGACGTCATGTACCAACCAGATAGTCAGAGATGAACCCAACTTGGGAGGCAGGGCTGTCGATGGGGCAAGCAGCTGGACACAGCTGTCTCCCTGCTGCTTTATTTTAAGCTGCAAGAGCAAAGAGGGACAATAAGCAAAGAGTCTCTGTTCTCTGGACAAAATCAACCCATCTTGTTTCACATTCCCTTCCAGGAAAACCAAGCCACATAGTGGGTGAAAATTCCTAAGATCTTTTTCAGAAAAAAAAAAATTGCTGAGTTTTCTTTTACACACTCTCCACTAACAGGAATTTATTTTCTAACTAACTAGTCTGATATTATTAAAAGAACTGTTCCCACTGAGTGGATGTTAATCATTAAGATGCTCCAGAGGGCAGGAAAGTTACCTTCCTTTGGTTATTGACTGGAAGCAAAGTGAAAGGAGTTGGGTTATCTGAGACTGTGAGCCCAAGACTAAGACTGAGTTTGTTTGTTGTCAGGTAGGGATCGTGTGCCAGAGCTGGAAGGAATCTGAGATGATCAGTTTGGCCTCCTGCTTTTAGGCAGTTTACTCCGAAACTCCAAACACCTGCAGGGAGATTTGGACGTCAGGGTAAATTATGTCCTTTGCAGAATGTCACAGAGGGCCTTCGTGCACTGACCCTCTGCTGCCGACCCCACTTCTCCCACCACTCCCTCGTCTGGGCTCAGTGCTCCGGCTGTGATGAGGCTGGTGGGGATGGTGTCTGACATCTCTGGAGCGCTAAGATGCACCAAGCAGTTCTCTAAGCACTCCACCTGTGTTACCTCAGCTGTTCTTCACAGCCCTGTGAAGTTTATATTAGCAGTATTTTTGCAGATGAGGAATCTCAGGTATAGAGAAGTTAAGTAACTGGACTTTATCCATGGATTGATCCCCTGTTTATCTCATATGCACAAAAATCCACACTTCTGGGTGATCTGAATACACTAGAGGAGGTTCTGAGTGCAAATCCATGGAAACCTCCCCATGTCTGTGGAAAATTAGGGACTAACTCCTGAGATTAGAGTCAGTGTGGCTGTGAAGACCAGGGAGTAAGAAGCAGGGAAACATGACAGAGAAGGAGTTTTGGGAAAGGCATGGAGGTGCTGGGAGAGGCCAGATGGGTTGGAGGAAGATTCCTGTTCTGACGGAATCAGTGAGGACGGCATGGTAGGCAGTCTGCCGTCGAGGTTGATTGATCAATGGTTGAGAGGCTGCCTGACAACTCACCAAAGGAAGGACAGGGGCTGGAGAAGGGGATGACCTTTCACCCTCAGGCTCCCAGCACAAATTCCCCGGGAGACCCAGTGTCTTATCACCCTGTGGAGTTAGAAGTGAATGACTGAAAACAAAGTTCCACCCAGGAGATGGCCAAAGGGTAGGTTTTGACTTGTGGTTAAAAACTGGTGAAAGAAATTCTTTTAAGCAGAAAGAAAGCAAGCATTTGGCCCAAAATGTAAACGAGGGGTAAAGAGAAAGGAAGAGAACTGTGGAATTCAAAAGGCCTGTGTCCTAATCCTGGCTTTGCTGTGGTCTTGCTGGGTGGCCAGTGAGCCATTCACCCTTCCCTGCCTCACTTTCTCTCAGTCAAATGAAGGCGGCAAGCCCTGTTCCCAGCATCACAGAGGCTGTTAGGAGAATCACAGATGCCAAGAGTGATGGTGCTGTGTAAATCCAGAGCATCTCATGTCCTGTTTTTCTTTCTCCTTGGACCAGGTAAATCTGTCAAGGGGTAGAGGGAAGAGACAGAGACGAAGAAACAGAAAAGAGAACAGTCTCCTCTCAGCCTGAGGGACCATCCTTCTAATTACACTCCCAAAGATAGCAGATGTTAAATAATGGAAATCCTACAACCTA
The DNA here is from genome assembly GCF_048773025.1 of Camelus bactrianus. Taxonomy (NCBI): domain Eukaryota; kingdom Metazoa; phylum Chordata; class Mammalia; order Artiodactyla; family Camelidae; genus Camelus; species Camelus bactrianus. The sequence continues at coordinate 53,003,607 of NC_133544.1, read as the reverse complement.
AATGGTGCCCCAAATGATCTAAGTCCTTCTGAGTCATAGAGCACTGAAATTCTAGGAAACACGTTGGATACTTAGGATATCCACATGACTTGTACCTGGGGCAAAGAGTAACGTTATTATTTCCTTCTGATGTTATTTTAACGTGTAACTGTCATTAGTCACTGTTGCATTTTACTTTGCCTGTAAAGCCTTCTAGAATAGTGTTTTAAATGTTATCGTGGTACAGCAACATTTGCTTAACAGGTCCTCAAGGGTAGAAGTTGTGTCTTCTGCTCCCTTTGTATTTTTGGAAGAGCAAAACAGATACTCAAGTTCACGTTTCACTTAAACCCAATTCATCCCTTCCCAACATCGCTGTGACTCCCAGCGTTTGCATTTGGCTCTGCCCCTTCAAGGGCAGCAGGCCTGCTGTAATTCCTGCATGACACAGGAGTGGGCCAGGTGAAGGTGCTAGGGTATCATTTTAGGGATAATAATAGCAGCTGATTTCTGTTTATGGATTTAATTGATTCTAATCCAGAAGCTCTGAAATCATGACAATTCTGTGCCAAGTACCTCCCATGAAGGATGATGGTTTGGAGACCTCTGTCAACTACCCAGCAGAGGAGATGAGTGCCTAAGTATTTCTGATGTTAAGGAGCCCCTTTAATCCAATCAATTTCAGAGAGTCTTACTTCCTCTGAGCCATGCATGGATTAATTCTATAAGAGCACCTTTTCCATGAAAGAAACTGATTGCAAACTTCGCTTCTAATTGTGAAAATGCTCACCTGCTCCAAGTAAACAGTTCTGGAAAGATGCTTTCATTTTGCTTCAGTTATTTGGCTGAGGAGAGTGGAGTTTCAACAGAAGTTTAAGATAAATTCAACACCCATCCTCACTCGTAGAGCAATTTGTGCCTAAGGTGACTGCAGAAACTACAAAGTGACCTTGACCCCATCAGCCACTTTTCAAGGACCTCAATTATTTGATTATGATCAAAAAAAAAAATTCCCTAAGTAAGGGAAGAGTGGAAATGGAAAGTGTAAGGAGACATTGAGTTGATCATAAAACAATTATCAAAAACTGAAAACAACCTCAGTATCCCAACAATTAGACATGCATTAAATCAATCATTAAAAACTGATTTTAGTATATATGCTGTAATACTACAAAATTATTTCTGAAGAATATATGATGAGACCAGAAGATATTCACCACATATGTGAGATGGAAAAAGCAGTAGGCAAAATTGCACATGTAATTTTTTGAGAATCTATCTTTAGTCCTAGAAAAGACTGTGCTGTGCAGCAGTTCAAAAGAACAAAATGAGTCTACATATACTAATATGGAAAAAAATCCTAAAATCTGACATCACATCATGAAAGCACATTTTGGAAATGTACAGCACAATCCTACTTGGCAGGGATTTTGGATCGGGAAAGTTAAAGGGGACTTTGATTTCATCTGTATCATTTGAACTTCTGTAATGAGAATATATTTGTTTATTGTGAAATGTAAAATCATATTTAAAAAATTTAAAGTGGGGGATGAAAGTAAGAAAAAATATTGGAAGAAAATATTCCTTAAACATTAATAGTTGTCTGTCTCCAATGGTGTAATTGTGGTTAACTGATGAAACTGAAGCCCTTGCAGGGTAAATCCCTCAATCGATCCAAAATTCAGTCCTGGTTCTCTGACTCTTTGGAGTCTTTCATGTTCTTTCCACTCCATATCACCTTTCCAGTTACGGGTCCTTAAATGCCTTGGAGTCAGCTTACTGTTAACAGGAAGGAAGGAAAGAGCAGGCGCTGGAGATGGGTGGCTATCTTTATTCATGAACTTCAAGGCTCCAAGTTCAGCAGTGAAAATTAGGTACGAGGCCAGTGAACCAGAGGCAGCGAGGAGATAGAAGTGGCGCCACCAGCTGCTCAAAAAGAAAAAACAAAAAACAAAAAAGCAAAAAAAAAAACACTACAGCTTTTGCAGCTGTGGTTCACAGCACAGTTTACTTAGGAGCTAACAGATTCCAGGATCCACCAGCCCAAAGATTAAGACCCAGCAAGTCCCAAGTGTGGTCCAGGAATTCTGCATTTTTCCAGGTATCCCATGCAGTTCTTAGACCACTTCTTGAAAACCCTGCTCTAGAGATGTTATAGATCCAGAAAATGCATAAAGTACCGCCCTCTCTCTTCCAGACCATCTGCTGAACCCTTTTTTTCTTTCAGAATGGTCCTTTCTGCCCATTTAAAGCTGATTCCACTGAGTTAAAATATTGACTGGGGCATCAGGCTGAGTGGAGGGGGTAGGTAGAATTGCAGAGTGTGACTGGGCTGAGGAGAGTGGGGTGAGGGCAGGGGTTGCTCAGTGAAGAGAAGGGGCAGCAGCCACATGAATGCTATGAAGTTTAAAAATCGATTTAAATGCTCTTATCTGTAGATATGACCCTGCCAAACAGATGACATAACAGAGTATGACCATTTAAATAAGTTATTATCAGAGGATTATAGCGAAAATAATTACAGCATTTAAGAAGTGAGCATCCAAGTCTGGATCATCAGCTTAGCCAGGAGGAAATGCCGTTAGACTCCCAGGGTCAAGAAGAACTACAGTAATCAGGTTTTTTCCTGAAAAACTGCTGACGCCTCTGGAAAGCAAAACATAGGTCCTATGTTGCCACCTAGAGGCCAAAGTCTGGAAGTATGGGCTGAGGAAAATTAAATTGATGTGCTTCCTTCCAAGTTTAATTACTGCACTCCAAAACCATCAGCTTCAGACTTAAAAATGTCCGTCAGTCCTTTTTTCATAGGAGAAGAATATGTGTTTGAACTCAAGCCTCCATAAAACCCAAATGATTTCAGGATGGAAAAAACCTTTCTAGAACCTTGATTAACTGTGAAAGAGCCTGTCCTGTGTAAGCCTGAGGGCGAGGGATGGTCTTAACTGCTGCCATCTAACCAGATGACCTGAGGAAAATCACTCAGCCCCTCAGGGCTAAATTCCTCTCATGTAAAATAAGAGGACTGAACTAACTTGACAGCACCGCAACCCTTCTAAGGCCTAAGATTCTGTATTCTGTAATAACCTAGACTCTGTTTTAACCCACACATCAGTCCAAAAGGTTGGCACCATATGCAAAAAAAAAAAAAAAAAAAATGTTGGTACCCTGCATTTTTTAATTTGACCTTCTTCAAGAAAATCGTATCTCTGCTGCCCTCTAGAGCTCTGCCTGAAATCTGCATGAATTTAAAACAAAAATCCCCCAAATAAGGGGTGAGCCTGCTTGAGATTTAGAGCCTGGCAGATCCCTGCAGTCCCAAGAGCTTTCTTTTCTTTTCTTCTTCTTCTTTTTTTTTTTTTTTTTCAAAATGTTATTTATCTTTTCTATTCTTGTTTCATACATCTTCTGATACACTTCAGTTCAATTCAACCATTCATCCCAGAATTCTCTCCCAACTTTTCCTGTTTATGGCTTTTGGCTGTTGGAAGTTAAACCCATGTCATTTACTTGGAAAAAGGGGCCAGTTTTTCTAAAGGATTCTCCGCTCCATAAATGTGTCTCCTCTGAGTAAGTTGTACAGTGGTACCAGGGAGGGTTATCTGTTCTAATTTCTGGAGCCAGTGCTTATAAAAGTAATCCCGGGCTCTTTTCTTGTGTCACTTCCAAGAAACCCGTGCATCGAGACCTCCACTGCGCTGACAGCATGAGAATCCTGCTACGAAACTGCCAAAGAAACCCAGGGCCACGGAGTGACGTTCTCCAGCCGAGTCAGCAGAGAAGCCACATTTTCAGTCCTGTTTTGGAATTATAATTCAGTTCTGAATCTTCTCAGAACCACAGCCAATCTTTGATCTGTGCAATCTGCCATTTGGTGGCTGTAGTTAGAGAAAAATGGAAACAAATGCCTTTAAGCAGTTGTATCTTTCCTAAAGCAGGCAAAATCTCCATTTAAGGCAAAAGCATTTCAGTTCAGGTGGGATTTTTACCCTGAGTGGGACTCCTGCTGTTGACAGAGTAGTGATATCTTTCAGCAGCAGTGATAGATTTCAGAATTCATGCCAGCAGTCAGAGTGTTGCTAGTGACCTATTATAAACTCAAACACGCCATGAAGCCAGTTCTAGGAGACCTAGAGGTTACACAGTGGCCCTTTCAGGATTGCTGCTGAAGAGCAGACCAAAGACCCCTTCTTACTTGATCTACAGCCTTGTTCAAAGTCTAACCCACTCCAGGGTCCAGACCCCTGCAGGGTGTGAAGTCAGGCACAGTGGGGGTTACACAGAGCTTTTTAGGCACCACTGTGTCAGGCAGTGGATGAAGCATTGGAGAGAGATTTGCGGAGCTGCAAGTGTTCTTTCTGCAAATGTTCTTCACTGTTCATAATCATAAAAGGATATCCCAGTGGTTAATCTTAAGGGATTATTAGTATTTGTTATAACTCTAAAGGGACCACCCATAAATCCGACTTTTCTAGTTACCCATAAAGTAGCCACCAGAACAACCTAGCAACCTAGCGGTTTTCACTGTTTAGCCAAGGCGCAGCATTCTGGAATCCCCAGGGAACAGAGAATGATAGATTATCTAGTCTGTTCGAAAGAACCTATTCTCTGTTCTGGTCGTGTGTTCTGCTCTTAAGCTCCCAGAATCCCTCCCCTCCCCGACCCAAGACCAGCCCCCTTTGCCCTGGCACGGCCCATGGGGCAGCCTTCATCCCTCCCACCTAGACCACTATGACTGCCGAGGGCTGAGTGGAGGAGAGGCTGCGGGAGAAGTTCCACCCACTTAGAAATAAAGGGTCAAATTAGAGCTCTGGGCACTATATCTTGTCATTGTACATGTCCTAAAAACTTGTTCCAGGTTTCAGGAAATGACGATTTGTCACAGAATTGAGAAAGGAAGGAAGCAGAGATCCCTCACAGTGGGCTTTACTGCTGCTCACCGATATTTCTGAGCCCCTCTTTTTCTGGGCACTTAGGAGGGCTGCCCCTTTCCACTCCCTCAAAGCAAAGGACCCTGTGATTTATTTTGGCCAGTGAAATGTGAGAGGACGTGAAGACTATCACTCCATGTAGAAAGCTCTGAGGGTCGTGTAGGAATCTCCACACCCCTCATCCCTGCATGGAAGCACATGTCAGTGTCACAGCACCACAAGACCAAAGTCACCTGGCATGTTGAGCCAACACCCGGATGACAGCTGCCCAGAGAACCGAATGAGCCTGTAAAGGACTTTGTGTGAATGAGAATTAAACCTTTGCAGTTTAAGCCACTGATTTTTTTTTTTTTTTTTTTGGCATCGTTTGTTACTGCAGCAAATCCAAGCTCTCCTGCTGGTACGTGACTTTGTGCTACTGTAAATTGAGTCTTTTCAGTCTGAACATCATTCTCCTTGACGAGGGAGACAGAAACAATCAGAAGTTCACGTTTCTCTGATCTCCGTAAACATGACAACAACCACCTATACATTTGGCCTATGCCGCCTTACTCTTTCTTCCTCTGAAACTAATTTCATTACTCTAAAAATTGATCTCCCTTTTAGCTCTCTTTAGTACTTTTGGCCAGATGGGCCTCACTTGGGACATCAACTTTTCCAGCCCCACCATTGCATATCTGTGCCACTTTCTTAAGTTTGTACTTAATATTATGTCTCCCACCACCCCACCATCCCAAACACAAACTTTCTATCATTGGTGCATGTTGATTTTAAGTCTTGACTTATTAGGGTTTCTTTGCGACTTGCCTTTATCCTTCCACACCAGGATCATGTAAAATTGCATTTTTACAAGTTCTCAGCTTTCTTAAGTGGCCTTCTCTTTTAAAGCTTCTTGTGATGAACTCTGTCTTTTACATTATGCTTTAAAAATCAGTTTTCCCCAAGTCTAAGATCATGTTTCCCCAACTGTGTGGGTTTCCCTGGACACTACTGCTGACTCACAGGCTTGCTGAAGAATATTTTTTTTTTTTGAGGAAAACACAAGGATACCCAACATCTATCAGACACCACATGAACTACTAGTGCATTCCTTTTGTGGACATCGTATTTTTGCAAAGTTGGATTTTAAGTGATACTATAATAAAAAGGAAGTTCAGTGTAAAAATCAATATAAAACAGGAAAGAAGGGTAGCAGTTGTCCTATCTGAATCCAGAGTTTGGAAAGTTGTGCAGTGCCCAACAGGTACACACATTTAGTATTTGTGGGTTATTTAAGAATGAAATAAAAACATTGTCTTATCTTTCAATTAATGTGTAATATGTTTTCAAACAGCTACCAAGTTGTTAGAACATAAACACTTCCTGAGTTTTTTTGCTCTAACCACTTAGAATAAATGAAACTGTTAGGTATTTCTTTTGGGCCAGGAGCACCATGAAAAAAATTACTGGAACATTGAGGGCATTATGAACTGAGTAATGTGGGAAAATCTGCTCTAGGAACATATCCAGCCATATTCGAAATCTTGTCCTATTACACTCAAAAAGACATGGTCCCTTCTCTTCAACAAATGGTGCGGGAAGAACTGGATATCCACATGAAGAAGAACCATGTTGGACCATTACTCACACCATATGCAAATGTTGACACACAATGGATCAGAGACCTAAAAATAAGAGCTAAAACTATAAAACCCTTAGAAGAAAATGTAATGGTAAATCTTCGTGACCTTGGATTTAGCAATGGTTTGTAAGATATGACCCCAAAAGCACAAGAAAAAAAAAGATAAGTTGGACTTTGTCAAAATTTTATGCACCAAAGGACACTACCAAGAGAATGAAAAGACAGTGCACAGAATGAGAGAAAATATTTGAAAACATACACCTGATAAGGGTCTGGTATCCAGAATATATAGAGTTCCTACTAGTCAGTAACAAAGAGACAAACAATCTAACTTAAAAACGGGCAGGACTGATTACCCCCAATGACATTTTCCCCAAAATCTACAGGCAGCCAACAAGCACATGAAAAGATGCTCAATATCATTAGTCATTAGGAAAATTCAGATCAAAACTCAGTGAAATACCACTTCACACCTGCAGGTTGGTCATAATGAAAAACAAAAAATATCAAGTTTTGGCAAAGATATGGAGAAATTGGAATTCTCGTTCATTGCTGGTAGGAATGTAAAATGATGCAGTCACAATGGAAAACAGTTTAGCAGTTTCTCCATAGGTTAAACATAGAGTTACCAAGTGATCCAATAATTCCACTCCTAGATATACACGCAAGAGAACTTAAAACAAGCATTCAAACAAATACTTGTACACAAATATTCATAGCAGTACTATTCACAAAAGATGTAAACAACACAAATGTCCATCAGCTGGTGAATGAGTAAACAAATGTGGTATATCCATAAATGGAGTATTACTCAGACATAGAAAGAAAGTACTGATACATGATACAATGTATATTAACCTTGAAAACATCGTGTTATGTGAAATAAGCCAGATACGAAGGATCACATGTTGTATGATTTCATTTATATGAAATATCCAGAATAGGTATATCTATAAAGGCAGAAAGTAACCTAGTGGTTGCCAGGGGCTAAGGAAGAGGGAATAGGGAGAGGCTGCTTAATGGATACAGAGTTTACTTTTGGGGTAATAAAAATTTCTTAACACTAGATAGAGGTGATGTTTGCACAATATCATGAATGTATTATCTGCTACTGAATTGTACACTTTGAAATGGCTTATGGTTAATCTTGTTATGTAACTTCTTGGCCAATTATACATATATGAAAGCATGGTCATCTTCTCCCAAGGTTTCTGTAACTCCTACTTGCTAGTAGAATTAGTTAGGGTCATCATATCAGGGATCTTAGTCCTGTAAGACAGAGGTTCTTAACCTTTAGCTCACCTTCAAAATTCTATGTGAAATTTTGTGTCTATGCATTAACTGCAATGCAGTTGCCACAGAGCTCTCAGCCATTCCCACAGGGAGTTCTGAAGCTAGAATTGTCTTCAGATATACCACAGGGTCCACCACTGCCTATAAAGGAAGTTGGGCTCAAGCTGCTTCCAGGGAGAAGACGAAATCTTCTGCCAAGAGAAATTCCCTGGGACCAACTCAACCATGAGCTGGGGAATGAGTGCCTTGGTCCTGAAAGAAGGATCTGGGTGCACACAACAGCATCCACTACAATTGTCACAGTTGCAATGGGACATTAGTACCCTCTGGGTATGGGATATTCAAAATGTTAATTGCTTCTCTTGCCTAGGGCTCCTTGATTCTTGATCATTACTGGAAATCTGGACTTGGGTGATATCTCCTCCAGCTGAAGTTGCCTGACAACTTTCCTTTCAGCTCCCAGTCTCAGGTGCGCATCTCTGTCGGGGTCTCCTCACCCCTCCAGGTCACTCTCTTGGGCTGAGCCCTTCTCAAGTTGACCCAGTCCGGCTCCCTTCCAGAGAATTTTCTAGCATATACTAGAAGTGGTCTCAGAAAGATTTTTTTGACCCTGCTATCTAAATGTTACCAGAAAGAAAGATCAGCTTCTCCAAACCAAATTCATTATCCTTGGCAGATGTGCTCTGTGCTTCGTGTGGCTTATATCCAACAATTCCCTACCACCGGTCAAATCACTTCACTATCTGAGAATGTGATTTGAAAATAATTCATCCTGAAGTGTTTGACCAGAACCTACACCGCTTAAAATTAGAAATGCTATGTGTGTTTTATTGAGTTTTTTTTTTCTCAGTGCCCATGGTGGGTGATTGCTAACATCTGCTTTGAAAATTTTCCAAACTAAAACCATTATGGCCTTACACTGTAGCTTAGAACTTTGGATCTCGATTGCCTGTTCCTCAGTGTGTCAGAGCAGGCCCTGGGGCTGTATCTTACGACTAGATTTTACTCTGCCCAGAGCTTGTCTCTCACCTCGCTGCCATGCAGAGGTGGATTTGGTTAGACTCTTTTTAATTTTCAAAAGGTCTTTACTCTTAGCCAGTGGCTGTCTTTTCCTTTAATTAACAATTCAAAATATTCACCCTTCAAATTCTTGCCAGAAATTACAGTTTTGAATTCTCTGCTCTCTAACACTTATCACAGTTTCAAGCAGGATTTATAGGGGCTGGCTTGAAAAGACACACAGATACTCCTCTAGTCCTCTAGATATTTTAAAATTGTACCTTAGGACTATATCAAACCATGTGAGTCACACGCTTTTTGCTGAAGTGTAGGTCCATGCTATGGCCTACATTGAGGGAGTCTGTAAGAACTCACTTTTGAATTTATGAGGCTGTGGTGGAGAGACCATCCACTTCATGTCTGTGCTCCCTCTGTATGAGGTCTCCTGGGTGTCAGGAAAATACGTACTTCTCCTCACGACCTGGCTTGTTAGTAGCTAGTGGAAAGTCTGAATCTTGAAGCTCAGTATTATCTTCCTCTTTACATCAAATTACCAAAAAATTTCAAAGCCAAATTTTGTGACTCACCCATAGCTACTATGAAGATCTTTGGATATGCATTTCTTGGTATTAATGTTACTATTTTTCTGCCCATTTCCTTGTCATAGGCTCTGATTATTTATTTTCATCCTTTTATTTGTATATATTTTATAATTTGCCATAAATCCTTCATAGAATGAGGCTTGGTTATAAATGAAATGGAATACCCATCTCAACTCTAGTTCCCTCTCTTCTTTACCGAGCCACATATTTGACTTGGTTTTTTTTGGAGCATTCTTGATCAAGCCTAATAAAATAATTATAATGATGATAATGTTAACAACAACAACTGTTGGTTGAGAAATTCTATATGCTAGATTCTTAGAATATGAACATAGGTCCCATTTAATGTTTACAACCACCTCTCAAGGCAGGTATTATGTCCCTGGCTTACAGAAAAGGAAACCAAGGTTCAGGAGGTTTAAATTATTTGCTTAAAGCTAAGATTAGTATGTGACAGGCCCAGGGCTGGAATACTCTGGAGCCCCTGTTCTTTCCTCTGTGCCTCTGCCCACTCTGTGGGATGATGCTTTCCTCTTTATAAGAGTTAACCGTTCTCTGGGCTTGAGCTGATACAGTGACAGGTACCAGTAAAAAAATAAAACAAGGGTTCATTTTTCCAGTAGAGATGGGAACATCAGGGTGGGTGGGCTCTCTTAGCCATTTAACAGTATTGCCCGGCCTAGCTGTCAGTGAGCAGAGCTCCACCAGCATTTTCTCTCCCCTTTGAAGGAGGTGGAGGCTAGAGCTTAGCCCAGAGGAGGAGATGGTGATGGAAGAAGGAAGCAGATGAGATCTGAAAAGAAATATTTTACTGGGTTTCCAACACAGGGCTAAAGAAGGAGAAAGGAACTGAGGGTTGTGTTTTCATTAGCTTGTAAGACTAGCCAATTTGGCTAGATTTTAGTTGAGTAACAAGCAGAAACCTGTATTTTATTATTTTTATAAAGTTAGGTCTATTGAGGAATAGTTTATATAAAATAAAATGCACTTTTTGGGTGTATAGTTGTGTGTGTTTTGATGTGTGCAGTCACACAGCCCCCAACATGATTGAGATGCTGAGCATTTCCATCACCCCAAAACCTTTTCCTCCTGCTTCTTTGCAGTCAGTCTCTTCCTCCCTACCTGCTAACTCTGGCAACTACATAGTAATGCCTTTTCTAGAGTATCATATAAATGGAATTGTATAGTATGTGGTCTTTTGCGTCTGTCTTCTTTTATTTAGAATCATGCTTTTGGACTTCATCTATGTTGTTCCATATATCAATAGTTCACTCCTTCTCATTGTTGAGTAGTATTCCATTGTGAATGGAATTCATGGACGTGGTTGGTGCACCAAAGCTCATTTACCCACTCACCAGTTGGTGAACATTTGGTTGTTCAGTAGTTTTCTTGTAATGCCCTTGTCCAGTTTAGGAACCAGGGTGATACTGACTTAATAAAAATGGGTTGGAAAGTCTTTGTTTGTCCTCTATTTCCTCGGAGAGTTTGTGAAACCTGAATTTTTAAATTCATCCATTTCTATTCATTTTACCTTTGACCTTCCATCCTCACCTCAGGTCCTCTGTACATGATTCTTTGAAGGACTTTAAAGTTGTCTTGGTTGAACTAAGAAGACAAGGACTTTCTACACACAGGAGAGGTTTAAAAACCCTGAAAAGGCCATGTGTGTGTGAATGTGTTCCTGTGATTCTTTCCAAGGATTACTGTATGACATGAGAGAAAAATAAGAAAGTGTTTTAAACCTCAGAGGAAACTAACATGAGGCACCATGTTTCACAGCCTCACGTGGACAATGATTACTTATCAGAGGGGAAGGACATCATTTCAAAATCCAGTCCTTTAAGCAAGATGGAGCAAAAACTCTCTGCTCTCGAAGTGTGGGTCTGTCTACTCATGTTACCCTCAAGAGCTTTCTGCCTTGAAATCCAAAACCTTGCAGGAAGCCCAGACCCTTCAGGCCTGGAACAAACCTACATTTGAACATGGGTTCAACACACAGGCCAGTCCTTTGAGAATCCATATTTTCTTGCTATTGTCTCATAATTTTACAGCAGCTAGACAGGTGACAGAAAGCCATCGAAGAGGTTGGAAGAAGAAAGGGCCTTGTGCAGGCCTGTGATTTTACCCCCTTCCCCTTCCTGCCTGTCTGTCATGGTGGAGAGGGAACTCCTGGAGGATTCAGGCCACTCCACCTCTCATCGATGACAGCGGGGCCCACCCCTACCCTCTGGCATGAGGGCATTTGGCTCTTCTCTGCACACAGCAGCCTAGCCCACTCCTGGCTGATTCCCTCCCTGTTCCCAAGGAAAGGCAGCCCTGTCCTTGAAGATCTTGTCAGGCAGGGACAGTTGTACCAGTCAAGGTTCTTGAAGGAAACTGCACATTCAAATTAGGATAATTGAGAGGTTAATCAGCAAACTTTGCAAAGGTGTGGGCAGGCTATATGAATGTCACTCTAGGGCTAGTGATAGTGGGGCTCGGTTATTGCCCCAAGTCTGAAGGGAAGAGGGGAGGACATGGTCTCCAGAATCTGAATGAAACAAGCTGTGTGAAGAGGGTTTCCTGAGAAGAGCTGCAACCCCAGGGGATGGGGGCCAAGGAATGACCCCCCTCTCCCCCTCTCAGTCTCCCACTGCTGTTCCACACTGGCTGAACCCAAAGGGAGACCAGGGGACCAGGGAGCAGGTTGCTGTGGTCCACATAGGTGAGGCTCCTCAGGTCTGGAGTGACCCCAGAGGGACAATGGGAAGACCTCCAGCGAGTAGCCGTGTGCCTCACAGCCTCTCCTGTACTCACAGCCCCTCTTCACAGGGCAAACACATTGCTCTGTGCCCTTCCTGGCATCTGTTTCCTGGGAGGAAAAGCTCTGAGGTTCACTTGTCTCTGAAGTGGAGCCGGGGGTCTCTCACTGGGATATGGCTCTTGCCACAGCAGGCGGGGCACCTAAAAGGAGCCAGAGCCGTGCTCTTTCCCCCTCCCGAGAGAAAAAGCAGGCCCCTGGAAAAGGCTCGCTGGCTGTGGGCAGAGTTCAACCCTGCTCATTCCTGTTGACATCCCCTGGCAGCCAGGGGCACTGAAAGGAGGCAGAAGTCAGGGAAATTCCAAGAAGCTTTTACTAAAAATAAAGTAAATAGCCATTTCTTACAAGATGCCCAGCCACTAATTAGCCACAGTACTTCTGTATGAAGAGAGGCCCTCTGGCTACAGAATATGAATTTTAAAACTAAGCTGCATCCAAAGTGGCAATTAAGGGCTTTACCCAATCATAATAAACCTTGGTCTTCCTTTGCTAAGCAAGCTCCGCGTCTTGCTGCCAGAGCAAACCCATCAGCTCATTCCTGGTTTCCTTCTTAAAACACAGCAGCGCCCGGACACTCGGCAGAGCGGGTGCTCAGCCTGCTCTCCAGGCTCCGCGTATCACCAGGGCAGCTTTCGGGCCCCTTAACAGCATTGACGCGGGCACAGCCGATCCCCGATGTCCTTCAGCCTCTGGCCTCGGCCCTTCCACGGAGGCCGTGCAGCCAGATGGTTAAGGACACAGGCTTTGCCATCACCGTCACGCTGTTGGCAGCAACTGAGCAAAAATCTAGACTTATCCTTCATGGCATTTATCAAAGCTGGTAATTTTACATGTAACAGTGACAAACGTTTCTATCCTGTGTGTTTTCTCTGCCTCCTTCCCTCCCTCCACGCTGCCCCCTAAAGAAAATCCTGCGTTGTCCACTTAGCTCGCTCCTTTCTCTTCCATCTTGGGATCAGGGCAGGGACCTGGGCGAGAAGGGAGAACCAGAGACGCAGAGGGAAACGCAGGCAGGCCGGGCAGGGATGCAGCGGGTGAGGGGGTCGGTGTACAAGCAGCCGAGAGTCAGGGCGCGAAGCACTGAGCTCAGCGGGGCTCAGCCAGCTGCTGCCAGGCTGGAGTGGAGCCCCCTGGTGGCCAGATAGAACCCTTTGTCAGGTCAGGCCCCAAATTCGGATTCCGGTACACAATTTCTTGACAGTTGTAGAAGTTAAACGAAACAACCTGCAGGCAGCGTGGCCCGGGCTTGCCTGCATGTGACCTATGGACAAGAAGATGCCCATTAGAAAGGAACAGGAGTGAGGGCGGCAAGGTAAAGAGCTGGTTAAGAAGACACCTGCACCCCAATGTTCGTAGCAGCACTATATACAACAGCCAAGACATGGAAACAACCTAAGTGTCCATCTACAGAGGACTGGATAAAGAAGCTCTGGTATATTTATACAATGGGATACTACTCAGCCATAAAAATCAATAAAATGATGTCATTTGCAGCAACAAGGATGGACCTGGAGATCATCATTCTAAGTGAAGTCAGCCAGAAAGAGAAAGAAAAATACCATATGATATAACTCATATGTTGAATCCGAAACACAAAAAACAAAAAACACCAACCCCCCCCCCCGAACTTATTTACAAAACAGAAACAGACTCATAGACATAGAAAACAAACTTATGGTTACGGGGTGGGGTGGGAAGAGATAAATTGGGAGTTCTAGATTTGCAGATACTAACTAATATACATAAAACAGATAAACAACAAGTTTATACTGTATAGCACAGGGAACGATATTCAATATCTTGTAGTAACTTATGGTGAAAAAGAATATGAAAACGAATATATGAATATTCCTATATGATTGAAACATTGTGTTATACACCAGAAATTGACACATTGTAAACTGACTATACTTCAATAAATGTGTGTGTGTGTGTGTGTGTGTGTGTGTGTGTACATATACACACACATATGAAGAGTCCTAAATTGGGAGTTGAGAGAGAATTCAGAGGAGAAGCTGCCAAAGTGAGGAGGAGTTCATGAGTGGCTGAAATTGAAAGAGGTGATTTTAAAGATGTTTTACTGGATGTTAAGAATGGACTCCTCACTTGGATGTTACCTCAAAAGATTGAATAAAGACTAATTCTTTGGGTTATCCTTTGGTTGGCAGACTGCTGTTCTGAGCTGACTCTGGTCAGGGAGAGCCACGCCCTGCAGGTCTTCTCTCAGGGTGACTCACACCTGTGTGTCACCTATTACAGGCTGTGTCTCCATCACACTGTGAGCCGCCTGAGGGCAGCATGAGGGCCCCTTCACCTCTCACTATTTGCTGAGTGAATGCCGCTGCCTTCATCCTGGTTGTTTTTTCAAGAAGTACAAATTTAGTTCAGATTCACATTCACTTTCCCCTGGGCCCATCAGCATCACCAACCCTGACAGAATAAGGAGACTGGGGGAGAGCTAAGAAGCCCGCCCACTAGCAAAGATAGGCTGGACCGTTCCCCAAGCTGCAACCTGGCCCCAGCCGGGCTGGTTGTTTCAGTGATGGAACTAGCTTGCAGAAAACATTCTGTGCCCCACTCCGTGGACCAGCATTCTTGGTCAGCTCTCCCAGAGGTTCCTCACAGAGAGTGGGCTTTCCTCTTCTCCCTTCACCCTTAGGAAGTGTATTAGTCATCCACGCTGTGTAAGAAACTACTCCAAAACTTAGTGATGACAAGCAGCAAACAGTTATTATCTTAGTTTCTGACTGTCAGGAATCCGGGAGCAGCTTAGCTGGGTGTCTCTGACTTCAGGTCTCTCATGAGGCTGTAGCTGTCTCAATGCTCAACTGGGGAGGATCCACTTCCAAGCTGACTTTCCTGGATGTTGGCCAGAAACATCACTTCCTGGGCATGTGGGTCTCTCCATAGGGCAGCTCACAACATAGAAGCAGGCTTCCCTCAGGGCGAACCAGTGAGAGAGCAAGACTTTTCTGTGATCTAATCACGGTAGAGACACCCCCATCAATTTTGCTCTATTCTATTTATCAGAAGTAGTCACTAGGTTCATCTCAAACTCAAGAAGAAGGGAACCCACAGGGCTTGAATGTCACGAGATAGGGACCCTTGGAAGTTTTAATCCCGTCTTGTTATTGGGCCCACAAGGAGCACAAGCAGTGATGTAATGGTCATATCCCTCTGGATGTGACTCTGGCCCATCTCTTTGAATAAGCTGGGAAATACACGAAATTGTCCGTATCAGCTCTCTTTCTACAAATGTCAAGGACTGATGTAGCTCCACACATGCACCACGGACATAAACCATGTACAGACCCTGGGGAAAATCAAGTTATACTGTAGTTCGCTGAGGAAAATAAACCTAAAACATAAATCCAGCATATTTTCTCCACATTCTCTCGTGACTCCTGGGTTTGAGTTTTGGTTTGCCTTTTACTAACTGTGTGATTCTGGGCAAGAAACTTCACTGAAGCTCCATTTGTCTATATCCATAAACTGGGGGATAATAACAGAATTCATGCCACTGGGTTTTGGGGTGGGATTAAATAAAAATGATTATATATACAAAGACCTAGCATTACCCCTGGCACATTATGGGTACTAAAGAAATCTTGGTGCTTATCATTATCATTATTATTCCATTACTATTATTTACTCTAATGTATTTTGTTTCAAACTTTCTGCTCTTAAAGCCTGGCTTGCTTCCCCTTAAGATTAATAAAAACTGGTCAATGTTAAAGACTCACAGACAGTTTTTTTAATGGCACCAGTAGAATTATAAGTTAATATAATTGTAAGTCATAATCACGGTCTTTGGATATCTGATCCTGGTAGTTGGCTTCCATCAAAACAAAGCATCTCAAAACTAGGACCAGTTACTGCAGAAGTTTGCAGAGAACAAAACATTATAGATTGGGAGAAGTGGAGTTGATCGCTCCCATTGGGGTGGTTTCTGAGTGAATCCCCAGAGAGAAGGGAAATATGGTCTCATATCTTGTGGCTGGGGTTGGAGGCCCCAAATGTTTCAGAAGGAAGATGGCCCCCAGACACTTTGCTCACTGAAGATGCATTCTGAAGTTGAGCAGAGTAGAATATCTTTTACTGCTTGCCTGAGGCAGTGTTAGTAACATTCCAAAAGTTTAGAAATACATGGGGAGACGCATAATCTACGAAATAGTTGTTGACTTTTCCATGTGCTTTGAGAAGGGGCTAAGGAGGACAAAGGCACTTTCTTCCCTTTCTGTCTCAACTTTTTTTCCCCCTGAGAAGCCGCAGAATTTTGACCCACTCCACATCTGCCTCCTGCCTCTGGTTTTGAAATCTGCAGCCTGATGGCTTGTTTGCTTGTTAGCATGAAAGACTTGCTCTGGGTCTGTGCTTGCTTGTTAGTAAAGAACCAACAAGCACTGCAGTCCAAAGGTAATCACAGACTGAAATCACTTCCAGATGCCAAACCCCACGCCTGATGGTGAAAGCAGACTTCACAATTGCAGCGGACCAGGTACTCAATGGCTCTCACCCAATCCTATTAGGGTTTTGAACATGCACATGTGTTCTCCTCCGCCTTTTCTTTCTCTCCCCTCACTCCCTCTTTTTTCTTTCTCTCTCATTCCTTGCTTGCCTCAACGTGGATCAATTTTAATCTGAAGAGCAAAGTGAGAGCTGGATAGAACCCAGTCTCAGTTCTGCCGTAAGCCTCTGAGCTGCTGTTATCCTGGGATCTGTTACGTGGTGAGAGCTCCCCGTTAGAGCTGCCGCTACCAGGGAGCAGAGGAGCTCTTTCTTCCAGCTCCAACCTCGTGGGCTCCTAGAAAGCCTGTCCCAGGCCAAGTGTAAACATGACGAATACTGTTCTTTGGGCACCTGGGGTAAAGTTGTGAACCAGAGGGACTCTCCTACCTACAGAAAAAGGATCGCTGACCACACTCCACTCAGAACTGGCACAGAAACGAGGCTGGCTGGCAGAGCTGGAGCTCACACTGCTATAACACGTGGGACTCAGCAGTGACACAGGAGACTGTGATTTCCATCCCTACCTGCTGAGATCTGTAGGAGCTTCCCACAGAGAATCTGAGAAAAGAAAGAAGATAGGGAAGGAGAGAGGGAGAAAGCAAGGCTAAAGAAGAAAAGGGCTTAGCACGGAAAGAACATTTTTAGAGTTGTTTAATTAAAGTACTGAAGCCTGAGACAGAAGAGAATCAAGAGGACTTTCAAAAGAGGAATCCATCATAGGCATATTGATTTTTCTCCTCAAAAAGTGAATGCCATGAAATCCAACTTCAAGTTCCATCTCAGTCTAACCATGGAAAGGATTTAAGTGGCAGAATCTTTCCTTCATTCACTTATTAGTTTCCTTCTCAAATGCTCCATGGGTAGACATGGCCATTGGTGAAGACAAGAAGCTGTATAACTTGATCACATGCGTGCAGATGAAACACAAATGAAACATCTTTATACAGCCAGGTGAAGGGCTTTTAAAAAAAAATCTCTTATTTTGGCTTATGTGTAGTTAGTATACTTAAGTTATTACTTCCCTTGTGAATAATTCATTAAATTTTAAATGTAACACAAATGTATTTCTTCCCAGGCAGAATAGCATATAGCTCTCACTCAACCATTTATTCCCAGATGTTTATACCAACAGGGTCCAAGAATTCCATAAAACTAGGATAATAGCACATTGAAAATATCTGGCCACAACCCATAAAAGAATGTGCATAATAAAACTGCTCCCACCCCCATTCCTCCCTCTACAGCAGATCTTCCAAAAGTTTCAAAGTAATTTTCCAAAGGTGTAGTGGGGGTGAACACCTCAAATCCTATATTCTCATATTACTAGGACCTGAGTTCAAGATCAAATTGAAGAAGTATATGTAGCCAACCCTTTTAAAAAGAATCTCTTAAAAATGAACCCTGAAAAAATAATCTTAAATGGCTGGTAAACAGCTTGTCTTATTGTAAGGAAAAATAAAAGGGGTTTATGTGTAAGTATATGCCCAAAGTGTTGCATATTTTCCCCAAAAGGTGGGGTTTCCACCATCGTGTTAACATCTACGTGATGGCTGTTTCTCCAAACATTTGCTGATGGTGTTTTTTTCCCCTGTTTTTTTTTTGGGGGGGGGGGAATATAAATTACTTTATTATCAGCCTCTCACACAGCTACTACCTTAGATGCATAATAATTTATGCCAGACGAATCGCAAAACACCCTAGCTTATTCATTTCTGGATTCCTGTTAGAAATGAGGGGCATCCAAAATACTGACCAGTTAGATGTCCAGTCAGTCAACATCACCTGTTGGGCCTCATCTACTTAAGAGGATAGAGTTAAGTATATAGAGGAGAAAATGCTGTTTCTGCATCCAGGGAGGTAAGAGGGTGATAAAAAGAAACTGGCTAGAGTGATATAAATGGGAGGAGACTATGATATAAGAGCACGGCCATAACACTCCATGGCTATCCAGAGAGGTATACACAGCAATGTACTCAGGGAGGTAGGAAAGATGACATGGAAGAAGGCAGGAGACAAATGGGGGAGGAGTACAATCCGTTGTGTAACAGAAACCAAACTGAATTTGAAGTCAGAAGATCTGGGGTCAAGTTAGGCTTTTCCTCTTAATAATCATGTGGCTTGGGGGTTAGTTTCCTCATCTATAATCTTGAGATAATCAGTCCTACTTTGGATGGTTACTGAAGCAACCAAGGGAGCTAAGAGGCTTTGCAAGTTGTAAAGCATACTGCATGCCTCCCTTATCAGAGTGGGTCGCGTTGTATAAAGAGTTAGACAGCTGATGAAATGAAAACACCCTGGAACCCAGTCTCACTTTTGTTTATACCTAAAATGTACCTAAGGATATGCTCTCCATCTCATTTCTTTATGGGATAAATGAGGATTGGAATATTTGTCTTATGTAGTTGTTGAATGATTAAATGAGAGACTATACACTGGAGATTTGCAGAGGGTGAGGCACTAGTTAAAGATCAAGGCTTTGTTGCACTTTGGTGAAACCCAACACATGCTCATTTATTCAACAAACATTCTTTGAGTTAAACTATGCCAGGTTCTGCCACTCTCTAGGACTACTACGGTGAATAAGACAGACCTAACCTTGTCCTCATGAGACTTATAGTCAAGTCTGTTAAACAAATGACTTGCAAAGCATAATAGGCAAGCCCACTTTTTGAAACCACGATTATTTACCATACTCCACCATACTTACTCTTTAACACAAAAACACAGAGTCAATAATGTTTAGTAGAAAAAGAACTAGATAAATTAGGAGATGAGGATTTGGTTTCAGATCTTCAAAGGTGCATCACTCAAAGTCTTTGTACCCCTGTTTTCCCATCAATAGGATTGGGCTAGGGTAGGTTCTTTGTGCTTCAAAGGCATTCTCTTAAGATAAGTGGGTAGGTCCCATTACTCCAAATCTAATAGATTAAGAAACTACTACAAGATTGACTGCTGGACAACTGATCTGATTTCTTCAACAAGTCAATAGCATGGAGAAAAAAGAAAAAGAAGGAGCATTGAAAGATACTTGAGATATATAACAACCAAATAATGTGTAGGATTTAGATTTTTTTTATTAAGTATAGTTAGTTTACAGTGTGTCAATTTCTAGTGTACAAATTTGTACTCTTTTTAAAAAAAATAGTTACTATTTTTGTTTATTTTGTTTTGGGGGGAGGTAATTAGGTTTATTTATTTATTTATTTAACGGAGGTACTGGGGATTGAACCTAGGATCTTGTGCATGCTAGGCATGCACTCTACCACTGAGCTACACCCTCCCCTCTTTATAGTAATTTTTTTAAGGGCTTTATTTTTTTGTTTCAGGGGAGTGATTAGGTTTGTTTACTTATGTACTTAATTTTTAAATGGAGGTACCGGGGATTGAACCCAGGACCTCATGCATGCTAAGCATGTGCTCTGCCACTGAGCTATCCCCATCCCCCAGTGTAGGCTTTAGATTAAACAAGCACCTGTAACAGACATTTTTTAAATAATGGGGGAAATTTGAGTTTTGGATGATACTACGGAAATATCGTTGATTTTTGTTAGGCATGATAATAGCAGCATGAGTTTATAAGAAATGTCCCATAATTTTTAGCACATGTAAGAATGAAATGGCTTAACATCTGGACTGCTATAATAGCAAATACTAAATGATCAAAGGGTTAATTATACAACAAAAGAAAAGAAACAAAGTCTTCAACAAATGTGTGCCGACATAGACACATCTTACAGCCATATCTTAAAGCTAGCATTACTTATTTTTTTCTCTCATCTGCTGCACAAAGTATATTATAAAACTCGTTGAAGTCAGACATTTTTCCTAATTACTTGAGTTCATTTGGGGGTAGGGAAAGAACATGGGGAAAAAAGTTTCCAAACTTATTTCTCTGTCATAAGATTTCATTAAATTCATGGGCGCTAGACTGAAACTGGGTGATTGAGGAAACTTGGGTGCTTCCAGCACTGCACCTGGCCATGATACAGCTGCAAAGTTGGGGGATGGAGGATCAGCAGGTGGAGAGGGATAAAGGTAGTGAAATTCTTCCACAAATGCCTTCTGACTCAGCAGATCTCACTCAGTAAGGCCTTTTTTGGAGTATGTTTAAACTAGGCATATGTATGGCTATGCTTACCTAGCGCCAACTGGCTGCTGAAATGGAGTAATGTGTAATTTACAGCATCTTAAACCCTCACTACTCAAAATGTAGTCCACACATCAACAGTATTGGCATCACCTGGGAGCTTGTTAGACCTGCAGGAGGTCTGACTCCACCCCAGACTTACTGAATCAGGGTCTACATTTTTAGAATCCACATTAAAAAATTTAAAAATGGGCAGAAGACCCAAACAGACATTTTTCCAAAGAAAAACATACAGATGGCCAGCAGGCATGTGAAAAGATGCTTTACATGGCTAATCATCAGAGAAATGCAAATCAAAACCACAAGGAGCTATCACCCCACACCTGTCAGAATGGCTATCGTCGAAAAGAACACAAACAACAAATGTTGGTGAGGATACGGAGAAAAGACAACCATCGCACACTGTTAGTGGGAATGTAAATTGGCACAGCCACCATGGAAAACAGTATGGAGATTCTGCAAAACCTAAAAATAGAACTACCATATGATCCAACAACTCCACAGCTGGGTATATACCCAAAGAAAATGAAAACACTAATGAGATACATGCACTCCAGTGTTCATAGCAGCATTATTTACAGTAGCCAAGATATGGAAGCAACCTAAGTGTCCATCAACAGATGAATGTATAAATAAGATGTGGTATGAATATATACATATACACACACACAGTAGAATATTATTTAGCCATAAAAAAGAATGAAATGTTGCCATTTGCAGCAACATGGATGGATCTAGAGGGTATTATGCTTAGTAGAATAAGTCAGATAAAGACAAATAGTGCATGTTATCACTTCTATGTGGAATCTGAAAAATAAAACAAATGAATGAATATAACAAAACAGAAACAGACTCACAGATAAAGGAAACAAACTAGTGGTTACCAGTGGGAGAGGAAAGAGGGGAGGGGCAAGACAGGGTAAGGGATTAAAAGGTACATATTACTATATATAAAATAAATAAATTACAAGGATATATTGTACAGCACAGGGAATATAGCTAATATTTTATAATAACTTTAAATGAACTATAATCTTCAACATTTTTGAATACTATGTTGCACACCTGAAACCAATATAATATTGTAAATCAACTATACCTCGATTAACCAAAAAATGATTTGACATTTTTACAAGATCTCCAGTTGACTCAATATGGTCATTCAAGTTTGAGAAACTTTGTCTTAGAATCTAAGACTTAATTATCAAAAAGAATACAAAGAACCGTAACATTATTGTTATTTGTGTGAAAATAAGGAGAAATGAAGCAGCTTGCAACAGAATGATTTCAAAATGGCATTTGGTTTTGAAATGGTCACATAGTGAAAGAGTTTATTTTATATGCATAGTTTCTCCATATCATCCACCTATGTTTGTAGACGTAGCTGCTCTCCGTGGTCTACCAGCCTGATGAACATCAAACCTCTTCAGTGTGCAACTTCCACCCCAGGTGTCTGCCCTTCTTTTTAATGACTGAAATCACTGACTTCTGAGAATTTAAAGGCACAATAGTCTCTCAAAGCCTTATCTCTTTGTAAACTCAGAATTTCGCCAGAAGCGTTCTTAAAATATTCCATCTCTATTCCAACCTTTTCTCATGACTTTTACACTCTCTGGTGATCAAAATTGTGTTCCTTATGGATTTTCTTCTGCACTATCGCAGTCTGAGAACCTGTCAGTGAGAAGGGGCCACTGTTGTCATGTGCTCAGCAACGATCCCCCCACCTAGACACGGTTCTGCCACTGTCACTTTCTCCTTCACCCACCACCTCTGGGCATTTTAGTTTTAGATTAGTTCTCTCAGCAGTACAGCCCCTCCCTGACCTTTTGCCAAAGAGTGTGGCTGTGACAGTCCCCCAGACACGGTACTGAAGGGATAGCCCTCTCTGCACCCCGCCAGGTTATCAGGCTTCACTTATACCGCTAAGCTCCTTTGTGCAAGCTCTACATGTTATTCTCTGACTGGTGACATTTAGTAAATGAACCATAGAGCTACCAGCTCTCTACTGCACTCAAGGCTGCTTGAAGGACCTTTCCAGTTCTGTCTCTCCATGGTAAAATGGGTAAAGCATGCTATAAGTGGAATAAATGCTAAGAGTTCAAAACTGAATGACAACAATGCAACTCGGATCATTTGTGTTATAGGAAAAAGTACACCCTCCCCCCTTTAAAACGCCTCAAGTCTTTTGTTTTCTAGGGTCCTGGAAATCTGGAGGTTCGAATGGCGAGTATAATAGGAGCATCCTCAGTGCCATAACAGCCCCATAAATAATACCTCCTCAGCAGAGCTGTGCATCTCCCTCTGGCCTCCAAGAGCTTTCTTTGAAGTCACAGGGCAGAAGTTGTGCACGTGGAAGAGGTATGCAACTTATTAGCATTATTCTCCATTGCTTTAGAAGCTTTTAAGTAATACTAGATTTATCACATTTTTCTTATAGCCAATTTTAGCATCATCTAGTGTTTCTTCTGAAGCCTGAACCAATAAACTGGTTTGTCTTTGTAGTTGATCTGCCACAGTAGTTCCCGTATTTTTCTGCCAAGAAGCCCTTTTAGAATCCGATTAAATAGGTAACATGACATTTATACTCTCAGAAATTAGAACACCTGGAAGGAGGCCCAGAACTTACCCAGTCTCCTGGGGGACCCTCTAGTACAAAGCAGACCGGCCCATGTTGGACAGATCTAACTCAGAGCTGGCCTTTTGCTACTGTCTCCTGAGGTCTGCCCTCACTTGGAACAACCCCTTTCAGTTGCACTGCCTAGCATTGTGCATAGTATGTGCTCAACAAATAATTCATTTTCTTGATTTGGTTTTGCTGAGGAGCTCATGTAAAGTTAGTGTGCCTGTAAATGGTTTGCACTGAATTGCACTGTAGGGCAAGAGGACAACTGAAGATCAGCTGAAAACCTCCCTTTCTGTGTAGGTTTATAGCTACATGTGACAAAGCCATCATCTTCTTCTTTAACACACACACATGCCTTGTTTTCTTTAACATTACAAAAGTAAATCATGCTCATTGTAAAAAAGATTTAGTAAAAATAAAAAAGCATTTTCCTACTATTCAGGATAACCAATGTTAAATTTTATCCACATTATCTTTCCAATATTTCTCTGTGTTTACGTACATACTCTTCTGTACTTTTTAATTAACAATATGTCTTGCATTTCTGCACCCACCTACCACTCTCCAAAGGTCTCACTGAAATGATAAAAAGGTTAGTTTTTAAATTCAAACTATTACAGCACTGAAAAACAAGCAAATAAGACCAAGAGTCTTCAATTGGTCAGAAAGTTTGAAGGATTCTAGTCAATAGGGAAAAAAAGGCACATGGTACATACAGAAGTTACAGTAGAAGCAACAAAAGCCCAGACTCCAGAGACAAAGGCTGACTTCTTCAGGGGAGTCCCTCGGATGGTTTCAACTCAGAATTTACAGGTTCGTCTGGGATGTTGAAGAACTGCATTTGGGGCACTTGGGCCTTGCTCTCTCTCCCTCTGCAAATAGAATGACTAATGAGGTGCCTTTTGTCTTCCAAGAGACTAGGAAATAAGTCTGGAAGGACAATTGGTGAACAAGTTAGGGACTAAGAAAAGCAACACAGAGTTGGAGACAGATCTGTGGTCCCGCAACAGCTCAGGAAAAGAGGCAGAGCCACCCAGGAGAGGACAGCGCTGAAGAACTTCACCCTCGAGAAAAGCCAGCCTGCCTTTGGCAGTCATCAGGGAACCCCAGCCGGACAGCACACTCGCGCTGGCATCATGCAGCTCCAGACAGCGATGGGGCAGAGCCTCCAAAGTTCTGAGGGGAGGTTACTTTGAATCTAGTTTACTACCCCGGTCAAATGTCGAATGTGAGGGCTAAGGAAAGGGACTTGCAGGCACATAAAAATTCAGTACATTTAGTAACTACACAGCCAAGAAGAAAAAATTGCTTCTAAAGTAACAAAATCTAAAAATAAGCCAAGAAGGAAGACAACATGAGCTACAAGAAACTGCAGCTACCTGATACTACCCAAGAAGATTTATAGACGTGAGAAAGAAAATTAAAAAGGTAATCCTTTAGACAAGGGTGTGTGAAAGATTGTGTGACAAAGATGTTCAAAATTGAGCATTGCAATTTCTTTTCTAGAGAGATTTGTATTCATGCACTAATTTTACAAATGTTTCACATTGTTTTTTAATTATTATATTCAAGCTTTAGAAAAAGGACTGAAGACTAAGTTATGATTTAAGAAAATTGTAATCACTATAAATACAAATGCAATAAAAAATAGGAGTTAAACAGGATAGATGAGAAGACATTCAGGTTCCAAATTCCTCACATTTTGTACCTTGAGGCCAGTGTATAATGCCTGAACTTGATAAAAACAAGAAATAGAAGCATAATAACATTATGTATTTTAAATTTACAATGATAACTATTTTCATAGAAGCAGAAACAGAAATTGTTAGCAGAGTGGGGGGGACACTGGGGGTCAAAAAAAGTGAATTTACTTTTTTATCTTACATATCCCTATATGGTACGATTTTTTAAAACATGTGCATGTATTACCTTTATAGTCACATATCATGAACATCTTTCCAGGTGCAACCCAAATGTTACCAGCCTGTGGCTATGATTGAGATCACATTTATATTTATGCTCAAATTGTAATGGTTCTGAGTCTTCATTTGCCCGTCTGGGAACTTAGCTCTTACTTAGTAGCTCCCTATTATTTCTGGGACCATGGTAAAAGCTTTCAGCTCCAGTCACCACGATCGCTACATTCTGTCCTTTCTCCCATTTTTGGCACTTGATATTCTCTTTCATATCATTTTTAATGGCAGTCACTTCTTGAGATTCATGAAATCTCAGGCATTTGTTGTCTCCCACTCCAGACTTACAAATCAAAAGTCAAACGTCCAACTTAGAGGAGACATTAAGAGGTGGAGGAACAGGCTAAACAACTTCACGAGAAAACAGCCAAATACAACTGGAAAGCAAGACAGTTTGCAGGAGCCCTGGCTTAGTCTCTGTAATCAGTTTGTATTGGAGCTGTGCTACATTCAAACTGAGACTTGAGGGACACAAGCAGATGCCACAGGGATCCTGAGGTAGCTCCTGTGATGGACTTTTTGGAGTCAGTGCAAAATTCAAATTAGATCTAGTTATCTTACAGGGTGAAAATTGAAAACATCCTAACATGGAAAGGTAGAGATTGTTGACTATAAAAGCAAGTAGAGCATGATCTCATTTAGCAAATACACATACACACACACACGGAAGAAGATCTGGAAGAATATACACTAAAAATTGACAGTGGTTGTATCTGGTTGGTAGGAATATGTTTTAAATTTTTTATTCAAGTATAGTTGATCTACAATATTGTACTAGTTTCAAGTGTGCAGCAAGGTGATTCAGTTATATATGTATTTTTCAGATTTTCACTGTAGGTTGTTGTATTGAATATAGTTCCCTGTGCTAGACAGTAAATCCTTGCTGCTTATCTATCTTGTGTATAGTGTTTTAATTTTTAATGTATGTTTGTTTTTATTTTCTAATTTGCCACCATAGATAGCACTGTTGTAATAATAACAGGCTATAAAATTCCCCCTGAGACTTGATTGTAGAACTCTGCTCTCTATTTCCTTTGCCTGTAACTCCTCTATCAAAATCTAACCCATGAACAACAGAATGGGTCCTCCTCTCCATCAGTATTTTACTCTTGGAAATACAGAGGCTGTAAGACAAGTAACCTGAGTAATTAAGGCTGGTGAGTCACACCACTGGGAGTCTCCTGAAATTCACCCTGGTCTAGGTAGACTCAGGCTTCATCTGCACACCTTGTGTTTTTAATTTCTCAACCTCACCATGGGAGATGCACGAATATCTGAAGGTCAAGACAGCACATTCATTCCTCAGATTATAACAATGCGTCCAAGTTAAGATGGACTTTAACATCTCTGTGCTATTGCTGACAAATAGCTGATTGAAACCTTAAGGCTTCCTCTGTCAGAGAAAGTAACACTAGTTCTGAATGGCATGTGAGACTTAGCAAGAGGCCCCTCTCACCTCACAATGTGAGCTGCACATGTGCACCCACACTTGCCTCTGACCCCTAAGCATTTCCAACACCAGGGATGTTAAAGGTATGCTTTTTTTTTGAAACAGCTCTTTCCCAGGTACTTACAAAAAGACACAAAGAACAAGGGTGTATTTATAACTCTTTGAAACCAATGAGAGTTCCACATGGGGAGAAAGGGGGAAAATCACAGAATTAATCAGTAACCCTTTTATATTATCCATACAAATGTTTGGTCATCTGGGAATTTGTGTGAGTAAAGTCCCATAGCTGAAAGCAGCAACACACAGTAAGCCCTGGGAGATGTGTGCTGGGTGGTGGGGAGGCTGGAAGGGATAAGCAGGGTAAGAATGAATAAAGAATTTTAAGAAAATTCAAGTCTAAGTGAAAATAGGCATTCTATATGAGAAAGAGTGATAGTAAGAGAAAAGCACTTAATAGACAGGTTTTCCAAATCCTCACATTGGAGAAGAACTCCTACACCATAGTCCTCTGCAAATGTAATGTACAATTCTGAAGAATTAAGACCTAGCTGAAATACAGTTAACCATGGGATTCTTTCACGGCATCCCTTATCTTACCATGATGCAGATGCATCCTGATCCAGGCGATTACAACTAGATCCAAAAAAGAGCATTGATAGAACAGCTAACTAACAGCATAGATAGTAATCCTGATCTCCAACATTTCAATATTTTCCCCCATTCTCAACCTGAGTAGTCACATCTTGGGATCTTAAGGATAAAAATGTCTCTCAATGCAAATCTTCCCTTTTCCCAACCTTTCTCCCAAGATAATCTCAAGACATTGGAGCTTGGAGGGTCCTTACTGATCATTTATTTAAGCCTCAAATTTTATAGATGACCTGGAGAGGGAAGATGGCTTCCCAAAGTAACTGGTGACAAACCCCAGACCTGTATCCCAGCTCTCTTAAATCCCAAGTCCAGAGCTATTTACAATGAGCCCCACATACTTCATGATCACTTACAGATAGGACATCTTACACCATGCTTAATTTAGTACTCTTCTCAGTAAAGCAATGCAAAACAAAACAAAAGTGAACAAAAATCCCAAGAACTTCCAACCCTCCACTGACAACCTTCCCTTAAGAACAGCCATAAGACTTGGCCACAATTATTTGTAACCAACAAACACTTAAACCTGAGAATATCCTCACATTAATATACAGAGACCTTTAATTTCAGCCCTTCAGAATTAATCATGTCTTCCTATACCCTTCACGTAAGTGATTAGCATGTTGTTTGTCACTTCAAGATAATCATGCATCCTTTATTATCCTAAAGGTTTGCACTCATCATTACATTATTGGTAATTGGTTGTTTACATGGCTATTCTTTCCATGGGTTGTAAAACCTTGAATAACAGGTATGTGTCCAATTCATCTCCTCACCCTCTTACACCCAGCAGGTCAGAGAAAGAATAAACAAATTAGATTAGTAAGCTGGCACTGTCACATCTTTGGTATGGCTCTTCTTTCTCTTTCAAGAAGATAATCTTGTAATCATCAAAAAATTATGCTGTATGGGGGAAGGGTATTGCTCAGGGGTAGAGTGCGTGCTTAGTATGCACAAGGTCCTGGATTCAATCCTCAGTACCTCCATTAAAAATTAATTAATTAATTAATTAAACCTAATTAGCTCCCCACCGTCAAAAAAAAAAAACAAAAAACAGTATCTACAATCATCAAGCCAGTGTGGTATTGTTGAAAGAATAGACAAATAGATCAATGAAAAGTATTGAGAGCCCAGAATAGACCCATACAAATATAGTCAAATATAGTCAACTGAGCAAAGGCAATACAACAGAGAAAAAAAAATTATGCTATACACAACTCTAGTTTAGAACCATAGTCCTTACCACTAAATATTCCTAAAATAGGTAAGCTGTAGTAGAGATTTTGCAACTACTCACATTAAAAAAATAGATGGTGTAGTTGTCAACTGAAAGTCTTTTCTATCTTGTGGATTGTAAAATGTTTTTTTAACTATCTGAAATTAACTTTTAGTCTGCCTGATTTTTAGCAAAGAGTAGGACTTCAAAAAGCTAAGGCAATGCATTAGCTTTATAGTCATTAAGTGATCAAGCCATGGTTCAGATCCAGTAGTCTGTCTCAGAAATCACACTTCTAAAATATTTTTTCACTTATTCTTTCCTTAGGTTCTTTGGGTTCCATGCTTATAGCATTGGGCCTAGAGGTCTACACAGTGCTGTATGGTCAATATTTAACAACTAGCTCTCTGGGGGAGAAAAAGCCCTATTTGGAGCAATTGCTGATTTCTGTGCTGTAAATACTCCACCATAGCAAGTTTAAAGCTACCAATGTGATGTCACTGAATTCAGAGTTGAAAAAAGATAAATAGTAGCACACCATTATATTAATATAAGTTATTATATTATATTATATTATATTATAATACCATATTATATGGTATTTCTAGCATATGTGCATAGGAGACACAACCTCCTGAACAGTAATAATAGTAAAATACAGAAATATAACTAGGAAGCAATAAATTTTAAATATTTATTACCTTGTTTTAAAACTATTTATTTATCTTTAGATTTACATAGTTTGGTTGTAAATAATGGCTGACTTTAACAATTGCCTCATTAAATTCCTACAAATACAGTAACTGTCTCTCCCAAGCCTACAATTGGGCCTACTGCAAAGTGCCAGTATGTCTTATGTGAACTTGGACAAGTCATTTGATCTTTCTTGTCTCTGTTTCCTCACCTATAAAATGGTACTGATATTAATACTTGTATTTGTAGGAGTTTTGTGAGGATTAAATACATAAAGTGCTTAGAATTGTGCCTGGCATAGAGTAAGCACTGCTTAAGTGTTATCTATTATTGCTTTTATTATTATTATTAATAAGCCAAAGGTATAGTTTTTAGGATTCAGAAGACTAAGGGCAGTTTGACTATCTTGAAACCATTCAAATTCTGTAATGATGGCCTAGACAGAAAATAGATACAAAATGTAATGAACCTGGATGTTACTTCATCATATGCAAGACTTTCTGGACCAAATTATGTATTACAGAATGTGGCTTCTCAAGGGAGCTGGATCACCAAGAAATCTGAGTAGCTGAAACCAATTAAAATAAAATATGAACTTGACTATGCAAAAATATCTTTTAACGACAGTAAATTTTTAAATAAAAATAAAATGATGACTAAAAAACAATTTGAACTCCTTTGGTTTCTATCTCTCTGTGATGCTAACATCAGCCAAGAAGAATAATTAAGTTATCTTCAGCTGGTAATGGAGACACTTTGAATTATTAGTCCACCGTGTAATACCTATGTGACCTCAAACAGGTTGCTTACTTTTCCTGCTTCTGAGTTTTGTTGTCTATAGAATAAGGATCATAATAGCTTGTTCCTCATGGCTTTGTTGTGAGGCTTAAATAAGAAATGTTACTTGTTTAGCACAATGCCTGGCACGGAGGCCACATGGATTCTATTAGCTTTTATTTTTTATTATTATGATCACTTGTGTGTCTTCTCATTGAGCCAGTTGCACAGCATTTAGGCAGTTTTTCTGATAACTAATTCTGTGCACTGGGGGAGATGGGAGGGAGAGGACAACAACATATTTCCTTGTCAGCAAAGTGGGGCTAATGATGTCTTTTCTTTCCCTCCCTCAATTCTAATGTTAATCTGTAAGCACTTTAAGGTGCTCCATTAAAAGAAAATGTTACTGCTTTAGGGGATAGACAATGGAGGGGTTGATGTCTGACACATTTCTTGACCTCGGTAGGATGGAGAAATGAAGTGAGCATTCTCAAGTCCGGGATTTGGCATCCCTTGGCATCTGAGGAACATTCCTCATTGTCTCTCCTCTGACCTCATGAGCTATAAGAACCAGCAAGCCTCCAAGTTCTGCTGACCAACAGTAACATATCTAGTTTAAGGGAGATGCTATTTGCTAACGCTCTGAATAAAGACCAGTATAGTGAAAACAGCAATGTATAGCTGATGAGTTGAAAATCAACAGGGTTTGACAAGAGCTAGAAGTTCATTCTACCCAAATTGAATTCCATACTGTGATTTGGTCAGGGCACATGTCATTACATCTGGAGTAAAACTGGCCCATGGTTTAGAGACTGAATTCTCCAGGACCCTAGGGCTACTCAGTTCTTCTGCAGTTCCAGAACCAGCATTTTATTGCTATCTTTTTTTACACAATATGCAAGCAGTCCCTTTTTAAAAAGTTTGAAACCCACTGAACTAACAGAGAACAAAGGCAAACTAAACAACCTTTTCCCTAAATGACCTAGATACTCTTGGGACCACTGCTTACAGGTTAGAATCACAGCTGAAAACAAACAAAAGCTTATCCAGGCCTTCCTTATGTTCTTATTCTCAAGAAGAGTCTACGTAATGGTGTGTCCTCTGGTTATCAAGGAGCTAGAAAGCCAACCAAGGGCCATTGAGGCCCATTTATCTCACTTTAATTAACATCCCTAATGGAGAAAAAATTTAAGGGTAATAAAATTTCCTTGCTAAACAAGTGAGTGCTGCTGGTTGAAATAAAAAATCGGAATCATGCCTCTTTACTTACATTGATGGTCCTAATTAATAGCCAAATTAGTTGACTTCATTTGTCACCCAACTTTACACTTTTGCCCTTGTGTCTCAGGTATGTCCTTTGGAGCCACATGGAAGAATTCATTTTTAATTTGTTCCTATAACAAAATTTCATTGACTGCCCTCTAGAGTAAGGCACTGGGGTTACCAAGTGAACAAGATAGACATGGTCCCTACATTCACGGAGCATCTACCAGGAAAGGACAGTCAAATTCATAGAGGATGGCTTGCTTCATCAACCTCTGGATTACCAACTGGGAAAGCCTTGACTCTGCTCCTTTGACAGATGCAAGTTCAACATCTTTTCTATATGGCAGGCTTTCAAGTATCTGAGGACAGCTATGCCTTCCTTCCTGAATCTTCTGGTCTCTATCAACAATCCCAGTTCCATCAGCCATTCTTAGACTTGTCTAAGGTCCTTCATCATCCCAGTGGCATCCCTTGCACATACAGTCCTGTTGTCAACCTCCATCTTAAATGTGTGGAGACCAGAACTGAGACATGTTCCAACTCCCATGGAGCAGAACAATCACGTTTATGCTAGATTCTCTAATTCTTTAGCATAAGCCACAAATATCAACATTCTAGGCTAATGTCAAGCTTGTAATTAACCATAGGCCTTGAGTTTAATTATGCTGCCATCCCTGACAGTCCCTTCACACATTCGTGCGATTATTTTGTATCTGAACATAGAATGTTATACTTATCACATATTTATTAATCTTAGTTCTGGTCAATTATTCCTGTCTATTTAAGGTATTTTTGTATAGTTATAATAATTTTTGTATAATTTGGTTGTATATTTGGTTATACTGTTATTATTATAACTATTATATAAATATAATTGTATTTGTATACTTCTTTCAGATTTCTTTTCCTTTCTAAGTATCATGTTTTCCACAAACCTGAGAGCATGTCAACAGGCCTGCAAGACCACCCTTTGGTGCCCTCTTGCATTCCCGTGTGTCTAACTCCATTTCAACATTACATTATTGCCTATTATATTTTGACATGTCTCTTTCCTCACTTAACTGTGAGCTCCCTAGGACAATGGCTTCTCTATCTTTGTATTTCCAGTCTAGAGTCGAGCTCCTGACACATAGAATATGCCTAAAAGAAAAACTGTTTATTTTGAAGAATGAATGAGTGAATGATACATTCCACCAATTGTATCACCAAGGTCACATTTCTGTTTCTCAGCCCCAGGGTTGCCATAAAGAACTTGGTCAAATGCCCTATCGAAATATAAATCTACAGCTGCACATACTTTGCTACCTTCTATTTTCAATAAAAGTCACTGTGTTTCTCTGTGCCTCAGATTCCCTATATGTATATTACCAAAACTTATCAAGATTAATAAATGAAATAACATGTGTAAAAAGTGCTTTACAAAACTACAAAATGTGTAAATGTCAGATATTAGCATTCCCTCATTCTAGCAGCCTTATCAAAAAAGGAAATTATATTTATTGACCTTGCAAGAGCTTGTGGCTTTTGGCTTCCATTTAGGGGCAGGAAGTGAGGCTTCTTAATGAGAATGGTGGGGAAAGGTTCAAAGAATGAAGCCTGGAGTCAAACCCCCCACAACCCTGTGGCTCCCTATGGAGAAGGGCTCTGTGGGGAAGCTGATGCCTCTTGTCCAGAGCCTCCCATCTTGGCTGGTCCTTAGAGGTTTTCCAAATTCCATGTTCAAGGGTCCAGAGGTCTCCTGCAGATCTTTGTTTGGGTGGGCCTATGGAACATCTTCAGTAAGCTATCAAAGTCTGCACACGTAAGTGTGGGAATTGTCCTTTGCCCTAGCGAAAAAGGAAGGGATAGAAGCTGGGAGAGAAGTAGGGAGGTGCTCCTGTCCTGCTGGGTGGGTACCAGCATGTGCAGGGTTTGCTCTGTGATAACAGGAACCAGCTGCCTGTCACCGTTTTGGGGTCTCTCTTTTTCTGGCTGGGCATCTCACTGCTTTTGGTACTATTGTCTTATTGAAGCTATAAAGAAAGACCACACCATTTTGGGTGAATCATCTAAGCAAGAGGTAGGTCCTCAGCCACCTGGGTTCAGGAATTTGGAAGCTAGGTTTCAGCTTGGCTGGAGAATTCACTTGTCTTGTGGCCTCCCTCTCCTTGACTTACAAAAAGGATATGTATTTGAGGACACCTGGGGAGGGAAAAGAAAATTTGCCTTTGCCAGGAGGAAGCAGTCAACCCGGTACAGAATCCCAAGCTGAGAGCAGTATTTTATCAGCCAAATGGTCCAGCTATGAGGCCATGTTTTTTGTTGTTGTTGTTTTTGTTTTTGTCATTTACCCCTGGTACCTAGCCCAGTGCCTGACATAGCAGGTGCTCAATAAATTTGTGTTGTATAGATGAGTGTGCCATCCTACATTAATGAGAATGGGTACCTATGGCCCCTTGGCCAGAGCTTTAAAAAGGCAGCAACACCTCCCCAGGCCAACATTAAAATGGCAAGATCATTACAGTAAGAACATGATGCCGAGCACTTCACTAAACATAACTTGGATGGGAGGATCCGGCTCCTGTATT
This sequence comes from Camelus bactrianus, assembly GCF_048773025.1. Classification (NCBI taxonomy): domain Eukaryota; kingdom Metazoa; phylum Chordata; class Mammalia; order Artiodactyla; family Camelidae; genus Camelus; species Camelus bactrianus. The sequence goes on along the minus strand of NC_133544.1, from coordinate 52,969,513 downwards.
CCACCTTGAGCTTCTCCCTTCACAGCTATCCTTGGTTAATTTTAAAAAGATGCGCTTACAGTAGCTACTAATGTGTAAAGAGAAATGACCACTACTCTGCTATGGTTCCACTCAAGAGACCAGTGCTCACTAACAGAGACGTTTTTAAAATGAGGCAAGGATGAAGCCAGAGAAAGGAACCCAGGAATAGTGTGCCGCTGAAAGTGTGTGTGTGTGTGTGTGTGTGTGTGTGTGTGTGTGTGTGTGTGTGTGTGTGTGTGTGTGTGTGTGACTGTAATTGACATTGGAAACCTAACTGAAAGCTGTTCTTTCTGTATGAGTGTTTGTTCCCACCTTGTGACTTAATCTCTTTTTAAAAACGTTACTTTCAAAAATTTCTAACCTTGTCGGCAGAAGTGGAAACGAAAAGCTTTCTCTCTTCCCCTGGTGGTGCAGAGAGAGACTGGCCAGTCTCCGGGGAGGGTATGGAAATGAGCGCAGACAGGTTGGCTCTGCTCAAGTCCGGTAAGCAGCGCTGGATCCCCTCCAGACTGCAGGACCCCACAGCAACCTGGAGCCTGCCTTAAGGGGTTCCCAAGACACCCCCATCTCGAGTCACCTCTTCCAATTTCTTGCTGGAGTCTAGAAGACTTGGCTCTCGTGGACGTGAGGAGGATCCTATATCCCTAGGTAGCTGACACAGGCCGTCATGTCCCAGGGAGGCTCAGCCTTCTGTGCCTTCCCCAGGCAGCGGCACTGGAGCCCAGGAGCCGGGGTGCCTGCATGGGTGCGTGTAGATCATCCCGGGATCGGGGGTGCGGGGTGGCTAGGACTTTCCTTTCACCACTTGGAGAGGACACCGACCAAAGGCTTAGCAGTTGTTACCACAGGCAGTTCTGGGGGCATTTCCGGGAGTTATCAGGGGAAATCGCGAGGACTAGGGGAGGAGAGGCACGTGTGCTACCCTGAAGTAGCCGCGGCGCGGGCCACCTGGGGAGCCTCACTTGCTGCGAGGTTTCCTCGGGAGATGGCGCCACAGCCCGTCACTGCGCCACGGCAGCCTGCCTCTCGCCAGCGGAACTCTGGCAGCACAGACACCAGACGGAGAGAGCCGGCGGCTGGACCCCAGCAGCGCGGCTTCTCCGGCGCTCTGAGCTTTGGTGCACAGCGATCGGAACCCCACCCTGCGGCTCTCCCGGCGCATAGAGGGCGCACCGGGGTCTGGCTCCTTCGAGCCCTTGATCTGGGCACGCTCCCGTTTTGATGACCTCAAAGCCACTTGTTAGGCCATGACTGCTCTTGGTGCCTTCGTGGGAGCGCCCAAGGGAGGACCGAGGCTAATGCCTGGGAATCAACTTCCTCATGATATTCTCTGTTGTGGGGAACCCCAAACCCCCTCGCAGTGGCCACCAAACACCGTAAAGAGACCCTCATCTTTAGAGTTTCAGAGCAGGAATTTCCTAAGTTCTAGAAGGTATGCAAAGTTTCCCGCTTGCGGCGCACTCAGTGCTTGGGCCACGCAGCGGCGACCGCGCTCAGAAAGCGGAGAGGAATAGGGTCTGGCGCGCACTGCCCAGGAAGGACCGACGCGCGTGGAAGCGCTAGCTCCGCGGCCAAGCTATGGGTTCCAGCTGGGGCTTGGGCCCTCTCACCTCCGCAGATCGAACTCAGGGCCCAGGTGCGGGATCCGAGACTGGAGTCCTCGGCCTGGGGGAAGGGGACTCGCAGCGGCCCCGGACGCCTTGGGCTAGAGGTCCCGCGCCGCTGCGCATGCAGGACGCCGAACTTGGAAAGGAGCGGATTCAGCTGGCTGGGGAGAGTTTCCAGGGATCCGGGAGAGGGCGATATTCACCAATCCCTTCCTCAGAGCAACCGCGCAAATTGGGGATGGCTGGGGTGGAGGATCTGCACGAGTCGGTATGAAAATGTCAGGAGTCGCGGGCCTTCCCACCCAGGGGTCTGCTCGACTCCGGGACAGACTCTTAAACTTAGGTCCCGGGATGGGACAAGTGCGTGCAGCCAGTTTGCCAGGTTTCGTCTTGCCTCTTCTGACACCACTCCGACAGCACTCCTGCCACTCTCTCCCAGCGTCACAACTATCGCCTTAAGGAGAATTGCTTCTAAAGAGATCATACAGCAGAGGCTTCGTTTTGTACAATTTTTGTTACAGCTCTCTTCATCCAAATCGCCGGGTATTATTCTCGGCTTCATTTCCACGTAGTAGTTGACAGCAGACGAGGAAGCGCTAGTGTAGGCGGACTTGAACCTGAACCTGAGAACTGACGGTGTGGATTAGACATTGAGAGTTCTTGGTTCAACCCTCGGGAGCGCTTCTGGGAGTGTGTTTGGGAGTAACCCTGCAAGCAAGAGTCCCAGTTCAATCCTCTTTCCCTCCTTTGAAACAATTCAGGTTAGGATGAAATTCGAGGTCTCCTAAATCGTTAAGATCCTCTGTCTGCTAGAGGAGTCTTAAGTGACTTGTTGCTTTGTCTTTGAGAACCATTGTCCATCCCTGAGCACCTAATTACTTAATGGCTGCCCTCTGAGGTATGCAGATATCTGTAGCCTAGCATTCAAAGACCTGTTTCTGGAGTAAACTATTGTCAGACCCCCTCCCCCCACCCCGGTCATTTATTTCACTGAGTTCTTTTAAAATCTAATTTTAGAAGTCTCATTACATATTCTTGCAAGTTTAGCCCTATATATTATTTAATCAAGAATAAATAATTTCCACGTAATCCTTGAATTGGCAATCTGATGGGGTAATACAGACGAGGATTTTTCAACCTTCAATAAAAAGAGGAAGACTTTATGACTAGGGTGAGAGGAGCTGGTGAGCTTAGCCAATGGGGCAGCCAGCCTTTACTGTGTGCAAAAGCATTCAGACACATGGCGACCCTTTCGCAATAAAACTTTATTGATGATCGTTTGGAAGTTATGGCAACTCCAAGGTTATAAAACTTGTCATAAAATACCAGTCATTAGTTTACCTGACCTCATTTCAATATAAACTTCCACAAAACATTTTATTTTGTTCCTTCCTATAAGTGGGGAAAAGAAGTTGAGGTGAGACACAGTGGCCCATTATTGCAGACCCAAGATCTGCAGTTTGACACACTGACCTTCATCCCTGCAAATAAAGCAATGAAATTAACATCCTGTTCTTTTCTGTAAATATTACTGTAGAAAAGATGATAACAATGCAATGTTTTGGGTTCGACCATCCATTTTTAGCACATATCCTGGGTTCAAGTAAGGATGGAGAGTCATTCCTCTTTGGAAGATTTTGTGAGATACCATTAACAGTTGTTAAAGAGTATTTGCTCCCTAACCTGTGCATGAGAAGCCTAACAAGTGCAGCCACTATGGAAAACAGTATGGATTTTCCTCAAAAAATTAAAAATAGAACTACCATTCCATCCAGCTATTCTATGTCTGGGTACTCACCCCTCCACCCCCCAAACCCCAATACACTAATTTGAAAAGATGTATGTGCCACTATGTTGATTGCAGAATTATTCACAAAAGCCAAGATATGGAAGCAACCTAAGTGCCCATTGATAGACCAACAGATAAAGATGTGATATTATATAATTTTATTACTCATATATATATGAATACTCAGCCATAAAAAGAAGGAATATAATATAATATAATACTCAGCCATATATATATATATTACTCAGCCATAAAAAAAGAAGGAAATCTTGCCATCTGCAACAACATGGACGGATCTAGAGGGTATCATGCTAAGTGAAATAAGCCAGACAGAGAAAGACAAATACTGTATGATTTGAATTACAGGTGGAATCTAAAAAACAAGTGAACAAAACAAAACAAAAACAGACTCATTGATACAGAGAACAAATTGGTATAGAGGTGGGGGGATAGGCAAAGTCGGTGAAGGAGATTAAGAAGCACATAATTCCTGTCATAAAATAAGTCATAGGGATGTGATGTACAGCACAGGGAACATAGTCAATAATATTGTAATAACTTTGGTGACACAAGGTAACTATACTTATGATGGTGATGAATTGGTAATGTACAAAATATCAAATCACTATGTTGTACATCTGAAACTAATATTATATTGTAAGTTAATTATAATTCAATTAAAAATAAATAAATTTGTCTACACTCCCCCCCCCCAATAGTTCCAAATCCACATTGAGAGCACACATTAGCCTGCTGCTGTTTTACAAATAGCATTCTAGAGACACAAGGAGAAGCAGCTGAAAAGGAGGTAGAGGATGGGTGGGGGAAAGAAGAGGGAGGGGCAAATAGCCACGCAGTATTTGGCTTGTGACCTGAGGACTGAATTGTTTTCAATGATCAACTTGTACTGAGAGCTACTGAGAGGATGGATGAATAATACCCCCGCAAATCATAAGTTTAAAGGAACGCAACTGCCCTAACTGAGGTCAGCAGTTAGAATTGTTCTGCAGATAAGAACCCGAACTGGTGTTCCAAGAAAGCTCCAAGAGACAGCCAGCCCTAGCTCTGTCATCATTGTTTCTGATACAACTGTATGTGTGGACTTACACCACTGATCAAAGAAAGAATCAGCCACAAAACAGTGACAATTTTGAGCAGCTTCTCATCTCCCCAAACTCCACTTTGGATTGACTGAAGCCCATGCCCCCCTAATGCTGTTCATACTAAGGTCAATCTACCTGCTTTTAGGGCAGAGAGATTTGTGAGCAAGTACATATGGCAAAGATTGACCCTGTGTTAGCCACATGTTAATTTTTCCTAAACATGTAAAGGTCTAGATATACTTTTCATGGATTGTTTAAAATATAAGCTTCAATAGATCCAGGCATATATGCATTTATGGTGGTTTAGGAATCTAATATGAAGAATGCTAACTGCTTTATGACCTCACTGGAACTCATCTTGGTAATGTTATGCTTAGTTTCCTGGTGTGCCTTAAAATATTTCAGGGATTTCATGGAATTTTAACTAGAAAAGAACATTTTAAAAATCAAAATCTTATGAAAAATGCTGCTTTCTTCCAGGGAGTGTGTAAGCAAGTGTGTGTGTGTGTGTGTGTGTGTGTTTGAGAAAGAGAAAATGAGTTTATCGGAGAAAGGGACAGAGATGGTGTTAGAGAGAGAGAGAGAAGTATAGGATTCAGTACTAACTAAAGGGCAAACTCTCCTGGTGTCCATAGCCTTTCCTAGTTGGTGGGTACAAGTTCCAGTAATTTGAGTTACTATTTCATACTCCCAGGCACAGTGATGCCAGGCATCAAAAGAAAGATTCTCTTTCCCCCAGTTTAGCATTGACTTCCAAAAAGGGTAGGAGAAAAAAGACGTGTGGACCTACAAAGCAGCCCAGAGGCTGAACAGAGTATCTTTACTGGACTTAAGAAGCAAATAAGGGATCTAAATTCAGCACTTCCAGCTTAGGACAATTTCAAAAAGCCCATGCAGTTATAAGAGGTAAGTTATTCAGAGATAAATTGGCAAATTTTTCTTATAATTGAGTTCATTAAATTTATCTGTTGAGATACACACATACACAAATACATTATCAATATGCGTTGTAGCAACAACAACAGCAGTGAAAATATTTTATAATGTTCGTATCTCTCTGCTGTTCATCTCATCATTCATTTTGCTTTTCCTAGATGCCTTAAATGGGTGATATAAAGGAGAAAGTATCTCACTTAGTCAATGACAAAAGTATTTCACCTTCCTTCTCAAAATAACTATTCTTCAACCAACAAACGTCATTTAGACTCTCCATACTATCTTCACACTCACACAAATCATCTCCTTTAGGCTCTATTAAAATATTTGCCAGGGAGGTTTGATTACTAAAGAGGCAACCATTTGAATTCACCCTTCGGAGCTCTCCCTTATACCATATTTGGGGAAAGGCATGAAAATTACCCAAGTGGACTTTTTAAAAGTTTTCATGTCAAAAATATTGTAAAAGGAGAGCACATTATGTATACTTTTTTGTTCTTATATTCTCCTCTATTTAAAGACATGCAGGTCATTAGAAAATGTTCCCAATATGCTATGTGCTCCTACAAATTTCACCCACACTTGTTTACCTGGGTGATCTGGTTCATTAAGGCTTAACTACATAATGAGAAGTATGCTTTTGGTGGGGGCAGGGGGCTTACAAATATATTTGAAGATTTTCTTGGACAGCTAGGGGATAGAATTGTGAAATCCCAAATTCTGCCTTGAGTTCAGTATAGATGACATGTACAGACTGCTTAGCTTTGCCCTCATCATTTCTACTGACACAAGAAATGTTCCCTTGTGAGAAAAAAAAAAAAAGCAGTTTTTTTTTGTAGCATCATCCAAGTGTATGTTATTCATTCGTCCTATATAATTCAATATATGCCCTACCCCAGGGGTACATTTTCCCCAGTGGGACTAATTTGCTCTAATAGAAATAATTATGCCACCACTGTACCTAATACCTTCATCTCAAAAGACTCTCATGTGACTTAGTAGTTCCATGATGAAACACACATCGTGTGGTCAGAAGCTGTAGTTCATCTTACAAAAAACTCTACAAAGTTAACCCACTAGTTTCTTTTTGCCCTTTTTGGGTTCTCTTTGACACAGAGAGCCCATGAGAAAGTCTTTTTTTGTTTTGTTTTGTTTTGTTTTGTTTTGTTTTGTTTTGTTTTGTTTCACAGCTAAAATGTATAACAAGTCTGATTCCAAAGGAAAATTCATGCATCATTTTTGTCTACTCTTCCCCTGAAAGAAGAAAATTTGGAGGAGACTCTGGGAGACATAACTCATACATAACTCAGCAAAATCTGAAATTAGAGCACAGAATTTAAATAGCATATCTTTCTACTGTATATTCTCTTGGGGAAAAGAGTGGCTAGATACACATATTTAGTTCTAAAATAAAAATTGAGAAAATGATGAGGAACACACCTACATACTCACATCAACTACCATTTGAGGACTTCATTTTATATCAGAGTTGAAGAAATGCATAGAGCTGGTTTAGAATGATAAAACTCTCTGGATTTAGTATCTGGAAGATCTCAGAGGAATGGAAACATTTATAGCATGTCTCTAACTTGTTTTGAGTTGTCTTTCTGTTACCTACAAGTTAATTTGCCTTCTTTAATCTTTAAACCCATTTACTAATAAATGCAGTGCAGCACTTTCACCTATAGAAAGTAACCACTGAAATCTACTGGCATGAAACATTTGAACTGCAAATGGAAAATCTACCCAGTCAAGTGGTGCTACAGCCTCTCCCTTTAAACCCAGCAGTGGCAGCGCTTCGTTGGCCTTGCTGGGGAGGCTTGTAAATGTACCCGTGTTATACAGCCTGCACAGCTAGGGTGATTTAACCCAAAGAAATTTAACTTTTCTATTTCCTGACTTTCAGGGGTTTAAAATTTTAGCTTTAAACTGGCATCACTGAAGGTTTTTCACATTGAGTAATGGGATCACTATTTCTCCCCCAACTGAAAGGGGTGTCTCCAAGAACAGAACCATGCAGCTAGGCAGAATGCAATCCCACAGGGAATTGTACAGGAATCACTCAGGCAATAAAAACTGCTATGAGAATTTGGGTTGTCAGCTCGCCAGAACATCAGATTCACACGTCTGGTCCCATAGGAAGGTTCTAGGGAGCTTTTTAAAGGTCCCCTAGTGCCATGACCTTGGCTTTCTATCCTAAGAAGTGGCTTCCAGGCCAGCCACTATCATGGGCTCCCATCTTGATTCTGCAGAAAATGGAACCAGCCTGTTTTCCAAATCCTCTATACCCTGGAAGTCAAGAATGGCAGCTGCGCTGCTGTAGCCTCCACATTATACCTAAGACCCTGGCCCAGCAATTCTGGTGTTAATCTCTGCTGGTTGCAACCCTCTCCCCCACTCTCCCTGCAGCCACTAAACCTAGAAGCTGGACGTGATTCAGCAGCACAACCAAAAGTGTAATGCCTTTATATGTAAGAACAGAAATAACACAAAACTGTAGGAATTGGGATTAAATACAAATGGTTGATATTGCCTAAAAACCCTTCTTTATTTTCCTAAATTCTCCTTTCAAGAATTTTTTCTCCTTTCCTACACCCATCTTCATTAATTATAATGATTTTTATTAAGATTTACAAAAAGAGATTTTTATTAAGTGCCCTACAAAGTAGATTTACATAATTAAGATATGTGCTTAAACACTTTTGTATACATTTTTAAAAAAAAGTGTGAGTAGCTTTTAGACATGCAAATTCCTTACAGCATAAAAGATCTTAAAAATTTTTTTTCACGTCTGCACAAAGGACATACATGTACAACAGCACTTACTTGGGTTTTCTTGAAAAATAATTTGGAATATTTTATATTAATTTAAAAACATTTCATTTGAATGAAAAAGAAAATGAACCATATAAAGCTAGTAATTTTCTCCCCCTCTCATTCTCTTCTCAGGGTAAAAAAAAAAAAGAAAGAAAGAAAGAAAGAAAGAAAGAAAGAAAGAAAGAAAGAAAGAAAGAAAGAAATTCATTTACTCCACACAGATGTACCTTGTTTTATCTCTTTTGGCCTAGAAAAGAGATGCTTTGGGGAGGTTAGGTTTATTTCCGTTTTATATTTCTCTTCCTTAGCCTCTATGTACCCCCTAAAAACCACATTGTTGGGTCCTTCCACAATTTCTTCAGAACTACGCTCCAGTCCTGTCTGTGGAGAGGTGACTACCCTCTGTGCTCCCACTGGCTCGGCATACAACTTGTCTCAAATGCCACTGCCGCTGCAGAGGAGATGGGAGGCCATCCCTCTCGCTGGTCGAAGGAAGGAAAGGACAGTGTTCCCTGGACGCAGCATGTGTGTCTCTTGGGGAGACAGGTTTCGAGTGGAGGGGCCTATCTGATCCTATCCAGTGCCAGGGAGGACCCAGCACAGCCAGGAAGATTTGTGCTGTAGGACACACTCTGTAGATTTCTAGAATACCGGCCCTTGTTGCAAGAACAGGGTCAGGCTCCTCCTGCCCTGCAGCGCTCTGGTGACCCCAGCCAAGACTCAGGAGGCCAGATCCTGGTGTGGATTGCAGTTTCCCTTCAAACACTAAAGCATTCGCTTGGGATTTCGCAGTACAGGTGCCCTACTGGGAGGCGTCCCCTCCTCCCTCCCCCCTTGCCCAATCCCCACTAAAGGGACAACGACGGAGCGAATTCCGCGCGGGCCACAGCTAGAGAGCATTTCTCCAAATCAGTAAAAGTGATCCCTGCCCCTAACAATCTGGAGGTTTTCTCTTCTCTGAGTTACCGCCTCTCCCAGGGTGCGCTGAAATCCTTCTATCATTATATAGTTTTAAATATGAAATCATTTATTTCTCCGCTGAATCTAGGATAACCAAAAGAGTTGAGCCGGACTCCAAGACATACGCCAGAGCAAGGAAAACCTTACTGCAGCCCGACTCTGGCAAGGGAGCGAGGCACTTGGGCCCAGCTAGTTGTGTTAATTACGGGTTCTAATTTTATTGCATCTTGGCTTCTCCTGGCTTGTCCCCACTTACAATGGACTTAAAGAGAAACACTCACAGGCATACACCAGAATGAATTCCCAAGAAAGACAAACGTGGATTTCTTTGCCTATCGGTTGACATGAGAGCGCACAGGGAGCCAGATAGGCACCTCCGGACAACTGGGAACAAATACCAGCAAAGAGCAGCTCATTCCGGATTCTTCCTGGTACTTGGCAGTGCCCCTTTCTCCGCCGCTCCACCGCGGCTCGCTCCTGGGGGAAGCTGCAGGTCCCCACGGTCGCTGCAGCCCACGCCTCCATACCCTGGGGTATCCTGGGCCAGGAGGGGACAGTGAACGTATCCGAGCCTGATCGAGTTTCCCGCCCTCGCCCCGTCAGTTTCGACATGGAGTCTACAGACCCTAGAGTCTGTGCCCATAGTGAGGTGCCGTCGGATGCAAGTCCTGTTTGCCTCGGGCCCTCAGTGTGGCCTTAGGCGGGTTTCTCTCTCCTAGGTGGTGGAGGTGGGTAAGGGGAATGCCCACTATCCGTGCAGACACCTACGGTAAAGGGGCTTCTCTTGGGGCTTCAGCGTGAGCTGTTCCTGCATAATAGGGCAATGCGGAGGGCATAGTGGGGTCACACTCTGGTCCATTTAACCATGTGATCTCTTTTAACCGTTGATCGCCACGGCACCCAAATCTGGGTGACGATTGGGTTTCCTCAGGGGCACCCGGTCCACGGTGGGCGATCAACATGTTAATCTAAGTGTTTTGTGTGCTCTTATTTAATCCAAGTCTCTGTTTTATCTGCTTTTGAAACAGAAGAGATAATAATACCTGATTTGTAAGGTTACTGTGAGTGCTTGGACATTATGAGCCCTCAGCAAATGGTAGGATGAACTGGAAAATTGTGAGCCCATTACTTTCTTTCCAATCGTGGAGTCTTTTTCGCAGTTTCCAGCTTTCCCGCCCCAGCACAGAAATAGCTCACAGCCGGTGTCCCTGAGTAGCTCCTGATAACCGCGAGAGGATTCAGCCTGGCATCTCGTGGAGACAAGCTTTTGGTGACTCAAGAAAAGACAGATGCTCTGGCTTGCTTTGGAGTATGGTGGGAAAAACCCAGAGATTTGGAACCCAGCGGAGATTTGAGTGGAGGAATTGGGAGGGTGAACTAAAAGTTTCGGGCTATCGAAGTACTGTGGATTATCAAAGGCCTTCCCTAACCTTGGCAAAAATTGCTATGGGAGCGCGATCAAATCTGACACCTGCAGGTGGCGCTATGACGAGGTGACCGCCGGGAGAGAGGTAGCGGGGATTCAAAGAACGCAAGAAATTTTCCGTGAATCCCACCCTAACTCTCTGCTCCCAACACCTGACTCCTGTTTTCGGAGTGATAAGCGAGGACGATGCAGCATAAGTCTTCGTTCTCGGGTCAGCGCGAGGCTGGTTCGTGGTGGAATTAATCTGAAGAAGGTGACAGGTTGGAAATCCCGCGCCTCGACAGCACAGCGCCAGGTAGCCCTACTACAGTGTCCACTGCCCAGGTGCGAGGACTCGTGGAGTTGGGCAGGGCCCGGGGCGATTCTCGGGGGCACTGTGCCACCTGCAATCCGAGGAGACCGCGAAGTGATCTAGCCCCGGTTCTCTGCATCACTGAAAACCAGAGGCACGCCAGTACCAAGACTCCGACCTGCAGGTTGATTCCGGCTCCTTGAAGCCTGCACGCAACCCCAACCACGCTGCGTTCAACAGAACCTGGACCACTGTGGGGGACCCGAAGGGTTTGCATTTCCCAGAGACCCGAAACCTGGGCTTACAGGCACAGCCATGTTTGAATTTATCTCTTCCATAAGCCAAATTGGATCGTCGGAAGGAGGCAGCCCCACTGCCCTTGCACGGACTCTGAGGGTCTTTAAGAACCCCAAAGCCTGTTTTTCCCACACGCAGCTGCAATCTCTTGAGCCACCTCAGCTCAAGTCTGTAGAGTGACCGTGGACAGCGTCCTCCTCCTGTCACCGTATCACCGAGCTCTTTGGCTTCTACAGACACTTAACCCAGGCTGGGCGAAGTACACCCCTCCCTTTGGCTGGAGGCTCTGCCGGCATCCCTTCAGGGATTCTCCCTGCCCCTTCCCCCAGCCAGGATCTGATCCTTGATCCAACTTGCCGTTCTGCAGCCTCGGGTTTTGCCCCTTGCCCCCAAAATGTGTTCTCTTCCATTTGTGGATTTAATAAACAAATATAACCATATCACATGGGGCTCCGCGTCGTCCTTCTGAGAGCAATTCCGCTGTTGAAAACTGAAAAATGGGTGTAATTTGAGTTCAGAAAGTGATGTTAGGGTCACAGCAATTTCTCGGGCCGTTATTTATTTTTACTTTAAAGTCTTTAGGAAAGATTTGCTTATATACTCGGAAACCTTCCAATGCGAGGGTACGAGCAATCCCGTTCGCCTTCAACGCGGGGGAGGGAGGGGGTGGAGAACAATTACTGACTGAGTGACGCTAATATGGGGAAACTGAAAAGAAATGTCGATTGTTTTTATTGTAACAGAAGGAGTGTGCAAACAGAAAAACCAACCCGGGGTGATCGGAAACAGGCAGGCGGAGAATTAAAAGCGGGTTTCAGGCGGCAACAAGCCCCTCCCCTGCCCTCGGAAGGAGAAAGCCGGTGAGGAACGCTCGCAACCCCGGGGCAGATCCCAAGGCCAGTGGCGGGATTTCCGTGCTCTAGCGGGACCCCCGCGGGCTGGGCCCTCTTGGGAAAGGGTCTTGGACGGTGAACATCATCAGCGGGAAGGCAGAAAGGATGCGGGGAGGCCTTAGCGACTTTCAGAGAATTTTCCAGGCTCCTCTTGGGGGCCCAAGCGGCCTCTACTTGGGCTGGTGCATCCCGCTACGTCCGCAACGCGAAGTCCAGGCCCGCAGGTCAGTGTCTGGGAGTCCCCTCCCTAACCCCCCTCTACCACCACCACCCCAGGGTGAGGACCCCTGCGGGCTGTCTCTCTCACACCCCCTGGCCCTTCCTTCTAGCCGCCGCCCCCCGACCCCGCCCGCGGCTCCACGCGCAGATAGGGTCCTGCCCGCAACTCAAGGTGGACCCTCCCTCTCCTTGGTCACCGAGTGCGCTTCCGGCTGCCACGTGCGGCAGTAAACGCTGGGAGGTCGAGTGGGCGGAGGAGCAGCCACTGACCCTACCAGGCTGCGGCGTAGCGTTGGGCCGATCCGGGATGGAACCCGCAGCCCGGGCATTGGCAGCGCAGTCTGGCGAGGACTGGAGAAGTCCAGCCTCTTTCTCTCTCTACGCCGCTCGAAATCCTCCACTTACCGTGAAAGAGGTGCTCCCGGGGAAAGGGGGGGGGGGCGGATTCGAGGTCTATCGCATTCCTTCTCAGACGACTAGAAGAGGTCACTGTGCTCTGAAAACCCATCTCTGAGCTCAGACTCTGGCTGTTCTCCATCCCTAGCACTCCCCAAACAAGGCGAGAGGCGAGCGCCGTCGCCTGGGCCTCACCCGCGATCCTGTCTGTTCCCGGCAGGAGGAAGTTGGAGGAATCTGCTACTCAATATTCTAGCCAACCCTATTCTTCATAAATGCAACTGGGAACAGGAGGACCCCTCTCCCGCGCACACACATACCCCTCTCTCGCTATACACTGTACCCCTTTCCCCGCCATCTGCAGTCGTTGCTGACCTGCAGAGTTGGGGAAGCAGGCGCCCGGTAGAGCAGACCAGGGCGTTGGGCATGGCTGGAGAACAGAGGGCTTCCCGCTCCCTGCACAGCCTGTTGCGCCCGGATCCGAACTCCGCAGTCCCCTGTCGCCGCCGTCTGCCAGGCCGCGCGAGGGCGGCCTCAGAAGGAGCTAGATTCCTGTTCCTTCTTCGCATCTCTCCTCAGACCCCGCTGGTGCCGGGAGGGGGGCGCCGCAGGTGACCGCCTGCGGCACTGGGACCGCTGACAGATTTATGAAGACTTTACAGCATCTGGCCTGGACCCGCAGCGACAGAGCAAGAGTCCAGCCAAAGGCGCACTGCAGGCTAAAGTTCCCTAGCCGCGTGCCCGGGCCCGGCCGCCTCTGGAGTCCGGGCCCCGGCTCCCCTCAGGCCGGTTTATCCGTCTGTCTCCGTCAGTGCCGAGGGTACGGATTCTCTCCTCCCGGAGTAGTCCCCTCCTTCACACCTTCCTGCCCCACCAGCTTCCAGTCTCCCACTGAGTAAATATTTACCCGGAGAACATGTCGCTCCTCAAAGGAGGCCTAGACAGCGTCCTGGGAAGGGCTTTTGGCTTCTCCCCGGTCTGTGTCAGCTGCAGGCCTTACTGGTTGTGTTTTGGTCTTAACTTTCTTGAATCGAAATTCTTCCGATCTCTGTGTGATCTCCCGGGTCCAGAGCGGGCAGTAACCAGGGGGCGCTGACCTCAACTGACCCCTGTTTTTGCTCTGCATCCCTAAATCCACCGTGGTCGAGGCTTACTGGCCCTTAGTGTTTTTCTCTCTTTCTCCCCTCACCCTATCCCTCTTTCCCGCCTCCAGGTCACTTGTCTCTCATCAGTTTTCGGGCTACCTGGCCGTAGCACTCAGTGTCCGTCCCCAGGATGGTTCTACATTTGCCCCTTCTTGTAGAGTTGGACGCCTCTGTCTGTCCCCTGAAGTTTCGACTCCTCTTGTCCCTGGAACCTGGGCCTCCTATTGCCCCACATAGGTGGTGTCCCAAAACAAGGTTCTTCGTGTACCCTCGGGAATGCACTGAGCTGAGTGCTGAAGATCTACACCCGCCTTTGTAATGAGGACCTGCTGGGCTCCGATGGGCGCAGAGCAGGGAGGTCCACGCAGCCAAGAACACGTTCGACCACAGGTGGAAATGGAGAGGCAGCAGCGGACCTGTTCCAGAGTATGGCAAATGTGAGGCAGCTGAAGGAGTTGGGGGCGAAGGAGAGGGAGTTGTGTGTTAGGTCCACCTAGCCAGATCTCCAAACAATAGGAATCTCTGGGTCTCTCTGGGCTGGTGCTGTAGAACTGCTAAAGCCCTCATAGAAAGCATAGACCCACATGGTGGTACTGAGTCTTGCCAGTCAGAAGAGGAACAGCCTTTTATCAACACATCACAGCCCCGCACAGTTCACGAAGTGCTCACTAGGCACCCAAAAGCTGGACACAGAGTCCTCCCAGGAGTCGCTACTCACAGTGTGTGTCAATGAGGGATCGGGAGTATTCTTGATCAGGTTGTCCAGCATGTTCATTCCCTCGCACAAACCTAAGGTGAAATTGTATGCTCCCTTCAGATATTGCATCTCAGCCCCAAGGAGCTGCTGCTTTTAAAATCTGGGATTCCCAAAGGACCTCGGAGTTGTAAAGCGCCATACAGTGTTACACAATAGGTATTGGGGATCAGACCGGGATGAAATCACTGTTAAGTCAAACTTCGGGATTTTAAACAATCTAAACAGCAACAATAACAACAAAGGAGACAAGTTCAAGTATTTCTAGTTGTGGGACTTTCCACAAGAACCCAATCATAAAGAATTAAGGATGTTTGAATTCATTGTTCCTTTATGTTTCAAATCCTTCATACCCGTAAATTTGAACCTACAGTGTGCTTCCTCCCCCCAAGCTCCTCCCCCAAGCGTGAGGATCTAGAAGTTACCGTTCTTTTCAAAAAGCACAGGTGATCATTAGTTTTTCCTAGGCTCTTGTCACTTAGTGGTCTGGGATCCGGGCCCAGTCAGCTTCCCTGTGTGTAGACCAGAGCCACACACATCCTTCAGGATTGTGGGACAATCAGCCCTAAACATATGCACAGAAGGATCTAACGTTACGACTGTCAAATAGCAGTATCAGTATCCTCGACCCGAAGTAGTACAAACTCCTAAGTTCACTAAAAGTGTTCCTCAATCTTGCTTTTCATTTAGATTAGCATTCTCCATAACCCGTACTCAAAATGTGAATAACTTTGACCACCAAAAAAGAATACTGTACATTTTAGATTAGACTTAGAGTGAATGAAAGTGAAAACTCAGAAGTAGGCAGAACCACAGGGCCTATGGTATCTAATTAGAAGACTCGGGGAATCACATGTGCAGGGTTGGTGTTTACCTTCTTGGGACCAAGTCTCTTTCATATTTAAACAAAAACCCTTTGGAGTGGTTCATTGGTGGGGGGAAATCAATGATCATTAGCACCAAGGGCCAACGGACCAGCAACATGGCTGAACGCAGCGGCGTGCTGACCTCGGCGAAAGAGTGCCTCATGCACAGGCAATCGATCCACGTTGGCTCTGCCCTTGCTTTAGCCGCTTGTGATTAAGTTCTCTGCACAGGGCGCAGCCCCTGCTTGGAGCCTAGGCTAAGGTTTGGCCCCGCGCTCCTGGATGAACTCTGTAGAGACTGCTGTGGGGAGTTAGTCTGGAAGATGGGTCCTCCCCAGAGTGGCCTCCATCCCTGGTTCGGTCTCCCCCAGTTCTCCTTGTCTCTCCGACCGGCCTACCTTTTCATATTTGCGCTCTTACCACCTGGCACAGGCTGTAGTGCAGTGGTATCCGCAGGTAACAGCTGTCCCCTCCTGACAGCCCCTCGAGGACTTGCATGCCAGGCTATTCTAAGAACACTCACGACCACCACCAGTGACGGTGACGCTCACCTCCTACCTAGAGTTTTAACTGAAATTGAGATGTCGGTCTTTCTCCCAAAGAAGGGTTCTCAACCCTTTCCCTCCTTCGAGTCTCTCATATTCAGACCACTTTCATTTGCTTATTTAGCATTTTTAACAGCCTGATTTTGCTGTCTGTTTGCGCTGCGCCTGGGAAGGTGTCAAACACCTCTTTTCTTTGTATTTAGTCACCCAGGTGCAGAGCAAGATTGAAGGAGACAGCGGAAGGACTTTCCCGGACTGTGTTGTCGCTCAACGGACCACGCCAATCACCACGCAGCTTGCCCTCCGGCCCTCCTCTTTGGGGGCGTGTCCCTAGTGAGTGATAGACGGAGCCGCCCGGCCCCACTCAGCCCAGCCCACGTTGCTGCTTAGATTGAAATGCAGAACTCAAGCCTCTTTCATCGGGGCACAGACTTCCTTTTACTCCTTCCTTTTGCACTCTCGCCGCCTCCTCCTGGGGAGAAGCGGAGGCACAGGCGGCCCGGGGCAGCGACAGGCCGGGCCACTGAGGCCACGCGAAAAGTTTCTTTCTGGGAGTGCGGAATTGGGGCCCGGTTGGTGTACTGCTCGGAGCAATGGGTGAGTGGCGGCGGGGGACGCTGTCAGAGCCGGGAAGGGAGGGAGGGAGCGAGCGGGCGAGGGAGGGAGGGAGGGCGCGCGAGGGCGCACACCACTGAGCGCTTGCACTCTTCTTATTGACTTTGCTCGTGTTCCTACAAGTTGTAGGAACACGCCAAGGGTCAGCGGCGCACAGCAGTTCAGTCTGAAGGCTGGCTACTGGTTTGCTGCTGATGCCATTTTCTGATTTTAAGAGAAGGGAGCGGTGGCATCAGCAAGCCCCGCGGCTCCCGTGCCGGACCAAATTTTGTTTCACATACTCACAGACCCGCAAACAAACCAGGAAAAAAAAAAAAAAAACCTGGACTCTGTCTAATTGCGCAGGTCTCAAGGCGGGGCGCTGGGGTTCAGGGGGGAGCGGTCCAAGAACTTTAGCGCCGAGTAGGCGAGAAGGAGCTGCTTGCAGGCGTCAAGACCGATTTCCTCGCCTGCTTTGGAGAATTTAAAACGCTCAGAGAGGCCCTGCGTCTCACCACTTTATTTGTTTGTAGCTGCCGCAGACCGGGGATGAGGGAAGGGGTCTGACTAGACCGCAGTGATTTGGGTCCGTTCCTCACGGCTCGGCTCGGGGACCGTATGGTTTGGGGAAAGCCCCGGTCCTTAGTCTCAGGCGGGTTCACTTGCCTTGCCCCCTGACACGCGCGGAGGCCGAGTGGCAAGCGGCTGTCCCAAACTGTGGGTGCGCGCTGTGTTCGTTTTGCAGAGCCAGCCTTTGGGGAGGTGAACCAGCTGGGAGGAGTATTTGTGAACGGGAGGCCTCTGCCCAACGCCATCCGGCTTCGCATAGTGGAACTGGCCCAACTGGGCATCCGACCGTGTGACATCAGCCGCCAGCTACGGGTCTCTCACGGCTGCGTCAGCAAGATCCTGGCGCGCTACAACGAGACAGGCTCGATCTTGCCAGGAGCCATTGGGGGCAGCAAGCCTCGGGTCACCACCCCCACCGTGGTGAAGCACATCCGGACCTACAAGCAGAGGGACCCCGGTATCTTCGCCTGGGAGATACGGGACCGCCTGCTGGCGGATGGCGTTTGTGACAAGTACAACGTGCCCTCGGTGAGCTCCATCAGCCGCATCCTGCGCAACAAGATCGGCAACTTGGCCCAACAGGGTCATTACGACTCATATAAGCAGCACCAGCCCGCGCCGCAGCCGGCGCTGCCCTATAACCACATCTACTCGTACCCCAGCCCCATCACGGCGGCAGCCGCCAAGGTGCCCACGCCGCCCGGAGTGCCCGCTATCACCGGCTCGGTGGCCATGCCACGCACCTGGCCCTCCTCCCACTCCGTCACTGACATCCTGGGCATTCGCTCCATCACCGATCAAGGTAAGGGCCCGGGCGCCGAAAGTGTGGATGTGCAGAGCCTGCCTCCACACTCTCTCTGGGGTCTCAGGATCTGTGGCCTCCTCTATCCCACCACCTGAGGCTTTTTCCTTTGGAAACGTAAGGAGTCCTCCCAAGGGGTGTCCTGATCTCATTAACGTGAAATTCATGCCCTTCGTTTCCTTGCCACACACAGTCTACTGCCTCATCTCAAACTACCAGACCCATCACATCCCCCCATCCCCAACACATGGTTCGCATTTTCCACCCTCCCCCGCCTCTCGCGCGGCGGCAGCCTCAGACCCGCGCGCTCACTTGGAGAGTGCGGCCGGGGCTGGACTTGGGGCGCAGCCCGGGAGGCCTAAGCGGGCGTGGGGCTGCCGGCTGCAGACACTGCTGCGGGAAGGTTGTTTGGGGATCAGATGCGGCCGCGAGGAGTCGGGCACCCTGTGGAAATTGCAGTATTCTTCTTGGATTCTGGCAATCAGACCAAATTTGCTTAGGCAGGAAGTTCAAATGTCACCTAATTGGTTTCATTCTTATGCTTCACTTCATTTTCCTAGGAAACCGAGGTCCCGAAGTTACTACTAGTAACTTGCATGTTACAGCATTGCTCATTCTGGGACTAATTTTCTGCTTTATTTCTCTCTCTGTCCCTTCATCCCCCAACCCCTGACACTTTTTACCTTAACAGACTTCACTATACCTATATCTACATATCTATATATCTAAGGAAGTGGCACCAACCGCCGCGGTGAATAAGAGAAAAAGGATGGCGATTCCATGCCGTCCTCTCTCCGGTTCTTTCCCGTTTTCCCCGTGCCTACCGCTTCCCCTTTAGGGTCCACCAGTCCCCGGGAATGCGAATGGAGGTCTAGTCCCTGCACGTTTACAGAGGTGCCACCCCACTGTTCCTTTCCTTTCTCACCCTTGACCTTGCAATGTCTTGAGTGTCTTCTCTGCTTGCTAAGAACGATTCCCGGAGCCCTCCTGCTCAGTCGGGCTTCCGCAGGAGACCCGAGTTTGTTTTCTTTTACTGCATTGTTAAAATTGAACAGAACAAAACAAAAAAACAGCGTTAACTTCTTTCTCAGTAGGGAGACAAGAAAGTCAAAATGCCCTAGACGCAGAATTTAAATACTGCAGAGATAAAGAGCCTACCTCCTTAATTTCTCAGCAAAAAAAGTTTTAAAAGAGAAGAGGAAAAATTAAATAGGAAAGGGGGAAATAGTTCCTTTAATGATTTCCTGCCTTTCTCGGTTGCCACCACATTGGCACAATTATCTTTTTAAGTAATTAAAGCATAGCCCTGATTTCTCATCTTTTTGTTTTCTGACTGGGAATTTACAAGATCTTTCTAAGATCTCAGTTTTGTCTTATGCGGAGCTGGTTGGAGCTTTAGTTGGAGAGAGTTTGCCCTTGATTTATAGGATAAACTGACCTCAGTGACATTTAAAGGAAGCCCCTGTTCATGGGAAAGTGTGAGATCAGCAGAAATGGGAGCGCGCAGGGGGATCTCAATTTCTTAAGATAACTTCAGGCTTGTGCCCACCGATTACCTTTTGTCTGGGAAGGCAAGGAGAGACTGGCAGTTCTGGGCCAAAATACGGTTTCCTGGTGCAAACTGTAACACAACCTAATTCTCTGGAGAAGGAGAGGCATAGTGAAAAGAGACTGACAGGGTTAAAAAGAAAACTTTTCTTCCCTAGGGATCCTACAATCAGACTAAATGTCAGTTGGAAAAGTATTAGATTATGGAGAGGAGCAACTCTTCATTCTATATGCTGTTGATTTTGGATGCCAGCTTTAAGCAACCTGTTTTCTGACAAATCTGTGAATATAAAATGATTATTTCCTCAAATGATCATTTCTTCAAAATGATTGCCCCTTTGAAGCACTGTGTCAGATGGAATTATTTAAAATCAAGTTGTTATAGCTTGGTTAAAACTCAGTCCTCCACCCATAGGTCCCAAAGACAAACTGCTCAGGGTCTTCAACTATCTTCTCTTAAAATTGTACTTGCTCACTTAAAGATGCCAATGATTCAATAGGCACACCTCTAGGCATTGAGCTAATCATTTTACAACACATGATTTTCTCTGCATCTCTATTGAGAACATAAAGGATAACTGATGGCTTTCCTTCTTTTCCAAAACACTTAATTCTGCTTTCATTTTCTTAAACTTTTATTTCATTGAAAACAGAAAAGTTACAAGTTTACCGCTGACACTAGTGGCATTTACAGTGGTAACTGTAGTATGTATTTTGTGAGTCATGTGCACATAACTTCACATATTTCATGTATAGAGATAGAGCACCCAAGGCAAGGTAGGCGCACACACTAAGCACCTATGTTTTGCATACTTATTGTGGGCATCTTTTAGTTATTTGTTTGCAAAGCACTTTGCAGGTCTTTTGTTCCATCTGTTGACATAAGTACTAGATCCCCACAGCAAAGTGAGCACTTTTCTGGATGTCTCTGAGCATCAACACAGGCGCGGTTAAGGCCAGGACGTCCCTCTCCCTTTTCAGTTCATACCTGTCCCAGATTTTTGTCAACCCCAGTTGACCCGGGGTTAGGACTGGGACCCTGGGTTAGGTTGGGGGAGAACGACGCGTGCAATTTTACGGGTTCTTTCCCGACTTGGGAAAATTTTGGGAAACCTCTCAGGTTCCTTCCACTCGTTTCCTCGGGAGAGCGAAGAGAGGAGGAGGAAATAAAAGGCCGACTGAAAAAGAAAAATAGTATCTTCCCGCGGGCGTGGAGGACAGAGCTGGGAGTCTTACTCCGAGGCGAGTCACCTTCACCCGGCCCCGGGCTGCCAGCCGGAGAGGCACGCCGGGCCCCGCGCCCCCCGGGAGGCCGAGGGCAGGGGGCCGGCCGAGGTCGCCGCCCTCGTGCTCCCGGGTCGCGGGTTCGGGGCCGGTCTCAGGAGGGGGCGCGCGCTCGACCCTCAGCTTGACGCCTTCTCCTCCTCCCCAGGAGTGAGCGACAGCTCCCCCTACCACAGCCCCAAGGTGGAGGAGTGGAGCAGCCTGGGCCGCAGCAACTTCCCCGCCGCCGCCCCGCACGCGGTGAACGGGCTGGAGAAGGGGGCCTTGGAGCAAGAAGCCAAGTACGGTCAGGTGAGGAGGCGACGGTCCCGCCGGGTGGGAGAGTGGCGGCGGGGGTTTGGGCGCCAGAGGCCCCTGGTATCTCTTGGAGCCTCGACCGAGGAGAAGGCCAGGCCGACTAGTCGTGGCTTCCACGAGCCCGAGGCCGGGACCATGGGGGCGGGTCGGCACCCGGGCGGCGGCTGCTCGAGGCGCGGCCCTGGAAGCGCCTCCAGGCCTGTTTGGCCTCTGAAGGCTCGACAGGGCCGCGCCCGCAGGCCTTTCCGCGGCTCGCGTGGGGGCTACACTTACCCCAGGAAGGCGCCTCGGAGAGGCCCGGCGAGCGGCGGTGGGCTCCCAGCTCCGCGCGGGCGCGAGCGGCCTGCCGGCCGAGGGCGCGGCCCTGCGACTCCTGCGGCGCGGACGTCCCGGGGCCGCGGGTCCCCGAGAACCCGCGAGCGTGGCTGGTTCCGCGACGGTGAGGCGAGGGCAGCCAGATACACTTAATAAAGTTACGGTTTCTCGATTAAAGGTCACGTCGCAGTCTCCCAAGGGAGGGTAGTGGGAAAACCTCAAATTATACGGCTGTGGGACGTTTAATTTTTCTTTCTCTCTGTCCCCCCACCCCCCGGGTTTCCAAAAGAAAAATTAAAACGTGTGTGTGTGTGTGTGCGTGTGTGTGTGTGTGTGTGTGTGTGTGTGTGTGTGTGTGTGTGTGTGTTTTCCCTTGAGAAAAACTAAGCAACCAGAACAACAAAAGCCCAAGAGTTCTGAGTCTAAATTCATCACCACGTTGGAGTCAGGAGTTCAAAACTCTTAAAAAACCAAACAACAACAGCAACAACAAAAAACCTGGACCTTAAACCAGCTTAAGGTTTCTTTGAGCAGACCTGTGTAGGTTTGCAAATTTATTAATACCAAACTCCAATTCCAAAGCTTCAAAGTACCCAGTTTTCATTTTATAATCTTGAAATCTTAAAACTTTTAATGTTTTCTTATTTGTAAAAATCAGCTTGTTAAGTTAAATGGAACTTTCATTCACTTGGGGAAAAATCCTAGTTGTTATTTTCTCTAACAAACCCCATTTCCCTCTTTTTTTTTTTTTTTTTAAAAAAAACAGAATCAGGTACATATTATATGACATATAAAACAGATACATATATTAGTAGCTCTCCCACAAGAAATATCATAGAAAACAGCATTAAGGAAAAAGAGTCCCTTTCGTGACTCTCCTTCTACTGTAAAGAATGCTAACAAGAAAGTATAAGAAAGTTTGTCACTATTTTCTGCAAACGAGGAGGTAGTCTGTAAAGAAGACACATTATGTACAATGGCACCATTGCCACTTAAGCAAGTTATTTAACCTTTTAGAGCCTCTGTTTCTTCATCTATAAAACAGGGAAATAATAGCTCCAGTCTCAAGAGATGTGAAGATTCAATGAGATAATGCAACCATATGGCACATAGTAAGCAATCATTAAATATTACCTGTGGATAGAAATGGCTGTTAGAGATTGACTTTTAAAAACAAGCATTTTTTTGGTCTGAAAATACTTTGTTTAGAGAGCTTATAGTCAAAAAGCGTCAAGGTATTTTGTTACAAACAATAGTGTCTATGAAGCACCTGGTATACAGAGCAGCAAGCATTTAATAGGTGCTCAGTAATGTTTATTAGGTCATCATTTCCTGAAATAACATTGTGATGTATAGAGTTGAAGAAGTCTCTAATTCCCACATATAGCTGATGAACCTAGTTTATATATAAAGCAGTGTCATAATCCAAAGATCTTTATGATTACTTTTAACTCCCTTGAATTATAGACAGTGTTTAATCTTGTTTAGAAATGGTTAATTTATACATACACTTTAAAATGAAACTAATCAATTGAAAATAAAAATAGAACAGTGTGTCAAGTAATCTATTCTATATATTCCAAACATTACAAATCCATTACATTTTATACAGTGAATATCAAATCAGTAAATTAACAGATTTAGAAAAGTAACTTAAATAAGTGCCCAAATAAGTATTGTTCTAAATGCTTAAGAAAACAACTTAAAAATTTTTCCAGAAGAAAAAGACATTTGTATCAAACTTCCATTTGTAAAGTTCTTAATTGCAATATGCTAATCTTCTGCATTGCCATGTAGTAAGATAATACAAATGATGCAAAATATTAAAACTTTAGAAGTTTCTAAGCATAATTAAAATCAGTAGCTACTCTATTGTAATTACCAAAATAGTGCCTAATGCTGAAGGTATGCTAAGTAGACACGTACACTTATTTTATGAGCAGTTTGGGAGTTTAGACACTGATTTCCTTGAAGGTAAAATTACACATTAAAACTTGCTCAAAAACAAACATGCAGTTCTAAGGTGTGTTGTGTACATTCCATATACATATATGCATTTCTCTTACAAATATTCAAAAAATTAAAATATTTATTTTTTAAAAGCTATTTTTAAAATGTTAGCAGCATATTTACATTTCTACAACCCAAGTGTAGATTTGGGTAACATTTTCCTCTATTTGCATATGCATAAAAATTGAAAGTCTTTGGCCAAAAAAAAATTCTCAAAATTTTTGCACATAATACTTTTAGGACATTAACATGGTTGTTACTAAATAGTGCAATATTACATGATCTCAGTTTCATTTTAGTATATAAAGGAGAAAATTAAAGGTTCAGGATTATAGGACTTGAAGCATAATCTTTTCTCAGAAGACACCTATAAAATTACGAAAGGGGTTGAATTTGACAACTGATCACAGGTTCCATTAATTACTATAATCTAGACTTTCTATTTTCAGCTATAACTACAAGGATGCTGTTGTTAGTAATCAGAATCTTATGCACACATCCATTTTGTTTTTAAAACATTAGTTTAGAATATTCATACTTGTCTTACATATTAATATTACACTGCAATTGATATTTTATAGTGCCATTTAGAAGTCCTGATTGTCTACCTCTGAGGATAGAAGAAAAAGGATATTTATTTATTTTGGCTTTTTTCACCTACATTTAATATTGGGCCAGAACTCTTTAATCTCATCTAACTCTGGCAACAATGTTCTCTGGTTCCTAATGGCTGGTTCTTTTCTGTTGAAAGTATAAAAACTCTCTTGAATACAATAGTATGGCAAAAAAAACATATAGAGAAACATGAAGTTGGAATATATCTACCCTTTTACATGGTATTTAGTCAATTAATGCCTCATTCTATTTAAACAGTTTACAAACAGTTGTATAGTTCCTGAAATTTTTTTCTATAATTGGGCATGCTTTCTCAGAAAAAAAATGCGTATCTAGTACTCCAATTAAAGTAATCTGAACAGTAGATTTAAAAGCTTTGAGTATCTTCATTTTTGGGTAGTGTACATGAACTCAGACAGCAAGTTTAATATAAATTTAGCGACAAATTGAGATATCAGGAATGGAGAATAATCTATAAATACTTTAACTTAAGAAAAAGTTCAGAGTTAAACAAGATGTGAAAACAGTTGAATTTGGAGATATAAATTAATCTCAAATTCTTATGAAATATTCATTTGAAATATAGTATTTGAAACATATATTTGAAATATAGAATTTCAGCATCTGGAATATAATTTTCTAGGGCACCATTTAACAAACTGGCTTTCCTTGCAGACCCTGTTCTCATGAAAATATAAACAAAGTTGTCCTGGATTTTTCTTCATAACAAATAGTTAATTTTGTGTCAAATAATTTCTAATTTTGTAGAGAATTCAATCTTAGGCAAATGCCAATAGAGTCTTTGAAATTCATGTTGTCTATTACGAAAATATTCTTTGACCTGGTTAGCTTTTAACTATTAGTGTTTCAAAACAAAATTAATTATTATGTATCAGTAAAATGTGTCATATAAAATACAAAAAAGTGATTTAAATTTTTTCAAGTCGACATCAATTTTAATAATTTTAGAAATATAAAATTTAGAAAAACATTTAAAATAATAGTTTTCCATTACCTAGAGACATTTAGATCTGCAATCTGATAACTAAGCATAATTAAGATCCTTTTGAATGTTGAAACCACATTTACAACCGTCATTTCATTTTATCAGATTTGTTTTCCTAGGTCATTGCATAATGGATTAAGAAAGGTAGGTAGAACAGCAGTCAGAAAAATGATTTCAGCAAAAAAAAGAATCTTGTTTATTTTCAGATCCGAAGCATTTTCTTACTTAAAATATCGAGGTTGAAATTATAAGTGAAGTATATCTTTATTTGTGGCTGAATCTACTTTATTATAAAGCCAAGGTAAACTCATTTTATCATAAGGGGAGGACCTGGTAGAACTGATGAATAGATGAAAGATTGTGGATGGAAGACTTGGCACTGCTATTTCCACTTTCTTCAAGAGAGAAAATGTTGAGTAGACAATTCCCAGAATTTGAAGAATAGTCTAAAACCTGTAACTGCCAGACAGTTGTCATACCAGATTTTTTCTTGGTCTCAAGTGTTTGGATACTAATGCATTTCCATTTTCTTGGGGAGTGGGAGTGGGTGGCAGGGGGTTGGGTGGAAATAAATGGAATGACCATAAATCAAATAATGTAATAGCTAAGTTACAACTTTTATTTACTTTTTTCAACAGCTTTATTCATTTTGCTTACTTAAAGTGTAATGCTTGTTCTGTGATGAAGGGTGCCCAGGTTTTTTTTTTTTTGGTTTGTTTTTGTTTTTGTTTTTAAAGCAAGACTATCACATCTTTTGCTTTCAAAAGTCTGCACAAGCTTAAGTATACAAATGATTCTGAAATGCCTATGATGTGCCCCATTTTGTGGGGATATGAGACGATTAAAGGCAAGTCCCTGTCCTCAGACTGTTTACAATCTAGCTCTCTGCCAATACAGCTTCTCAACGTATTTATTTAAAAACATATTTTAAAAAACTTGCAAATCTGTAGTTCTAACATTTTAGACCCAACAAAATGAAAACTCATACTTTCACTCATTCTTGTGATAACCTTAACTAGACTACATTGCATCTTATGTATTTTTTCTGGACTCTTCCATTTAATGTCAGTGGGATAGTATCTGTCTTTTTCTAAAAACATTCAACAAAGTAAGTAACTTACTTTTTCCAGAGTATTCAAATCGGTTTGTTTTACTTTGTATTAGTAAATCTCGTTCTCAAAATTAGGTAGAGGATAGTCTGCTTTAGGGGACCCTGTACAGTTCTTTTAAGGAAAGGATACTTATGGCTTTCACAGAAGATCCACATGAAAAAGGGGTTGATGGATTGAGGTTTTATTTATGGAATCTTTAGGTAAAGTCATTTTCAAAAATGAGATTTCCATTACATGCCCATTGCTGGGGTTTCATTTGGAAAATTTGTTTACTCTTCCCTGGGGATTCCATATGTTGGTTGATTTATAAATCATACTTACAATCCAATTAAACAGAGTAATTTAGCATGTTTGCTCCCACTATATTTATGGTGTACATTTGGTAGTCTCTACTCAGCCTAACTAGCTTTTCAGATTAATTACATGCCCTTCACCGAAAACATTAAACAGATTTTGGAAGTTTAAGTCATGTACTCTTTTACTGGAAAGAATAAACAAACATCAGTGCTACCTGTAGTTGTTTTCCTTTGTGGTGGAAAATTTTACTCTTTCAGTGATTGCTTCATAAATAACAATTACTTTACCTGGTAGAGATTTATATCTTTTACTAATATTATGTTGCAAAATTAATAGTGAGAAAATTGAAGTGTTTATTGAATCACTAGGATGAATGAGTAGAAGGTGGCAGGGATATTTTATTTAAAACCTGTTTGTTCTCTCATTTTGCTTATGCCATTTTTCCTAAATTTCTAAATCTTAACTTTAAAAGTAAAAAGGGAAATTAAGACAAAACTTTTCCACCCAATCTAGGTCATAATTTAACCTGAGGGAAAGCTAAGAACTATTTTTATACTGTTTAAATTTAAAGATTTCTGTCCTTTTTTTTTTTTTTTTTTAAGCAAACACTTTAGCCTCCCCTTGCCTTTTTCTACAAGATGAGGAGGTCAAAGCTCTTTGAGCTTCCCTTCCCAACCTTCCTTTCTGCAGCCCAGACGGGCCAGCATCACTAAAATGACTCTAAATATATTGCAGATTTTAGAAAGCTTTGAAATATTTAATACTAATAGGACAAATAACACAAAACAAGTTTGGTAGCTTAAGTATGAAAAAAACAGACAAATATAGAAAGAATTATTAGTGTTTTTTACACTTGACACGCAAATATAGTTATGGAATAAGTAAGGCACCTGAAGGTAACACGGGCCTAAATCCAATGTTTTGCCTCCCCCAAATCCTAGGAGCATTATCTAAAATGAGAGTTCAGTCCAGCCTAGCTTCTCAGGGGAAACATTTCTGGGCAAAAAGTAGGGGAATCCATGTAAGGGATTGTAGACATTATGACAGAACAGCTGAAGAGCCCGAAATAAAGATGCCACATCAAGGAGTAATGGTTCCAAGGGCAAGGGTGTAAGGGGAGGAAAGGGAAGATGACAAAGCAAGTATTTCAGAGAGAACTGTAACTGTGACTAATAGAAAAAAATATAAAGAAAAAAGAATGCGTAGGAAAAATTTATCTGTGATGAAAAATAGAACTCAGCAATACATTTTTTCTGCTAACTAGAACATTGTTTCTGTCATGTGTAATATTAAATAATCTAACCTATGTACTTGTAAAATGTTGAGGAAAGGTCTTCATTATTTTTTAAAAATAATTTTAACCTTAATGTTTTAACCTTAACATTCTTATTTTATGATTCTTGGTGCACACTGGCATCGGTAGTATAAAATATTAATGCTAGAATGGAAGAGATCTAATATAGAGATGAACACCTTTCCGTAACTGAATTGAAATGATTCCTTTCCAAATTAATTTCTCATAAGTCTTTGGGAAAACCCTAGATAAAAGTGATCCGAAATATAATCTCTATGCAATGCTAGATTTCTTCTGCAATTTGATAGCTCTCTATCTTCCTACTCATCTGCTGAGAGCCGTAAAGTGTGTCTCCTTTGAGGCATTCTCTAATGAAACATTCTCAGAAAGGGGGAAAAAGATTTTTTTTACAAATTAAGAAACAGAATGAGGATCTAAGAATGAAAATCTGATTCTAGAAGAGGAAAGAATCCTTTACTAGAAAAGATGCTCTAGTTTGAGATTAAATTACATCTATCTTTTAATTGTCCAGGAAAATTAGCACGACAGAAGATCCTGTGTCAGTTAGGAGTGATAACTCCTTTTAACACATGGCCATTGGCTTGCCGATTGGCCTAAGGTAAATGGCTAAACTCCTTAATCTATGTTCTTGTGTAGTAACACATTTTAATTTCAATTGAACATTGTGTTATAATCACTATATATTCTTATAATTATTGTAAACCCAACAGGTTATAATTAGTTACAATCATTGATCTTAATTATTCAGTAAAATATGTTGGATATTTCTTGGTGCTTGGGACATAGGACATATTCAGGAAACCTTGGTTTCCTTTCCTCTTCCCCGTTTTTCAAAGAACAAGCACTCTGGCAAAAAGAACACGAGGTATGTGTTCTTACACATCAGGTACACAAAGTTTCCCCCTCTACTTATATTTTTATTTTGTCGGAAATCCACAAGCAGTGTTAAATCACATCCATGTATATATTCTACTCCATGCATTACTCTAAATTGAGAAAATCATTTTTGAGACCCCAGCAATGTATTCTCATAGATACAGAAGTGAAAATAATAACCAAATGAATTACATTAGAAAATAATTTCTATGTTGCAATTGAATTGGAAAAAAGTAACTACTTAACATATGTCTGCTTTTCTTGCCGTAAGGATTTAAATTGGTTTTACTAGCAATACTTCTGTTATTTACATTATGCTTTTATTAGGAAATAAGTTGATGTCTATTCATTCACATCACTGCTGGGAAACAGGATTTACTCTTTATTTCTAAACAATCTAGAAATTGAGGGGGGAAAATTAAGTTACTTGAAGAAGGATGCTGAGTTATTCATGCCAGAATCAGGATTAGACATCAGGGTGTTTTTGGTGTTGTTATTAGTAACAATACCAACAATAAGTTTTTAAATGCCAAGAGAGTACTGGTTTCTAGGCAGACTTGCCTGCCAGAGCTGCTGCTTTTGTTTGCAAACTAAATGTTTACATTTAAATTCATTTCAAGAGATTTATCCATGTGGCTTTTAAAATTTTACATCATAGGGCCCTGAAACTTTGCAAGAAGATTTTCCAATTCCAAAGCCATACACATGCGATTCTTTCATATTCTGATAGAGTGTTTCCTTTTTGATAAAATAGCTCTGGGAAAAAATACCCCCAGTGTTCATTAAAAACTGTTACTAGACAAACTGCCTGATGTTGCGTGTCCTTTGTCCAACAGGCATTTTCAACATGATGTTTTAAAATATGACTTGTGCTTTATTTAACAAAGGTCGTGCTCATTTTGAATTTCTAAAGTGACAGCCCACACTCGGTGCCCTTCTTTACTGGAAGTGAAACCCGCACCAACCAGGCCCTTCACAAATGCCTCAACAAAGAGCTACACAAAGCCAAAGTATAGGGAAGGTTGACAAAGGCAGATGGATCAATAGCTGAATGGATTCTAAGAGTATTTAATCACCATTAATTGTTTCCTCACCCTGCAGTTCCTTCCTAAAATTCCAAACAGCAAAAGCAAATACTGTGAATCTTCTGGTTGTAGTCTCCTCAAAACCTGTGGGGAAAGAGTATGTTTAAGTAGCAAGACTGTGAATGTATTTAGAATATAAATAAAGTCAAATCTAAAAAAACCCCAGAGTCAGAATGTTATTAGCTACTACTCATAACGTGCATTCTGTTTCTAAGAACTTGTGAAATGTCAAACACTATAAGACGGCTATCCTCACCTCTTCTCTTTTCTTCCTCCTCTTAGGCACCAAATGGTCTCCCAGCTGTAAGCAGTTTTGTGTCAGCATCCAGCATGGCTCCTTATCCTACCCCGGCCCAAGTGTCGCCTTACATGACCTACAGCGCTGCTCCTTCTGGTTATGTTGCTGGACATGGGTGGCAACATGCCAGTGGCACCCCACTTTCCCCCCACAACTGTGACATTCCCGCGTCGCTGGCGTTCAAGGGAATGCAGGCAGCCCGAGAAGGTAGCCACTCTGTCACGGCTTCTGCACTCTGATGGGAAATTCCATCTGCTGCAGTTTCACCCAAGCCCCCTCTCTCAGCACACCCTCCCCCTCTTCCCTGGTCTCGGATCCCACCCCTCTGCCCTCCAACCCTCCTGCCTCCAAAGCTGGCTTTACGGACTCACATCCTTTGTGCTGATGACACTTAAATATTTCTTGCCATAACTTCTCTCTCACAGAAAGCCTGACACGACTTTAGGATTTAAAAACAAAAGCAATGTTAAGGACTGAATGAGACATTTGTATTGCCCACACACTGTTTGAACGTAGTGAAGAAATCTGCACCCCTCAAAGGGCTTAAGGAACTTTTAAAACTAGTCTTTGGTAAAACCACATGTGTATATTTATTCTAAATCAACCTGAACTTTTGAAACGTGCAATTGTTGAGATTTTTGCAAAATCAATAAAAGAAAATGCATATAGAAAAAAGTTATGCTACACCCTCTAATCAAATAAGGTAACAAAATAAGCCTTAATTCATCATTAGGAAACCAATCAGTAATTGACTTGTTTGAGTGATCCTTTATTTTTAACAGATCTATTTTGTTGAAAAATATATGTATAACTCAAGCAATATCTGAATTTAGCTCCTCCTGGTGTTTTGACCTGGTTCCAAATACAGTAATGTTTATATTTTGTATTAGTTTGTAAATATGGACTCTGGATGGTGCATTTGTGTTTTCATTCCATGGGATTACCCCCCCCCCATTTTTTCCTTTCTTTTTGCAAAGGTGACTTTCTGGCAACATCTCTTTCTCTGTTTGGTGGTTGGGCTGCTTGGGCTCCGGGACCTGGACTTGCCCCACATTTTGTGTGCGCAGTGAAGGCTTCAACATCTCATGAAGGACTTTTTCTTTCTACGACAGAGGACTCAAAACACAGATAAAACAAGCTAGTCTCCCATTTTGTATCCCAATCAAACAACACACATGCCAAGCATATAAGGACAAGAGGGTGGAAAATATCTGAACAAGAAGACTCTAAAGGAAGTCACTTAGAAATCTAAGTTTAATGTGAAATGCTTTGCAAAGACACTTAAAATGAACTTTATGTTAAGAAAACCACTGTGAAACTAAATTGTACTGTTATTGTTGGCTTACCTGTGTGTTCAGCAATCTCAGCCCAAAATTACGTTGTAATTTTTTAAAAAATGGAAAATTCTGCTTTAATGAATGTAAAAATGGCTTGCTGTGAAGTTTACATTGTTGTACAGAAGCATGTTTCACGTGTAGGTAAACTGGTGGTGGTGTTAGAAATACAAATGCTATTTAATTTTTAAAAATTCCCTTTATTCATTTTTGGAGTTACAGGACAGTTTAATGGATGGATCTTTTTAAACCAATTTGTTTTTCACTTTAATGTTAATAATAGAGCTGAGGAGAGTGTGTGTGTGTGTGTGTGTGTGTGTGCGTGCGCATGATTATGTGTTGTATTTTAAAACAATTGATTTTCTTGGGCAAAATTCTACAGTTATAATCTCTTCTGTTTGGAAAGTTCTTCCTGCTTGGCAACATAGGCTTGAAAATATGTTTTTAAAACATTGGTACAATTCATCTATTGGAAAATTAATATATTGTGGGTTTTTTGGTATTAATTCTGTGCAATAACAGGGCACATCACTAGATATGGATGTTCAAAGATATGTTCGTTAGGTGACTTTGATTTTTCCTTCCTGTGCTGTGCACAGCCCACATGGCAATCCTGTTCTGTCACATAAGTTTCATGGCCTCGTTTAAAACTCGGATGGCTAGATTAGCTAGGTTTTCAAATCACTAGGATGTAAACAGTAAGGAGATTTCTGACACACAAGTTATGTTTGAGGAACTCCTTTTTTCTAGCAGCAGATATCTTATAGAGAGCTTTGAACTGCATTTATTTCTAAAGCAAGCGAAATTCAGCGCTACAAACAGAGGATTATAACTTCAGGAGAAGAATAAGCAGAAGGAGCAGATGAACTCTCAGGGCCATATCTTCCTTTGATCTTGTAAAACTCCTATTGACATCTGGAGTTCCCAGTCTGCTGAAAAAATAGACTATAAACTGAATGGAACAAAATACCAGTCCAATATTTGGGTGGAGACTTTAAAACCATACTGTACAGGGACTCTCCTGCCATGCAGAGAAACTGGCATAAGGTACAGAATTATTTCTTATCAGATGTTTTTAGGTGGCTATTAGGAGTCTTTAAAAAAATACCAATTGTTTGTATGAAAACACAATGAAATGTTATTTTCTTTATCTAAATTAAGAAATCTCTTGTTATCCTATTTATATATATTTTTTCTGGTTCTTGTATTTTTAAAAATCTAATGTTAATCGTATCAAAGTTTGGGTTTTTTTTTTTTTTTTTGCTTTCCTTTTTTTCCCCTAGGTCTTTTCTCAGCAACAATGAATTCACATGGAGTAAACTGAAAAAGATAAGAGAAAGCCCAAATACAATGTGCTACTCAAAGCACATTGTGATTTAAAGCTATTTTTAAAAATAAGAGAAGGAAAGTGGGATGGGATATGGGGTTAGGATTGTTTGATTTTTAAACATTATTATTACTGGTTGATGTTGACATATTTCCTGTTTCTTACGGGGGCAAAAGTGTTGTTTTTAAACCAGCAAATGCACTCTTCAGAGATCCTTTTCCATCCCATCCACATGGAGAGGTTAAAGGTTCAATTTCATGGCCCCTATGCAGGCCATGCTCTCTCTCACAGGATGCCAGAGTATTACCTGCAAGGACAGAATGCAGCTGTACAACAGACACATTCTAATTTCTCTCATTTTTTCCTACTTTTAATAATCCTCTTATTAAATATTGGGCTGAAATATAAATTAAAAAACACGTTGGAAAGGATGTACAACTGAAGGCTGTGTATGTATATACAGTATGTCAAAAAGCCTTTATTTTTATACTTCAAATGCTCTAAATTAATAAAAAGTAATAATTACCATGCTATCTTTCATTTTTTATTTTCAAAATGTTTTAGTGGCACAGCTTCTTGGTAGAAATACCTCACAGTAGTAGTTGCCATCCAGAACATGCAGATACTTTTGTTAACTTTAGCTACTAAAGTAGCATCATTTCAGAATGCAGATATAAAATTAAGTTTGGTTATAGCAACGCTAAGGAGATTTTTTTTGGAGTGCGTGTTAGTACAGGAATCTTTGGAATTGCTAAGAATGTATGTCTATTTGAAACATTTGCCCCTTCGTAATACATATTTTAACACTGCAGTTGGCAGATGTCACACTTGAAACTGTCACTTAAAACTAATAACCTAGAAATGTAGTTTTGCTCCAAACACTCTTTTTAAGAATGGCATAGGTAAGAGTTCTGAACAAAGGTATTTGGATGCAAATACAGACAGCACAAATGGGCCCACAGAGTGGTTTCAATTTGTGATTTAATATGAAAATACTTCAGCATTAAAACTTGTCTTCAAAGGGACCTATGTGAAGGAAAGTAGTTTAATATAATTTCATGTTTTATATTTGTCATAAAAGACTTCAAATATCATGATTTAAAAATATGACCTGCTTTAACCAACAGTGCAAAATATAAAGTAGATTTAGGAAAATATAGCTGAGATATGTATTATGACTGAAGGAAACCAATAACTTCACATTTTAACACAAAATTTTTAAAAGGCTGTTTTAGTACACTTTAGAAATATTTTCCTTGTATATAATTAAATCATATTTATGGAAGAATTTAATTTCTTACAAAAATGGTTTAAATTTTGGCTTTTTATTTTTAACTTTTAAGCATTTCTTGACCTTTTGGGAAAAAGTAATCATCAATACAATGAATTTTCATTGTGAAGCAGTATAAGCAGTGTAGGTCATAAAATTTATGTTGCTTTTATGAAATATATCTGATTTCTATGCTATTTTTTATATTCAGTTTCATACCTCATTACTTCATCTTATTATTTTTCTTCTCACAGTCTTATGGATACAACCAAAACTACAGTCTCAAATTGTCTAGAGATAATTTTTAAAGTATCAATATAAGTTTTGTTCTTGAACAAACTGTTTTACCCTTTATAGTTGTATATAACTATATAATTATAATTTATAATTGTATTGGCTTAGCTGATCGATAGTCTCTCCTTTTCATGGCGCTGTATAACAAATATCCCGTATCTGAAGGGGCGAAAATCCTCTGTAGGCAATCACCAGTTCTCCTGAAGCCATGAATAGGTGTATTCATAAACCAGCAGCATCACCGCACCACCTAGAAAAGAAAGGAGCTGGTTTTTATTTCAAGTCCTGTGAATTTGCATTATCTTTCCCGCTGGGTTTCTGAATCCATGAAGTCCTGTGCAGCCTATCGGGCAGGGGCTGTTCAGAATCATCAGCTCTCAAGCTCCAATACACAGATATAAAACTACTGTGGAAAATTCTCAGAGCAAAATCAAGACCATCCTGAGTCTCCAAATACATTTTTTCCCCCATGAGTTTCTGTAACTTTCGTCATTTCTCATCAGATTCTTTTTCAGGCACTTTTAATTTTTTAAAGTAAATAAATATAGACACATTAAGTCATGTAAGGGCATGTGGCTTTCCTGCAAACAGAAAGTTTCAGATTCTTCATATGAAGGCAAAGGATTTATCTTTTTCAGTTCATAATTATCATTGTCATAGTGGCATTCAAGAAGGAAATCTCTAAGACGGTGCTTGATGGGTGAGCCTGGTTTTCTCTCACGGCTTTCAAACTGACTGCAATGTAAAAAATAGCTTCTGAGTACTCTTAAAGTCTGTGCTTCAAAATTTAGCTAGCTTTCAACCTCCTTTTGTTGCCTCATATTTTTGTTGCCTTCATTCCTTCTACCTGCCTCAGCTATATACGATTGCACTTGAAAATTTGGTAGTGGGGGGGTGGGTGTCATAAGACCACCATTTGTCTTGGAAGAAGAGAGTTATATAACTGGCTGAGAAGAGGCTTGCAATGTAATACGTCAACAGGAATACGAGACAGGAAGACAAGCACCGAGGCTGCTGAATACATAGGCATTAGGAGAAGCATTTGTATGTGGATGATTTTATGTTCTATCTGATGCAGTAAATAGCTCGTGCCCTGTGCCCTTTAAGATATTCTCTATTTATCCTTTCTTGTCTATGTGCACAATATTACAAAATCAAAATGTGGACAACTGTCCAGAGCAGAGCTTAGAGAAGACTTGGCTGTATGAACAGAAGAGTGACTTCTGACAGAAAGAAACAACTTGATTTTGATCTTAGTTATTTTGTACACACTGCCATATGCTTTTTTTTAATCCACAAGCTGCATATGTTTGTGTAACCTTATACCAAAGATAATTATCTCCTGTAATTTTCATTTTTAACCCATGAAGATACTCTGCTAGCCCCTTCTCAGCTGCTGTAGCCCTCTTGGCTCTCTGGCAAACAAAAAGGGACACACTACAGAGGGTTGTTGACATGTATGTAATTGCTGTATTTACTCTCATTAACTGTTCACAATGTAAGATCAGAACATGCAGAATTGGGTTAGTTTTCAGCCTAGTCCTATTTGGAGTTTAAACCAGAGACTTCGAGATTCTCCTTTCATCGGAGGTCCTGGTCATTAGGCACACAGAGCTGCTAAGGCTGTTATAAAAATAAGATAGGATGCTTCTCCAGAACAAAGGATGACAATTCCAGGTTCACTTTCCTTTTTCATTCTCTCTCTCTCTTAAACCACCCCCCATCAAAGCAAACAAACAAAAAATAAAACTAATCCCTAATTCAAAAGTTTCACCTTTCTCTCTACACCTTTCTTTCCTTTGGGGTTGCTAGGACCTGCATGTTTGGAATGAGAGTGGAGGCCAGGTCCTTGAATGAGATTTCCAGTTATTCACAGTTTTGTTTAGCCTGGACAGTACATTCACAACAACCCGTTTCATTGGATTTA
Organism: Camelus bactrianus; assembly: GCF_048773025.1. NCBI lineage: Eukaryota > Metazoa > Chordata > Mammalia > Artiodactyla > Camelidae > Camelus > Camelus bactrianus. Next base: position 52,933,271 of record NC_133544.1, on the reverse strand, counting down.
ACACCACAGCAACTCAGGACACCTCATGCAAAAACATTTAAAAAGCCAACCAAACATTTGCAACCCTCTAACAAAACTTGGGGTCAGATTATTTAAGAGTTTTGGATTAAGGTTCCAGTCAATTACCATTTTAGCTAAACTCTCCCTGGTCACCACCGTTTTCAGGCCCATCCCCTCCGGAGAAAGCTGGGTTAGGGCCAGTCCTGTGATCTTCTCTAATACTAGGTCTACTAGCAGGTTTTTACTGTGTGGTGAAGGAAAAACACCACATACTTGCAGAGAGAGTTGCAAAAATCACCAATATTCTTTATCATTGAGTTTTTTTTTACACATGGGCCAATGACTAATAGAAGGCAGGTCTGAATCTCAGATGTGAAGCAAAACCCAAGCTTAAAGGCTAGGCATTTCTAGAAAGGCTGGGATAGATGGACTGGGAATCGTGGGAGTGTTTTCTAAGCATATGAAAGTATGAACTGTTCACCAGCTTCAATTTACAGGCTGCTGTTCTAAATCTCAGGTTGGCAGAAATGCTGGTCCATCAGGCTGAAATTTAAAGGTAAATGCGCATGTGTGTGAGTGTGTTAGGGGAGGGAGGGAGACATTGGTGTTAAAAGGGAGGGATGGGAAAGGGAGAGATGGGAGGAGTACAGGAGGCTCTGGGGAAGATTACCAGGATGTCTAAGTAGGTGAGTGTGGCCTGGTTTGAAAAAAAAAAAAAGAAAAAAAGTGTGGTCTAGTGCATACTTCTGTACTTATTCACAAGGTTGCTTATAATCCAAGACTGTTTGCCCAGGTGGTTGAGTCTGCAGCCGTTACTTTCTTATCTATTTACACAGAGGCAGCTGACTCTCCCTATGGGAATGGCAGCCGGTTTTTTGTGGCTGGCATCCTGAGGTAAGGCCCTGAGCCAGAAGCCTCGGCCATTGTGCTGACAGGAGCGAGGAGGGTGAGTGCCCGGCTGCAGCCTCCTCACTCCTGCTCCCCGGAGGTAACTGTGAGGATGGTGGCTCTTGCCATTCAGAGAGGCAAGTTGTCTTCCTTTTCTCTTTTTGCTGTGAAGTTGAGGCAGGAGCAAGAATGGACCAGGAAGCGTTTTACTGGGCTGATGCCTCACTCAGTGACAGTCCTCCCCAGAAGCGACTCCAACTCCAACTGGCTGTGGATCCTTTCCTATTGACTTAAGCTGGGCTTTGGTTTCTATCAGCCTCCAGCAAGGCCAGAAACAGTAGCTTATAAACAAAGATAGAACATTTCTAATGGAAGCCTTTAGCGTCTTGAATACTCATAGACAACTCTGTATCCTCAAGGTTTCCATGTTTCACAGTGTGATGAACTTTCATTGTGTGACTGATAGACACAAATAAGGAAAAAAAGAGCTACTAGAACAATAAAGAAGGAAGGATATAAGTAATGACAACATCATTACCTGGTCCAAGCCTCATAATCTTGGGAAGCAGGCCTTTATACAAGGCTAAAATCCTATAACCGGAAGGGAAAGAGCAACATTCTTATTCTGAAAATAAAATGGAGTTGTAACTCAGCTTTACTGAGATGCTGACCCAGTATTTACCAAAACAAAACAAAACCCCAAAAAACTTCATAATTTTTTTTCAAATCCCCAAACAGTATCTGGCTAAGTATTCTCTGCAGCAAATTGGATGATAAAAAAATTATTTATTACTTAAGCTCTGCTGATTTCATCTAATTGGAAATATGACTTTCATCAGTGAGATGGTTTTTGTTTTCAAGACAGGCCTTACTTTCAAGACAGCTGTGTATAGGGACAAAATGACTCTTGTAACTGAGTTTAAAAGACCACAAACTCAGTCTTCACATAAGGAAATATCATGCCATTTAGATCCAAAAAATAAAATATTACTTGCTTACTAGAGGACAAGACCTGGTGAGGAGGGATGAAGGGACAAAAGTAAGACTTAATAAAAAAAAAAAACCCCTGCAGAAACAAGCATATACTTGAAAATTTTAAGAGAAAACTTTCATAGAACTCTCATGTTTAATTCTCCCAGGAGAATATAATTAGGTGACATCTTGATTAGATTTACAGTCAGAAGACAATCATTCTGCCCACATGTGAACAGGCCATTTTATATGCAATAGCACATTATGCAAACTGACAAGCAAAAAGTTCATCTCCGCACCCTGAAACTGACCCCCAGCATGTTGTGTGATGGTGGCTCACGTTTCTTGCTGGTGTAAGAACGTTTTGCCAACATCTCAGTCTTATGTTATCTCACCAAGTGTGTCACCTACCCCTTCAGTCTTCTCAGACACCGCCCTCCCCCTGCCCCCATGCTGGACGGCTTAAGGGCGCTCATCAGAATGGAAGTACAATACAGTTTTAACAAGGTTTTAGTCTTGCACACGTATTGAAGTCAGTGTTACCCTTCTTCCTGATAGACTGTTGCCATTGTTTTAAAACAGGTTCTGTACTTGATCTCTCCAGGAACTGGCTGAGGCCCTTGAATCCTACTTTTGGCAACATCAAAAGGGATGTTAATGACTGAGGCTATTGTGCCCGAGAGAAGACCAATCCCAAATTTCCTCAAAAACTCCAAGGTTGGATCCTAAAAAGAAAAGAAGAGTAAAGTAACAGAAAGGGAAGCGGAAGCCCCTAAGTCGGTTAAACACTATAAAGCAATATGTATTTAAGCAGAGCATTGCACTCCCCGGCACCCTCCTGTTATTCCAGCGGAACACATTAGGATTTCCTAGGCTGGAACTTGTTTTCTTGACAATCCCATTGGCTATGTTTTTACACATGGTCTAAATTGCTGAAGTACACATTTCCTCACACAGGATTTATAAACACAGTTCATAAAGAAAGACTGGTATGGCATATGGGGATGATTTGTATAATTGGGCTTCACAATGTACTTAGTATTACTGTATCAAAACAGGAGAAATCCAAGCACACTATTAGCTAATTGGCCAGAATATTTTACAAATGACAGCAACTTCCACCATGAAGCCTACTAAAATGCTCATTTGTGTGTGGACCCCCAAATGTTAAATTAAATCAAGGCTACTCTCGGTCTGCTGCTATTCCCCTCCAGGTTTTTTGCATTTATTTTCACATGTAGCTGATCCACTGTACTGAGAAGTGCTAGCTTCCTGTTATTAACAAACCAACTTGGGGAGGCTGCAAAACAGCCTGTGACATTCTGTGCATTATAAACAGTAGTAAGTCACTGGACTAATTGGCTAAAGAATTTACAACCCATTGTTCCTGAATCTTATCCTTCCTTTCATGGCAAAGGAAGAAAAGGAGAGAGAGAGAGACAGAGAGACAGAAAGAGAGAGACACACACACACAGACACAGACACAGAGAGACAGTGGGAGGGAGAAAAAGAGAGCGAGAGAGAGGGGGAGAGAGAGAAATATTTCTTCTTTCCTTTTGAATTTAAGTCCTTTACTTTGGTCTGATTTGATTTTCCAGCCCTCCCTGCTCTGCTTTCTGACATCAAAGTATTTAATTAGGGCTTATGTGGGAGTCACTTTCCTTCAGCTGATTTTTGTGCCCAGTAAGTTCACACTGTGCTTTGTTATAATGAACTTGCTGGAAAGTTCTCATTTTGTTTTCAGCCTCAGTTTCTTGCCTTGAAGAGAGGTCATCTGAGAAGCCGCAAGTTGCTGACGGAGACCCCTCATCCTTCCCCTGCCCTCTCTTTTGGTCAGTACTTCAGAAGGATCTCCACAGAGCAACAACACAGAGTAGTGCCGTGATGCTATTTTATCCAGCAAGAGAACTGAGAGGGGAACCGTTCCCTGCTTGATTTAAAAACAGTCAGGTCTGAGCATTGCATGCTTCTCGCTTTGATGGAAGAAGAAAAATTCTGGAAGCTCTGAAATTTTCAACTGAACCAAGAGCCTTTCTCGGGCACAGATACCATCACAGAAACTCCTATGTGGCTAAATATAAAAAGTGAGGGGTTCGGTAATAATTCTTGGATCTGGGCCATACAGGTGCTGGGGAGGTTTAAAGGGATTTAAAAACCAACAGGGTGTTTCAACAGGAAAAACAATGCAGTGATTGCAGTATGAGTGAGGTGTGTTTAAATAATTTCCCCTCCCCCTATTTTTTCCTCTTTTACAAGGAGAGAAAAATGCCTTTATGTTAGCCTTCTCCACTCCGGCACAGAAGCAGAACTGGAGACCGACAGGATGGTGGATTCAGGACCAGCTCTGGTTGTCGGACCCGGCACGAGTCACTATATCACTCAGAGCCCAGGGGGTAGAAGTTTCTAACACCCACCTTATCTTTGTACTGTACGATTTTCCTGAGAAATAAAAACAATAATAGCAGTAAAAGTGCTATGAGTGTTGTACAAGCCTGGGCAGAAAATGGATAATATTCTTATGTAGCCTGTTTTCTAAAGCCTCAAAGCACCCTGTAATGAGACCCTCTCATGGTGTTCCTGTGACCCAGCCAAGGACAAGGGTGAAAATGATGACGTGTCTGCACATGGTCCTTTTGAGAAGTTCAGGAGATCGTGTCAAGCACGCAGCTTCTCCTGATGAACTGGGGAGGGAGAGGTGGCTGACACTTGATGAAGGTCATTATGTCTGGGACACGGCTGGAGACCAATCCTAAGGTCTTCAAGCCATCACAGTGTTCACCAGCACAAGCATTCACTGCACCCGTGTTTTCTACACATTGCCTGGCTCAACAGTAAGGTCCCACAGTAGTTCCCCAAACCAGCTGTGCATCAGAGTCACCTGGGAGCTTTACAAAATACGGATGCCTGGCCCCACCTCAGACCCACCTTAGGTTCCCAGCTCAGAATTCCCTGGGAAAGCACCTGAGCATTGTTTTAAAAGATTGCCAGGACTTCTGATGTTGCCAGGCTGAGGGCCCAGGTCTGAAATCACTTATGTTGATATTCTATGCAGATGGTCAGTTGCCAGCCCTCTGGGCATTCTAGGGAGGAGAAAAGCCTTTTGAGGATGGCCAGGAGGTATCAGTCACCACCCAGAACTCTGAGCTCCTCTCCAGTCTCTTCCTCGGAGCCCAGGGTCTGCTCTCTGCAGCAACCCAGCCTGTGACTGCGTGGGCCAAGGAGAGAGCCCCGTCGGCTCTTCTCTGCCTTCTTTGCTGCATGTCATCAACCACCCTCAGATGAAAGCAGCCCCTCAAATGCCCCAGGCCTTCGTCCCCTCCCACTTCTCTGGCTTTAATTCAGGTTCCCATTACTTTCACCAGGTGTTGCTTTCTTCTTGCCTTCATCTGTTCTTCACAGCAGCACCAGTGTTCTCTTTTTTTATAAAAACAGATCTGCTTCTGGTGTCTCCCTACTCAAAGGCCCTCAACCCTTCCTCACTGCATGGACAGTAAAGCCAAAGCTCCCCATGGGCCCTCAGGTTCTTTCCCACGATATGCTTCCAAATTACCTTTCTAGCCTCAACTTCTACACCTCTACCTCCAACCCACACTATAATCACACTGCTTAAATTACAATCATGCAAATTTGTACCAAACACTCTTCTAACTTTACACTTTTCTTCAAACTGCTCTCCAGCCCAGATGCCATTCTCCATCATTTATACTCACTTAAAGCAGTCCTGCTCTCTAGGGTCCAGCTTAAATCCCAACTTGCCCAAGAGACGTCTATGCATCTCCATTAAACATGATTTCTTCCTCTTCTGCCCTCCTGCAGCACCATCTGAACCGTAGTCACTGCCCATATTATGGTTCGTTTTGTGTTCAGTTCATGTCTGTGTGTCTCTATCTTCCCTGCTGGTGTGTGAGCCGGCCCCACAGAGGACATCTGTCACTCCTCTTTGTGTCACCTACTGTGCAGTGTGCACAGCAAGTGCTAAACAGATGCCTGCTGATTAGCCTATCAATGTGCTTGTCTATTTATTTTTATAGAAACGATGAGAATCAGGCTTTACCCTCAATCACTGTTTTTTTAAGACTCAGTGTCTCCTACCTTGGAAATGAACCCCTATTAGAATGTTATATTTCTGTCTTCCTGCCAGGAGGCATTAACATGGGGACATGACAAGGCACTGGACATTTGCAAAGTGGAGTGTTTCCAGGCAAATGGCCTGAGACTCTCAGGTCACAGAGCCAGGCCTGGGCTTGCTAGACCCCACTGTTCAGTGACTCACAGAGGGAACCGTGATTGCAGCCTGTGACCAGGTTTTAGCAAGAGAAGGCAATGGGCATAGAGGAAGATCTTGAACTATTACTCTTTGGGCTCTTATTTTTACACTTCCTGATCTTTTCCCTAGTAGGGAGAGCTATCCACTTGCCTCAAGAATGAGGATTATTGTAGGGGGACTACAAAGAGAGAGCAAAAGGTAATATTTAGCGTTTCTGGTTTTCAAATTAGGCTCTTCAGTGTATTTTATCAGTTAATCTTTACAATCTTTGATGTAATAGCTGTTACTTTTATTCCTATTTTACAAATGAGTTAACTGAAAGTTTAAGTATAAGAAGGTAATTTTTGTTACACAAGTGAATCCAATACTTTGCCTTAGGGGACAGTTTTTCTACTGATCCTTCTAAGAGTTGGTCAGTGAGCTGCTGGGGGAGGTGTCTGAGAACTTCCTGAAATTATAAGCAATGCTTCTGCTTATGTGTACATGGGGTTTTCTGGAGAAAGTGTCTATAGATTTTATCAGGCTCATAAGAGCTTAGAAACAACTTCATCAAATCATTTCCCCTACCAATAAATTTATAAAGTAAGAAAAGGACAATTCAGTGTTAAAAACATTGGGGCTGAAAACCGGAAGCCCTCATTTTCATGGGCGTTATCAGGCAATCACCTCAGTGAAAAGATTTCTGCAAACATTCCCACTCTGGATTCAGGTTACTCATACCTCAATCATATCTATGAACTCAGTGGTTCTCAAAGTGTGGTCTCTGAACCACTATCATCAGGTGGAAACTTACTAGCAATGAAAATTGGGGTTCTACCCCAGGTCTACTGAACTCAAACTCTGGGGATGGAGCACAATAGTCTGTTTAAACAAGACCTCCAAATTATTCTGATGGATGCTAAAGTCTGAGAACCACTGCTTAACTGAAATTTATGGTTCATCTTTTTGGATCCTTGGGCTGGATAAGTGATGTTCTAAGAGGCTCTGGATGTGCTGGGAAGCACTTTAAAGCCTTCTTTGGTAGAAGCAGGGCTTCATTTCTTTTAGGCTGCAGAATCAAAGGCAACACTGTTAACTCTGTTCATCTTTTCCTACCCTTGCTCAGTCCAAAGCAAGAATGCACATCTGTGAGGCTGTTAGGTCTGAGTGAAACCTGTCACAGTCTGAATAGGTCATTCTGTACTAGCTATCAGTGAATCATTCCAGCATTTCTGTCAATAACCGTAACAACAAATAACAATAAAATTAATAGTAAAAATAAGTAGAAGTAATAAAATAATATACATGTTATTGTATTTGTGTTATTTTTCATAACTTTCATGAAGAGAAATAACGGGACTATTAATAATAGTTACTTATTGCTAGACACAATGTTATATGTATGTCAAATCATATACAAAACATATATATTATATCAGAACCTTATGAATTAGGTACATAACACCATTTTGCAGATAAGGACATAAAACTTAAAGAGTTAAATCAGTTAACCAAGATCACACTGCTTATAAGAGGAGAAGCTTGGATTTGGACTCAGGTTCCTTGGACTCTCAATCATATGCTATTAACCACTATGTTATATTGCTTCTCATTCATTGCATATTCATCTAACAAACATTTCTTGGATGTCTATATATGCCTGGTTCTGCACTGGGTGCTAGAATTGTGTGTGAGGGTAAATGGTCCAGAGAAAGGGTAGGGGTGACTTTATAATCAAGTACCACAGTACAATGTGATGAGTACTGAAATGGGGGTGTAAACAAAGTGCAGGGGTAATAAACATGCAATAAAAAGAGGGAGTTATTTCTGGACTTTCACTATCAAACTCTAATGAGACAGTACCTAACTTCTGCCTCTTAAAAACTTTAGGAAGTCAACAGAAGACATCTCATTGTTACAAGTCACCATGCATTAGCTGAATGGCTAGCCCTCTGGCTTGAGAATCGTATTACCTGGAATGTCATTTTGTTCCTTCCATCAGTTATTTTAAAAACTGGAAAAAGATGATGATAATGATAAGACACTCACTATGTGCCAGCCACTGTGTTGAGCTAAGCACTTTCTACATATTTAAGTCTCTTCACAACATCCCTGAGCAGATGAGGCAACTGAGGCTTACAGACATTGTCTACCTGATAAAGGAATATAATTTTGAATTAGCCAAAAGATGGCCAAGATTCTATTATTTGAAAGTGAAGAAGCCAAAATATTGAGAAGCCCTGAGACTGTCAGGTATCAAATAGCAGAATTAGAGACATAAGCTTGCCTCTCAGTATTGTACTCTAATTCAATATCTGAGGAGATTTCCTCTCAGCCCAGGGAAAGACTTAAGTGATAGAAAATAAAATCCTAGAATCACAAGACTAGAAGTGAACTCATAATGTCATCTAACCTAAGTAGAGACATCAGCAAGGTGGCAGAGTAGGAAGCCTTGGATCCTCCTTGCTCCCAGAAACACAATGATTCAGCAATAATTCAGGGATGAATTCTCTGTGTGAGAAATCTAGAAATTAATTGAAAGTCTCCTACACTCTGGGCGAAATGAAACTAGATTCACAGAAGCTAGTAAGGAGATGCAGCTTACCCTCCCATCTAAGTCCCTACCCTAGTGTATCACCATGCGGTCACGAAGACTCCCTAGCTCAGGGGCTCACAGGGGAGGGAAGAGATTGGTTCACATTTTCATCACCTCAGTTTCTCTGGAGCTGCCCAAAGAACTGGCATGTTTATTGTCAGTTGGAGTTGGAGTTTATTGGAGTTCTGATGGGTCCAGCACAATCTAGCCATCTGGAGGAGAACTGAGATGAAGGTTTGGACTGGTAGACACCACAGCTTTCCCCTTGCTCAGCACAGAGCAAGCGCACAAAAATGATAGCTGCCTACTTCTCCCTAAGGATGGAAAGAGCTGGTACAGGTCCCCAAAATCTCTAGTCAGACTGAATCATGGGGGACTTCTCCTCTGTGAGGCCAGTGCATGTAGATTGCCTTATGTAATGTACAGACACCAACACAGAGAGTCAAAGAAAATGAGGAATCAGACAAAGATGTTCCAAATAAAGGAACAAGCTAAATATTCAGAAAATAAACATAATGAAGCATAAATATATGATTTACCTGATACAGAATTCAAAATAACTGTCATAAAGATGCTCACTAAGGTTAAGGGAACAATGCATGAACAAAATGAATTTTAATGGAGAGAATTTTACTGAAGATAAAGAAAATACAAAAATTAACCAAACAGAAATCATGGAGATGAAGAACACAATAATTGAACTGAAAAGTTCACTAGAAGGATTCAGCAGGAAACTAGATCAAAAAGAAGAAGGGATCAGCAAACTCAAAGACTGAAATCACTCAAATCACTGAAGATAATTCAGTCAGAGGAGCAAAAAAGAAAAAAAGATGGAAAAAGAGTGAAGACAGTCTAAGGGATTATGGGACCATAAAGTAGACCAAAATAAGCATTATGGTAGTCCCAGAAAGAGAACAGAGAGAGAAAGGGCCAGAAAGCTTACACAAAGGAATAATGGCTAATAAACTCCTAGATCTGCAGAAGAAAATGAACATCCAGATCCAAGAAACTCAAAAGACACCATATAAGATGGACTAAAGAAGTCCACAGTGAGCACGTTATATTCAAATTGTCCAAAGATAAAAAGAGGATTTTGAAAGCCTCAAGAGAAAATAGAATTGTTACATACAAGGGAAACCCCAAAAACTATCAGCAAAATTTTCAGCAGAAATCTTATAGGCTGGAAGGGAATGGGATGATATATTTGAAGTGCTGAAAAAAAAAAGTGCTAACCAATAATACTATCCTCAGTAAAACATTCCTTCAGAAATGAAGGGGAGATGAAGACTTCTGAGACAAAAAGCTGAGGGAGTTCATCACCATTGGACCTACCTCACAAGAAACGCTGAAGGGAGTCCCTTGACTTGAAATAAAACATATTGATGTATATTGAAACAGCAGTATGTAGCATGAGAAAATTTTGAATTTATTCGTAAAGGTAAATATTTGCAGACAAATCAGAATACTGTATTACTGCAATGGTGGTGGGTAAAGCACTTTTAAATCTAGGCTAAAAGTTAAAAGACAAAAGTGTTAAAACTAATTGTAAGTAAAAAAAGAGGTTAAAAGATATATAATATGAATAGATATAAACTGTGACATCAAGTGTGGGGGAGGGGTTAAAGTGTACAGTTTTTGTATACAATAGAATTTAAGTTGTTATCAGCTTAAAATAGATTGTTATAAGACATTTTATATAAGCCCTTCACCCCTAAAATACCTATAAAAGTTATTAAAAAAAAATAAAGGAATCAAAGCATATCCATACAAAAAAAATCAACACAATACAAAGGAAGATAGCAAGAGAGGAAAAGACAGAAGAAAGAACTTCAAGCCTAACAAAGGACAATTAACAAAATAGCAATAGCAAAGTATTCCCTAATTAGTTACTTTAAATATAAATTGATAAAATTCCCCGATCAAAAGACATACAGTGGATGAATGGATTAAAAAAAAGATAACAAAAACAAGACCTACTTAAATACTGTCTACAAGAAACTCACTTTAGATTTAATGACATATATAGGCTAAAAGTAAAGTGATGGAAAAAGATTTCATGCAAATGCTAACCCAAAGAGAGTGGAGATGGCTATTATTTATTTCAGACAAAATAGATTTTAAGTCAAAAATTGTCACAAGAGAAAAAGAAGAGTATTATGCAATGATAAAAGGGTTACTCAACCAGGAAAACATAATAATTATAAATATATATGCACTAAAAATCAGAGCACCTACATATATAATGCAAAGATTGATAGAAATGAAGGGAGAAATAGATAGCAAATACAATAATAGTGGGAGACTTTAATATTCTACTTTCAATAATGAATAGAACATCCAGACAGAAAGTCAATAGGAATAAAGAAAATCTGAACAAGACTATAGACCAATGGACCTAAAAGACATATAAAGAACATTCCACCCAAAAGCATCAGATTACATATTCTCAAGCACACATGGGTTTTTCTCCAGGATAGATCACATGGTAGGTCACAAGTCTTAAATTTAAGAAGACTGAAATCATACCAAGTATCTTTTCTAACACAATGAAATTAAACTAGAAATTAATAGCAGAAGGAAATGGAAAAATTTACAAATCTGTGGATATTAAACAATGACATGCATGAACAACCATTGGGTCAAAGAATAAATAAAGAAGAAAATTAGAAAATACCTCAACCTAAATGAAAATGAAAACACAACATATCCAAACTTATGAGATGCAGCAAAAGGAGTAGAAAGAAGTACATTCATGGTGATAAACACCTATACAAAAAAAGAAGAAAGACCGCAAATAACTGAATTTTACAGTTCAAGGAGCTAGAAAAAGCAGAACACACCAAGCCCAAAGCTAGCAGAAGGAAGGAAATATTAAGATTAGAGCAGAAATAAACAAAATAGAGACTGGAAAAACAACAGAAAAAAATCAATGCATCTGAGTTGTTTTTTTTGAAAAGATAAAATTGACAACCCTTTAGTAAGACTAATTAAGAAAAGAAATAGAAGACTTAAATAAATAAAATAAAAAATGAAAGAAGAGACATTATAACTGATGACACAGAACTAAAAATGATCATAACAGACTACTATGAACATTTACATGTCAACACACTGGATAGGTTAGAGGAAACTTATAAATTCCTAGAAACATACAATCTACCAAGACTAAATCATGAAGAAACAGAAAGTCTGAAGCGACCTATAACTAGTATGGAGGTTAAATCAGCAATCAAAAATCTCCTAACAAAGTAAAAACCCAGGACCAGATTTTCACTGGTGAATGCAATTAAACATTTAAAGAAGAATTAGCATCAATGCTTCTTAAATTCTTACAAAAAATCAAAGAGGAGGGAACACTTCCAATTCATTTTTATGAGGCCAACATCACCCTGATACCAAAGCCAGACAAAGACATCACAAGAAAAGAAAATTACAGGCCAAGATTTCTGATGAATACAGATGTAAAATTCCTCCATGAAAAAACCAGCAAATCAAATCCAACAGCATATTAAAAGGATTACACATTATGACAAAGTGAGATTTATCTCTGAGATGCAAAGATGGTTCAACATAACATATGACAATCAATTAATGTGATACAGCACATTAAGAGAAAAAAGGATAAAAATCATGTGATTCTCTCAATAGATGTAGTAAATGCATTTGACAAAATTCAACATTCTTTCATGATAAACACTCTCAACAAACTAGGAACAGAAAGAAAACATCTCAACATAATAAACTCCATATAAGAAAGCCCACAGCTAACAACATAGTCACTGGTGAAAACCTGAAAGCTTTTCCTTTAAGATCAGTAACAAGGCAAGGACACATGCTTTCACCAGTCTTCTATTCAACATAATAATGGGAGTCCTAGTCATAGAAATTATGCAAGAGAAAGAAATAAAAGGCATCAAAATCAGAAGAAATAAAATTGTCCCTGTTACATATGACATAGTCTTGTATGTAGAAAAATCTTAAGACTCCACAACAAAACATTTAGAACTAATAATTAAATTTAATAAAGTTGCAAGATACAAAAATCACTATATGAACATTGCTCATGTTTCTATACACTAACAGTGAATTATCTGAAAAGAAATTTAGGAAAATAATCCCATTTACAATAGCACCAACAAAAATAAAATACTTAAGTAATAAACTTAACTAAGGAGGTAAAAGACTTGTATACTGAAAACTATAAAACATTGGTGATCAAATTTAAAAAGACACAAACAAATGCAAAGATATTCCATGTTCATGTATTGGAAGACTTACTGTTAAAATTTCCATACTACCCAAAGTGATCTACAGAGTCAATGCAATCCCTCTAAAAATCTCAATGGTATTTGTTGTAGAAATAGAAAAAAAAAATTTTACGATTCATATGGAATCACAAAAGACCGTAAGTAGCCAAATCAACCCTGAGAAAGACAAATAAAGCTGGAGGCATCACACTTCCTTATTTCAAAATGTATTACAAAGCTACAGTAATTAAAATAGTATGGTACTGGCATAAAGATAGACTTATAGACCAATGGAACAGACTAGTGAGCCCCAAAATAAATCCAAGCATATTTGGTCAACTAATCTTCAATAAAGGTGCCATAAATACACAATGGTGAAAGGACAATCTTCAACAAATGGTGCTGGGAAAACCAGATATCCATGTGCAAAGGAGGGAAAATGAACCCTCATATTACACCATACATAAAAATCAACTCAATATGGATTAAAGACTTAAAATAAAACCTAAAACCATAAAACTTCTAGAAGAAAACATATGGGAAAAGCTTTATGACTTTGGTCTTTGCAATGATTTCATGGATATGACACCAAAAGCACAGGCAGCAAAAACAACAACAAAAATATGTCAACCTAAAAAATTCTGAACAGCAAACAAAACAAAAGAATAAAAAGGCAACTTATAGAATGGGAGAAAATATTTGTAAACCATGTATCTGATAAGGGGTTCATATATAAAATACATAAGGAACTCTTACAATTCAATACCAAGGAAAGTAATAACCTGATTTTAAAATGAGCAAAATACTTAAACAGACATTTCTCTAAAGAAGGCTTACAAATGGTCAACAAGTATATGAAAAAATGCTCAATGTCACTAATCATCTGGGAAATGTAAATCAAAATCACAGTGAGATATTACTTTTTATCTGTGAGGATGGCTATTATCAAAAAACAAAAGACAACCAGTGTTGGCAAGGATGTGGAGAAGTTGGAACTCTTGCACACTGTTGGTGGGAATACAAAATGGTGTACGCTCTATGGAAAACAGTATGGAGGTTTCTCAAAAATTAAAAATAAAACTATTATATGATCTAGAAGTCCCATTTCTTAGAGTATTTCTCCAATCAACAGTCATAAAGTTTCAGCTAAGCAAGATAAATGAGCTCTCGAGATCTGCTGGACAACATTGTATCTATGGACAAAAATAATGTATTGTACACTTAAAAATTTGTTGAGTGCAGATCTTGTGTTAGGCGTTTTTACCATAACAAGATAAAAACTTTTTAAACATTGATGGAAAAAAAAGAATGTCACCTAGCCTAAGTAAAATATTTAAATGGATTACACCTTAACAATGTAAATGGGTATTAATGCTGATGAAAAATCTATTCTGTTATTAAACATTTCCAACTTATTTCCATAATTTGCTCCAACTGTCATCAACCAGGAAACTTCCTTTTTTCCTAACCCACATTCCTCATGCATATGCCTATTTTACTTCAACTTTTTGCTCTGTTGCCAGGGCCATTGGCTGTCACTATTCTTGATGCAATTCATCATGCTTTAAAAACCATTACTGCAATAACCTCATGCTTAAATACAACAGTTCCTTTTAAAATATTTATTTCTAAGTAGTATGTATTATTTCCCTATCTACAGGTGAGTTTTATTCTTTTCCTCTTAATATTTTCAATTTTTCTCATAAAATATGGGACCTATCACTAAACTAGACTTGACTAGACTAGTCTTAAGTGTTAGTGGCTATTATATACATTGACTTTATTTTGCAATAGCAATACAAAGTCCAATATTCATAGTTTTCAAAAATTATTTAATTTCTCTGCAAACATTTTAAGGATGATGTTAACATTCGATTTCACAAATGAGAAAACTGAGACACAAAGAAAGTATAACTCGCCAAAGAGACATGGCTAACTAGTAAGTATCAGACTGGGAATTAACACCAGGTCTCTTACTAGAACTCTGTTTCCATCACATTGCGATCTTTGCGTGAGTGCAGAGCTAAAGAAGTGTGTTTACCAGCTCTTCTTCAGGAATATCAATAAATTCCCCTGACAGGACATATTGCTTATAGACTCTCCACAGCTTAACAAGAGACACTAATAAGTGATCCCAAAACACTGGCAGCAGTGATGTTCTACAATCTCTAGAAATTCAGCAAGAGGCACAAGTCATCAGAAATGGGATCATATGATTCAAAAAAGTTAATCAACACACTACATATTTGTAACTAATTTAACCATCTAATCCAAATTGTTATACAGCACTGTAATAATGGGATAAGGCAATGGCACTTAAGGAGTTAATATGTAGAGAGGCAAAATATCTTGATCAAAAGGAGCAGATGCTGCCTCCCTTTTTACCTTCCCTGGCATGAGCTTTGATGCTTTGGTTAGTGACTGGCCAGCTGGCCGCTTGCTTGATAAACAGAGAACCTTCGCCCATCTCACAGGCCTTTGTGATTAGGGCCTGGCGTCTTTAAGAAGACATTCCACATAGAAGCATGCCAGAAGGAGGGGGTTTAAGGAAGACAGAGGAAGCAGGATTTGTTAGCTAGTGAAGACGAGGGGTGGTGAGGGAGACTGGCCATGAAGCCTGCTGTTCCCCACAAGGCAAGCTTGAGCAGACAGCAGTGACGGGCTTTTCATTTAAGGGAACTCAGCATAAATATATCCATTAAAGTCTACTCGTAGAACCTTCCTACCTCATGTCAACCCAAATCACATTTCCTTTGTTGCAATTCACTCACTGTCTAATTCCTCTTGGTACCACACCAAATCTGAGATTCTCTCTGATTTTAGCTTTGGGTCATTTTAACAGAGTTCCTAATGACCTCACTTGAAGTCAATATACCTGGTTCCTCAGACAACTTTAAAATGAGTACACTGAGAGGAATATTCTCTGTTCAGAATTGGCCTTGGATGATCCTAGAGTGGGTTTAATGTTGCTTGTCAAAAATTGCTAAAGTACATTTGCCATCTGAAGGACTGAAATTATTGTTTAGAAATGATAAAAAAAGATTGCCATAAAATGCTTTGGATAAGAAAGTTAAAGACAATATGGCAGTCCTATGAGTCGTCACATAATTTTCAGGGTCTCACAAAATATTTCTTTGCAGAACTCTTTTATTCAGTTCCTTCCTCCCCCAGTGGGTGAGTAAATTGTTTGACAATGAGAATGTTATGATCATAACAGGGTGATTCAAAAAGAACTGCACATTTTAATAAATCTACTAACTGGTCACTAGACTACATAAACATATAGTCAAAACCAATTTTAATAGGATCTAACACAGCTATTTCTATAATTTTACAAATGGTCAGTTTGTGCTAAAACACTCATCAATTCTACACTTAATTCATTCCATCTCTTTTGTAGTACTTCCCCATCAATAGTTGAAGGGGTGGTCATGATGTGGTCCTTTATTTATCAAGGCTGCAAGGAAGAGGTGATACAAACATAAAAAGTTCATGATGTAGCCCCACATGAAGAAACTACAGAAAACCCAGTCTAGTAAAACATTTTTGAAACTTACATTTCCTTTTGAATCACCCTGCATACCTTGATTTCAGAAAACCACTTGAACAAGTCTCCCATGCTATCCTGACACCAAACAGAGGATGGGTGAGCATATAGCTAACCTCATCCAGTTCTTCTGTGAAGGATGTGTCCATTTGGCAGACTGAAGAGGGGCCAGATGAGTCTGGGTCAAGATGTGGAAGGCCTGCTCACTGGGTCTGCTGATGACACAGTCTTGGAGGGGAGGCTAGGATGATAGATGAGGGACTCAATTTAAAAAATTATCCCATGCTCTAGCACTGGACTGGATCCACAGTATTAAATCTAAGCACAGTGAATACAAACTGTACAAAGTTCAAGATAAAGAAGACTTGACTACACATCATGTAATCTGGGGATTTTAATTGGCCCCAAAGATTTATACAGACTAACGTACTGATGTCAAAGCAACACCCATTCCTATCATGCCCACCCCCCGACAAATCTCTGTACAATCTTTCACTGCGTTAAGAAAGCTGTGTGTTCAGACCATGGGAATGGATGATGCTAGTGTACTCTGAATTGATCAACTCAAAACTGCAGTGTTGTGTTTAGTTCTGACACTGACATTGACAAAACTGATGCATCTGTAGCGGGAGAGACAGATGGCACAGAGGACCAGAAACCATGTCATTTGAAGAGGGGCTGAGGAACTGTGGATATATTTCGAAGAAGAAAAGACTCACAAGCTCACACAGCCCTACATTTGAAGGAGTAGTACAACGAGCAAGAGCAAGGGCTCTGGTGTCAGACTGCCTGGCTTCAATCTTTGACAGGGTCTAGTGGAGAAGGGCACCAAACTCGGACATTCTCCATGAAGGCTCCTTCAAAGCCTCTTAAAGGAAGGAGCTGTGCTGTGTCACATTCATCTTTGTGTGTATTCCAGGTCTGAGACATCGTAGGTGTTTAATAAATGCTTTATCTCTCCTTTATAAAGACACAATAAACAAAGAACCAAGGTCTCGGAAGCAAATTGCAAAGAAAGTACACACACTGGTTAAGCACCTGGTGGCAGCCAGAAGGCAAATAATAGCAGCTCCTCACCTTCCCCCCCACAGCTGGCCATGGTCCTCATGAAAATGATGTGGTGTGCTGAAATCATAGTTGCCTCCTAGTAGCTGAACAAGGGGGCAGATTGAGTGAGAGTAAAGTTTTTTTAAAAGAAGAAATTTGCATTTTACATATTGTTAGTTTTAATGGAGCCAAGTCAACTAGGAGTACAGTCAGCCCTCAGTACACACCTTTCATTTTCTCTCATCTTGCCTGTCTTTTGTTTTGTTCAACAACTGACAAAAGAACTTCCCCCCCAATATTAGGGTACCATGCTGTCTTGTCCCCCAGTGAAAATACCTGCTATTAGAGCTTAATTAAAAGGTACAGTTGTTTCCACTTCACAGCTATCAGAAGAATCTATTAGAGTGTTTGCTTTTCCTTCATGTGAGATAATTTGGGGAAATGCTAGCTCCTCACTCCACAGAAGGTCACTAACTAAAATGAGATGGTTTAACTGATAAGCATTCTTTAAGGAATGTGGAGTATTCCCAAGATCCTATCCTTGTAGGGCTCTGGGCTTTGGAATGAAATCAAAGTCTTGTTAAAAGCTCAACATCTAAATGCAGCCATTCAGAAAATAGCCATGAAAATTCCTTTCTCTTCCTAAGATATCTGTTCTCTAAAGGGTTGTGAAATGTAGAATAATTTTAAAGGTCTTACCTACTTAGCTCAAATTATAAAATACATAAAATGTCAAAATGGGTTAGGTTTAAGCCTAACAGTTGTCACTTGATTGTTTTATATACATACATACCTCTCTATATATCTGTTATCTATGTATATCTCTCTATAAATACAAACACATGTGTATATGTAGGTAATACCTTCTGAGAGTCAGGTACATCACCGAGTATTATCCTATGCAGGAGAGTATTAATATATTTCCTTGGGAACCCTGTAGGATTTTTCTGTTTTGCTGTGCTCTTTTCCTTGCCTCAATAAAAACCCTGACCCCAAGGAAAACTAACAAACCAGGTTCCCAAAACAAAATTCTAGATGTTGAGAAGTCAGGGCAAGGACACACTGAGATGCTTTGATATGGAGGTAGGCAGACGATCAAGAAGAAATCTTTGAGCCAAGTTGATTTCATGAGATTTTACTTCTAGGCTTCTATATATGAAACTTTCTCATGCCCATTTAGTTCCACGTAAGTGATATGTTTGCTCGACATGCCCCCACAGTTAAATCATTTAAGGGGAAACAAATGGCTTACTGTTGCATTCCTAAAACATTCTGGCTCAGAACATTCTGGCTTTGCAGCACCAGTGCCTCCTTTCCCACCTGGTCCACCACACACCAGCCACCCTCATTCTTCATCTTCTCCTAGGCTCCCCGATGCTTCTCTCTGCTTCTGCGCACACATCCTGTTCTGTCTGGTGTCTGCTCATCTTCTTCATCTTGGCCTGGCTAATCCTCATCCTTGAGCCCCAGCCTAAACATCATTTTTGAAGGAAGGTTCTTTCCTATATCCTCACCTTGCCTTGCTGTGAGTCTAATCTAGGATCCTTGGTTAAAAATTCCCACAGCTTGATAGTTGTCTTTCACAGCTCTTATCACGATTGTTGTGATTCAGTTCCCTGTGTAATGACTTGTTTATTGTCTGTCTCCTGGACTAGACTGTAAACCCCATTAAGGCAGGAGCAGTGCTGACACTTAGTGAGATGGTGCTGGCATATGATAGATGTGCCGCGAATACTTCTGGAATGAATGAATAGAAGGCACCCACTGAGAATCTAAAGCCACTTGCACCTCATTTCCATCCACTTGGGTGGTACGAGACTGGAAAATTTTGGCCTGAAGTTTATTTAAGAAAGTGTCTGAACCCCAGCTCCGCTTCTTTCTGCCCTCCTCCCTCCCGTCCCTTCCTCCTGCCCAGCGCACCCCCACCCCCCGTAAGGAGTCTGTGAAAACTGCCAGTGAAAGATACTACTTTTACAGCAGAATCTTGTCACATGTCCTGGAATTTTATAGATAATATATACTTGTAGTTTTACCTCAGTGAGGTACCAGCAGAGGAGAGGTGCTCTTAATGAAACTTTAATGCTCTTGCCCTTCCCATTACCGGATGACTGGTAAGACTAATGATGGAGTAAGAGAGAATCAGAAACATAAATGGTCATAAATTAAATCCTACTATGATCTAATTCTACTGAGATTCTTCTTTTCAAAATACAAACAGCTCTCTCTAAGTTCTCCACTTGAACCCAAAGGTGCATTTTTCATTCAGCTCAGTGCACACCTTAGGGAAGGATAGAGCTTTAAATCACGAACTGAGCACATTTCCTCATTTCTCCTGGTAAACTGAAGTGCATCTGGCACCACCCTCAGACTGCACAGAATTTACAAAACAAAGAAAATATTAAAAATCAAAAGAAGAAAAACATTTGCATTTCTAAAAGGCAATCTTTTATGAATATTACCTTAGGAGAAAATAAAATGTTTCTTAATGCTGTCTGTAGTAAAATGACCACAGGGACCGGTCTAAATGGTTTATTAAGTAAGAAAGATTGAACATATGAAAAATTGTTCTCTCCTAGAATACTTCTAACCCACACGTGTAATTTATATCATGGCAGAATTCCACACAAAAGATATATTGTCTTTGGCAAAATAACCTGCAAACATGCTTAATTAGGATGCAAACTGAAAACATAGTTTAATACTGTTGACAGCCATGAGCTTTAGACAGCAATTTTTACTATTATTATTACTTTACTTATGGAAACATATGAAAAGAAGTAAATATGGAACTAGAAGACAAAGTTATTAAAGAGATGTAACATTTAAGTCTTATGATTCTCATCTGTGTGTCAACATCACAAATAATATGCCCTGAACACCCTACCTTGGAATGGAAATGAAAGAAATAGCTTTTGCAAGGAAAGCTTACCTTCATGGATATTTGAAAAAGATGCCAGCATTTAAGTTAATGTCTATTTCTAGAGGGCTTTACGTTGAGAAGTGATGGCCCTTTGCTGGGGAGAAGGGGTAATTATACTGACATTCCATTCCATTTACTGCAAGATGTAAATGAATGCCTCCATTAAATGAATTCCATGGTCAGTTAACATTCAAAGCAACTTCTTCTATTGTATCCACTTAGTTACCTTTCAATAGGAACAACTAGATTCTAAAAATAAATATGCAAGAATATAACACGGCACCATTTTCAAACCGGTAAGGCCCAGGTTTTCCAGGGTCATGACTTAACAATTCTTTGTTTCTGTGGATGGCAGACTAAGGATGTGAAAAGGAAGCACCAGTTTCCAGGTCTGAATGAGGCAGAAGAGGAATCTGGTTGCACTGTCTGGATACTCTAGCCTTTTCACTTAAACTTTAGTACCCATTTTTAAGTGTAACAAAAGACACGGTAAGATGTAGAGTTAGGGCATTCCTGGGTATAGTGTGAAGAGTTCTGGCCTCTGGCTCTTTCTTCTCCCTGCTGTGTGCCTTTAGATAAATTATGGCATTAACTTTCAGCTCTGGGCCTTTACTTTCCATTTTATTTCCTTATCTGAAAATGACGAGTTATTGTGACGAGGATCAGGCAAAACCATGGAGTCTACGAAAATGGTTTAATAGTATAAAATGGCACAGAAAGTCAGGATATTTCTGTGAAACTTGAAAGATGTATCTACCAGAATTAACCAATCTGGAGAGTTAACGTTAAAAACTTCAAGGGTGGATATCTGACCTGAGTTACCTGAATTTAGTTTCTAGTTCTTATTTTACCTCTGTAGACATAGTTAGTCTTAGAGTTGAATAATGTGAAAAAGTTAACTAGGTACTCTATTTTATGAGATTCTATTAAGGTTTTCACTGATTTATTTCCTATTATAAAATTAACACAAGCTTCTTGTAGAAGCTTCCAACAGCTCAGAATGCTATAAAGAAAAGCGCTTTTCCCTCCACTGCTAGTTGCTTTTTCCTGCTCTCCCCCATCCACTCTTCACTTACACACACACACACACACACACACACACACACACACACACACTCACAGGCCTCCCCATTTCCACTCCCCAGGTATGATCATTATGGACAATTTCTAGTAAAATCAAATACTTCGAAAATGGAAAACATTGATAGACAATTTATAAATTAAAAAAATATTTTAAAAAATCTAGAATTATCCCATGCCAGTCAGACTTGGTGAAATCTCAAATCCCCTTGGAACAACAGAATGACCAGTTGCTGGGTGAGGGAACTGAAACAATAACCCTGTAAATAAACTGTCCAGCGTGCATGGCTAGAGGCAGCCTAGAGCAAAGTTGGAAAAAAGCCTTCAAGGAACACCACCTCCTCCGTGTGGTTAACAACCCGGTGATGTTCTTCAACATGTTTTAATGATTATCATACCTTCCCCTTCACAAAGGATTGATTTATTATGGTTTAAATTTAAAGAATACTGGTTTCCCAGTTTTGAATCAGGCTTAGATTACAGAACACATAAAATCAACTACTTTGTTGTAGGCAACTCCCCCGCCACTCCACAAAAAAAACCAAACAAACCAAAAAACCCCCACACAACCCACCCCACACTGTTCATGTAAGTGCAAAAGGAACAGTTCTGGGGGGAAACTTTCATGCAGTTCTTTATGCTAACTGTTTCTACCACCCTCCTTGCCACCCCTACTTCTACCCCATTACTGTCATCAGCACCACCACACTTAACGCTTCCACGGCACCTTAAAATCCACAAACAACTTCACATACTATTTATTCTAATCCTCAAAACCATTTTGTCAGGTGGAAAGAATAATCTTAGCTTTTCAACTTACAGAATAAAGAAACAGAAGCTCAGAGCAGTAAAGTGATTGGCCCAAGATCATTCACCCAGTAAAAGCATCCTTGCCCAGGGATAATGATGATGCCTAGATGTCTTTTTCAAGTCAGACCTCTCCTCTCAAGCTCCAGGACCAACATGCGATCAGTGACTCAACGTCTCCACTTCACAGTCCAAATGCAGTTAAACCTCATTTTCCAGCCTGAGTCCATAATATTCTCCCCAAAACGTGTTTCTTTCAGTGGTTTTCTTTCTCAATGAACACCACCATCATCCTTTCAGTTGTTCAAGCCCAAAACCTATTCATCATCCCTACCCATCACCCCTTTTATCAACATGTATCTAGACTTCACCACACCTTCTAAATATTTCTCAAATCTGTCCACTTCTCCTTGTCTTTACCATGAACACTGTAGTCCAAGACCGCAGTATCTCACATTGAGATCATTTCCATGTTACACTCTGTCTTCTCCTCGATATCCCCACTCCACCCATCCTCCATGCTGTAGTCAGAGTGATCAGGTAATTCCTCTACTTAAAATCTTTTGTTGGCTTCCCAGTGCTCTTCAGATAAACAGAAGAATCCTTAATGAGGTCTAGAAGGGCCAGTATAATCTCACCTCTGTACACTGCCAAGGTAAATAAGCTCTTTCCATAGTTTTGGAATACTATGATGTCTTTTTTTTAAAAAAAAATAAATATTTAAGCTTCTGATTTTTAAAAATAATGCATAACATAATAATGTAAGTGTATTGATTAATTGTAGAATGAATATGCATTTGTGGATTTTTTTAAAGCATTAGTAACATATAATCATATATAAATCTTACTGATCTTTCTGAAATTCTTTCTTAAATATAACCATATCATATTATTGTAATAACATGCATTAAAATACATGTACAAATAAACGTAATAAAATATATATTATTTATATGATATTTATAAATTATATACTTAATTTCATTGTGTGTAATTTCTATCTGCTGCAAGCCTTTGGGAGCTGGAGAAATAGAGGCATGGACGTTTCTCCCATGTTGTATGAATTACTCATCTCAGCCTTCTTTAAAAAAGCATCAGCTTCAGGGGTGTGTGATGTGTGCAGCTGCTCAGGGCCGGCACTTAAAAAAGAGCCCATGAGTGGTTTATTGCTCCACTGTGGCTGTCTTAAAATTCTTAATTTTTTAACATTTTCACATTGCACTGGGCTCCACAGATTATTTAGCCTGTTCCTGCTAAAAAAATTTTTTTTTAATGTATTAAGAGTTGAATTCTCTCATGTCATCTAGGACCAAAGTGTTTATTGTGCTCTGTTTCTGTATTTCATGAACTCAACGGGAGAAGAGCTCTGAGGACCACCAGAGTCGGAACTGTCAGTCAGTGGGGGGATCTACAGGTACCGTGGCCATTCATAGATTTCAGACCATTCAGAGATTTCAACAAAACATGAGCTTATACTCAATAAGTGAGATTTCTAAACACAGTGAAAACTGGTTAACAGTCTTGGCTAATGAGTGAGGCAATGTCAACAGATGGTTAATGTGGAACATGCCTTGGATTTAGCTGTTACTTGAAATAAGTACTGGCCTAGATTATGAGGGATAGCTGGACAAAGGCAGCTATAACAAATAGTACTTTACAGAATCGGGTGACAGCCACGTTAGACATATTTTTATGCTTTGTAAGAAGTCCTCCAATACTTCTGTACTAAGGAAGATGAAGAACCCTGTGGGAAGCTGCCTGCATGTGAAAAATGTGTCTGCAGCTGATGCTTCCGGAATTGCAACTTTGATTGCAAGCAAGCAATATGATGGTGGGAGAAAATTCTGTGATACTCTAGTAAAAGATGCTCATTTAAAATCAAGTGCTCAATTTAACAAGTGCTACTTTTATCTTGTCAAAGTTGAAAGGCTGCTGCCATTTGGAAGTTACCAGTAAAAATTATTATCTTACATCAGAGGTGAATGATCCTAGAAGAGCTGATTTACTACTTACCCTAATTAACTTAGGTGAATTTAAAAATTAAAACCCAGGTAAGATTTAAATTTTAGGTTTGTTAATTCTTCCCCATGAATTCAGAATTTATTTAGACTATGAAAACTTCAACTTTCTTAAGATAGTTATGATTCTGAGATAAAAACTTAATAATAACATAGTTTCCAGGAACTCCTATTAGTGACAAATGTCATGGAATGTTCTTCAAGAAGACGAGTTTTAGTGTCAGACTTGAGTTCAAGGCTCTGCTTTGCTATTTACTATGTGACTCTGGACAATTTACTTGATCTTTCTAAGCCTTTGGTTCTGATAACAACATTCAATGAACAAGGCTGACGTGAGGATCACATTTGGTAACAGATGTGAGAGTTCAGCGCAGTGACGGGGACATAATAAACTCTACAAGTATAGCTGTCATCATTGATAGGATTTTTCCTCCAGGATTTCAAATCTATGAAATAGTTACCTTATTGGCAGGAATAATGTTTTTGACATTGTAGTAGAAGCCAAAATAAACCATATTGAAAACTCCATGACGTCCCAAAGTTGCTGTAAATCCTTTGTTGAGGCCCTGGAGTCCCAAGCCTTCCTTCTTAATGATGTGTCTGGCGTAACTCATAGTGGATGGTTGCTGTAGGAGAGAGAAGCAAAGCCAGAAAGGTCATCTTCAGGACCGTGAAACAGAGTAAATGACCATTTAAGCTTCCCTTCAAGCCAGAATTATTAGGGACTTTTCTTCCCCCGCAAACAAGAATAATCATGCCTAGATTTGTGCTTTTTAAATAGGGAAACCCCAAAATAAACAAAATTGCATGCATAACAACAGGCCTTAAAGGGAAGATTGTTGGCAAAGAAAACATCTCTTTGGTGGAATTAGTGAAACTAATGTCATATTATCACTTTCTTCACTTTCAACATGTCAATAGTTGCTCCTAATTCTGGATCACCCACATTAATGGAGGGGATTAGCCATACAGATAAACTGGTAATCCCTAACTGTGCATAATCCAGAAGGAATTTATATTTGGCTCCTGAATCTAGCAAATTTACTTTTCTAATTATGTTTTCCAAAGTGAATGTTACAATTAGTCTTGATTTCATTGCCACAACAGTTTAAACTGGTGCTAGGTTAGAAATCGGCCATGGAGAAATAGCAGTTGATTGTAGACTTCTTGAAGAAAGTGGGCAATCAGTATGTCTATCACTTGCTGTGATAAATGAAAATTCAATGGTGTTGAGAGTACTGGGGTACCTTTAATTTACTCCTTTCCAATCCTTTGATTGATTACCCCAGGTTGAAATACCTTGACTGCTGGAATCCAGTCTCTGCTACTTTTAGAACTTGCTGAAGAACTCACTGTAGTTTGCCCTGAGGTTTATAATTCATTACAATATAATTACAACAATTCATGGAGGTTTTTAAGTAATGAGTGACTGTTTCCTTTCGGGAGGTATAGCACAAAGGATATCTCTCCCTCTTAAATTTTGAATACTGAATAGTCAATAAAGGGAAATGTTCAGCATTTAATTATTTTTATTTCCCCAGAAGGCAAGCACTGACATGACATTTGTTTGATATTTCACTGGAGCAGGTTGCTTAAGTGGTCATGGTAATCGGATGCACTTACCGCCTAAAAGTGTTTTCTTATCATGTGCAATTAAGGCCGTGCCAGCAGAACAGAATAGAACAAATCCAATCAAGTCTTTTCATCCAACTTGTGTTTGCAGCTATGTAATTAACGTGATACATTTAAATGAGCTTGCTTATATAGTAAATCCTATAGTTTTTGCTGATAAATGTTTTTAAAACTCTAGCTACAGTTCTACACTCAACTTTATCTTTTCATTTAAGAGGATTAATTACACTCAACATGAAAAAATCATATGAGAACAAATCTTAAAACATAAAAGACATTGCATACAGGAAAACCAGAAATTCTCAGAAGGTTAAAGTTCACTCTCTATGCTACAAAATGGGACGTTTTTGTTCGTGTTCTGGCACATTGACTATCAACCCAAATTATTTATTTTGGTTTTCAAAACAGACTTGAGGACAAGTTGAGCAGAAGTTCATTTCCACTGGAAAGACTCTGAAAGTGCTGAACAAACTCCTAGGCACTGCTCTGTAGCTCTGAGGAAGGTAGCCTAGAAGGCATAGGAAAGGAAAGGAGGCAGCTCTCCTGGGGATGGAAGAAACAGGGCAGAAGTGAGGCTGCCTGGGTCCAGACTGACCAGTAAAGGTCCTCTCTGCTTCCAGCCCAAGCTTTCTCGGCATCCTCACCCACTCTGAGGCCCTCAGGGCATAAGAGATGGTAGAACTCAGAGACCATCTTGATTCCTGAGCAACAGAGCAACCAACAGATTGGATTAAAGTGCAGCTTACCATGGCTTTCCCTAAATAGAGCAGGTATAAAGATGTTCCTATTGTTTAAACATCCAGTGTGCTAAATCATCAAAATTAAAAGAGAAGACTTCTGTTAGATCTTGGTGAGGATCAGCAAATATTCAAATGACACTGATGGTCTGTTTACTGATTTTCACTGGCTTGGATGTTCGGTGGGTAGAAAGTAATGAAACACATGGATTTCGACTCAAGTGCCTTGGTGGGTTTGAATTCAGTTGTGAATAATTAAGCAAACAAGAGGACAGCATAGTAGTTAGAAATAGGGAGTTGGAGCCATATAGCCCAGGGTTTGAGTTTCAACGATCCTGCTTGCCAGCTGAAGCAGGTTATTTTATCCTCTGATTTATCCTCACTTTACTCATCTGTAAAATAAGGATAGTAACAGAATATTCCTCATAGGATTATGGTGATGATAAGCAAGAATGAATTTTGCCCAATGTAAGCATTTACTATATATTAGCTGTTAATAATAATGGCAATTATGCTGATAATAAAAATAGTTATATCAGTAAAATAACACACGGTTTCCTTGTTAGTTGAAGGCAATGACAATCAAAAGGTGGAGGCTGCTTCAAGGGAGAGGAATGGCATGCATAACTAGCTTCTTCCTGCTCAGTCCTTCTGGGTGTCCTTTCTTTCCAGAGTCCTGGACCCTTGAGACAATGTCCTACAGAAACGCATCCAGAATGCAAGATCATAGGTCTGCTTCCTCTGCAACTCAACCAAATCTAACTCCTGGGCTGGAGCTCTCCTTCCAGGGATAGTTCCTCACTCCAGGGCTTTCCTCTCAGGAGCAGCAGATCCTGTAAACTGGCCCCTTCCCGATCCCTTGGTTAGCATCCTTGGTAAGAAGTCTCTACTCGATAGGACCACAGAAGCAAGGCTGCAGGGCAACAAAGGTTGGGAAAGGAAAAGCACACTCACTGGGCCTCTACCTCACACAGTTTACTGACGTCCTAGAGAGCACATTCATGCGTGTTACCAGGTACCTGGAACACAGTAAGTACTCATCAGTGTTGCCCATTATCACAGATGCTTAGTACTTCACATATTATTTAATCCTCTCAACAAGTGTGTGGGATGGATATTATCATTACCCCCATTTGATAGATGAGGAAACTAAGGTTAAGTTACTTGCTCAAGATCACAGAGCAAGTGGTAGTACCAGAGTACAAACTGAGGCCACCCCCTCAGACTCCAAGTTCGTAATTCTACACTGTACATTCTTCTGCCATCCAACGTACCTGATTGTCTGTCTCAACAATCTGCAAGGTGGGAGACAGGTATATTCTCATTTTACCAAGGATTAAGTAATATTCCTATGGTAAAAATTCTGCTAAATGGCTTAAGCAGAATTCTGCATCTAACTCAGTGCTGTTCTCATTCTTGTTGACTCATTTTTGTTATACATATGCAGTAAGATTTTCAGAGTTTGATAATCCAACTGATATAGGTAACAGATAATAAATACAGATATATTTTTTCTGGCAACCTGGGGCCTTGAGATAAAGAAAAACCTAAACTCTAACTCTCATAAGAATTAGAAGTGTGCTTTCTGCTTCATTCAGTGACTGTATCACACACATAAGCAAATATTTAATTAGAAAGGCAAAACATGACTTCCACGAGGATGCTTAAATAGGAAAATATAGGATCATTTTGACTAGATCTCTGTAAACACAAGGAATTTTACTAAACTTATTTGGTTACTGGGCTTCCACTTCAAAACAAAATGGTGACTGACTGGCATCATCAGCCAAATGATTCCAGTACTATCCAGCCCAGCAAGTCACCCACCAATTCAGTTTCCTTCCAATATTTAGATTCACTTCAATTTTCATATTTAGTTACCAGTTGTGGGCCAAACTGCATTCTAACTTTCCTAGATATACCTTTCATTGACTGCACCAGAGCTGCAAGCATGGAATAAGTGAGTCAGAATGTAGCTAAAGCTGTGATACCACAGTTCTCCACAATGGTTTATCCACAGTTTTCCACCATGGTTTATAAACATCTTCAGTTTACTAGTACCTGCCAGATGTATTTCCATTTGAAGGAACTCAAAGTCTACTTTAACTGTGACTTCACAATTTACTTACTGCCAGTTGCTAATTCTGATAGCTCCCCTGTTCTTTCATGCATGCACCCACTTATTCAAATACCCATTGAGTGCCTATTACATGCCATGCACTGTGCTATCTAGTACAGTACCTTGTCCATATTCTAGAATTGTAACAAATATTTTTGCTTTGCTTTTTATTTGGAGAGATATACTGATAAATTTTATGACTACCCATGAGAATATTCTACAATGGTTATGAAATGTGAAAGCAAATTTCTGTAATTGGTACAGCCACTGTGGAAAACAGTATGGAGTCTTCTCAAAAAAGTAAAAACAGAACTACCATATGACCTAGAAATTCCACTTCTGGGTGTATCTTCAAAAAAACAAAAATACTAATTCAAAAAGACATGCATCTCAATGGTCATAGCCAAGATATGGAAGCAACCTAAGTGTCCAACAACAGATGAATGGATAAAGAAGATGTGGTGTATATATGCAGTGGGATATTACTTGCCATAAAAAAGAATGAAATTTTTGCCATTTGCAACAATAAGGATGGACCTGGAGGGTATTATGTTAAGT
This sequence comes from Camelus bactrianus, assembly GCF_048773025.1. Lineage (NCBI taxonomy): Eukaryota > Metazoa > Chordata > Mammalia > Artiodactyla > Camelidae > Camelus > Camelus bactrianus. The sequence goes on along the minus strand of NC_133544.1, from coordinate 52,903,857 downwards.
GAAATAAGTCAGACAAATACTGTATGATATCACTTATATGTGGAAACTAAAAAATAAAACAAAATAGAGCATTGAACAAAAAAGAAGCAGACTCTCAAATATAGAGAACAATCTAGTGGTTACCAGTGGGGAGAGGAAAGGGAAGAGGGACAAGATAGGGGTAGGGGGTTAAAAAGTACAAACTATTATGTATAAAATAAATAAGCTACAAGGATATTATACAACATGGAGAATATAGGCAATATTTTATAATAACTATAAATGGAATATAACCTTTAAAAAATTGTGAATCATTATGTTGTATTCTTGTAACTTATTTTGCACATCAACTATACCACAATAAAAAATTGAAAGATGTGGTATATATACACAACGGAATACTACTCAGCCATAAAAAGAATGACATTCTGCCATTTGCAGCAACATGAATGGACCTAGAGAATATTATGCTTGGTGAAATGGCAGACAGAGAAAGACAGATAGCATGATATCACCTGTATGTGGAATCTGAAAAATAATACAAATGAATGTATACAGCAAAACAGAAACAGACTCACAGACATAGAGAACAAACTATTGGGTACCAGTGGGGAGAGGGAAGGGGAAGGGGCATGTTAGGGGTATGTATAAAACAGATAAGCAACAAGGATATATTATAGAGCACAGTGAACTATAGCCATTACCTTGTAACAACTTTTAACGGAATATAAACTAAAAATACTGAATCACTATGCTTATACCTAAAACTTATATAATATTATAAATTAACTATACTTCAATAATTTTTTAAAAATTAAAAGTCCTTAAGAGGCTGACATAAAAGAGAAGATCCTTTGCCTACACAATGCTCCCAGGCACCACTCTGGGGCACTGATTCCTTACTCTCTGAGAGCCCAGGATTACCAACAAATCACTGAGATCACTTATGGCAGCCTGATCTATTTTTTCTGGAGTTCTTCCATCCAACTACTGACCAGAGCTGGCTCTGATAACCTTGTGAGATCACGGACAGAGGTTTTAGGCAGCAGGCATTGTTCCCTGGGTAAATAGCTATCAAAGCATGGCCAGTAGGTAGAGGCATGGGGTGTGTGTCAGTCAATTTCCTCTTTCTCTAAAGCCAGAGAAGAGTTCTAGGCATACCATGTCCAAAGACAGCACGCTCCATGTGTATTCTTTACTTGCTTCCTATGGTGAGGGGATTTGGTTGCACCTTAGAGCCGATGGACTAAGGGTGTTGCACTGGAGTTCATCACATGACTGGAAAGCAAACCGGATGAGACCTTTATACAGTGGAGTGAGTGTTCGTATCTGGGCTGTAAGAAAAATACTGCTTTGTTAAAAAAGAGGAGATCCAGTCTTAGGTAGGAAAATATCCTTGCTCATTAGGATAAAAGATCATTTAAGCTTTTCATTCCTCAAATAAAGTCTTGAAGCATTTTCATAGATTTGGGAACAAAATGTAAGTGAAAAAAGAAGAATTGGGCTCAAAATCCCAGTTACACATCTCTTTTAGCTTAGATAGGCATTTTGCTAACTCATCATTGCAGTTTATTTTAATAGGGCATGATTATGGACCAAAAAGCATCCAAAATATAATTATATTCTTTCTAAAATTTACATTTGATGAACAGGTCTATTTTTAAATGATCTGTGAGTGGAAAATAATTTGCTCTAAACAAACTCTTCCAGATGCTGAGCCACAAGCTACGTCAACACCGAGTTGCTGCCCAGTAACCATCTGGAGGAACACGGAGTCTTCCGGTGACAGGACGCTGACCCAGCACCTTGCTCTGGCACTGCTGTGGACACAGGGGTGATGGCTCAGAGGAGACTGGCAATGTGCAAGAAGCCTCTGCTTTTTCATGGTTCCCTTTTGATTTTCCCTTAAGCATCTTAATTACCCACATTTCTTTATCCCAATGAAAACTGTGGTTGATGAGAAAGAGACCTCTATGTTAATGCTCAGTCCCTTAGAGCTAATAACTGCATTAGGCTTTATTTTCCCCTCTCTATAACATAGAGATAAAGCCACCAACATTATAGGGATAGTGGGAGGATCTGATTTGATCAAATGTGTGTCAGCACTGGAAGAGGTGGAGGGACACACAGCAGTTACCAGAGCAATGGGATTGGAGGGTGGTGGTGGCAGAAATCATCAATTACTTTTTTCTTATATAGCTCTGTATTACTTGATTTGTGGGGGGAAAAAAAAGTATCACTTTTGTAATTTACAAAATTATATAAATTTAAAAATTTAAATAAAGAAAAAAATATAAGGCATCTCGCATAGTATCTGGCATATAGTAGATGTTCTGTAAATGGTAGCTATTATCATTACTTCAAAGTCTCAACTCTGAAAGCAAAAATCTAGGGTTCCTGGCACAGCCGAGTGGAAGACTGAAGATCGGGTTTCTCTCCATGATAATGGAGAGTCATCTTGGCTGCTGCCTTAGGTATTATTGAAAGATAACCATAGGAATGGATTCATATACATAATTCACTTTTCTGCCCACAAGAATCATAGACTGGAAAGAAATAATTTACGTATGGAGCAGCTTTCAGGCAGTATTTCACACAGTAATGCAGGGAAAACTTGAACTTAACTCAATACATTATCATGAATGTTGACATGCCCTCGAAGCTGGCTTCTTACTCTATCTGAAAACAGAACCACACACTCTCTCTATATAACTTAACTTTTCTCTTTTTTGAAAGAGATGATCACAAAATCCAGTCCTATTCACTCTGCGTTGTCTCTTAAGAGTGTAACTAAGTTTCAACGTTTGTTAACTGCCTATGCAGAAAACCATCACTCAGCTTTGTGATACCGTGTATGACCTAACTGGTCTCTATTAGATTATTAAGCTCCCAGGATAAAGTGTGTAGAGCTATATTTAGTGGTGTTATCCAAAAGCAGACTCAAACCCTGAACTAATTTTTTAAAAGCACCTATTTTTAAAGACTCTACCATCAATGACACATTGGCTGTCTGTTCATTGATCCTTAAAACTGTAGTCACAGAGCATAGGTGGAAGACTAATTATTCCTTTCTTGGGCTGAATATCTTTAAGGACCAAACAAAGGTAAAACAGGTTTTTGAAATTTCTTAAGGGCTTAGTTTCATATTTGGGGGTGAGAATGATTATGTTCATATGTAACGCAGATAAAAATGACAGAGTAGAAGGGAAACCTGTGCCCCATCCACACATCAGAGGCAAATCCTATAGACCTCAAGGGAAGGAAAACATAACCCGTTAGCCAAATAATAACTTTGAAGTAGATTTCAAAGTGGAGAGAAAAACCGGGAAACAATTCATACAAGATTTTGCTCCTGGGGAGAAATTCACATTTTCCAGGCTAGCAGAGAGCATGCCAGCCAAACACCACTTGATTTAGCATAATTGATAAAGGACTTCTAGTTCTTGTAAGCGTACAGGAAAAAAACGATGCACCCAGTTAGAAGGCAGCAGGGTCTTACAAGGACAGCAAGCTACAAAGTCACACTTTTGGCAAGACTGAATGTACAAACCATCCCCAATGGAGAAATCCTCTGGCAGGCCTAGTCCTCAGCCAAAAAGACTACAAACCAGAACAACGCTTTGCTTGGGTTTAGTTTGAAGGACGGGGGGAAATTTGGGTCTATCTCGATTTTATCTGAACATGTTTTTACACCCACTGAACCAAACCAGAGCATGACAAAGCTGTGATTACTTTGCTCCCCACAGAAGGTCAAACATATTTAAATTAGAGACCGGTTTTCTTTATTCACTGTGAATTTTAAGATGCTGGCCAAGATTCTGGTATTGGAATTGGAGGAAGTGTGGCAGGGATTATAGTCTTTGACTGATATGGTGGTAATTTAAACAGTGCAGGCAAGACAAGCACACCTATTGAAAACCTTTATACAGAAGCTGGAAGGATATGAGGGAAGTATCAGGAACCAAATTAATCACAATTTCCTTCAAATTTCTAGAAGAGTTTAGGTCTAACTGGGTAGGAAGTCATATTTTATGGGTAACATACTTCTGACTGGCTAGAGAATCAGTCCTAGACCACAGAGGGGAGAACACAGGCAGCTGGATCCAGCAGGGTACCTGCCGTTCCTGGGAAATCCTGTCAGGAATTTCACTGAGGGCTCCAAGAACACAGCAGACGCAGCCTCTGCTCTCAGCCCTGGGACCCCAGCCAGAGGGGCCGCTTTCCTGGTTCCCACCACTACAGAGGGCCCCATTCTGGCCCTTTGCCTGCCATGCCTCTACACAGGGCCAAGTGACATCTACGAACATCCCACAACCTCCTTCTAGACTATGCTCTCTGCACCCAGGACCACGGCAGCCCTTCTGCTCCATCTTTATCACTCTGCCATTGCCCACAAGACATAAGGTGTAATATTAAGAGTAATATCTGACTACTGTTACCCTAGGCTCTCTTGCACTGCAGACAACTTCTCGGGAAATTTTCATGTTTAAAGGACCATGATGACTCACCTCCTCAGGCTGATGAGATAGGAAAATCCACCGTTACTGTGTGGGAATCCACAGTGGTTCATAACTAAAGCACGAAGGCAGAAAGGCTGAGCGGCAGACTTGTGGCCTGAGAAACACACTACTGGCAGACCAGCAAGTCAGCTCCCTGCAAAATAAGCCTCTGGGGAAATGGCTCTGTTTTCCCTACAGCTGTTGTCAGGCCATTTGGCCATGCTGTGTGCAGCCCATGCATCTCGTGTTCCACCGCACCTGGTAGCTGTAACTGAAAAGGAGCTTCGTTCACGACCTCCAGGTGAAGTGACCTAGAAGGCTTAATCAAGAATCCACGTTAACCCCACATGGTTGTATTCCAGAGGAAGAATATCCTGATTGTGGTAGAACACTTTCGAAAGTGGCTTCCAGTGTTTTTAGTTTCATCTCTAACTTCTGCTGTTATTTGTAAGTTATTTACAGCAAACAGATATCCAATTACTACTGTTTATGATAGTAGGCCTGCATCTGAGTTTAAAGACCTTGTCAGTAGTCACCGTAACTAGGTTTCCAGCCCTTAAGCCTTGATACAGAATTTGGGCTGAATGGATTGTGTTGGTAGCTGGGAATGACCCAAATGGGACACCATCGCTCAGTGAGCTGCTTTCACGCCCACAACTGGAGTCAGCTGTGACTGCTTGATATTAATTGGGGCAATATCTCCAGCTATACCTGTCTCTAGTTAACCTCAAGAATTTATAAGCTCAATTTGCATCTAGAAATCGTTGTCATTGGTTGAGTGCTTATCATGTACCAAGTAAGACCTTTGTGTATATTATTACACTTAAATTCTCATAAAAAGCAGGCTGCAATAATAACTACTAACACTTATTAAACCATCACTACATGACAGATTGTGCTGACAGCTTTACATGCATGTCTCAACTCACCCTCATGACACCATGTGATGTGGCCATGGCTACTATTCTTCCCTAACAAAGGAGGACACTGGGATCTGGTTAGAGTAGGAAGCAGGAGGCTGTCACATCGTCAGTAGCTCAGACAGCCCGGCAGTGCTTGTGTTTCTATCCACTTCACAGAGATGCCTGGCTGGAATGTAGTTGGACTGATCACCATCATTTTACAATGGAGGGAACTGCAAGTCACTTGTTTAAGGCCGTACTGTCAGGAAATGGTAAAGAGCTTGATCGGGTTTCTCCCTAAAGCCTCATGGGTTTTCTCTCCCCAAACCAATAGCCTTCCTGTTCTAGACGGCTCTGTTCATATGTGTCCTTTGATAATTTGCGCATAAAGTTTAAACTTCTTAAGAAATTATACAGCAGGAAAAAATGGGGGTTCCTGCTACTGTAAGTGAAGTACTGGAAGCTGAATTAGGCAAGGCTGAGTCCTGAGATGGGCCAGCAAGTCATCCCCACCTGAATCAGCTGGGGTTTCTGCCTGAAGTGGGTTTGACCCTGACAGAGCCATTAGAACATTTCTTTTGGATTACTTACTTTTCTTTACATGGTTCTGTATTTTCTAAATTTTCTACAATAAGCAAGTGTTAAAGTAAATGTTAATACTGATATTAACTTTTCAGATAATACTGAATACATTCTCATGTTAAACATTCAAATACATCAAGCCCTCCCTTGATCTCTTCCAGTCTCCTCTCCAGAGGCAACCACAGTGAGGAGTGTGCATGAATTCCTCCAGACCTGCACTGTCCTATGAGGAAGTCAGTGAGATCATCCATGTGTGGCTACTGAATGATTGAAATGTCCTACTTCAAACTGAAATGTGCTTGTGAGCATAAAATACATACTAGATTTTAAGACTTAGTATGGAAAAAGAGTGTAAAATATCTCATATAATTTGTATACTGATCACATGTTGAAATGATACTGTTTTGGATATACTGGGTTAAAAAAATATAGGATTAAATTAATTTCCTCTGTTCTATAGATACTAGAAAATGTGGCACACATTGTATTTCTGTTGGATAGCACTGCTCAAGAGTCTGGATCATTTTTAATACATTTATACACTTCTATGTATATGTGGAAACATACAGTTTTTTGGTGTTTCATAACATAAATATGCATTACTTTAATACGTGGATTACAACTTTTTTTCTTAAAAAAAGAGATGTAATCTTCAAATGCATTGTGCATTTAATTTTATTTTTAAACTTTTGGGGGGAGAGATAATCAGGTTTACTTATTTACTTTTAGAGGAAGTACTGGGAGTCAAACCCAGGACCTTGTGTATTCTAAGCATGCACTCTACCACTTGAGCTATACCTTCCCCTGGGTAAGTTAACTCCGTTCTTCTTCCCTTTCTCTTCCTCTTCCTCTTCTCCCCCTACTCCACCCCCGTACTTCTTAACAATCTACAAAGCCTCAGAGTGAAGAAAGGATAATTATCCTTGGCCATACAAATGCTGACATGAGCATACTTAACATATGGATTAATTCAACACAGGTACAGATGAACAAAAGGGTATCCCTTGCTGGATAAAAGGAAGTGCTAGTCAATGGAGGAAGGCTTTGGCCTTCCAGTGGGTCCTAGTCAAAAGACACAGGAAACAGTTTCATTTGCCAAAAATAACTGGTAGTTACTTTTAAATAACTAGATCTGAAATTTGCTATTCATATCATGTCATTTCTTTCTCTCAGATGTTTTGCGTTAATAGGCACAGTCCTATTGCTTTATGTCGAGTGACTGTGTGCTGACTACTTTTCAATTTGATCAATATTGCCTATAAAGTGCCGCCTCAGGTTAGCCACTGAGTCCTGACAGCTGCTGGAAATAAACGCTGATATGTGTGACCCTCTTTTCCTAAGTTCTGACTAGTTGAGGTAATATGACCAATATAATGCAATTAATAGATTTTATTTTCTCTAAGTAAGTATCTGACAATGAATCCAGTTCAGTGGATTCTGCAAAAGAAATGACCCTAAACGAGCTCCCGTCTCTCCCCTACTTAAAGAAAATGGCTGCATCTACATAAACAATTTACACAGAACACACTTGTGTAAATGAACCAGGAACACATGCACATGCAGCATTCTTGTGTTGCACTGGAGAGTATTTGCCAGGTTCGAGCAAGGCCTTAGCACAAGCAAAACATCAACAGTTCTTACATGGCCTCAGTGTAGAACCTTCTTGAGAGCAGAGGAGAGAGAAAGAACGTTAGGCATGAGCAGAGGCGCTGTGATAACGTTATTTTCATTCCTCTGAGTGCTTCTCGGTGCTCTGTCCCATTTGTGTTCCTCTGCTTACATGCTGTCTTGATAAAGGACTGCAGTTTGAAGGCCTGTGTATTCTTTCCCTTACCCCTTGCTGCCCCAAGGCAAGCTTCCCAATGGGTAAGACGGGCATCGAATGGGGAGCTCCAAGTTATCTTCTAGCTGCTAATTCTCCCAGCCTAACAAATCAAATTTTCCTTGATCACATTCCATGGGGGGCTGTCTTAAATGCTTCACACTGATAGGACATTTGAAAAGTGTTTCTTTTCTTTTTTCCTTAGTCCTTGCCATCTTTTTCCATCATTCAAGGAAGAATAGAGAAAAAGCAAAACAGAAACAAAGACTAGAGCAATCCACGAATTTTCAACCTTTATTGAAGCACTATATATCACTGCAATTAAGACAACCTTTTGAAGCATAAAAAACAAAAAACCAAAAAACCCCCAAACTCCCTTAATTAGGATTACCTTCATCTGAGTAGACACCATCTGCTGTAGCCGCCCAACCCTGTCCTCCACGGGGCTTGGCAGCTGCAGGTGAGTCAGGCCCCTCTCCCCTTTCCCACACTCCTGCTCAAGAAGTTGCCAGGGAGCTCTCAGGCAGTATCAGCAGGCAGGAAGTGCGGCGGGAGTGAGAGGGGTCTCCACCCATTAGCAGCTGCTTAAGTAGTAGGCAGGGGAACTTTTCTACGGAGAAATTCAGGTCAGCAGATACTCCAAACCAATTTATACCACATGCTACCCAGTTGTGGAAGTAAATTAAAATGCTAAGAAAGGACCTGGGAATGCCAATCCCCTTGTTTTTTCCCCTGTCTTGTGCTTGGCACCCAAAAGAATAAAACAAGAACAGCTGGACTTGGTGGTTTAAAGGGAATTATTAGGCAACCGGAAGGAAGTGAAGGCAGCACACACCAAGGGAAGCTGTCTTCATGGAACATCATGTACCAGTGATTAAATGTCAAGACCCATCATTGTCCAGGTGGTGATCTCCACAGTTTTGGTAGCCTGCTCATTCAGATTTAACCAAAAGACAAGCTTGACAGATGATCAGAATCTTTGGGGGATGGCTGTGGGTGGAGTGGGGAAAGGAGTGAGGTAATTTCATAAAATGACTTCATAATTTTTTTTTTAAAGAAAGCACACTAATATTATCACCTCAGTGGTTTTTGCTATAGTCTATTCTAGTAAAACGTGAAATAGAAGTTTTGCCAGAAGTAGAGAAAACATTTCCAAACAAGTCATTATAGATTACACTACAAGTCTAAAATAAAAATGTGTAAACAAGTGTTTGTCCATCAGACTTTGGGACATTTTTGTTTATGCTTTCCTTGTTGAAGAAATTTCACTTTCTCTTATGCTACTTTCTTAATAAGTTACTATAGCTTTAACAAGTGGATAAGACCTGGATTCATAATTTTATATGTATATACACCAAAAAATAATTTTTTACACTCCCTCAACAATAGGAAATCATTAAATGATTACCTCTGTAAATGTGTTCCGATTGGCTTGCAAGCCAACTTTTACTACCTCAAAAGGGTTGACCACGATGGCTTCTGTTAGTCCAGATCCCAATCCAGCAATGGCAAATGTCTAGAAAAATTAAGTCAATGAATACTTTAAAACAAGCTATCATATGTACCGGATTAAGCATCCCACTCATTACACTATGCAGCTGAATGTTATAAAGAGAATGGAGAAACTCACATAAATGCACCATATACCATTACTAAACAGCTTTGGATCTTGATTAGATGCTGACAATTCATGAAGAAGAAATTACAGAAGCCACAAACCACATCCTAACAATTCAAAATAAAACGTCAAAGTCCCATCAACAATGAATTTTTCCTTTAATGAAAAGAAAGGTTGTTTTATTTATATAAGGTGGATACTAAAACATCTGCACATGTAACAATTAAAAGAGAGTTCGCCTTGTAAAAAAAAGAGCTTCATTTTTAAACACACACTTAAATACATTTATTGAGCACATAAAAAATTCAAGAAGCAGAACCACAAATAAAATGTACATAAAAAGCTAGATTTCAGGTAACCAAGGAGTATAGACCAAAGAGTATAGCTGAAAACATATAAATGTATTCTGAGAGTCACTATTCTAGACTATTAACAGACAAAAAAAAAGATTTTAAAATTCACTCTTTCCTTATCTTTTTAAACTGTTAATTGTCCTTCTAGACCTAGAAGCTGAGGAATAAAAGGTGAGATCAGAAATGGCTAGGCTGTTTTGAAGGGCTCAACTAAAATCTAAACCATTTATCAAAAGATGGCTGTGTGTCAGGTTCTTATTTGCTGTTAAGAATTTCTACAATAGGAAAGAACAACTTTCTAGAATTTTCCTCTAAGTAAAATGCTTAAGGCTTTTTCAGAAAATCTGTATCAAAAATAACCACAACTACTAAAACATACACACACACATATACACACACAGAGCAGGAAAACAAAATGAAACAAAGCCTCAAACCTCCAAAACAGATGCCGGGAAAAAAAAGAAGAAATTCTTCAGTGCTGAACCTCTAATTCTGGAAGAGGTAGTACTATATACAACTAAGAGAAGAAAAAAGCCAGTAAAGAATAAAGAACAGAAACTCTTGTCAGAAGTCTCTAATTTCTTCAAAGTAGGAGACTAAAAGTGAAAAGGGAGGAAGGAATGTTCTGTAACCTTGGAGGGGGAGGCAAGGTGGAGCCAGGGCAGAGTCCAGAGCCAGGAGATGTGGGGTTAGGTCCCGGTTCTGCCTCTTTGTTGGCTATGTGACCAGAGCTGCCACATACAGCAGTTTGGGCAAAAAGGTAATGTGGAGGCTGAAATCCTGCAACTTCTTTGCCATGCTGGAGTCCTGGAGAGGCATCAGTCAGGAGAAAGGGACACATTTTCCTAATCCACATGAAAACACGATGTGTGTTAGCTGGAGCTCTGTGTTTAAATCACTGAATCTTTTATAAGCCACAGTTTTCCCATCTGTAAAATGGAGCCAATCATAGCTAATCTTTCTATTTAATACGGTTATCATGAGGGTCAAAATAACATGCAAAAGCCCTTTGTAATGTGCTGTACAAAACCCACTGTTACTGTTGCACGTAAAAATGGAGAGGAAGAATGGGATTGTATACAGATTCCAGGAGAGAGGGAATTCTTAACGATGTTTTCCTTCCAAGCCTCTTCATTACGATTTTAAACATATTTGTATAGGGTAACAGACCAAATATTTTATTCATTTATCTCAGACTTCCATCATGGAAGCCAAATGCAGGGGGAAAAAAAAAAACAAAACTAGTCCCAGACTCTTCTGACTGAAAGAGCGAAAATCCAGATGTTCAGGTTTTTATTACTATATGCAATCTTCCAAGTAATTCACTTTTTTGTTCTTGTATAAAACTCAGCTACATTTGCTGTCAGAACTAGTGTTCAGCAGTCTCTTGTCAAAAGAATTGATCAGCTATCAGCAGATCATGTTACCCAGATTGTTCCAGAGACCAGCGGTAACTGTCAGGTTCCCAGCCTCCTAGGCTTTTCATGTGCGAGCACCAGGGGACATTTAAGGGCTGTTGAAGTGTTTAGCTGTATCAAAAAGAAACTGGAATAAATGAGTTCAAGAAAAGAGAAAAACTGTATAGAGTCCGCATGAATTCAGTTAGACTATCTGGAGTGGCCAAGTGCTTTTCTGTTTGTACTCTCAAGAGGGTCCAAAGAACTGCAGTCTCACGTGGTACCAATCCTTGGCACAGAACAGCGGCTGCCCTCTGGAGACCATATTTTATTGTCCTTTGCTAGGAAGTTTTTAATCTTCTTTTTAACAAGATGTTTTCAAAGTAAAGGGAGACATTCAGGGAAGACAGTGAGGAACTAAAAAAAAAAAATCTTAGGTAATTTTAGGACTCATGCTGCCACTTTTCCTTCTGTGCAAGGTCACCTCAAAGTCCCCATTTTTTAAGCAAGAGGATGAATGAGAGGTTTCTCTGTTATAACCCAAAGTGACACTATAAGGTTTCTTAATTGGATCCTTCCTAGAAAGAGAGCACAGATGATTTTTTTTAAAAAGCAGACAATTATTTTTAATGAAACTTTACAAGCAAAGTAATTAAAGAGCTGAAGCTCAGAACGCTGCCCCTCTGGTTGAGTTCTGAAGTACATTCCAGCAGGTAAACTGGGTGATTTTCCTAGTGGGTGGGAGGCTCACTGTTGGTCAACTGCAGGGGCAATGCCGACTTAGTTTAGTTGAGTTTTGTTTTGCAGATTTGGAGGGAGAAGTTAGTGCATGTGCTCTCTCTGGGCCCTCGCTGCACACATAGAGCTAGCTTAGTCAGTATAGTTTAACTTGTTCTGTGAAAAGCAGCAGAATGACCAAGAAGGAGAGACATGGGCAAAGGTTCAAATCACCAAATGATTTTCATGTAATAGCTGAGACATGTCATTGTGAGATCACTATTCTCACAAAAGGTTCCTCAGTCTGCATCTGACCACAGAGTGACCTGAAGTCCTATATTTACTACACCTTGAGCAAAAGCTGGAAAAGTGACCTATTAGGAAATAATTTTAGGCACATTGACTTTCACATAAATAGATATGTGCAGTGTGTCTGTAAACATACGCATGTTTTGGCTTTACAAGAGTCTTTGACAAATGAACCCTTTATTTTATATTTTCAACCATATCTCATATGGGCCTTTCCACACATATCATTATTATCATAAATTCATCACTGGGAGCTATAAAATAGCCAAATTGTGAGTTATTAGGAAGATGGCTTTCAACAAGTAGCTGAACATTGAATAACTCGAATTCATATTTTAGTAGCTGGGCTTGGGGAGTCAAAAGGGGTTTTGTTTCCAGATTTTGCTTTATGAAATAACCCACACACTTAAGTATAATAAATACTCTCACTTACCAATGCTGGTGACAGTGACACATATCCTAGCAATTTCTTGTACTGCTCAAAGGTGAAAAACTGTGAAAGAAAACCAAACCCAGAGATTTATAACAATTTCCTGCAACAAACCCTTGAAATGACTCAAATTTCTTTAGTAAATCATTACATTAACCAGTATTTTAGAAAATGATAAACCATTGAACACAGTTTTTAATCCGGTCTCGGTTAGTTGCTATTGAATCTTACTTTAACATTCACATTTTCAAATACAGCTATAATAACCTACAGAAGAGCTGATGGAATCCTTTATAGCAGTAAATGAACCGTACAGCTTCCATTTACCATGACCATTTTCAGTTTCCCCAGACATCAATAGACTTCTTTTTTATGGCAGTGATTCAGAATTATAGGCATACAGACCTGAAATCTTTGGTCTCCTATGCTTTTTCTATGCTTTCCCAGTGAATGCCCAATTTTCTAACCCGCTTGTAAAAGACATCCACTTCTCAGCTTTGACTTGCATTTATATTGCTGCGTTATCTCTACTGTTCCATGGAATTTCAAAACACTCAGTGATGATGAAGATGCTATGATAAACTAGGGAAGGACCCAACAAGGACATCTATTCTATCCCCTGCCTGAAAGTAAGACTGTCCTTAACCTGAATGAGGAAAGAGAGCTGCTTATTCCTCTCTTTAAAATCTGATCATGATGAAGATGTTGTTGGTTCCTTCAGTAGATGATGTTTAATATAATTTTCTCTGCAAATAGATTTCTATGGAGGCAAATTTAATCGATCACTTTGATAATATGCCCCAAATAAATTTTTCTCCCGTCTTTCTATATTATAGCTTTTGGACAACAGTCTGCTTGAACATGATGCTTTGCTCCAGAATAGCTCCTACTCTGTAAGGTAGCTGCCAACATCACTGATAAAACACACTCTTAGGTCCTGCTAGGGTCTGATTCTCAACACCTCAGAAATGGCATGGGTAGTTCATGGTCTTAAATGTCTTCTTCTATCTATTACTTTATAACCCAGTACAATGGGGCAAGAAAAAAAAATGTAGATTTGAGGGCCATGTAATATTCTGTTGTTAGAAAGAGGTAGTTTCATGTAGATAGGGCTATAATGAGTCTTTGGGCAGCTCAAGAGTCATTACATCACTGGATAGATTTTAATTCTTTTAAAGACTCAGGAACTATATTTGTGTTATGGTCCTTTCGATCAACAATGGATGTAGTCTTTTCTAGAAGAGGGATCCATTCATTCACTCATTCAGCAAATAGTTATTGAATGCCTTCTATGTTCTAGGCACTGGAGATGCATCAGAAAACAAAGAGAAACCCCTGCCTTCTAGGTCTAACATTCTGGTGGGTGGTGATAAACTTGAAACTATCCTGCTGTTAAAATAATACCACCAGGATCCAACACAGTTTTGAGGAGAGATGCACTAGAAACCATTAAAGGGAAAAGAGAGTCTTGGGTTTAAAAGATCATTTATTGTTTCTTCTTTTTCATAGCCATCATCATCACTATTCTTTTGATAATCACCTTGTGAGGATTTTGATGTGAGCAGTCCTAGGTCTGAATCCTGGCTATGCTACTTAGCTGTGACAGTGTAGGTTGAACTTTCTAGGCCTCAAGAACTTAAAACTTAGCTTCTAGAGTAGCCCTTAAATAAGAGAACTTGACTATGATTTCCTGACATGCCTGGTGCATAGCAGACTTTCAGAAAATTTTAGCTTCCATTTCCTTTTTCACTTTGGTTACTAAAGGAACCATAGATAGCTAAGTTACATGTAGCACTTGTGAGAGCCTGCTGTGGTCCAGGAAGCACACCGAGGCCTTTGCACGTGCTACTGCATTTAATCCATATCATCTCATCATAGTACTACCATGATTCCCATCTGTAGACACATGTTCTGCAGCTAGTTGAGTGGGAGGCCTGTGATTCCCCCTACGTCTAATTTCAAAGCCCAGGTATGCTCTTAACCACAAGACTGTACTACTCACTGCTGAGCCATGATTGTTAGTGGTTTGGGAAGAGGTTCTCTGCACTGGAATTCTCTTGCTGCTGAGATCTCCTTGCCGTCCCTGGCTCTGGAAACTGAGTCTCTTAAGGCAGAAGATCTCAAACTTTTCTGATCACAATCTATGTAAAAAATATTTACCCAACACAGGTGCCATACGAGCACACAGTACAGGCTCGTATTTATAACTGAAACAAAACATAGCTATAAAACAATGTTTACCCCTTCACTATGTGTGATGCATTCTGTTTCTACTCTATTTCATCAAAACATTTTCTGGTCATGATCCACGACATCTAGTGACCCATTAAATTGATTTCAGGACTCAGAGGTCATGACTCATATTTTGGGAACACTGTTCTATGGGGTTTACATTGAGTTCTGGGAGATATTGGGCCTCAGGGAGGCCTCACTACCTTGTTACCTTCCAGTGTGAGGATGCATTTTTTTCTCTTTTCGACTTTCTGTCATGACAAGGAATTAAGGACCAAACTGGGATCTCAAAGGAATAGTCTGGGGACATGGGCTTGACCAGTTCCTCTGAGCAATTCTCACAGGGAATTCCAAGTCTACACTTTGAGGCAATTCTAGGCTTTTCATTTCCCCATCTCTAAAACTGTTAAAAAAAAAAACCCAAACTACTCCTAGCTGACTGGTACTCATCAGGAGTCTTGCTGGAAGATTTTGGTGAATGGCTAGGATAGAATAATTCAGGTTCCTGGAACGGAAGAAGCCCTACAGGTCAGTGAGAAATTGCTAGTGTACTAAATTCAGAAGTAATGAACAATAAATAATCACACGTTCTAATAAGCAAGTAGTGCTTCAAACTAAAAAAAAAATCTTGTTTTAATTTCTACCTTTGCAGCCAAAGTTTAATTTACTAAATATAAAATAAATCAATATCTCAAGAAAGGTAAAGTTAAAATCTTTTAAAATGGATTTTCAACAATAGTAAAATAATGTGATGTCATTATAGTTTGAAACCAATATTAACTAAACATATTCATTTATTTATTCATTCATTCAACAAATATTTATTGGACGTCTCCCATGTTCAAAGCTTGGAAGACGTTATACTAGAACTATATTCTTAAAAACTAGTAGACTAGTTGTTATTTTAATTCCTTTCCATACAGCACTACACCCTTCCTGCTTTCATGATATTTCTTAGTAATTTCTCATCCACAACATTAGTTATTGCAGAGATGTGATAAAAGTACCCTATCATATAAGATATGAGGTTACATGGTAAGGATGGAATTAGGAGGTCAACATGTAATAATGTTACCTACCCGAAGTCAAGCAAATATGCCACTAAAGAGTTTTGAAAACATACATACTCAATTAGGGTTTTGGGAACCTTGAACATAAAACCTGGAATCCAAATTAATATGTTATATGTAACCTATATAGTGGAATCTAGAAGTTTATCCCAGGGAGAAGGGCTGGGCCATGTGGTCCCTGGAGAAGTGTCATGTTGTGGTTGGGCACGGGAGGCGGGTGTAGTGCCTGGGTGGCCCAGCCCTCCAGACGGCACTTTTCCCTTTGCTTTCATCCACGCTCACTGAGCAGTCTGATGACTAAGCTGACCTCCCTGATCCTCTCTTCTGGGCTGCAGCTAAATTACATGGAAACAGTTTGATCCATTTGGGTCTTGCTTTTAACAAATGGGACCTGAGCAGTGCTCAGATTAGGACTAACTATTCCCCACTACAGAGGCAAACCTCTTCTGGGTACCCCCTCAATGCCCTGAGCTGGTGGGAACAGGCACTATTCCCAGCCCCGTGGGACTGCTCACAAATCCTGCCATTCCCTGAAATCCTTTGGATACTCTTTCCAGGCCTTGCTAGTTTGCTCTTGTGTGAGCTGGTCAGCTAGATACCTGAGGCGCCCCTCTGCAGATCTTAGGAATCTCTCTCCATGCAGCACTCTCTTTCTCTGATACTCTGCCCTGTGAACTCTAGCTGCCTCCCTAGCGTCTCAGCTCCTTCTCATCCCAGGGAGTGAGCTGGATTTCCCCTGCGTGTCCGTGGGCCTGGAAACTCTCTCAATGCAGTAAGCTGGGGCAGCCACAGGGCTCATCTCATTTGTTCTCCATCTCTCAGGTATGACTATCCTTCCTTGTCTCATGTCCAGTGTCATAAAAATTGTGGTTTCATATATTTTGTTCATTTTCTGTTTCTGCTGTTTCAGGCAGGAGAGTAAATCTGGTCCCTCTGACTTCATCTTGGCTGGAAATGGAAGTCTTGGCCTTTCAGAAACTCTGAATAGTAGATTTGGGAATTTGGGGGAGAAGGACCAGAATATATCCTGCTATAGAGTAATAAATTTTCTTTCTGTTTCCATTTATATATGTTTCATTTACTCATCTACTATCCATCGAACATCTACTATGTGTAGACACCGTGATAAGCATTAGGATAGAGTGGTGAACAAATAACCTTCAAAATTTATAACCTTTCACAAGTTTGGTTAGCATTAAGCAGTCCTTGAGAGTATGACCTTTGAAAAATGGTATTTCTGGAACTGTTAAGCTCAAGACTAGATCCTGGAACCTGGAATGTGGTGCCTGCCATCTCTGAGCAACCAGTTGGTCTCTTTCAGAGGTCTTCATTTCCTTTTGCTAACTTCAATACTAATTCAGTCTTCATTTGTGAAAGTGGAAGTTTTATTTACTTGCCATTCATTTATTTAGTCATTTTATTTTAATGAATCTCATTTCAAAGAATAAAGTACAAATAGCCAGAACATGGAAACAACCTAAATGTCCACTGACAAATGACTAGATAGAGAAGATGTGGTATATATACACACAATGGAATACTACTCAGCCATAAAAAAGGGTAGTAATGCCATTTGCAGCAACATAGATGGACCTGGAGATTGTCATACTAAGTGAAGCAAGCCAGAAAGGGAAAGAAAAAATACCATAAGATATCACTTATATGTGGAATCTAAAAAAAATGACACAAATGAACTTATTTACAAAACAGAAACAGACTCACAGACATAGAAAACTAACTCATGGTTACCAGGGGGAAAGAGTGGGTAGAGGGATAAAGTGGGAGTTTGGGATTTGCAGATACTAACTACTATATATAAAATAGATAAACAACAAGGTTCTACTGTATAGCATAGGGAACTATATTCAATACCTTGTAATAGCCTATAATAAAAAAGATTGTGAAAAGGAATATATATATATATATATATATATATATATATATAGAACTGAATCACTATGATGCACACCAGAAAATAACACAACAGTGTAAACTGACTATACTTCAATAAAAAAAAAAGAAGAAAGTACAGAAAAAACTTAGCATTGTCTGTTTCTATTTATATTTAATATTCAGAGACCATATTTATGTATGTATGCAGGTGTGTATCTATGGTCTCTGAATATTTTTTTGAAGTAAACTTTGATGACATACAATGAAGCAGTTTATGATATAAGAAATCATTGCAATCAGATGATCATTTTCCTCACAAATCCTAAGACAAATATCTATAAAATGAATGTTTTCATAAATTGTTGAAAAACTAGTGCTATCCATCTGGTAAAGATACATTTAACTCAAAGTTATACTTAAAAAGCCAACGTACTTACCATATGTCTCAATAATTTTAAGGTAAAATCTACTTGAAACAAGATGTCTGGGACACATACACCATATCCAGTTGCCCAAAAGTTCATCTGTTAACCATTGTTCTGGCAGGGAGCGTTGCTTTTTTTAAGTCGAGACTAACTCAGTTTTGTAAAGCTCAACTTTTTTTTTTTTTGCCCATGAAAGATGGTTCAACACTGATAAACCTTAATCCTCTTGAAGTTTAAACTGTCTCCATTGTATAGTACTAAGGGAAAATATTTCAGGAAAAACTTTACTTATAGTTTACTTTATTTATACATGTAAAACTCTGAACAAATGAATATATTATTCCATGGAGACAAAGTGACTTTCCGTTTGAACAGGAACTCTGCTCTGTTTGTTTACTTGGGCAATCTTTTATCAAGTGAAGCCATTTCATAATTCAATTCAGCCCTTTTGTGTACTTTGGTGAACTTTTTCCAGATTCTCTGCTGCAATTCAGATCCTTATAATGAAATTTATATTGAAGCAATAATATAAAATCACAAAACTACAGCAACAAAGAGAATGAATTTATAAAGTATGTTTTAAAGCTTTCTTTCCTAAATTCTAGACCTGAATTAAATCCTACTAAATTGCCATTTTGACATAATGTAAAAGTTTGGTGTCTGTGTATATATGTTGGTTTTCTTAATCATAATTTTAAACCCAGTAACCCTCTTAATTTACTGAGTAAAAGTACATAAGCTGCTTTTCCTTACCTTTCAGGAATACTGGGAATACAAATTGAGCAATGTACGTGAAGAAAGCTTTATGTCGTTAGCTGGAAAGGAAGTCTTTCAGTCTAAGTTTGTGTTATCCTTATTACCGAAAGACAAAGCCATATTTGGTGACGTGGGTGGTGGTGGGGAGGGGGCGATGCCAGTCAGAGTCACAGTGATCAAGACTTTTGTCTGAGAGAACATATAAAGGAGTGATCAGACTTAGTTCTTTCTCCCCTGGAAGGCCTGCTAGATCTCTGTGTTCCTATCCAGATACTGAACCAGCAAGTAGTACGTAAACTTCCATAGTTATGTGGTTAAAGAATGGAAATCAGCGTGGTGCGGAAGTAATAATTTTGTGAAAACCAGAATAGAGAATTTTTACAGAGGAGACCAAGGGGAAAAAAGGAAGTTAGCATACCAAATACATGTGTTATACAAGAATCACAGAGAAAGAAATAGAATGTATTAGTTTGCTGTGTTCATAAAATGGGAATGATTTAGGGAGAAACGTTTCTCTACTGCTCTCCTCTTTTCTCTCTCTCTCTCGTTCTTTAGTAATCATTGCTCCAAAGGAAAATTTATGAATTGCCTTGAGAAAAAGTCCAAGCTCTTTTGTGGCTGCTGTGGTTTGCTTACATGAACTTCATTCCCCACTGTGCTTTTTGTGTAATTTCCCCATTAGAAGAGAATGTCTTTAGCTGGGGAAAAATCCAGAAACCAATATACCAATATTTGAGAGACTAAGTCTAATTATACTAAAGCTTATGTTATAATTTCTGCATTAAAATGTTTAGTGTCTTATGTTTAATTCCCATTAATGTCCCAGAGTTTGTTGTGGGATGTGTTGATGCTGAAGCTCTGACCACAGTCCATCTTCACTCAGCGGGAAGACATACGATGTTTACCTTCACTGCTCTTTTTGGTGTTTCAGCCAAGATGGGTGGCAGAATTCCCTTGTAAAAACCGAACAGCCTATTGGAGAAATAAAAAGATTCTTCATAAGTCAGGGAATTAGGAAACAGGTAGTTCTGCCTTTGTTTATGGACAAAGCAACTAATCTTAAAGTATTCCCAGTTATTCAATGCAGCACACCCGCTATGAAGTCTTTTTCTGTTTTAATTCTGAAGTGGAGAGATGATGATTCTACGTTTATTAGCAGTATGCTATTCAGAAGAAAATAAATGATACTGAGACTGAAATCCCTTTGGTAAGTGCTAAACATAGCCATGAGTTATACCTTAAGGATAAAGTCAACCCTCCTTAATCTAAGGAATCTTGAATTTATTTTCTTGGTTGTGTGGTTGGTAGCCTCAAACTGTCTACAGCCTTGCACCTCCTCCCTGTGGTCACCAAATGAGGTTAGGGCTACCCTGAGCCCTTTAGACTGAAACTTCTGAGGCTAACCAGGTGATGAAATCTTCAATTTTAGCTTACTAACACAAGGGAAATAACACACTCTATGGCTATGGAACTAGGGCTCCCAGCCCTGTCCTGAATTTTTAGTTATAATTTTTTTCACTTCCTTGAGGGAGATGGAAGAAGGTCTGGGAGGGTTAATTATCAGGACATATGGTGCTGACAGTAGAAATGTCAATTTCTCTTACTGCTATGCAATCTCACAGGG
This sequence comes from Camelus bactrianus, assembly GCF_048773025.1. Taxonomy (NCBI): domain Eukaryota; kingdom Metazoa; phylum Chordata; class Mammalia; order Artiodactyla; family Camelidae; genus Camelus; species Camelus bactrianus. Next base: position 52,883,249 of record NC_133544.1, on the reverse strand, counting down.
CATGGGACAGCTATAGTTGCTAATATTGAGGGATTCATGGTCACATATTCAGACATTTTTTAGGAAAAAAAAGAATGAATGTCATATGCTTATGATAAGTTTTATAAGTCACCACTTATTTCTCATTAGATTTTAAGATTCAAAATTTTAAATTCATCTGTCCTGGAATCTTTATAATGTACATGCCATAATCTCTTTTATCCCTGAAACTATTTCAATAGAAGAAAATATTCTGCATTATTTTCTGGGGTAATCAATTTTCCTGATGAACCCATTAGTGGCTACGGATAAAGGCAGGACTCAAGGTGCCCCGATTTTAGGATAGCTATTCAACATCCTAGAGAAGGCTGGAGCTTCTCTGATTGACCTCTCAAACTTCACTCCAGCTCCCTTAAGTTGGGTTCTGCATTTAGCTGTGCTTTTGGAACAAGAAAGTTGAGTTTATTCAGACTAACCCACTGTGCCACCCAGTCCAACATGGTGACCTCTTGTTCTTCCTCGATTCACTGGCTTACACAGCATCAGTGAGGGGAGCAAAAGGCTAGTCAGTTGTTAGCTCCTTGAGGGCCGGGTGTGCATTAGAGTGCTTACCCCAGAGTCGTGCGTGTGTATGTAACTAGGACACAAATATTTGTTAAGCTTATAGATTTCATGAAGAGGAAGAGAGGAATTGGATGTGAGGGTGATCTGGCTGCAACATCTGTCACCCCATTGATCACCAAGGGTTGATTCAGCTGATCTGGCTGGCTAGGCGGGTGTCCCCTTCCTCCCTCACTGCTCCATGTGCGTCCCTCCTGAAGCTATGCGCTCGGTTGAAGAGGATGATTATCCCTGATAGAGGAGGACTGTTCTTCTCGGTCAAGGGTATACAAGTAGCCGCGCTCCCCTGCTAGAACCTCCAAACAAGCTCTCAAGAGAGGAATCAAATGATCCCCTTATATGGGCTTACTCTGACACGGTTTTCAGCTTAATGGATAGTGCTAGCATTTGTGAATAGGAAGTAAAGTAGACATGATTTGAAGAACTGTGGGAATTCATGAACTCCTCCCACCTCCTTTCCATTGCAATTCCAACTACTAATGCCTTAAATTCACTTATAAAATTTAAATACTCTTTATCATTGAAATTTTATTGTAAATTAATTATTATACGATTTTCAGCATGAGAGTGACTAAGCATAAGTTTGGACTTCCTAAAAAAAGACAAATGGGACTTTCCTGAATAGAAGTTCCATATTTATAACAAAAGACACTATTTGTTTTGTTCTTTTTGTGCTGATTTTCCCATATCTGTAAGATTATGCCTGGTTATAGAGGGGAAAATGAAGAAGAACATTTAAGTAAGTAAAGCTTTTAGAACAGAGTGTCCCGGTTAATAGAAGCACTTGAAATCCTATGCAAAAGAGAACAGATATAGGACGAACAGTTGCTCAGTCTGGAGAAGAAAGATCTTAGGGTGAAACATGATGAACATGGTGTATTTTTTGAAAAGTGAGCATGTAGGAAAGAGATTGGACTTTTCTGTTTGCTTCCAGATGTGGAAGCAACAAGGGGAAAAAAACATTTTTGGCTCAGCAGGAGCTCAATACAAGGAAGTACATCTAACAGTCAGAACTATCTAAAGATAGAAGTTTCAGGGCTCTCCTAAAAAGTGGTGAGTTCTCCTTGGTATGTGGTCAAGGGGTCCAGATGGCCACTTGTCATGGATGCCAGAGATGGATGAACACAGAAATGGAAGAACCTGATGGCCCTCAAAGTTGGCTTACTCCAACCCTCAGATATTGTTATTCTAAGAAAAGGAACAAGAAGACATGGGAAAGCGCTTTTCTGAAGACATAAACTCTGCATTACTTCCACCTTTTGCCTAAAGTAGAGTACTGTTTCTCTGGAGGAGGACAGAAGTCTTAAAAGCCACACAGAAGGTCTTCATTTGAAAACTGATGAGAGAAAATATTAAAAAGAGGTGTAAGGCAGGAGGGAAGAGAGGCAGCTGGGAGAACCATAAGGATTTAATTCAAAAAGAACTGGGAGGTCCCAAGCCCTCTGCTTCCAGTTGGCGATTCTTCCTTGATGCGCCCTCTTTCTATTCTCTCTCTGTTCTCCTCCTTTCATGTGCGCCCCTCTCCCACCAGCTCCAGCCCTCCAGCCATCCTGAACTCTCTAATGGTGAATGAACAACTTTAATGGGAAATTCTCAAGGACCATAGGCGGTGTTTGCTGACAAATGGGAAGCTCGAACTACCTCCTTGCATTATTTTTACAGTATAGCCATGCAATAGTGGACATCTATGGAACAGTCAGGCTGGCACCTCTTCTGCTGAGAATCGCTCCACCTAATTTTCTTTAAACCACTGGAACCAACATATTAGTACAATATGGTACTGCTCGTAGGCAGCAGCTGATTGGGCATCTTGCCAAATGGATCCAAATGGTATCCTGTCTCTTTACAACAGTTAGTCTAATCCAAGCTAGACTTTGCAGAGTTTTCCTCCAGGATTTTGGAATTGGAACTGGAAAAGGTCAGTCTTGCTCTGTGCGATTGAAAATCTAAGATATAAAGCTAGAATACGAACAGCAGTCATGTTTTCTGTCACTTGGGGAAAGTCAGTCCTCAGTGATAAGAAATAAAGAAGCCATCGCTCGGGGAAAAACAGGAACAGGAAGAAGAGAAGTCCTGGGACTGTGAATGTGACCTGCTGACAGGATTTTTTAAGCCTAGTTACATCTTGACCCTTCTTGAACATTGACATTTCCCTTTGCTTTTGATTCTTTGAGATACCTAGTAACATTTATAATAAATTTCTTTATTTACTTATATAGGTTTGAGTTGGGTTTGTTAATTACAGTTCAAAGTCCTGGATCCAGAAACTGGCCCCTATAGCCAAAGTGACTGCCGCACTACCTCCGTACCACACTGTTTCCCATGAAGGGCCTTTGGTCAGTTATGAGTGGCACTGGGGCCAATCAGAAGAGTCACACCCAAACTGTGAGCAAGAGAATGTGGGCAAGGCCTCAAGCTGATGACCTGTTTTTCTGACTCGATTAGATAATTACAGGAAGTTGTCCTAATGTCAAGTATGATATACAAATTCTAAAAAACAAAAAAGAATTGTAATGTTTTATGAAGAAGATACTTTTTTTCCTGCGAAAGAACTGATGTTTATACCCACATGCACTGTTCATTCTGCCATTTTGTTAATGCCTTCATGTAGTTTTAGCTTGAAATACAGAGCATATAGCTTACCAGGACAATAAGCAGAAAAATTAAGAGATTTGTGACACCCATATCAATAAGCTTTATTCTGTTCACTTCTCAAGAAGCAGATCGACACATTCAGTCTACTCCCTGGCTGAATGGAAAGCGAGATTCTAATGTCTACTGAAAAGAAAGTAAAGCCACCACTGTGGTTTTAAGTTTTGACCCACATCAAGCCAACTGGAGAACTCTTTGGAAGAGACACAAGAACCACTGCAAGACCTCTCATAAAATTGTAGTATGAACTGGATGGAAGCTCCTCATATTTTGTTTCTCAGACTTGTTACTTCTAAAAGTTGTGAGTGTAGGAAAATGTTAACTTGGATGTGTACAGACTTTCATTGATAGTGTTATAAGTAAAAATAGTAAAATTTGTTGAATGCTTAATATGCACTAGCAACTCTGTTAAGAATAAATATGTGAAAGCATCTGGACATATTTTAATCTCATTCAACTCTCACAACAACCCTTTGAAGTAGGAATGATTACTTTCTTCATTTTGCAGGTGAAGCCTACTGTCACATCACTGCCAACTGGGGACAGAGACTCAAATCAAGCTCCATTGTCCTCACAGTCCCTGTCCTTGACCACTGAGCTATAAAAGTATTGCTGTTTTTCATAAAAACTATTTTTACAAACACTTTTGAAAAGTCAAGTTATTTCTGTTGCAAAAAATGTCCTGTCATTTCTTATTTTAGGAGGAAGCAGAAGCAGCAATTAAAAATCAGGTTTCTATTCCACTGCCATTCAATTCTGTTTTAAAGTAATGTGAAACACTATCTGCATGACAGATAGACCTGGGCTGAGATGAACAAGATCGTTTTCTGTAAAAACTTTTGGATTGTTTATTAAATATTTTCTAGTTGGATCAGAATGAGAAAAAAAAGTAGGCCCTAGGATAAACTTTTTCCCCCCAATAGGGTACTTTTGTCCTTAAGAGACACACTAGGATAATTCTGTCAGTGTGGGAAAAAGACCATGCATAGTTCGGTCATATAGTAAGACACAAAAATATTAATACTAAATACTAAAATAAAACTGTTATTATCCAAAAGGTCAATGGGGAATACTGTTGGCTGTTGAGCCAACACATACCCTCCTTCACCCCTCTCTGTCCAGGTGCAGGTGTTCACCACCCCCTGTACTCAGGGAAGAGTGCCCTTCTCCGGTCCAGAGGGTGAAGCAGAGTTCTTCAGATCAGTCACGGTGGTCACATTCCCTTGGCAATGAGTGGGTTACACAGGGACATATGACCCAAACCTTGCCCACGGGACCAGCAAGGAGGGAGGAATGTATGCTACAAGTCTTGGGTGTCTAGCCTAAGGAAAAGAGGCATGTAGGAAGAGAAGTTCCTCTTTCTCGTTAGATGTTGTCCTTGCTGCATGAGATCCCCATGAGATATTACTGCCCACAGCTGGGGATGGCCAGCAAAACATGGAAAGGACCTGGACCTCGATGACATGATTGGAATGGTGTCAGGTACCAGATGTTGCATTAAGGACCTCACATCCTAACTCCAGATTTCTGGTTACATAAAATTAAAAACAAATCTTAAATTAGGGGTTGGGGATTAACAGACACACATTACTAAATATAAAATAGATAAACAACAAGGATCTACTGTATAGCATAGAGAGCTGTATTCAATTGCTCCTAATAACATATAATGGAAAAGAATCTGAAAAGAAAAAATATATATGTATGTATATGTATAACTGAATCACTTTGTTGTACACTTGAAACTAACATTGTAAATCAACTACATTTCAATAAAAAATTTTAAAAAATAAGTCTTTACTACTTGAGATACTTTCAATGATTTCTTCTGTTCACCTACAGCTTAAAAAGCATTCTGATATAAATATCCTTTAACACCCCCATTTCTGAAAAAGTCTTAAATTATAGTTCTTAAATCATAATCATAGTGATGATAGTTATTAAATGTCAAGCAAAGAATTTACAAGGAGACAGTGAAAACCATTTAAAAAAATGTTTTCAGATGATTTCTTTCAGGAGCCTATCACACATTAAAACCCCACCCATTAGGATGACTGCTTATGAGAGAGCCCCCGCACTGCAGATGGAACGTGGAAAGTTCATTGGCAAAAATGAGGACGGGGCTCCAGTCTCTGAAGCCATTAGATCACGATGGCTTGTATACTGATAAGAGTTATTATTCAGGAATATAAGTAGACAGAGAGTACTACAGTATTGGATCACATTTGTTTTTAATTGTATAATCAAAACAGGCTTTGTATTACTAATGTACACTTATAAAACGAAGACCAAACCTGCATTGCACGTGTTCTTCTCAAAGACATAGCTCACACGTAGCTTATTTGAAATACAGATTGATGCGAAACCCCACAAAATAATTTCACCCCTCATTTCCCCCTAACTCCATTCTTAAAGTGTGAAGCTATTTAACATATTGGGTGGCTCCAAGGTCATAGACCAACCAGTAAAAAGACGCTGATTGTACGAAGCAAGGAAATGTGGAATTTCCTTTGAGTTCCAGTTGGTAGTTCATTTACAAACCCTCGAAGAAGCCTTCCTGCTGTCTCTCATTAGTAGGGACCAATTTTAGGTTGCCCTGTTTAAGGCTCAAACTTTAGACCCGCAAAGAGACCAGACAGATCCTTAATGAAACATCTTGTACCTGACATCTTTAGTCCATTTGGATGGCTGTAAAAAAAGTTACCTGCTTTAAGCCAGCTACTAAAATCTAAAGACTTTGTGGTAAATATTAGGTAGACAGGAGAGGGCTTACCATTATCAAAATTTGACTTAGGTAAGAAACCAAAAAGAAGTGGGAAAAAAACCATGTCCTGTCTGCCCTTCTTTTCCCTCTGAGTCACCCCTCCTTGTTGATTTTGCTGTTATTTTTCTAATTTAATATGTAGAAAATGTTTGTTTGGAAATCCTTCGTACCATAGAGTTGGACTGCTCCTACAGCCAGGCTAGGAAATTTCCAAACTTGCTAGGCTGGTCAGCAGGGTTTGGTCCTGAGGAGCAACAACATGGAATCTCTTCTTTGCAGCTCCCATGGAGGGAGGGAAACAGTGTAGCTGCTTCACTATTAACCTTTAGAGGGAGTCACATCCTGTTGTCCACCAGAAAGGTTATCATACAACTCAACTAATAGATTACTGGGAAATAAGTATAAGGAAACTGTGACTAAATTATCTTCCCACCTAAGAGAGGAAAAGATCAATGTACAAATCTAATCTGCTGCCCATAGATGCCAAGGCTCCCCTGGTTGTTGGAGATGAAGGGCTTTGGGGCCCAAACTGCTGAGATTTAGAATCTAGGTCCAGCAACCATCACAAGTGAGTGGCAGAATGGAGGTGCACATCATCCGGGCCTGAAAGGGGCAATTACCAGAAATGATTTCCAAGCTGAAGAGCCATTTTCAAAGCCACCTGCAGCACACTCACATGCAGCATGAGACGGATGTTTTCACCTGGATCACCTCTTTGCCAAAAACCTGGCATTCAGTAAGAGTCCAGAGCAGCAATAATACTCACCGGTGAAGCATGAAATAGGAGCGACAGGGAAAGTGACACCAGATCTCCAGTTGGGGAAATTGGAAAGCATTAACATGTCTGTGTACCTAACAGAGCACAATTACCACATTTTATTTTGCTTCAACAGTCAGGACCTAAATGAACATCACCATTCAGTTCTGTTCTGGGCAATGATCCAAGCTCATCTTTGGTACAGTTGATTTTGAAGCCTTACAGTCAATCATATCGTCACAATTTGTTCTTCTTTCAGGCTTCAGGCATTCTCTTGATTTCTATTTCTTGTTTGGAAGTCTTGAGTCATCTGTTCTGGCATCACGACCAACCCAAATCAGTCATTTTCTCCAAATTATATTGAAATCGGGATCTTGCTAGTTTGTTTTCTTCCTCCTTCTTTCTTTCACATAATTTTCCCTTTAAGGATCCCCTAATACAAAGTTGATTGAAGGCATACAATATCCTCTTTCTTCTGCTCTTGTCAAATCCAGGTTTCTTACCCACAGGCTGTAGCTCTGTAATTAAAACAATGAGGGTGGTACTCAGCCCTGGGTTATGGGCGCACAGCTTCCACTGTTGATGGGTCCGGTAGCCCAGGGCAGAATTCTGGCCTTGGCACTACACCTCGAGGACATAACTCCGACATCATTTACACTGCACAAGCCTCAGGGCTCACAGAATCCAAATGAAAGAGTGGTGTTCCATGGCTCTGTTATTTGAATTATATAGACTCTGCAATCTGAAGTTCTTAAAATTGCATGTATCTTGGGGCCATTTTCATTTAGGCAAAGGAGAGAGGGAGAAGTAGATATCCTTCAGAGGAGAGGGAAAACAGCTTAAAAGAGTACATGACACAGATTCACCTTTTAAAGGCAGCAACTGAACTTCAAGGAAGTGTAATATAAAGAAAGTTTCAGCTAACGTTCTAGTGTAAAACTAACAAAAGTTTTCCCTGCTTCCACTCATATCAGGTCTTCAGGCACCAACAATATAGTTATTATTTTTCATTACAGAGAATTAACTAAGTTGAGTTTCTGCATATGGTCCTTGGATCTATTTGTTACCCAAACCATACCACTTTCATTACGTGCTGTACGGAGGAATTCTTTAAAGTTTTCCTGAACATACGTTTCTAGCTGAACTTTCAGTGTGATTTTATCACAACAATTAAACTTTGTTGATGTGTCTAAAATAGATTACAACTTTGATTTTCTATGATACCAAAAAATTAGTTTTGCTGTCAGTATCATTTAGGAGGTAGGTCCATGGCTCCATTCCCTGGAAAGTTGGCAGGGCACTCAGCGCACTAAACATGTTGCATAGCTCAGCCCAAGGAAGGCATTAGCGTGATATAAGAACCAGAACCCTGATGGAAAACGCCATGGAAAGAAAAAGCAAAAAACGTTATTTGAGAAGCAACCAACGTAAATACTATGGGGAGAATGTGGTGTTAATTGCTCCATTAATATATAAGTGAAGAGACTTATTTAGAACTGACTATGCAAAAAGTGTAGTAATTTTCAGTGACAGCATGATTACCTTACTTGTAAAGATGAACACATTTCCATTAGGAAATAAGAATCAAGTAAGGGCAGTCTTTCACTCACATGGATGGTAACTATGAGGAAAGGACTAGAAGGAGAAGGAGAAGAAGAAGAAACCAACTCTATTTCTTGGACTGGGACTGAAAACCAGGGAAAAAAGCACCTGATCGTGGAGTCAAAAAGTCCTCTCCCAGCCAGCTGTCTGCCAGACAAGTCCTAATAAAGAGTTCCTTGCTCCATGCTAGTCATCTCCATCCTCTCACCAGTCCCCTTTTTCTTGCCTCCTCTCTTTCTCTTTTCTGTCCTTCACAGACATGAAGTCATCATTTATTCACTCATTCATTCAGTATATTTTGTTCTGAGCACTAAGCTAAGTACCTTTTTCCAGGGTCGAATGTTGATGGAACAGTCCCATTGTTCCCAAGACAACTGAGAACTTAATTTTCTCCAAGAAGTCTTTTTTGAGCTTTCAGACCGAAATCTTGATATTGCACCTGCTTGCAACATTTGACCAAGATGTTGTCTTCCATGTTACATTATGTGCTTGGCACACAGGAACACTCAGATAATATTATATTGAATATACTGATATTCAAATAAGAAATGCATATACTTATGCATATATATACATCTATACATATACACACATATGTATATAGTCCGTATACACAGACATGACTTAGTATTCATATTACCAGTCTGAATGACTTGCATATTTTTCACTGAATGGAATATGTATTATTCACATGATTATCATATTTAATCCAGGTTATAAATTGCTTGACAATGGCCACTCCTGTGCTGTATCACCACCGTTTGGCATTCAGCATTAATTTGATTCCACCTGTCAGTAAAGGTAACATAATGTAGTGGGCAAGAGTTGTAGGCTCTGGAGCCACACTCTTTGGGTTGGAATTCTAGCTCAACCATGTGTTAGTTGTTTACTGAGCATGAAAAACTGTTGGCACAAAAGGTGAGCAAATTAATTCCAAAAGATTACTGCCAGAATTTGCCTGATTTTATGGCCTGACCCCAGCGGGGGGCAGAAAGCCTCACAATTCAGAGATGTCCTTCACAAATGGAACCTTACCTAAGTGTGTGACCCAGTGCTTTAGGAATTCACACCCTCTTTTGAAATTCTGCTAGAACCAACTCATACATGCCTAAGACCAAAAATGTTGTGCACTAAGTAGGGTACTCCCAAAGTATAAGTCACATTTGAAAATGTGTTAATTCTTTATGGCCACCAGTTATTCCAGAAGGCGCCACATTAATTTCTTGAGGTGCCCCCTAGTGGTACCAGAGTTAAATGCAACTCAACGATAGTCCCAACCCTATCAAAGAACAAAGCCTTGGACCAGGGCATTTTGTAGGTTACAGATTACTGCCTGATTTAGTAGATGTCCAATTCAACAAATTAGACTCTAAAGGAATAGTATTATAACAATTTGAACTTCTAATGGAATTGAGACAACTGAGAGAAACTTTAGAGACAAAAACAGCAATCACTGTGCTTAATACTTTACAACTATTATCCCATTCAACTTTTACATGAAATGGACCCTATTTTTTCCATTTCATAGACAAGAACAAAGAGACTCAATGAAGTTAAGCAACTTTCCTACCAGTCATACAGCTTGTAAGTGGTATCATTGTGATAAGAATGAAAGTTTTCTTGACTCTAAAACGTCCATCCTTGAATGCTGTCCTTGACTCCTGTGTCCCGAGGGAGAGAGTTAGAGTCAGATCACTGAGAAATGTCATTCCACTTTCTGGCTCTAGTGTTCCTTCTGTGCCTGTGTCTCCAGTGCTGGGACTCCAGGCTCTGTTTGGTTTCTGAGAGAGGCTAAAATGCTGGGCTTTGAAAGGAGGAACAGCCGAGCCAGGGTTTGTAGCCCCTTTTGTCATCCACAGTCCTTTGCACCAGTTTTTTTTTTTTTTAAGTGCCTGAGTTCTTATTTAACTGATTTAAACACAAAATAAATAAGTAGTCACCAAGCTTTTTGGATTTAATAAGTCAAAGTCTATTTGTACTTTATGGATTTCTGGATGTGCACAGTCTTCAAGATCACTTTGAAAAATTGTTTCCTTCATACCACATTATCAATGAGTAATTAAGGGCTAATTATTTTCTTACCTAACTCTTTCAGTCAACGTTCTAGAAAGCTACAAGTGAGATAAACTACACAGAATTCAAGACATTTGAGAAACAATTTAGAGGTCAACCATAGGGCTTAGTTTCTGGACCTTGTCTATCTCTTCCTGGTGATTTCATCAGTCATGTGACTTTAAGATTATCCTTATGCTATTAACTGTCATACATCTCCAGTTCATTCAGTTACCTACTCAACACCTCCACTTGTGTATCTAATAGGCATCTCATAATTAGCACGTTCAAAAGGAACTCCTGATTCCTCCTCCACAGACTTGCTCCACCCACAATATTCTCCACATCAGCTAACGGTAACGCCATCTTTCCAGTCATGCAGGTCAGAAACTTTGAAAGCAAACTTGAGTTCTCTCTTTCTCGTATTTATCTCTATTACCCTGGTCAAAGCTCCAATCATATCTCACTTGAAACACTGTGTTAGCCTCCCAACTAGTTTCCCACATTCTACTCTCAAAGCAGTGACAGACTAGTCTTACTAAGACCATGTCACTCCTTTGCTCTCAACCTGCCAATGTCTTCTCATCTCCCTCAGAGCAAACCCAAAATCTTTTCCAAGGTCGCAGGCAATGTGCTGCCACCGCACTGTATCATACCTTCCAGCTCATCTCCTACTATGCCTTCACTGGTTCATGCCCCTCCAGCCCCACTGATCTTCTTATTGCACACTCCCACCCCAGGGTCTCCACATTTGCAGCATCTCATCTGGAATCCTCTCCCCCACATATCCCCATGTCTCACTACTCACCTCCTTAAGCTGCACAGATGTTACCTTCTCAGTAAGGCTTGACCTCACCTCTCTTTTATTTAAAAATGCAACACCCTCACCTGGTACTACCTATCCTTTCTGCCTCCTCTGTTCTTCCTTATGGAACTTTTCCCCCTCAAACATGTTTTATAGTTCACCTGCTTGCTTTATTTATTGCCTGTTCCCCCCATTAGGATGCCAGCTTCATAAGGACAGGGTAGAGTTTTTGTCTATTTTATTTACTGATGCATCCCCTGGGCTAAATACAGGAACTGACACAGAACAGGTGCTGGGTAAATACTTGTTGAACGGAAGAATACATGCACTATATTCCCACTGACCCAGTGTGATGGTGATGTGAGCAGAAAATTATACCTGGTATCTTGAACTGTTTCACTTTCCTAACAAATGTCAATTCTTCCTGTTTTCTTTGGCATAACCTAGACTTTGCCCAAATGGCTATCGGTGAGGAAAGTCTGGGGCATTTGATCTGGTGAACATGAGTTGAATTCAAGAAATTGTAACTGAGGAAGCCTAAACGTCATGTGGAGTTATTATCCCCCAGTAAGCTATGGTAGTAAACGACGTTTTTACCCACCCATCCCACCCCAACCCTCCTTCATGCTGGAAACCTCTTGGTTTTCTCTTTGCTTTATTTAAGAAGGAACACTGAGATATGCAAAAAACAGATTATTATCTTACCCGCATCTTTTCAGGAGAGATTAGTATTTCATTCCACCTCTATCAAGACTAGCAGAAATCTTGGTTGGCATAAAGCACGTTTCCACTGTTTAAATATGAAAACAAAATTTAAGTGAGGGTACTTTTCTTTCATTCCCTACCAGTTGTGCACTTTGCAGAAACAGGCACAGCAGGAAGTGGCCCTTGGTGTAAAGCAAGCAGGACCACACCTATGGCTGTTTGAGTTGAAGAATGTAGGAAAATGCTTTCCTTATGCTTTATGGAATGAACCAACGAAGAAGCCAGACTTCTCCGGGGTTCTGCAGGGGGCTGGTTTTTAGAGACACAACACCGCATGGGGAGTGTGGCTACAGATTTAGCTTCTAAATGGATTACTTATTTGAAGAAAAAAGACCTGTGTGTTGCCCACTAATAGTGATCCTTACACTTCCCACCAAAACCACTAAGCCTCTGGCGCTTTTCTGTCCCAAGGAGTTCCATATCTTTTGAATACAGTCTGTATTTTTTGTTTCCATTTGGTTACCATTTTCAAGACCATTCACTTATTTATCAGCAAGTATTTCTCGAGAACCTACTATATACCTAGTACTAATTACCAACAGTACATCTAATTTGGTCACTAAAAGAGCAAACATGCTATAGTTTTGTCAGTTATCAAGTCCATAAGCCAGAGAGATCCATCCAGATTAACATTCTATTAATCTGTGTAGTTTGTCCATGAAGCAGGAAATGCACAAGCATATTTTTCTCCCATGTTTCAAGGAACACTGAGTAATGGAAAAATTGTATTTACTTATTATCTCAGGCAAAAAATTAAGTAGTTGAAGATGAACCTGGATTCCATATATAGAGTTCGACTTTTTCTCTCAAGTAAATTCATCTCTTCATTCATTCAACAAATAACTAATATTCCAGTCGTGGCTCTCCAGGCTAGAGATAAGGCAGGGAACAGGCAGTGACACAATCTCAGACTCACAGAGCCTGCGTCCTATTGGGGGAGCCAGACAATGAACAGGCAACAAACAAATGAATCAAATGATGCCAGATCAACATCACTAATCATTAGAGACATGCAAATCAAGGCCACAGTGAGATATCACTTCACACCCATTAGGATGGCTATTATCAAAAAAGCCTGAAAATAACAAGTGTTAAAGAAGATGTGGAGCAACTGGGACCTTTGTGCATTGATGATGGGAATGTAAAACGGTGTAGCTGCTGCGGAAAACAATATGACGGTTCTTCAAAAAACTAAATGTAGATTTACCATATAATTCAGCAATTCTACTCCTGAATATATAACCAAAGGAACTGTGAGCAGAGACTCAAACAGATATTTGTATACCAACGTTCACAGCAGTATTATTTACAATGGCCCGTCAACAGATGAATGGATGAACAAAACGTAGTATATACATACAATGGAATATAATTCAACCTTAAAAAGGAAGGAAATTATGACACATAAGACAACATAGATGAATCCTTTGTTGCTGTTGTTGGGGGGAGATAATTAGATTTTTTTAAACGGAGGTATTGGGGATTGAACCCAGGACCTTATGCATGCTAAGCATGAACTCTACCCCTGAGCTACACCATCCCCCACCATGAATCTTCAAGACATTATTATGCTAAATGAAGTAAGCCAGACACAAAAGAACAAATATTGCTATGATTCCATTTATATGCGATACTTAGAGTAGTCAAATTCATAGAGAGAGAAAGTAGACAGAAAGTAGCTGCCAGGGGCTGGGGGAAGCAGGGAATGGGGAGTTAGTGTTTAATGGGTACAGCATTTCAGTTCTGCAAGATGAAAAGAGTTCTGGAGATGGATGGTGGTGATGATTGCATAACAACGTGAATGTACTTAATGTTGCTGAACTGTACCCTTAAACATAGTTAAAATGGTAAACTTTATATTATGGATATTTGGGTGTGTGGGTGGGCATCATTCAATCCGTTGAAGGCCTCTATAAGTATTTTACTATATTAAGAAAATATTATAATTCTTTATAATAAACAAATAAATAAGTAAATAAGTAAATAAGTAATAAATAAATCTATCTATCCACCCACCCACCCATCCACCCATCCTATGGATTCTATTTCTCTGGAGAACCCTGACTAACACACTAGGCAATAAAAAATACATTTAATTCCAGTCCTCTCTCAAGGAACTGAAAAATACTTGAATGTGGTTACTGAGCACCCTGATGCCTCTCTTTCATAAGTAAAACACCTCAGCTATTCATATAACAGGACCCCAGACTTCTCATCGGTCCACTTCAGATTCCCTGGACCAAAATCCACATTTAGTGTAGGATGATCTGGGCACAGGAGAGCAAGACCACTACCTCCTTGTTCTAAATGTTATATTTATACTCATGTGGCCAAAGACCAGTTGAGCTTTGTTTCATCCATGCCATTCTGCCGTGTATATGTGAAACACACACACATATATACAACCTGCTGCCGTGAACTTACCAGTCTTCTTCCTTAAGGCCGTGACAGAAGGAAAGGGGGTGAGTAAGGATAAATACATTCCGAGTACATTAAAGGAGAGGTAAATAAGATTTAACAAGGGTTGCTTGACATACATAATCTTATTTTACATTTATAGATGAAGAAAAAAAAAAAAACTCTTGGAGCCTAAGTAACATATGCACATCCTCACAGTTAGAAAGTCATTAAGATGAGATTGAGGCCCAGGCCCCTCTGATCCTGAAGCCCCTGGTCTCTCCATTGCCCTGCAATGGACAGCATGCATACTGTGGGCGCTTAAAATAACTTCTAGAGTAGTAAAAGGTGATGGTATGAAAATATGAGAGAAACACAGTGCCCAAAAGGTGAAAAAAGGAAGACAATTATAATGCAAGGGAAAATTAAATGTAATAGCAAAGGTTATTACTAATTCATCTCCTAGGTTCTTTGTATACCTTCCTACAGAATTCAAGAATTTTTACAGAATAATTCTTACCACCAACAGCAGAATGTATGGCAAAGGAGACATAATTATATGTTTTTCAGGTGAGCTAAGGGGTGAGGAAATGGAATTTAAGAAATATACTCTCAATAATCCTGACTGTTATCTTTAAAATCGGTATTTATGATGAGAACTGTAAGTACTGGGGAAACAACGGTGTAGGAAAATAAACACTTTAAATTAAAATAATAGAAACTCCTATCGACAATTCTAAAATAAAGAAGAAAAAGGAAATAAAATAGAGAATGCCATTTAGTCTTGATCCTGGAACACCACAGTCCAAAACACACACCATTTATATTAAATATTGACTAATGGGGACAAATCTGCTATTTGACTGCATCTTGGAAATATCTGACATTGAACAGTTTTCATCTAGCCACAGGCATGGAAGTTCCCTATTTGCTGAAGGAAGCAACAGTGTGATACCTGAGAAGAATTCACAGCACCCATCAGGAAAAATCAACACTGTATTCAGAAAGTAGGCATCTTGCACATAGAACAATACATGAATCACATGTGTGCACACACACACAGGCCACACTCACATATGTGGTGGTCTTTTCTCTCTGCCTCTGTCAGTGCCCTGTGGTGATCCCTAGGCATCCACTCCCACGTAGCTTGGTAACACACCTATGCTACAGAGCAACCAGCCGGTGTTCCTGGTGATGGCCTCAGAGCTGTCCCTCTCCCCCTGGAGACCAAGAGGATTCTGTGGAAAGGCCTGGCATCTCTACTGGGACAGCAAATGAGAGCCTGGGACTCAGGGCTGAAAGTGGATTTCCTGCACCGCTGAGCTGACAGCTTCCAACCGTCCAGCCAGATGTTTCTCTATATGGTCCTGGCAGCCGTGGCCTGGGATGGAGCCAGAATTTGGCCTGATTTCTATACTGAAAAGCTTGATGGAATGCTGGGGTGGTGCCATCCCATAATGAAAGAGGTGGTCCTTCAGACTGGCACACCATTCCCATTTGCTTTGGGAGTCCCTCCAAAAGGAAGAGGTGCTTGAGTAAAAGTGGGTGTGTGCACTGAACCCATGCCAGGGCCTGGGCGGAGAAGGGGAGGGTGGGGGCTGAGGGAAGGTGGATGGAGAAGAAAAGTTCTGAGTGATTGGAAGCCGGTGCCAGATGGAGCTGGAAGACGGCGCTTTGCCGCCTCCCTCTGCACATGTGTGGCCACAGGGGATTGCCTGGCTATGCACGCTGCCTCACATCTGTCAGCTAAATCAAAGATGCATAATTGAAGATGCAAAGCGAGAAGCATTACGTGGTTCACAAGACTCCCCAGAGGATTTTGGATCTGTAATCCAGTGAGGAGATTTTAATGAGACGTGAGCCTAGTGCTCTCATCTGCGAGAGACGATCTCACTCCAGCTGTGTTCAAGGATGTGGAAAACTTCTCTTGCAAAATACAGGCAGACTTTCTTGATTGGTCACTGCCTGCCCATTTCTCCTGGAACCTTTCAGCCTTCCTGCCAAAAAAAATGCTTCTTTTGAAGGTTGGGCGATTTCTGAGCATGAAGAAGAGATGCTATGACTGAGGCTTTAGGACAAATGTGTCAGGAAAAGATGTGCTAGATAAAACCATGGACCTGGTATAATTTTTTAGAACCAAATTTAAACATTTCCAAATGTTCAATCCTAAAAGTAATTCAAGGTTTGAATTTTTATTCCAACAATACATAAACATGGAAAGTGTGAAGTGAAAGTGTAAATAGGATCCCTTGTTCACCCACAGTCCTAGATTGGTGCTTCCCAGATGTTCTGAGGTAAAGGAATAAATTTTCCTTATCTCCAATCCTCATGGACCAATACTTTTATAGAATACAATAAAAATGAAATAGTAGAACAATTATCAAAAAAGCACCCAAAGGCATACAAAATACAAGCCCATCAAAAAAAAAAAAGTTTAGGTTACACAGATTACACACTTGGATGTAGTGAAAATATCCAATTGTTGTCACACTTCTAAACACTCTCAATTTCTAAACATATTGTGGACCACACGTTGACTACTCATTTTTCACTGGAGATTTATAAAAAATGTTTATACATATCAAACACAGGTACATACAGATACATCTTTTTAAACATAAGAGGAATCACAATATATGTATTGGTCTACACCTTGCCTTTTGTACTTAATATATTTTTACATCTTTCGTATTAGTTCTTAAAAATCTACCTTATTCTTTTTTTGTGGCTGCCAGGCATTCGATACTATGAATATACTATAATTACTTTTAGCTAGCCTCAATATTTATGGACATGCAGATGGTGTCTAGATTTTGCTTGTAGTCAAAATTTGATGGAATAAACTTCAGAAATGCACTAATATTAATTCTATATGCCTTTTGATGCCAAAGGCACCACTACCACTTCTGAGAACTTAGACTCTGTGAGCAAAAGCAAAATTTTTTGCAGTGCAGAAGTTCTCTTCCTCCAAGCCAGTTTGTTGATCCCTTTAAGAGTCACACTGGTGGTGAAATGATTGGAATAAGCATTTGTCACCACACATGGCATAAGGCAGTCCTCCTGAAGGCAGCTGAATAATGGACAGGCCTTGCCTTTTCCATTTAGTAGCAGAAAAGTGAATGTGCAACAGTAAATGCAGGCTGCCTCAGGGGTCCCCATACACCACCACCACTCTGCCTACGCTGAGCTCTTATTTCGGTGGCTCAGACTTCACCAGAGAGCCTGTATGAAAGGGAGGTCTGCCTGGTGACTAACCTCAGCCCAGTTCTTCTCTTGCAGTATTTTCACTGAATTTGGGGCTCTACATGATTACCTGAGTGATTTTTCACATTACTGCTAGGGCTTCAAGTGGCCCATTGTGGGAGCAGTCAGCTTTGTGTGTGTAAACCATACTCCCGGGCAGGCAGGTCTAGTCAAGATGAACCTGAGCATTTGGCTCTGGCAGTCTTGCTCCAGGCCCAGGGCATGACCCAGGGAGGGGCACCGTGTTTCTGATGTTTATATTTCGGATGTCTCCAACACAGCCAATTATGTCAGGTCCCTGGGCACGTATGGAGAGACTGGAAAGGATTTTGTGTTGAAGGCAAAACTGCTCAAGCAGAAAGACGAGTTTTCCTTTCTACTGGGTAGCCAGGTCAAAAGGAAATGGAGGGTCTAGGTTTGTGTCACTAAGTTCATCATCTTGGGTTTGGTTAACCCAGATGAGGAAATCCAGTAATACTTCCCTCTGCATTTCCAGTTGAGAAGAGAAAAAATCTTTGATACCCCCAAAAGCTCACAAGGACCTGAAGTTCTCTTGCATGAGAACTAGACACATACTGAGAGGCAGTGAGGGGACCTAATTCTTTGGTCTTGCTAAAACTTCAAGTGATCCTGAAGAGAACAGCCCTGCGTGGAGCATCCAGGCTTATAGCCAAGTTTAAGTTACATGGAGAAAGGAGTTTCACCAAAGGCTGATTCAGCTTCACTTCTGCAGCACGTGTTATCCATGTCAAAGGAGGCTGGGGGTGTTAGCCCAGAGATGAGGGGCCATTTTCATGGTTAATCTGCTCAGTCTGGGCTCTGAGATGGCACCCTGAATTCCCAGGCATCACCTGCACAGGGAGAGGACGCTGGGGTTGGCATCTCATCCGTGACCTGCCAGCCCCTAATGTGCAGCTTCTGTAGGATTTTTTTAAAACCCTGCAAAGAGCCCTTTGAGCAGAAACCTGCCCCAGCAGGCCTGCCTTATACCTTACACATCCCTTCAGAAATGTTTTCTTTTTCTTCTGAATATGCTCTTTTGAGTGAGCACCCTTCCGACTCTTAGCCTGTTTTGTATGAGAGTGAGGCTGCCATCCAAATCCAGGGAAAGTACTTTAAAATGTGTATCTAGTTTCCTTCTCAGAAAGCCAGGAGACCCTTTCTCTGTAAACATCATCTCCATTTCAAAATCTTAGACGGACATTCTTTTGTGCTAACATGGAAATGCTTATTCTTGTCTTCGAACTCCCTGATTCTCCAAACTCTTCGCGGATAGGCGCTAAATGTTTTGCGCTGCTGACATAATCCCTTGGCTACGAGTGAGCCCTCATAGCCCTCATGTTCTCTCATTGCTGTCTGGCCTAAGATGACCTCGTTTATGTCTTACAGAGGAGAAAACCATGTCCCAAAGGGAGAAAGGCCAGGATCAGAGAATAACTCAGCTAATAAGAGCAGAAAAAGATCACCCACCTTCCCCTCCCAGCATATAGCTCTCATCTCCAGATGATAATGACTAAAGCAGTTACAAAAGTAAACTGCTAAGTCCCTGGGCAATTTTTTCCTTACGTCATCTCAGTAAAGGATTCAGTGGACATCTTCCTGTGCATCTGTTCAGCCTGGACGAGTCAGGAGAGAACCTGGTTGTTGTTCACTGGCAGCTTGTTGAGGACTCGTGCTCCTGGGATGTACCCAGGAGATGTGGACGCTAATTCTAGGAGCTGCAAGCGCTGATGATGGACCCTTCGCAATGCTCTATGTTCTGCATCATCACAAGCCATGGAAAAAGTTGGCCCAAGTCACATTTTACAAGACTAAATAATTACTGTGACATTATTACCATGTTGGTTTATCAAGCTAGGGGAAAAAGAAAGAAACCTTGTAGATGATAATAACTGGAGAAGAGACTTCACGATTTTTTTCTTGCTTTGTCTTAGGAAGGCAAGGAGAAACTTGGAACATACCAACCAAAGCCTCTCAAATTTGGTGGGAGTGAAAAATTAAAATTAAACACAAAATTAAGCACATTCCCTGCCTGTCCCAGGGAAGGAACTGTCAGCTCCACACTGGCACACCTGCAGTTTGTCTAAGTACCCAAGACTTTTATGTGCTAAAGGGAATGGTTTAGCAGGAGATGTGCGAGAGCAAAAAGCTACCTCATTTATTTCTGAAAATGTTTTCACCTCCCGTCTAACTCCCTCAACTCATTTCCATACCTACTAACAACACAGAATGCCAGGGTGCATGTTTAGGAGAAGATCCTTCAGGAGAACACTTGGCTCCTTCCCAAAGAGAGAGGGAAAGAGGAAAGATGATCACAGGAGAAGAGAAAGGAAGGGGGTGGGGGTAGGGAGGGAAGGCAGGGAAAGAAGAGAAAGGAAAGAAAGGAAAAGAAAAAAAAAGGGTATCAAATGGTTTCTGCCTCATTATTTTTCATTCTTGCCAAAGTTGCTGGCAGATTCTTAGAGACTGCAGAGCCTGTTCCCTGAAAACCAACTGGACGTCTAGACCAGGCTTAAACACATCTCTTTAATTACAGCCACAGAGATGTTCCTCTTCCCTTTCATCTTGGGCCTCTCTGGGGCTCAGTTCTGGCCCTTGCCATTATCTCCTGAAAGGTTATACGTGCCGTGTCACCATTCAGTTTGTGCATCCAAACAGAAGCCTCGAAGCATTTTCCTCTTGCTTAGGTTGGCACGGCCAGCCCGCGGGGTGTGACTTTTCTACTCTCCCGCGTTCTTTTTTTGTTCTCCTCTTGAGCACATATCACATTAGTGTCCTGCCCTGTGCCAGACATGTCTCCACGACATGGAGCATTCGCTCCAGACAGCTGCCCTGAAGGAGCAGCAATTATGTGCCTCCCTCTCAAAAGATGCAAACCAAAAAAAATTTGCTATTCTCTTTATAGAGTTGGCTCATTTGAAAGCTGACCCAATCAAGTTGTAGAGTCTGCTAACGAGCATTGTAAAATGATTTGCAACAGTTACTGAAAGTCAGTTAATCTGCACTAATTTTCATGGAGGATCACAAACTGTATTTTGTGAATAAAGTAACAAACCAATAATCTTAACTGACTTCTCAGAGGTCACACAGCAAGCTGGAAAAGAACCAGCTTAAGAGCTCAGTTTGTGAATCACTGTTCTGGGCTACTGACATTAGGATATATTTGCATAGAAGCAACTTAAGAATTAAAATGAGATCGATCTATAGGAATGAAAAATGATACATGAAAATGCAGACTATTATGGCATTTAGTAGTTTGATCAGATTATCAAATCAACCTCAAAGATATGCAAATTGATGCATAATAGATCCGGATACAAGGATATGTCAGGTTATTAGGTGCTAATTATTCATCTTGTATAGATAATACCTGGGGCCAATTTTTAGTTTCTTTTTATTGTTCCTGCTGCCAGATTTCTGTTTATCGCTTAAAAATGGGGTATAGATAAGAGAGGAGAAAAGGTATAGCTCAAGTCTGCTCATTTTTATTGTCAAAATCTTTCAAAATAGAGGCACCATAAGAGATTATAGGTAGATTTCAATAACATGAGCTATATCTGCATGTGTTAAGAATGTACCGTGAGTGATGATAAACCTAGCAAAGGCACCACTACCAGTGCTAGTTAGACCTCTTACAGAACAGCGGTGCTCTCTGCCAGCGATCATTCAGAACAGATCTGCCAAGTATTCAGAAAACTTTTATCTTAACAGTAAAAAATGATCCTATCAATACCAATTCATATTGGGGTGCTTATTACATATCGGGCCCTGTGTTAGTTATCTTACACATCTTATGTCATCTAATCCTTGTGATAATTCTGAGGTAGATTTTCTTAATTCCATCTTTTTCCAAAGAGGAGACTGAACTCAGTTAACAGTGCCAGCAGAGAGGAGAGGCAGCTCTGGGTCGCAGGGCAGCCTTTCACTGAGATTGCTCGCCTGGCCCAGTCCTCAGTGGAGTCTGTGTCTCCGTCTTGGAAAAGGCAGCTATGAGACTTGTCCAAAGACACATAAATAGCAAGAATTTGAAACTATGTGTATAACACCAGAATCATGGGGTATTTAGAAAGCTCAGACTTCCTTGAATATTGCAAACTCATCTGAGCTTGAAAATATACACTGTAATCAATTCTAGTATAAAGTGTGGTTATCAAGCATTTAAATCTGGAATTGGAACCTAGTTCAAATCCTAGCTCTGACATTTCACAGCTGTGTAACCTTGGACATGGATCTCTCTAAGCTTTAGTTTCTTTATCTGTAAAATGAGTTGGAACGGGGATTGAGATAATGTTTGTAAAGAGCTTATACCTTTGCCTGGTGCATAGTAAGCCCTTAATAAATGTTAATATTATTGTATCTCCGTAGCATAAAGTAGAGTTTAAGAATATGTCACTGAATTAATCCAACATACTTAGACAATTTAGCAAAAATAAACCCATTCTCTAAATTACACAGACCCTAGTAGTTAAGTAGATGCACGAGCTTATAACTTACTATAAGAAGGTGAATATCATGTGATACTTATCTTCCTCTAGTTTAAAGAACCTGCATTAAACAATGCAAAGCAGAGATTAGATCTTGGAATTTCAAAAAGTAACACTATAATTTTATAAAATGAGTGAAACATGTTAATTAAATTATAGTCAATGTAGGCTTCCAAATACCAAATAAAAACTGGACACTGATTCTAGGGTGGATTGAATCAGTACCACAGAGGCTCAAACCTGGATTTTTCTCTGGAAGAAATTAGGGCAGAGAGAACATTCATTTCTTTATTTGCTCATTCATTCAATCATTCTTTTGTTCATGGAACAAATATTTATTGGGTGTTGCTAAGCTGTGCTCGGGTGGTGCTGGAAATACTGGGGTGAATCACAGGAGATTCCTCCCTGTCCTTGTAGGGTTTATAGTCCTTTGGGGAAGGAGGGTATATTCTGCTATTAACAAATAACTGATTTATTACAAAGGTGATGAATGCTTTCAATAAGAACTACATGTCTCTTAGTCACTCCTCTACTGCAGGTGAGACCAGAAAGAACATTGAGCTGCTTGTGCTGGGTAAGAAATGCTTGCTAGACTGCCTCAGGTATTTGGGTGGGAGTGGTGAGCTTGAAACAGTAGATGTTCACTGCTGGGGTGTGGTCCCTGCTGAATTCAAAGCGGTGCTCACGTAGGAGCCAGACACTGTGAAGCATGTTGAGAAGACCAGAAAAAGCAGCTCCATCAAGTCCACTACCATAGACACTGTGTAACCTCCCGGGACAAAATGCATCTCGAGAGGCACCATCTAGGAGTCTTCACTTCGTTTAATAATAATGCCTCAGCCCTGGGTCAGTGCTGTCTTCTGCTGAGATTGCTCCCTAGGTGCAGCCCCCTGGAAAACTAGGTCTGAGTCCTGGGGACCCCCATTAAAAACAGAAACAATGGAGAAAAAAGTTAGTCCAAGAAGAGTGGTTCTCATATACCTTGTCTGTGAGACATTAAAGCACAAGCTGCATTGCTTGGAGATCAAGGTAATATTAACATAAGTGATTCCAGACTCGTACCCCAACACACACACACACACACACACACACACACACACACACACATAAACACACACACTGTCCTCTGGCACAGGACCCAGCATGGCATTGATGTATTTGGAGCTCCAACAATTCAGGAAGTGGCCCAACATGAAGCACTCCTCCAGCAGGGGAGGCAGTGGCCAGGGCTTTCTCCGTAATGGGAGACAATGCCACTGAAGTGTTGTTTTGAAGGCAGGCCCCCTAGCAGGGTCTGTGACAAGCCATCTCACGTGGCTGTACATGTCGCAGGAGCCCTTCTACACAGGGGACCTGAACCTGGACGAAGAACATGGTGGACCACAGGATAACTGGCTGTCTTGCTCCTGAGCACATTTGAGACTCTTTGTACAGACTTGGGGAACTAGTTGTGTAGGAAGGTCTATGTCCCTTCTCTAAATCTGGGTTCGCTCTGGGACTCCGTGAACTGATAGAATATGGTAGGAATGATGCAGGACTAGTTTTGGAGCGCAGGCCTTCTACAACTAGGAGCTCCCACTTTTGTATTTTGAAGTGGTTGCCCTTGGTGCCCCGAGCTGCCACGTCAGAAGTCTGACTACCTTGAGATCGCCAAGCTCTGAGCAGCCCGGGCCTTGTGAGGAGGCCCTGGAGGCGAGACCCCATGTAGAAAGAGCTTGATGCCAAGGAGCCCTGAGGCACCAGAGCTGTCAGTGAAGAAAACACCTTGGAAAGGACCATCCAGCTCCCACTGCCCCACTGACCACGTGGAGCAAAGAGGAAGCTCCCTGCAGGCCCTCCCCAAATTTCCAATGTACAAAGGGTGGGAAAATGTCCTGGTTGTTTTAAGCTCCAATGTTCTGGGGGTAGTTTGCTACATAGCAGAAGATGACTAGAACCTGAAGGCTGAAGGAAAAGTACAAGTACTAGGGGTTTGTCTGACAGGTGCAAGAGAGTGGAAGCCAACATTGTTCATTGTGGTTTACTGCTTGGGTCCCCTTCTGCTGTGGCCTGTCAAAACTCAGGCTGGACTAGAAAAGACGAAAAATTAAAACAGGAAGAAGTTACACAGTGTAGTGTTTGGGTTTTCTTCCTGCATTTTGGTTATTCTGGCTTCTCCTGTGTCTCCTTTTCCTCTGCTCCCACCCAAACATATGTGTTCAAAGGGATTTGACCTCGGACTTTTCCCTTCCCTCTCTTGGATATTATGTACTTTCTTCAACTTCAACTACTCTCTATACAGACAGCAGTACACAATACACAATATACACACTCAAAACAGAATCTCTAGTGCCAAAGTCTATCCTGGCCCACAGGTTCTTACTCATGACTGCCTGCTTGATATCTCTCGCAATCTGAAACTGTCTCCTTGGGACCTGCAACTCAGCACATCCAAAATCAAGCTCTCTTCCTACACACAGCCAGTTTCCCCACCCATCTTTCCAATTTCTATTAATGGTTCTCAGCCCTGAAGCCTCTTGAATTGCCAAGTCATTCCCTTCTGAATATCTCTTTTACATGCCCTCCCATTTTCCTGCATCTAGCCTCCACTCCTGCCAGAGTCTACAACTGGTTTCCCCACCTCGTCCCATCTCTCCTAACTATGATCTAAACCATTATTTTTCTTACTGCTGGTTGTAACCCATCACTGAATGATGAAAATCAGTTACAACTAGTACTATTTTAGAAAGGGAAACAGAAATAGAATATAAAACAACAGAATAGGAAGTATCCATATTTTGCATACAATAAAGGTACTCTTCCACAATTTCTGTTTCAATTAAAAACATGATTTAAATACATATGCACTAGGTTGCAATGCAGTATTTATTTCTTCTCATGGGTTGTGATCAAAGGAAGGTGAGAAAACACTGGTCTGAACCGTACAGTCCGGTCAGACTAATGTTCCTCAAGTACCGTTCTGGTCCTATTGCTCTCCTGCTCAAATGCCTTTGATGGCTAACTGCTGCTGACCACAGGAAGTGCCCAGCCTCACCCTGGGTTCCGCAACCTTCCTGACATGGCCTAATCCCCTTTCTAGCTTATCTCCCACTACTCGTCTTCACAGGCTCCAGTCCCGAGTGGGCTGTTGTCTGTTCCCAGAACACACTTCGGGTATGTCGCCTGGGTCTCTGCTTCCACTGCTCCTTTGCCTGCCTTGGTTTCTCCGACATTTCTACATGTTGATTCCATTTCCGTGACTCCACATTTCAGCATGGGAGGGTGGAAAGGGTCCGGCCATGGAGTCACACCAAAAAGTCACCAGAAAGTGACTCCAGGCTCTGGCACTCACTCTATGAACAAGTTGTATAATGAGGCTGAAGAATTTCCTCATCTCTAAGAAGGGACTTTGTAGGATTGGCACGTGGATTACAGGAGATAAAGCAGCTATTGCATTCAGCACTGTGTGGCTGCCAGTAGGAATCTACAGGTGGGAGCCAGTGTTTCCAACATGCCAATGCTGTGTGATGATATTTATGTTTAGAACGATACCACTTATATTGCTAAAAGTGTAAACAAAGATGACATAACATCAGGCAGGCATGGTGGTGACACTCAAATATCAGTTCTTTTGTTTCACTCCAAGCTTTCTTTCTAATTTTGTTTTAAATTCGATGATTCTTGTGCTTGTCAATCTTTCAGTGGACTTAATACACCTAGATTAGGAATTTTTAAAAAACCTACCTGCTGTATCTCATAGAGCTTACTAAAATGGCTTTCGTACAGGTAGTGCTAAAAAAAAAAAATGGAGTTGAATGGAATGGAATGGAAAGAAACTGGAAGCAGAAATGCTACCACACTGTATTCTAGCCAGAGAAAAGTTCGACATCTGTGGGCCCTGGGTAAACCAACAGGAGTGAATGCTGACTCTTCAGTCTAAGTTTGTTCTGGACTCACGGAGTGGTTGCATATATATAACTTAAAGTCCATACCCATGAGTACCTCTTCTTAGGGTGAAAAATAGATTGCAGTGGGAAAAAAAGAATTAAAAATAAATAGATTGTGGTATTACAATTTGCCTTAGAGACAGACTAAGAAGATCAAGTCTATAAATTCTGTGTAGTACTTTGGGAAAGTCAGTACAAAAGTAAGAAGCGCGAGAATCTGAAATGAGTTATTTTAAGAGAAAAAGAAGACATCAAATCTTGAAAAGTTGGAGTGAGTCAAATATACTAAAGATCAAATGTGTAAATCCCAGAACTGCACTTACTCACTTCTTGTAGTGAATGCTGTTCTCCTCCTAATCCATTATGCTAATACATATGCCACATTTTATGAGGCCAAGGTGAAAACTAATCAGGCTCTATTGTAACTAAGCCTGTTTAGCTGACACATGACACCCAAAAGGATTTCTAGCCCAGCAAATCAAGCCTGCTGGTATCTGCTGGGAGGTGATGAATAATGAGGTAATCACAAAGGATTGTCTCACCAGGGCACTTTGTGAGGCAGTGGCAAAACAGGCTTCAGATCTGAAGTTTTAACCCTTTTATACTGGACATCTGGTGCTGCAAACACTGCTGTGACGGGGCTGCGGTAATCCTGACACGCATCTGGGCCCACTCTGGCGGCCCTGTTTCACTGAATTTTGCAGTGCGGAAAAACATGTAGCTGCCTGCAGAGCTGCACTCTAAGAATTTTCAGGATTCCAACCGGCTCTTCACGTGTCTATGGCCCTGGAATCACCCATCAGCAATAGCCTTTGTTTAACGGCTTCGGTGCATTTGGGATGGGCTTCGTAGTCTAAGTACCAGAGAAAGAGGGGACCCAGTAAGCTGTTGACCTAGAGAAGGTGGTGGAAGGGAGCCAGCTACAGTTTGAGAACCAGCAAGGGAGGTGCACCTAACATCAGCGTCAGAGTCAAAACCAACAAGGAGGGAGGCAGCTGTGGCACTTCCTGTTAGTGCTGACCTGACAGCCTTAAAATAGAGAGAAAACCCAAATCAGTAAACTGACGATGACTTGGGCTTAGCTACCAATTAGTTTATTTTTAATAAATGAATTATTAAAATTATTTTCACGTCCATCCCTTTTATTGAGAGTAGCACTGCACGTCTCTCTCATTCTGACTCCACTGTCACCTCTTCTGACTTGCCCAAGTTTTCTAATTGGGGCTAGAGCATCCCTACTCGTTCCTAATCCCTCTGGCTGAGGCAATAAGACACATATTGCTTTCAGTTGACCGGAAGTTGTTTTCAGCCAGACCTGGGTTCAAATCTCTCCAGATTCCAGGACAAGGCGAAGGGTACTTGACTGCTCTAAACCTTAGCTTCCCTGTCTGTAAAATGAGATAATAATAGAAGCCATATTTGAGGGTTGTTGAGAAGATAAAATGGCTAATGCATGTACAAGGCCAGCACAATATAAGGGGAAGCAGCCAATAAATGGTAGCTACCCTTATAATTGCTCAAGGTGATAAAAATCCATGTGTTAGATTTTCTTTACTCTACACTCCTTCACAAATTGATAGGATAGCACTTGATGCGATGTCACTCAGTATTGCTGCTGCCAAAGACAAGGGGAATGTAATGATAGGGTATTACTAAATGTCTGTGGAGAGCACAGATTTATTTGCAAGTATAATAGTGGGGCTCTTCTCTAGACAATGCAATTCACGTCTCCTGCAATGCAATGCAGTTTCTTTTGTCTTTTCTATTTTGGCTTTCTATCTTGGTTCTATTTAACATTTCTATCATATTTCCAACAATTACGAGTTTTTCCTCTGTCTGGGAATTGTCCAGCAGGCATACATTCTCCCTCTCTTCAATGTTCTCATGAATGAAAGAGCTTGTTTTTGAAGTTTTCTTTTTTCTTTTTTTAAACCTTCTTTTTATTGAGGTATGCTGACATACAGGAAGCTGTACATATTTGATGTACAACTTGATGAGTTTGGAGATAAGTACACATCTGTGAAACCATTTCCACAATCTAAGCCATTAACATACTCATCACCTCCGAAAGTTTCCTCCTGCACTCTACACTAATATATTATTATTCAAAGGAGTTTTCCATAGCCCTTCTAGTATTACTGTTTTTTTTAAAAACTGTATTAGTGTTGAAAGTGATTCATAATTTGGAAATTTTCATCTATCAACATTGGAAAAGTATTTTAAAATAAACTACTAGTGATTACAAAACAGAGCTAAATTTCTAAAAATCCCAAGAACTGCTGTCGTCACATTATTTCCATATTATCAAAATGCTTAACAAGGATGGCAATTTATCTTTCCATGGCCCATGTTTATATATTTCTTCTCCCAATGGTATATTAGGATCTTTAAACTTTCCTTAGTTGCTTAAAATTCTTTTAAAAATATGTAGACCCATGTTTTTTTCCTACAAAAATGGAATTCATGACAAAGAAACTGAACACGTCTCAGTATGAAGCCTCAACCGGCTCTGAAATACCTGCTGGGTCATTTCTGTGTGTACGTTTCTTTAATGAAGACTTCTTACCCCTAGATTTCTTCCGGGGCCGCTGTTGTTTTCTACCTTCTTCAGTGTCACATCCTCACAGGCCCTGGCAAGGTGCCTAGTTTGAAGAATGAACAATCTACACCTCCTTTCAGGCCAGAGTCTCTGGCGCCTTTGAACGCAGTGGCTCCACGTGTTCAGAGAGCTGCCTAGAATCCAGCCTCATCTAAGTCAAGGGGCTTCAGTCTAGACAGAGCTTGTCTCTAACACTGGGACCTGAAGGACTGCCCTGCTTGGTTTATATCTCTTTCAGAAAGCATTACACTATGTATACACACCATTTGTTGTTGATTATTTATGATTTCTGGTGATTTCTAGAAAACGTCAGGCATCATGCTCTTGGTGAGGCATATAATCTCCCATTATAACTATTTCTATGAGGAAATCAGATTTGACTTATGTCTTTCTTACTTACATTACGTTTCATGGGAATGTAGGTAGATTCAGAGGCTGCCTGCATTTCATTTTGTCATGTGTAATTATGTCTTATGTATCATTGGTCTTAAACATGTTTTGGCTTATATCCTATTTCTCTTGACTTTTGCATATCTGTTCTATTTAGGTGTTGTTTATCTTATACTCTGATGTCCATCCTATGCTCAAGTCTAAGTTTAAAGGCCCTTCCTGGGGATCAGGTCTAAGGTGCCGCATTCTGACTTCACAGTGCAGTAACTGATATGTCAGCATTCCACTGTGATAAACAATAGGTGAAGATGTAGGTCTTCAGGAATAATCTCTTGTTAGCTCAAGTTTTGTTATCTGACAGCCCATCTGGTCTTCAGTCTGCTGCTATATTTAGATCTTTTAATATGCTTTTAAAAATTATTGCCTAAAATTTTGCCTGATTTGTAAATTTCACCATTCCTTAAGTGCTGTATGAGTCCTACAAAAACAGAAATACAACAACAACAACAACAGGAAAGAAAAGCTACAAAATAAATCATTGATTCAATCTTATTTTTTGCAATTGTCATTTTTGGACGATAGCCAAGAATGGATTTTTTTGATGCGGCTTATGAATTCACAGTACAACTTCTCCCATTGTTATCAGAACAAAGATCACTGACTTTGAATGGCTCAAGATATGTAAACACAGCTGGTCTAATAGCCTGAGTGGCAATGAAACACACTGTCACAGAAGCGCTTGTTTCAGGTGTGACATGAGGACTCAGATGCTTTTGTGCAAAAGAAGGCCAGAGGCCGTACATACTATGTCTATTCCTGATTGAGAGGAAAAACTTGTGCTCTCTAGAGAAATTTCCTCCTTGCTAGATCTTAGAACCTTAGAACTAGATATAGCCTTTAGGATTTCCCAAATAAGCAAAATTTCAAAAACTGTTGGGTGGGAAGACTTACATAAAATTGCCACCTTTTAATCATGCCAAGTAAGAAACATTCAAAAAACCTACCATCTACCGTCTCTATCATTTTGTTAAAAGAGGACATTTTAACATAAAATATTAATAAAGAATAGCCCTTTTAATTTGAATACATTTAAACTTTACCAAGAAACTCTGTCTTCTTATTTTGCAGGGCACCAGAGAACTGTTTGTTATACACAGTGTGGTGTTTGGGCCCAGTGGCTTCGCCCCTGTCTGATAAGTGCTGATTACTGATGCACGGATGTCTGAATCCACAAGCAGCATCAGGTGGGGTAGCGCTTTCCTCAGGGACAAGCGATGGGAGAGCTTGTCAAACCCTAAGCCTTCACGTTCCACCACCTCAAGGCCACACTCTGGACACAAAGCACGGCTCACGTGTGCTTGGGCTCCTTCATGAGCAAATTGCGCCACTGAGGGCCTTCATGGGCAGTGAAAAGAGACAACTCTTGTAGCCTGGCACTCAGCAATCATCTTTCATCCGTATCAGAAGCAAGGTAAGAGGAAGTTTTTAGTATTTTAAAATCTCATCCAGACCCTCCAAACTACACATTTGGAAGTCCTTGATAATTGC
Source organism: Camelus bactrianus (assembly GCF_048773025.1). Taxonomy (NCBI): domain Eukaryota; kingdom Metazoa; phylum Chordata; class Mammalia; order Artiodactyla; family Camelidae; genus Camelus; species Camelus bactrianus. The sequence continues at coordinate 52,852,665 of NC_133544.1, read as the reverse complement.
AAGGGATAAATCCCAACATCTCCAAATATGTGAATATGGAGATACCTGCACAGGCTCCTCACTTTTTAAGTAAATAGTTTTGGAGTTTTGTTTTTGTTTTTGTTTTTGTTTCGAGACATATGTATTCCCAAAGCATATCATCTTCCAAAACCAGGCAAATGTTTTTGAAAGATTTACTTTATCTTTCTGATGATGACTCTTTTTCTTTTCCATGGAAACCAAGTTTTTAATCACCCTAAAAGTTACCGCCTCGGTGAGGAGTTAGAGAACAAAAAAGTCGGACTGGAGAGGATTGCTGAGGGGTTGTCTAGGCTAACTTACTAGCTCCTCAATCACTCCCTAACACTAGCTTCAAAGTACATGTGATTCGAATTTGAACCTCAGCAAAACTGCCAATTAACACATCACAAACCTTCATGGTCGATTGCAAATATTCAAAACCTAGAGTGTTAAATCTGTGAATTCCAAGGGTCTCCTGCTTAGTTCTCTGGCAGTTCAGTGTTGCATAATTTGGGGTGAGAAACCCAGGCTGCTGTTAAAATGGTAACAATCACTACATCTTCTTTTGTTTCAATGCAAAGCACAATAAAATAGAAGCAAAATATATTTTTAAAAACTAACATACCCGTTGCCTACATGAACTTCTCTTGCTTTCACTATGCACTGGGGTGGTGGTAAATATAGTATGAATTAAGAAACTGGGGGATCGCCGAACATTGTTCAGGAGAAAAACTGGTTAGAGGTCTCTACTGCTGAGGTACTATGTTAAAGAAAAAGCATCTCACATTTACCAGCATTCTTGAGGATTTCTTGTTCTTTCAAAATAAACTTAAAACACTTTGCCTGGTTGCATGCACGATGACAGATTTTGAGAAGAAAAAAGAGTTGCCCACCAGCCACTGGGTGGCTAAACAACAATGTGGAATGTTTATGTCTTTTCAGCTGTGAGTGATGAGTTAGTCCTCCCAGACACTGCTGTGATACAAGGCTCACCGTCTCAGGCGCCCATGTCACCGAAAGCCATATCAATTCACATTCATCCGGAAAGACCCCTAATGGGCACATAAGTGACAAATCTTAGAAATAGAATATGTGATGGAAAAAGACTCTCTGCTTGGCTCACCCTCAGATTTCATCAGTGTCAGAGGGAATATATTCAAAAGTTTAAAAGTCAAAGCAGCATACATTTATTAGGCATTTATTCGGCATTTATTCGAAATCCAGAGCTGTTTTGAATAAATTACAAAAGAAGAAAAATAAACAGTCCCTGTCCTCAAGGAACTCAAAATCTCATTGTATTGATAAGAAGCAGCACAATAAGAGCAAATGTAATAGCAACATTTACTGAATGCTTACTAGGTGGCTGCTGCTGTGTGATTTCATCTAATCCTCATGATAATCCTACATGGAGAGTTCTGAGATTGTTACAGGTTATAGATGAGAAAACTGAGGCTTAGAGAAGTGAAATAATGTACCTAGACAGGTCTCTCTGACTCCAAAATACATGCTCTCAACCATTACGTGATAGATACATACATACCTACATACATACATACACACACGGTAGTGGGGGAAGATGGGACGGTAACAAGGTGAAGGGTCAGTGGTATTCACTGATGCTTTACATAATGAGTAAACATGAACTATGTTAAATGTCCATCTGATGGACATTTGCACATGTCTTGGATTAACGTCTATCTCCACTGAGCAGGTGAGGGGAATGCCCGGAGACTGGCTCATGGTCCTCCTGTCCTCTGTGGAAGAACCAGGAGTGCTTCCTCTGTCCTCTCTAACAGCGCATGTCACACCTTTTGCCATTTACTGTAGTGATTTATGTATTTATTATAATTCGGTACTAGACTGTAAGCTCTTAAACAAAAAGTATTTGGTTGCTTTCTTAATACTTAGCAAGTGTTTTCTATGCAGTAGGAATCTGACATTTGTAAACTCTCATGGTTTCATTAATTACTCAGCAGATACAGGAAGTAGTCACCTAATATATGCTCTTGATTTCTTTCATTATATTATTAGTTTCTACATATTGCTATGGCTTGCATGTTAGCAGATACTATTCCATGTGACACTGGAAAAAATATTTTAAAAGCAGACAAAAACAAAATGTTTTTTCAGTATTTTTCTTTTCTTGAGATTACTTCAAGTAAAGCCAGTAAGAGGAAAAGAACTGATAGCTTACTATACAGATTTTGATAACAGTGTATTTTGGACTCCAAATGCTAAGATGAACAGAAGCCTCTATATTCATCTTACTAACAAAATTTGAGTTTTTAAAAGACTCGTTTTAAATGAAAAATAAAAAGTTACAATAAGAACTCACATTATCTGTTTGTCTTTAAGGACATTGAATAACTCTAGAAATTTTTATTTCCTTAATAATATAAGTTTTGTCAACTATCCTGTCATTTGATTTAAACAAATTGTTGCAAATTAAAGGAAAGAGCTGATGCTTCTAGTTTAGAAACGACCACTGCTTAAAATATTTTCATGAAAATTTAAAATAATTTAGAATTGATCCCAATGGTACTGATAGGCAAAATTATCTTAATCACCTTTGTTATATTGATAAATATAACAACAGTAACCATGTACTTTATTCTTATCCATAAGATTTTACTCCCCTCACTCAAGAGCTGCATATGGAACATTTTGTAATTGCTCATTTCCAAATAACTGTTTGAGTAGAAATTAATTCCCATAGGACTTGTAAGAAGTATGTCAGCTTTAGTGAAAGCTAAACGATCGCCACTCAGGAAATCAACAGCAGAGTTTCTACTCAGTTCTAAGTTTAAGTTTGGTTCCCAGAATACTTAGATTTACCCCTAGAAGCTACACATAAGAATGACTGAAAGGAACCAGGGATGTGAAGTCTGTACAGACCTCTGGAAAAGATCTAGTCCCAGCTAATTTGTATAATTTTACAAATTGTCAAATATTTAAGGGCTTTGCAATTCAAAAACAGCCAACTCTGGTTGTGGAAAGAGAAATACTAGTTTCATCATTGGGTTGCTGGAGGACAGAATATTTAGCTAAGCAAAGGGTTCTGCACTGCTGAAGTCGCCGGCAGAGACTCTGAAAGAAAGGTTTGGAAGACTGGATGTGTATAAAACCCACAGTAAGAGAAAGAACTGACTATACTCCATAATCAAGCAACCAATAAATAATTGTTTCTTGACTGTCCCCAAGCAGAGGAGGTACTCATTCTGCTTTCTCCCATTGTTTACTGCTGGGAGTGACCTCCATGCCAGTGGCCCACATTTAGTGAGGACTGAAGTTCTCTCACTTTGCACTCATCAGTACTAGCCATCACACTGAACAGTTCCCTCCCCGCTCCCAAACACCCTAGCCTAATATTTTCTTGAAGTCTTCATTTCAAAATTCTTTACCACTACCTCATTTTAGCAGCCTAGTCCCAAAGCCTAGGCATTGCATCGTCTGGAAATGAGACATTCTGAGACACTAGGTTCCACGGGTCCATTTTCCTATTCTTGCCCTGCCCCTTTCCCTGCCTTGGCTCAGTGATACCTGCCTATCAACCTCATCCAGACTTGTTCCTTTCCTCCCTCCCACTCATCCCAGTCTAAAGGAACGTCTCTTGGACTCTCCTCTTGCCTTATTCTTGTTATGTTCTTTTTATTTTTTGCAATCACACTCAATCCATCAATCCTTAAAAATTTCCATCAACTGCTTTCTTTGCCCCTATCCTCAGATTCCAGCCTCACTGGAGGATAGCACATGACCCGAAAACTGGTGGCACCCCAAGTGTATGCTGCCCCAAGTCAACTGGGAACTTAATGACTCTTCACAATTCTGCTATGAGTTCCTGATCTTTTCTCTTGTCTATACTCACAGGTGCTATTTCTAACCTTCACACTGCTTTTCTCAAGTTCCCTCTTCACTATCAGCAGATAATCTTGCCTTCCATTTCACAGAGTAAATAGTGGTTATCGGGGAGGATATCTGTCAACATCCAGTTCCCACCTTTAACTCTATTTACCTTCACACATCCTGTTTCAGAGAACTAGAGACAGTTCATCCTTTTAGGGTGTATTTCTCTACCAGCATTGTCAACTCATGCCTCCTTAGAGGTTTAGATCTGTCAATTACCCCTTTCTTACATAAAACCTAGCATAAAAACCTCTCATCTTTAAAAAACTGACCTCTCTAGTGAGTTGAATAGTGGTCCCAAGAGGTTATGCCCAAGTCTTAACTCTCACTACATCTGTGAACGTGACCTTATTTGGAAGTAGGGTCTTTGCAGATACAGTTAACAAGGATCCCGAGGTGACACCATCCTGGATTAGAGTGGGTCCTAAACCCAGTGATGACTGATCTTATAAAAGACAGAAAAGGAGAAGATACACAGAGGAGAAGGACGCGTGAAGAGGGAGACAGAGTGGAGTTATGCCGCCGCATGCCAATGCCCGCCAAGGACTGCCGGCAGCCACCGGGAGCTAGGAGAGACAACGGGCTGGATTCTCCCTCAGAGCCTCCAGAAGGAGCCAGCTCTGCAGATGCCCTGACTTTGGCCTTCTGGCTACCAGACTGTATGAGAGCACGCTTCTGTTGTTTTCAGCCATTTAGTTTTTGGTCACTGTCACAGTAGCCCTAGGAAACGAATACAGCCTGCATTCCACAGCCCTTCTACGCATCAACAATGTCATCATCTTTCTTCCCCTCTAAGAGAAGAGTCTGTACTCATCACAGTCCATCTCTCACCCCGTCTGGGATGCTAAAAGTATGCTCCCCAAAGCCATGACCTTCCAGCACCCACATCTCACGGGAACTCCCAGTCCTTCCCTCACTGAGCTCTCTGCTGCACTCCACGCTGCTTGTTGTCCTCGCCTTCATGCTTTACAGCTCTTCTCCCTCGCCTTCCATGAGATCTCACCCAGCTGGCGCACTTTCTACTTTTTGGTTGCTCCTTCGAGGTCCCTTCAGTGGACTCACTTCTCCCCTTTCTGCCTTAAATTTCAGGTAGCCAGGCTTCTTCCTTGGTCCTCTTCTCACTCTCCAAGGCATTTTGGCTCCATCTCCTACATATACCTCACATCTAATGTGTCTAATACAATCAGAAGCGGATAGGGTGGAGAAAGACTAGTATAAATCTCTCTGAGCTTCAGTCCCCTCCTTTACAGTATGAGGAGGCCACTAACTTCTGGGGTTGCACCCAAGACATGAAGTACGAGTGACTACTCAGCATGTGTTAGCTCCCTCCTCTTTCCACCTCTTTAACTCAAGTGCTCATTCATTCATTCATTCATTCACTCTGGAATTACTTATTGAGCACCTCCATGAACAGGCCTGTTCTGCTACTCTAGACAGACAAGGTAGCTTACATTCTAGTGGAAGAAAAAGGACATGAACAAATAAAATACAAAGGAACATTTCAGACAGTGATGACTTCTATAAAGGATAAAAACAATAACCTGGTATATTAGAGAATGATAAAGAAGGGGGAGTATTTAAGCTAAGGTGGTTAGGGGTATCTCTCTGAAAAGTCTACATTTGAGCCGAATGCTGAATGATGAGAAGCCAGCCCTGCAAAAAGCTGGGAGAGGGAACATTCTGGGTAGAGGGACCTGCAAGTGCAAAGGGGTAAGGTCGGGGTGAGCCTGGTGGGGCTGAGAACAGAAAGGAGGGCACAGGTCTGGAGCTCAGTGAGCAGGGAAGGGCCACCATTTCTCATCTGGAGGATCATAATTGCTTCTGAAAGGAGCTGTCCCTGTGGGTCTCTTCCCACTTTGAATCCTTCCTATTACTGCCTGAGCAGTATTATTAAAATAGTAATAATAGACAACATAATGGAGCATATCAAATGTATCAGACACTGAGTGTGTTCCACATATCAAACAATTTAATCACATCGCAGCAACCCTCTGAGGTGGGTATATCTATTTTCTCCATTTAACAGATGAGAAAATGAGACACACATAGATTAAGGAATTTCCATGACTCCCAAAGATGGTAAGTGATGGAGCTAGGATCTGAACCCAAGAAGGGGAGCTTGAATATAAATCTGAATGTGTCACTCTCCTGCCTTAAATCCCTCAGTGGCTTCCGAGGACTTTCAGGATTAGAGTATGAGCTATTTCATCATCTGCCCAGCCTCCTTCCCCAGCTTTGGTTTCCCCTGCATACACCCTGTGCTCTGGACACACCAGATCACCGACTGTCCTGGAACAGGCCATGCTCCTCATCTGTCATGCCTTCGCCTGTGGTGTCCCCTCCACCTAGAACACCCCTCCTCTTCTCATCTGGTTGTTTTGACCATTTGGTGTCATCTACTCCTTAACACTTCAGCCATATTTCCACCCTGTGGGCACATCTATCAAAACACACATCATCAAGTAATATATCTTCCCCCTGACTAAACTGGGAATGGCTTAGAGGTGAACACAAGCAGATTTACATTTTTATCCCAGCACTAACATAGTACCAGATGCCTAGAAGACTCTCATTAAAACACTGCTGAATGGATGAATGGAGGCAGTGAGGGATGTGCCCTATTTTGGGCACTTACTTTGTGCCAGGAACTGAGCTAAGCTTTTAACCTACCATTATGGACTGGATGTTTATATCTCCTCCACCCCCAGATTCATATGTTGAAGCCCTAGCCTTCAGTGTGGTGATATCTGAAGACAGGCCCTTTAGAGAAGTAATTAAGGTTAAATGAAGTCATAGGGTGGAACCCTAATCTGATGGGATTAGTGTACTTGTAGGAGGAGGAAACACCAGGGAGCTCTCTCTCTGCATATGCATGGAGGAAAGGCCCTGTGAGACACAGCAAGAAGGTGGCCATCTGCAAACCAGGAAGAAAGCCTTTACCAGAAACCAACCATAAATGCACCTCCATCTTAGACTTCCAGACTCCAGAACTGCAGGAAAATCAATTTTGGTTGTTTAAGCCATCCAATCTATGTATTTTGTCATGGCAGCCCAAGCAGACAGATAACATACATTCTGTTCAATTTGATGTTTACAGTCATCTGGTAAGATAGATACACCGATCCTCCCCCCAGATAGAGGTAAGTGGAGGCTCAGAGAGAGAATAACATACTTTTGGGCACACATAGTGGTACAGCCATGATAGCCATGATTTGAGTTACCTGAGCCCAATGTTTAGCAACAAGAAAAGTAAAAGAGTCTGTCCTTCAAGACCTTAAAAATTAGTTTTTGGGCATACCTAAAACACCTGAGCAAGACTGTGTGGGCAGGGCCCAAATCTCTCCCTTAATTTCCTGTTCTTTGTTCCTGATGACCCAGAGGGCATGTCCACTTTGACGTCTCCTCCTCCTCACCCCAGATCAACACATCTCCTCTCTCCCCAAAGCTTTCTTTGCTCTCAGATGACACTATTTCTCTTCATCACCCCAGAAGCCCTTGGGATCACAAAGCTGATTCATTTCTTTTATCACCTCATCCCTGCTAATCACTCCACCACCACAACTGCCCAAGTCCCATCGTTTCTTCCTTCCTGATGTTCCTTCATCAGGCCCCTCCCCTCCCTTCTGCCAGCACCTGCATCCACTGCAGCCCACATGATCTCTCTCCTGAGTTACTGCAAAAGCCTCCAAACTGTAGATCTGCCTTTAGCTCCGCCCAATCAAGAATTAAACTAGAATTCTATTCAACTTTTCCCTGTGGGGTGAAGCTTAGCTCTCATTAAGACTCCAATAGACGGAGGGCAGGGGCTTCACCCTAACATTTCCTTTATACCTTCTAACAGCAACTGTGGTTCTAACATTATTATTTTCCCCTCCTATCGAGGACTATTTTGAGACATGATGTGGAGAACATCAAGGCGACCCTCTTGAAGGGATGTAAGAGCATGCATGAGAGGAGGAAAAGGATGCCAGGGTGTAAGGTAGGACCAAATCTAACTTGGCACAGAGAAGGCAGTGAGGAGTCTGTGTAAGTTTCTGGGCAGAAGAAACATGATGCTAGTGATGTTCAGACAAGTGGACACAGAAGAGAAGAGTGAGGGGGACAGGAAGCAGAAAGTCTGGCTAAAGCAGCTACGATGGTAGCAGTGGGAATGGAGAGGCAGAGACGACCTGTTCCAGAAGTAGAACCAGGATTTGGCAAGGGACAGATAAAGGGACCTAGGGTTGGAAAGAGCCTGGAAGATGGGAGGACCAGTAGAGCGGGTGGCAAAGCTGGTGGTGGTATCTACCTCTCAGGATAGTGTGGGTGCACCAAACTAAAACCAGCACAGTTGTTCCCTTTGCCAACTTACAGTCTAAACCAGACACCAATGTATGGATCCAACAGGTTTCCCAGAAAACTTGCAGCCAGTTCTACCAAACTGCATTAAGTGAAATAAATACACGAGTAATGTTCCCAGGGTGTACATCAAAATGCCCCCATTGACAACATCTCAGAGAACTGTCTGCTTTAGCACATGGTGCCCTGCACAGAACATGCTTTAATGTAACAGCAGCTAATCATAGTCATGTTTTCATTCTGCTGCCTGAAGCATTCTCAACAATTAATGATGCCCGTTGGCATTTCTTTTGGCTTCGGGGAGCTCCACTTCATTTTCTAGCGAAGGCATGCTCAGGGTTTCTGATCTTGGCATCTTCTAAAGGTGCACACTTGCATCTAAAGATGTTCTCTCAGGGGACAGTCACCCATCACAAGCCTTTGCACAGGCACAAAAGTGGGTTTAAGCAGTATCAGCAGCAGCACTGTTCATCCAGCTTTCCCACACACATCAAAATTGCCCTCCAGGGCCAAGCTGTGTGTGCCTGATAAGAGCTAAAGGTAGAACTTAAGTGATTAGGTAACTTTATTGACTCTGGGATGATGAGAACTGTTTTGGTGTCTAAAACATTCTTCATCGTACTCAATCATTTTAAGTTAAATTGAGCAAGAACTGAAATTTGGGGCAGGGGGTGGGTGGGGAGAACAATTCACCATCACTATGTTGCTTAAAATAATGAGGTCTAATTGTTCAGAGAAGACCAGATTCAATAAAGACACATTCAAATCATGGTTGGAGGGGCCTTACCATTGGAAGGGAGGCCAATGAAAGCCCAGCATGAGTGCCAGGCTGAAAAAAGAGTCAATGTGAATTCATGCAAAACAGGAACTACATCCTGGGTTCTGTTCTCCACCTCCCACCCCCTGAGACTCCATCCATCAGTCAGGCACACTGCCCAAACCTGTATTGTGCTTCTGGGATGAATAAATTAAAAAATAAATTTTAATTCAAAAAATGAAAGAACATTTAAGGTCTTGGACATTCTTTTCACCATTTTTTTGTTCGAAGTCTCCCCGCACCACCAAAAATGATTACTCAGGTTGTCAGATCCTTTATTAATGAAAGTTATTAGTCTTAAGCAGAGGAGGCCAGATACCACAGATGTGAAAGTTCAAACCAAGCTATGGGGCATTTTCCAGCACAGAATTCAGGAGACACATTTGATCTTCATGAATATTAGCACAAGAGATAGTGTTTTAAATGAGGCTTGTTGTGCAAGAAGTTCAATAGTTCCGGATAGAAACGGATTACATCCATGCGGTCTAGATGACCCACGTGCCGGCAGAACATTGGCTCTGGTTGTTCCTCTTCTCTGGGCTGGAGAGATCTTGAGAGTTAGCTCATCGGTGGCAAGAGTTCTATGTGAGAGAGGCCTGAGACCTCCGTAAGCAGCACACTGTTTTTTCTAGAACTAACCTCACCCTCCTCAGCTTTAAGACCAACCATAATCTCTTTTGGGGTTTGAGCGAGCTAGACTGGGTTAGTAACCGCCGGTGTCCCCAGGTGGGAGGATATCCTTTCCTTGTAGAAAGAGACCTGTAAGCTAAGGCCAGACGGACAACGTCTGGAGACAAGAGCAAGAGCAGCAGAACAAGGAGCCAAACCGAAAGGGTCCACCTCTGTGTCTCTCTCCCCTGCACCAGAGCGGAGGGGAGGTGGGAGTGGAAACATAAGTCCAGGGCTTAACAGCTGCCACCTGCTATCTTTTCCCGTGAGCCATTATCATGATTCCCATTTTACAGGTAAGGAAACAGAGTCCAGTATATAGAACACACTCACTATACTTTATACATTTGGTAGTTTGCTTTTTAAAAATGTTTTCTAGTGGAAGCAAAGGGGTGGGACATTGGAACGGAAAGCTAAAAGGAACCCTTGGATGCTCTGGGATGGCATCTATCCTTACTATTCCTTGGCCTGAATGGCTTTCAGAAACTGGTAGCCAAGGAAAGATGGTCCAACACAGTGTCTCAATGAGTTTCTGTACCCTCATGGGGTGCAAAATTAACTCAAGAACATGTGGTCAGTTCTCCTACAGGAATGGATCAGGGAAGCCCATTTAAGACCTGACCATTCCTCTCTGGCACAAAGGTAGGTGCTGGCGAATGGAGCAGAGCCAACTCCATGCTCTCGGGCTGCTTTGTTCTTTCCCCTGGAATTGATTCCATTTGGGTCTTAGATTTGACAACCAAGCCAAGCCAAATCAAACCAAACCAAACCAACTCGCAGACAAACAAAAATATGTTTGTCGGATTCATCAACATGCATTTAATAGTCTGACACGTCCCTCTGCCTGTCATCTAGAAAGTAACCTTGCTGTGCCTTTCTCCATGTGAAAAGTGCAGATGTATACATTTTCTCTCATCTTCCCCAGAGGGATGGTAAGAGGATTATTGAGACAATAACCATAAAGCTATTTGAGCGTCTTACCAAAAGGTGCCATTGGAATACAAATTATTATTAGCATTACCATTGTTATGCAGTTTAAAACTACAATATGAAAAGCAGGGTCTACAGATCAGTGTGTCAGCATCCTGCATAATTTACGTTCAATTTAAAGTTAGTTGTCTTTGCATGCTTGGGTCCCATACTAAAGCATTCTTTTGATGAAAGTACATTCAAGGGGCCAGATGTAGTCACCCTGCGAGAAGAATAATGAAGGTGCAAGAACAGACATGCACAGGTAACACCTGTGCAGAATGCAGGCTCGAGCTCTCATTTCTTTAATGCATGTTTATATTACAAAGTCCCACCGCCACAGTGAAGTTCGGGGACTCTTACAAGGCTTTATTAAGTGCTTCATGTACAGATTATGTGACCTGAGGACAGCTGGAAACAGATACTGAAATTTTGCTTTGATAAGTGAAGACTTTTGATAGAAACTAAAGATGTGGTATCACAGAACATTCATTCTTGGGGACAAATGTGAGATTTCTAGTCATTTCAGACCCTGCCTATGGGTTTGATCCTTGGGAAGCACCCTGGTGTACAGGCAAGAGCAGGGGCTCTGGAATCAGACGTGCCTGGATTTATTTATTAGCTGTGGGACCTCGGGCACCTTGGTTTCCTCCTATAAAATGGGGACAATAAAATCTACCTCAAAGGTTGTTATGAAGATCACATACTGTAATGTATATAAAGAACCCAGCACCAGAGTAGGCACTCGTTAAAGATTATTCCCGTTCCCTGCTGTTTGGCACGTTTCAAGCAGCTATATCGTTCTTCAAATATAATCGATATACTGGCATGTAAAAAATACCCACTTTTGAATGCTTAAATCTAAATGCTGAGCAACCCAGAGGTGACTTTCTTTTCTACAGATAACTCATTAAAAGAGATATTCTGCAGTATTTCTGTGATTAGGACAGGCCCATTCACAACAGGCTGATTGGGACAGCTCCACCTGAAAAGTAATCAGGAGGATCACCACTTAATGAATTCTAGGCGATTCCTAATTTGTTCTCTAAATTCCCAGAAACATCATTCTGCAGGCAGAGCTTACATTCTTAGACAGTTTAATGCCTCCAACAATGTCTCTGCAAAGTTCTTCCTTTGAGTCCTGAGATCACTCTAACTCTTTTCTCTTGGAGCACACAAGTCCTATACAATTTCTGCTCCATTCATCCTATTGGATGGCCCTGCACTTTAAAATGCACTTAGAAAAGGAGGGGGAAAAATGGCACAAAAGTGAGGGTAGGGTGGGGAAACTCTGAGATAGTTTGGCATATTGCCCTGCACCCCAGGCCCCAGCCTCTGTACAGGAAATGTTCTGGGCCGAGCTGTGGGCGTCGGTAGAGGCCCACAGGCTTTCACAGCAATTAGAGCTGATGGAGGCGAGGCCCCTCACCTCTCTGACAATTAGGAGTCTGTGGTAATAAAATAAACACACGCAGCCACTGTCCTCTATAAGTTTTCTTGCTTGAGGGTTGCAGAATCAACACTGAGAGCCTTGATTATGAAAAGTTGGAGTGTCAGGGCAGGGACTAGGGCGGGGTTCTTTAACATTTACTCAGTGGCCCCAATGAGATGGATTCACACATAACTCGAGGCACCTGCTCTCAGTGACATGAGAGTTTTGCATTCGTTGGCAAGAGCTGTGAGGAGGAGGAGAGTGGCCATCAAAACAGAGTCCGTGAAATGGCCCTCCAAATACTCTGTCCTCAGAACAGCCTGAGCGCCATGAAAACCATGGTGGGGTGGGAGAGTGGTCATTTATTCTAATCCTGGCTGGGCTCCTCATTTACCATAGTACTGCCTCAGGGCTCCCACCATTAATTTTCCTTTTCTTTGCAAAGGTCCAATGGCATTTTCAAAAAAAACTTACAAAAACAATAGATAAAATTCAAAGGGTTTTAAAACATAGGTAGCATGCCAGTTCTAGAATTTAATTTCTGGATGTTTTCAAAAAGGGACAAACTTTCTTGAAGAATCTCAAAAGTTAATGCTGACATTCACACTAATTTAGAAAAGATGAAAAGAGTGAAAACTCAGCACGTTTCATACTAAACAGAATTAACACTATTAATTACAATCCAAAATACAATCCAAACAATTGTATACATATATTAATAAGACAGATGCAAATGTTGTGTACGAAGTAATGTTAAATACAGTATCATTTCCTAGAAACTTTTTCTTCCTGAAACATATTAAGAAGTTTTCAGAAATTACTACTTCTCTCTGTGATACAGAAACATGTCTAGTTAACATAGGAAGAACTAAGATGGAGAACTGCTTTGGTCTCATGCTATTTTTAACACCTAAATTCCCTGTTTGGGTTTTTTCCTGCAGGAACAAATGGTTTCTTTGAATAGTTCTCTGCAAGCATGCCTGTTTTAATCAGAGTGCTTGTACAACGCGTAAACTTAGCTGTATCAAATCAAGGCGAAACATGGTGTAGACACTGTGAGAGTAATTTGTTTGATGTGGACCTTAAGCAACTACAAACATTAACTTAAAGTACATGGCTCTCCGTACTTCGAAAGGAAAAGACCAGCATTTCTGGGGCACTCGGCATTTATTTCTCAAGGAAGGAAAGAAATAGAGCAGGCATTTTTATAAGTTTGGACATATTTACAACATTGCTTTATTTTCTTAAAGCATAACAGCATCCATTCATCACTCTGGAGTAACAAAGCAGTAACCCGATATATGACAAATATTACGAGCTTAATGGCTGATGTCCATTACTGATGGGTCCCGCTCGCTCTTTGCAGGAGATTGGCACTGAAGGATTACTGAGCAAACAGAGCACTTGAAAAAACTTGCACTCCACAGTCTGTCATCAGGGTCCCGATCGAGGGCATTACCTGAGAAGGCGGCTCTTATCTGAAGCTGTAAACTGCTGCCATTGCCAACAATTCTCAACAAAGAGCGGCGGTCATGGAAGGCTGAGCCACCGCAGCAGGCGCCCAGGGACACTGTCTCCCCGTAGTCCACCCTCTTTCTGGATCACTTGAGCCCAAGCGCGACATCACGCTTTAATCGTGGATGACCACGGCAACTGAGGACAGGCATCCCACATCTGTACGTGTTGAAAAACCAACAGGCTCCAAACATTCTCTTGTAATACTATAAAATAGTTGGCATTTAAACTGCATCTTTCATTTCACAACCAACTAAGGAATGTGTCTGTGCATATGTTTAAGATTCTGATGGAAATCTTTGGATTCTATCAATATTGAAAGTGTGTGCTTTGCTGTCATCTATCTTTCTTCTTTCCTAAGAGGACCTCATACTCCTGAGAACTAAACTTGTCTTACTGGTTTGGCCCTCAAGAAAAGTAAGTCCCTGCTTTCTCTCTAGTTATTTTACTTACCTAGAAAAGATCAATTTTCCACCCATAAGGGTTTAAGTGGCTTAATGGACTTGTCAAATTTATAAAGTCCAGGTGAAAACAGGATTTTTGTAGATTTGGTTTTACTCATTTTACTGCATCTTCAACCAAACAAAATATCTACAGATTTTCCAGAAAAAGATATTTACCTCATGTTTCCTTGCTGCTTTTGTACCTTATTTTATTTTGATTACGTAGTAACATTTGATTTATTTGTTAATTTTCACTAAATTCCATTTATGAGCTGATAAGTATAATACACACAAATATTAACTTTATGACAAATAAAAAATACTAACTTTATAACAGAAATAAAAGCTTTACAGGAAGTCGAATTATTTGGAGTTAATACTGACATTGCATTACTATGATACTCTCCCGTAAGTAATTAAATTCAGTAAAATGAATAGAAGTCATCTGAATTTCTGCTATTTCTGCAATCTGTTTTCCTTAAAATATTTCATAGATTTTGGGGGCGGGGGGAAGTGCAGGAAGGAGAAGCAAGTATATTCAGGGAAGAAAGGTCAAGTATTGGAGCAAAGGAAGAAAATGAAATTTTGTTTTGAGAAAATCACTGGGAGTTTAAATACATATACATATGTATTTAAAGTGGTCATTATATTTTTGTTTTACTAACACCTTTCTTTCCTGAAAAAATTTAATTCTTTTAGTCCTCACCAAAGAAACCAGGCCGTATTCACTATACCCTGTGCCTGTCATTTGGCACAAACACATATGAGGCAAGGTCAGATAAAAATAAAATGTTTAAGAAAATACATGGAAAACTAAAAGATAAGCAGAAAAAAAAATGTTCATTTTGTGCATATAAGAATGCACCTTCTTATTACAGTTAAGTTTATATGTACATTTTTTTCTAGTAGAGAAAAGTATTCCACCTAAATCAGTAGTTGATAAAAAGGGAAAGGTATGTACAAAATACTGTTTAGGAGCTTTCAGGATGAAATCTGCAGCTGCATGGGTGACATTTAACATCCATTTCCCCCAGGATCTAGAAGTGTTTTTGTGAAGGTTAAATATTCTTTCTAAAGGGTGGTGTTCCTTCTAAAGCTATACTTGGGATATAAGTATATTTACAGTGATAATTCAAAGGTAATATGTAGAATAGTAATGATTAACTGTCTCAAATGAAATGTCCAAACCAAAATAAACCATCATCACCATCAAAGTTTCAGATCTGCGCAAAAATTTCAATTATTTCTAAACCTAATTTTCGAGGGTTGGTGCCATAATCTCTTTAAATCTGTAAATTGTCTATATAGCTCCTTCTGCCTTTTACCACGTCTAATCTTGCTAGGTAAAATGCTGAATTTATGCTGTTTTAGCTCATTAAAAAAAAAAAAGAACTACAGATTTAATGCTGTGAACTCACAAAATTCTCTTGCTTATGAACCCATGTTGTATATTCAAGATGGTCTCTGTTCTGCTCATATTTAAATAGATAGTTCACTAAATTATGGATGATTGAGAAATGTTATTCTCTAAAAAGCCTGCAACATATTTGAGGGTGTAAAAATAAGTCCTCTGTTAGAAAAGCCACAAAATAATGGGATTTGGGAAATCTGGTTTCAGATGAAAGGTTAGCAAGCACACACAGTTGCATGGTGATGACTGCCCTACATTTTGAAAAATAAACTTTTCAAAGCAGGAATTTGGCAGGTTGGTCTATTATAAAACGACATATATAATGGCATTACAGTACTGGAAACAGGCGGTGTGTATAATCAAAATCTATATTACATCTCGCAAAGATAGCATGTCAGCAATAAAAGGAACATGCTATATATATCAATTTTCATTTAATAATAAGTTCAAAATTTAATGCAGCAAGAAATAACCACCAAAAGATTTGTCCTTCCTTTTTTAAAATTTCAAAATAAATAGCAAGAATTTAGTGAACAAAAGCAAATGACTTCAGACTTTTAAACTACTATTTATACTTATATTAGAATGGTTAATCTAATTGAACTGTAGTATATATCTAAAAGGATCCTCTCAGAATTATTCATATCTAAAAATTTTTAGAGAGGAAATTATGCTAGAAGGTGCTAATTACTAAGTAAGCATCTTTTTTTCACACTAAAGTATTCCTTGGGGCAACATTTTATAAATGCATATATTATTTTGAATTTAACTTAAAACTACACCACTAAATCAGGGAAACATTCTGCCCTTTAAAATAATATTCTTGTCCATTACTTATTACTTCCTCCATCTAAACAAAAACATTTTACCTGCCTTTTAAAGTCCAGAAATTTCTTTGACAAATCTCAGTGAAAACCTCTAGGTTTTAGTAACTAATGTCTATAGAGAGAACCTGGCTTAATTATAGTTAGCTCCAGCAGCAGCCATTTTAAACAGAAACTGGTTTAGTTGTGTTGACAATCACATTTTAAACTGATTCTTTCCAGATGAAAAGATACTTTTTCAAACAATGTAATAAAAATGTAAACTCAGCTGTTTCACAGACATAAAAGTGATTTATATCACATGTACTGTGCTCATGGAGTTTTTCTCCTTACACAATGGAAGTTTTATTTTAAGGAAAAGTTAATAATTAACAGCTAGGAAAATCCCACAATGCAAAGAAGTCAGCTATAGGGGATTAACCACCCCCCTATGAGCTTCCACAAAAATCAGCCAATAAACCTGGTGAGAAAACGATGTGATATTTGAAAATTAAAGAGTCAACACCGGGATAGTCTTTACCTTTGGTGGGGGAGGTGTACAACAGGGAGCAGAGGGAGGCCCCAGGAGGCTTCTCGGAGCAGAAAAGATTCTGGATTCTGATCTGAGTGCTGGGTACCTGAGTATCCAGCTTGTGAGGCTTCACTGGAACTAGACACTTGGGTGTACTTTCTGTATTATACTATGTACGTCAATGAGAAGTTTTAAAAGGAGATTGCATACTTTGTTTTTTACTGATAGTATGAAAAAAGTTTTAGTGTAACCACTCTCTTTTTTGTAAATACCCTGAGGTAAAGTTGGACCATCAACTATTCTCCCACGAAACTGTATTACTAGAACTAAAAATTCTGCCAGGGGCTCATGTGATGAGTTTCAGGCTAGTCCTAAAGAAGCAGACGATAGGGTCATATTTTACATTTTAGGAGAGAGAAATTGTGTGAGAGAGAAAGAGTGTGTATCGGAAGTCTCATATATGAAATCCCCACAAAAACAGGATCTTTTTGAAGACACGTTGACAGAGGCTTATAAAACTCATATTTCTAGTAGAACTTTTCAATGGCTGTGAATTGGTATTCCGTACATCCAGTTCCCAATTACTGCTGTTAATGGACGGCAGGCCACATGGGTAATTGAAAACCTACAGTCAAGAGCTGGAATAGACCCCTCCCCCATCAAAACAGAGGCCAAAGTATTAAATAAATAGAAAAATTGGACTGTGTTTGAGATGTTAATAAACTGAAATGTCCAAATGTTTGGGCAAATGCAGGACAAGTAAAGAGTGCCATTCAGCTAATGATTCCCTGAAAAACTCTAGAACGGCAGACATTAAGTAGATACCTTTATGTAGCAAAAGCTTAATTTGTACACTTGCTCTGTGAAGTTTGGTATTTAAAACTCTAAAGTTTAATCCATCAGCACAAAAACATCTACTCCTTCCCTCTTCTCAACATAATATTTCTTACCTCATTAAAAAATTAGAAACAGTGTTTAGGATTAATTTGGTATCATGCATTCTGAAATAGTGCCCAGCTGCCCAACATCACTAGGACTTACTTCTGTGAAGGCAAAATATTTGCCACTATCACAGATCCTTCCCCATCTTACACCCCACATCTTAAAGGCAGTCCTCTCCGGTTCTCTCTTCCTAAAACTCTTCTTTCATGTACTTATTTGCTAACCCTGGTCTTCCTGTAGTACCCTTACCCTCTGAAATGGGGTCTTACACTGGCTTAATTTTTTTTCCAAATTTGATTAAAATAAAAATATCGCTAAGCATACACATATATATACAAGACCTGGAGGCAAACAGGTGACATATGGGTAAAGATATTGTGATCTGATCACCTCTCTATATACTGTGTGGGGAATGCAAAAAGGAAATTTCCTCATCATTTGAAATCTCCTAACAGCTATTCAGTGAGAGAAAACAGAGGTAGGGTGTTGGGGGAATGAGGATTAAGACGTAGGTAGACAAATTGCTTTGGTTCTGGCAAAGTGACTAACAGGAAGATCTGAATAAACAGAATAGGTGGAAGAAGCTCAGGTTCACACATCTAAGCAGCAAGAAAGCTAATGCATTACTGTGTCCATCACAGTCATCTCAAAAGAGGAGAAGCCTCTTCCCATATTGTTTTACCCTCTGCCACCTCCCCTGCCCTGAAATACGCACAAAAAATCCCCCAGCATGTATACCTTGATGGCCTCATTCACGTCACTCAGGAGTTAAGGAGAAGGACAAGCATATGTATACGAAGAACCCAAAGTTAAGGGACCAATTGTTTTCAGAGTTACTTGTGTACCCCAGGGTCAAATTCAATCCTCAGAAATCCACGTGCAGTTTCCATAGAAATAACTATAAACATCAAGCAGGGAAAAATAGCTGCAGTCAGTCTCTTTCTCTCTATTGACATATGGCCTTTATTCTCTCCCGGCTTTATCTTTTGAGTGGCAAGTTTTGGCTTGGTTTTATTTATACAGTGGAACTTCATCGACTCACACACACCTTTAACAGAACCAGAGTAAAATACTCATTGTGAAGGTCAGTAAAGAAGTGGAAAAAACTTGGCAAGAAGAAGCAAATCAAAGAAGTCCATGAAACCCATTTGTTTTATTGTGCTATGAAAAAAATACAGACTTGGAAAGTGAATATGATGTAACCTCAAAGGAAAATAAATAGTTAATAGAGGTGTGGGGGTCAGTTAGCAAGCACCAAGGCAAATGTGTAAAAATAAAGGTCTGTGTTCAAGTCTAGTGTAGATAAAATATCATGCGGTAATGACCACATACAATCAGGAGCAGGTACAGAGAGTGTTAACAGGGAGTACGATGGAGTAAGATGTGTTTCCTAGTTAGTGACGTTCACGTGTTCATTTTTCTCCAAGAATGGTTTTATTTCCTCAAAGGAAGAAGGGAGAAAAAAATCAACCCTCACTTTTAATAAAGTTTTAATGAAATAAATTGCAATGAGTCTTTTAACAGACATACAACACCAAAATGTAATAGGCTTGTTTCAGACTGAAGCAGGGTTAGAAAATATGATTATGTAATGAATCAAAAATTTAATTGTAGACCTGTTTATCAATGATGTAGACAAACATACTAGTACTAGCAAAATAAGACTCTTGTTCAAGTAATAAAAACTAACGGGATGTTTATGTCAGTGGCTCAGTGCATAAAATTGACTCAAAAATCAACAATATAAATATCTCATAAATTTCAAATAATCTAAGTTTTACCTGCAGCATGAATTTATGCATTTACTGCATTTGTTTTTACCATACACCATGTGTATATTATTGGAGGCCACTAGACCATTCTGGTGAAAACTTTATTTATTACAACTTTGTGAATCAAGGGGAAAAGAGGGAATTTCCCAGGCCACCCTATACGACTGCGGCTTATTATAATAACCTTAAAGACACCATAACAAAAATTAATCTATTTAAATTGCTCTTTTTGTTATGGGGGCTCTTAGGGAAATTGCTTTTTAAAAAAACAAAATTAGAACATGATTTAAAAATGCTGCTGAGTGGTATACAGCTTAGAAAATGATTTTAACTTTGCTATTAAGTCCTAAGGATCATAAATAAAGTGGTCAGTTTGGCCAATTTAAGTTATAGGCAAACCAATTCATTCTGAGCAAAAGTTTGCTCAGGGCAGAGTTTTGTTGCATTACATGACTCCTTAGGCCAATTTCTGAAGTCCAGCTCTTTGTGGTGAGAGTATAACATACCTGGTACCACAATTCTATTTGCCTAACAGATTCTAACAAAGGTCCAGATGTCTTAAAGTGTAAAATAAAATGCAAAATCACTTAGACTTAGCATGTTGCTAGAGGTTTTTGGTTTGGGTTTTAAAGGAAGAATGGATTTGCAAGTGGTTACTTGCAACCTCTAGACTTCTAATCATAGAAGCCCAAGAGTGAGGAAGAATTTATTTCTAAAGCTGGGGCTAGTGCGGATCCAAGACTGAGAGTGTGGATGTATGAAGCATCTGTGCCGTGTGACACACATGCCCTAATGACGTTCATCAGTCCTTTTTGGGATGACACATAACAGCCAGCTGTTTGCCAAGCTAAGATTCCTGTCACAAACCCAGAGGAGGAACCAAACTCACAGAATGAGTTAGAGAACCATGGCGGTGCCATAAGCTGTGCCTGAAAAGTAACAGGAAATTCATGCAGACTGGTCCGGAGGGCGTGGAGAGCAGAATTCAGCATGTGCAACACAGCGTGTACACAACCTCCACAGAACAAGAACAAGCTAGATGCCAAGGAGTTGTTCTAGTGCGTCAGAGTCATGGGAAATGCGATAAAGGACAACAGTGGTGTCTGATCAAGGGACAAGATGCCTTCCCTCATTTACTAAGAAAGCGAAATATTGCACAACATAAATCTGAAGAAGGCATCTCGTCAGTTAGCTCTCTAAGTCAGTTAGCTCTCAGGAAAAGCTAACATGTTGATGCTCTAGGAATGAAACAAAAATTCCATAGATACTATTAACACCATATCTAGCAACTTACATAGCACTCTCTGCATGACAAGACATTATAATGCTTTAAAATGTAGGTAATTATCACCACCATGGACATGATGTAGAAAGGGATTAAGAATATATTAAATCTGTTGAGGAATAAATTACGGGTCCCACGTAGTAAATTTTTTTAAAGTATGTTATTTTCTTTTTTTTTTTTTAAGGGCCAAATCTATCTTTAAACAGACTTAAAATTTTTAATATAGGTGAGTTGAGTTCAAAAACTTGGTTGAACCCCATCTACGATTCAGGCACCATGTTGGGTCCCAGGGAAATCGATTGGATTCTGACCCTTGAATAGCTCACTACTGCCTGGTGGTGAGGTGCTAGTTAGCTTTAGATGCATACTTGGTATAAGATTGCTTGAAAAAGTTACCTCACAGCTGCTGTAAGGTTCTGACATTTCCAGAATCTCTTCGTTCTATTAGCATGTATGATACTTGGCACACTTGCCCAAAAACCTACCCATATCTATGGGGACATTTAGTTCCAGTGATAAAATTTGAAAACTGAGCTATGTTCACAAATCAGCCTTGTCAGAAGATAAGCAGATTTTTCAAAAGGAGAGAGTTGGCGCACTTTAACTGCCTGGGGGCTGGGGTGCTGGACTCAGCCAGTAAACCTGGTTTCCATTTCTAGCTCTGCAGTCACTCCTTAGCGAACGATCTTTAACAAGCTGCCTAATTTTTCTCTCCTATTTATTTTCCTCAGTGCAAAATAGGATCAGGAGAGGGTGGGGGTGGGGAAGCACAGTGAAGAGACAAGTAATAGGTGACCCAAACATTGCTAGGATGAGTTAGATGAGTATGAAATTCTTCCTTATTTTTTGGAGGAAAGATGTTAGGAAAAGAGATGTTAGTGGTAATTATAACTAACATAAAGATTTTTAAAAAAGCTAAAGCAAGTATTGTTAACCTAACAATAGTCTGATGAACTACTTTCAGTCAAACGGATTATTTCCAAATGGGTAATATTTCCACTTATAGAAAGAATAGCTGATTGTTAAAAATATTTCAAAAGTCTCATTTAAAATAAAGATAACAATCTAATGAGGTTGATATTTGGCTAAAGGCAAAACTGAAAACAACTCCTTAACAGTTTAAAACCAATTTTCAAACAGTTTAAAGCTATTTCTGCTCCCCTTCCACACCAACGATGACGAAAAATAACAAAAAACAAAAACATAAAGTATAAAAGCTCTTCTTATATGTGAATTACAGGAAACAGTAGAAAAAGACAGTTTATATTACGAGCAATGTGGTTTAGATTTTGCTTCACAGTTATGTACCAAGTTTGCATGGCCCATGTAAATTCTATAGCAAAGAATCTCTGAATGGTACATCTTCCCCTCTAAGGTTTTACTTACTTCAAAACCCCTATCGTAAAACATTTGAGGCAGCGAAGTGGGGAGGAGGAGAGTAGTGGGTCAGATTAAGGGAAGAGCGTTAAAGAAATCAACACAAAAAGTTTTTATGCAGTTGATCCCAAGCCTTATTTGAAAAGTCTGAATAGGATGAAAAGGTTTTCTCTATTCGGTAGTTTCACTTAATCCTCCGTCCAAACATTTGCCCCAATAAACATTAGATTATTTTTATGTTAGCTATAAAGCTGTCAGTCCTCAATAAACAGATACACTCCTGGTGGTTTTACCTTTGCTGTCAAAGAATTGTCAATATGCATACTGGCTCTTAAGTTAAAACAAACACACAGGAAAAGAAATGTAAAATAGAATCACGAAGCAGAGTTTAACGGGAGGCTGTTGAAATCCTAAATAGTTGGTGGTGATTAGAGGTTCAATATACTGTGAGATAAAGTAGTCAATGCGTTGTTAGCGCCTTGCTGTCTCCTTAATGGAATGCTGTGACCTCTCCTATTCAGGTAAGCCAGGTCTTACTTTAGTGTGTCTCAATTAAATTTTATGTCCGATGTGTCCATTTGTTGTAGGAAAAGAAACAAGTTCAACGAAAGGGACACTTTGAAGATTTTTATTTCCTATGGGGACAGTTTACTTCTGTCTGGAAAGTCCCTTCTTGTTTTTGTGGGTTTTGTCCTGTGAGTGAGAATAGTTATGTAAGAGCATTAAGAAATATGGAAGTATTAAAAATGCAAATCCATTTCCAACTGGTCGAATCTCTCCCATTTTTGCAGTTGCTTTTGGAGGGATTTTTCCACAAAGGCTAATAGTCATGTGACTGAAATAAGAAGTTTTGCTCATTACAGTAACTGTGTTGTAGAATTAAAAGAAGGACAAAGCTGTGTCTCTTTTGTGTACTCTGTATGCTGCCTAACAGAGCACTGTGTATACACCGGTAACCACTACATACTGTTTGCTTGGTAGGTTACAAGTGTTCTTCTAAGGCTAGAAAAGAAACAGCGTAAGTATAGGAAAGATGTAGATATCTGTCCTTAGCTGGCATAATGTCTGTCGCCTATATAAAAAAGCCTTGTAAACTTTAAGAAATTGGGCCTCACATCAGAGAGAAATGAAAGAATACTTAATAATACGATTGCCTAATATCACAAGAAGAGTTGTTCTTTTAATTTTGTTCATTTTAATTCTGTCTGAAAATAAAACAAGTAGTTCTTTTTTCTGGAAAGAATGAAAGGCAGAAAGAAAGGCAGAAAGAAAGAAAGGCAGAAAGAAAAGAAAAAGAAAGAAAGAAAGGAAGAAAGAAAGAAAGGAAGGAAGGAAGGAAGGAAGGAAGGAAGGAAGGAAGGAAGAAAGAAAGAAAGAAAGAAAGAAAGAAAGAAAGAAAGAAAGAAAGAAAGAAAGAAAGAAAGGAAGGAAGGAAGGAAGGAAGGAAGGAAGGGAGAAAGGAAGGAAGGAAGGGAGAAAGGGAGAAAGGGAGAAAGGAAGGGAGAAAGAAAGTAAAGGAAGAAAGAAAGTAAAGGAAGAAAGAAAGAAAAGAGTTTTTCATATTGGAGGGTCCAAAATAAGAGATTAATATAGGATGTGGGCCACGTAGAAATGTAACCTGGATGAACAAAGAGTTGGAGGAAAAGACAGCTGAAGGCAAATATATCGGGAATCTTAAGGTCCCGATGAATACTCCCTTTGTTCTACGTACTAAATGCATGATCTTCTCTGCCAAGGCTGAAAGAAAATGGATTTCCCCAAGGAATGTCCCATCACAGGAGAAGAGATCTGCCATCAAAAGCCATCATGCTCTGAGGTGGTGTAGCAAAAAGATTAAACATTTAAGACAGATGATGGAGTAGAGGAAGGAGTGAAGACAGGGATGTAGGAAAGGTAAAATGTCAGCATCCTGAAAATGAGATCCACAAACATGAAAGGAGGAAATTGAGAGTGTCAACCTTAAACCCACGGTTTGTATCTTGTGGCCCTGAGCAATCTGGGGTTTAAGGAGAAAGAAGGGACATTCTGTTCATCATGGTGGTGTTTCTTATATGTCGAACATGTATAACACAGCCCATGCCAAGATATATTAAGTAGTGCCCTGCTGTCCAGAAGGAACATCTGAAAAAATGTAAAGGTCATGTTACAAGAGCAGTTTCGTGCCCTAGCAGATGTCACTATGCAATTTGGTTTCTCAATTTTCCACTTATTTCCTAAAATTTTCAACTAGCCAGTCAGCCAAAGCAGAACGATCAACGTTTCTTAATAAAATTTTCTTTTTAAATAATGTAGAGGTAAAGATCTGGATTCAGATTACCTGGTTTCAAATTTCTACAGTCTACGAAACAGTAGACCAACTTAGATAAACTTTTTGACCTTGGTTGACTCATCAGTAAAATGGGAAGAATGCTGGTTCCACTCCCATAGATTGTTGTGAGAACTAACTGAGTTAGAGCATGTGAAGCACTTAGTAAAGTGCCTGGCCTCTGGTGAATTTTAATTTTTTTTTTTTTGGTTGCTTAAAATGAGTTTTTAAAAAATTTGGTGATGTCTCTCACCAAAAATACATGTATTATTATTATTCCTGTACTTATTCAATCAACTAATTGTAATAATGAGTACCTACTACTGCACACTGATAGGATAAAACATGGTCCCTAATATTTAAGAACCTATAAAATGGTTAAGTTACATGCTGACAATATGATATGTGAGCTGAAAACCCACCTGTTGAATTCTTATTTATCATTAAGTATTTTTCAAGATTCCCATTTGAGTCTTTTTTTTAAGACAGATTTCAAAACTCTGGTGAAATCCCCCATCTTTTCTTTTACTTTCTTGAACATATTTATTATACCGTTTTTCAAAAAGTCTCTGTCTGTTAAGCAATTCTGCTTCTGTGTATATATCCAAAAGAACTGAAAGCAAAGATTTGAAGAAATATTTGTACACCCAAGTTTGTAGCACTATTGTTCACGATAGCCAAGAGGTGAAAACAGCTCAACTATCCATTGACATATGAATAAACAAAATGTGGTCTATACATATAATGGGGTATTATTCAGCCTTAAAAATGAGAGAAATTCTGACACTTGCTGCAGCATGATTGAACTTTGAAGATTCAATGCTAAGTGAAATAAGCCAGTCACAAAAAAAGACAAATACTGTATGATGCCACTTACATGAAGTACCTAAAGTAGTCAAATTCATAGACACAGAAAGTAGAATGGTGTTTGTCAGGGGCTGAGGGTGGGAGAAATGAGGAGTTATTGTTTAATGGTTACAGAGTTCAATTTGGGAAGATGAAAAAATCTAGAGCTGGATAGTGGTGATGGTCTCAAGCCAATGTGAATGTTCTTAACACCCCTGAACTGTACGCTTAAACATGGTTAAAATGGCAATTTTTTTGTGTATTTTATCACAGTAAAAATTAAATTAAATTTAAAAGTCCTTGTCTGATAATTCCAAAATTTGAATCACTTACTGTCTCTGTTTTTCCTGATATTTGGTTATTTGTTTTTTTTTCCCCCTAAGATCTTGTAATTTTTTTTACTGAATGCAGAACATTGTGCATAAAAAAATTCAAAGAGCCTCTGGGTAGTATCTTCCTCCAAAGAGAATCAATTTTCTCCTAGCAAACGGAGTCTAGCAGATGACCTTCATCTTGCTGAGGGCTTGGTTTAGACTTTGTTAGGGACAACGTGCTTTATTTTGCCCTCATTCTTAGGGCACTGCCCTTATCTTGGGAGCAGACCCTCTGGGTCTCAACTGAAAACGTAGATTGTTTACCAGAACTCTTCCACCAGCTGGGCTTAAACTCCAGTCCTTGTCTTACCAGCATCATGGGGCTACTGAAATCTCTGTAGCTTCTTGACTTCCAGGGTTTTTCCTGGGTTTCTTGGAGTTTCTTCCTGTTCAAGGGCAGCTTAGGAGTTGGCAAATGCCTCAAGGGGAAATTGCTTATAGATTTTTGGGTTCACTTCTCTGCAGTTTCCCTTGTCTCTGGGATTTTTGCTTCTCAGGTCCCGGCCGTTTGCCAGCCCTGAACACCGACCTCCAACTCCTCTCCTCAATTAAGACTTGGTCTCAACTCCCTTCCCCAGTCCTTCCCACAAGACTTAGTCGCTTTCTTGGGCACATTTTTTTCTTGGGTGGAAAAAGCCAGAATGAATGTAAAGCTCACTGAAGTGGGCTTCCTTCCCTCAGGTCTTTAGCCCCTCACAACTTCTGCTCTGTTTGGTGGTTCTCTTGCCTTAAAAAAGTAGTTTCTGTATTGTGTCCATTTTAAAGGTCACTTTGTGAGCAGAACAAAAAGACTTCTGATTTAGAAAAGGAAACAGAACTCTGGGACATTGAAGCCCCAGGATGCTGCTTTCTGTACACTCTGAAAATTCATCATCTGTTTCCTGATTGTAAAGACCACTTTACAATCCAGTACAGCTTAAACCAACAACTATTTGCTTTAGCAGCACTGTATATGAATCTGGTAAAATATAAAAGCCGAATAATGTCTCAATGGTTCAATTACTTGTTTTCGATTTATAACATTATACGTTTCACGTGTACATTATATTTCTACTTCTGTATACACATCAGCGTGCTCAGCACCAAAAATTTAGGTCCCATCCGTCATCCTACAGTTGATCCCCTTTTCCTATTTTGCCTCTGATTCTGTTTTAAAAAGTCTTTTGCTTTTATTTTAATTCATTTTGTTATTGACCAGAATATTTGATTTTTATTTGTATTATTTTCAGTCTCTGTGCTTATTAAACCCCAGTCAAGCACTGTCATGATGTCAGTGATGAAGACAGAACACATTCTAAGCAATGGGAGTAGAATGTTTGCCCTTCACTTGGGTCTTCATCAACCCTTCAATTTCCCTAGCTAAACCCCCCAATACCACCCAGCAACACTTGTTAATGGTGAGTCCTCTGAATCCAAAACCTATGTGCCAAAATCCAACCCCTGACCTTCAGCCACCACACGGCTGTTAAAAATATTCTACTGTCTTCCTGAGAGTGTTAAAAGATGCTACTCTTCTGGAGACAGAGACAAATGATCATCTCTAAAGTCTTGGTCTTAATGATACTACTAGAGCCATAAATTTTTCTTGGTATTTGCTTTGATTTGACCATATTTATCTTCTATGTTAATGTGGCCAGAAATTTAAATATTTAAATTACTTTGAATAGTTACAGATACTTAGCTATAATACAAGGAACTAATAATGAAACTAGCTAACAATTATTGTGTGCGTATTTATAAGCCTACACTTAGTGTTAGCAACCTGGTAAAGCAGATACTATTATCTCCATGTTACAAATAAAGAAAGTGAAATATAGTGAGATTAAGTAATTTGCCCAAGGCCCCAAAATTTATATGTAGGACTCCAATCTAGGTCTCTCTGACTCCAAAGAAAAATGTTATGTTGACACAACATTGTAAAATGATTATAAATCAATAAAAAATGTTAAAAAAAAAAAACAAAAAAAAAAAGAAAGAAAAAAAAAGAAAAATGTTATGGAGGAAAAAATTGCCATAAGATGGAGAAAATTTCCATTTTGGACAATGAGAAAAAAAATCGAAGAGAAGGTAGTCTAAGAGCTGGGCATTTATGGATGACCAGAATAGCCACAGCTGGACAAAAGGGGAAATGCCATTCTTGGCTGATGAGTGTGCATGAGAAGAAGCACGGAAAATTTGTTTTAGCAGTTAAAATTGGTCCATAAGGGCTGGAACAGAATATGCATGTGATGACACTAGGTAAGATAAAGTTTGAAAGATTCCAACCAGATATGGAAGGCCCCAAGTAAATACCATGTCAAAGGTTTCAGATTTGTTTTGCGTATTGTAATAGTTAATTACTTCTGTGGAACAAATTTCCTCAGAACTTAGTGGCAAAATTCATTATCACACAATTTCTGTGGGTCAGGAATCTGGGCATGGTTTAGCATGTGCCCCTGACCTAAGGTCTCTCAAGGGGTTGCAGTCACACTGTCAGCTGTCCTTGAGGCCTTATCTGAAGGCTTCATTGGTGAAAGATTCACTTCCAAGCTCACTCACACGGTTCTTGGCAGAATTCAGTTCTTTCCAGGTTGTTATTGTACTGAGGGCCTCAGTTCCTCATTGATTATTGGCCAGAGATAACTTTAGTTCCTTGCCACTTGGGCTCCTCCCTAGGGCAGTGACCTCAAAGCAACAGAAAAGCAAGACACCAGAAGAGCAGGACGAATAAGAAAGGGCTACCAAGATGGAAGCTAGGTTTTTATATACTACTCTCAGAAGTGACATCTCACCACTTGTGCTATATTCTCCTCATTGGAAAAGAGTCAATAAGCCTAGTCCATGCTCAGAAGGAGGGTATTACACAAGGACATAAATTCAAGGGAGCAGGGGTCACTGGGGCCATCTTAGTGGTGGCCTATCTCAAGGATCAATGGGAAATCGTCAAAGATTTCTGAATGTGCAAATGACATGACTTGGCTATCACCAGTCATCCATGCCCAAAACTAGAAGTCATTCAAAATTTCTTCTTCTCACTCCAAGGCATTTAATGGTCAACCTTTTTTCTTCCTAATGGTACATAAAATAGTTGCACATCTTGTAATCATTAGTGAGTGTCTCAGATTCTATGGAAGAGGATAGGAGTACTGTGGTGGTTTCTGAGACAGCAGTTTGTAAATAAGACAGAAGCCAGATCATGAGGATTAAGGAGTGAACACGTGGTTAAGAAACATTCTGTAATCTAACACATAGTCTATCTTACACATGAAGCCAGGTCAATAGTAATTGATATGTCCTATTGCTTAGTGGATTACACTGCAATATTCTTTTAATTTGAGTTCCTGTATAATTAGTGCCAACTTCTGGAAACTTCATTTGAATTTTGAAATGCATGTTGACCTGTTCACTGAAAACGTAAAGGATACAAAATGGTAATGACACCAAAGCATGTCCTTTTCTCTTATTTTGGTTCCTGATTCTTCTAATTAGGAAAGGCTTTATGTAAATAAATTTAAAAAAAAAAACCCTCACTCATTTAACACAAACTTACAAACTCTCTTTAACAGTTTCCAAGACTTCCAAAGCTCATATGCTGCCTTCTTTTTGATGTTTTTTTTTTTTTTCATTATCCAAAATGGAAATAATTTTCTCCATTTCTCTTATGGCACTTTTTCCCTCCATAACATTTCTCTTTGGAGTCAGAGAGACCTGGATTAGAATCCCACACATAAGAGATAAAGTGTAAAATCACACTTTATCTCATTTTTTGTTACCACTGAAGCTGTGTCTACATTAGAATTCCTGGTACCCAGGGCTTTGTTTTCCTATGAGTTCTCTGTGGCCAGACAAGGAGAGTTTTGAACACAGTGTTTATCAGCAGGAGAACAAGGCCACTGCATATATCTGTCATCTGCTCTAGGTTTTGGTGACCACATATTTCAACATATATTGCAATCATGTATGATTTCCATCCCATCTGACAATTCAACCAAGGAACTTTGGTTAAATGCCTTATCTCATGTTTCAAGAAGTTTTCCTGGTTATTACCCAATATTCAAGTTGAGTTAGGCAAAGACACCTACAGGTCAAATAACTGAGTTAGTTCATGCAGTGAGCCTTAACCTTAAACTGCATCCTATATCTTCCTTTTGGAGAGGGCTCTGTCCTAAGGATTGAGAGCCTTTATCTTGGTCTCATGGGACAGTGGTGCCACATTTCAGAATACATTTTCATTCCAATTTCATTTGCCCAAGATGCCATTAAAAAAATAATCAAACCTTTGTATTATTTGAGTGCTGATCTTAGGATCCAATCTATTATCCTGGGAATCGCAGTAAATTCCTTTCCGCTGCAAATTTCTGGTTTGTAGAGTATAACCAACCATACCATCTTTTCTGTACCTCTCCCAGATGCTACTCAGTCAAGTGAGATAAGATATGTGGCGATGCTTTGAACCCATAATGGGAACAGTGTAAAGCTGAGATGTTGTTTCTATTATTACTAATACTACTATAATAGGGAGCATGCTACAGGATGCAGAAGACCTTGGATGAAAGCCTGCTCCAACAAACACCAGCTGTGGAATGCTAGGCAAGGCCCTTCACATTACTCATCAGGCTTCTGACCAGAAAACTAAAAAAAAAATGAAATCATACTCCCCACCTCTCTACCTGCCAGGGTTCTTGTAAGCATCAAGTGAAGTAAGATATGTGGACACATTTCACATTCAGCAAAGGGCCAAAATGGTAACAATGGCTTTGAATATAATCACTGTTATAACAACAGTGTCTGAACCTTCTCCTTTCTTCCTGTGTCAAACCATCTGAAAAAGCTGGAGGAGAGGTAAAGTGAGAGTCATGAGACTAGACAAAAACTTCATGGGCTGGTGACGAGAGCATTGTAATTGAGTGACTAAACAGACTCCTATGCTGAGTAGAAGCGAATTGTAATTAACACTCATGGATTCTCTGATGACATTTGACTCATGGGATTTACAGACAAAACACAGCAACCTAAACTATAAATAATTAAATTTAGTTCAAATATATGTATGTATGCATAGGTATGTATGTATCCAACACTTTCAACCTCTTAACCGTGTTCTAGAATATTAAAAATCCATGTGACCTTTTTCTTTCTGAGGAAAATAAAATGAGATCATATTTGCATATGGCTAGGAATAGAGGACTTCCTACCAAAAAGATAGTATATTGAAAGACGTAATTCTACAAAATCACAGACACTACCTGAAATCAATGATAAGAATAAAATATTAACTCCTTTAACCTTGTCTGTGTCAAATCATGCCTAAGTGACTTTCTACAATAAAAGAATCAGACAAAGGTAGAAGAGTTTTGGGAGATTTTCTCTCATTCTCATCTGAAAACATTCAGTTTAACAACCACTGAAAAAAGGATTCTGATTTTTGTAAAGACAGTTTTCCTCCCAAGGTGACTATGCATCTAGCCCGTCAGAAATCCAGAATAAGTTAAAACAAAGACCTGAAAATATTTTCAGACAGACATCTCCCATTGACTATTGGGTCCCCTCACCCCCATTAACACTCTATAAAACATGAAGAATATCTGCTCAGTCTCTGACCTGAGACACCAGTCCTCCCAAAAGACAACTCCTTCCACCCAAACAACTGGTCCTCCTTTCCTTCTTGTCAGCACTGTGCTCTGAGAGAGGCCGTGTTTGGTCTCTTAATCAGGCCTTGCTGACGGGCTGACATCACTGCAAACGTTTTCACTTACTCTTTGGCAACACTTAAATCCTTGCCAAAGGCCGGTCAGTAAGTTAGAAAGCATTGTTAGTGAGAGGCTGGGGGAGAAGGAGTGTGACTGTCAGCTAGCAATCTGTGGTGATGACAGGAGGGAAATCTAGGAGCTGAAACCATTTTAAAGGTCACTTTGTGAGCAGAACAAAAAGACTTCTGATTTAGAAAAGGAAACAGAACTCTGGGACATTGAAGCCCCAGGATGCTGCTTTCTGTACACTCTGAAAATTCATCATCTGTTTCCTGATTGTAAAGACCACTTTACAATCCAGTACAGCTTAAACCAACAACTATTTGCTTTAGCAGCACTGTATATGAATCTGGTAAAATATAAAAGCCGAATAATGTCTCAATGGTTCAATTACTTGTTTTCGATTTATAACATTATACGTTTCATGTGTACATTATATTTCTACTTCTGTATACACATCAGCGTGCTCAGCACCAAAAATTTAGGTCCCATCTGTCACCCTACAGTTGATCCCTCTTACCTATTTTGCCATCCCCCGCCCCTTCCCCTCTGTCTGAACCAAGATCATCTCTTCTGTCTCTTTCCAAAACAGGACAAGGCTTGGGAGAGTACAATGGTTTCAGACTACTAAATGCCATATTCCAGTAAAAACTACTCTATTCTCTGTGTCTATGTTTTTTAGTTTTTGTTTGGTTTGGTTTGTTCATTTATTTTGTTTTTTATATTCCACATATGAATGAAATCATACAGTATTTGTCTTTGCCTGACTTGTTTTATTTAACATAATACCCTCAAGGTCCATCTGTGCTGTTGCAAATGTCAATAATTCATCCTTTTTTTAATGGCTGGGCAGTATATCATATCTTCCATATTTTTAAAAAATATTCTTCTTAGTATTCTTTCTCCTTACCCTTCATTTATTTGATTTTCAACCTTGAATTGCTAAATAATCAAAGTTTAGAGTTCTTCGCATAAGCTTTCTGCAAAAAGCTATTGTATATATTTTATGACTAAAATGTTGTGAGTGTAATATACTAAAGCACTGATTCAATGATTTTTTAAAGGAACATAGACCATTAGAGAATAGTAACAGTAGGTCCATGCCTGAATTGAGATAATCTCTTCTGTCTCTTTCCAAAACAGGAGAAGGCTTGGAAGAAGACAATGGCTTCAGACTACCGAATGCCACGTTCTGGACCTGGGCCCATTACTTATAAGACCTGCCAGATAGTTTTGGTATAGTTTATCCTCTAAACTCTCACCTGCTGTGCTGGTTTTCCCCTTGTTCCCTTTTTTATCCCTATAGCTAAAGGACACTTGCTATGCCATCATTAAGAAGCCCAGGCAGGCCAGGGCTGAACTCCACAGTGTGGGAGCAAGAGCAGATTTAGAACAAGGGAGCAGGGATCTAATGTACGGCATGGTGACTATGTGTTGACAGTACTGTATTGATTACTTGAAAGTTGCTAGGAGAGTAGATCTCTAATGTTCTCACCACACACAAAAATGGTAATTTATGTGAGGTGAAGGATGTGTTAACTAACCCTGTTGTGGTGATCATTTTGCAATAGACGTGTATCAAATCATCATGTTTTACACTTTAAACTTATATAATGTTACATTTCAATTATATCTCAATAAAGCTGGAAACAAAAGAAAGTAAAACAAGGGAGCACTCAGGGGAGGTCCAATGGGTACCAGGAAGGTAAAATATTCTTTGGTGAAAATAGAAAGGAGAGGAGAGATGGTACTCAAGGTGCTAGGAAACTCACCCCAGAAGACACAGTGCATGTCTGGCGCCCACCAGAGGATGAATTCACTTGGGTAAACCAAGCTTGCAAACCCAGTCAACACCCAGTGATCTACACACAGTTGATTTACACTGTGGATTATCTGCTTAGGTCCCTGGATACAGCCTGCAATTCTAGCTATCTGAGTGAAAGCTCTGAGTTTGTTAAATGGCAGTGAGTCCACAGTGACCCACGACTCAGTGACATGTGACCTCCACCAGATCTATAGTCAGATAAGAGGGACCAGCCCGAGGCTCCAGGGAGCTGTTATGTCAAGAACCACCTGCTTCACTCCTGCTTGGCAGTGCTGGATAGATGGGTGGGTTTGTGTTGGATGAAAGTGGGGTCGAGAGAGACAAAAGTAGCAGCAACTACTGGGCCTTGTGAGGTCAGAACTTGGTTTAGGTGGTAAGGATGCTGATTGCTCAAACCACTACAATTCCTGGCAAAGGGAGGAGTTATCTTCTCCATTGTCTCTTCAAATCCAATACTTCCTCTCATTTCCATGTGAGAGTGAGAGACAGTTTCCAGAGATGACTTTACTTAGAGGGTTTTCTATAGGAGCAGGTCTTTCTATTTACAGAGGTTGCTTTAAAATCACCTGGCCCTGTTAGATTAGGTAAACCACTTTTTAAAAGGCGGGCCCATCGAGACACCAACTTAAGGTAACAATCTTGGAGTGAGTTGGCCTGTAAAAAGAAAATGTCCAAATCTTACTAGGTTGTTGCGTTGTTGTTGATTTCTGAGTTGTAGACGTCCCGCTTCCTTTGTCTGTGTCACAAGCCACTCATTCCCCTTCTTAATGAAAACAAGAGGGAGTGATTATACCTCCTGGGGCTGTGCCATTTGTGCCGTCTGAAAGGCACTTAAACGAGTGGCACATTATCTCACACATCTGGAGTTTACCAAATTAGCCAATTACGCTGGAGCTCATAAAACGAGGCCTTAAATGTCATTTAACTAGAAAATATTATAATCACCAAGTGGTCTGATTGTAAGATGATACTTGGGGCAGCATCAGTGGTTACAGAAAACAAATCGTGAAACAAAACACAGTTCAAATGCCCCCCAAATGCAACCACATATTTTCTACAGTAATACTTTCTGAAGAATACCATATTTCTGAAGGCACCAGCAATCAACATGTTTCTCATTTGAAACTAAGTTTAATCTGACCTAGTTGTTTCCCAGTTATTTGCCCTGAGCAAAACCAATGCTCAAGAATTTTTCTCATAAGAAAACTAACAAAGAAGCAGGATGAGAGCAGACTGATGGGAAATCATGAATTTATCAAAGCTGTGGAGCTATCTGCAAGAGATGGGATAACGACTGGATTAAGTCTTGCGTTTTCAGAGGCTTGCGGTGCTGCCTTGGAATCGACACATTTTGGTTTATTGAACCCGTACTGGTCTCTCATACTTCATCTGAAGGAAGCGATAAAAGCTGTTCTAAATTGCTATGTGATTTGAGGGTAGGAAGACCAAAGGTTTTAGAACAGCTATTTAAAAATTAGAGGCTTACAGCCACTACTTCCACATTGTCTTCTTTTCCTTTAATAAACAACGAATGGTGTTTGGTGTTTGGTGTTTAGTGAAAGGTGATATAGTGTAACGGAAAAGCCGTGGCATGTCACTGATAGCTGTTCGACTTTGGGCAAGTTATTTAACTTCTCTGATCACCAGTTACCTCACACAAAATATAGCCATAATGATGCTGTGTTGTGCTGAGAATACTGCTGTGTTGAAAATAATGTATGAAAAAGTCTCTAGCATGGTCCCTGTTACACTAAGAAAAAAATACTAGTTTCTCATCTTTCTTTACCTATGTCACCAGCTTATCTTAAATTCTGTTTAACTCTCTTTTTTTTTTTTTTTCCTCTTTATTTCAGGAAGAATGGCTACTAGGTGCTTTCAGAGAAGGAAGAGTGAGGAGGTGGGCAGTGCTGGTTTTATTTTAGCATAATTTAAAATCCCCTCACCCATCTGTGAAAGGCTCAATCACTCTCTTTAAAGGAATGATAAGTACAGACAAGACTGAAAAAACTCTCAACAGATTTTCTGAAGCAAAAGGAAGTCAGTTGTGATGCATGAACGCATGGTAAATAGAGATACCAGCTGCTATTTGCCAGGGGAGTTTATAAAATGAACCTTGTTGGTTTTGAAGGCACCTAATCAACTAGGCTAAATCTTTGTCTTCTGGGCTCACGATTACACGTAGATGGACCTGTTAGTTTGTTTTGTCAAGCCAGAGAAAGATGAAGAATCATGGTGATGATGGGGGTACTCTCAACAGTGACAAATTCTTTCCCCATGATTTTTTTTTCCACAATGACAGCCTTTTTTTACCCTACCCAAAAGGGTAAAAGTTAAGTAAATCTGACAATTCCACATAACAGAAATCCTTACTCAGAATTTGGAAGTCTTTTTTTTTTCTTAACTTAATTTCGCCTTTGTAAAGCTGGGTTTAAAAACTGTCTTTAATAACAGTACAATGTATCTATGCTTTTAAAAAGAAAAATAATCTTAGCAGCAGTAAGGGGATTCAGACCCAGCTGACTGAGCTGTTGTCTCTGGGAAACGTGAATTCTGGGCTGAGAGGTGGAGAATTGCATCTCTAAGAATGGTGACAAGTACCACTTCACTCTGTTACCGTGGGGAAATGGGAGATCTGCGCAGATTCTAAGTGTAGTAAGAGACTTTAACGTTTCTAAACAACAGGAAGGGACTAGCTTTCAAACCTTTAACTTGGATTAGGGGGGTTAGGTACAAAGAACCAGGAGAGATGAATTCTCTTAATATGCTAATAGTCACACTGACTGGCACTATCCTTCCTGCAGACCACAGACCAAATGGGCCTGTATGTACCTAAGTGAAAAAAAAAAAAATCTTTGAAAGCAGAGTGTACTCTAAAAGCTAAATAAAAAAATCAAAAAGAACTACTTTTACTGGGACAAAAAATTCTACACAGCATCTGTTAAAAAGGTTTTCTTTTCTCTTTCCTTTAACTTAAGGCTACAGAATGCTCTTGCTCTGTATCAAAAATAACAGGCAGCTTTTTTCTTTTGTATTTTTACAAATATTTCCATCTTTAAGACTAGAGCTTTCTGACTTTTACTAACAACGTGTCCAGATTTAAAGGCATTACAGAAAGAATGTCAGTTTGCTCTAGAAGCAATTATACATACAGCAGAGGAAAAGGCCAATTTTACTGTGCAAGGACCACACATACTGCATGTTTGTTATATTACTTGATATCAAAGCAGAAACATCAAATTCTTCCTAAAACACACATGAAATGAAGAGCCTGGCTAAGGAACTCCCACAACCAATTCAGAGATATCTGTTACAGTTTATAGAACTTGGCAACACTGACACTATTGTTTTCCTGGGAAGAGACACTTATTATTGACTATATAATACACCATGATTTCTTTAAATTTATATAAATGTATTGGGTAAAATAAACTTGATCCCAATTGCCATAAATGCAGGTATGTGATCAATGTATGACATTTAGGTATCATATGCCAGAGGATCAGCAAGAATTTGCTGATTCTATGTCACTAGGTGACCTTAATATTTAATCAGGCTTCAGGATCGGTATCATAACTTCAGAGGCAGCAGCTGATAGCAAGAATTATCTTTTTTTCATTTTGCATCATCATGATGTTGCTGTGATGACTTTCATTCATTTGTTCAGCTTGCATTTACTGAGTATCTCCACCCAGTGCCAAACACGGACATAGGGAATACAGAGGTAAATGAGACTTGGCCCTTAGGGAAATACATTCTCAAGGGAGGAGAGGGAAGACAGACAGAAAACAAGTTCAATAAATTAGGGTGGCATGCTACATTTTATATAGCATGTGTATACAAAGAAAGAAAGACTGGTAAAGAAAATATGTGATAGAGATAAGATAGTGAGGGAGGGTGAAACTCTAGGGTACCCTTGAATGAGGAAGAGTTTCTACGTGGACTAGGGAGCTGGTCCTCCAAAAATAGGGACTAGGATGCAGATCTATGAGAGTG
Source organism: Camelus bactrianus (assembly GCF_048773025.1). Taxonomy (NCBI): domain Eukaryota; kingdom Metazoa; phylum Chordata; class Mammalia; order Artiodactyla; family Camelidae; genus Camelus; species Camelus bactrianus. The sequence goes on along the minus strand of NC_133544.1, from coordinate 52,815,385 downwards.
TGGGAGACTAGGGGACAGCAAAACATTTGCTATTCCTAGAACAGATCTGTGCATGGGGAATGAGCCTGGAGAAGAAGGGAGGGCCATCCTAGGGAGGGTTCCATACACCTGGCAAGGAGTTTAGACTCTCTACTACAGGCCATAGTTTTACATATTCCCCAAATACTCTAAAGACAAAGTAATGAAAACACTATGATACTGGTGTAGAGGAACACAAATTAATGGAACAGAATAGGAAATAGAGAAACAGAATAGAAAATTTAGTTGAGATACATATATAAAATATATAAATTTAATATACAAAAAAGCTGGTATTTCCAATTAGTGAGTAAGGAATGGATTTTCAACCAGTGGTGTTTGAACAAGTTGAATATAAAATTTAATTCCTATATGCCCCACTGCACATTAAAAAAATTCTCAAAAAATGGATTAAAGATTCAAATGTAAAAGTTTATATTCTTGGGGTTAGAGGATGTCATTTGTTTCATTTTGTTTAAAATTTTTTTCATATGGAAGGTAATTAGGTTTATTTGTTTATTTATTGTTATTATTTATTTAATGGAGGTACTGGGGATTAAACCTAGGACCTCATGCATACTGAGCATGAGCTCTACCACTGAGCTACACTCTCCCCACTTGTCCTTCTTTTTTAATATGCTATCGAGGTCAGATATCACAGAGGAAAAGATAGACATAATCACAAAATCACAATCTGCAAAAATCACAAACTTCTGAAAGGTATAAGACACTATAGTTATAAGCCAAGTGACAAGTTGGGAAAATTGTTTGTAATTGATGTAATAGTTATAGGATTAGTACCTGTGATATATACAGAGCTCCTACAAAGTAATAAATATTCTAACTTAAGAGAAATGGGCAAAGGACACAAATAAGCAATTCATGAAAGAAATTATATCCAATGATATAAACGTATGCTCAATCCCAGTTACAATCAAAGGAATATTATTAAGACAGTTTTATTTTTTATCTACTAGATTATGAATAGGAGATGAATGTGAGTGAGATATATCAAATGACTGATCATGTCCAGTGTTTGAGAAGGTGTGGAGAAGTGAGACCTCTCAAATACTAACGGTATAAAATTGATACATACTTTTTGGAAGATAATTTGGCAACATCTATGATACAAAATGTATATATCATTTGATCCTGTAAGTCTATAGCTAGCAACTTTTTAAAATAGAAAATTTATATATACACATATATAAATGTGCAAAAATAGTATAAGAATATATATTGCACTGTTGTTTATAATAGAGAAAATTTCGGAACAACCTAATGGTCCATTAGAGGGACTAATTTAATGCATTGCAGCATGTAGATAAATAAATTACTACGCTGTTGTTAAAAAGAATATACTGACATGGAAAGAAGGACATCAATGACATACATTTATCTGAAATAAATAATTAGCAAAATGGTATCCCCAGTAATCTGTCAAGAGAGATAGTGAACTACAGAGATTAGGAGCATGGGCTTCGGGGTCAAGTCAGCCTGGATTTGAGTTCCAGCTTCATGATCTCCCAGATATGTGAAAAATTACTAACTTCTCTGACTCTTGGTTTCTTCACTTGCCCAGCTGGAATGGATCCTAACAGAATCTACCTCAAAGAGTTATATGGAGAATTCCTAGTACATGGTAGAGGTTAAATATATACTAGTTATTATTATTTCTGTTGTCATTTTGGTATAATTATTATTTGCAACCAACTCTCTTATGAAAGCAACTTCAAAAAGCAAATCGAGTTGCCTTTGTAAAATTATGCTGAAGAGTCTTTAACTGAATCTGTACATCACAGACAATTTTAGCTTATGTAACAAAAATATTCTATTTAATCACTGGGATAACGAACATGACACATTAATTTCTGATGAAGATAGGTTTTGAATGAATATTCATCAACTACAATGCATACAGGGAACACATTTGAGCATTATATCTAAGAATCGAAAGAAAGGACTAGTACGTTTAGATATCCCCAGTTATGAGAACTTTAAAAAGCCTTAATATCACATTAAAAATTGTCCTCTGGTCTGGATATTATTAATATCCTTTTTGTGGTAGTTTCTATTGTATACATATTTAATTTTCAACTGTATTGTCAGGAAAACACACATACAAAAATAGGAAAGCACCCTTTTAAATACTTTCCCCTATTAAGACTAGAAAAATAAATCATTCAAAATGAGAAAATGTGTTATGAAGGAATATATTAAAATGTCCTCATCGACACAGAGACTATATACAAAGAACGATACATACCCTTCTGTGCGGAAAATCATTCGAAAGCTGTCTCCTAAGCTTTTGTAACTATTTGGATCAGTTGCACATCTCTGAATCTGGAACCTAGAAACAAAATCAAACAAACAAAAAATCCAAGTTAAGTATTTTGCCAAATGGCTTTTCTCCTTTTTGAAAGTATTAGGGAACTCAGCCTTTTCAGATTAGATCTAAAGTATTCTGGTTTTGCCATAGATTTTACTGATTTTTTTGCCTTATATAATCTTTGCCTTATTTGTGAAGCCTTTAAAACTATGATATTTCTGTACTTCAATAGAAACTGCAGAATTTTTTTCATCTGTTTCCTAGCCAGGCGGATGCACCCTGAGGCATTTATGCTTTTTTCTTTTGTGAAAAGCACAGACAGATGTCATAGATTGTTTTAATGTATAATTCAGAAATCTGAAGATGCATATGAAACAAATAAGTAGCTCTATTTCTTATCTTAATTAGTGCTCCTTGATGGTAATTTAACACAAAGGTTAAAAATACAGAGCAGCTAATATGGCCTAACTTTGATCCTCATTATGAATTTGGAATTCATTCTGGAAGATAGGAGCCTGTGTTTACAGCAACAGCTAGGGCTGTGCTGTGATACAGTTTACTATCACTACTTCACGATGGAGCAGAGCTGGTCGTGAAGGGTAATTCAGGCGACCTGGACCTTCACAGAAGCACAGTGCTTTGCATATAGTTTGTGTGCCATAAAAATGCATCCCATTTTAGAAAGCTAAATTTCTTTTTCTTCTTCTTTCTGGGTTTGATCATGCATCTCAGAACTCTAAACTTCAAAATGTGGAGGTTTCCAGTATGAGGGTCTTAACTTATGTATTTTATACCTTCCCCTGGGCTTTGTTTCTGATGGGATTTATGACAAGTACTCTTATTTCCCTACACTCCAGTTCTCCATTTTTGGTTTTCTTTAGTCTGCCTACTACTTGTGTTTAGCTTCCTTGTCAAAGTTCTAAGTTAAGGCCCTTCTCCCTTCTGTACTTCCCTCCACAGTTTTACCAACCATTTTTTAAAAGAAATTCTCAAAAACACCCCTGATATTGTCTACTTTAAGATGCTTTTCTCAGGTTGTTGGAGTTATGATATGAACATAACTTCTACCTCAAAGAAGGATTTATTTTATAGTTCTAGGTCCCGGAGAATTACGCTGAAAAGTGACACATATATCATAGAAAAGAGTGAATATTTTTCTTTGATTGAAGCAGTTGAGCATATGAACAGAACAATTATATGATGAGACTGGAAAGCGAGGCGAAATTACATTTGACTTTGTAACATGGAGAGTTGCTGAATGTGATTGTACAGGAGAGTAGATGTCCTGAGATGAGTAAGCTGAGTCTTCTAGTAGAGTATCTGGCATTAAAAAATTCTTAAAAAAATTTTATTGCCTGATTAGGTGGATTAGAACAGGAGTAAAGAGGGCAGAACAATCACGAAGGCAATTATGATAGCCTGGGTGAAGATAATGATGCCAGAATATGAATGGATGCAACAGAAATGTAATAAAAGGGGTGAGTTTGTTGGGTGACCCTTTTTCTCTTTAAATAAATAAATGATTTTTTAAATGGTGCATTCAACATGGTCCCCTCTTGATCCTCTTCAACTCAGCAAATAATATTCCACTGCCCCAGATCTACTCTTGCCAGTTTAAAATGTCATAAATATTCAACTTCATAATGTTTTTGCTTGTCAAACTTACACCTCTATTGGCCTGATCATTTTTAGAAGGTGTCTAGAAGAACTATATCTCTAAAATTTAAGTTGCATGGAGCTTATCAGAAGATCATGGACCAGTACAGCTAGCTCATTGAAACTATTCTTTATCCAGAGGTGCGTTCACTGTGTGCATAACCACTGGCCTAGAAGACTCAGTAAACACTTCGGTCTAGAATCAAGAAGGTGATTTGATGGTCAGGTAGATGGACCATGTTTGGTATTTCCGCACTACTGCATGTAAATGAGTTAATAATGAGATGGGACTTGGGATACAAATGAATTAACTAATGCTAAACACAAAAGAGTACAATGGGAGAACCGTATGTAGGTTTACACAACAAATAATTTTGGAACATAAAGAGCAATTTCCAAAATATGACTTTCGTTCTAATTCAAAAAAGAATCTCTATCTCTGTATTTGAATATGTGTAACCTATATTCACTACTGAGTATGAAAAGTTTCTTATGTCTAGTTGGGAAGTCCAAGATTCTTCTCTAATGTTCTTTTAAGAAAATTACTTAAAATAGTTTTATATATTATAAAAGAATTACATGTGCATAGATTTTTCTCATAATCTCTGTAATAATTTTCATTAAGTTCATTTACCTCTGTCAAATTCCTTTCTAGATGCTTTTCTCCCAAATTACCAAGTACTTAAGAAAAATCTGTCACATGAAATAAGACACTACAGGTTTTACAAAAACCCAGGGCATTAGCTCCACTCTCAAAAGCACAATAAATATATGAGAAAAAAATGACAATATAAGGGAAAATATCCAAAACATCAAGTAGTATCAGCACAAGTCGCCCAGGTGTTCATCAGAGGGAGCAATTACGCTTTCTGCAGAGCATCAGGAAGGATCTCAGGAAGGAGAAGGGATTTGAGCTGTTCCTGCAGGATTCAGAGAAGCAAACAGAGGAAGACAGGAGGAAGCATTCAGGTAGGGAAATGAGACGGAAAGATGTCCTTTCAAGAGAAGTGAAGGAAAAGATCTACCACTACAGCAACCTCCTGTTTCCTTCAGGATGGACATTATAGCCTCCTGCTGGTGACATTTAGTTGCTCAGGTGGGTGGAGACCTGAGCGGGCAAGAACGCATTTAGGGGATAAAGTCAACAACCAGTATACAGCATTCGACCTTTTCCTGCTCTTCAGCCGATTTACTTCTAACTCTATGGCTGTCTCACAGTCATGTGACATTGTCCTACAAGGAACTGTGAAATAGTCAGCAGAGGGACCCAGTCAAGTGCATCCCAAAGGCAAGAAAATCAACCTTAGCTCCTCTTTCACTGCTGGGGTTAGAGACATCAGCTTTGTCTCTGAGGTCTGCAGGCTTAAGTAATACCAAGGTAGGTCTTTGGTCAGCTTATGCAAAAATGAATACAGAGTACAATTATTTCATAAATAACTAGTTATTTAACTTGCTATTGGAAGTCTAGGCATGTCACTCATTAGTTGTAATTTGTTTCTTTTTTCCAGAATCCAACAGATAATATTTCCAATCCACTATTCTCAGTTCATGAGTTCCCGACTACTTACTGTGTATTAGGTATCCACTGTTTGGGGCATTACAAAGAAATAGACATAATCCTGCCCTTTAGAAGCTTATAGTTAGGTAAAGGATATGTTCAAGTAGATGATTACCATATGTAAGAAATAATGTTTAGGAATAGTATTTCAGAGTATCACACGTCAACCAATGAGTTTTATTGGGACTGAATAAACACTTTTATTACTTTTACTACAATAAAAGTAATAAAATCTTCTTATATGGGTGGACTATGGCTGACAGAAAACAGTACTATGTAGACACATTAGAGAGAAGAGGGAAAATGGGAAGGATATCTTTGGGCTAAATATCTGTGATTAAACTTTACACTCCCATTTTAGAACAGGCAACAAAGACAGTGGAATCTCTGAGGAGTGTTCCATTTAGAAGCTGATTGTATGATGAGTGATGCTGTGTTAATTACAAACAGGAGCGGCAACATCAAAACAGCATTACATGAGGAGAGTCCATAAACTGTGTCGTAGAGCAATGCAAGACGATGGACAGGCATGGTAAATATTAATTCCTCTGTAAAGCCTCCCACCATTCCTTACTATCCTAAAGCAGCTGGAGGTCCCATTAAAGAGGCTAAGGCAAGTACAGCTGTCTCTTCGATTGCACATCTCATATAGGGAGTGTCTACACTCTGCAGAGAAAGTATATGCTGTATTTAGTTCCACTACACATGACTTATTCTGATCACAGAGTTATCAGTTCTTCTAAGGAATCTGTTTCAAGTTGATATAATTATAGTGCATTTTGGTCAATCATGTAAAACAGCAATTTCCTTCTTCCTTTCCATTACATTTCAGTAACTTAAAAGGTTTCTTTCTTGGATTGAGGATTTACATCAGCATTTTCCAAGTTGCATTCTGTGCTAACAAATTCTCTCTATACTCGGGGAGACAATTTTCCAGTTACGTAATACAACTCTTTATAAAATTGCAAAGGCAAAGCCACACTACTCTTGATTGTATTTAGAAGAAAAGGTTGGACTTTCCCATTGTCCTAATAAAAGTAGCTTAGGCACATCTGGAATCTCCATCTGAGTAACTTCTTTTATTAGAATGAAAAGTCGCTGCCAAACTGGCAAATTGGACAATGGAGCAATACTTAAGAAATATTCAGTGCCTAATAGCAGGTCAGAATGAAACACAAGGGAAAGGAGTGTGGCTCAAACCCTACGCTTGCTCCGGGGTCCAGGAGTCAGCAATCCCAGCTGCCGCAGGCCAGGGAGCCCAGTACCACACACTCCCACAACTGGAAGGGAACAGCCCTACCATCCGCCACACCATAAATACGAAGTGAGTTACTGCGATTCCTACCAGCATAAGGAAGAGCTGCTCAACTTTCAAAAGCAAGTGTACAAGCATATTTTTTAAAAGTCAAAGAATGTTCTCAGTCACTAAAATATTTTTCCTTAAACTAGTCAAGAACCATTACGGCAGCATTTTCCACTGACTTAATTCTGTGCTTAGTCAGTGATGTCAAAGTCTGTTGTTGACTCTTAGCACAGTTAGAAATGCCACTTTAGGCATTCAGCTTGTCTGAGCACTTTCTAAGATACCACAAGAAAGATACGTCTTAAGAAATACAATGACTTGGTTGCCTTAAAAGCTGTAGAATGAGGTTGTTTGAAAATTCCTAAATCTCAAATTTATGCAATGCATTTATTTCCAAAGTAATTTTACATCTATCATCTTCTTTAAAAATACCATTGGCTAACGAAATCTATACTGGAAAGTGGAGGCTTCAGGACACACCCAAGTATACATGTATATGTATATGTATATGTATATGTATATGTATATGCAATTTATATATAATATGAAGGGCAGCAATTGAGTTGCAGAGAGTCAGATTAGGGTAGGTGTTGAGATTTGTGCTGAAGCTATATTTGTATAGCACACACCCTGCTTTTTAGTTAGATTATATGATTACTTGCGGTGCTTTAGGGTTGGGAACTGAGGGAGATCTGGGAGTGGGGGCAAAAGCCAACCCAAGCCATCCCTTTAGCACTGCCAGCAATCCTAACCAAACCAGTGAGATAGGTGGAGTTTATTTCTAGTATTATCTCCAGATCACTTTCCAGTTCAGGAGTATTCGTGTGTTCTCTCCTGCCTTCCCTTATTCAACCCTGCTCTCAGAAACGTACTCACACCAATCATTTACCCTTTCTGTGACTTACAATTTGATATGCTGTTTTCCAGAACTTGTCCCCTGTTAACAGATTTCAGCTACCAGGGAGGAGGCAGGAAGGCTTGGCTTTGTTTTGGGTGGAAATGCAGGGGTACCTTTACCACCAGAGACAGCCCTAAGTGGTTCTTTATTTGCTGAGCGGAATTTTATGCCACCATAATGCATTGGGCCACATAAAAATTACACCTTTGTATCAAAGGAGGTGAGGCACTTGGGAGGCTGTGATACCAACTAGGAGCCACCAGTTCCAGTTCCAGTGTTGCCACCAACAAATAATGTAAATTGGTGAGAACGTAATTTAACCCCTCTTTGCCTTTCTCCTCAGCAGTAAAATGGGATCGCAGACATTAGAAGACACTTGATTTTGAAGGGACAGTGACACACTGACTTAATATTTGAGTTTGTTAGCCATAAGAGATAAGAGAGATTTCATTTTGTTAAGTCCTGAATTCCATATTTTATAAGGGCAGGAGACTGCTAATAAAAACTGTACACTGATAATAAGTGGTGGTGAGCTTAATGAAACTCCCTGCAGAGATCTTTTGTAAATGTGCTATGAACAAAGATTATTAGTAATTACCAGAATGTTACATGTGCTCCTTAATAAACACTTAAGAAACCCACTAATGAATCAGAGATTAACAGACTAAAGGTTTGCAATTACAGAACACATTAAAAGGATAACTGTTGGAAGATTAAATAAAGATTTTAATTCACTGTAATTAGCCCATCTTATTGAAATAAGATGTTGCTCCTACAGAGATTGTTTGCTTGCTTACTGGTTGGTTGAGCATGGCCAAAGTCACTGAACATGCAAAGACATGTCTGAGGTTTTGAAATTTAGGTGTACGCACCTACTTTAAACACTTTGGGAAAAGGCCCTGGAAAGCACATCTTTAGAAAAATTCCCACTATGTATATTTGTTTCTGTACTCTGAAAAATCACTTTACACGGAGGTTGTACCAAGAGAAATGCCCGCTTCCCGTGAAAGGCTAACCACTGAACAGAAGGGGAAAGGGACCTTTGCTTTTATCATCCCTGCAGAAATACCACGTCGAACGGTGGGGAGATGAGGCTGCTCATTTGGGAGACGAGTTTGTCCACTTTTTTAGCAAGTGCTGGGGAGAAAGGTTTTCTCTTAACATTTCTCTATGGCCAATAGCTTTCTTGTTCTGATTTTAAGTACCTGGTAATTGTGAGTGGTAATTTTTTAAAAACGTTGGTTACGGGTATTTTGTTTTATTCCAGATTAAATATAACAATAATCCACATAACATTGTGTTAGCAATGATGAGCACCAGAGCCCTTTAATCATGTTGGAAGGGTGTGGTTTATAGTTCTAGACACAGATTTCTGTCTCAACATTTCCTGAGATCCCCATCTGCACAAGGCACAAGGTTAAGAGACCCAATGATGGAGAAACCACAGATCTTGCTTTCACAAATGAAACAAACAGGTGGGGGGGCAGGGAGATGTTAGTAATTAATCATAAAATAAGGCAGAACACACTTAATAAATAGAGACTCTAGGAACTTAGTTCATCTGCAATTTAAGAATTGCCTTTGCTTGCTGGGTTCACAGTCTAGGCCTGGCATCAATTAACACCCTCGAATAATGCTAACAAACCCACAGGGTCATGAGTTTGGCTCTGCCTCAGCACTGATCACTGACTGAAGTTCAAAGGCTGTACTCATACACATTTGGCTGCTTATCAAATTATTCTTAAAATTCAGGGAAAAGAAAGAAACGTCTCCTGATTATTGCTAAGTCATTTCCCTAGGAGAGAGTTTCTTTATAAAAAGAAATAGAAATCTATACCTGGTAAAAATTAAGATGCCCTTTGCCTGTTTAAAGTCTGAATGCCTTTACTAGGTGTAGGTTGGCTGAGCTATGCTTTGGCGGAGGCTTTATGATATTGTAAAGAAGACCAGTAAATTTCTCTATGTTATTATAAAACAGTTTATACTGTGAAGAAATATGTAACCTGCAGCACTCAGTTAACCCAGATAATAACTACAGATAAGGTAACAACATCTTGGCAAGGCCACAAAAGCAAGGGAAATCTTCTGTGCCATGTAATTTTGAGCATGGTTTTGAACAGAGCCTCAAAAGTATTATCTCTGTGAAATATTAGATCAACCCAGATAGCCTGATTATACTTTCGGCAATTTCCTGTGATCCTAGACACATCTAACTGAGGTCTCCCTTCACCAGCCAAGGAGATTTAAAACCTGACAGTCTGTGACTGTACATTTTACACTTCACACTTTCATAGTACAATTAAATATCCTATAAATGGTTCATCATTGTGCCAACCACAAGTTTTGTTACAATAAACATTTACCTACATGTCTCTGATTAGGGTGATAAAAATAGGTCTAGTTTTGTACATCTTACACAATTAGAAGACATATGGTATTTCTAGTATTTAGAATCGGGGTAAAATTTGACGTTGTAAAACGAATCATGATAAGAGAGTTTATTCTACCACCTGGCACAAGTTCTTCCAGTTGTTTACATTACTTAAGGGATAATAACCAAGTACACTGACAATATAATTCTACAATTTACTTTAATGGCAATATGCTAGTTAACAAGTCAGAGACAAATGATCATTAGAGATTACAACCTTAAATCTAATAATGTTAAATCACAAGCAATAAAATAGGCTAATTGACAGAGCTGTATGATTAAAATGCTCCAAGCGTTAACTGGTCTCAATTAAACAAAAGCTTTGCTAGCATGTCTTTCAGTCATTTTGCTTTGTAAAATACTGGTCACATTATAAAACTATGCTTAATATCAGATTATAGTGCTGCCACTCTTTGAAAAGATGTATGTGTATATGTATACATATACTTAATTAAAATTCATATTTAATGCCAACAAATGACCTCACACTCAGATGTACCTACTCACATTTTCCCAAGTGCACTAACCTAGGCTGGCCATTTTCAGTAGGTAATTAGCATGAAACCAACTCGTACTTGGGAAATGAGGGAAGGATGGCTCACAGATTGGAAATAAAACCCATTACCAAGATGATGAAAATAGAGAGGGCTACATCAGCTTCAACACTCAAAGATTAAAATAACCATGGTCATGACAAGTATCATAGTTTTCCCATATTCCCAAAATAATTACAATTTAAAAAAATTTGACCCCTCTTAAAAAATAGTCAGCTATGTTCTTTCTCTCTCTGATTCTCGCCACCCACCTCCTTGGGTTCACAACTTTCCCTAATGTTCACCAATAGCACCTACTATCTCATGACAGAATCACACGACATCATTCTTACCTGTTGAGCCTCAGCTCTTTGCTCTGGATGAGACTGAAGTTCTTGGTTTCTAGCCTCCATAAAAAGATTTCCAGGACTTGAAATTCAAAAGCAGTCAAATCTACCAGAATCTTCTTGCTGGCCCTGGGAACTGATCCACTTGACAGAAACTAATTATGCTCTAGAGACCCTAAGCCGAGGTCCCAGTGAGGGGGATGTCAGAGAAGCTGGAGTCTCTGGAGACCTAATATATATAATCCATCTTATTTTAACTGACCAAATGTGCCTATTTTATGGTTTATTTAGTACTGATAAGGAAGGATGCTTTTCCATAATGTCAAAGAAAGAAAGATTAAGAGAGTGGGTGGTTTCTTTGTATTCATAAGCATAAATGCTTATGCTAGAAAGAAATTTGAAGAATGGAGATAATAAACTTGGCTATTAAGGAAGAAAACATGCTTATGCTTATCAGAGTTGAGGAAAATTTCAAGGGAAGTTTATATTTTTATACCAAGATTGGCCTCATTTGTTACCAAGATTTGGAGGGGTTTTCAGTTCTAAATGAGGACACAGTTTTCAAAAGCATTTCAGATCCTGGTAGACAGGATCTGAAAATGACCCCCCAAAATGGTAATAATACTGTTTACTTTAAATCACTTTTAACTTTGAGAGCATTTTTATATATGTGATCTCATCTCAGGGTGCCCCTTAGTTTCACAGTTCCCTATATTTGCAGGGTTAAAATCACTTGAAAAAGCAAAAAAGAAAAAAATATCAGCTTGGAACTAAAAAGGAATCAGACTAGAGGGGGTAGGTTTCCTGAAGTCTCTCAGTTGTACTGTAAATATGTTCAGTGAATGACCAGTAAAATCTTTTCTGATTCTAAGCTTTTTCACTTGTTAAAAAGGAAATAATTTTACTCACACATCACCGAAATGAACACCAACAGCGCTCATTTAATTTGATCCCTCCCTGTCAGGAGTATAATACTATGGCTGGAGAGACATTTCTTCAAGAGGAAGGTGGCATGGACATCTTTGCGGAAGAACTTAGATGCAGTCCTATCTGAAGAGCAAAAGACATCATGTGACTCCCTTCAGCCCTCTCCTTGTAGACAATTGGAGTGATACATTCCAGACCAAAAAAAAAAAAAAAAAAAAAAACCTCTCTATATTTATCTAGCATTTATTCTGTGGGGTTTATTTCCAAGTGTTTAAGTGCCTATTGTGCACCTTGGGAATACTGTCAAGGCCACTATCTACTAACTCTGTAAATTCTCCTATTGTACTTTCTCTCTTTCTCTCTCTCAGCTAAGTGCTTTTAATAATGACAGTTCCATTATGTCATGAACCCACACTCAAAAGAGTCCCAGTGGAAGGGTGTGGTTTCATTACTATCATCAAATAGCATGCTAAAAATAATTAAAAATCACTTTAGAACATTGGCAACAGAAGACTTGCATGAATTATTCCCACCCAGGAGCAAGCCTAACTTATCCACAGAACTTGTACAGGAATCTGCACTTTACTAATTAATCAAATGTTTAATAAAAGACAACTCATTTTTGGCTGGATTACAGATGGGTACTTTGGAAGGTAACAGAGCACTTCGAGACAGTTCAAGTCATGGATCTAATACCAACCACCAGCTTTTACATAAATGTAATTTTGCATTTTAAAACAAATCATTTTCTAAAAAATAGCTCTGTTCTGCAAATTAAGATCCAGGTAATTGGATATCTTGGTTAATCTAGGATCCCTAAAATCTTAAAGACTAAACATAAGACATATGTATGTAATGATGCCCAAGCGAGGAAACTGCAGTGAATACGTAAGAGTTAAACCCCTCCCTTCAAACTTCTGCTAGGGTGAGTTCTGATTGTCTCCACTCACTCTGATTCATTAATCATCATGAAATTTAAGTGTGAAGATTAGACTTAAAACATTTGGGGTTTTAGCCCCTCCCTTCACAAGTAATACCTTATCATTGAGTACAAAAGAGCAAGTGTGTTCCGAAACAGTGAAATTTACAGAAAATTCAAGCCAACTAGTATTTATTGAGTGCCTACTCTTCACGGAGCACTTGGGTGTTAGACTCTGCTTAACTTAAGACATTGACCCTCTTACAGAAGTTGGCATTCTAACAGGAGACAAACATGTAGCATTAAAACATTAGTAACAGGCAAGCTCAGATTTGTTGCATTCTTGCTTGCTTCCTCGGGTAGTACACAGGGAACTCCACATAGCATTTTTGTAGTGCCTGGAGTTGGTGGCCACCCTCTGGGTAGGAACTACCCTCCTGTACTATTACACGGCGATCTCATCAGGTCTCGCAAGGCTTGGGCAGGCCAGTCCCTACACTACCAACCTCATGGTGCTTTTCTGATTCTTGGCTTTCCCTACATGGTTTTGTTTGATCCTTATGGCTAGGCAATGAACTATTTCTTGCACATCAGTATGTCTGCCCCTAAGCACTCTCCCAGCCTCTCTCTCCTCCTCCCATCTTTCTCTCCTGCATTCCTCCCATGACTTTTAATTCATCACTTAAACCCAGCAGTAAACTAAGGACCAGATAACCTAGCTTGGTCATAACTCTTAGTGAGGGCCAGAGGGACCATACTGAGTCAGGTCCAGGAACATCAGAGCCTTCCCTGCACAACATACAGTTTGGCTGTCCAGAGACCATTTTTACATGTGTTTTGTTTCTCAGTGCTGTACCAGAGCTGAGGTTCTGGGAAAAGTGGTCTCTGGCTGAGTTTGAAAACTTTCCCTGAGGATGGGCCGTGCTGAGAGGAGGAAGGGGCAGACCACCTCCAGTCTCCGCTGGTATTCTCTTCCCGGAACCATGGTCACGGTGAGGTGGAGCAGCTCAGGCAGGTACAGCCCCTCCTCCTGCTGAGAGGATGGCCCTGCTGCCGTGTGCCTACCTCTTTGGGCTTCCTCTGCTTTGAGGGCTTAATAAAGAAACCTGTCGCTCCTAGAAGCCAAAGAAGAACTAATTTATAACTTATGATGAAGATGACGATGACACAAAGCACAGCTGACCCCATGAAGAAGCCATAACGATTCCTTCTTCCTTCTATTCCCCAATTTGTTTTGTGGATTTAGTTTGTTTATTTTCTTGAAATAAAATACCTTTCCATGTTCTTCTGTGTTTGTTTTCCACTTCTGCATTATGGACTATGTGGTAAGTGTCTGTTATTTAGATTCTCATAGATGCATGTTGAGTTTGAAAATTTGAGAAAATATGAAAATTTCTTTTGAAAAATGTATGTATAGTTCAGAATTCTGATCAAATCACTGTGGTTTTAGGTTGGCTCTGGTGGTGCTGCATTAGCCCTTTTAGGGGAGAAGAAAAAGGAATGAAGGAAAGAAGGAAGGAAGGAAGGAAGGAAGGAAGGAAGGAAGGAAGGAAGGGAGGAAGGAAGGAAGGAAGGGAGGAAGGAAGGGAGGAAGGGAGGAAGGAAGGGAGGAAGGAAGGGAGGAAGGGAGGAAAGAAACAGAACCACTGTAAAAAAAATTTGACTTCCCAGTACAAAACTTTTGGAACTGCTAAGCCCACTCTTCTCATGTGTGTTAGGTCAAATTCTGGCAGAAATCACAGGACAGCTGCAATTCCATACTTTGAAATGCCTATTAAAAGGAATCTTGATATAATTTATAAAGTAGTTGGAAGGTATTCCCTATTTTTTTCATTCCTTTGAATGTAGACAACTTTTAGAATAAAGGAAGAGGAGAAATGAGTATTTTCAATGGTGAAGTCAGTATATTCATAACCTTAAATATATGATGCCAAGAGAACTTTCTGCAATGAAGATTGGTTTGAAAATATATATATCTATATTACTGGTGTCAGGTTGAGTTTCAGCTATCATGAGAATTAAAAAGCTATACGATTTCTGAAAGTTTTCATGACTTAAGAAAAATTTATCACAGGTAAACAAATGCACAGTGAAGATATTGCACTTACAGACACAAATAAGATAAGTAAAATTTTCTTTAAAATCCCAAATTTAAACATTTGAAGGCATAAACAGATGTCTTTTTTGTTGTTGTTATACTGCAGTACCTATCTTAAATGAGTATGATTTCACCAAGGGCTTTGATTGCTAGAAAAGACATGTCTCCAGGTAACTCATATCAGGGGGAAGTGGCTGTTACAGAGACCACGTGTGACAAGGTGTAAAGAGCTCTACTGGGAACTGAGACATGGGACACGCGAATCCATCAGGGGCTGTTGTGGAAGTGATTTGTTACATAAAGTTGATGCTGGGAGATACCTACACAGTCAGATAGTAAGAACATCCCTAGCCCCTGTACATCCAGGTGTAGGTCATGTGACTAGTTCTTCTCAGTGGAATCTAAGTAATGTCTGTTACTTCCAGACTGAGGTTTTAAAGAAGTGAGAGGAGGTCCTCCATTCTCTCTCATTTCTCCTGCAAGATGTACTTTGCAAGATATGTTTACATCAAGACTAGCTGCATCTTACATCACAGCTGTACCACCTGTAAGAAGGAAGCAGAGGTCTCCAAAATTCTAGTGGGTGCAAAGCCACTAGATGGAAGGTGTCTGGATCACCAAATTACATACCGAGGAAAACCTCCTACCACCTGGTAACACTCACATTGGACTATTGCATGAGTATGCGTTATTGGGGTAAACCACTGAAATTTAGGGGTTTGTTACTGCAGCTAGATTTGCCTTAACTGATCCAAGAATCAACACTGTACTGTGTCTCTGTCTCTCTCCATGTGCTTTCTGTAGATGGGTTCCTGCTGGTTACTCATACTTCCTGCTCCTCCACAGCACTGACTTAGAGCAACCCCAGCCTGGGTGTAATACGACACAAACCGAGTGCCCGCCCTTTACTCCTTTCTGCCACTACTTCAGCCAAATACCTCTCACCTGCTTCTCCAGATCCACCCTCTACTCTTCTCCACACTGTTTGCTGCCCTGAGAGGTGATCTGAATTGACTACTATGTTCTCTGCCTTGCAGTTGGATTTGGTCAGTGAGAAGCCCCGGCAGGTGACAAGAAGAAGGGAGGAAAATGAGCTGAGGATATTTATTTGTCGAGTTCCTTCCTGTGAGGCTTTCTCAGGCTTGTCTCTGTCAACAGAAGTTCACTGCCCCTCTCAAGGAGCCCTTTCTTCATGACTTTTCATCTTTCAAGTTTTGGTAACCTTTCCCTTCACACACACTTTTGAGCCTAGACATAGTGGCAGCTTTACTTCCTGCTTATGGTAGCCCCAGGATCCCAAGTTATCTTTGTAATTTCCTTACACCCTGTCCACACTCTTCAAATGAATCCATTTATAAACCCTCTTCAATTTATCCTAACTTGAGAGTGTTTTCTTTTTCCTGGTGGTTCTCTCACTGCAAAATCATATCAGAATTAAAATTCTCTAGGGAGTCAGCTATCTTCCTTCATCTCACTTAGCCATGTCCAGGGGATGGAGTTATTGTGCAAACATGGCAGTGAAGCCCACCCCTTTGGCAGAGCCTTTGAGTGACGGAAATTTGCAGTGATGAAACGCGCAAACACCCCAAAACACATCTTCCAAATAGTATACTTCATTTCTTCTGCTTCATTCCACTCCTCTTCAGCTATATGACTGTCATCATCTGTTGTTGCATTTCTTTATTCGCTAGTAGATTGCTTCACCATGGAGAGAACGCTTTATTGCTTTTCATAGGACTGTGCACCTGTACTAGGAATAATGCAGATTCCTAGTACACCATTTAGAATCCAAGTCTTTACATTTAAAAAATGGAAATGTTCATAAAAACAAAAAGGGAGGGAAAAAGTAGAACTCACCATTGCCATGTTATTTCTTAGAGCAAAAAAACATCTTTGTCCCAACCTGGATATGCTATGGATTTGTCATACAGCATTTGCATGGAAAGAACTAATCACAGTTTTCTCTTTCACATTTTTTTGGGTAGCATTCACAGTCTTTTACTGCTGTTACTTCCCAGCAAAAGATGCCACATAAGCACCAAATTGGATGATAAATCATTATTATTAAATCAAACATATCACTTCCATTCAGTGTGAACAGTGCCTCACACATGGCAGGGGAGAGGCAAGTAGTTTCGGTAAAATGTGTAACCTGAAACATTATGAAGACTGTGTGATTATCCAGGTACAGAATCCAAACATTCCATTTTAAGGGCTCTTTTTTCTCTAAGTATTTTACCCTAGGATAATAGCAAGACTTTGGTAATAACAGTTGTATCCTTTTTCTTATTTCAGGAAAAGGGGAACTAGAAGGCACTCACATTCATCCCCTGGGAGAAGACAAAATGAAAGAAAATATATATTTTCACTCTACTTAAAGGTACATGTCTTATATAAGGTGAAAAAAGTGAATATTGCAAGATAGTTCTTTTCCCAAATTAATATATTCTTAAGGAATTTTACCACTGCCGTTCACCACACATACAAAAACCCACGCCACTCCCTCCTCCATATTCTACATCATTAATTTCACGACTTGGAATGTAAGCAAAAGCTTAGATTTACTAGGATTTCATGATGGGGTTCAAAGTGGGAGATGGTTATCTGGTTTTAAAAGTCATAGGTTGATAAAGTGGCCACAATTTCCAACCCTCCATCCCCACAAGCCTCCTAGAACATAGATGCAGTGCCTAGTTAAAATGATAGGAAATAAGTGCGCTTGGAAATCAGTCCAGCACAAAAGCATTTTATTTACACCGATTTCTAGTGGATTGATAGAAAGCAGTTTGTTTTATCGTGTTTCTTCTAAACTACATACAAAAAGACCAGTAAAATAGCACTAGAACTTTGGGTAAAATCCACAAAGGCTTGAAACTGCACTGTCCAATATGGTAGTCACTAGTCACATGCGGCTGTTGTGCAGTATTGTGCAATTGAGATGTGACAAGTGGAGCTGAGGGAAAGAGTTGATTTTATTTTAATTAATTTAGATTTAAATTTAAGAGCTCAAGGAGTATAAAATATTTTTCCATTAAACATAACTTCATCGTCTTTTTAGGACTACACTTTAACCATTGGATCCCATAAGATATACAGCAGTAAGAATGTACTTTTTACTTTTTAAAATGTAATAGTAAATTTTAAATTGTATGCATAGGGAGCTATATTCAATATCTTGTATATAATGAAAAAGAATACAAAAAGGAATATTTGTATGTGCATGTGTGTGTGTGTATACACACACACATATATACATACAACTGAATCAGTATTTTGTACACCAGAAACACAACATTATAAATTGACTATACCTCAATAAAAAAAATTAAATTATATGTGTGGCTCACATTATATTTCTATTAGAAAGATCTAGCTGAAAAGCTAAGATTTAAGGCTAAAATTCTAGTTTATATTTTGCATACACCTGCACCCTAATATATGTAGCATTTTCAGAGTTTGTGGGGGAGACTTCTCTAGTACATACAGTAGATACAAAATTAGGGAAAAATCCTGAATTTCAAATTCAACTCTCCTCTTATAAGCTTAGTGTTCCTTGTTGTATATCATCCCCCATTACTTCAGTTGTTTATCTAGGTTTAAAATAGAGTTTCCACCACAAGATAATTTTATTATGCCAGTTCTGAACTGATTAAAGACGAAGACGCCTCCTTGGTGTTCCCTGAACAATCTTTCATGAGATGTATCAACCCTGAGAATGAAGCTGCAGTGCCCAAAAGCCTGGCAAAAATGTTTTCTGAGAGATCCAAATTGGAGCCTACTGAATTTAATTCCAAACCAAATTAGGAACATTGAAAAGACTCTTAAATACACAATGTTCTTTTCCTTCAAGCTATTTGAGTCCCAGCTGAAGACTCCAGTGTAGTCTTTTCCAAGTATAAAATTTGAGAAAGATCAATACATAGATATGCTCAAGTCATTTCCATGTTGTGTTGTTGCTAGTTTGATAAAAATTAAATAGAATCTTCCAAACCTAAGGGATTGTCAGTATAGTTTTAAAGAAAGCCAAATCCCTCACTGGAAAACAGAAAAAGCCATTTTCTCAGGACACTGCTGGAGAGAAGTTGGAGCTATTTATGGAGAGATAGTGACTTGAAAATCACCAGAATATAATGAAAATTTAAAAGTGCTTTTTTCTTCCAAATCAATCTGACTCCATAAAATAATACACATATCTTCATTATAAGTCATAACAACGATTTGAGATCTTCCAATTTAAATTTTACGCCTATTTGTTTTTCCTTAGACAGGACAAGAGACAAAAACTGGAAAGTTTGGGTCATATGGATCATGGCAGCACTGCTATGTCTGGAATTTTCTTATAAATATCCTATTGCTTTGAGGCTCACAGCCCTGGCTAAAACAGCAGGGACAATCTCATTTGCACTTTTATAGTTGTAGAGGGATTTTCAAGAGTTAAAACAATTTTCTATAATATTTGGTATTAACTTAACAGATCTGAAGTGTGATTATTACACCTTTTCACACTTTTTTGCAGGCTGACAATTTCGAAGTAATTTTAGAAAAACAAACAAACTTATAAACAAATGCCAAGAGGAAGGCATTCTTGGATACTCAAAAGAATCTATCTGCAAAAAACCCCACAAAATTTCCTGCCTGATTTCAGCTTTATGCCTTTTGAAGATTTTTAAAAATACTATAAATGACTGTTTCTACCCTTAACGAAAATCATCACTTCAAAGGAACATCTTGTGGCACTTTACAGTGATGAAACAAAGTGAATGACATCCCTTTTTGTGGGATTAAACAACAAAAAATGTTTTTATCAGAATCTATAAACTTTAGTAAAATAAATACTCATTTACCAGAGTTTGAATAATTCTACTTTGCATAAAATTAGAATAAAATATTAATTTCACTAAAATGTAAAACCATGTAAGTCCATCAAAGTTAATTTTTCAGTCCATCTATAAAGTGTATAGCAAACTGTACCAGCCGTAAGAACACTAAAAAAGATGA
Source organism: Camelus bactrianus (assembly GCF_048773025.1). NCBI lineage: Eukaryota > Metazoa > Chordata > Mammalia > Artiodactyla > Camelidae > Camelus > Camelus bactrianus. Next base: position 52,795,370 of record NC_133544.1, on the reverse strand, counting down.
GATACATGGAGGTTTGAAAATCAGAGTCAATGAGAAGGGGATTCAGTGTAAATATACAGTCCTATTAAAATAAACTTTATACACACATACAGAAAATAAATAAATGCTTAAAGGACAGATTGGAGAAAATATGGGGTTAAATGGAGAAAACTCATTCAAAGCAGCTAACTTGGGAGGCCAGGAAGGACCATTCTGGGGCAGTGAGCAGAGAGTTTTCATGGGTGGATGGGAAGTTAAACCAGAACAGAAAAGAACCTTGTCAGAGAGTTTTTAAAGGAGGTATGTATACATCGGTAAGGGCTGATAACCTTTTCCTAGGAACTAAGCTTATGATTTTTGAAAGCTTAGGAGGAATGTTCTAGAAGTTTATAAAAAGGTACATTTAGAGTCAAAAAGAAGTAAGTACCTAAACAGTAAGCAGAAATGAGAGTAAATGATCAAATAGTTGATTTGTATATACTTAGGAAAGGGCATTGGCTTCCACTGAACTTGGCTCCGCGAAGGGAAAATTGTGCCAGACCAATTTAATTTCCGCCCACAGGAGAGTGACAGGCAATGTCAACCATCAGGAAGAAATAGTAAAAAGAAAAAGGATGTTAAAACAGGCCAGGCATGAGAGAATCCAAATCTGGAACACAAATTCGATAAGGGGTTTGGCAAAGTAAGGATACACACAGGTACAGCTGTCATTGTTTAAAAATCCACTGCCCCTATGTAAAAATCATTTAAAATTATGAAGTAGATAATGAAGCAAGAGTAAACTTCTAATAAGAAATGTGCATTTGCTGGATTAAAATAGTGAATCTGATATAGTTCCTAATTTCAGGAGACCCTCCATTTCCTTGAAATATCTAGGGATAAAGAATTCTGTAAATTCTAGTGTACACTTACTCCCCAACCTGTACATTTATCTCACAACCACTTTTGAAAGTGCTATGAGTGAAGGTATGGTCTAATTTTGTAACAATGCAGTATATGGAACTATGAGCAACCAAAGAACATGAGTAAAATAAGTCATCATGTTGCATTAAAAGAAAACACAAATTAGCACAGAGGAACATTAATATTCTAAACTGCAACTAGGTAAACTGCAAAGATCTCTTGCATTTTGGGGTGAAAAAGATTGAATTTCAACCAAGCAAGGTTTTGGATATTTCAAATCTTTTATCTTTCTTAGGATCAGGTTCTTTGATACAGTGGAAATAGAAAAGGCTATTGAGTCAGACAGACCTGTATTCAAATCCTCACTTATGTCACTTAACCACTGTACAAACTTGAACAGGGAAATTTAAAGCTTTCCATTCATTTATCTGGAAAAATGATCCTACCTTGCCATTTGCAGTGAGGATTAAATAAGACAATATGTGTAAAATGCTTGGTATGTATATTTCTCAATAGATATTGGCTCCCTTCCACCCCTTCTCAATCCTAATCTTCTCCTCCCTTCTCCCTCCCTAACTGTCCACACACCTTGGAAAGAAAGATACAAGAAAAGGCTAAGAATAAACTTCTGTCTTGTGAAACAGGAAAAGGGACATAGCCTCACTTCCTATTACTCTTAAATCCTTGTTACAGGTTTCTGGACTCTACAAGGAACGATTCACTCTCATTTGGCATTTTCCTAGTGTTTTCCAGTTTCTCCATGTCAAATGCCAATAAGCTGAACGAAAGAGCCACCTTGTCAAGTGATCTATATATTTTTAAATTCTTTACTCCTGTATATATTAGGTAAAATGCAGAGCAAACATAAGTTATGATCATCAACAAATGGTATCTCTATAAGTGTTTAAAGTGTAGCCATCCCACCATGTCAGGTTTACAACAGCAACCCTGAACTGGGAAATCTTTGTTCTTACAGAATTGTCCACTTTTCTCAAGTAAACAAAAATCAACTTCCTAGCACGCTCTATAACATCTCGATAACAATTTAGCACCTATGTATAAAGACTCAGATTATAAAATCACTTAGAATGTATTATTTTTAGACCAAGCAGACAAAAGTCTTTGAGGATTAATTTCATGCTGAGGGTTAAATTTCACTTTCACGATAGGCTAACCATTGCCCGGGGCTGCACAGATAATGAACCTGCCAAGGGATTAGCAAGGAAACACTTGTGTTATTATAAAACGGGTACACTTCCCTTTCTAACCAAGTTCATCCTACATGACATTAACAAATTACTCCCTCTTTCTGCCCACATTTCAATATAATGTGAGCCAGCAAGTGACCCTGAACCAATAGGACATGAGATAAGATCTTCTCGGTGCAGGAATGGCTGTTAAACTCGGCTGAGAGAGCTAGACCTCCTGCAGGGAAACACAAGGCATTTTATCTCTATAGGGCCCCTGCTTCCCTGCGGAAACCTTTCTTTGGTCATAAAGCCTCTAAATGGACACAATGCCAAGAGGTAGGAACATCTTAACACAAACATTTAGCCCACAAAAAAGACACAAAGAAAACACAAAAGACACAATTCAATCTTGACAAACTCACAAGGACCTAATATCTTCTAAACAAGAATTTAATGGCTTAGCATCTGTTAAGATACGTGTTCAGAGAGATTTCTGATTTTTAAGATAAAAGTAGTCTTTTCCCAACAGAGCCTTTCTTAAATAACAGGCATGTTTGTTCATAGACATCAAATCTATTGGCTTTTTCTCAGTCTTCATTCTCAAAGGGTCATCTTCTCCTGCTGGGGGTTCGAGTGGAGTCTCCCTCCTTTGGAGTGCTCCCTTCCTCCTCTAAATGGCACTCACCATTTGCCTGCCTTCAATTGTGGTCTCCAGGTACTTGTTTCTAGTACTTGACTGTCAGTTCCCTGAGGGTAGGGAGTTCATCTTGATTTACCTTTGCATCCCCTCCCTCCAGAATCTGACCAAGTATCTTCACAGAGTGGACACTTGGCTACTATTGGCAAAATCAAAATAGTCTCTCTATTTGACCATATCCTGATTCCAGTGTACAATGTTTGAGAAAAGAAAATATAATGGATCTGCAGAACATGTGGTTCCTGTTATCTATGAAGTTATAATTTAGGAATGTTTATAAGAGTGCTTTTGTTAAGAAGCTGTTTTGTTAGTGAATGGACCAACTGCTGCCAAAGTGAGACCTGCTACTTCTGTCACTTGATAATAAGCAGCAGGGAGAGAAAATGTGGAATGCTCAGGACAGTCATAGGTATTTGCTACAACCCAACTTGGTTCAAACCATGAATCCTATGGGGAAGCACAACATGGTTTTCCTATGATGTATCAGTGCAACTCTGTTCCAAATATAGATAACGTTTCTATAAATTCACATTCTTATTTGCAGGTTGAAGGTTTTAGACTTGGGCCCATAATGATCTTGTTGCATTTCATGTACATTCTAAGACTAACAGAGTATGTAGCTCTGAAACACAGATGAGGTGCATGCCAACCTGGAAGTATTATGTAATGAAGATGAAGGGATCCAAGCTTTCACCCCTGAGCTCTGCTGGAGCGAAACACTACAAGAGCCACATTTGAGAAGGCAGTTTCAGTAGAATGGTGCAGGTGGGCATTGGAGTACCTGGCCAAGGAAATAAGCAGGTGGCAGAGAAAACGGATGTAGACAATATTCTTTGTCAAAAAGTTTGGTAATTAAAAGAAGAGAGAGAGGACAATAACAAGAGGAATTAATAGGAAGTTTTTTTTCTTAAAGGTGGGGGAGATGAACATATTTGTAGCTAGAGGGGAAAACTGAAGAAGCAAAAGAAAGAAGGGATAGAGTAAATCCTAGAAGAGTAGAATCAGGAGGAACTAACTTTACAAAAGAGACCAGATACTTTCTTCTTTAGAAACAAGAATAAAGACAAGAGAAACAATCCAGGTGTAGGCCCAAGTAGAGGAATTTTGAAGGAGATAGTGTTGGATGTCCCCAGTTTTGTCAGTGGAAAGGAAGGCAAGTTCATCTGCAGAGAGTGAGGAGGAGTGACTGGAGGCTTGTGCAGTGGGAGGGCGCCTAGAGAGGCTGCTGTGGGGGTGAGATGGGGACTCAAAGAAAGAAATCAGAAGTACTGCCTAGTTGCAGCAGGACTGGGGAACACAGAGTGGGGGTTACATGTGGCTGAAAAGGCCAACTCTGGGCATCCAGATTGTGAGCCAAGTGAAGTCAGGAAGGAGTGGAGGGCTAGGGGAAGAGGTAGAAGGACAAGAGTCCTGAACAGGAAGAGGAGGAGGTGCAGCACACACAAGAGGGGACCAGTGGAGGAGCAAGAAGAGGGTGATTTCACATTTGATGTTAGGGAGGTGAGTTTCCAGGCACCAGCTTGCAGGAAGAGGAAGACCAGGCTTGGAGCAGGAACTGTGAGGACAAGGGTTAGATACTTGGTAAAGCTGAGATTGACTGCTGTCAGGGATCAGGCTCTGGGGTCCTGAAGGATGGTGGAGTCATGCCCAGGCGATCCGTAAACGACCAGGGGCTGAAAGAGAAAGATGTTGAATGAGGATCAAGAACAATGGCAAAGGCAGGTGAGGAACGTACCAGCCCCTTGTGTGAACTGAGAAGAGAAGGAGCAGCAGCCATCTCTGAAGTATTTTGATTGGTATTAGAGAGAGTCAGGCAAGAAGGCAGAAAGAGGAGTGAGGGGACGTCTGATGAGAAGGTGGGTGGGGCTGGTGGGCAGTGGCTGGAGGTGGAGCAAGTTCAGGGAGACCTAGGGCTGGCCTAGCCTGGGCTCAAAGAGCATGAGGACACTCTGGCTTTGGAGTCCGTTGGTTTTCTCAACTCCAGTGCCCTCTGTCTCCACACTACACTCCCATGACTCACCCACATAGCTAGCGCTTGATCTTGTCACACTGGAAGACTTTCCACTACCATGATCTCAAACTCGGACTTGTTGCTGTCTTGTCCTTCCAATTTTTCTGGTGAACGAGCTCTTCAGTCCTATGATCCCACACCCATTACTATGTCCATCACCCAGTCTCTGGGCAGCAGGGCCTGCACATGAGCTGCAGGTTTGCAGTAGCAATGAGCACCAGGAACCAAGTCATCGCCCTAGAGTCAATGAAGGGATTAGAGATACAGTTGTACCAGCTTTCCCCATGGAAGGTTGACACAGGCAAATAGTTCTATGATCCTGGTCCTCAAACTCAACTGGTACCAGAAACGCCAAGGTTAATCATGGAGGGAATTAAGTCAGAGTCCCGAGGTGGGACTGTGAAGAAACTGAGATGGCCAGAGGTGGGCCAAGTGCTCTCAGTTGCCAGAGCTTTCGCACAGCATTCTCCTGTGGGTGAGGATTTGGGCTTGCTGATGTGGCGTTCAGATGGAAAACAGAGGAGCCCAGATGTCTGTAAAGATTTCCTACCTTCTTCAGGAAGACTGAAATAAGTGCCAATTACACAAGAGCTATAAAAGAGCTGCAGCCCAGCACACTGGTACCTTCTCAAACATCAGCACTGGCAGCTGCACACCCCTGTTGGGGTCTTCGGGCAGCTACACGGGGCCCCGCTGCACCTGCACCTGCTCTGGATGGCCACCTACCTTCTAACAGATTGTGGACCTTTGGCTAAATAAATCAAGACTGTAATATAGCTCACAGAGCATGACTGCATGGTCTCTTCCTGCCAAGCTATAGCTTACTTGAGGTAATGTGGATGGAGTGTGAAGAACAGGATGTGATATCATAAGGCTGACATCCCAGAAAGATGGTCTAGTCTTTAGAAAATCGATTTTAGAGATAGGAAAAAGCATAAATTTCAGAGGGGCTGGAAGACAGGGAAAGACCATTGTCAGAAGCAATTTATGTTACTTGGACTGATATTCCAGGCTACAGAATTAGGGAGATATCATTCGGCACATTAGCCAGCATTTCTGTTTGTGGTAGCATGAAACAGTGATGCTTATCTCTAGAGTTGAGTGGGAAGCCTTAGTCATTTGTTGGTAGTCAGTAGTTGCCGAAGAAACACACCTTTCCCTTTTAGTACACATTTTAGTTGGCTAAGTACATTATACCAGTAAAGCTACTAGTCTCTTAATGGAAACTTCAAGTTGTTACAAGGCTAGTACCTTTTTCAACATCTCATTTTGCTATGGAGTGTGCATTCTATAATCTGCCAAAAAGCATTCAGCTGAATGAAGTTCTTTAATCTATATAATTGCTATATAAAATATATTTACTATATTTTTATTTGATGTTTCCTTTAAAGGAGTCACTGGAGTTTATCCAAGATCACTTACAATAATTTTCTCTTTTCCATTTGAAGGTTATTAAACCTTAATTAAAGCGCATTTACAGTCAACCGTGAGAGGCTCTCACTCAAATTATATTGACAGATTTTATTATAAATCCCCACGGTCTTAACACATTAACTCATTTCTCTGATCAAATTTTAGAAACAGATAGCATTTGCGTTTGCAGGTACTAAGGTGAATACAATAAACATTCATTGAGTATTTACTACGAGGTGAGTATTTTTCCCAGGGAACACAGAACTGGGAATGAAAAGAACCAGTTTAGTTTAAATAATAACTGGTGGGTAAATCATCTCCATAGCTTAAAGGGAACTGACCAAAGGGAACTCACTTAAGCTTCCTAGAGCTCAATTTAGTAAAAGGTCACATTAAATGACACTCTTTTGCTCTTAAACATTGGTATGACATATATGAAACAATTTCCCTGTCCACCTGAATCCGGTCAAATGTTGACAATCATAACTGGGACACAAAGCTCCTTGGCAAAAGAAGTGTACCCTAGAGATTCAGACGGTCTATTCACTTCTGGGAGCTGGCCAAAAGCTGGTGAGAAATGGACTGTGACTTGAGGGGAAAGAGGTAACTCATGCCCCCGCCATCCCACAGCAGTGCCACAGAGGGGACCTTCCAGAGGGAACTGGGGTTCACAGAGCTAACTCTACAAGAACATTCTTGGCTTCACTGTCTCACATCAGAGGAAAACTGAACTCACAGTCAAGAGTGAAAACCAGAGTTTTTAAAGAAAAATTATTATCCAAGTGTCACTGGGGAAAACCCAGCAGAGTCGATCCTCTGTGATTAAAGACAAGAAACTTTGCTAACGGATAATGAAAGGAAGAGTTTATTCCAACCATAAATATATTTGTTTGTCTTTATCTTTTGAATTTCTGAAGCAAAAGAACTGTTATGCTATCTCTACTTGGAGTTATCTTTCATCTACCAAATATTTTAGTGTTTGCAACAACATTAAAAAATAAGTTCTCCAAATGGGTAACTTGAGCAAATTCCTCACTAGCCTCACTAACAAGGACAGAAGAATCCATTTGTTTTGGACAGATCTTACTGAGATAAATTTTCCTGAAATGTATTGTCTTTCAAATGGATTGATAGCATCAATTCCCTTAGCTTAGGCTCTGAACAACTAAATGCTGCTATCCAAAAGTTCTCCCGCTTAATAGTATAACATAGAATTATGTAACACACGAGGTTCTCAAAATATTTCTAAATTTTAATAAGCTGTGACTTCAGAAATTACAGCGGAATACTTTTTCAATAGACCTAATATCTGATGAGCCAGAACGAAGGAAAGAGGAATTAAGAAGACAAGCAGGAGAGCATGGAAAAAAGTGAGTGGCAGCTTCGACATTAATATTTTGGTGTTTGAATGCTCGTTCCACCACTTAGCTGTGCAACCGAGGACAGCATCACCTGCTCTGAGTCTAAAAATAAGAGTGCTGGAGGATGAACTGGGATTTTGTTTGGCAGTGGATTAAATGTTAATTAATTTATATTTTAGTTTATTATTATGGCACAAAATTAAATGTCAATTATTTTCCTTTTCAGAACTTTGAGTAAATGAGATTTCTTTTTCTCTTTCTGTGAAGAAAGAACATAGTAAGCCTTGCACTTTTTGAAGCATATTCAAAGTATCAATATGACCTTAGTTTGTCTACTATATGTAGTACACAAGGATTTCAAAAACAGTAGTTGTCTTTGACATGAAGACTTTACTTTTTAAAGTCTCATTGAAGACTTAAAAAATAAAAACTACTGGGTATGTTCTAACTGGAAATATATACAGGTAAACACAAGGGCATAGTTCAGGGCTCAATTAACTCAATAGAAATAACTTTGGGGCTTTCAATTCTGTAAGAATCACTTAATAACTTTTGTTATGTCTCTTCTATCTACAACTGTAAACTGTATTCTTTGCAGTGCTTCCTCAAATGTACAAAGCCCCCCAGAATCCACAACTCTCCCCCTTGGCTGAAGCCTCTACTTGCCTCGCAGGCTAGAAACCTCAGAATCATCTTGAACTTTTTTCCTTTCCTCCATTCTCTGATCATCATTCCACCCCAATTTTTCTTTCAAACATCTTTCAGATTTGGCTTTTCCTCTCCGTTTCCATTGATTTCTTAACACAAGGTCTATATTAACACAACTGTACTCATTTATTAACTCCAACATCTTCATTTACTTTTATTTGCAACGAACAGTCTCCCTAAAAATACCACTTTCACTTAATTAATATCCTGCTCAAGAACTCACAATGGCTCCTTCGTGTCTAGTCCACCAGGACCAAACACATGTGTCTTGGGTTCAATATCCTTCATAATCCATCCCCCTTTCAACTGTCATTTTAGTTTCTGTTTTTATCCAAACCATCCCCTCTGTCCAGTAATGAGACTGAGGCGCTGACCGCCAACTAGTCTGCTCATTTCTTACTCTGTGCTTTATCTGTGTTCTTTCTTTCCCTTGGAAAGTTCTCTTACAATATCTCTTACCTAAATCTTATGAAAAGCCAGAAACCTTGCCTGAAGACTTTGGCTGTCTTTTCTCTGAGTTCCATTTAGATTAGCAGCAAATTTTCTTCTAATTTTTCTAAGCATTTTGCTTCCTTTAATAACTGTAAGCTCCCAAGGGCTTAAGTGGTTTGGGAAAAACATCCTATTTTTCATGCATTCCCACTCAGCCCAGAGTCTATGCTCAAATGTCTCACTCCATCCAAGATATCCAAACAGATGCTGTAACACCAGTTGCTAGCTCCCTAGCCAGTGTTCCTGGTCCTCTCTTCCTAATACATTTTCTGATTTTATTTGGAAGAACCATCTGCCCAGGGGAAAGACTATATTTCTCAACCTTTCGTGCTACCTGGTGAAGTGCTGGCAGAAATTATTAGGTGAGGCTTCCAGGAGACTGCTTTGAAGGGAGCTGACTCAGCTAGGAAGCATGTTCTTTTTGCCTGGAAGCTGGACGTGTAGGTGGAGTTCTGGCAACTCTTTTGCACTCTGAAGTGACTTTGCAAATATGATGGAAGGCACAGACAAAGGAGAGAGAAGCCTAAGACAGAAGGAGCTTGCCTCCCAGCTGATATTGTGGGACTATACTCCTGATTCATTTGGGAAAGAGGGCTCCCTATTACTTAGAGCTAAGTACAATTCCTAACTTATTTGGTGCCAATAAAGAAGAAAGAGGCTTGAATGTGAGGTAAAGTGAGGAGAAAATCACAACCCCCTGGAAAAGAATAAAGTAGAAAAGGTTTAACACTGGGTAGAAAGACATGGCATATCGAGGGATACACCCTCATGGCCCCCCATCCTGGTGCTACAGAAGCAGAAACCTGGGCTGGGGGAGGCAGGAAGATTGGGGCAGGGAGACTGATGCACCAGGATCCATTATTCTAAGAGGGCTGATCCCTGAATATCAAAAGGAAAGAAACTGCTACGGGACATGTTTGGCATATTAAGGGTTAAAGTCTAGCTAATATTACAAAAAAAAAAAACTTGGTTAAAAAATTCATATGTCAGATAAGACACTCACAATAGCTGTCAATTCAGTCTGAAAGTCCTAATCAGGTAGGATATTGCATGATGGAAACTCCATGGCTGATGTAAGGAAGGGGAGGCTGTCAAGACATTATTGTTAATATCACTAGAAATAGCAGCAGAGACCACTCGTTTTGCTGATCAGTGTGCTAATCACTTTGCTTATATAATTTTCATTTAATTATTAAAACAGTCCTATGAAGTAAATATTTACATACTTCGTTTGTAAAACTTATCTAGAGTCATCAGGTTTTAACATTTTGAGACTTTTTTTCTCTCCCTCTCTCTCACTCCATATGTGTGTGTGTATCAACAGATACAGATTTATAAAATGGATATTTTGTGGAATCACTTGATATTAAATTGAAGACATCATGACACTTCACCCCGAAATACTTCATAACATTATCTCCTAAGAACAAAGACATTTTCCAGATAGCCAAATGCCACCATTTCATTCAGAAAATTTAGCATTATTATATAATATATTATTTAACATTCAATCAACAATAATATTATTTAATATTCAATCAACATTCAAACTTCCCAATTGTCCCAATAACATCCCTTATAGTTTGTTGGCTTGTATCCAATATCACATATTATATTCAATTGTCATTTCCCTTTAGGAACTCTTAATCTAAGAGAGTTCCCTGACCTTTTATTTGGTCTTTCAAGACATTGACCTTTTAGGATACAGATCAGCTATTTGTAGTATGTCCAATAATTTGAATTTGACTGATTGGTTCCTTATAGTGTTTAAGGTTAAACATAATCATTTTTGATAAAAATGCAACATAGGCAGTATTCTGTCCTTTTTATTTGTCACTTCAGGAGGCCTAGAATGCCAGTTTGTCCCATTATAGGTGGGCAACGCTACAGGTTTTAATGCTTTATGGTATTAAAGAAGTCAGCTATTTTAAATGCATCAACCTTATTAGCATGCTAATCCAGCATTAATCGGGTTACTACAATTTAATCAGCATTGGTTTGTTTGTTTGTTTGTTTTTGTCACACCTTAAGAACACATCCTTCCTAATTTACAACTTCCCTTCCATTAGAGACATGAATGTTACCCTATTTCTGACAAGTGTTCTGTCAAGAAGAATTGCTCCTGCTCCAGGTAACACAAGGATACAGCATCACTCACTATTTCGCTTCCATGTGCCCTTGCAGGAAGCTGGCTACAGGAACCAGCAATGTCAGCAGCACACACGGGGAGAACTCAGCAAATCAGATCACATCAAACTGTGTTGCCCAAAGAAGGTGTGAGGAAGAGACGAAGCCAAACCTGAAATATGATCCCTGGTTACTCAATCATTTCCATTTCATTTTACCTAATGAGGCAGGAGTTCAAAATGTTGGCCTGATCAGAGTCAGATGGAAGTTTTAGACGAGTGGGACCCCCACTGCCCTCCTGTCCCGACACCCTTTGTTACCTCCAAGTGAGCTGAGACCAGGCTGTGAACCCTGTAAATAGAAGGCTTCCAGGTTAATGAAAAGCTTCAGCACCATTCAAAAATCTGGACAGAGGGTCATGCCGTCTCCTAATCCAAAGAAACTTCATGCAGCTCAGTAATAAAGTTTAATGAATGCTGGTCATTTTGAATCATGAGCCTGAGAGACTGGCCAAGGGCTAATAGTTTCCTTATAGAATCTCTTCTTTAGCTGGGATGCAGCAAGTAGTTGAAAATTGCATGGGAAGCCAGCATCGTACATGAAAGGAAATATTCTATATGCCCAAATCCAAGGGGAAGTTTCTGAAAAGGGCAGTAAACATTTCTTACAAGCTGATGTTTTTATTAGGTGATGGCATGCTTTGTGCTGCATTTCATTAATTATCTGCAAAAAGAACTTTCTTTCAACACCATGTCAGATTTGACCTACTGCAATCATGTAACATTGTACAAAGCCAGCCTGCAAAGTAGCTTCTCCATTTTTCTAGAAGCATAAGTGCATAAGGCAAACTAACAATTTCACAAAAACTGACCATCGAAAAATTCACAACTCCTAGAGAATCAGGCATGGATTTGTTTTACATTATTTTTAAAATCTGTCTTATTTGCTTAGGATAGCAACACAGAAATGGATGGCTTTCTGAAAAAAAGTATGTATCATTTTCAGAGTGCAGGAAAAAGCCATACAGAAAAATGTAAAGATCAAATGCTACTTTCATGCTGATGGATGCAAACTTTATACCCTAGAGATTCATCTTAAAATACAGTAGAAATTATATTCCAGTTACCTAGTACATGGCCTTAGATATGCCATAAGTCAAATCATATACTAAAAATGTTCTTGCTTACACACAGCGGAAGTCTAAAATGTGCCAAGCCATGTATGAGGAACTGGGATTTTCAGGAATGCAGAGAACATTTCCACATTTAAAAGAACCTTAAAGTGAACTATTTCAAATAAAACTTCTGTACAAGTATATGATCCAATCGATGGCCAAATTAGCATATTTGCCTCAAATTCCTCTGTCAGGAAGTAGGACTTGCTATTGATTTTACCTAATCTTGCAAAAGAATTAGCCAGAATTTTAGGCATTTTCTTGACAGGCAAGCCTGGGAATTCAATGAAAATATGGACTTGAAGATTTATGGGGTAGAATATTGTGATCACACACCGGCGCTTCTCCAGTTTTCCAGAGATCATAATTCCTGCCTCTGTTTATTATTCAGTTTATGGTTGGAGCATAACAGATGATTCATTTTTAATGTGATAAATGTTTGGGGGTTTGTTTGAGGGAAATAAAAGTTTATAGTTCAGCACTGGACATGGATAGTAAACTGGAGTGTAAGGCAATATATTTCTAAAACATGGTGATTAGGATATTTATTTGCTTCTTTATACCCAGGGCTCCAGTGAAGAGTGACTGATAGTGTTTACTTTTAAAGCCCTAGACCACATTACTCTGCTTTGCAGCTTAGTGAACTTTCTAGGAGGAGTTTTAATTTTCTCAAAAAATTCAAACTACTAATTTCTAGTTGTGAAAAGAATTTATAATTCCTTATATATAGGCAGAACTAACTCTATACAAAGCATCAGAGAATAAGATGTGATCAAAATGAAGGACCCTGACCCATAAGAACTTACAGTCCATGAAAAAAAATAATGCTTAGAAACACATTATAGTCTCCATAATTTGGGTTATCTTTATATTAAGCCAGGCTTTTGTCTACTTCACATGTCCACCTACCTATCTACTCATTCAGCAAAAGTTTATTGAGCACATACTAAACATCAGAAACAGTCCTAGAACTAGAGATACAGGAGTGAACAAGACAAAGTCTGTGACCCCAATGAGTTCACATTCTAGGGAAGGAGATGAACAATGAACTAACAGGCAAGTTCATAAACAGATCCTTATCCCTTCGACAATTCCCAAATCCAAATGCTCAACGCATCCCCAAACCATGATTTTCCCAAGTTTGTGGCAAACTCATTTGGTTAGTGACAAAAACTTACCTCAAAAAAAGTGAGGCTACCCATAGTTTTTATTCCATTCAGTGTGAATGGTTATACATTAAGCTGCAGAATTACTGTATTTGATTATGGAGTTCTGCCCCAGACCCTACTGGGGTGTCTGTAATACACATGATAAGTAAGAGTACCATATTACTTTTATAAAGCAGAAACATTTCTGAGTTCCAAGACATATCTGTCCCCAAGAGTTTTTAAAAACACTTTTACTGAGGTGTAATTGATATACAAAGAACTGTACATATTTAACACATACAGCCTGATGAATTTGGACATATGTAAACCTGTGATACCAGCAGCACAATCAAGGTCACAGACATATCCAACATCTCTGAGAGCTCGTGTCCCTTTGTTTTTGTGATAAGAACACTTAACATGAGATCTACCCAATTAACAAATTTTGAAACAAACAACATTGTATTGTTAACTGTAGGCACCATATTGTACAGCAGATTTCTAGAAGTTATTCATCTAACAAACTGAAACTTTACACCTGTTGGACAACTCCCCATGTCCCTGGCAAACACTATTGTATTCTTTGATTCTGAGCTTGACTATTTTAGATGCCTTATATAGATGGAGTTATGCAGTATTTGTTCTTCTGTTACTGGCTTACTTTATTTAGCATAATGCCCTTCAGGTCCATCCATGTTGTTGCAAATGGCAGGATTTCCTTCCTTTTTAATGCTGATAATAGTTCTCTGTGTGTATATATCACATTTTCTTTATCTATTCATCTGTGGTGGACATTTGGGTTCTTTCCATATCTTAGCTATTGTGAATATTGCTGCAAAGAACATGGGCGTCCCCATCTCTCTTTAAGATCCTTATTTTAATTCTTTTGGATATTTACACAGAAATGTAATTGGTGGATCACATGGTAGTTCTATTTTCAATTTTTCGATGGGCCGCCATACTGTTTTCCATAGTGGCCCCACCATTTTATATTTCTACCAATAGTGTACGAGAGTTTTCATAAGGGATTTAGATCTGTATGTCATAATGTCAGGAAGTGAATGAATCCATGCATGGGTGAATGAATAGATGTTTAGAATTATTTTTTTCAGGTGATCTGATAATACCATTAAAGTATTCAGGCATCAGTTGATTTACACATTTTGTAATGTCTACAACCTAAACCCAGGTTAGTTGGCCCTAACTATTGGTTCATTTATGATATCTATGCAGTCTGCTGAGACCAAAGTGAGTAAGGTACAGTCCCTATCTTTGTGAACTATAATCTCATAAGGGAAATAGATATGAAAACAGAAGAATGTCACACACTGTGATAAATGCCATGCTCACCTGATTCTGCCTGGGAAGACTCGGCAGAGGAGGTGACATCTGAGGGGCACTGGAAGATGAGTAGCTGTTTGCCAGGCAGAGAAGGTGAGAAAGGACCCTCTAGGTAGTGGATTTCTATGTTCAAAGGCTCATAGAATTTGAGAAGGGCAGGGCATATTTGAGGAGAGGGTGAGAAGGTCACTGTGGTGGTAGCAGAGGGTACATGGGGATAGACAGCTACAAGGTGGAAAAGACCAGAGCCATAGGAATGCCTGTCTGTGGCTTTACAAAAGAGCTTAGATGTTTTTTACAGAACATTTCCAGGCCTGGCAGTGAATAGAACCCTCAGCTTTTTGCTTTGTGTCATTTATTGTCCCAGGAAGGTAACTCTGGGAGCAGTATGAAAGGTAGGTTTGAATAGGGCCCAAGAGTGGAAGGCAGGCCCTAGGAAAGAGGTGATAAAGGCTGAACTGGGGCAAGGGTGGTAGGGGCAGGAGGGTAGATTTAAAAGACATTTCCAAGGCAGACCCAAAACAGTGTGGTGGCTGATGGATGTGTGTGTGAAGGAGAGAGAAGAGTCAGCGTGTCTATCCTGGAACACTAGGTGAAGAAAACCAGGTAGAGAAAAACGCTATGAATGAAGACAATCATAAGGGTTTGCTAAATATTGTCCATCAACACCCAGATGTTCTCCTTTTTATCCCCCTACCTCAAAAGGTCAATTATTTTCTGTTTTACACCACTGTAGACCCTACTCATAAGGCACAATAAGATTAAACATTTTTTTTTCTTGTATTTAGGGACTTTCTAGTGGGACAAGCAAAAGAATGAGACATTAAGTATACTCTCCATACTATCAAGGCCCAGATTCGTTTCCAGTGTCATAAATCATCATAATTAACAACCTTTCAACCGAATGGATCCCAAAGCACTTTCCAAATTATGCAACTCTGGAGGTGAATTGCCTCAGCTGTCCAACAGCTGTCAGCAGCACTCTGCCACGGGGACAGAACAAGAGGGAGGAGGCAGAGTCTCCCCGGGATTCCCTGCAGCATTTAGGTTTGTGGAATGCAATTCCCCAAAATGGAACTTGGCCCCAAACAGGGTCTCATCCACTCTTGGTAGAAATGCATTCTTATCCCCAAATGGTCAACAGATTTCTCTTTCTTACAAAAGATACCTGTGAATGGAATCAATAACTTGCCTAAGAAAATCAGTTATATATTTCAAATTACATTTCTTATTTTGGTACTGGCTTCATTAATAGCTGATCAGGGCAAGGTGGGCTCAAGCGGAACCTCATTTCTTTTTCACATATTATGAGAGCAATAAACAATGGTGGAATTGAATTGCTGGGCTGTCTGGAATCTCATGTGCTGAAATTAAACCCCAATTTTTCATCTCTCTCCCTGTTAGTTCAGGCCTAGCTGATCACAGTAACCTCCCTAAAATACTCTCTTAATTCTGTGGTTTTCCAACTAAGGAAGGCAGGGGATTTGCAAAGTTGTAATACTAATACGGTGAATACTCTGGGATCTTCTAATTTATTCTAAGATTTGGGATAAACACCAACATCGATATATTATGAAGTATTACATAACATTAAAATAAACTTTAAAGATAAAAGATGGGAATTTGAGTTTGCTGTATATGACTGGGTAGGTACACCCCTAGATAGTTTTCCTCTAATTCCTCCTGTCCCTATCTGCCCATCTGTGTTTATTCCCCTTTCATTTGATATAGAAAGGACTTCGGAGAATAATTGCATGAGATGCTGCCATAGTAAGTATTTTTATGTTGAAGCATGGCTCTTCTGGACAGCACAGGGAAGAATTACACATTTTTGAAATGATACCCCAATTCAGCAAATCTGGTGTTAAGGAAATTACAGGGATGAAAAGAGCTTATATGTTTCATAATAAGCAAAAACTATCACTACTAGTCTGAGAATAACTCAAAACAATTGAACTCCAGTTGACATAAATTATTTTACCAATACCATTCTAAAGGGAGAAGTAAGAATGTGGTTCTTTTCATATCAATTCAATGAAATAAAACATTCTGGATTGCCTATCTTTTACAAATGACTCTAAGTGATACAGAGCAAAACAAGATAGAAATGGCATTTTTAAAACTTTGGGCTATGCCAATATTTGGGGAAGTCTATCTATATCTCCGATGGATCTTGACAATCAGGTACCCAAAACTTATTTCCTGCTAAAACTCATGCCAGAACTGTAATGGACTCAGAATCTGTTATCACACTCTGCTCATTTTTCAGAATTAAAGGCTTAGACTTTTTTAAAAGTTGCGCTTCTTTTATTTCTAATTACTTATTAATTCACTGGTTAATTAATTAATTCATCTACACAATAGTTCAAACCTTTATTGTTCTCTAGCTATGTGCCCATCTCTGAGGATCAGTGAATGATGAACAGCTCCTTCAGCCACAAAACTTTCAGTCTCATAAGGTTACAGGTAAGTGAACAGGCAATACTTTGTGTAGGAAGTGTGTTGGTAAGGAGAAGTTGACTGGGAATGGGGCACAATAGGAGGTGGGTACCTGACCCTAACACCTGAGGGGGAGAAGGCCTTCCAGTGGAAATGATGTGTAAACAAAGACCTAAAGGATGAACCCAGGGGAAGAGGAAGGAATAAGGTGGAGGGAGAAGAGTGTTCCAGACAGAGGAACCAGCATGGGCAAAGGCAAAGTGAAACAAGAGAGTGGTGTTTGGAGCACAGAGTTCAGGATGGGAGAATGGCAGGAGAGGAGGAGGAAAAAGACATAGGGGCCAGATTTGACAGCCCTGTAAGCAGGGCTGAGGTGTGTGGGCTTTATTCTAGGATAAGGGGGATCTGAGCCCCAAAGATGAAAGAGGAGCCTGAACTTTGTCTAAACAGATGTTATCCTGACTCAAACAAGATATTCATGCATGCTTCCAATCCACCAATCCGTGTTTGCAGAGAAGTAATGACTGCTACCAGTGACTGACTCTTTGCCAGAAATTGCAGGGCATTTGATATATTTCATAGCATCTAAGACAACTATTCCATTAGGTGAGTATCACGACCTCTATTTTACAAGTTAACTGAGGATCAGTTAAGTAATTGGTCAAATCAAACTGTTCGTAAGTTGTAGAGTCAGGATTCAAACCCAGGTCTGTCTTGCTCTAAAACTCAAATTCTTTTCATACCAAGCTTGCCAACTACAGAAAGCAATAGAAGAAGATGAAAGAAAGGTCCCACCTGCAGTTTCTGTTAAGAAAAAGGCTTAAGGTCTCAGAAAGCTACTTAATCAGAACTCAGTTTTGACTATTTTTTTTTAATCTCTCAAAAATAATGTTCACTAGGGTAACTTGTAACCATCTTGAAAAATCGACTGGTAGTCCATTGCTTTGTTATAACATATTACTTTCTCCATATCACCTGTACTTTCTAAGCACCTAAAAGAGTCACAGGGCACAAAAGCCTACAAAAGAATGTATTTTAGCATTACTCGGTGAAAAAGGAGAGCAGGGATTTAGCATCTATTTAGGAAGTAATATTTTCATCTTGATTATGCTCCATGGGCTCCTTCATTCACTAACAGAAATTCCGGTTTAATGCATAATCCAGGGAGCACACAGAGGGACCACAGCAGGTGACAGAGATTCCTGTTTTCTACCTATTCTTTCCCTCTACTAAAAATGTTAGTGGTAAAAATGGTAATTAAAGATTATGACATCCTACAGTCCTCTTTAAATAATAGACACAATTTTTTATTTTAAAGGGTAGCATATGGTCTGCACAGGGAATTGCTTGGTATCTCTATCTAAAGGAAAATATTCTTATTACAAATGTGCTAACAGATGCTGGAGTCCCTAATAGTTTATTAAACTTAGCCTTTACTATGCACAAAGTAAAGTATGTCAGATAACCTGGGAACCATATGTGTCACATGATTTGTTAGGACCCAATCACACCTAATTTCAGTGGCTGGAGAAAAAGAGGCAGGCAATTAAGGGAGAGTTTGGTCAGCTTCTGTTCAACCAAGGACGGAAACCTGCGCAGCTGGAGACAATTCTGAGCAAATTGATCAGAATTCCTTTACCTTAACTAGAGCCTGGCTAACAAGTTGATACCCAGGAGTTTCTACAATCAAGCAGAAAGAATTTATGAACCCAGAAAGGCAAGTCACCTTGGTGTATTCAATAGCTCTAACCCATGTCATTTTAAGCAGTGGGGACACCTGTTAACTTTGGCTAAGGCAGACTATTTTTATGAATAATACAATTTTCAGAGTAACAACATTCTTGCTCTGGGTGTCAGGAGAATTAATCAGTTGAACGTGGCTGATTATAAAATAAACTGATAAACTAGACAAAAGTGGAGACTAGAAAAACTATGGAAATTATTACTCTCAATGGCATAGTATCTGGGCATTCAAAATGTTGTGTCTCCTATTTCAAAAAAGAGAGAGAGAGAGACTTACACTTTAATGTATGTTCTCCAAATGAGCAGCTAAGAGTCTTCTCTGGGGTTGCTAATCCCCAGAACCCCATGAAGCGTTATTTTATGTATACTGATGTTTGCTTGCTCACTTGCTCACCAATGTGATGACCACATTTAAAAACAAAGTCTTTTCCTGGGACAGATCAGCTAGCTACTTTAAGGAGTTTTCCCTAATTCCTAAATAATGAACATGGTACTCTGGAAGAATACCAAGGATATTAAACATTTGGAAGAGTTAGTGAAAACACTGTTACATATTTTTTTAATAATAAAATAGATTTACCTCCCCCCAGATCTTATGATTATTTTTGCAGTTGCAGACTTTAACTCAAAGCCAAAAAGTACG
This sequence comes from Camelus bactrianus, assembly GCF_048773025.1. Lineage (NCBI taxonomy): Eukaryota > Metazoa > Chordata > Mammalia > Artiodactyla > Camelidae > Camelus > Camelus bactrianus. Next base: position 52,776,001 of record NC_133544.1, on the reverse strand, counting down.
GGAAGCACACTCATTGCTATCCAAATGAGCACGCCATGAATCCTTTCCTCTACTGCATGGAGCAGGGAGAACCTACCAAGCAAAACCATCTACACACAGAACAGCAACAAAAATGATGGTAAGGTCCAACCCATTTCCACTAGCCAGCACAAGTGAACCTGGTTAGTTTGCTTTAGCCCTGAAACACTCTTCTTGGATTCTAATCTTTTCTTAAATATACAATTGCTATTTAGGAAAAAAAAAAAAACGAACAATTAGACACACCTGCTTAAAGTGCCCTGCGCTCTGTTCACACTTCACGGTGTATCTTAAAGTGACAGCATGTTAAAATGTCAATGCAATTCCTGTGCATTATGTGGCTATTACAGCTGAAAGTGCAGTTACGGTTCCTAGCATTATGTAACTGCACTTGACTCATGTAGACGGCCAAAAATTCATATTTTACGTGAACAACATAATTTTCACAAGATTATAAAAACTTAGAAAAATTGAACTGTACCTTCACATAATTTATAAATCCCTATTGGCTTTTTTGTTTGTGCATTTAGAGCATGGTCATAGCATTCTTTGGGAGTCCACTGTCATGTGTTAGGAACAATACAGGAAATTTTGGATAAGAAATTGTCACTCGAATATTTCCAAGAGAAACACACAGCTAGCCATACTCAGCTTTAAATAAATATATTAAAAAACCACCTCGGAAACACTCCTAAACCTTTTAGATGAAAACCAAATATACTGAATTTGAATATAATGAATATCATAAACATGAAACGGGATCAAATTGCTTCCATGCACTGAAAAAGGAAAATTGTAAATGTGTTAGAACATATATCCCTGGTAATAAATTGTGACATTCTTATTGTGAAAACCAGGAGTGCAGCAAAGCACTTACATGGTAAGATTGTTTCAGTAGCCAAAATAAAACAGAAAATTACAAAGGAATTTGGCACTAAAACCAAAACAACAATTGTTCAGGGGAAAACAGTATAATTAAATTGTTCTTTTGAAAACTGTAATGATAAGATATGAATCACATATTCCAGATAAACGTTTTGGCAGGCTCTGCTTCCATTAAAATCTCCCAAGGACAGCCCTAAAATTGCAGAATCTGAGAATCTAACCAAGTGAATGTTGTACTCAAGTAAAGCATTTCACAGCAGATTGCCTGAACAATTCTCAGCATAACACTACTCTACTTCAATTCATTGACCTCTTATAAACAAACACTTAGCCCTCTCTGAAGTACAGCACGGCTAGGACACACTGTTTTTTTTAATATCTGCATATTCATTTCTAACGTCTAGACATTATTTCCTAATTTGTTAAGCAGTGCCAGGTCGATTCCCTCACCTCCCAGGCCTCCTGCTTGCTGCCCAGGCCATCAGCACCCATTCCTGTACAGGGCCCGCCTGCTAGCTCACTCCTCAGAAGTGCTTCCTCTGCCCATTTGGACATGCAAACGAGCACTTACTCCAATGAATAATTGGCTATACAGGGAAACGTGCTTTGACGACTGCAGTTGTTCCAGCTTGGCTACTCCTGGTTCTGCTGGACCAGTGACAAATGCCACAGGTTTTAATGGTCTGATCTCTGAGACTTTCATCAGCCAACACCCTATTTTTCAGAGGTCTTAGGTGTCCTCTGAGACCCTCCAACAAACACTGCTGCATTATGCATCCAGTGCTTTTGTTCCACTTGGATTAGAGAGTACAGTTCATATATTGTCTTATTTTTTTCTTCCTTTATACAAGAGTAGGTAGGGTGAAAATCTTTTAAACTATAGAAAGCAGAAGTATATGTTTCAGTGTTCACTTTAACTCAGGTTCGACAATGGGTAGATTGACGTGGACTGTGTACATTGAAAGCAATATTTAAAGTCAGGATATGTCACTCCTTTGCTTACTCACTCATTCCTTCAGTTAGCATGTATATAATATCTATATAGTACCAGGTAAAATGCTAGCTGCTAGGAGTATAAATATGTGTGACATTATCTCATATTTGAACAGAAGGGACTACAAAAATCTAATAACATTATGATGTGAAATATGCATACTATATATATGTAGACACACGCACATAGCACACGTACACTCACACACATGTTTTTATTCAATGTCAGAGAAAGGAATAGTTCACCCCAATTGGAGATGTAGAAGAGGACTCACAGAAGTAGTTATTTTTTAGTTGAGTTTTGAAAGATGAGAGAATTTCCCCAATGAGAAGCTGGGTGAGAGTAATCATTGCAAATATAAATAGTGTGTACAGTGCTTAACACAGAAAATTAAAGATGGGAGGAAGAAGGCTTAAAACAATATACCTTCCTCATCTATAGCTACCTCACCATGGCTAGGTAAAGTACCAATTCAGAAATACCAATGTATAGAGTCAGACAGATTGGGTTCAGATCCTGACTCTCTCCTTTACTTATTTCTTGACCCAAGTTCCAAATTCCTATCTATAAAATGGGTATAATAATTCATGGGCTTGTTGGAAGGAGTAAAATAAACAACATGGTAAAGAATAGTACACAGCACATAGTAAATGCTCAATAAGGTAGTTGCTAATGATTTTTTCTTTTTTCTTTTGTTTTTTTCTTTTAAATTCAGATGTACTTTATTTTTTAATTTGCATTCTTTTTTATTGAAGTATTGTCAGGTTACAATGTTGTGTCAATTTCTAGTGTACAGCATAGTGTTTCAGTTATACATATACATATATATTCATTTTCATATTCTTTTTCCATTATAGGTTACTATAAGATATTGAATATAGTTCCCTGTGCTATATAGTATAAGCTTGTTGTTTGTTTTATATATAGTAGTTAGTATCTGCAAATCTCAAACTCCCAATTTATGTCTTCCCACCCCTTTTACCTGCAATTTTTATTACTATTATCACTATCATGTGTAGTTACAGGTTATGTTTGGGGAATAATAAATGAAGTCTGGTAGTGCAGATAGATTGTATATACATCAGAGTCAGTGGATACAGTGGATTCTGAAAAAGGTAAGTTAGGGTGCTCCACAAAAGGCCTCATACGTCATGCTAAGGAGTCTGGATTTGATCTCATCAACAAAGGGGAACCATGAATGGTCACAGAGTTCAGTAAAGCACCTGCTAAGAAACTTACAGTGTACAGAAGCCCACATCATAGGAGGGTAATTGGTGTCTTTCATACTTTTCTAGGGCATGAGGCAGGGGAGGTATTCTGCCATCCTTGGAAACTGCTAAGGGGGAGTGATGATAGCAGTTTGCCTGAGGTGCAGACAATAAGGGGGTGCACTGTACAGAATTCATAAAAAAATAATAAACTTTGGCTTGCTTGTTATTATCACCATGCCCTGGCAATTATGAACAATGTCAGTGATAAAATACATTCTTCCCTACTTCCCTCTCCATATGCCACAACTTGGTAGTTTGTTTTGTGAAGTCTGAGGATGGTTAACAAGCACTCAGAAGCTGGGTGCCCCCTAGTACTTCCTGACACACAGGTATGGGTTAATTCAAGAGTGGGAAGTAGACCTGAGGAACAAACAGCCAAACTAAAAGTTCTAGTGGGGTCCAGTCGTTGGGAAAAAATGACAGCCTTTCCCCAGGGAAAAAGGACAAAGGGAGAGGCACCTTCAAAGAGACTCTGGGGAAAAAAAGTCAAATGACGCTAGATGGTGGGCGATGAAGAGGAAGATACAGGGAGAAGGCTTAAGACAATGTAGCTTCCTCATCTGTAGCTCCCCACCATTGATAAGTCAAGTGCCAGTCCAGAATGGTCCAGCCCGGTGGTTTTCAAGAACACCAACATCAGCATCCCTATCAGAAATGCAAATTACTGGCCCCTACCCAGACCAGCTGAATCAGTAGTAACTCTGGGGTGGGGCCAAGACATCTGTGTTTTAACCAGCCCTCCATGTGATTCTGACACACACCGAAGTTTGAGAACCATAGCTCTACCCATCTACGGAGCAACTCCCTCAATACGGTACTAAGTCTTCTGAGTTATAATATCGTATTCTGATATTTCACTGGTATTTGTGACATTTGTCCACATATTAATATTTGTACCTATTATACATGAGACCAATGGATTCATTGCTTGGTTTAACCCAATGGTTCTCAAAGCAGGTGGAGAGTGGCTTTTGTTCCCCAAGGGGTATTTGGCAATGTCTGAAGACATTTTTGGTTGTCACACTGGAAGGAAGGTGCTACCGTCTTCTAGTGAGTCGAGGCATGGATGCTGCTAAAATAGTCTACAATGCCCAGGGCAGGACCCCCCACCCCCCACAACAAAGAGTTAACCAGCCCACAGTGTCAGCAGAGCTGAGGTGAAGAAACCTTGCTTAACCTTACAAAGTCAGAGGTTTCTTTAGGATCCCTATTAAGTTGGGGGAAGGGAAAAGTAAGATGGGGAAGTCAGCGTCCAATCTGGCGTCTTTGAAAACACAAATCCCGACTCGTGTGTGAGGAATGTTTACTGATTGGTGATTGACTGTTTATTGTTGGTCCGTAAAGGAAGTAGGAGCTTTATGACCCTAACCAGGAACTGCCGGCTTTGTTTGCTCTCCCTCTCTTGAGCTCATCCTTCTGTATATTGTTTCTATCCTGACCTCATTCTTTGATTCCAAAGCAGTCAGGCCAGTCCTGATCTGGATCTCAGGCTAACGCTTGAGTCCTGGCAGCTCAGACTGGGCTTGTTAGAAGAGAGGGGGTATTTTGGAGACCACCAGTTCTGGTAGTGGGCGCTGGAGGGACAACCTCACTGAAATGCTGATGCCAAGATTCCCTTCCTTCCTAAGTTAGGAGAAGCCACCGGAAAGGGGGCCACTAGCACCACTTTGGAGAGATCTGTAGGTAGTAAGGGCTCTTCCATCACAGGGTGATTGATATGTGGAAGCCCTGGGACCCTCACACCTTGGCACACGGCTGGTAGAGTAGAGGCTGGCACACAGGGCCATTTATTGAATGAATTTGGCTAGAATCTGAACGAGGCAGGAATTGCCTTCATTGTGGGACAGAGGGGCGGGAAGGAGACAGATCTATGGAGGCTGACAGCTGGACACTGGAAGCACATCTCACACAAAAAAAGTGGAATCAAAACAAGTGACAGTCACCAATATTTGGCTTATTTTCTTTTCATGTAATCTGGGGGAGGCTTATTGTTATGCTGTCCAAGGGAGCTTGCTGCTGGTGCAAAAGGCTGTTAAATTCCTGTGAACAACTCTTGGCATCTTTTTTCACAATGAGTTTTACAGCCTTCACATTTCCATGGGGTCTTTTCACAGTTACCACTATTTGATGACTCTATAATACACTCCAGTAGCCAAACGGAATACAGTTCTATTTTAATTTTAAAGGAAATTCTTTGTATTTAAAGTCTAAAGCGTGCTTTGTCTGGATCTGCCTGGATTTGGGTGCCCAGGTTTCTTATCATCAGCTGCAATGGAGATGGGTAATATGAAGACTCCTCAGGAGGGCAGGACCAACACTGGAAGGCTCACTTCCTAAAAGACACTGAGCAAGGAAGTGAGAGGCCCTAGGATGGAAACACCTTTCAGGCAGCACCCTGGGAGTCTCTATTTAAACAGGTGACCTTGCGGAAAGAGGCTCCAGATCCCATTACCCAAGGCCGGGCTGCGAGGCAGATTTGTTTTTATGAGCTCTCCAGGCACACATTGGGGGCGAGGCGTAAATATGGAGAAAGCTTGCTGAGACCTTGCTCCTTTTACACACCATGTACAGAAAAGAAAATTGTGCCAAGGCATTTTGAGAATGCTGGGCTACCAGTAAATGGCCAGCGAGCAAAATGGTCATCATTCGATTACAAAGTTTTAAACTTACTTTATCTAGGGGGATTCAAAGGAAAAAAGAATATCAGATATTTCAGCCCTCCTGCTTCCTTCAGGGAACGGAGAAAAGTGGAAAACAGCTGCTTGTATATGAAGCAGTTTAAGGGTCAAATATTGCTCTGCCCAGCGGTGCTGACATCACTTGACTCTCCCCAGGAGAAGGGCACTGGCGTCATCCGCTGGGCTGGCCGGCTGCAGACCCGAAGATGGGCCGCAGCGGCTCCCATTTTATTTCTCCTGGAGTACCTTCAGGGCCAACAACTGCAAGTGAATATTGCAATTAAGACTCTAAAACTTTGTTTTTATTGGCTTTGGGGGGGGGAAGGGTTTTTTTTTTTCTTCACAATTTATGAAAACACAAAATGTGAATGTGAGTTTCAAACTTTGCATAGTCATTAGGCTAAGCATTAGTCATTTGTGGTTGACAAGGAGGGTTATAATTTGACACCTGGCAAAAATCAAGCAGATTTCAGAGAATTTAGAGCTGGGAAATGAGATGGAAAAAACACCCTCTTTTTCCCTAGGAGGTCCCATGAAAGAACGTTTGCAGACCTCTTTTGGTCTCTCCATAGAAGTGAATTGCCCGTGATTCAGGGCTGTGATGTCTCTCCATCTCTGACTGTTGGACCCCCACCCCGCCAAAAAGTCCTGTACACACTAGCCAAAGAATCCAGCTCAGAAGGTTCCCAGAAGTGAACCTCTGGGAGTTACAAGAAAGAGATAAATAACTTCTCAACCTGATGCTTAAGCAACAAGAGACCACCAGAAAGTTTCAGTGTCAATTCTGAGAATATTTTTTGAAACATCATAGAGTCATGGGAGAAAGGAGTTTTAGAATGGCAGAATCCTTAGATCCTAACTTCTCCATAAAATTCCAGATTTTCTTCTGTCCACTATCTATGACCATTTTCTTTTGTGTAATGTGATCAAAATAGCGAACCCTGAGTTTGTCTTTTCTGACCCCCGACCTCTCACAGGTGTTCTGGCTCATTTCCTGAGAGTTATGTTTGATTTGGGAATGCTTCCCTCTTTTCTCCTGTTCCCTTGTTACAGTTTGAAACCTGGAACACCCGCATACAAGACCCTGGCTATCTCCCTGTGCTACTCGAAAACACCCTTAAATGTTCTCTCAGAACTTGGCAAGCATCTGGACAGGGACAGTTTTCTCACACTCTGGGAAATCAAAATGTAAAACAATAGTTTTTTCCCAATTTTTCAAGCTGAGGATAAATTCTGAGGTTGTTTCTTTTTCTGTTTATTTTTTCCTATTTAACCTAAGTTTTCTCTGTTTTAGTGCTAAAAGAAAATCAAATAATCTTAAGTTTTCCTTATGTAACAAAGAAATAGAAATGCTAATTTGAGATTCTTTAGGACCAGACGTAGCAAAAAGCCAAAAACTGTTCCAAGATTGTTACTGCAGAAGCAATGATCAACATTTTCTTAATAAATCTTTCCTTCTCCCTCTTTCTCTTCCTTTCCCTCCCCACTACTCCCTCCACAGCCCCCAGTCTCCCCTCACCCCACCCCACTGCCTCTCTCAGATTCCAGAAGAGACTAGAAAATATTACTTTTGGAAGTCATGCATTATTTTTGTCTTGAAATGGAGTTCGAGCCCTGTTTGACACTATTACTCTACTAATCATGGTAGTCTTTGAAAAAGAAAAAGCTTAAGATACCTAACAAATCCTGATTAAAAAAAAGACTTCCACACCTTTTAATTCAATAAGAGGTTAGGCCAATCCACTGAGCAATGCAGCAGCCTTTCCCTACTCCATCTGGCATTATTCATTGGAAACAAGCAAACAAAGAAACAAACAAAAAAATTAGCTTCATGAGTTCTGCAAGTAAAAATAAGATACTGTGTGCACTAAAAACATTTCCTTAAGGAATGTCCAGGTTGGCCTCCCGAAGCCCACCTGTCACCAGCATCCTGTCCACCAAGCCATGCATCACCCACAAGAGTGAGTCCTTCTCTTTCTACTCTACTGGGTGGGGGTCGTCCCTGCATTAGACTGGAAAAAAGAGCCCTGACCCTTGGCAGAGGAGAATGGACAGGTCTGAGAGAGGCTCAACTATCTGGGTCTAGATGACAATTTCTCAGTGTCGGGGGTAAAGGAGAAGCTGGTGCAGAAGTGCTGGAAAATCCACTGACAGAGTAAATATAGGAATATCATTGCTAATTCTCTGTGGTATAAAGCTATAAACCACACGTTGAGCACTGAAGAAAATACAGCTTATGCTGTATAAAATGCCCAGGTTACGTGGCCAAAGAAATATGTGAATTCCATAAAGTATGTGAATTGCCCTTGTGTGAAGCCTGGCTCATGATTGGAGCTAAAGACAGGCTTAATGTTTTTGTTTGTTTTATTTTTCCAAATACATAATTAAAAAATATACATGTGTCAATTTTGAAACTACCTTCATTCAATAAGCATTTATTGACCACCTACTTTGTGCCAACACTCTTCTAGTTACTGTATATAAATAGATCAGTGAACATGAGAAAGACGGTCCCAACCTACATTCCAGTGGAGGTGGGCAGTTAATGAATACACACAGAAATCAAGTTGACGAGACTAGAGCAAAGATAAATAGGGTAATGAGAAAGAGAGAAACAGAAGAGGCCAGTTTAGATGAGGTGGCAGGGAGGACTCTCAGAGGAGATGTCAAGTTAGCCACGGTATAAAGGTTGAGAAGGAATCAGCCATTCCAGGAAGAAGGGATACCAAGCACCCAGGTTCTGAGATAGGAGAAAGCCTGGCATGTTCACCGAATTGAGAAATCTCACTGCTGGACACGTACTAAGATCACGTTATGTTTAAGCAATGAAAACATGACTTTAGAAACACAGAATATCAAGCTGGAAGAAGGCTCTGAGATCACTTAGGGGAACACTCTTCATTTCCAGGTGAGGAACCAAGTCCTAGAGCAGTTCCATTGACCCCCACCACTGGGGCCGCAGCGTTGAACTAGAACGCTGGGCTCCTGTGTTTACCTTCCTGCAGAATTTGAGGTCTCTCTGAGTAAATGTGTTAATCACATTCTTGCTTGACACTTACAGCCTGTCAACAAAGGGATCATTTCTCCTAACCTGTCCTTCTGGAATAAAAACGAGTCAGAATTCTAACAAGCTCCTCCTTTAAAAACATCTGAAAAGAAAAAAATCAATCCTTTTTTTAATGTATACTGGTTACTTTTCAGAATTTAAAAGGACACAAATATAGAAATAATTTAAATTCTAAAGTCTACTTTTTCTTTGAGAATTTAGCAGTACTGAATTAGACCTGATAGTGAGACGTGTAGCATGATGCTGTGTTTTTTCATAAAAAAAGAGAAATGCATATCCCAGATAGAGTATGATTATCAAAAACTGAAGATATTCAGTTTAATTTTCCAATGTTTTTACTATAAAAGAAAAGCATGTAACCTAGGTACAAAAGTTTCACTAGAGAAAATATTATTCAATTACCCCCAAATGGGAAAATTTTATTCTGTAGGAACTTGGCCCAGAGTACGCAGAGTTGCATCCAGAGAATATACAGCTCTATTTATCATCCTGCAAACTTCTTCTTTGTGTCAAAACTGAATCTCAGCTGTGCCCTGACTGCAAAGCAAAAGCAATACAGTCTATTTTAGCCATCTCAACAAGAATATTTTGAGAATTAATCAATTTCCAGGGATGTTTTAACAATTTTATTATTTTGGGGTCAGGGTTCACAGTTATGATATTATATTATCCTTGAATTTATGTTTATCTAAAGAAATTTATGATTTTTATTCTTGCCTCACAAAAAGAAAAAATAATCTAGAATGTCCATGATAACCACCATTTTCAGTTTTCAGCTGTGCTACCATCCCAATAATTCAGATTTCATTCAGCTTCATTTGCACTGTATGCTCAGGCAGAAGCAGCTTTCCCTGGGGCAGGGCCTGAGGCTCGGAGCGTCAGACCACAGTTACGCTTTCTCTTCTCAAGCAGCTCCTTTCTCCACACTTTTAGGTTCTCTCATGATACAGGAAAAGCCCAGAAAAGAAACCTAACGTGTTTCCTCCAGAACCCAAGACTGTTAAGGAACATTCTAGCCCTTTCAGACAGGCACCTGCTCTTTATAGATGCAGATGAGGAGCAAACACCCCTGAGAAGACCATTTTATTTTCCCTGGTGACAGACTGCCTAGAGCTAAATAAAATCAGTGCTATAGTCAAATAAACAGCAAACAGTTTGAACTTTCACTTTACTTCCTGAATTTAGAGCAAGAGCTTATCTCAAATGGCCTTTGGATGGCTGCTGAAAATAGACAAGGTTTTAGTTTCCAAGTCTCCCTTTCCCCCAAAACCTGTACTTAAAATAGATGATTATCTGAAAAAAGTTTATAATTGTATAAAAACATTTTAAAATCCCATTTGTTTTTAAATTCAAAATAATCCCAAATGAGCTTATTTTACCCCTATATTTTATATTCATATTAAATTCTAATAATCCAAAATTAGAATCTATGCTGTGGCTAAGGCAGAATATCTCATTACAGGGAAACTGTGATGGGCATTGGCTAAAGTAGATGAATGAAGTTGCTGAAAATTTAAAAGCAGTTGGGATAAAACCCTGGATGCAGACCAGTGCAGGAGCGGGGAGAGGACGTAGCCTTTGTGCTGATGCTCACTTTAGAAGTAATTCACTTTCCCGAGACAAAGATAAGAAAGCCATTAAGAATTATTTACCTTTCAGCTGAAAAAAAAAAAGGATGTCTGGAGAAGCCCTTTGACAGGCTTGAAGAATGCAGAGATGCTTCTTCTCATCCTCCAGGCTTGGATCGTCATAGAAGGAGGAGCCTTTGCAGTGAAGCAGGATGAGAGAAGCATCGACACAGAGCACCTCTTACGTTATTAGCTAAGGGAGAATTTTCTAAGCCCATTTCATTAGTTGAGGAATAGTACTACCATACTTTAAACAAACACCAAATCTTTATTTTAAAAATTTAGATAACACAAATTAAGCAGAGATTAAACACTTCACAAAGGGTCCAACATAAAAATAGCATGCTCCTCTAAGGACTGATTTAAAAAAGAACTCCATTTACCAAAAAAAAAAAAAAAAAAAAAAAGAGAGAGAGAGAGAGAGAAAAGAAAGAAAGAAAACTTGGAGACATTTCAAGATTATAAAGTGAGTTACAGTTGACTTAATAGAACTTTGTTATTTTATGTAGGGGAAACTGGCTGGATTTTTTTAAAAAGAAAGGATTGTCTCCTTATTGATAAATCTGAAAAATAATTTTAGCCTATGGCAGCAAGATTATTCTGCATAAGATCTTTGGGACCAATGTTTTCCTCAAGGCCTCAGAGCAAGAGGTCCTTAGATGTCCTCTCACCCTATCTCCTCCTCTTATTATTGGGCCACTGGAGACATGATTAAAACTGTTCAGTAGCAGCAAAGGCCGATATGCATGGAGTGTTCCCTGTGGATAAGGAAACTCTTGCAACCAACCCAGCCCAGGGCTTGGGTTTATGTTCAGTGGGAAGGAACACCAAATGTGAGGGAGCAACAAGACTGTCACCTGTGGACCTTTCTGACTTCTTCAGAGAGTAGATACAACCCTTATTTCCCTAAGAGAGGCAGAACATTGTCAAAGTAAAAATCCCAGCAGTAATAATATTAATGAAACCTCTTCATGGGATTGTGGCCTATCACACCCCAATCTTCTGCCTTTCTCCAGAAAGTCACACTTGTCTCAGCGTCATGCAGAATTCTTTACAGTGCACAAAATAGGATTATTTTCTCTTGTTTTAGGGTCAAGCTCAGGTTATATTAGTCTTTTTAATTAAATCACTGCACAAATGTGGGACCTTTTAAAGTCAGCATGAACTCATTGCCAATGATGAATTTAATTTGTAATAAAGCACTTAGGTGGGAGCAAATGGCATTTTAAAGCACACATTTATTCACTTAACACATATTCACTGCAGCCCTATGATATGCCAAGCAGAGCACAGTTAATTGTCACCTCGATCCCTTCCAAATATATTATCCATCCTGTGCACCGTTTTTATTTGATTATGTTAATAAATGAAATCTTTAATGATGACTGCATGGAAAGAATGAGATATTCAATCAATGCAGAGCTACAGTGTGCCCACCACCCAGGACTTCCTTGCTTTGGCTCAGTAACTCTGTACAGAAAGACATTTCAACTAAATAAAACAAATCCCAAAGAAACTCTTGATATGGTCACCCAACTTCAAAAGCAAAGTTGAAGTTACACTCACAATGTATTTTGGGAGTCTGTAACCATTTCATACTATTATATGTTGCCATTGATTGGTTTAGCTACATGACAAAGACCCAAGAAAAATACAGTTTATAAAAATGTGGTCTACTCCTTGCTTGCTTTACTTCAGACACATTCTCTCCATGGTTAGAATCAAGCCATGACAGTGATCTAGCCTGGGATTTCTGTGCATGGTGAGAAATCAGGCATAACCAGAGTCTAACCCTGAATGTGATCTTCATGTTTTACACCACGGACAAATCATTAACATATGGAAATAACCCTCTCAGCTGCTCTGTAATTTTTTTTTAATCCTATAGACTCTACTGACTCCATCCTGACCTTTTCCCACTGTTCTCTCCCCATTATAAAAGGATTCCTTTCTTTTCTTTCTTTCTTTTTTTTCCTAAGGATCTATTGGGGAGAGAAAAAAAAAAGAAAACCTTCGTTCCTTGTTTCCACCCTGCTGTTCCGCAGGCCCTCATGGATGCTCAACATCCCCTCTCCAACCTCTAGATTAAGTGTTCATTTTCAAGTTCACTGCTGAGCTCCCTTCCCCCCTATAAAGGGAGGCTGTGGATGCTCCCCAGCCCTGGCTCCTCGCTCTCTGCTGGGCTTCCCATAAAGCAGCCTCTCACCATTGCCTGTCCTCAGATTTCTCTTTTTAATAAAGTCTGTGGTGGGTTCATGCATCTAAATCATTTTTACCCATCAGAGCCATTTACCTTTCCTCTGTAACAACCAACACTCACTCCTCTCCCATCTCCTGGCACTGATTTTTGCCCCTGTAACCTCCCTCAGTAGGACAAGATGTGTTTTCTCTGGCTAAAGATAATATATTCCCGTATCACTCTCACAAACCACAGAATGAGCTCTGCAAGGAAACCTCTGCCCTTCCACTTCCCGTCACTGCTAACAAAGTCGTTTACACAAAAAACCAACGAGAACCACAGGTTAATGAGGGGTTTAACACACACACACGCAAGGAATTCTTGACACGAAGACTTTTACAGAACTGCCTACAGGGTGCTCAGCCATAGTTCCCAAAGGCTGACCCAGCAAGTGGTCAGGCTTAAGATTCATCCAGGAGGGTGTTAAACATGAATATCTACAGGCCCCGCCTTCAGAGTTTCGGATTCAGCAGGTCTGGGGTTTGGGAGCCACCGAGAGAGAGTGTAAATCAATCTCAACAGCCTGAGTAAAAGCCCCATAAGCACATACGTAGCAACATGTGGATGCCAAATTTTCAACCCATGTGAGTCTTTAGAATTCACACAGTGATTAATATGTTTGGAGGGAAGTATGATAAGACATTTCAGTGCAAGGTAAGTCCTGATGTGAGGAAGGATGAAAGCCAAGGTATGTATTGGCCTGTCCACTCAGCAGCAGCCCAGAACTGTGCGTCTGGAAGGAGCTGTGCGTCCTCACACCGCAACCTCCCACCCTCCTCCCTGCCTTCCCCAGCACCCACCAAACACGTGCCTTGCAGCTCTTTGACTGGACATACTTCTAAGAGATCAGTCTTTACAGGATGCATAATTTATTTCATTTGCACCTGATTTATGCTCCATTCGAAAATGAAACAAAACAAAAATGATGAAAAATGACTCTGGGCCAAACCGAATGTACACCTCAGTAATTCTGTCTTCCTGAAGCACAATGAGCCATTTCCCTTTCTGGGAATAAAAGTGTAATGGGGATGTAAGCTAAAACCCCCTTGGACTGTGACTTCAACAAATCTGCGGGGTTTTTAATACCACTCTCTCTGCACCAAGTACAAACCTTCAAATGCATATGCAGCAAAATTCCCTCCCACTTGGGACCTTGCTTATTTGCAACTGTCAACCCATTTGAAGCAAGAGTATTCTTACTAAAGAACCACCAGACCACCTCTCTTTCCCCTTAAAGAATTTCTTTTCCCATTGCCCTCTAGGCCTGTGCTGTCTAATCCTGTAACCACTAACCACATGTGGCTATTGAGTATTTGAAATATGACTGATTATCAATATGTAGATGTGCCCTAAGTATGAAATATGCACCAGATTTCAAGGACTGAGTATGAAAAAAAAAAGAATGCAAAATATCTCAATGATGTTTACATTGATTAACATGTTGCTATGACAATGTTTTGGATATACATAGTCAAATAAGACACAGTCAAATAAGATATACGTTAAAATTAACTTCACAAAATGTTTCTTTTTACTTTTGAAATATGGTTTTTAGGAATCTTAAAATTATGTATGTGTTACATAATGTTAAGTCAGTACCGTCCTAGTTGTGAAGTCTAGCGTTTTGCTTTCCATCAAAAAGCCTGTCACACGTGCTCCCTCGGCACCCTTCACCTCTCATCTTGACACACCTTCTGGAATCCCTCTCACCTCCCTCTTCCCCGATTTAGTCTCCAAAACTCCAACACAAGCTTGAAATGTTTTTGCCCACCATCTTATCAAGTAATTTCTCCCTTTTTATTTCCACAGCTTCTTACTTTCCACTTCTTTTATAAAATCTAAGGTTTTTCAATGAAGACAACACAGCTGCACGTTATTCACTTGCCAGACATTACAATTTGGCCATAAAACTCATGCAGCTATTATTTCTGATTGTTTCCAAATACTCATTTATTCATTGGTTCAACAGCAAGCACTGGGCACCTCCTGGAGGCCAGGCACTGTGCTTCCCATGGGGGTTCTCTAAAAATGTCAGCGTACAGCCCTAAAATGATGTGTGGAATGATGTCACCAGGGACACAGAGACGAAACTGATGCTCTCCTGCCCTCAGACCCAGGAGGACTCTCTACTTGCAAACACCCTTCTGAGGAAGGATTTCAATGCGGTGCTCACATAACACAAGCCTTCCAGCTTGGAAACTTGAAACCTCCTGAATCCATATTAAACATTTCCCCTCTCTCACACTTTGTATTCTCCCTTGTGTTTCCCTGACTACCTTTTAAACTCCATTTGTCTCTGTAGTTCCCACTTTCTTTGCTGATACAGTATTAAACACACACACACACACACACTCACACACACACACACACACACACACACACATATATGTATGTGTGTGTGTATATATATATATATATATATATAGAGAGAGAGAGAGAGAGAGAGAGAGAGAGTCATTTATTTCCTACAGAAATGCAGGTACCATTATTGTTCCCATTTAAAGATGAGAAAGCTGAGGCACAAGGAAGTGAAATAACTTAACTGATGTTATACAGATAATAAGTGAAGAAGCAGAACTTGAATCCAGGCAGCCTAACTTTAGAGCCAGAGTTCTCACATACTAGGTAATCCTGTCTCAGAGAGAGAGTACAAACAAACACCAAAGATCATGTAAGCTTGTCATCTGGTGCTAAATGGAAGAAGCCACACTAAATAGAAGCCTATGTAGAGAAAGGATAGCTGAAGGGAGAGAGGGAGGAAGGGAGAGACAGAGAGAGAGAGAGAGATGAATAGACAATATGAGAGAGGTATGAGATATTACTGATTATTTTATTTGAATCTCTGGAGGATATGAAGCTAGAAACTAAACTACCTTTGGTCTTCCACATTATATAAGCAAATATAAAGTCTTTTGTCATTTGCAGTTATGAGTTCTTAACTGGGGATCCAACCACAATTGTACACAAAGTTCTTTGTGTATATAAACAGAACTATAAAACAGTGTATGTGCATGTCTCTGTGGAGAATGCTAAAGGAGCTCTTGATCTAACTGCCATGTTTACAGCATCTTAGCCAAATCTCTTTTGCTAAAATCTGGTGGGGTCACTTAGAACAAGGCAGTTGCGGTGTGGTTAGCCTATGTTCACATTAGGTCTATCCCTGGAGCTGCACTTACATGGAGGAGAATAAGCTATTTCATATATATATATATATATATATATATATAAAATCTCTCCATAAAATATTTATCAATTATAATCATCTTTTAAATACAAAGTGAATTCCTGTCAAGCATGCTGAATTGAGAGTACGTGCCTGTAACCTACGTGTCCATCAATGGATGGATGGATAGAGAAAATGTGATACATTATACGCATACAATGGAGTATTATTCAGTGATTAAAAAAGAAGGAAATCCTGCCATTTGCAACAACATGGATGGACCTTGAGGGCATTAAGCTAAGTGAAATAAATTAGATGGAGAAAGACCAATACCATATGATCTCACTTATATGTGGAATCTAAAAACAAATTCAAAAAAATCAAACTTATACAGAGTATGAATTGGTGGTTGCCAGGTCCTGGAAGTGGGGAATGAGGAAAATGAATAAAGATGGTCAAAATGTACAAATTTGAGTTATAAAATAAGTAAGTCCTAGGGATGTAATGTACAGTTAATAATGCTGCATTATATATTTGAAAGATGCTGAGACAGTAGATCTTAAAGGTTTCATTGCAAGAAAAAAAACTGTTAACTATGTGCAGCACTGGATGTTAACTAGATTGATTGTGGTGATTGTTTTGCAATATATACAAATATCAAATCATTATGTTGTATACTTGAAACTAATATAAAGTTATAGGTCAATTATATCTCAGTTTAAAAAAAATGCATGTTTATGTCAGCTCTTACTCCAAATCCCACTAAAATGGCAGTGCATCAGTCCTGTTTCTCTTTGTCTTCAGAACCATGTCTCACTCTTCCCTTGTACTGTTCTGCTCTGTCATGTGGAGGGACCGCCCTCTGCCAGACTGGACTTCCCAGGCTCCCATGGGTTCAGCATATAGGAGCGCTGATGGGAGACTAGGCAGTAGGGAGAAGAGAGCACACAGGATCTCCCCCTTCTCTGTCCGCCTCAGGCAGGGAATTTGGCAGTGGCTGGGCTCCTCTGAGACCAGCTACCACTAGACAGATCTGCTATGGTCCTAGCTTTCTCCAGGTAGCCCTGGCCCCTGGGCTTTGGTAACATCACCACCTTCTTGTCCTTTCAGCTGGGGGTAACAGAATTGATCATTTACAGAGTGAAAAAAATAATGAAAAAAAAATCCCATGAAGAAAGAATTTGGAAATATATTTTTTAGAATCTGTTATCTTTCATTCAACAAAGAAAAAGATTAGGCACAAACAGAACCCAAGAAGAAAAGACTAGACTTCAAGAAGTAAACACACACATTGGTTTTGCCACACTCCAGCGCATGAGATATTGTGGAAAATGAGTCATTTCCATACTCAGATTAATTCACTGTACCACCCTTCAAGGATTAATATCCAAGGAAAGGCAAAAACAGGCCATGCACACACACACACACACACACACACACACACACACACACATACATACACACACACACACACACACATGCACACGCACACACACACTGTGAAGCAAATGAGATTTGGCCTGGTGTATCCCACGCCTGACTTTGACAGTGCCTGCAACAACTTAGAATCCAGTGCCCTTGGATGTCATTGAAAGAACACCAATGCTACAAGGTTTCATGTATCAACCTTCACAGTTTACAGTTTATCTTATTTAGAAACCTAGTCATTTCCTGTACAATATAATAGCGAAGATTTTGGCAATAATTTATTCTGTCCTGCCCACTCCCTATCACCTGTGTGTTAGTGCCTGGTGATAAATGCTACCAATATTGTATATTCCACTTCTGACAAAAAGGCAGTTGTACATTTTTTGGGCTTTCAGTTCACTCTATGATTGTGGGTCTTTATTCAGTATACTTTTTATTGTTATGATGATCCAGCATCTAGTTCCCTTCTCCTTCAAGGTCCCTGAAGTTAGGTAAAGCACGTGACTAATGCCAATCAATGAAAGCTATTTTCATTAAAATATCTATTTAACAAAGAAGACATACAGCCCCAATATCTTGGCACATCCATTTCAAGAAGTATTCTATTCAAATCCAGTACCATGAAATGATACAGTGTTTGAAATTCATTGTGATGAGATTCCAATTAACTTACAAGGTTTTGAGCTCTTTGAGGGCAGTGCTAGTCTGGAACCCACACACACTAGATACTCAATACACGCTGCTAAATGGATGAATGAAGGATTGAATGAATGAACAAGTAACCATAATGTCAATTTTTGTCTTATTTAAATCATTCTTATTTCTCCTTCATGCTCATTTGAACACTGTGCTAATTTAGGAAATAATCATTAAATGAAAAAGACAATTTATTCCTTGGTGAGATTAACAACAATAATCTGACTTTTCAAAGAAGGTTAACATGGGACTGAAGAAGGAAATGCCAGTGAGATTTGCTTTCTGTTTCTGAACCCTATGTAAAAGATGGTCCATGGAGTACACACACCTTACATTTGAAGATAATTTTTGATTTCCTTCTTTCTTTGTTTAGGTTTGGTGACTTGAGGTTGCTATGGGCTGAATATTTGTGTCCCCTAAAATTCATATATTGAAGCCCTAACCCCTAAGGTGATGGTATTTGGAGGTTAGGCTTTTGTTGGGGGTGGGTATCTGGGTTTAGATGAGGTCATGAGGGTGGAACCCCCATTATGGGACTGGTTCTCCATAAGAAGAGGGAGAGACAGCAGGGCTCCCTCCCTCCATTACCACATGAGGATACAGCAAGAAGGTGACTGTCTCTAGGTCAGGAAGTGGGTCCTCACCAAGAACCGAACTGACTGGCGCCCTGACCTTCGACTACCCAGCCTCCAGAACAGTAATAAATGTCTGTTGCTTAAGCCACCCAGTCTATGGAATTTTGTTATAGCTGCCCAAGCTGAACTAAGAAAAAGGTCAAATTCTTTTCTCTACCTCTATCAGAAATGAAATGTTATTTACATGTCACAGTCACCTTCCTTTGTTTTCAGCAACCAGCCTAAGATTCCGTTGCCTCTTTAGGTAAATTAAGAAACATGTCCATTCAATGGTCAGCCTGACTCATCAAGTATTTCCTAATTGTGGCAGTAAGGGTTTGTTTGACCATCACTCTTTCATGGCACTGTTTGCTATTAAGCTCCAACCTAGGTATGGTACTGTTAGGTTTTACACAATGCAAAGAAACGGAAACTTTCAGAGCTTCTAATTTGAAAAATAGAGAGTTCAGTAATTCAGCCACATATTTAAATTTTAAAAATGCTCTTGATCACATCAAAACCCACAATTTTTTTTCTCTTGGTAAACAAATTTAATATATTGCCTTGATTTGTATCTCCCTTTAAAGGCAAATGCATTTTCCAGGAAATACGGCATTTTGCATTGACACAGTTGTAGGAATAAATTCTTTAAGCACCATTTAAGAAGTTCACTTGAAATTTTGGAGTCCCACACCAAAATGCTGACTATTAAATAGCCATCTGTTATATGCAATGCCAAATGAAATCTGCTGTCATAATTCACTAAAGTTTAGTTTTTTACCTCATTTTGATAAATTCCCCTCACTTACCAGTTTAGTCACAAATCATACCTTGTGGTTGTCATGTGAAGGCAGTAAAATATACCTTCGAATGACCTCTATCTAGAAATGCTTTTCACTGTTCACATTTTATCTGTCAGATAGTATTTTCTTTAAGAAGTAAATATAAATGCCATTATTGGGAGAAGTTACCGGCCTAGGACAAGTTCTAGCATTTAGTGTTCTGACAGATCTTAATTTGGATATCAGCCAAAGTCAATAAAACTTGTTCATGCAGAACCTTACCTGGTTTTCACAACATCGAGAGGATGCATCAGGCAAATTTCCACAAGACCTAAAAGATGATAAAGAAAAGCCCAATAAACACTTACATAAATACTGGTTCTTATTTACTTGACTCTATTGATTTCTCAGCTATAAAGATTCAAATAAAAAAGTTGGGACTTTGGATATGACAGATAATAGAGGCTAACAGCAAAAGACGAAAGTCTTTTCAATGGGAGCAAGATATGTGAGTGGCTACTTCTTTATAAGAGCTCTGGCACAAGCAGGAATTTCAAGCAGAGGAGTGATGTTAATGTCTATTAATGTGTTCTCCCAGCAGTCTACTCATTGTCCATTAATCCTCCCACTGCTCCCAATCACATTGACTAACATGCAAACACATGAGCACTGATGCCTCAGCCCTCTCCCCTTTGGTAAATGCACCACCTCTCTCGTCACAGCATGGAGGTACCAGAGTCCCAAGCACGTCTAAGAATGAGTCAATGCCCATCTAGAAGAGAACAAACACTATCGTGCAAGGACACATTGTGATGGGTGAAAGAACAGTTTCTTCTCAGTGTTCAATTCTCTGGGCTTTTCCTTCTTTCTGGAATGTTGTCCTCCTGCGAGGACGCACACACATGCACTTCTTCTGAGAAACCTACTTACCTTCAGGTCTCAATTTGGGCAACTATTTTCCCAGAAATCCTGGGGCAGAGACTGTTAATTGTCCCCTTGTATCTATCCCCTTTTTTTCCTATTTGTCCAGAATAAATATTGCACTTCCCAGCCTCCCTTGATGCTAGGTCACCATGTGGCCAAGTTCTGGCCAAAAGGATGTAAGTGAAAGTGTTTTGAGCAATTTCTAGGAAGTCCTTAAAGTTCCAGAGCCTGCTCCTCTCCTCCCTTTTCCTACTTCCTCCCGGTGGGATGTGGACCTAGTGCAGGAGAAGCCACCTTGCACAGTGGGGTGATTTGGGGCATGGAGATCACACACAGCATAGCAACAAGATAGAAGTGTCCCTGACATCATGGAGTTCTGGGCTGTCTACCTCCAGACATTCATGTTGAAGAAAATTTTCTGTTTCCTTTAAACAGCTGCTATTTGGATTTTCCGCCACTTGTACCGGAACCTAATTCTAACAGATACAAGTACCCTTCGATGCTCCCACAGCACCCTGCACTTGTGTTATTACTGGTTCTGCAACTGTTTTGATTTCCTAAAAGCTCCATGAAGACAGACTCTACCTGCCTTATTCACCTTCACTTATGAATCATTTTGTACAATAGCTGGCATTCAGTAAGCTCAACAAAAATTTGTTGAATAAATAAATTAATGCTGATTAGGGTTACTGCACATGCCGCTATGCCAGTTAATTTTCTAGATAAACTGAACTGGCAGATATTTCTTCTGCATTTATTTCATTAGTTTGAACAAATAAGTAAGGACAGAGAAATATTGGTTAAAATGATACACAGTAAAGCATAGGAAGGACTTGAATGTAGGACTGCAATATTGTTGATCACATATCCAGATGTTCAGTTGCTATGTAAACGTGAGATGGTTCAGCACCTAACAGACTGACAAATGATTCTTGAGAGCTGTGTGCACACAGGGTATTATGCTAGATGCCGGGACACAGCCTGATGCAACGTCAAGGGTGCCTGATAGGATGAAGGATTTCAAAGGTGGACACAGGAGTGACACATTGAGAACAACCTCACAGGTAAAGGGAAAACAATGAGCAGAGAACAGCAACATGCATGAAACTAAGTTTCAGGCCCAGTGATTCAGTGTTGCTATTTATAGTGTGAAAGTTGCTATTTATGTTCTACATCTATTCTAGTCTTTCGTAACTGTTTCTTTTTAATCCCAAATTGTCAGCAGTCATCAAGGAACTATGTCACGGTTCTCATAAAATGAACAACAGAAAACACAGACAAATATTTTTAAGTTTTAGGTAAAATTTTAATTCATCTGTGGCCTGGGTATGCTTTATATTTGAGATTATTCATGCTAGGTCACAAGGCTGACTTCTGTGATTTCTGTAAAGATCATTCAAAAATTTTAAAATCTATCTATTTCACTGGGAAGCATTGTCTACAACTTTCACCTACTTTGTCAAAAACCACTGGTGGATGACTAAATAGCATCCTTTTTCCTTAGAGCTGAGAGTAGAAAATCACATTAAAGGCATGACTTCCCAGAAAGGATGGGATGATACTTTTTTTTTTCCATTTTGCGGATTTAGAACGCTTACAACATAAAGCAGAAAACCCACCTTTTTACCCATCCCTTTACAACCTGAGCCACAGAAAAGAGACAATGGAGGGTGCCCGACTGACTAGGGGACACACCACCTCTGCTAACTCCCAACAGAATCCTAAAGTACAGAAACCTGGAAAGCTATTGTCATTCCTGTGCCTCCTTCCTGTCCACCTCTGCCTTCACCCACGAGCAGTTGCTGCAATGGCTTCAGTAAGCTTTTTAGCAATAGGATGGGGAAATGCAGAAGGCAAACTAGGTGCCCAAAAGTAGACTTGAACATTATTAAAGGACAATGTTGAGTGATCCTTCAGTTAAGGTCTTAATTTTGATTTTAACTATACACAATGTTACTATACATTCATCTGTTCTAAGATATATCATTTGAGATCAGAGTCATCTAAATTTACCCCACCTCTTTATCACTGAGTCAATCCACATTTCCTTTCTCTAAAATTCCATGACATATACCAGTTATATTACATTTTACATTACCAATATTATATGACAATTCCATTACATATATCAAGAATAGCAGTTATGACACCGTACTATGGCTAGTAACATACAGAAATATATACCTGTCTCTCCACACTGCTCCTCTGACCCCCATGCTAACCATTGCAATATTCATCTCCGGACATTTTATACTATGTGAATGGCATCTCCTGCACTTGTGAAAGTGTGTAGTCAAATACACACCATGAGCTCTTTAAGAAGAGGGAGTATTTCAGTTTATAGGCCCATTGAGTAAATAACATTAAATACATGAAATACATTCAGGAAGTTCTCTATCTACACTCACTCCCTTGGTGATCTCATGCCAACCCATGGTTTTAATTACAATCTATATGCTGCCAACTTGCCAACTTACATTTCCAGTCCAGACTTCTCTTGCAAAGTCTAGACTTAAATATCTGATTGCCCTGTTTGACATCTCCACTTCGATATCTAATACCTATCTCCAAATTCACATGTTTAAAACTGGACTCCTGGCCATCTTCCCCTACACCTCTGCTCAAAAAAACAAAATACAAAACAAAAGCCAATCTGTTCGACCTTAGAATCACCCTGGACTCTTCTTTCTCTAAAAACCCTCTTCCAATCCACTGGCTCTACTTCAAAATATAAGCAGACTTCTACCATCTCTCACCTCCTCTACTGCCTGTGCCCTTGCCCCCTTTCTGGTTGTCATGATCATCATTTCTCAGCTGATTAACTGCAGCACCTCATTAACAGGTCTCCCTTCATCCATCTTTGACCCTTTGCATCTGTTCTCACCCAACAGCCTGAGTGATCCTTTTTAAAATGTAAGTCATTCCATGACATTCCTCTGGTCAGCAATGACTCCCCATCTCACTCAGGGAAAAGACATACATAATTGGGGCCTGCATATCTTCTCTCACCAATTCTTTCATTGTTGTCCCCCTCACTGATTCTACTCTGGCCACAATGGCCTGGGGTGTTTCCCAAACATGCCAGGACTGTCTCAGCTTTTGGCCTTTGTGCTAGCCTTTCCCTCTGCCTGGAATGCTTCTCCCCCAGATTCTAATTGGCCAACTTCCCTCACATGGTCAGCAAATAATCTGACTGCTCTAACACAGAGGCCTGCTCCTCTTTACCCCAGCACTAATAAAACTTCATGTTGCTCTGTTTTTTCCTTTTTCCATAGTACTTATCAAATTCTAACATACTACATTATTTACTTATTTTTTATGTTTAATGTTTCCCATCTCTCTCAGTAGAATACAAGCTTCACCAGGGCAGAGATCTTTGTCCGTACTGTCCACCAGCACACACTGAATACCTAGAATATGCCTGACATCTAGTAGTTGCTCAATAAATATCTGTTGAAAAAAAGACACCGAATTACATAGTAAAATAAGCCTGCCACAAGGAGGGGATTCCTTTTCAGTGGTGTGTAGAAGACGACGTTTGAAGAATTTAGTGTATACAAGGAGAACTAGCCCACTCATTCAAGGAATTTATGATAATGTCAAAATAGGAAGTAAGTCTACTGAAATATTCTCAGCTTGTACCTATCCTCTAAGTAGAATGGATTATTCCATAGACAGTTTTTTAAACTAACATTTTATGAGTCAGAAAGCATCTCAACATCTGCGTAAAGATGCAAAGGAACAGCAGTACAGACAGAGAACTGAGGCATTCAAGCATCCCCAAGATGTCAGTTACAAGGAAGACCTATGTTTTCATTTTATCAAACCAAATAAATTTGCATTGTGTTACAGATCCTTCCTTGGCATTTTCAAATTAAATCTAAGACTTCCCTTTTGTTCTCTGAAAGACACTGTTCTAACCATTACCTTAACTGATTTTGTGTGACATGTTTAACTCTTTAAAAATAAAAGAATAGTTTTTTGTTTTTAAAGGGAACCACAGAGGAATAAATGGTTTCAAACTGTGCAAATCTGAAATTCAAAAATAGAACAGCTACAGACAGAACTGATATTTTTTCATCTACTCTACTAGTCAAGCAAATCATTACAACATCCTACTTGATAGCCTGCCCAGAAAACGTGGTAGCCCTACTGAATTATAAGCAATATGAGACTCATAAAGAGACATCAGATACATTATACTTTCCCCTAATAACAGTTAAGGCACGTCACCTTTGTGGCACAGTAAATTAATATTATGTGCACTGAATTGGCTAAATCGGCAATGTTATTTGGCAGGTTTGAAAGATGTTGTTAAAAGTTATGCTTCTGGGCAAGTCATAGCCTTCCTTAAAAATTCTGAAGCAACTATTTTCATGGAAGTTTACTATTAGCATGTGTTTTTCTAAAGAAACTAACCCTAAGCAATGGCTGTTAGCACAAATGTAAAGGGAGAACAGTAATTTTCTTGGTACATACTTCTTATTCTCATAGAGTTTATTATTCCATTGACTTAAGAATTTAGAAATATATATTTCAGAGTTATAAACATATACATACATTATGGTCTAGAAATCATGGTAGATAATGTACAGGTAGCAAGAAAATTTGAGGTAGAATTTAAAAATTAGTGAATTTTTAAAATCATACTTTGAGTGCAAAGACAGAGGGGTTGAAAATTATTAAACTAATGAAAATCTCACTTGTAAACAAAGTTTTTGTATTTTTAACTCAATTTCAGCTCAGTGTAATATACTTAAAAATTATTTCCTACTTTAATTCAATGGAAGTTATCCTTTTGTTTTCCTTTTTTTGTAATTAAGCTTTATATTAGATCCCAAGCAAGCTCCAAGTGCACTTAGATACGTGGTCCAGTTTTAAGCTATCTTTGTCTTTTATGGAAAGCTAACTGCTATATATGGGCCTTAAGACAATCAGTAATGCAAAGAGAAACACCAGGGGGAGAATAAACTGTGGATTCGGTTGGCAGATGCTAATATACCTTTAGAAGTGTATAAAATGTCTCTAAAGAGAAGGAACTGTGAAGAGAGAGAAAGAGAGGCATTTGTTTAACAGATTATGTGTATAGAATACATACACATTTAGAAAAAGTTTGCATTTTATCTTGTTTATCTGAAGCAAAAAAAAAAAAAAATGTTCAAGCTGACCAGCATTTCAAGAGTAGAAGTTTATCAAAATGCAGAAGGGCAGCTGAAGGAGGGATCAGGACTCTATGATATGTCTGCCGAGTGCCAGGACCTATCTTTCTACTCAACAGAAGCCTTGCCCAATTCTGGGGACTTCTCCATCAACCAGAAAGAAAAAAACATTTTGTTCTGCCTCAGGACTTCATTTTTTCAAACTGAAATATATTTGACATGAAACATTATGTGGATTTCAGGTGTATAACATGTTAACTTTATATGTTTATGTACTGTAGTATGATTGCCACTGTAGCAATAATAAGCACCTCTATCACATCACATAGTTAGCCCTTCTTTTTCAGTGGTTGGAATAATTAAATTCTAGTTTCTTCAAAAGTTTGGTAACATCTACAGCACTGGTCATTCTTTCTTCTTTTATTGAATTGCCTAGAAAGAAGGATTTGTCGTAAGAGTCAGAAACAGAACTCAGTCCCCACTGCCCACGCCTCCAGTGCTGCACTGAAGAGGCTCATACAGGACAGACAGGATGCTTCTCTTCCCAACCATGTATTTAAATGGCATCAAGTTGGTAGCTTGAAACTGGCCATCATGGGATTATTCACACTAGGGAAAATGGCAAAGACTACAAATCAGAGTTTCTGTTTATTTGTTTGTTTTCCAGAGAGCCAATTGTTAACCATTTACCAGCAGAACACTGATCAAATCTAACCACAAATTCTGTTGCCCAGTCTATTAGGTTCAAATAATTTTAAAAGTATAGTCTATAGAGGGCATTTAATTTCCAGAAGCTCTTTAACTCTGCTTGTCACAACTTTCCAAAGGTGCCATAAGTTAATCTTTAGCTTACATTCTCTGTTCACAACAATTTAACAATAAGAATTATGATCCTACACCAGAATTTTTAAGAAATCCTTAGGAACTGATACCCAAGGAAAGCAGCCAGCCTGTCACACTGCCAACCACACCTGTGCTTCACCATGCTGTTGTGCAGATACTTTTGTTATCCAGACCACGTAGAAATTTGGTGATGAGAGCAACAGTCTTCCACTTCTCAGGAAAACAGCTTCTTTCTCCTGGCCTCTTCTAAGAGTATAAGCACCTTAAAAGGGAGGAGAGGAAATGTGGCTACAAGGCCGGCTTTGCCCTTAGTCATTGGATGGAAGTCCAAAAACAGATGGCCTTGGGCAAATACATAGCATCTTGCTTAGTGAGGAATTCAGGTTTTTAGGTCACAAGTAGCCATTTCTTTCTTAGAAAAGAAAGTCACTAACATCAATTACCATCAAAGAAAATGCAGGATGAAATTATAATGCTTTTCTTCCTATTTGAATTAGTACTACTTCTTGTAATCATATTATTCATCTTCATAGAGTAAAACACTTAGAACTTTAAAAATATTTGTCACCATTGCCTTAATTCATATATAGCCAAGTTTTCTTCATTTAATCACACTGTTTTAATACTTTTAAGTGATAGCTCTTAGTATTTAATTTGCCAAGTGACCAAGAACCATAGCTACACAAGTTCTTATTTTTGTTGTTGTTTTTTGGCTTATTTTTTGTTTGTTTGTGCCATTGGGTTTTCATTTGGCTGGTTCACAAATTCTTGTTTTGAACTGTTATTCCACACCAGCCTCTGTGCCACGCTTCCATGAAGTCCAGCTTACTGAGTCAAGTGTTTTCGGTAAATCGCTCTATACCACAGTCTTTATCAAGGTCTAGGTTATGGGGGGGGAAAAGAACAAAGCTGATTCATTTTCAGGAACTCTTCTTTCAATTATGCAGGCAGCCACACAGTTTAATCACACAGAATTTCTACTAAGTCTGGATAAGCTAATCTTTACTTACACATGAAAAACTTGCAAAAATAAAACTGACTGCACTTCAAGTAAAATAAGTACGAGCTGAAAAACAATATTTGGATACTAAAGTGTGAGACATTACATAAACACGACAGCAGACAGATTTCGTAACACAAATATTTAGTTGTAATAGCATTGAATATATTACTACTCACAGAAACGTTACCTAAATAATAATCAATGTTTGATTTCAGTTAATATTCTTAAATTACTAACTCACTAGAAACAATATTTGCTTCTATGGCTTCCATCCCAACGAGCACCCCAGTATGTTTCCTTGCTACTGTACAACATTGAATGTGCTTAATCTTAGTCTTCTAAGTGCTGGGCAAGTATATATCCAGGAGGGTTTTCATTCACCAAATTTTTTTTGAGTGTCTACTGTGTATATAGTTATAGATGTTGGTTCTCTTCCGCTTACTTCCATTTTCTCAGGAGAATAGGAAGCAAGATCATAAACTGAGACTGAGGATGAGAAAGGGGACGTTGGAAAGAGCAGAGGGAGGTCTTGAAATAGCTGTCTGTAGGGGTGAGGGGAGGGATGGATTGGGAGAAAGTAGTATGATTACTGGGTGGCACTGAGGGTCCACTTAAGGCCAATGCTGATGAATTTAGTGTCATTTTCTGTAGTCACATTCAGCTATATGCGGGCAGGCAGAGTAGGCAGAGTAATATTTAACCAGGATGAGGTTTTTGTGAAATGAATATGAGGAAGTGAGGGAAGGCAAAGAAATGAATGTGTGTCAGGCACATGAAAAGATGCTCAACATAGCTAATTATCAGACAAATGCAAATCAAAACCACAATGAGGTATCACCTCACACCAGTCAGAATGGCCACCATTAAAAAGCCCACAAGTGATAAATGCTGGAGAGGGTGTGGAGAAAAGGGAACCTTCCTACACTGTTGGTGGGAATGTAATTTGGCACAGCCACTATGGAGAATAGTATGGAGATTCCTTAAAAAACTAAAAATTGAGTTACCCTATAATCCAGTAATCCCACTCCTGGGCATATATCCAGAGAAAACTCTAATTCAAAAAGATACATGCACCCCAATGCTCATAGCAACACTATTTACAATAGCCAAGACATGGAAGCAACATAATGTCCATTAAGGATGATTGGATAAAGAAGCTGTGGTATAGAGATACAATGGAATACTACTCAGCCATAAAAAAGAATGAAATAATGCCATTTGCAGCAACATGGATAGACCTAGAGATTTTCATACTAAGTGAAGTAAGTCAGAAAGAGACAGAAAAATATTACATGATATCACTTATATGTGAAATCTAAAAAAAAAAAATGACACAAACTTATTTACAAAACAGAAACAGACTCATAGACATAGAAAACAAACATGGTTATCAAAGGGGAAAGAGGGAGAGGGGTAAAT
The DNA here is from genome assembly GCF_048773025.1 of Camelus bactrianus. Lineage (NCBI taxonomy): Eukaryota > Metazoa > Chordata > Mammalia > Artiodactyla > Camelidae > Camelus > Camelus bactrianus. The sequence continues at coordinate 52,747,190 of NC_133544.1, read as the reverse complement.
TAGGAGTATGGGATTTGCAGATACTAAAAACTATATATAAAATAGATAAACAATGAGGTCCTACTGTACAGCACAGGGAACTATATTCACTATCTTATAATAACCTATAATGAAAAAGAATACATATATGTATAACTGAATCAATATGCTGTACACTAGAAACTAACACAACATTGTTAATCAACTATACTTCAATAAAGAATGTGTGCCAGGAAGTGATTATAATGGTTGAATATGGAATGTAAGCTAGGAAGGAGGGCAGTGAGGACAAATGAGGATGAGGACATGGTGGTCAGAGCAGTGGCTTTTTGGTCCTATTGGAGTCAGGATACTAGAGGAGAGAGCTAGAAAGATAAGAGGTGGAGTTAATATTGAGTTAACTTCTAAGTTCCATTCTTATTAATACACAGTAACTAAAGTCTGGAATTTTTTCTCTGTATCTCCAGCATCTAGCACAAGGTATGGTATATCACCTATATACTGAATAAAAATGCTGGAGGAACAAAATGTTGATCCTATTAGTAAGTAACACCAAGTATGTGAAGAACAAATACACTAATGGACATTCACCACTCCCTGAACTCGATTCAGCAGATACTGTCTTTGTTTTGTTTTTGATCTTCAAGTTTCCTTTGAGTTTATAGTTTGACAAATATTTAATTAAGATCCTATAAGGACCAGAATTTGTACACCTTAAGCAGTTAATATACTTAATAGCCAATGTACATCATATAGAAATGTATAAAATTTGAAACACTGACTAAAATAATTATACAAATAAACACAGGCCTCCACAGATGGATTATTTAAGAACCCAAACAAAACTACTTTAAGAGATTTTGAATCTGCAGTATTAAGACCTCAAAAGTAAAAGGATATATTCTTATTTATAATCTGAAGCAAGGTCGGATAGTAATTAATGAAATTTTTTTTTAATTAATCATCTTTTCTAGAGAAGGCAGCCCTAACATTTGTCAAGCAACTTAAAGTGCATCCTCCCTAGAAGAATCTCTTGATGAGGATTAAAACTGTGACAATCTATTCTGAAATTCTACAGAATGCCTACCAAGTCTGAAAACATAGACAAATAAACATAACATCATGAAAGGAACTGTCAATCTGTAAAAAGGTAAATTAATAATGTCTATTTTCCAGAATTTATAAAAGAGGTGTTATTTCTATATTCACTCAAGGACTAAATTTAGCTACCAGATAATTTTTGAATAAATAAAAAGTGAAGAGCAATATTTCTGCTATAACTCTAATTTCTTCATGTGCTATTTTGAGGCTACAAGGATCAATTTCTTCATTTATTTCTTATAAAGTAATGTAGGGGACATGTGAAACAACGGTAGAAACTAAAAGGCCACTGTAATTCTGGGAACAATACCAGAGTTCCGCCAAAATCCATTTTCTCTTTCTTCCATGATCCACGATGGAAAGATAGCATTTCCCATCATCTCTTGTGCGTGACCATGTAACTAAGTTCTCACTCACGGAATGTGAGAGTCAGAGAGATTAAGACCATGAATATGCCTCTTTAATAACTAACTTCCCCTTCCCTCTAATTGGAACTTCAGTATGTTAGTAACTCAAGTTACACCTTACAGATAACAGGACAGGGCGCTAGGGCATGGTGGAGCGACCACTAGAAGGGACCTGTGTTCCAGAGTGACTATGAGGAGCAGAGATTTCATGATGAACTGAACTACTACCATCAGGACTGTTACATGAAAGAGAAATAAACTTTTTGTTCTTTAAGCCACTCTGTCGTTGGGTCTCTTTGATACAACAATTAAGCTTTATCCTGACACTTACCAATGCCAAATTAAATAGTGCCATCACATAGTTGCTAACTACATTATGAATTCATAAATGGCAACTTTTCTGAACTAAATTCATCTTACTACCAAGGAGGAGAGAGGATGTCCCTCACTCCCGGAAAGAAGAAGGGTGACATCATAAAGTATGTCGAGAGACCAGGGCTGTGAGGGTACAGTGGGTTTGCTCAAGCTGCACTTAAGGCTTTCCTTTGCCTTGGAATGGGTTTTAGAGCATGAATAATGAAAACCGAATTTATGAATGTGAGATTTAAAGTTGATATGGAAGAAATGGCTTGAGCTGGACCATAATACAATTTTGAAAATGAGCAATCAAAAATGTCATTGTCTAAAAAGTGAAATAATCCTGTTTTTTTTTCCATTGCAGAGTTTAATTTTTCAATATTTGTTTCACACAACTTGAAAGATACTTGAAAGATACTCCTATAAGGAGCCGTCTGTGTTTGGCTTTTTCCAGGGTGAACACATATTCCACATTTTCTATTTCACCTTACCAGCGAAAAGCTAGAGGAGGTTTGTGTTAAGAGAAACAATGCTTTCTTATTCATGAAGGTAGTCAGTTCCAACAAAAATCATTTGTCAGGGCTCTTTTGGTTGTTTAAGACAAAATTCAACACAAATCAGCTTAAACATCAAAAGGTAATCTCTTGGCTCATGATTGAAATGACGGGAAATGGCAGGGATGACTGGCTCCAAGACGTTCTCTCCCCTTCCCCCATCTGCTTGTCTCGGCTTGTCTTTATTCACTCCCACTACAGAGATTTCCTAACATAGAGAGCTCTACTACCTCCCAGAGCCCCCGATTCCTGTCCTGTCATCTTTTAGATGTAGGAGGCAAGCAGGACTCCTCTCTGCTGGTTCCAACAGGAAAATATTGGCAGGGCTTTGATTGACTTCATTTTGGTCACATGTGAATCTCTGACCCAATAACTGTGGGAAGGAGGTTGTGGACATCTGAGTGGTGGGGATTTGGTCACATGTGTATCCCTGGATAGAGGGCTATAGAAGAGAGAATTTCAGAGTTTTAAATCTCTTTATAAAATCTTTTTCTTTGTAAGTTGGAAAATAAAACTGGTTTGCAATATTTAAACAATACACTAGTTGCTTCCTTATCTAAATAATTAAGTTTTAATCCTAAGTAGCTGACTCCTCTTCCACACTGCTAACCATGCAATGACAATGCTACTGGGACTAATTAACTGCACTTCATCTCCAAAAACACTTTTCTACTAGGAGCTCTAGTTTATAGTTTGGTTATTTTATATTCCTGTGAGATTAGCAGACTTGGAACGAAAATGAAATGGCTTAAGTTTTAAATATACATATCTTGCATAAGATGTTATGTTAACTTGTGGATAAGGCACCGGCTCACCTAAACTTGTCATGTATTAAGTATTTATTGTATCAGGAAAAGTGTTCAGAAATAGGGAAGACATAATCCCTGTTTTAAAGGTTTATATAATAACTTTGGAAGGCATTGCAATAGGGCATCATGATTATTAAAACTGCACACTGTTTCCCAGGGGGGCAGAGGTAACTTTGGCTGCATGGTACAATCCACAATTCAGTTTGGCATAGCATCTTGCACAAAAGTGTATCCCAAACCACTTTACAGAAGTGAAATTTCCATTCTCAAGCCAATATATGCTATACATTACAGAGCAGCTGTGTGCAAACATTGCCTCATGGAAAAAGAAGAAAAAAAAACCTAAGGCATTAGGTCATGAGATGAAAATCCAAAGAAAAACTTAGGAGGCATGGACTTGTAAGCTAGAAAGGAAGGAGAAGAGGAAGGAATGATAAGAAAGGAAATATGTTAATTTGCAAGTTTTAAAAATAGATCTGTGATAAGCTAAAGACACATCACACACTTTTTCCCCTAGAAAAAGTTGAGACTGTCTTTTATATAATCCAAAGGAGTAGTAGCAGAAGTTAGATAAACATAGAAAGTAAGAAGTTTGTGGCATAATTACACAAGATTAGTAATCTCCACTAATATGGGATAAAGGCAATATTATGATGTATTTTGAGCTACCCTGAATTATAGTAAACCATTAGCTAAAATGGGTAGGGAATGAGATGTACTGTGAGAACTAATTTCATAAGCATAAACATTATACATAATTGTGCATTAAAAATATAATTTTATAAAATGTTACTCATGTAATAACACTGGGATACACTTTTGTGCAAGATGCTATGCCAAACTTAGTAATGATACTAAGACAAACCACTTAGACCACATACTTTTAGAACCTCACCTGATTTCAATAAACCAAAAAATATCAATTTTTATTTCATTTTAGTTTTGAGTCCTAGAGTACTAGTTAATAGGGATTTATATTTAACAACTGACAACAGAGAGTTTGCTGTACTTAAACTGGATTTCCAATATAAAATCTTGCTTTTAAACCTAAATAATTTTTAAGTAGAAATTACTTCCAAGAATATAGAGGGTAAAAAAATTGACTTTTTATGTTTCCCATCATTTAAATAACAGTAAAATATTTTTAAAAATTCAAATTCTCCATTTTGGATGTTCACTTGAAGCTTAAGTTTCTACTTCAAGTATCATACACAAAGCAAATTAATCTTCTATACACTGTGTGCATAACAAACATTCTATTCCATAAACTCCAAGATTATCCATTTAACAAGGGGGTTATATAACTCATTAAAAGTTATGCACTTCTTTTAAGGGATATACTCTTGAATACTGGAATTTTTCACATAAAATATGATTAACTCTGTATCTTGTGTAAGTTATTCATGTTTGGCATCTGCTCATTTCAATTTGGCAACTATCTCATTTTATATGACTCATATAACACTATGCATGAAAAGTGAAGAACTTAAATCCATAATGTATGAACTCCCCAAAGGTTTGGAAATATTGGATACTCAGTTGAGTTGTAAATGAATTTGGTATCACTGGCCTTTAAGGGACACTGAAGATTACACAGATTATCACTGATTTTGGCAGCTTAACAAGAGTTTAGCAATGGCTGATATTATACATATGAAAATCCACACTAGATTGGGTACAATTAAGGTTTTTCCTTTACCTTCTTAAATACACAGTATTTTTTTTTTCAAATCCATGCTAGCTGGAAAAAAAAATCATTGTGTTTTAAAAGGAAAAACAATTAACTTTTCAGAAATTTCTGCAGTATCATACATCTTAAGAATGATGACGACTAAAGGATCTTCCCCTGCACCTTCCTCTCCCCAGTATGCTCACTCTAAAATGAAAAGCAGTAACTATTTACAATAGCCAAAACATGGAAGCAACCTAAGTGTCCACGGACAGATGAATGGATAAAGAAGATGTGGTATATTTACACAATGTAATACTACTCAGCCATGAAAAAGAATGAAATAATGCCATTTGCAGCAACATGGATGGACCTAGAGATGATCATACCAAGTAAGTCAGACAGAGAAAGACAATTATCATATGATATCACTTATTTGTGGACTCTAAAAAATGATACAAATGAACTTAGACACAAGGACATAAAAAACAAACTTATGATTACCAAAGGGGAAAGAGGGTTGGAGAGGGATATTAGCAGATACACACTACTGTATATAAAACAGATAAATGAAGTCCTACTATATAGCACACGAAACTATATTTAATAACCTGTAATAACCTATAATAAAAAAAAATCTGAAAAAGAATGTATGTATAACTGAATCACTATGCTGTACACCTGAAACTAACATAACATTGTAAATCAACTACACTTCAATAAAAGTATTTTTTAAAAAGGAAAGCAGTATTACAGAGTGGTTAATAGTGTCAGACCCAGAGTCAGGATAATAATATCTTGGTTTAGCAGTTTCTTTATCTGTGTGATACAGGTAAACTGTACTGACTTTAGCACTCTGAACAGTGCCTGGCATATTACAAGCATGGGATAAAGAGTGGCTACTCTTGTTGTTGCTATTACTATTTGTAACTCTAAGACTCTGATTTGTAGGCAACCCTGAGAAGCTTTCCAGAGACTACGGTGACGCGGGCTCCGGCTGCACTGCTGAGGTCACCCTCCCCGGTCCCAGCCTCATCTCAGAGTCCAGACATCCCAGTGGTGGTGGCACAGGTGGGATGCTTCTTCAGCCTGGGCAGGCTCTACTCTGGTGGCCGCTGTCTCAGCCATGCCCTTCTCTAAGGAGGGAGGCATCATGTAGTAGAAACACACACACACACAGCACGCGGCTCTGGAAATCTCAGTTTGAATTCTGTACCAAGTTTCACAGATCACTTATTCCAGAGGTTCTTATTCTGTGGTTGGACTTTGGAAAGAAAAGGTTTCCATGAACTCCCAGAAATTATATGCTGAATTTTTATTTTAATGTTCATTTTTATGGCAAGAGATGTCTATGACTTTCAACAATTTCTCCAAAGATTCTGTATCCTTAAAATGATCAAGAAGGACTCATTGAGCTCATCTGTAAAATGAGAATAAAAACAATAGTCCTACTGTTTTAATCCACAGGGTTGTCCTGAGGATCCCTTGAAATAGAGTGTGAAAGCACACTGTAAGTCATCACCACACAAGCGTTTGTGATTCCTAACTTTGCTGTCATTATTATTATTTTTTAAATCAGTTTGTGTGAACTTTTCTGATTATACAGTGTCATCTACAAGGAGCTCAGAACTCTTCCGTCAACTTTTTGAAAACCATGTCATATCGCTTGCCCAAGCAGTAAGCATTGAAAAGAAGATTGAGGCACTGCCTTCAGAAAATAGTCTACAGATGTGTTTTGTTCAGTTAGCATAGTGTTCTTTTTAAAATGAAATGGCTGTCAACATTTAGAAATCAGATGTTTTCTTTTTAAAAAATCAGACTTCCAGGTTATTTGAAAAACTGAAATATCTGGCAGCCTTTGTCACCTTCCTACAAGGCTGCAACCGGCTGGAGCTGATAACAAGGACTTGTGCCACTCCCCACCCAATAGTGAATCTAGTTTTTCTGTTCCCCTCCTTTGACTAACTGGCCACATAAGTGTCCCTACTCTATAGAAGTTAATTCTAAATCTTAAGAGCGTATAATCATTCTGCTTTGAAAATATATAAGGTGCCACCTCCCCCTTTTCTTGTTCTTAGAAAGTTCTTTCAAACTTCAAATACAGAATAATTAGGATAAACATTCAGGCAATTGAGGGCAGTGTCTACATTTTCCATATACATTGCTTTTTCTATTAGTGAATTTTTGTCCTTGAAAAGAATGTCCTCTAACAGGAATATTGAAGGGCAACAAGACCCATGACGTGATTAAAAGAGCCAAAAAAGAGGCAAGTGATGTGATGGAGGAAAAGCCATTCTAGCCAAGGGAAAGTTTTTGCCCTCACTCATAATTTGACCAAGCACAAGTCAATAGGTATGAAGAGATAGACGGACAGATAACATATCATTTTGGAGAACTTGAAAGGAATCAGCAACACAAAGGGCCTCCTAGTTTTATCCTGAGGAAAAATGTTACTTTTAAGGATAAGAAAATCGTGAAATACAGGAGGATGTTTGTTTCTCTTAAATTTCATAGGTTACAAGGAATTGCATGAGGCTGACTTTTCTCTGGGACTTATGAGGAGGAAGAGCCACCATAAAATTTGAACATGCATGGTGAAAATTAAGGACTGGGAAGTCCTTGATCTTCCTTTTCAAATCAAATGTTCTCTCATATTATTAAGGGCCCCCAAATAATGATGGTTATAGTAAAGAAGAAAAAAATGGCAACAGGAAATCCACCTCGATATGGTTAGAATGGACTCCTTTCCAAAACAGTTCTTAAGCTCTTGCTTTAAGGAGCACTCTATTTTTTAAAAATTGGTGCTATACTGGCATTGGAATTTTGATTCAAAAGATTATATCAATTACCTAGACCTGTGAAAGATTTCAAGATTTATATAGTCATTACCAAACTAAAATTTATGCTGGATCATGTACTACACAGTAGATGCTTCAGCAAAAGCTGTGTGGTGTAACAGAGGCCATCCATTCCAGCGGCAGACCACAGGAAGTTTTTCTAAACTTAGTTGCAGGGGCCTTTTGGGTTAGAGCGAGGTTGCACTGTAAATCTGCCATTCTTAGAGGGCCAGCTTTCTCAATGCATATTGAACCAATATCCCTGCCATGAAACTGTGTAAGCTAGATTCTATGCCACTGTAGTAAAATGCTCCTCAATAAACTTGTTTTCACAAGAAGTTTGCCCACTCATGCGTCCCAAAGCTGTTGTAATCTTCATTGTAGATGCTGATCTAACAGCAGGAACATTATTCTATTTCTTGACATGTTTAAAGTTCTCTAATGAATAAAGCTAACGGCTTATGGCTGCTTCAACTGTCACTTGATTACCCCGGAGGGATTTTCTTTTCTTTTTCTTTTTTTTTTTTTTTTTTTTTTTGTCTTTAAAATTGGCCTCTTAGTTTGTTTTTAACTACCTTGTGCACAGAGGTCTGAAGGGGAAAACAGATCAAAGATCAGCGCTCAACATAAAAAGCAGCTGTAGTTAATTAAAGGCAAATGAAGGACATCTGACCAGATTCTTTATGAGCCGCCTTGTCACACAGTCAACAGTCTATAATCTCTGTGACCTTGTCCCTTAGTCCTGAACTGTCGCCAAACCTGAGAAATGGATACGTCTCAAATTACATACAAACGGAAAGAAGGAAGGAAAGTTCAGGTGTGGCTTAAGAAAGAGGAAGTGATGTGGAAGAATACAAATGAAAGGGAAGTTACCTGGAATATGTGGAAGTCACCTGGAGTTTCCATTAGAACGCAGTGAGCCTTTTCCCACATTGAAAATAAATAGTTTGTTATAAAGAGGTAGAGGAAGATAATCAGATTATAAAAGGTAACATTTGAGAGGTGATATGCAATAGTTATGCTACAATTTGAAAGAAAATGAACTAAGAATACTCTTATACAGCATTTAAATTTTGTAAAACTTTACAATTGTTTAAATTTTTTCAAATGTTACTAAGTCTAAATCACTCAAATAAAACAATAACTTTTTATAATTTTTAAAGCAATGCGTGTTCATTCTATAAATACTTGAAAAATCCCAGAGATTTGGAAGAAAGAAAAGAAAATTCCTCCCAAACATCAGCCTCTGGGAGAATCTCGTTAAGATCTACATTTAAGTCAAGAGAAAAAAATCTGAATAGGTACTACCAAAAAAAAAAAAAAAAAAAAAAACAGTGAAGCTGCATAGTGCCTATGCTTGTAGAAGGCCCAGATGGCTAAAAGCATGGATGATGGGATGAATAGTCTGGATTCTGGCATGTAATTAACCTCTATCAACTCCAGAAAAATGGCAGTCAGGGTGTGCACTGGCTCCTTAAAAGTGCATCTCCAGCATAGATTTAAAAAAAAAAAGCCACTACATCCCCTATAATCCCCAAAGTGATTAGATAGCTCTTGGGTCTGCCTGTTAGCTCACTTACTATATGTCCAGAATGGCAAGCTCTATACCCTGACTTCCACTTTCTCTTGACTGTAGATTAAAGATCATAGGGAACATGCCTACTTCACAGGACTGTATAAAGAAATAGGAGATCACATCTCTAGGAATGCTTTGGAATTGTAAAGTATTAATTATTAATTAACTATTATTAGCAGTAATTGAGGTGCTGTGGAAGACACTAAAAATGAATAAGGACCTGCCTTTAAGGAGTTTTTATCATGTACTTGGAGGTATAATATATAAACAAATGAAATGTTAATGAAACTCTGAAAAATGGGTTCACCTTTACAATGTAAGCAGTGTGCGAGATAATCATCAAACGATCCATAAAAACCTGCGAAGGGATGATAAAGCAGAGCAGAGGTTTTGGGTTTGCTTATTTGTTTCTAAACAAACATCAGAATTAACCAACACAAGTGAGTGTTACCTTTTTTGAAGTTGTCACCTCTGCCATCTGTAAACATACTGTAACAGTATTGCCACTGTTTAAAACATTTTTGGACTTCATGGGATTCCCTTGAGCCTATGATAATTTTTAAAAACCTAAAGTGGTAATTTTGAAGATAGATTTGTTTCTGGAAAGAACCAAGCATCAGATGAAACCAAGAGTGGTAAATATAGGAGCTGATCAGACTCGATCATACCACCTTAGACAGCAAAAGAAATGTGACTACAGAATAATGAAATTAATCATTGTATATAAGATATTATTTCTGAAGAGTATTCCAAGATTGGGTGTTCCCAAAATATTTTGATTAAGCTAGTACCTTGAAATAAGCTGCTAGTTAAAAGGGCAAGATTTAATTGAATGAGTAAATTCTGATTTCTTCTTCATTTAAAAAAAGGACTGGTTACTTTATATCCACATCTGTAATTGCATAGGACTTCAGAGGAGGAAGATAAGGGAAAGCTTTACAGTCTAATTTGGATTTGGGTTGTTATTGAAGGCTAGGCAAGATATGGTTGGGAGAGCAGACGAAGAGTGAATTTCTGGAAGGTGGAATGATGTACAAAAAATGATGGTGGGGGTACAGAGGATTTTTATGGCAGTGAAACTATTCCTTATAATACTACAATGATGGATACTATCATTATACATTTGTCAAAACTCACTGAATGTACATCACTAAGAGTGAACCCCAATATAAATACGAACTTTGGGTGATAATAATGTGTCAACGTAGGCTCACTGCTCATAACAAATGCACCATTTTGGTGGGGGATGTTGAGACTGGGAGGTGTCTTGTGTGTGTTTGTGTAGGGGCAGAGGGTATATGGGAACCTTCTGTACTTTCTCTTCATTTATACTCTAAAAAATAAAGTCTACTAAAAAAAATGGTGGGAAAGCACAAGGCATTGATGGGGAATGGGAGGAAAGAAGAATTAGAAAGCATTCCAGGCAAAGGATAAGACTATTAGTGAGAGAAGACAAAGTTCCAGAAAACAAAATGATTTAAGTATGCACAGCACTGTCCAACAGAACTTTCTGCAGTGGTGGAAATATTTTGAAATCTGTGCTGTCCTATATATAAGGTAGCCCCAGACTCATATAGCTACTGAGAACATGAAATGTGACCACTAGTATGACTGAAGAAATGACATTTTGTTTTTATTTATTTTTAATTAACTTAAATCTAAGTAGCCATATGTGAATAACAGATACCATATTGAACAGTGCAGGAGAGAGCATGGACTGCCAGTCTTGAGAACACGGAGGAGAGTTATGTAGTAGATACACAGGAATTATATAGGAGATTGCTAGATACCAGAGGATCTTCAGCTATGTTAAGGAGCATTCAACTTATCCCAAGGGACATGAGAAACCAATGAAAAGATTTAAGGAGGTAGCAATGAACAGGATCAATTTATTTGCTTTTTGGCCTCAGGCTACAGAGAAGGATTAGGGTTGGAATGATTGTTTACCTAGGAGGCAGGGGTGCCAGGGAAAAGGCTACTGAATAATCCAAGCAGGAGATATCATGACGAAAAGGTTAGAAATAGAGGGACTTGAGGGACATTTGCAGCAAAGGATGGACTGGATGTAAGGGATGAGGGAGGTAGAGGGATGGATATATGAGACTTGAGAATGGTATATGGTGGTGCCATGGTTTGAGACGAGTCCACTTAGGGACATTTTGAGGGTGAGGGGCCTGCTAGGCATCCAGATGGGATGATACACATTTAGGGGACATGCACATGTGAATGGCCACTGACGCCATGGGAAGGAATGAAACCATCCAGGGTTAAGTCTTAAAGTGAGAAGAAGAGGGCCTAGGAAACAACCCTGAAGAACAGCATTACCCTGACATGATTCTTTTGCTTTTAAGTCAGTTACATATTCATTCCTGCATATTGCAGCAAGCCATACTAATCTGCACTTGTGAGTCTTTTTTAAAAAATATTTAATAGAAATTTATTCTTTTTTCTCTATTTGTGTATTATTGTTTATAGTTTCTTAAATGTTTCTTTTTTTCATTTTTTAATTGAAATATAGTCAGTTTACAATGTGTCAATTTCTGGTGTACAGTGTACGGTTTCAGTCATACATATACATACATATATTCATTTTCATATGCTTTTTCATTATAAGTTACTACAAGATGTTGCATCTTTTAAATAAAAACCTCAAGCTCACAGTCTCAGCACCCCAAAGCTTTCTCTCAACAGGCAAGTATTTGGGATTCTCTCCTGCCACAACCCCTTTGTTGACACATTAACATATGAAAGGTACTATTCTAAATTTAAGGGTTTTTTTTTTCATTTAGGACACAATTTCAGATAAAACAGAACGAACACTAATGCAAAAAAAAATTACTGGTGACAGAGACTATATTAGTTAAGCACGTTTTAAAAGAAGTTAATAACACAGTCATCAAAAATAAAATCCACAAGAAACTAGTGAACTATGAATAAAACCTGGAATTCAGTTAATAGTAATGCACTAATGTTGGCTTCTTAGTGGCATTCTCCTATTATAAGATGCTAACTTCAGGGGCAGTAGATGAGAGGTGTATCAGGGAGCTCTCTGTACCATCTTTGAAACTTTTCCGTAAACCTAATATTATCCCAAAATTAAAATTTTCTTTAAAAAGTGTTTTTAATTAAAAAAATAAAATCCTGAAGTGTTTATTTATTATCAAACAAATGTCAGGTGCCCTTCCTATCTCTGTCGAGCCGTCAAATAAAGTATCAATAACTAATCATGAGAAAAGGAAATATACTGATTTTTAAAAGTGAAAGCATAATACAAACTGTCCTAACTAAATAAAAACAATGATACCATTCCAGAGAACTGTAGTTTACTTTGCTTTATCAAGTTTTTACAGTGCAAATCAGAATCTTAATGGAGGATGCCACTTCTACATAAAACCTATGATCATGCAGGGTAAAGGTATGTAAGTACTACTCTCAATTATTCATGTGTATTGGACTATCAAATGCTCTTATTTGGGGAAGCAGAGCTAACAGATTAACTGAGATATTACTTATTGCACTTTAAATATTCATAAAAATTAGCAGGCAATGAAAGTATAAGTCTAGGAACTATTATGGGTCAATTTTTTTTCTCTTTTTTTAACTGAAGTATAGTCAGTTTACAATGTTGTACTAATTTCTGGTGGATAGCATAATGTTTCAGTTAGACATACATGTATTCCTTTTCATCCCTTTCCTTATAGGTTATTACAAGATAATTGAATATAGTTCCCTGTGCTATACAGTTGAAACTTGTTGTCTCTATCTATTTATATATAGTAGTTAGTATCTGCAAATCCTAAACTATCAGTTTATCCCTCCACCCACCCCTTTCCCCAATGGTAACTATAAGTTCATTTTCTATGTCTGTGAGTCTGTTTCTGTTTTATAAATAAGTTCATTTGTGTAAATTTTTTAGATTCCATATAAGTGATATATGATATTTTTATTTCTCTTTCTGGCACACTTCAGTTAGAATGATGATCTCCAGGTCCATCCATGTTGCCATAAATGGCATTATTTTATTCTTTTCTATGGCTGAGTAGTATTCCATTGTATAAATATCCCACATCTTTATCCATTCATCTGTTGATGGTTGCTTTCATTTCTTGGCTGTTGTAAATAGTGCTGCTATGAACATGGGGGTGCATGTATCTTTTCACTATAGAGTTCCTTCTGGATATATGCCCAGGAGTGGGATTGCTAGATCATATGGTAAGTCTATTTTTTAGTTTTTTAAGGAATCTCCATACTGTTTTCCATAATGACTGCACCAAACTACATTCCCACCAACAGTGTAGGAGGGTTCCCTTTTCTCCACACCCTCTCCAGCATTTATTATTTGTGGACTTTTTAATGGTGGCCATTCTGTCCAATGTGAGGTGATACCTCATTATAGTTTTGATTTGCATTTCTCTGATAATCAGTGATACTGAGCATTTTTTTCATGTGCCTATTGGCCATTTGTATGTCTTCATTGGAGAATTGCTTGTTTAGGCTCTTCTGCCATTTTTAGATTGGATTGTTTGCTTTTTTGTTACTGAATTGTATGAGCAGTTCATACAACTCAGTAATTCTTATTTTAAGAACCCAATTGACACTGATCTATTCGATCATGATAGACCCCATGTTGGGCTACTCTTTCATTTAACAACCTCTTATTAAGCATTTACTAAGTATCAAAGTATAGACGTTTTGAGCATTATGTTGAGCAGCTTGGACTTCACAAGTATGAGAAAAGAAGGCATCAAAGTGTTGGGAGATGAGACACGGTGTGGTAGTGATAGGATCTCACCTGTGTTTTCAGACAGAGAACACTGGGAGCAGAATTACTGCGGAGAGACTGGGCTCATGAACCTCCTAACTGGAGGCTTTTATTTTAACTTGGATGAGAAAAGATTAGTGCCTGAAACTGGGAAGTGGTGATGGGGATGGAGAGAAGGGGATTAATGAGATATTTAGAAGTTGATTTGGAAATTGAGAAGTAATTCCAAGGTTATTATCTGGGGGGACTGGGTAGATGTTTTTGATCCCAGGAGGTATCTCTAAAGATATTAATTATTTCTCAACCTCTATTTGTGGTACTCCCCTAGAAGCACCATGGAAGTGCTAAGCACTCATTAGTGGCTTATTTTGGAATTATAGTTATTTCTTCATTGAATAGCCCTGTCAAGAAGTTAATGATCTGTAAAATTCTTAACTGAACCAGGAAGAGCTCTCTAATTCTTTAAATCAAAGATCCTTTTATTGTATTTTGTATACCCTGATTTGCTTCTCTAAATGAATTCTACCTATCTTTCAATGTGTGCTTTCTATTTCCTGAACTGTGAGGAAAATTTTATTAGCTTTTAATATGATCAAAGGGAAACTGAACTCAACTTGCTGGTTTTCTAAGTATCAACATACTTAGATTTTTAAAGCTCTGGTGAAACTAAATCAGCAGTTGTCGTGAAGCTCTACTCTATTCCTAAGATGCTATTTCTTCTATACACTTATTACTGCTACTACTACTAATGATGCTACTATTACCCTTACTATAACTACTACCATTATTACCATCACCACTAAAACTGGTTTGCACACTTTATTAAGTGCTTCTATATACCAGAAACTACTGTATGTATTTTATGTGTATTAATTCATCAACTTATTGCTGACTTACTAATAGTCACAATAGTACTCTGAAGAGAATACCACTATTTCCCCTACTTTATTCATGAGAAGACTGAGGCACAGGGAGGAGAAATAACTTGCCCACAGTCACAATTAAGGAGCAGAGCTGGGATCCAATCCTGTTATAGGCTGTTACTTTGGTGGTCACCAATGGCCCACACCTCCAGGTATTCCTGCCCTGGTGAAATGGCCTCTAGCATTGATTCCAAGCTTGGTCACATGACTTGCTTTGAACAATGAGGCATTAGCATGTGTTACACAAGCAAGGCCTGATAAGCTGCTTGCACAATGGTATTTGCTCAGCTGGTACACTTCTTCTGGGGGCCCAGATGCCATGGGTGGAAAAGCCCAGGTCACATGGAGGAGAAAAGAGGCCCTCCAGTCCCAGCCAACAGCCTGCACCAACTGCCAGCCGGGGGAAGGAGTCATCTCGGCCACAGCAGCCCCAGCCACCACCTGACTGTAACGGCATGAAAGACTACGATCAAGACCAGCAGAACTGCCCATATGAGGCCAAGCAATTCACAGAATCGTGAGAGATGATAAAAATGGTGGTTGTTTTAAGCTACTAAATCTTAGGGTGACAACAGTAGAAAAACAAAACAAAACCCAATCGAGTTTGGCTCTAAGTTTGTGCTCTTAATCACTTTGCTATACTGAGCTGAAGTTACCTTCCTAAATAATCATTTTATATATATATAAAATATATATATATAAAACTTAATGAGTATTAGTTATTGTGTGCTTATAACTCATTATTTTAAATCTATATTTATAAAATTTGTCTTCTCTGTGTGGTATACTATATTACTTATTATAAGTTTCTACCTTAAATCCAAAATGTATCATGGGAATTAAAAACTAACAAACTACCTATCCATTGCCTAGAAAGTTCAGTTTTACCATAAGAACCAATTTGCAGAAAGGATAAAATCTATCTCACTAACTCTGCTAAGAGTTTAAAATAATAATATTCACTTATTCAATCATTCAACAAATAGTTAACACTTACTGCATGAATACTACGTGCTGGTAACCATGCTAAGCAATCTACATACATTTGCTCCTCACAACCACAACATTGTACAAGAAGTGGAGCTGTACCAGGAACCATGCCTGAGGTCACAGCTGTAAGTGGCAGAGCTTGAGTCAAGGTTCAAGCCCAGAGACCAAGCTCTTCCCCTATATTCTGCCACACATGGTGCTGCCATAAAGCACTGTAAATTATGACAATTAAGAACCTGACTGAAAGCGTAACTGCATATCTGGTCTCCTAAAAGACATTCAAAAGTGCCTATTCCTAGTTTTAATTTAAATTGACATAATCTACAATTTAAGATAAAGCTATAGATTACTTTAAAATTAATACACAAACATAAATTAATGTTTGATACATAAGATTCTTTTCTGTGGGTAGGTAACAATGTAACAAATTGCCCATGTGTTATTTTGCAAAGATTTTAAGCCTCTGTCTAGCTAAAGTCAGTGTTTCAATTGTTAGCTCAGGCCTCTCCTCCTCAGGCAACTGATCAACTTGGACTATCCTAGGCAAGTTAGATGCAATCTTATCTTTCATATAATGTATCACAGTGAATTCTAATGTTCTAGTCACTAATCTACCTCCTAATTCTCTCCCACTCACACTAAACTGTGAAGACTTTGAGAACAAGAAATACATATTTTAAAAATTTATGTTGTCCCAGCATCCTTGGTGAAAGAATATATCCCAGGGTAGAAGGATACCTCCCTCCAACATTTCTCCTCTCCCCAGGAGCCACCTGCTTGGGCTGCCCTTCCACCTGCCAGTGGCTGAAAAACCCCATTCTACTGAGAAATAGCAGTAATAACATAACTTCAAGTAATAATGAAACAAAGTTATCATTTTAGGTCATTTTTCCCTTTCTGTTTCAAAAGACGTTCAACTTATACAGTACGGGTTTAAGATTCAGAAAATGATATATATATAAAAAAAGGAAAATTCCTAACACAAAAGCTACTGCATGAGCCTCTATATTATTTAGATGGTTAAAATCCAAAAGATATCCTGGGAAGGAAAAACATCTTAAAGAAGAGGTAGAAGTAGTGATGTCTGAACTGAATTTTAAAGAACAAATATGAGTTAGTTGCATGAGTATATGTTTACAATCCCTCTACCATTATGTTAAGCATTAATTATTTTAAATACCAAGTTAAATATTTAAACATGAATGGAAAGCACCACATGCATATGTCTGCAATAGACATGGGAATTCAGAATCAGATAAATTAGAATATTCTCAATCATCACAATAAAGAAGGATCAAAAGACTCCAAGAAATGTTAGAATTTTACAACATGTGTTTATGCAGAATACTGCTAAGTCGTGTAATAGCAAGTCATAATATAATGTGGTACAATCGCAATTATATAACGATTTCCCTTAACAAGCAACTTTTCCAAATCAGAGCCTCTACCTATAAGCTAAATACATTGACACTGGTGGAAGGTGAACAAGAACAAATGAACATCAACTTTCTAAAAATCAAGAAGACTTTAAGGAAATTTTCCAGCTTAGAATAAGTATGTGTTTAATTTGCTTCCAGATTCCCTGTACCCAACTGGTTTTAATCACCACAGCGAAAATTAATAAATGATTTGTCAGTGTTCTAGGAGACAGCATAGTCTCCATCTGGTATACTCAAGGCTTGTGAAAACATTTTCCAGTACCACCCAGTGACAGAAAACACTGGTAAGGTAAGCTCCTGCAGCTGAAGTGCAGCAGTTGACTGCCAATGGACGCTACAAGAAAGGATGATTCATATAAACAGGCTTTTGCCTGTGATCCACAGCAACATTACACAAAGCAGTGCTATTTCAGGAGACTTTTATATTTTAATTTCCAAGAGTCCATAGGGTAATGGGTTTTTTTTCTTCATCTTGTTTGATCTTTGATATTTAAGACCAACTTCTGTGTTTTGTTTATTTTTTCTTTGCATTGGAAAAAGAACATAAAGTGAGTGACAACACATAATCAGGGCTAATTGGTATTTTTCAGAGAAAAAAAGAGAAAACACCTTTTATGATGAGCCAAATGCAAACATTTTACAAATAGGGTATCTTGCACCAAACAATCATGTCAGTACAAAAAAAAAAAGTGGTTATGTGGCATGCATGGAAGTATTTGTTAGTTTCAGATTTAATCACAACAAGTGGTTTTAATTTATATTTCCCTAAAATTTGGCTATTACACAAAGCAAGAACTTTAAAGGACTAAATGATTGTCTTTTCCCTGAAGGAAAGAAACTGAAAGTTGATTTCAAGCTGCAAGGAATAATAGAGACAAAGCATTTTCAATAAAAATAAATAAAGGGGGTAGGTAAACCATCCGGTGGCCGGCTTGTTTACTATAAAATGATTTAGTTTCCTTTTTCAAAAAGAGTACTATTTTTTTACTTTAAAAAATGATCAGAATGACGCAAGCTAATGATTCCTCCTTAAAATACTATCAAATATGTAGGGATCTTCTTGTTGCACTGTTGGTAAGGTCTGTGTTGTCGAAACAGGTGATGACAGCAGTACTATTTTGTGTTATTTTAGCCGTCACTAGCCTTCCTAGTATTTTTCACCACTCCCACTTGCTGGCAGTATATCATGGCACAGTTTCAACAGAATTCTACTACGAGCTGTGAGCTAACTGGGAAATGTCAACATGTAAAGCCATGTCTAGAATTAACCTGTCTTTAACAGGGGCAAACTCCCACACTTTCTCTCAAAACTTAATTACAGCAGAAGTTCAGCAAAAGTGAGTGGAGAGGGTTGGATGAAGAGATGCTGGAGACAATTCTGTAACCGAAAGGTAAGATAATCACACAAAATCCACCATGAATATTTAAGTGTGGAACTAGAAAAGTAATACTGTTCGTCTTGTCAGGGAACAAACTCTTCTAATTAAGAACCACATGGCCATCTGAGTAAGACTCTCTATTCCTCCAAAGTGAAAGGATCGTGCCCTTCAGCTTATTGTGATGCATGTCATGTCCCTTCCTCTGTGGAACATCTGACTCTAATTGAACAGCTCTTGAGGTTCCTGCTGTGACATCCTAGAGGCATCATCACACTTTCAGGCATCAGCTTTGGCTGTGATCTGCCCCCATGTCCCCTTTAATGACAAGAGGTCAACATTCTATATCCAGCCAAGCTACACACTGGAGGATAGCTTCTCTTAGCACTGCCCCAGTCCTGCTGACCTTGAAAAGTGACCAGTAACCACAGGACAAATCGGCCAAGCCTCTGAAGGTCATGACCCCATGTAACCTAATCGGCATCTCTAAATAATCTGTCAGAGTCAAGTTGAGAGTCGTACACTGGAGGGACATTGCGGCCCACATACTTGAAACCTTTCTCAGATAAGTGGACCCATAAGGATTTCTGTGGAAAGACCATGGAAACAAAAAGGAAATGTTCAAAACTTCTGGTAAGATTTGAGAAAACAAAGATGTAAAAAGTGGTTTTCAGATTAAAAAACAATCGATTAAAGCATTTCCTGGATTCTCAGCAATATGAGAAAATTTCACTGAGAAAAGAACAGAGATCTAAAGATCTGGACTGTCTTCAATACAAGTGGCCTCTGATGATGCTAATAGCATCTTGGGGATCATAAAAAAACATGAAAAAGAGCTCAGATGTTGTCTTTTGAGGAGCTTGCTTCTCATTTGGGCTATTTATCCTTTGTCCTCTCAAAAATTAATTTATTTCATACCCCACTGTCAGGGAGAATAAACACCAATATTACTCATTCTCTCTAGTGTATATGTAGTCCAGACTTACTTATACTTACTAGCACAAAACAAGCAAAACACAATGTATTTCCATGTATTTCCACTCACACATTGATTGAGGTTTCATTTAAACACACATTTTAACAACTGTGGATAATGGGACTGCGCTGGGGGAGTCTACTGAAACTTAGAAAAAGATGCTATCAAATTGTAGGTCACAATGGTGCAAATTGTTGATTTTGTTTAAGTTCAGTTAACTTTGAAAAAAGAGGGCACAGACCCTGAGAGAATTATAGGAATTATTAAAGTAATTAGCTTCTAACTACAACCTTCGAACTGTTGACATCCAGGTCTATAGAACTAGATTGAATCTCTCCGAAGCCCAGCCCCACCAGCTTTTAGCTTGCCTCCTGGACAGCTCCACCTGGATGTCTCAGGAGCATCTGAATCTGGATCTGACCAGAACAGATCTCTCGGCTCTCTTCGGAGCCCACCACCAACCTGCTCCTCCTTTGGCTCTTCCCATACGTTCTACATGCAGTAACTCAAATCAGAAACTGGACTTCATCCTGGATGCCCTCAGCCCTCACTTCCAAGCAGTCTGTAGATCCTGGCATTTCTAACTCCTTAACTTCTCTCAAATCTCTTCCTTTCTCTCCATTTCTACTCTCCTTATCAAAAATGTCAGGCCTTCATTATTTCTTGACTGGACTTTAACCAAATTCTCTATTGTGGCTTTTTCTGCTTCAAGTTTCTCTTCACTCTCCATGCATATCTGATATCACTAGTCCAATACTTCAGTGGTGTCCCACCACCCATAGCACAAAGACTCATCCAAACCCCATCCCTTTGTCCAGGCCTTCACCTTCAATCTTCAGCTCTCTCTCCTTGGTGGGCCTCCTGTTTTCTGGCCCTAGAAAAGTAGCTGCAGGTCCTGTTTGACTCTGGCCCTCTGAACATCAGGGGTCGGAATGCCCTGTGTTCCTTGTTTGCTTTCTGCATGCCACCTGGTCACCTCTACACAGAACAAAGTCCCTTTTCCACAGTTTCTTGTTTATACCTTATTTATTATAGTAATTTGTACATATCTATTCCCTTTCCCACCAAACAGTGAACCCCTAAAAAAACAGAATCAACATGCTGTTCATATTTCTGTCTTAGCATCTATCACAAGGCATGGTACATATGAGGCAACTTAATAATGTTGAGCAGATAAATAAACAAATGAACCAATCAAACACTGAAAGATGCTTCAATTCTTGGATTCAATGCTACATAAAGAAAGCAGAAAAGACAGAGGCAAACTGATGGCATCTGTGGTTGAATAGTTCCTAATCAAACATTAGTGAAATATTATTTATAAAGAAGAAAGTTAAGTCCCTGAGAAACATAATGCTAATTATGTAAAAAGCCACGAGGTATCTTATATTTGTATGGTAACATTAGTAGAAAAGAGTAAAAATATTTACAGAAAGGGTGAAGGAAATTAAAATTTTAAATTCAATCCGTTATAACCTAAAGGCAAATTAAATGTTCTCATCTGAAAAACTAAAACTAGCATCATAATCCAATTACTTTTTACCATTTCATGATTATACATGTTATCAAACTCTGAGGTGTGTAGCTTAGCATCACTTTTTGTGTATGAATATGTACATTGATCAAAGCACTAGACCTCAGGGAAGAGACGGAGACTCCTTATGTGACTGCGATTCAGGAGTACACTCTCTGAAAAGGAAAATAAAATGGAAAGCCCCGTAAGTTCCTTAGCTTAGGCCAGCTTTCTTATTGCATAAGATTTACTATAAAGATTGAGTTGAAAAAGTTGCAAAAAAATCATAACATCAGTATAGCAGATGTTAGACATACTTTGAGCTCCAGATGTCCACAAATGGCCTTGTTACATTGAGTCAGACCCATGGGTCACCCACCCCAGAATCACGTGTCTTTATGGATCAAGGGACGATTGTGGGATGCCATGATTATCTTCCAAATTGCCAAACTCAACATGATAAGCAAGTATTTCTCAAACATCCCCAGTTTCCTAACTAACTTATTGAAAAGCTATCATCCTCAAGTTGATTTAAATCTGTCCTGAAAAACAAAATTTACTACAGACTCCCGATCTGGACCTAGGGAATTGGCTGGACTTGAATCAGAATTGTTTTCAGAATTGTAGGACAAGAAAGTCCAACACACAGGGCTTTAAAGGGATTTCGCCAAGGGCAGGGAAATATTGCACACAATAACTGTGTAAATCTAGAGCCATTTTTAGAAATCACCTTCAATTTAATATAAATAAATTTCATACTTTCTTATTGTAAATGATCAGAAACCAACACAACTGTAGAAGTAGAAAAAAATGCAGAAGCTATAACTTTGTCACACATCTTTATTACCTTTAAAAATTACTAATGAAAAACATTCACCAAAAAAAAAAAAAAAAATCAAATGGGGGAGAAAAGAGAGAAGCTGTAAAAGGAAAAGTCCAAAAGATCCTTTTAAGTGTAAGACACATAAATTTTTCTTTCTCTTTTTTTAACAGCCCTCCTCTGGGGGGGGGGGGGGGAAACGTTTTATGTGTTCAGTCAGAACTTCTAGATAGTAACTAAAACAGAGAGAAACAGACAATAAAAAGAGTTAGCATCCAACCATAGAGACCAAAAGAGTTCATGTTCGTCCCATTGTTCCTAGAAATATTTACCTCAAAAATATATAAGATAAATTCATTCTTATAACCTCAGATGCTAAAAGCCTCTCAATCTTTAAAACCAAAATTCTTTACCAAATCCACTTTGGCGTTAGCTAATACTTCATTCTAAACTGCTTCACAGTGAGATTTAAACAGCTATTTCCATGTTAGGAATTAGGGAATTGCTCATTAGGTTGTATCTTCATTACGTTTCTTTATCCTGTTTGAACATGATTTGTTTATGGAGTCAACTTTTTGGGTAAAAACTCCTAATCCATCTTTAGAAACAATGAATTATTTCTAAGTGCATTTTAATCTTTGTATGAACACCTGCTAAGAGGTACAGCAAACTGACATTGGAATAATATATTATTCCAGGGTTATGATTTCATAATGGTATTTCCCTTGTCCAAAGAAATTACTCTATCTCTGGATATTAAAAATTTTCTCCTTGATATTCCTTTCATGAAATGGGAGAAATATAATGTGTGTGTGTGTATACATATATATACACATATAGATGTATAAATGCATATATACACGTACATATATACATGTATAAACACACACATATATTCACATGTGATATGTATACATATATCAGCCCAAAGACTTGAAGTATTCAAGAGCCAAATTTTTGGTAATTATTCAGGAGGCCGAAGAACAGATAGTAGGAATTTTGATTGAATCAGAGATATACACTCACTTGATTTGCAATCAAAATGTTTCCTTAATAAAGACCACAGACCACATTATTATATCATATACTTAAACACAAAAAGACAAATAATGGTGATGAATGAAAGTAAAGATCTTGCCAATGAATTTCATTCTCTGTAAGTGAAATTATACCACCATAAAAAGCTCTTATTCTGAATAGATGTCCTGAAGATATTTTGTTTTGTCAGTTCTCCAAATTTTTCTTTTCTGATTACTAATTTCAACTCTGGAAATCAGTCAAATAAATAAACACAAACACAAAATGCAGCTGAAGAAGCAAGTTTTGAAGTTTTGCTGTATTGGGCAAGTTAACCAGTTAACATTTTTCTAGATACTGTGTTAATTTTAAGAACTTTTTTTTCTAGTTACATTTATGGCAGGGCAGAATATTCTTTAAACAATATAGCTATTCTCTTACAGAGACACGTGTGAAAAAAACTATTGATTCAGGTAAAATAATTCTTGGTATCAATTACAGTTTTAGAAAACTTAGAATTATAAAACAGTCTCCTTTTAAAATTTTATGTTCACACACAGGTGGTAGGAATGTGATATATTTTTTTAAAATATGGATTTAAGTCAGTTTAAATATGTTTATATTTACATCATTTTAAAATCATGGCAAGTTAAATATTCTTTACAATCAGGACAGCCACCCTAATAGAATCTCTCAACAAATTCATATAAATATTATTTGAGAAGCTCCAAATGTTGGGAAGGTATCACATGTCCTAAAAAAAAAAACAAAACCAGCCATTCCCAAATAGAGACTTTCCATCACACCTCCTTTAAGTGTCCCTAGTAGAAGTGGCACAAGAGAGACAGAAAAATGTGCATTATGTAGTAATGCTACACTGAATGAAAAATTTAATATTTTTACCTCCACTTTTGCAGTTTGGGTTTCACGGATAATTATAGTAGATAAAAGTTACACAAATAGAAAAGAAAAAGTACTAGCAATTCCATAGATCTTATGGGAAATGTTATGGCACTGAACCCAAAAAGAATTCTAAAATTAACCAAAGTTAATTTGCTCATTTTTGTTCAATAAATATTGGTCATATACTACCCATGTACTAGGAAAACAAATTAGATTGATAATTATTGATTCATGATTTATAATCAATCATATGGGAAAATGTGTCTGTTTGCTCTCAACTGTTCCATAAAACAAATTATAGATTTTTAAGTCTAATGAATTCCTTAAATTGAGTCTTCCTTTACAGTTATTTAGATATTAATATACAAGCTAGAAATTCGAGCCCAATAAACTTTGCCCTAGACTGATAATGAATCGACCTTGTTTCTATATGAAATTCACCTAGTCATATTCTGGACCATACTTAAAGGAGATAATAGTAGTACTGATGATTTTTCCATTAAAGAGTATAATATTTCATTTGTTCAACCAATAAAAATACATTGAGCACTTTCTACATTCAAGGCACATACTGGGTCCTAAAGATGCAAAAATAAATAAAGTCTTTACCCTCAATGAAATGATAATATAATAGAAAAAATTATAATATGCTTATATTCTTGTCATGGAAATGCAAAATACATGGAAATGCAAAAATCAAGAATAGCTAAGTCTATTGTGATAAGGCACAAAATTGGAGGACTTACACTACCACATATCACGATGTATAATAAATCTATAGTAAGATAATGTGATACTGGCATAAGAACAAACAAACAGACCAATGGAATAGAATTTTAAAATCCACAAAATAAATCTATGCATATAGGATCACAGGATTTATAACTAATGCGCCACTGAAAAACTGTAAGGAAAGGAAGGTCTTTTCAACAGGTGGTAATGGGACAATCAGATATCCATACAGAAAAAAAAAAATCTTTACTCGTATACCACATTATATACAAAAATCAAGTCCAGATGGATTGTATGTCTAAACATCAAAAGTAAAACAATAAAACTTTAAAGGAAAACCATAAAAGACAATTTTCAGAAATTTGAAGTGGAAAAAGATTTATTAAACAGGTCCCAGAAAGTGCTACATAAAAGAAAAAATGATACATTAAGTTGCATTAATTTTTAAAAATTTTTCACCAAAAGAACAATTACAAGAGTGAAAAGGAAAGCCACAGGGTGGGAGAAGATATTTGCAATACATTTATCAACAAATGACATCTATCCTAAACATGTAAATGACTCTTACAAATCAATAAGGAAAAGTCAGAAGGAAAAAAGGGCAGAATACCTAACAGCCATTTCATATAAGCAAATATATGAAAGTTCTCCAACTCATTAGCCATCATGAAAATGCAAATTAGACTCACAATGCAATATCACAATATACTCATCAGAATGGCTAAAATGAACACACATACACACACAAACACACACACACACAAACACTGAGGATGTGGAACAACTGAAACTCTCATATATTGCTGGACTATAAACTGGTAAAACTACTTTGGAAAACTGTTTGACAGGATTTGCTGTAGACAAATATGCAAATACCCTACGACACATAGTTCCCTTCTAGGAATATACCCAACAGAAAGATATGTATTCACCAAAAGACACGTAAAAGAATGTTCATAAATGTAGTATCTTCAAATTAGACCATTAGTAGTAGAATGAATAAATTATTTTACATTGTAACACTATACTGCAATTAAAATGAACAAACTACGGTTTCTTAAAACAAAATGGATAAATCTTCTAAGTATATTGAATTAAACAATATAGATCCCAAAGAGTACATACTGTCTGATTCCAATCCAATAAAGTTCAAAAGAAGGCAAAACTAATCTAGGGTAGTAGTTATTGGGGTAGTGGTTATCCTTCTTGGGGAAGAAGTAGAATCTTGAAGAGGAAATGTGCAATGCTGGTCTAGATGGGTGTGTTCACTTTGTGAAAATTTTGTCAGTCTGAACACTTGAGATCTGTGCATTTTTGTATGAATGCTATACTTTAATTAAACATCACTTTAAAAGTTACAATATGAAAACTTTCAATTCTGGCCAAGATTTGGTCTAGAACTGTAAACAAATGATCTTGCCCTCTTATCAAAAACAACTAGAAAACTGGACAAAATACAGAACAGATGTTTTCAAAAAATAGAAAACCAGCAGTGCAGTGCTGTTTTCCTTAAAAGAAGGGAAACAAATAAAATTATCTCTATGATTGCCTCTGCATTTCTCCTGGAAATAATTTATAGACTGCAATGCAGGAAGGGGCAGGCCAACCAAAGTACAGTAGTCTCTTGAACTGAGGAGACAGAGATTAGAGCTCAGGAAGGCCAAGACAGCTCCAATTTGGAAGACTGAATACCACAGAGGAATCAGCTATGCAGAGAAGGAGCTGCAGAAATCTTCATGAGGTTCCTCTTGCTTTTTTGCTAAATTGTAGGATGCACACACACACGTGCGCACGCACACACACACATACACACACATATATATATAATTCTACAAGACCAAGCAAACAACTGTGTAGGAACTGGAGCTAAAATATTGAGTTCACACAGGTCTGGAAGATATCCATACGTTTTAAATAGCTTAAGTAGAGAGATCTCCTTGAAAACATGGAGCATTCAGTAGAGACTCCAGAAGGGTCACACCTCTGTAGCAGGGCTGAACTAGTGGTAGAATAAGAGATACTCTAGATCCATCCTAAATAACCTAAAATCGAGCTTTGAAAGAATCAAGATAATCCACAAGTAACTTAACTGCCTGAAAAACAAACTAAAACCTTTTAAAGGAGAATAGTGAAATTCAGACACTCAACAACGTAACATTTACAATGTCCAGTGTTCCATCAAAAATAACAGAGATGCTGGAAAACAATACCCATACCCAGGAGAAAAATTAGTTCACAGAAACAGACCTAGAAATGACAGGGATGATGAAATTAGCAAATATTTTAAAGCAGCTACAGTAAATATATTGAGAGTTTAAAGGAAAACTATAAATTGCATACTTAAGAGGCACAAAAAATATCCCAAGTAGAATAAAGAAAAAGACCATTTAAAGCCATTTAAAGTCATACTCAAATTGCTGTAAAGCAACAATAAAGAGAAAATCTTAATTTCAGCCAAAAGAGACATTATGTACAGAAGAATAAAGATAAAAATGACAGTAGAAATGACTAGAAATTTATAAGCCAAAAGCAATAGACAAACAACTTTAAAGTTCTGATAGGAAAAAAAATGACAACCTAGATTTCTATATCCAGAGAAAAATATCTCTAAAAAGCAAAAGTAAAATAAAAAAATTTTCCACACAAAATTTTAGAGTATTCATTGCCTGTAACTCCTTGTACTATAAGAAATATTAAAGAAAGTCGTACAGGCAGAAGAAAAATGATACCAGATGGGAATTTGGATCTACACAAGGAAATGAAGTACATCAGAAATGACAAAGCTATGAGTAAATGTAAAATAATTTTTTCTTATTTTTAAATTTATTTAAACAACAATAGACTGCTTAAAGCAAAAAAATAGTAACAATGTATTGTAGGGTTTATAACATATGCAGAATTAAGGTGTATGACAGCAATAGCACAAAGAACAGAATGCAAAAAGTGGAAACATTCTATGGTGAGGTTTGTATATAATATGGAATGTGGTACAATATTAGTTAAAGGTAGACTAAACTAAGGTAAAAATACATATTGTAAACGCTTAAGCAAGCACTAAAAAATAAAGCAAATTCATGAATGCAGGATGTCTTTTCATTTATCTGTGTCTTGTTAATTTCTTTCAGCAATTGTAGTTCTTAATATGCAAGTCTTTCACCTTTTTTGTTGTTTATTCCTAAGTATTTTATTCTTTTTGATGCTACTGTAAATGAGATTTGTTTTCAATTTCCTTTTCAAATAGTTCATTGTTAGTGTATAGAAATGCTGATTTTTATAAGTTGATTTTGTATCCTGAAATTTTGCTGAATTTCTTTATTAGTTCTAACAGTTTTGGTGGAATCTTTAGAGTTTGCTTGTAAAAGATCATGCCAACTGCAAACAGGGACACTTTACTTCTCTCTTTCAGTTCTGGATGCCTTTTCTTTCTTTTTCTTACTAATTGCTCTGGTTAGTACTTCCTGTACCGTATGGAATAGAAGTGGCAAGAGTGAATGAGCATCCTTTTCTTGTTCCTGATTTAGAGAAAAATCCTTCAGTTTTTCACCAGTTAACATGATGTTAGCTGTGGGTTTGTCATATATGACCTTTATTATGTTGAGGTAAGGTGGGAAGCCCCATAAAAAGACCGGTAGGACCCCCAGGCAGGGCCACTACTCTCCTGCCAGCACCATCCGGTTCCCTGGCCCTGAGGCTCTATCTCATTTTTTGCCTCTGAAATGGCTTACTTACCCCTAAAATTCTGTTGGTTCCCTGAGCTCACTTCTGATTGGTTATTTATCTCACTCCTGATTGGTCCATTTCCCTCATTCCTGATTGGTTATTTCTCTCCCTCCTGATTGGTCCATTTCTACAAAGCTTGTTCCTAATTAGTCAACTTTTGTTATACCATTTGCATATGATGTTGCAAAGTGTAAACTGATAGCCTATAAAAGCCTGTGTAAACCTACAGATGGGGTCCAGAGCTTGGAGTGCTAACTCCTCTGGGCCCGCTGGCGTAATAAAAGTGAGTTCTCCAACTCTCTGAGTGCTGCTTGGTCTCTCGCCTGGATCCAGGCTGCTGTCACAACTGAGCTGTAACACTGAGCTATAACACTGAGCTGTAACACATTTTTTCTGGAACAGAGGGACATTCATCTTATAGCTAATTAGTTCATTATTTCATTAAGAAAGGGTATTAAACTTTGTCAAATGTAGATAATTATATTACTTTTTATTTTTTGCACTTCATTCTGTTAGTGTGATGTATCCTATTTATTGATTTGTGTATGTTGAACCATTCTTGCATCCCAGGGATAAATCTTTTTTGATCATGGTGTATGATGATTTTAATGTGCTGTTGAATTTGATTTGCTAGTATTTTGTTTAGGGTTTTTGCATCTATGTACACTAGGAATATTGGATTGTAATTTTCTTTTTTTGTACTGTCTTTATCTCACTTTGGATTGATGAAAGAAATTAAAGAAGACACAAATAAGTGAAAAGACATCCCATGTTCATAAATTGGAAGATTTAATATTGTTAAAATGTTCATACTGCTTGAAGCAGTCTACAAATTCAATGCTATTTCCATCAAAATCCCAATGACATTTTTTACAGAAATAGAAAAAACAATCTTAAAATTCTTATGGAACAACAAAAGATCCAGTAGTCTTTAGAAAGAAAACCAAAACTGGAAGTGCTATACATCCAGATTTCAAAATATATTACAAAGTTATAGTAATTAAAACAGTATGATATTGGCATAAAAAACAGACATATTGACCAATTGAAGAGAATAGAGAGCAGAGAAATAAACCCATTTATATTTGGTTAACTAAACTTCAACAAGGGTGCCAAGAATACATGAGGAAAAGACAGTTTCTTCAACAAATGGTGTTGGGAAAACTGGATAACCAAATGCAAAAGGATGAGATGGAATACTTATCTTACACCACAACTAAAAATCAACTCAAAATGGATTAAAGATTTAAATGAAAGATGTAAAATTGTAAAACTAGAAGAAAACAGTGGAAAAGCTTTGTGATCTTGGTTCTGGCAATGATTTCATACATATGACATCAAAAGCACAGCAACAAATGGCAAAAGTAGACAAGTGGGTCTACACCAAACTAAAAAGTTTCTGCACACCCAAGGAAACCATCAGCAGAGTTGAGACAACCTAAAAAATGGGAGAAAATATTTGTAAACCATGTATCGGATAAGGGGTTAATTTCTGCAATATATAAGGAACTCCTACAATTCAACAGCAAAAAACCAAAAAACCCAAATTCACAAATGCAGTTGTTAGTTAAAGATGGAAAATCAGTAAGTATATAGGAGAGGTGAGTATCGTCAACCAACTTGACCATACTGACATTTATAAACCCCTCCACTCAACAACTGCAGGATATACAGTCTTTCTAGTGTGCATGAAACATTACCAAAATAAACTGTATGCTGGACCATAAGACTAGGTTCAATAAATTTGATGAAATTGAAATCAGAAAGCATTATTCTCTGACCATACTGAATTAAATTAAAAATCAATCATTGATAAATATCTGAAAAATCCCTAGTTATTTGGAATTAAAGAACACAATCCAAAATAACTCATGTCACAAAGAAGAAATCATAACAGAAATTAGAGGTTATTTTTAGGTAAATGATAATGAAAACACAGCATATCAAACTTTGGCCTTGGGGTAGGCAAAAATTTCTTAGCTAGGACACAAAAAGCATTAACTATAAAAGAAAAAAAGTGATAAATTTAAACAAAGACTTTCGAGGAAATAGAGGAAGAAGACCCGTGGAAGAGGAAGAAGAAAGATAAATCAGTAGAGGTATGTGGAACACTAGGAGGGAACTTCTCAGAACTATCTAAGGATACAGGTGGAGTGACATTTATCTCGAGATGCCAAATAACAAAACCGAGAAATCAGGAAAAAGAGAAAGCAGAGAGGGCAACATAGGTAATGAAACTTACTGAGATTAGTACATGAAAGAGCATCTGGGTGAGGACCAACTCAGTGGATTTGGAAAAGATAATGGCTTAGGACACTGGATCCTACAGTGGTTTGAATATTTAACTACAATGGCACTTGTATATTAAATATTTTAGAATATATCTGTAATCTTTGTATAGTGCCCCCTGCCCACAAGAGAGTGAATTGTATCTGCTGTTTCCAACTGAATCTAAAGATGTGGTAATTCCATATCACTGAAAAGTTATAATAACCAAGCCCTTGTAGGATATGTCTCACTTCTTCATTTTGGCACATTAGAGAAATTTCTAGGTTGTGCTGATGCCACTAATGATTAAAAAAAGTCAAATTATTGAATTCATAAAATGATATTTTAGACATTTGAATAAATCAGAACATTTTCAGTACATCTTTAGCTGTTTCTGTCCAGAAATAGCCTGAACCTATTCTTTATAACTTTCTCTTCTAAGGTTCATCTCTGTGTTTGGAATTCTAAAGATTACAAAGTGAACGGACAGAGGAGCTTCTGTCCTATTTTGTTTTCCTGATCAACAGTAAGGATATGGACGGCTCTGCAGCAGGGCTAGGCATTTCCCATGGGAGTCTGTAGCAACAGCACGCATTTGAAGTGTTTGACTGTGTCCCTATTTTACTCAATATAGACTCTGATGCTAGATCAACACAGAAGTAATCTAGATGATCAGGAAACTGGCAACTCTTACTAGTATGAAGAGCCAGCCCAGTATAAAGTTTGTGTGGGGAAAAACGTTATCTTTTAAAGCAAACTCACTATATCCACAGTGCCCTTGCCTAATGCAAGCATACTATTTAGTTGCCAAATAGCAACCAAAACTGACTTGAATCCAGCTTTGTACATGTCCCCCCAAATATGAAAAATGAACTCTGTGGCATCCGAAATCACCTATTCAACAGCTAATAGCCTCAGCAGTACTGTATGAGCAACTACTCGGGGGTGGGAATCTTCCTACTCCCTTTACTGTGTAGAAACTAGCCTTCATTATGAATTCTTGATTCCTAACACACAACCTAAGGCAATGGAAGCTAGGACCCTAAAACAGTGACTTCTTAATGATACCTTAGAGACCCAGAAGCATTAACGCTGACTTCCTAAAGCATCTAATCTTTTCCAGGGAGAGGGTTTTCCTCCTGAAATAGTTTGCCTCATTATGACAACATCAAGTTGATACCCTTATCTTTAAAATAACTCAGAATAATTCGTAAGTCCTGGCAATAGTCACAGCACAAGAATTTATAATAGTCACATGTGAAAAATAAACAGGTACTCCAAAGAGGACTAATTTACGTAAGGAATAACGCCGGAAACATTAAATGTGATAGTTTTTCTTTTAAATAAAAATGTGGTTAATTTGATTACTATTTATTTTATTTTTTGCCAGATTTCAATCAATTTTTATGGTAGGATTAAGCTTCTAAGTAGA
Organism: Camelus bactrianus; assembly: GCF_048773025.1. Classification (NCBI taxonomy): domain Eukaryota; kingdom Metazoa; phylum Chordata; class Mammalia; order Artiodactyla; family Camelidae; genus Camelus; species Camelus bactrianus. The sequence continues at coordinate 52,715,030 of NC_133544.1, read as the reverse complement.
GTGTTGTTTTTTTTTTTTTTTTTAAATAATGGAAGCACTTTTCCAAACTTTACCACGGTTAACTAACGGGAGGTTAATGTTGTACATTATGGACCTGTGTTTATCCTCCGACGTATTTATCCGCAATGCATGCACATTTAGGTCTGGGTTAGAATGAGTAGGTATGTGTATTGCAGGCTCTCATTAATTCATAACAGCTTAAATTGTGATTTTTATTTGGCATCCTACTGTGGAACCCAGTCGAGAATGCCGAACTACTCAGCTAAACATTTTCAAATCCGTGACTCTCCATCTGGTTATTCAATCAGAACAAAATCCCTGCAAACAAAATCCTCTTCCTAAAATGTACCCCATTTTCCTGGCTAAGAATCATTCTGGAGAAACGTGAACAGTTCGCCTAGTTATTTAAGGAGTTTATTTGCGGGGAAAACTAACACTATAAATATCAACAGCACTTAAATGGAGGTGAAGAAAGAATTCTCTCATCCTGTGTAATGGCAGGCTTGTTAGAAATAACTACAAGGAGAAGATGGAGATGTTGCATTTATTATTTTGGAGCATTTTTGAAAAGTTGAAGTTATCATAAAACAATCTCGTATGACTCTATCAACACACAAGGAACGGTTAACATTAATATCATCATATTTTATAAAAAACTCAAAGTCATGGTAATTTAGTACCTAACACCATGTAAGGTCTCCATAAAAAATAAAATCTGCTCTAAACAACAAAGCATATTCTTGTAAAAGTAAACAACTCTACCTAGCAAGATGCTTGGACACGGCTGTCTTATAATAAATATGTGTCAAATGAATACTGAAATATCCCACTCACAGTTCGTGGGACTTTTGTTCCTAAAAAAAATGTAGAGAACTAAATTCCCACCTTAAGTAGTTTTTAATAGGGCTTTTTATAGAGATTCCCTATCGTGTTTTAAATGTGTTTTTCATTGCCTTAGTTCATTGACTATCCCTGTCTTGGAGAAGAATGGGAAAAGTAAACATTGCAATTATTTTTGTCTTCTTAAAAGATAAATCTGTTTCCAACTAGAGAATATTAGATAAAAGAAAATTTTGGGGTGTGACCATGGAAAAGTGATAGGAATTGTATAGGTTAAAAATAGCAGGCTTGGCTATAATGTTAAATAGAATAAACATCATGCAAACATTGGATGCTGGAAAACATCTTGTGTTTTTAAATAAAAAGTGGTGCTGTAATTCTTTTACCATTTAGATAGAGAAAAAAAAATTTAAGGGGAAAAGGTGAAAGTCATCTTGATTCACTTAAAAAGAACTATGACAAGAGGTTATAATATAGTTTTTCTCTAAGATAGCTACCATCAATTCTTTCCTTCCTTGTATGTGCAACCATTTCTCCTTTGAAAGCTGAAATCCTTTTATGCTCTTGAATCTGGGCTGGCCTGTAACTATTGTGATCAGTGGAATATGACCCCGTATGACTGCTCAGATTCAGTTATAAGAGAATGTGTAGCTTCTACCTAGTCTCTCGAAACACTCACTTCTGGGGGAACCATGTAAGAAGTCTAGCTACTCTAAGAGTGCCATGCCATGAGGAAACCCAAGGGAGCCACAGGAAGAAGCCTCTTAAGAGAGAAATGTCGAACCAGTCATTATAACCTGGCACCAGACATGTGAGTTAAGAAGGCTTCAGATGACTCTAGCCTTACCTGCATCCAGCTGCACCCCAAGTGAGGACTGCCTTGCTGAGTCTATCAACCCCCAGACAGAGGAGACATATTTATATATTGTTTGAAGCCATTAAGTTTTGGCAACTAAAGAACTAAAGTTTTGGCCATTAAGTTTTGGCCACAATATCACCACTAGTCAGGTTTTCAGAATAATATTTAACGTTATTCTATTGCTAAACATTTAAAAAAAACCAGGGAGATTTTCCACTAACATAAAGTAGGAACCAAACTAATGTTCACTGTTCTACAAGTTGCCAAAATCAGAAAACTGAGAGCCATGTTAAACCCTCCCCTTTTATTCGGCCCCTGCATCCAATCACCACGGTCTGCAGTTAACCTTCCTAATATTGCTTGGTTCTATGTACTCCTCCTCATTCACACTGCCACTGCCTTATGTAACATTAAACTTCTTGTTTAAATTACACAACTAATATTCCTTCCTTCAGACCATCCATTCCCTGCTTCAAACCCCTAAGCTATCATTGATAACACAACCCCATGTCTAGCCATCCTTCATATTACCACCTTAACAATCTTGTCACAGCAAATTCAAACCTCTCATCTTTCTACCTAAAATCCTTCAATGGCTCTCAATAATGGTTAAAATGAATTTTAAATTCCTCAGACTAACACATGAGGGCCTTCATGATCAGGCATCCTCCTACCTCTCAAGTCTCATCCTTCACCATGCTCCTCCCCATATGTCCATCAGACCATATAAAACTTCTTGTAGCTATCTGAGGGAGTTAGGGACTGCAGCATTGGCTTATCCAAATACTCTGCATTCTGCTTACAACGCCCATCACTCTGCTTTTTAAATCAAATTTCTATTCATTCTTCAAAACTCTGCTCAAAAACCATCTCTTTTAGGAAGGCTTCCCTGAACTGGTTTTATAATTTTCACATCCATCATTAGCTATTCCACTTGTGTATTGGGTGCACCTTGAGTTTAACTTCCTGAGCCCTTTATTTAAAGCATGGGAGACTGCAATCAAACCTGACACAAATCGTGCCTCAATAAATATTCCTTGAGAGAATAAATGGATAATTGAAAGCCATGATACTCTCATCTATGCAGTGAAAAATTATAAATACTACTTCCAACGGTGAGTATAAAATTGTTTCTCTGAGGATGGGCATGCAATTCAGAGTAGAGGCAAATGAGAAGTTGTTCAGAGGAGGTCACCATAACGAGGGTAAGGAGAGCTTGTCAGAGTGGAGAGCGGGAGTGTCCTAGCAGAAGCAGTAATCTTGGCAAAGATGTAGAACTGAGGGAAACAGAGTTCAGAAAGCATGAATATTTATCAGTGTGTGGAATGCTTCACATTCTGAAAAGCAGCACATAAGATAGGTACAATTAGCAGAAGCCAGAAGGTGGGAGGCTCAGAGAAAAACATTATACTTTATTGTGTAGGCAATGGGGAGCCATTATAAAACTTAAACCAGAAGAGAAACACTGGGGTTACATGTTAGAAAGCTTAATTCTGGAAAACTGATTAAAGGAGGGATATAGAAAGCATGGTTAATAGTCTAATGCAGTAATTCAGGTAAGTTCAAAAGACACAGAATTAGAATTGACAAGATTTGTTAACCGACTGGATACAAGGGAGGGGCAACTAGAATGCTTCTCAGAATCTTGCTCTGTGTCATTTTGTGGATGGTGATATCAAATTAAAGTTAAATTGATTTTCAAGGGTTTTTTGAGAATTTAATCATGTATTTTGAGCGAATTAGAGATGTCTGTAGTTTAAGAGGCATGATGTTTTGAAAGAGATGTTTCTGACACTAATGTCCATTTGCTATGAAATAGCCATGAAATATAATCCTTTCGGATTGTGCCCTGGATTCTCTGTGTGATCCCAAAGAGTCATTAAACTCTCTGCACCTTAATCTTATAAATTTTTCCATACAGGTAAGAAAAAATATATGCCTCCCAGATAATTCAGTGAAACAATTCAAAAGTAAATTTGACTGTGTGGTAATTTCTGTTTCCTACAGGCAAAATGAAATACAATCTCAATTTCCTTCTCTATTAAAAAAATTTAAAAAGGAGAAGGCTTAAATGATTTCAAATGGCCCTTTCAGCTCTAATATCAATAACTCCATAAGTCAGAATACTTGGTTGGAGCTACATTCTACCCAGATCAGTGGCTGAACCTCAACAAGAACCAAGGGATTTATGGTGGAGGTAGGCTGTCCTATGTAAGCACCTCCTGCTGAGTGAAGTAGTACTTCCTTTTATTTGTCTTCACAGTCTGGTTCTTTATCATGCTACTTTTTAATGAAGTGTTTTCATTTGTTTAACAAATATTTATTGAGTGCCTACTATGTGCCAGGCACTACATTAGGTGCTAGAGAAACAAAATTAAATGAGACATGCTCCTTTTTGTTACATTTTAAAACTGTAAACCATATTCAAGCCAAAATACATCATCTTATAAAGTAATATTTATCACATACATGATCCTGCTCTAGGAACCATGCCAGGCTACCCCATTAAACTTGATGGGCCTGAGAACAGTAAAACTATACACTGTATAATGTATTTATAGTATAAAGCAAGGCAACAAGGTCCCCTGAGAAGGGAAGGCAGGAAAACTTAAAAATCATCATGAGTGCACTTGGAACTCATAGAACATTCACAAACTCCCTGACTACTTTGTGACTCTATTTCTTTACCTATAAAATGGAGATAATAAGGCCTACTTCTAATATTCCTCACAGGATATTATCAGGATTAAATAAGTAAAAGCACATTAAACACTTTGGGCTTTAAGAAAAAGCACTAAGTAAATATTAGGTATTGTTGTTTGGTAGCATTACATAAAATCACATTAAAGTTCAAAGCCTACCGTAATTATTCTAATGGAAGTTTAAATCCCAAGATGAAAGCTGAGTGAGTTGAATAACTAAAAATCAGGCCACACCCCTAATCAGATCAGTTAAAAAGTAAAATTAAAACTGGAATTAGCTGCATGACTAAAAGATGGTTCCTCACACAGGACAGAACTTACAAGATGTCTAGTTTGTGCCTATAGAGTTGGGAGGGTGAGCGTGAGCTCCAGCTGGGTCGACCACTCTTGGATTTTCAAAATGAATCTTCATCTGGTTGCAGCTTTGAGACAGAAACTCTTAATTGGTGGGGGTCATGCCTCCATTGAAGATGATGCTACCAGCTCTCAAGGGCCAAAATGGGAACACATCTAACCAGGGTATTTGATACATATCAGCTTCAACAGCAGAATCATTTGTTAATCTTGAGAGGTTGACCAGAATGGAATTCATTTGTCATTGCTCGAAAACTTTACTTAGATTTTGTATAAAAGTTCTGTTACATAATATCCAGACCCTAGAAGAAGAAATTTCTCATGAAATTTTTCTTGCTAATATGCCCAAAGCTAAGGTAGACACTAACACCAAACAGAGAAGCTACCCTGATAAAACCTCCACATTAGAACTATCTCTAAGCTCAGTAAGAAGAATCAGAAAGCTGTTCAGTGCTAACCTCGAATCCCAGGATGGGAAGCTTACTGATTAGGGAAATGACAGACACAATATCACAGTATTTCTTTCTCTTTCTGCTTCTGTGCTGTAGATAAGAGGATAAAAGAGAGCCGAGTGGGGTTTCTTCTTTCTTTTCACCTTACTCACAACAATTCTTTCAGTTACGGAAAGAGGAAATGAGTAGTAGAGATGGGCCAGGAGAGTTTTAGAGCCTAAAAGTTTAGCACCATAAGGTTCTGTGATGCTAAGCATGGTTGAGAATTTAAAGTAAATCTTCAGGAATAGCTTTTGACTATAACCTAGCATTTAGGGAGAGTAGAAAAAGGGAAAAGAATAGTTAGAAAAACACTAAACTTTAAGCAGATTTTTAAAGTTCCAAAATAGTAGTTTTAAAAGTCATATTTGGTTAAACCCAAATTGTTCTAAAAAGAGGCTTCTTTGAATAACAAGTGGAAATTACATTATTATTAATCTTTGGGGGCTTGAGTTGAGAACCACTGTCTAAATCTCAGGCAAAGCTGTGTATGCCTTTTCTATTGATTATAATCCAGAGGACCTCACATACTTTTTTGAAAGTTGAATAAATCTCTTTAGAAAGGTGAATCTCTAATAATTAAAGTATCTAAGCAAAAGCAAGGCATAAATTCTAGTAAGTTATACAATTTTCTTAGAAACACATTTCAGAGTCTTAAAATTCTTAGTCTCAAATGCTCCCTTATACCAAATCTGTATCTGTTTTATCTTGAGAGATTAAAAAAAATTAAAAGTATGAAAGCCCTTGGGAATTAACTCTTCATTTATATTAAAGCTATAAATCACCAGCCACCAGCCACTGACTGAAATTAATGATACTAGTTCCTATGCCACTTCCACTTAAATTCTAATTCTCCAGGACTTGCAGGGTGAAAAGAAGGTAGGACACTTTGTTTTTAGTTTATCAAATGCAATTGTTAAAATTCTCACTCTTGCTCTCTAATTAGATTTCACACACACACAAACACACACATAGCAGAGGCGCTGAGATTTTGAAACTTTTTATATGTTTAGTGTCTTTTATTCCCAAAACTTTAAGATACATTTATTAACATTTATTAAGCCCCTGCTATGTTTTCTAGGTACTGTTTCCATCTTAGTAGCCTTGCTTTTTCACTTTCATGAGTTTCATCCCACAAAATACTTCAAACAACCTACCCAGCACTACCCCTGATGGATGAATGAATAAAAAAAAAAATCTAGCAGCTAAAACTTTGTGGTTCCTCCCCTTTCTCCTGAGGACTATCACCAGGACTCTCAGTTATTTATCAGCACATTTTAAATAGCAAAAAGAGATCCCAGAAGGCTTCCAATCCAGTCTAAATTCCATATTTTGCCACTGACACCTCCAAACAACTCTTTAGGATTGTAAAGCCTTGAGCTAGTGTAGAATTTCTAACTGCCTATACATTATCCACAATACTGTTCTGGCTAAACCCCTTAATGTTCTGCAAGAATCTCCAAGCAGGATAATTTTGAGTTATGATTAAATTTCTTCATTCCTTATATCTTTCCATTTTGACTTATTCTGGCATGGAGCAAGCTGTTGCCAGAAGACTGACCCAGAGCTTGACTTGAGAGGTCCTCCTGTTCCCTAATCCTGACTTTAAATGGTAACTGTTTTCAAAGGATTCTCTCACCCGGACTATAGGAAAGATGACATCACTGTGCACACAATGAATCTCTTTCTAGGCCAATCCTGAGAACTAAACTGTTTTGTAGAAGCAAATGGCTCAAATGGAAGCCACCTAAGATCTATATATGTCACAATGCTTTAGTAGAATAAATCCCCATTATTTCATTACTGTCATTCTTTAACATGTGGTTGATTAGATGGTTTAACTCCAAGTTTTCCTCACTGCCACCTTCTTGACTATATCAGACCATAGCATATTTGAAACAAAATAAAACAGTTTGCAAATCTAGCAAAGAAACCTGGAAGTGGGGTGGGCACCCTTCAAGTACTATCAGGATAAATGTTGTTTATATCTAATTCTGAGATTCTGCAGCACCCCCCCAAAAAAGGTAAACTCATAGATTTTTCATTTCCATTTTAAATTTCAGAGTGTCTGTAAAATAACATTTTTAAGCTTTTCTTTTAAAACACAAATATATCTGGAACCTCTGTTTTAAAAAGGGCAACCTTAAAGAGAGTCCTAAGAGTTTGAAGAGTAGAATTCTGCATGGTTCGGATGTCAAGAAAGAAAAAACTTGTCTCTAAATAATGGAATAGTTACTCTAGGGTAAATGATTCCACATTTCCCTCAGCTACTGGTCCTGGGTTTTTATCTATCAGTACCATCAGTTTTGCAAACCTCAGGCCAACAATCACAGAAGTCGAGAGAACCCCATCAGGGGAAATCAATCCTAGTCAGGCTAAAGAAATCTTTAGCATCTACATTTCCTTCAAGCTGAATCACAAACAGTCCACACCCATCATGATCCCTCTTCAAATAATTTCTTCATTTACCTGTGTGGCACTTCCTGAAAGTAAGGAATGGGCTTGACTGGATGAGCTATTATCTCATTAGGATCTGTGAGGGACCCAAACAAGAGTGGAATGCTTTTCATGAGTTCCCCTCCAAAGTCCCCTCTCCACTTCCCATACCCTGGCCGCTGTCTGTACTGTTTGCCTTTTCTCAGTTTCTGTGTTGCTCAAGGCAGATAGATAAGCCTTTTAAATGATTACTGCCACACTGCATTAGCTTTCAAAGCCACTGACAATTTTTCCATGTTTGGTGACTGATACGCGATAGAAATGTTGACAATGTAAATCACAGGCCAGAACTTCTCAGAATAAATGGAAATCACCCAAAGGCTCTCTGGGAATCTTTTCCTAAGGATTCACCCACAGAACTGTTCAAAGCACATGTGAAGGCAAGATCTATTTTCATTATTCTTTAATCAGCAGGAATACCAAGAATAGTAATAAATATATACACACTTTGTTTATGTTTTTTGTTTGTTTATTTGTTTTTTCCAAGGAGAGGGGTTCAATATGATAGTTTAAAAATAAATTTTATTTTTTCACTTTCTTCTTTTAGATTATCCAGAAGAAAATCATGTAATTTCTCAATCTGATATCCTAGAAGAATTACAACTTTGATTTTCATTTAGAAACACAGTAAATACTTATATAGGGGGAGATCAAAGCATAATGCTTTCCCCAACCCTGATGCATGTATTTTCATGCTGCCTGAGTTCATTTATAATAGTGTAACTGGAGGTACAAGGACACAGCTATAACTCTTCCTATGGCACAACGAGGACACACAGATACTACATTTCAGCTAGAGAGACAAAAAGAAAAAAAAAATAAAGGCAAGAGAATTTGCTAAATATTTGCTTCCTTTTCAGAGCACTGCTAAGTTTTCTTTTGTTGATTGACCAAATGCCTGTCACTGAACAAAATCCTGCAGTTGCATGGCAGGAAGTGCTGTGTCTGACTAAATTGGAGCGATGCTGAAGGCATGTTGTCTCACATCGGCCCACAGTGTCTTGGGCTCCTAGGAAGAATACAGCCAAAGAAGAACCCCCCAGGAGTGGTGGTGTTCTTACCTGAGTTAATAAGTGGATAAGTGTGGAGAGTAGGAAAAAATAAAGGAAACTACGTCAATATAATTTTTGGATCATGAAGGAAACAAAAAAATGACAGGATAGAGTACTGGGGCCAAGAGAGGACAGATTATTATAGATAAAATACTCAGGTAGATAAAATCAAGTGGAAAAAGAGCTGGCCATGCAAGGAGCCAGACGAGCAATCCTGCCAGAGAGTATAGCAAATGCAAAGGCCATGAAGGGAGAAAGAATAGAAAATGCTCAAAAACTCATGGCAGAGGAAAAGGGTTTTTATTGTTGTTTTGATGACTGAGTTTCTAATAGACAGTTAAGAAATAAACAAAAGTATATAATAAACAAGCATAGGCTAACCAGATATGTTTACTTTTTAAATTAATCTATTATTTCAGACACTTTCTGGAGAGAAAAGCTGTATTATTATTATTATTATTATTATTATTATTATTATTATTATTATTATTATTATTATTATTATTATTATTATTATTACCACTACTACTACTACTACTACTACTACTACTACTACTACTACTACTACTACTACTACTACTACTACTATTACTACTACTACTATTATTATACTTTTTCCCCCAGGGGCTAAATATGTTTGGCTTATTTTTTTGTTTGAGAGCCAAAGAAAATACTGTGATGAGATCTGAGAGGTCTACATTTCTACTCTGATTTAGATTATTTTCTCAAACCCCCATGAAAGTACGTTGTTAACTTACATACAGGTCCCCTGATTTTTTTTTTTTTTTTTTTTACTTTATCTTTCTTAGAGAAACTTTCCCCTGGCAACATCTAGAAGTTGATTTAAACTGACCTGTGGGTGGCAACAAATCAGGTCTCCATGGCACAGGGTGGACTGTCCCCTGGGCTTTGACCAAGACTCCACAGGAGTCTACTGATCTGGGGCCCTAATTACCAGGTATACCTGATGCCGGATGACAGCTCTTCACAAGGGCAAGACCACCGTGTCTGTGCCTTAGGGCAAATACTGATGGAGAATATCAGGCTCTGGACAGTGTGAGAGAACAGCGGGTCTGGGATACTTGGCATCTCTGTGTCATCCCCTTCTATTCCACGTCCCACTCAGCTTTTGTCTAAATGCAGGATCAAACAGGCTTTCTTCTGCTTGACCGATTTTTATTTTTCAATACATAATAATAAACAATTGCCAAACAATCAATTGGATCATTGCACAGCCAATCCAATTTAATCACCAAGATCACATCTGGTTATTTTACTCATTTTAATGACCAAACAGGATCAACCATGAAGAAATTTTGGCTCTTTAAGCAATCAGTTAATCTCATAAACTTCTAAACAAGGACCTGATGAAAAACAGTCAAGTTGGGATGTATATGTGTGTGTGTGTGTGTACATACATATATGACTTATATGATAAGTAAAACACAAATTTATTTAAAAAAAACAACAGTTTATTCCTCTCATTGCATCACTGAAATAGATCAACCTGTAATATAGTCAGATTTAATTGTTTTATGCTTAGATAATAAATTCATTCACTACTTTCAGCTTACGTTTCTGAAAAGTTCTATGTAAACCAAATTTTTGCAAATCTCATGATATTTTAAGTACATTAACAGAATTTGCTACTTAAATTATGAATCTGTGTATAATCAACGAAGTCCCCTCAAACATGTCTCTGGTGTAGAGCTAGAATTTCATATAACAGAATTTTGCTTAATAGTGAGTTCTGTTGCAAAATTCTGTGTTTCCCAGATAACTTGTAACAATTTTTAGTAAACCTAAATTCGTGGTCAGATTCATTTTTGGAAAAACACAAGAAAGCCATATTTCTCTGTTTAAAAGAAGTTAGGAGGGATAGCTTGTTTTTTCCAAATACAGTAAGTTGGAACCAGAGGGGGAAAATGTAAATATGAGTTCTCTATCATGCATATTTCCTGCTGTGAGGGCTTTGACTGCAACATGACAGAAAGGAATATATTCACAGGCATTGCTTGTTAAGACAGCATTTTTGTTAAACGGTTCTGTCAAGTAAACATGACTTATGCCCCTCTTTCTCATACCCATAATCTTCTTGTTGTCCACCTAAATCTTCCTGACATACCATCTCCAGATTACCTGGAGCTGTGTCAAATCTCCCGAATCTAGTCTCTCTCCTTTCTCACACTTTCACGATAATCTGCCTCTTGTCCTATGTGAAGATGAAGCCTTCTTAAGAAAATGTATTTTATATCAAATAGATCAACAGGTTCTTTGAGGGAAAACTATTCAGTATTCACACACACGTGTAAATAAGTTGTATACGTACAGTTCTATGTTTTATTAATCTCCCAAAAGGGAAAAAAAATGGATTCAGAAGACACAGGGAACTTAAAAAAAATCAGTACCATGAGCAACACTTAGCTAGAATCGTAAATGAATGAATAGGAAACATGGTCACTAAGAATGTGCACTGTAAGAAATAAGGAAATCTAGTTTCTGATTATGGTGCTTTTCTGTTTTATGCTCAGCATCATGCTTTTTCACTACAGATTTTCCTAAAGAGTTTTGGGTCACCATTAGCTCTCCGCAGTGTACTGAAGTAGACTTTAAAAAATCACCTTAGCTATGTACACACCTACTTTTCCACATGGTTTTATTGAAAGGGAATCTAACAAGAAAATTTTAAATGTATGCCCTAAAACACTTATAGCAAAAGTTTCATAATTATATTTAAATTCCATCAACTTTAAAAACTACTATCAGCAGTCTTTTTGAATTAAAACGTTAAAATGTATTTTCCCACACAACCAAGCTAGTTTGGAGTTGAAAAAGAACAAAAACGCATTCAAAACCACTGACATTTTTCTTTCATTTGGTTTCTTCTGAATTTAAAATAATGAAACTACACTGATTTCAAGTTTTTAATAAAATTTTCACTCAGATTAAAAAAAGAAATGTATTAATCTGAGTGTACGTTGGGTATTTTTTTAACGGTTAAATTATAAACCAAAACTCCTAAAAAATAGGAGTTTATGGTGGAAATGACAGCATTTTAACTATAAAGGCATGAGTGGTGTCCTTTTACAGATGCCTAAATCAAACACAGAAAAAAGTGATGTCTTGCCAGGGAATTCAGTACACTTTCCTTTAATTGCCATATATAGTTAATAGCCTGACTTTTTTTTTAAAGAAAATAAATTGCAAAGATGGAAGAACTCAATTACATAATATCTTCCCATGCAACATATCAAAAACAATGAATTTAATCATTCTGTGGTCTGGGTTGAATTCAACACTGAAATCTTTTATTGAATTTCACAGCAACAAAGAATTTCAAACTTACAGATGACCATCTTTGAAGTTGGATAGGACGGCCGACCATTCTATGATTGTCTGATACGGAATAAGGACAAAGTACAGAATACAGTATTCCAACCAGGATTTGGGCTGATCTGAGAAACTCAAGAAAAGTACTGCGAAGGAATTACAGATATAGAATGACTGAATAAGTCATTTGATCTTGCTTCTGAGACTGAACTTAAAAACCTCTGTTTCAGATTAAACAGCACTTCATTGCTTTCCTTTTTCTTAACACAAAAATACTTCTACAGATTAAAAGAAACAATCAGAACAGAGTAACAAAATTATGCAGTATGTATTATACCTACATAGGTCCAAAAGTTTCCTGAAATTTAATAATCCGGCTTTACTCAAAATACTGACACTAAGTAGTATCAAACCAAACTCTGGGAGCACACAGCAGTCTTTTCTACAATGTGTGTGATCAGTAACAGCAGCAATCCTATCCCATAATATGACACAAAGCAGGGGAAAGAAATCGTCTCACACTTTTAGAAATCAAGCTGTCCCATTAGCCTAAATATACAGTGTAGGCAGTCAACATTTATCAATTTTAAATGTTATGCTGAACAAAATTGTACAGAGAATGTTTTGACTATATATTTGACATTAAAAAAAAATAGGAATGATGGCAACAATAGTGCTAACTGTAGCTTTAACTTACATTATCCAGAGAACTGTATCAAACAAATTTGAAACTCACATAATTTTTGTATAAATCTTGAATCACATAGTTTCCACCATTTAAATAAATAATTTTTACCACATTAATTTGCATTTTGATGGTATTTTCTAGATAGAAGCTCGGGGGTATATATTTAGTGACGGCATGGAATTTCTACTATGTTTTCTTATACAACTTAGAATATACAAAATTAAATATAACTATGCTTTTGTTCCCAGTAAAATCTTACAGGCCATTATTCATTTGTAGTCAAAATATTAACTACTAATTATTGAAAAATTCAGGGTTTTTATTTTTAAACATTAATTTAAAAATTATGAAACCTATGAGAATAGGTGAACAACAAAGTGCTGAAATATATTAACTTAGAGCTTGCTACACACATAGAAAATAAAACAAGTAAAAGACTGAGTACAAATATGGTGGTGTTATCTTCATTTTGAAATGTATAAGAATTCTTTCAAATAAAGTTTAAACACGTAACTGGATGAAGCAAAACAAATGATACATCAAATTACATTCCCAGCACTGAAGAAGTAACAGTATCAAGCTGAAAAACTGATTCTTGAATTAACAAAACCAGTAAATGTCCAAAATTTCGTTCTTATTGCTTTATTACTTATTACTTTACTTATTACCACCCACTTTAAAAATTTTATATTACACAATTGTTTAGCTCTCAATTATTCTGACTATTATTTATTCTTTCACAATTAATACTGAGCTTATAAGCAAGAGTTCAGACTAAAGCTAAAAGATCTTGCTGCTTCTATCGACTTAAATTCGTCGTACCTTGAAAAGTTTTTGAAAATGAAATCCTTAGCAATTAGAAAACCCATCTAATGAAACTCTTTTTGGTTAAATTCAGTCAAAATCACCAAACCAGGCCAACCAAACAAAAATACACCATACATGTAAAGTCTGTATTCTTACGGAGTCTGGAAGATGAGCTGAAATAACCATCTCCAGAAATGAACAAAAGCAGGGCGCAGTGCTGTGCTGGCACCTAGTGGAGAAGGCAGTAGGAGAGTCGTTTACCTTGGGACTCAGAGGCGTGTTGGGAAAAGAAGACATTTTAATTATTTTAATCTATGCTTTTATCACACACATATCAAAAGAAGATAAATGAAAAGTATCTGGGGTAATTCCTCTTAAGTATGCAGATAAATGTTAAGATTTTGATTTTCTTCAAGGACGAAAAGAAAATGTGAAGGGGTAGGGGTGGTAGAGAGGAACAAGACTAGCTGTGGTGAAAAATATAACATAGTCAAAATGAGGAATGTGCAATTTTCTTTGCCTTTGCTAGATTCTGCCAAACATGGTCACCCTAGTCTATTCTCCGTCAAGCCAAGAATTTTTATGAAATCAACTGACAGGCTATTTGTGAAGTTCTGTCTGTATTGGGGTCATAAATCACCAAACTACTTACACACACCTTTTAACATTAAATTTGGAATTTTCAAATGTCACTGTTGCATGTAGAAGTATATATATATTTTTTCCCTCACAGCATTTTTTAGTAGAAGGAAAAATTTAAATTTGAGCCCTGCTGCCTCTATCTTTTGTGACTGGAGAAAGGTAAGTTTCGGTGGAGAGCTTCTGCCTTAGAAGGTAACGTGTCCCCAGTCCAATGCAAGCAAGTAAAGGCAGAAGTACTACAACTTGCTGGGGGGAGTCATATATTGGTTAAGCTCCCCAAGTGACCTCTATGGTCTCTCCAGTTGGGAGATTCTGTGATTTCCTAAAGAAAAGGTTTTCTTATATTTTTCTACATTAGGAAATGGATTTTAGTTCACCATCCCTGTAAGTGTTCCAAGGACTGCATCTATTTCCTTATTTCTTGTTATTCCTGGAGTGGTTGGTAATTATTTTATGATGGAGACACAGAAGGATCAAACCAAACTGAAGTCAAACCAAGACTTATCTTATGGTAGATTAGGAGTCAAGTTTTCCGTAATTAAATAACTTAGGTCACTTAGGTACCCAATTATTTACTCCAGGTCTACTTTGCTTTACCCAGCAGCTACACTGTTTTAGAAGGTGAGTTTAATGTTTCACTAATACATGATGAGAGAGGTATATACACAGTCTTTCCTATTAACAACCTTTTCCTCATTTTTAATCACGGAGAGTAACCCGTTTTCATATTATTGCATTAATCTGCTATCTCACACCTTATCCTATGTTCTTCACTGATGCTCAATTTTAACAACTGATATTTTAGCTAATATCATCGGTTTGCTTCATATCCTAGTTTAGGAATCTAGGAGTTTCTTTCAGATCACATGAATGAACTATCCCAAGCACCACACTATTGGAGGGATGGTTCCGCCCTCTCGGTCTTCACTTTGCTGCAATGTGAGACAACGAGATCAACTGCCCCTTGTGACTCTGGTGCTCATGAAATCATGGTGAACTGCTGGATAACCCACATTCACAGCAGTGTAACTCCTCTGGCTCCACAGAGCTGATATAGTACGTAACCGGAAAGCTCTGCCAAGTCAGGTCGTAGTTATTTCTCAAAACTTAGAATGGGCTCATGTCCTAGACCACCTGGCTATGCCTTCCAGCTGACAAGTAACCTCTGGCTGGCTAGGAAGCCTCCTGGTAACAAGTATGATTAACTGATTGAGAAAATTAATAGCAACTGAGCTTTTATGTTAAGTCTGACACTATCACTACTAACTTTATAAAAGAAGAAATAAGAAATTTATAAGAGGTGTTGTTGTTGTTGTTGCTGCTGCTGCTGCTGCAGTTAGACACAGGTTTACTGGCGGAGCTGGAGCGGAGTCCTCCCTCTCTCGAGGATAGCTGAGGGCACAGACCCAACAGAGGGATGGATAGACATACTCCCCCCAAACAGACGCATGGATGATCCTAGTTCGCTGACAAGAGAAGGCTTCCTTCAAAGGACACCCCAATTCCCTCTGAAGTCCCAGATTTACACAAACACAACCTCTTCCCTAATCCCACTCTAATTGCACCACAGAAACCGTGGTCTTATGTCCACTTCTGTAATTTTTCAGGTGACCTTGCCCAAGAGTTACCAGAGGGAAAGGATTCTGGCCCTGGAAGACCAGTTGTCAGGATCATGTCCTGAGGCCTGTCCACATTTGGGACCTTGGCCCGGCGTACTCTGGGACAAGGACAAGGATGAAAGAGCCAGAGCCTGCCATTACTGAGAGGGAAGGACATGTGGACAAGTAGCAGAAAAAAAGTGATAGCTACAGTGGATCAGAGAGACTGTTACAGGAATTCAGAGAAAGGGAACTGCCTCCAGCTCAAGGCAGGGATTGGGGATGATGGTGTCAAGAAAGATTTCTGGAAGGAGGTGGTTGAGAATTAAGATACTGTTAGGACTTGGGAAACCATCACATGGGAGAAGAGCAAACTGTGGATGAAGATACACTGCAGATGGTGACCGGATCTCTTCTCCCTCACAGCCAGACAGCCTGAGGACGAAGACATCTACTTGGCCATCAAAAGGGCAGGGCTCCAAGCAGCCAACCTGGGCACAGGCATGAACAGGTGACTACAACTGCCCTATTTAATTCAGAAGAAAACCACTGCACATTTGTAAAGTATTACTAAGCCCAATGACTTTACCTATAGACTCAGTAGCAATGATAAATTCCGCATCTCTCTCTTTCCCCTGCCCATTCCATCTCCTGTCATTTTTCAAGTAGAATGAGCATTACTTCCAAAGCCAAACCAACAAAACAGAGAACCAAGACTGAGTGCCCTAATATTAGGTCCACTGCCTGCAGCAGATTAGCCCATAATTCATTTTTGTTGTATGAACCAATTCTAATTTTCAAATTGAAACATATTATGCTTTGTCATCATTTTGTCCTTTTCATAAAACCCTGGAATAGTTGCTAAGAACATGCCAAATCATGTTTGTTTCTCCAGGTTCATGTCTCTAGGAGTACCCTTACCAGCCAACTCGCCCAGGATAACTAAAACCAAACCAAACAATAAATCTTTCCTCTGACCCAGATTATTATTTTTTGTTTTTAGGGACTACCTGTGAGTGTAAGAGGAGGTGGTTACTCATTCTGCCTCTAAAATGTTCCTGTAATCATTTCAAAACTACAGGGTAATGAGGAAAGTTATATTCATTTAATAAAGAAAGTGAGACATTGACATTAAGAATTTTGCTACAAAAGGAGGTAGAAATATGAAAATAACAGGGACTAGAGGAGATATTTATACATCATGTTCATAGCGGCACTATTCACAATAGCCAAAAGGTGGAAGCAATCCAAGTGTTCATCAACAGATGAATGGATAAACAAAATGTAGTATACACATACAATGCAATATTATTCAGCCTTAAAAAGGAAGGAAATTCAGACATATGCTATGACATAGATGAACCTTGAGGACATTGTGCTAAATGGAACAAGCCAGGCACAAAAAGACAAATAATATATGATTCCACTTATATGAGGTACCTGGAGTAGTCATTCACAGAGACAGAAAGCAGAATGGTAGTTGCCCAGGGCTAGGAGGAGGGGAAATGGAGAGTTATTGTCTAATGGGTACAGAGGTTCAGTTTTGCAAAAAGAAGAATTCTAAAGATGAATGGTGGTGATAGCTGCCAAATAATGTGAATATATTTAATGCTACTGAACTGTACACCTGGACATGCTTAAGATGGTACATTTCATGTTATATGTATTTTATCACAATAAAGAACATACTGAATGTTATTTGATAAAGAAAAAAGGTGGAAAAAAATAAACTTCGCCATTTAAAATCTAGGAGCTTGAACATCTGAATGTAAGCAAGTTAGCAACATACTCTCTAATCCTGTGAATGATGTTTATGTTTCTGTTAGTACAAGATAAAGGCATCAAATAAATTAGTGCATACTTGGAGAATATTGTGAATATAAAAATAACATTAGATTCAGAACAAGAAATAGGTGGAATAATGTTACCAATTACAAATAATACATGAGACAAGTTTACAAATGCCAATTTACTCCTTTGTTTCACACTGTATTAATAAAGTAAAATTTTATTATTAAATTACAATGAATGAAAATGAATATATGTATATTCATGTATAACTGAAGCATTGTGCAGTATACCAGAAGATGACGCAACATTGTAAACTGACTATACTTCAATAAAAAAACAAAAATAAATAAATAAATAAAACTTCAATTGTAAAAGCTTTAAACAGAGTCTGGGATCTCACAAACTACAGGGGCATTCAGGGATTAAGTTCTCTTGCTTTTAAGTAATTTCTGTATTTACTAGTCAGTAGCCATTATCAATGCAGGAGAAAGAAAGTATGTGTGGTTACTTTAAATGCAATTTCTTAAGTTTAATCAAATATACCATAAACAAACTCAAGTTTTGTCAGTTATTAAGACCAATAAATATATAACCCCATAGGTAAATAACAGCAATAGTAATTCCAACAAAAGCTTAAGTGTTTGTTTTTAAATCTTTCAATGACATTAACATATGCCCCCTTAAACTTCTATTTTATACATGCATCTGCCTGCCTGATATAATCAACATTAAGAAAAAGACCTGCTAAATACTGAGTAGGTGAAATTTTTCTTCCATAAATCATTACTTCAAATGTGTTGTCACAATTCTCTAAAGTCCAATTAATTCAAACCCACGTAACAGTTGGTTTTGCTCAACAACTGTCCAGCCTAGCAGTCCTATGAAAGATGGCCACCCCTGTAATCTTACTAATACCTCTAGGCTGTCAGCGTGTCATGGCCTGAGCATGAAATCTAACTTGACAGATAATGGAAATAAGCTATTAACACAAACCAACCTGTGCTCAGACCACATTTTGGTATTTTATACGTGTTTATTTGGCATAACATCACAACTTTTCTTTAGTCTGTCTTGTAGCAACCCCATTTTGGAAACTGTTTCTCTTCTGTAACAATTTTTTTTTTTTGATGCTGAGAAGTTTCTTAATTCCATATCCTCCAACCCTCCCAACCCCACCCCACATAGTCAGCCCAAGTTTCTAAAAGTTATTTAGTCCTTTACTCTTAGGCTGTTTCAACCCTCGCCTTCTGAAACAGCCCATAAGTGATAATGAAATGCATAAAGGAATGAGAAAGAGAATCCAATTACATCTACCTGCATACCTCAGCTGCACACCAAGTAACAATAAACAGGCATTCTTAAGTCACAGCATTTCACTGGAAATGGGGCAGAACTTGTGTATTTTAACAACTTTTTACAACTAGTAACCACTACAGCATTTATTTTACTTTCTCAAAGAAAACCAGAGAAGGTTCATAATTTAAACTAAAGGGTCTTTCAGCCTGGAAGACAAAAAGCACTTCTGCTTAGCACCTGAGTAATAATGTGGGATGTGTACAGGTGAATTAAGAAGACTGGACTCAAAGACAGTTTGTCTTTAGCCAGCCTAAAACATATGACTCCTTTCTAGCCCTGCAATCATTTATTATCCGGCAAAGAAAGGCTGGGTTTTTGCTCCACAAACACAGTGGTGGTCCTCAGCTTAGGATGATTTACCATGTCTGCTCTGAAATGCATGACACAGACTGTTTCAGAAAGGTCTCTCTCATATACAGACATACACATCTGATGGTATTTTAGGTCTGATTTACTTTTGTGCCACTAAAACCAGAGAGTTTGGTCACCTGCACACATTTTCCCTCTCAAATGTGACACTCAAAACACATTTTAGGGTATACTTTATTTTAAACGATATGTATCTGAACACATATAGCAAAAGCATCTCGGGTTTTATTGAGGTAGTAACCTGAGATTCATTTTTCCTTTTAGAAGGGACTATTTTTAAGACTTAGGAGTATTGCGCCCAAAACACATTTTAGGCATTACTCTATTTTAAATGATGTGTATGTGGAAATAAATAGTGAAAGCTTCTCAGGGAATGTTGGATTAGCAACCAGATATTTATTTTTCCCTTAAGAAGGGATCATCATTACCCCAGAGTATGAATATTTTATAAGAGCACAGAAGAATATATAGTATTAATAAGAAGTTTTAGCTCTAATGGAAGTTTGGACACACCAGTTTAGAAATGCCAGTTCCTAAGTGTGTGATTATGACTTTACGTCATGCATACATTCAACTATATACACAGCTGTAAGGACTGCCTTATGTATGACATATTTAGGTGTACAGAATATGTAAGTCAAAGGCTTCAGTTTTTAAAATTTGCCACTCTAATTATTGGGTTAATAATACTACTCAGAAAACAATAAATTTTTAATGTTAGTTGGTATATAGATTTATACACTTTCCTTAGGATATACATGGTAGCATGAGCTCAGACGCTAAGTTAGAATATGAATGGATTCGTTAAACTTGTCATTCTCAGCAGGGATAGGTTACAAATTGATCACAGGAGTAGTTTGGCATAAATGACAAGTTTGCACTCAAAAAAAGCCGTTCCATAGTGATAAGGGGAAGGAAGCAGGAAAAAACTAGTAAGGAGTCATTTAATGAAAACCTGCTTGAGGGTAATGAAAGTAACTAGATATCTAATAGTATACAATAAAATAACCAACATTGAAAAGCAGAATAAAGTTATTCTGTAGTACCAAATGGTGATGAAAAGTTTGTTTTTCTAATATAAATGCTCTGAGTCTAAAGCTGTGCAGTCAAATATGACAGCCACTAGCTGTAAGTGGCAATTGAGCATGTGAAATACGGCTAGTCTGAACTGAGCCTGCTGCAGGTGCAAAACACATACTGATTTCAAAGACTCAGTATTAAAAACAGAATGTAAAATATCTCATTAACATTTTTAACTGATTCCATGTTGATAGGTTAGTTATTTTGAATTAATTATATTAAATAAAATAATATAATCAATTTCACCAGTTTCTTTCTACCTTTTTTAAACGTGGCTACTCAAAAATTTGAACTTACAGATGTGGTTTGCAACATTTGATCTAAAGGATAAAGTTGCAGAATGTGAAAACCAGTTGAGAACTTAAAAATCACCTTGTCTGAAACCCTCATTTTACAAAAAGGAAACCAAGGCTTAGAGAAAGTGATGTGTTCTGGTTAAGCACAGAATGAGCTGTAGATTCTTTCAGAGGCCAGTGTCCATCACTTCAGCTTTCCTTCCATGAGAGTATCATGAAGGAGAGATAATGACTTATCTCTAAATGAAAAGTACTCTGCTTTCAGACAGTTTCAAAACCCTTTTCTCATCTTTTGAGCTTTAATATAAGAACATTTGATGTTGACTTACAGTCATCTGTGCAATTGTCTTCATTTTCTGCTTGGTTCTGGTGGTGGACACTTACCCCAAGAAGTGCCTCTTTTGTACCATTAACATTATTTGTATGTATTTCAATTAAGATTTTTAATTCATGTCATACACTAAGATAAATTCATTAGAAAGTGAACAAGTTTGTAAACCAAGCAATTTTAAAATAAGCTTTAAACTTGTCTTTAAAGTACAATAAAGGTTAAGTCACCCTTCACATGAACCCGTTTTCTTTCTCAGGAATTATCTATCCTCTCCCCCAACTCCCCCTCTACCATCCCTCACTTCGTCCAGGCCCTGTGCCTAAAGGGCTTCTCCTTTCCAAGATCATTTCCTTATCTATGGGATAATGGGTTTTATTTTATTTTATTTTTATGTCTTACTAAAACTATTATTATTATTATTACCATGATACCAAGTTTCAGTTTATATATTAATGTCCATTTCTAGATTCCTATTTCCTGAGAGTCTGGGGTTGAGTTGAAATGGTAAATGGAAAACAGGATAAACTAGCGATCTCCACACACCTCTCCCCACCCCCAACCTTGAGCCTGAGGATATTACCCTTCAGCCTAGTTTGAAGCATTTTTCCAAGTGGGCAACAGACAGCAATAGGTTTAAAAAAAAATTGGAGAGATGGTTCTAAATCCAAAATGTGGTAGGAAACTCCAGGTTAAACACAATTAAATAGTTTTCTTTTCTGAAGTATATCTCAGAGACTTTAATCTCCTGAAGTATAATCTGACTTTCCAAGAGAGGGATGTAGTGTGCAGAGTTCTCTAAACCTATTTAAACTATGTAAATCCTGTTCTCACAGAATATCTTGAGAGACTAGTATCCCCCAGAACACATTCGAAGAAACCTTGCATCATGGAATTTGCTGCAAGATAACTTTATAAATACATATCACCCTTAACCTTTATATTACTGCTGAATAACAACCATTTATTTTATTCAATTCATTTATCCAATAAACTTGTAATAGCTTGTTATGGATTGAATTACTTCCCCCCAAAATTCAAATGTTGAAGCCTAACCCTCTACTGTGATTGTATTTGGAGATAGGACCTTTAAGGCACAGTTACAGTTAAATGAGGTCATAGGGTGGGTCCCTAATCTGATAGGACTAATGTTCTTATAAAAAGAAGAGATACCAGAGATCTCTTTCTCTTTCCAAAGGCCATATGAGAACACAGAGAGAAGGTGGGAAGAGAGGTCCCACTAGAAACTAAATCTGCTAACACCTTGATCTTGAACTTTAACCTTCTAGAGCTGTAGAAAATAAATGTCTGTTGTTTAAGCCACCCAATCTGTGATATTTTGTTCTTCCCATGCTAGCAGACTAATACGTTGCTCCTATCATGTTTTAGGGGATGAACATGGTGAACAAACAGACATAGTCCCCACATTCTAGTTCAAGAGCAGTGTGGGTTTCTGGTGTCAGACAACCCTCTCCTTGACTTAGGGTCAGCAACAACTTGCCCCATAGCACAACCTCCAACTTAGATTCTCACTTAAAGGGATAATCAAATGATTTGTTTTGTAAGATCTTAACTTGAAGAAATGGGTCAGTTGGACCTCTTGCCTCCTTCTCACTTTCTGGAAAAGCCTGGAATCCCAAGAATCAAAGCCTGAGTCCCTTCACCCTGTCTTACAGTGTGGAAGGATATTCCAACCAGGTGCCCAGAAACATACATTCCATGCTTCCCTCACCCTCATCCCAAGACTTCCTTAGCCATGGTTGCTGAAACCACACTGTGGGTACTCTCTGCCCCTGAATTTCCAAAAGAAAAAAGGAGGCAATCTGAAGTGAACCCCAACCATTACACCCCAGAGATGCAGCCTTCTCTATCTGTCTCAGGAACAAGGTTTTGGTAACCAAGCCACACTCCATGAACTAGATCCCTCTCCTTTAAAATTACACAAAAAGAGCAATAATTTGACTTCTCTCTTGCCATTACAAAGAGAAAAAACAAAAACAAAAACAAAAAAACCAAAAACCTAATTATTACCAAGACAAATAGCCTATTTTTAAGCAAGCAATACTTATGTTCAGAAATATGATGTAAGCAATATAATAACTTGGAGAGATGACATTCAAAAATATATAACTTAGTTAAAATTTGGAAACTGCTGATCAGTTACATTATTTTTACTACTTTTCTCACAGCACTGTCTCTGAATCATTGTAACTCTCTGTATCTCAGATGCCAAACCCCCTACTAACCAGTACATAGGCCTGGTTAACTCCTCTAGCTATGTCACTGGAGCAAATAAAAGAAATAGGGCTTTCTTTATCCACAAACCTGTCTATTAGACAAGGTCAATTATTTTGTGCAAAAAACAAATTTCTTTTTGCAGACAACTCTTTTAAAAAATTATAAACAAACAATTCAAATGTCATAATACCAAAACAATTCAATTGCTATTAAGATGAACTAGTTTAGATCTGACTGTCCCCTCTTGAAAAAGTCACTTACCCTCTCTGAGCCTGTTTCCTCCATCTAAAAATGAAGGGAAAAGTTTCTTTGATCTCTAAAATGTCCCCAAATGCCATTATTGAATAAAAAATTATGTCTTGAAACTTAAATTAACTGTAAATCTATCTTTAAAACTCCATGCCTTCTTATATTTTGCATTTCTAAATTTTAGACAACTCATGATCCACTTAGAAAATCAGCTAGTTCTACTTAAATTTTAGTCACTGCAAAACTATATCCAGTTGATCTGTGGTTTTTATTTAAATAGCAAGAAAAAGTAAAACAGTGCCAACTGAGTGCTACTATTTTCTGTCTAGAAATAGAGACAAGGCCAATCTCTTGGAAGGAGTAAGTATGAGATTTGTACAAATTAACCCTGTGTGTGTTTGTATAAAAAAAAGTTAATATATTATTGTATACACTCACATTGTTTTAAAATACGCTGCCTTGTGATTAAGAATTGGTAATTTGGTATCAATGCAGAGTAAAATTATTCCATTCAGGATATATCTATTGCTCTTAAGCCCCGGGACATGCCCGGGACCCAGAGGAAGAGGGGCTATGGGGCCTGGCCCTTCTGTCTGGGCATTCAACTACCTGCACAAATCAGGGCTGTGGATGTCAGTCTCGCAACCATTTAGTTGCATCTCCAGAGTTCTGCTGTGTATGCAGAGCACAGTGAGGAAAACTCTTTTCAGATAAGGGTAGATATCAGGAAATCTCATCCAATTCAGTGGTTCTTTATCAATGAAGCAGAGGAACTTGGAGTATTTTATAACTATAGGGGAACCACAAACATATCCACTTATTACAGAAATACAGCTCACTGAAGCAAACATTGGTCCGTGCTACAAAATTTTCTGTCTCTGATATTGAACCAGGGTCAATTTTGTGGTAAAGCATGGTTGACCACCATGAGTTCACAAAGAGGATGAGAAAAGGAACACTTGCCAAAAGCTTATTCAGTGATGATTCTGCCTCTTAAGAACTGTCCTTGAGAACACTTTACACTCTTTAAAACTATCTTTTCAGATTGTCTTACCCTTCTTGGATTCACTAGTTTCTAACTGTTGTCAGGATTTGGAAAACAGGTAAGCCTATGCAAAAGTTGACTTCAAACACTATCCACATGGTTCTTAAGCCAGATTTCACCGACCAGTAATTTTTTTTTAATCTTGAGGAATAACAGACGTGCCAAGTTTTTGTTTTGCCAAGCAAGAAAATTTTTTAGATTACCATCATCTACTCTCACCATTATTTCACAAAAGAAAGGATATTTTAATAGCACAGAAGTAGAAAGGGCAGAATCTGAAGAATAATAGTTTAAATTAATTAAAATCAGTTTTATGCAGATGTATTCTTTACTTTCTTATCTCACACAAACCAGTGAAGATTCCATTATGGATAGGCATGAGTTTAGGGAACAGTATTTGAGAATCATGATTTATACTGTAAAGCCTTTCCTTAATCCTACTCTATCAGGGTATTTTCTCTCTCCATTTCCCTTAGGCATTTGCTCATATTAGTTCTATTATAGAAGCAATTACACTGTATCACATAGTTGTTCACTTGCGTGTTTCCCACTGGACAGTATTATCTTATTCATCTTCTTACTTCAATGCCTAAGATAATAAATTCTGGATATCTTTTTATGGGTGAATGAATGAGTAAGTGAATAAATGAATGAATAAGAGAATAAGTCAGTGAAGGAATAAACGAATGAATGAAATCCAGGCACACCAAAGACACTCAATTTCATAGGTTAGCCTGTTTTTCCATACTGGGTAAAGAGACCGCTCAGGGTTCCTAATATTTCCTACAAAGAAAGTACATGGCTAAGAATTCAGTCCTGAGCTGCCATTGTGGATGCACAGCACAGCTCTACCCACATACAAAGAATCAATTCAGAGCTCCTGATTACTTTTGGGTTATCCAGAGATTTCACCAGCTAAGACTGCATTCTGGAACTCCACAGAATGATTCACTGGTTACATACATCCTAGGCAGGGGAATCCTGCAATGGTTTCATTTTCACTCATTTTGCTTCAGGTACAATGAATGCAGGGCAAACCTGAACCAAAAAAGGGATCACACCGGAATGATCCCTTCAGTTCTTAGCCATCAGATATTGAAGCAAGAAATAGAGTATCACTTTTGGGGGGTGGGGGTTGTCTATTATTTGATGTTCTCAAAGATTCCTATATTTACATGCTTCTATGACTATTATTGTCTCTGTGAATAAGTTTCTTAAAAGGTGGAATTCTCCTCTTAATTTTATTACTATATTATCACATGCCAATGTTTACTAAATAAATAGGATTTTTATACTTAGTAACCAGAAGTGACACCAAGATCAGACATAAATCATAGACCAAAGAGGCCTAGACCTCAAAAAGTCCTACCATTTCCAGATATTTGGAGTTTATTTCCTGGGAATTTTAATTGTCAAAATAAAAAACAGTGATTCTTTAACATTATAACAACAAATCCTAAAAAAACAAATCCCCAAAGTACAATACAAATAAATCCCATTTTTATACAGTCTACAAGTCTTGGGCAAAAAGACTACACCTTCCAGACTTTGGGCTCAGTCTCCAAGTTGTCATGTTTCAGGTATGAAGAACGGGACATTCAAGAAGACTTCCCTCAAATGACTGAGTATTTACAGAACGTTTAGATCTGGTTACTCATCTATCATCAAGCTGTGGCCACCCAGTGTTCTTTGAATCCTTCAGCGGTGTTGTGGAATTTGATTTTTATCATTTTGCTATTCTATCTCCACCTCTACTTATTTAGTTTTAAAGTATCAATTGCCTGTATTATGGGCCAGGTCTAAACACTGCTTTTGGTTATAAAGGGTTGAATGTCAGAAAATATTTGGTTAATGATAACATGACATACTACGTATAAGCTATTACTAATCAGCAATGTGCTTGAACTTTAAGATGTTTCTTAATCATCAACTTTTGAATTTAATATAAATACAGCAGGATACTTTGGGGCTAAATTGTGTAAATAGCAGGCTGGGCTAAATAACAGAGATTGCATTAATATTTCTATTTTGTAACCCACAAGATTCACATTGTTCATAACATGAAAGTGGCATAAACAGCTGGCAAAATCAAGTCACAAATCTCCAAGCATATATAAGGTCAAGAATACGGAATACCAAGGAAAAATCAAAATATAACCAAATAGGATATAAAAATTTATAAGTGGTTAGCTCCAAATTGAAAAATGTAAATCCATGCCTACTAAAATTAATATTCAATAGATGGCAAAACTAACAGACAAAAATCTTTGGGTAATTTTCTTTGTTCATATTGCAAGCAAATGGCTGGAAGTGTCCTTTACTGGCAGAAACTAATTTTGGCACAAAGTTTTTTGGCATAAAATTTTTCTCAGCGTAAGACCCTATATTTCAAACACTGTGATCTGTATTAACTGGGAAAAGAGGTCATAAATCTATCATTTTGGAAATTGTCACAATAAGAAAGAAATTTATTCAAACATATTTATTTACTATTTATGCATTTTAACCACTCTTACATTTAAGAAATAAAACTTATTAGATATTTAATACACACTTGAGTGTATACTACACACCAGACACTGTGAAGACAGAAAATAAATTATGACTTGCCTGATTTTCCAGCTGTCTACTGGACATCTTCGCATGAGTTAATGTCCTTGTTAAATAACACTCTAACTTTATTCAGCATCCACACTTTGTTAGAAATTGGGGATTCATAGATGTATATGATATGATTCTATAGAACCAGATTATCATACTGATGTCCAGAACTGAACTTCCTGTTGCAGCAGCCCCCTAAAAATGTCTCTGATCTCTGATATGATCTCTGCCTCCTGTTTGTACTCCACTGCCCCCTCTTTCTCCATGTTCTTTCACAGGAATTCTCTCCCTCTCATCCAAGGCTCCCAACTGGCCTCCTCATCTTTCATCTCTTTATCCCCCTCCCCCCTTCCCATTCTAGACAGCACTTCCTTAGCACAGTTCTAATCAAGTCTGTTCCCACTCAAGACTTTCAATTCCTCCCTACTGACAAAGGAAGAAGGCCTGAAATCTTTAGCTTGGCCTCTCAAGGTCCTTGGTGGTCTGGCCCCAACTTATGTTTCCATTATTTTTTGACTCCTTCACTTCTCCCTTCCTTCCCTTCCTCTGTGCCTTTCTTCATATTCCTTGTGCCTGCAGTGGCTTTCTTCCACTTCATCCTGTTCTCTGAAGGTGCAAATTCTAGGCATCTTTTAAAGCCCACCTCAAATACTGCCACTTCTGGGAAGTTTTTCCAGAGCCCTGCAGCAAGAACTAATGGACAATCCTGCATCTTCACCTCCTACTGCTATCTGTAAATTTCTAAGGACATGTATCACATTCTGACTTATATTGAGGGCATTTTTACTACTGTTTTATTTACTCTACTGCTTTTTAAGCCACTGAAAGTTCCTTGTCTGATGCATTTTTGCCTCCTCCTCAAAATCTGGAACAGTGTAAGCTTCAGAAATACTTACTAAGTGAATAAATGAAGGAATGAATAAATGAGTAAACAAACTAAAAGTGACTAAAGATGGTCATGGTAAAATTAATTTGAAAGGTGTAACCATTAAGAAAAAAGAATGTACAGCATTGCTCAAGAGGTTATAATAACTAGGTATAATGGCTGACATTATGAAAGAAATAATTTATGCTAAGTACTTGGAAAATTTTCCCAAAGGGATTACTTTTGTTTAGAGATAATTTCCTACTTAGTGGTGAAAGGAAATTATCACTTGGATTAATATTAAAACTTTTTCCTATTTTTAATTCTAACTCTGTTACCATCCATACGGGAAAGGGCACCATGGGGACAAGTCTATGCTGTCATTCAAATGGCCAGGTTAACTTGTTGGTTTCAGGGCTTCATGATTTTATCTACAGGCACTCTCAGTAGCAACTCACCATTAATCATGGGAATTTTCACTGCAGACACATTGGAGATGACAAACCAAGATTAAAGATGTATGATAAATGTGTTTAAAAAAAAAAAACCTCCTCTGCTTAATTTTTCATATTTACCCATCAAAAATTACACCTCTGGTAATGAATACTTAGGCCTAAGATTTTTTTTTTTTTAAAGAGAGCAATCCATCTTGCGGAATGATATCTGTGAAACAACTTAACTATTGCCTCTGAGGGGGTGGGACATCGAAAACAGTTTCCACAAAAAGAAAAAAGTAGAGACTGTTCAAATCCCAGCTTGGTCCTACCCTTTGGTGCTGGTCAATAAACTCAGTACCAGATATAAACAAAACATTCCATTCAACATTATGTCAACCTTCAGCAAAAAGGTCATCCATCACCGTGCATTAATGTTCTGAGCACCTGTAAAATCCGATGTGCATTCTTCCAGGCCATTTTTTTTCAACTTCGTGTCTGTCAGAGATACCCCCCACCATATACGTATTATTTATGTTGGGAGTAGCTTTCTAAATGTCACCCAAATGAATTAGTATCACGCTGAGCCTCGGAGTTAAGAGAGTCGCCATGTGCATTTATGTGTTTTCTCTCCCCGAATACTGACACATTTATATCCTTTCCCCGTCTGCTCTGGCTTTGGCAGGGATGCATAGTACAAGCAGTTTATTTTACTATGACATGGTGACAAAATAGAACTTTATTTATGTGAAACTGGTTAAAAATGCTCTGGCCAAAAAATATGACACCAGTTAAGGAAATCTAATAAAACCTCTTGTAGAAATGGTGTAAAGTATAGAGTTTTATTTGGAACTTAATGAGGTTAGTAATGCATACTGTACCTTACTGTGTCTACCAAATAACATCAGGCTAATGCTGCCAAGTGTTTTTTTTTAAATAGCCCGATCACTATTAATTTACTCAGCCATTTTTAGCTACCTAGCTTTCCCTCATTCATTCATGCATTCTTTCTTTTAACAAATAGAATACTTATCACATACTTACTTTATATAGCTGGAGAGAAATTATAATAGTTTTTAGATATATGGAAACTTAAACCACTTTTATCAATATTTATGAGTTCCCCTAAAGGTCTAACAGAAGTAACTCACTAACCACAATCATATTCATCAAAGCTGAAAGGGGAAAAAAAAAACCCTGAAATTTGGTTTTATAAAATTTTTGCACTAAATGTTACCATCTAACAACTATTCTTAGAGTGACAAAAACAGATACCTTCATTTATATATTATGCCACATGGCTTGGGCATGGTGATACAAACAGCATGTACAAATAATGCAAAAAAAATTCTTAGGTACCCCTAAGTTCATGTCTCTGAATGCAGACAAACAGAAACAAAAGCAGAGTTTTTCGTCCAAATTTGTGTTGTTTTGAAAGGCACCATACTGAAAGGCTGAATGCATATTCGAACGGTGCTATCTGTTGCCCAAAGCATTTTTGGCCCTAGTCTTGGAAACGGACATCAGAGACCCTTTGTGATCACTAAAGAAGGTCCATCTTATCATTTTAGAGACCAGGATAGTCTTCCATGGCCATCATCCCTTTCCTCCTGTCTCTTCTTACTTCTTTCTTCCCCCTCATTCCTGGGCCTAGTGCTGCCACTGGCAGAGATCCAGAGACTCAGAGAAGGGCAGTGAAATATGCAGAGGCCCCCGGGAGCAAGAGGTGCCTTCCTCATCATTCACCAGGATGCCTGTGGGAAGTGTTCAAAGCTGATGCGGGGTGAACCAGGCTGACCGTGGCTGGAGCCCTGGGTTCCCGTCCTGGTTCAATCACTAACATGCTACCTTTATAAGAGAATCCACCTCAGTGGATTTAATTTCCTCACCCACAAGATAAGTTGGTTGGTGTGGGATGAGGGTACCACAGGTAATCTCTGTAGACCCTTCCTGCTGCACAGTTCTGTGACCCCCTCCCAGACAACCACCAATAGTCAGAAAGCATCCTTCATCAACCACAACTAAAATGACATAAAACCCCTAAATCTGAGAAACCAATCACATTGTCTGAACAAAATTTAACTTTGGTTAGGATTTCAAACGCAGCTGCCAGTATAAATACCAAGTGAAACAGCAATATTTCTGTTGAGAAAAATGTGCCTGCTAAATGATTTCTCATTCAATGTAATGCATTATGTCCACCTTAACAATTAGCATTAGTAGAGACTTCTGGCCATGTCAGGAAAATGGTTTTATTATATGGAACTTGTTCTTACAATGATACTCATTTATATTCAATTTTGCTTATGTTTTATTGTTACATATCTCTCTCCTTGGTAACTCTAGGCAAAACTCTAATCTTTCCATTGGAAGTGATAAAATACAGTGTTCATTAACTTGAACATATATAATCCTAGGGCATGACTGTGTTACATGTTAGTAGAGAAAAAAACAAAGAATGTCTTCACAAATTTTCTTTAAGGCTCATTTTTTCACTCAGCCATTAAGCCATTATCATTCACATAAATAGCTCCTGAGGATAATGCAACCAGGCCATTTCCAGGTGTGTTTGCCCAGACAGCCAAATTGCCAAAACAGCTCCATTGTCCCACTTTGCCTAACTGCTTGTGTGCACAAGCAAGTTAACCATGCCCACCTCCCTGGGCCCTCCTGTCTAAGACAGACAACACCCAGAAACACAGACAACTATAGCTCTGGCAACATTCAATTTTATATTTTGCCTTGTGTAATCAATGCACACATTCATTTCACATAATAAAGAGTAAAGTGAGTCTGAACAAAGTTTCTTAATTAAGAAACCATTCAAGAAATTTTCCTCTCAGGGATCTCAAAGATTAAACTCCTTTGAAGTCTTCCTGCAGGTATATGTTTCATTACGGTCCTTTATGCAATGAACACGCAGCACTAGTTCAGAGGCAAGCTTCCTGGCATCAGAGACATTAAGAGTTATTAATGGGCCTTGTGGGAACTAGTCTTGTCACCAGGTGTTGAGGCCTTACCCAGATATGGGAGACTGACAACCTCCACCCACAAAACACTGTCAGGCTCACACACGCATGTGCATAGACACAAACACACATGTGCAAAGGAGCCAGAGGGAGGAAGACACTGAGTGAGGCTGCTCAGTCTACATGAGGCTGCCACACAAATGAATCAGAACAGAGTGAAAGACAAATATCATATGACATCACTTACATGTGGAATCTAAAAAATGATATAAATGAACTTGTTTACAAAACAGAAATGGACTCACAGACATAGAAAACAAACTTATGGTTACCAAAGGGGAAGGTGAGGGGAGGGATACATTAGGAGTTTGGGATTAGCAGATACACACCACTATATATAAAATAGATAAACAACAAGGTCCTACTGTATAACACAGGGAAGTATGTTCAGTATCTTGTAATAACCTATAATGAAAAAGAATATGAAAAAGAATATACACATGTATAACTGAATCACTATGCTGTACACCAGAAACTAACATAACATTGTAAATAAACTATACTTTAACTGAAAAAAAAAAAGAACAACAGAGTAGAAAGAGCCAAACCCAGCTCAAGGAAGCCTCCAAAAACAAGGCCATGCTCCAAAACTGTCTTCTGCAACCAGCTTCGTGGTAGATTTCACCACACACTGCTTCCGTCCTGTTTGTTTAAACTGTCTTGGAAGACTTTGTGCAGCGACTCCATAAACTCTTAGGCCTTTAGCTGACCATAAATGATTCTACCATACATGAACATGGAGCAGGGAAACACTGTCATGTGCTTCTTGTGGTTGCTTTAACTATAAGTTAAAATGTCTTAGAAGGGTGTCCAGAGTGTGTGGCAATAATTCAATGCTCAGTTTTGCTTTCCATGGGGGTTGCTACCCCAACAAATGTGCCCCACTCCTCCCAGGCACACTGCCTGAGGGCAGCTGATTCACTGTTTCCTCCACCAGGTTCTACTCTCCTCCCTTCCTCCCCTCCAACAGGAATCCTTACAATGGAGTGAGGGCCAGTGGAGCTGACTGGCTTGACTGCTAGATCCCAAGCTCTTTGTATCTGATCCTACTCACTCAAATCAGGACATTCTTCTCTCTACTGTCTCTAAAAACAAGCCCCAGGAAATGTCTTTAAATATTCTAATTCCCTGTAATCCCCGACCGACTGCAGGTGGAGGGAGGAGGTGACGTTTCACCTGCTTTTACAACCTGAGAAACAAGGGCTCTGAACCTGAGCACACCCAGTTTTGCCCGTGTTTGTGAGGGCCCTTAGAAAGGGAAAGCCTGAGATGGAGATGAAAGGGCACTGGCCACGAACTGACCTCAGACAGCTATGGAAAAAATAATAGGAAGAAAGGGCACCCCAACTTGGGGTTCACTTTCACCTTCACATCTTTGCATTTCCTAAATCTAGATTTCACAGTTTAGACCACAATTCCTCTGTCTGGTCTTAATAAACAGAGCAATACATGATGGATGTTCCAGTACCTATTCCATAATAATTTAATCAGTGACCAGGAAGAACCTGAACATCTATCTTCTTTTGGGACATTAAGACAAGAGAAAAGGCAGCACACTGGAAAGATCATTGAACTTGGAGCCAGAAGAAATGGACTGGAGAAATGGACTTCTGCCACTTGCTGATCATAAAATGTCCAGCAGGTCACTTACACTCTCTAACTGTTAGGTTCCCCATCTGTCCAGTTCAGATAGTAACTCAATCCCTGCTTCTCTGCGGGACTGTCCTGGGGAAAATGGAAATCTAATCATTTAATCTAAAATATGGCTAGGCGTTTAATCAACCATAATATTTTTCACTGGCCAATTTACATCATCCCTGTTCTTAGTTGTGTGAATCCTATTCTTAATGTAATTCCACCTTTTTCGTATCAGTAGTTTGACCACTTAACCACATAAAGACATATGCTTGTAACTGAAAAAGCCACCTGTAATTTCTAAGATAATTATGAAGGACAAGCCAGAATTGAGAAAATTTGCTCCCATAAAACAGAACTAATTTTTCCTGTTTGGGGCTAACGATGAGGAGTAGAGAGAGAAGAAGATAGGTGGAGATAATACTAAACACATTGTTATATGTTTTTTAAATCATAACAATTATCAATAATTATTTCTATTCTCAAGAATGCCTTTTTCATATAAATTTCCTGCCTCATGCAGACACTATGCTGAAGTCATGCTCTTGCCATGTCTTTTCTTTTGTTCTTTTTCCCCCTCACCCCACCTGCCGCCTCAGTCCTTTCCTTCCCTCCCTTCTCTGACCCGCTCTCCCTGAGTATGGCCTCACCATTATTCTCCAGTTTCTTTGCTGGCTGCACCTTTACAGCAAATCCCTCTAGAGTGGGAAATGTAACGCTGTGGGTTATAGCTCCATGCACAGGCCTGCTCAGCAGCACCAAACACAGCTGCAGCCAAAACAAGCAAGAAAGTCCATGGGAACACCTACCTAAACAGCAGTGGCGGTTCCACTCTCCCAGTCACCCTGAGCACGGAGCCGCTCTCCTCATATGTAACTCTTGCTCTTTGCCAACAACCAGGAAAAGGAAAGTTCACACAATGTAGAACCCAACAGGCTCACTGCTCAAATGGAATTCTGTCAGCAGTAACGCTGCTGTCACTGTGCTCATGTTTAAACTAATCACGATCTGTTACGGTGAGGATGTTCAAGACAACGGTTCTCAGACTTTCATGAGTGGAATTCTCTGAGTGAGCTTGTAAAAATCCACCCGCAAGGAGTCTAATTCTGAGAGTTTGGGGCCACACTTAGAAAAACACTGCTCTAAGGCCTTGCTGAGAAAGTGGCCACTATAATACAGGGCCTGGCAATCTTCTGAAAGGACATGGTCCCAAGAGGGTCACTTTGGCTCCAGGCCTGGTGCTGACCTCTTACTGTTGTTAGCCTCAATCTTGTCCCACAAGCTCGTGGGCCATTCCCCTTCCTGCCAGCCCTGCTCCGTTGCTGGTGAGGAGCAGTTGGCAGCTGGGCTCTCAGTTGACTCCCAAAGCTATAGTCTATGAAGGGGAAGAGCAAGGGAAATACAGGCCCTTCCAAAGTGATGAAACAATGCCTTGCAAATGCCCTTAGCACACAGATGGGGCATCAGAAGCAGAGAGGCACATCCTCTATCTGGAGTTGGGGAGATAAGAAGTATTCCCTGAACCTGGAAGCTAAACTCCTTGAATCCACTAGACGCTGAAGCAGTTGTGAGAATGTGAGAACTACCCCCAGGGTAGACATGTTCCCGTCTCTTTGTATGTCTTCAAACCTAATTTCCCATACAATAAAGGAAAGAATTTGAGCCACAGGCCAGCCTATGAAGGATGCTACTTCTTGGAAGTATTTCAACTCCATCTCTACAGTCCTGGTGTGAGATCTCCTCATCATTGTCTGGACAACTTAAGCGGCTTCCAAGGTGGCTCGCTGCCACCACTCTCTCCTACCCCTCAGCCTTTCTCTATTCTACCAAAGTGATTTTCCTCACATATCAATTGTTTTAGTGTTACTATCCTTGCTTCTGTCTATTAGGCTCCATGCTATTCCTTGGTGTGATGTTTTTCAAACATAATCAGATAGCCTCAAATTTAAATCAGTAGCTGAAATATCTGGAAAATAACCAGAAAAGGTAGTAAGAGCGTATGTTTTATCCAGAAAGGAATCAAGAAATTATTCCAAAGTTTAATTAAAGAATGCCATGTAACCACCCAGCCTTTCTTGAGTCTAAGGATAACAGTCTCATTTAGGGGTTAGACATACCAAACACAATGAAATTCACTTTTAAAAATTTATAATTTTACTGCTTCCCTTGATCCTAAAATCTGAGGTAGAGGTGGTAGATACGTTGTTTTGAATGAGCCAGAAATTTTCCTTTTGGTAGTGGGGTAGAACTATTAATATGAACAGCAGTAATTTTAGTTTTTGGCAGAAAAGTTGTTGTGAGACCTGAGTTGGCAGCCTTCGAGTTTTTATTTTATTGTTCCATATTTCTTTTGAGTCATTTAAGAGGTTGAAAGAAAGTCAAAATGTTCCAGAAATATTTTCCACTTTCTTTTGGTTACAAACTAGGCCACCCTTTCTACCAAAGGTTAGTACATATCCCCCCATAGTATATTAAAGTGGTTAAAGAAACGATAAGTAAAAAAGCCATTAAGCTTATTCTATTTTTAAAATTTCCCCCTTTTTCCTGTTTTATTCCCCAAAGCATGCAAAAATGCTGCTTAGATCATGTGAACAGAGGATATAAAATGGCCCTCCCCAGATTACGGTGATTCTGAACAGTATGTTAGCAAAAAAGGTATTTATGGCTGACAGAGTAATGGGAAAATTTATATTTTAAAGTAATAGATTATTCATGCAGGGACCATCATAGCTCTATCTGCCTTCAACACAAAGGGATAGAAGACCATGCACAGGGTTGTGATCAAGATAAACAGTTGAATCAGCTCACATAGCCAAGCAGGCCATTCCCCTCGGTATTCTACACCATCTTGGTGGAAGGCATGTTTTGACTCTTCACCAGTGGAAAATGGTGGCTGCTAGAAACTTTAACCTTGCCTGCAAAATGAGCTGCCAAAGTTTCATGCAGAGAAGTGCACAGACCCTCATTTTAAGCCAGGCCAGTCTTGCTGCAACTTTGCAAGCCAGCTCAAAGAGAACCAGGAGCACTGGTGACCCCTCATGACATGGCACAACCCAACAGAATCATACAATATTGATGTTTTCTGTTTGTGAGGAAAGTTGCTGCTAACTGAAGTGGCGGGACACTCAAAAATGCTTGGTGAAAAATGGCTTTTCCTACCAGGATCGCTGCATTCACAGTTCCACAAGACTCCTCTCCATCTCTCCCTTGAAACCTCCTTTAGAGACTGCACTTTAGCTATATTTGCAAAAGCTATTTAGTGTTTTCATTTTCCAAGACTTCTTATGTATGTATATAATTTCCTAGTCTAAATCCATAAAAAACCAAAATGGGTAAATATATTTTTAAATGAATATAGTTTTACTACCTTCTCATAAATACTAATTATCATGGACTCAAATGAAATGCTAATAAAATGTTTCTAAGTACATGCATCCTAATTTATGAATCAATAGCTTGTTTATAATCAGCAGAGCAAGTGTAAGCCACTGCCGATGAAATGCTTGGCAACCTTTCTATGCAGCAAGTTAACCATTTTCCTCTGTATTTCTATTACTTCATTTGCTCAGCAAACCCTTTCTGAATGGGCTCTACAAAGTGGATCCCTCATGTATATTCACAAATTCTTAATTTAATGGGGTCCACGTGACCATTCTCTGGTTAAGAGCCATCACAGAATATCTCCTTCAAGTGTTAATCTCGAGGGTGGAACATTCAAACCCTGGAATCAGGAGCAGCTTTGTAGCCACATTAAAGGCTTGGTTTGCAGCTTTGAACAAGTTACTTATATCCAAGGGAAGCAGTTTCCTCAGTTATAAAACAGGAAGAATAATCCTGGGAATAACACACTAATGTGAGTAAAGCTCTTTAAGATCCTCTCGTGAGAGGTGCAGTAAAAGGACAAAGCAACGTTATTGGTACCTTGTCAACACTCAAACAATACGCTTAGGTATTAAGCAAAAGTGAATATAAATATAAGTAGAATCAGTGCCTGCAGTATAATCACATAATCCCACCCAGTGTGCTCACCCAGAACTATAATTGAGTTATGCATTTCAAGAAGATAAACTATTTCACATGGACATATCTATTCTAATATCTTTATTATAGTGGAATTACAGACTTGCTTGTAATGGGGAGGGTAACAATTTTCTTATATCTGTCTCACCAATTTAGTTCTGATTTGTTTGATTGGATGAGTTTGTGTTTTCTATCCATGTGGATGTTTCTATAAATTGAGAAAAGCCTTTTCTAAGTTACTTAAAGGAATAGTTCTGGTCGAGCTCTGATTTTGTCTTCCAATTATCTACACATTCAGTCAGTTTTAAATGTTTGTGGTTAGTTTCAAAGGATAGGGATCAATTGGCTAGCACATGTGCTAATCTGATTTTTTTTTTTTTTTTGCAAATATTTGTTAGCTTTGCTTCTCTTCTGGAATTCTCAGAATTGAAGGTAAAGTGAAAATGCTCCCTTTTGATCCTGACCTATGGAATAAAGTTATGCTTTAATCAAAGAACATCCTCACAAATCACTATGACTTTCCATGTAAACATAATAAATTCACAATTCCAACAGTTATTATCCATCTTTTCCACTCCACTAAGTTTAAAAATCTTAGGCTATATTCTTTTTTAAATGAATCTTCTCTCAACCAGATCAGTGAATCTTGGCTATGATTTTTGACAGTTTAAGATTCAAATTTTTATTATTTTTAAAGATTGTCAATAGATACTTAAATTACTTATTTTTTTTTTAACAAAGAGCAGAGACCCCAAGAGATGAAGAAATTTACAGAGAATGTTACAATCTCTAACATTCCAATGTTTGAAAAATCTCATTTGGTTTTGGTATATAAATACCCACAAACTATATATAGACATACTTTCCAAGTAAGAACTATAGCACTCCTATTTATTCCTATCAGAAATAAAAGTAAAATCTTCTGGAGCAAGTCCAGTATTTCTTGGAGTGCACTAGATCAGAAATATTTTCCTTCTGAGTTTGTTCTCCACTCTCTCACTCTAATAAATTCTCACTAAATTATAACCAATAACTTTCATATTCTTATGAAAATATTATATTTTCATTTAATATAGTATTTTCATTTAAGTTAATATAATTTGTTTTTATTTAATAAAATATTTTAATATAATATTTAAAAATAAAAATAAATCACAGTCTCTACAAAAGCCCAAATCAGACAAAAATTTGTAAATATACTTTTGGTGTGGGATAGCAACTACATAGAACATAAGAAAGTGGATGTCTCGGAGGTGGGACAGTCATGAGACACTGCTGAATGTTCATTTTCAGGGTGACTTCTTTGTTTCCTCTGCTCTTCTGCCTCATTCG
This sequence comes from Camelus bactrianus, assembly GCF_048773025.1. Lineage (NCBI taxonomy): Eukaryota > Metazoa > Chordata > Mammalia > Artiodactyla > Camelidae > Camelus > Camelus bactrianus. The sequence goes on along the minus strand of NC_133544.1, from coordinate 52,676,503 downwards.
CTATCCCCAAAGAACATTTCAAGAAAGTTTCCAAAAAGGGGGAAAAGGGAGTTTGCCCTCAGCACAGCAATCTGACTCCACAGACATTCCAGCAACTATCTCCACCACAGAGAATGAACCTCTAAGCAATGAGAAAGTATATTAGAGAAAATTCCTGAGCTGATCAAGGGAGTTGCTTAACAGTCTTCTACTCAATGCGGGTACCTTGAAGAAGAGCCCTTGTGTGTCCTGGAGTATATTCAGCACAACTTGAGCTAATGTCCCAACTGATCGGTGGATCAGTGTGATAGTCTTATCAATTGTTTGTTTTTCTGATAGGAAATGTGACTATGTCTTTCACTGTCTACACATTATACTCACACCTCTCAGCCTACCAACATTCTCCTCCGACATTCAAATTCACTGACTACTGTAATCTGCCCTGTGCAAGAATTCTTGAACTCTGTCATTTAAACAAAAGTTAACAAATAACGGCAGCAGAACTTTTTCTTCTAAGATTCTAAAATTCTAAGATGAAGGTTTCAATACAGTCTTCTGATTGGATGACTAGGGGGACTAGACCTTTATCCCTTGATTTCTTCCCTTCCTGGCTTCTCCCTCAGAAGCCCCGGTGGGGGTTTCACAGGAAATGAAAAACCTCTAAATTAGACAGCAAGAGGAAACCTCTGTGTGAATTTTTATTCCCCTAAATACTTAACTCCTTAGTTCCATCTAAACACAACAGTCAACAAAATGCACCTGCTGGCACCTCCAAATCTTGTAAGGAATCTTGATTCTTTTTCCTCTTGAATTGTGAATGAAATCATAGATTTATATGTTGTAGATTTATATAAATCGTCACTAACTGAAGGTCAGTTACATTTTTATCCCTCTTGACTCCACAAATCTGACCCCCCAGAAAGGGAGAGAATTAAGCTTTCCTCTGCTTCGTGTTTGCGATTTTCTCACATTCCTACAAGTGAACACTTTCTTCTCTGATCTTATCTGATGTCTGTTATTTGGATAAGCCTCGGGAAGTCAGGTATCTTGTCTACGTTAGTCATCTCTATACATCAGCAAAGGACTGTCCAAAACAACAACCAGCACTTGGTAACCATTGTTTGATAGGGTCACTAAGAGAGACGTTTATTTTTTATATATATATTCATCTGATCTGAAAATACTGAATGTTTTTAGTCATTAGTTATGAACGTCTCCCCACACACAAAAAAGAAGGGGGTTGCTATGCTTGTTCTAAGTAAGCAACTTGGCCTTGCTCTTAAAAGGTACCTCATACAATGAAATGTTGTGCATCTGTTTATGCCTGTGAAAAGAGATATAATGACAAGCTTCTACTTTCCTAATGACAGAGAAATTAAACATCACTGTATCCAGCAGCAACAATTATGCAGAGTAGTGGGTAATAAAAGTACGATGATGAGGATTGACAGCCACCCTCCCCTTTGAGGAACCTGAAGTTGGGGCAGGAAGGACAGATGCATCCTCCTATGTGTGTGCGTGAGAGAGAGAGACAGACAGACAGACAGAGAGACACACAGGCATAGTACTTAATAACACAGAGCATGAGAAAGACATCCAAATGGTCACTGAAACTGCTATCAAGGAAGGAAATTTGTCCTCTGAACATCTTGAACTGGGAGCTCTGACCTAAGTAAGAAGTCTGGGGCAGACTCGGGTGGCTGGAGGGCTTCTCCATAAACTGGGAATGGAAGTTAAGGAAACAAAACAACGAGGGAAGAGCATGCACAGCTGAGGGAACAGCTTGTACCAAATCTCTGTGGTAGGAGCCAGCCTGGCAAAGTGCCAGGGCCTGAGAGAAGACCAGGGAGGAATAATTTCTTTACATGAGGTAAAGTGAAAATGCTTCTGAAGGCAAAAAAGGTCAAGCAAACTCTGAAGCCACTTCTTCTTCTGTTATTGGACTATAGGCAACCTGACTCTTTTCCCTCACAGAACTTCTCTCCTGCATGGAGAGCACAGCTGAGCCTCTCGGCTGCGAGTGGGAGGTCCTGCTGATTGACAAGCAGTCACTGGTGACTCACAGTCAGTCATTCCTGACAAACCCAGGTTATGATTAAATGTAGTGGAGCAGTGAATTCAATGGTTGGAAACGGAATGGAGAGAGCCTGAGAAACTCGGCAAGGCAACTAAGAGGAAAGCCACTTCCACAGAACAGGAAGTCTTTTCTCTTTTCAGAGCGTCATCCATCATGCTGGGGGAAACGGGAGAGACATAACCTACTACTTCTTAATAGGCTTCTGCACAGAGAGTGGCTTTGAAGCAGCAGCTGCCCACAGTAAATTTCACTGACCCTTAGAGCCTTTCCTCAAGTTTTCCAACTGTTTTGTCTCCTGAGCTGCAGCTCAGTGTTGGGTCCAAGTTACAGCACCTGACAAAACTAAGGAGCCTCCGCCGAATGAGAATGGATAGCGTTCAGTGATGTTGTCTTTTCTGTGCTACCCCAACGGTGAGACATGATGCCATTCCATCTGGCCATAAAGTGTACTCTTTCCCAGGGAGAAGGAGCCCAGCAAGGGGTTTTATTTTAGGATCTGGTATTTTACTGTACATATATCAAAGAAAACACAGTGAAATACAGCCTGATCCCAAGACAATGCAGCCAAGGGGTCAAGTCTTCTCAATAAAGCAGAATTAATAAGTCTAATAAGAACAAAGTCCTTTAGAGTTCATTCAGCCTTGTTTTTTTTTTTCAAATTATGAAGTTACAGAGAGATAAAAATCAAAGGATGATGCCAGAAAAGAAGTATGGAAAATAAGAAAGTATATCTAAAAATTCAGGTTTTTCCTTTTCTGAATAATTGTGTAACACTTAGAATTAAATTTTGGGACCCAAGACTCACATACAAAGTAGAAACAAATTAATTAAATAAATAAACATGTGGCCTTTGATGTCCGAGGCTGATGTTCCAGGATCCTTCTCTAGAGCTTGTGAGCTGAGCTGCTTTTCTAGGAGTGGGAGTAGGTTTGTTTAGCACCTGCTATCTTGTCTCAGTCTGGTTCTGCCAGTGGCTACAAAGACCTTTGTGAAATGAGGTCTGGACCACAGTGAATCTACTTGACACTTGGGGGCCTGAACTCACACTCCAATTTTTATTACCACTGACCGAGCTGAGTATCAGAGTCCATAGAATACCTAGACACTCACTTTTATACTTCAATTCTTCTATCTCAAGCAGGTGACAGAGGCAAATGCAAGCAGGATCATTTTGGTGGTAGAGGTTTGGAGCTACACTCTCAGATGGAAAACACTTCTGATTAGAGCCCAACAGGGGAGGAGAAGAATGAGGGGTGAGGCTCCAGATTCCATTGTCTCTGCATACCTTGAGCAAAGATCTAAATAAATTCTTAGCAAGTTGTTACAATTGAGCATTTGCTTAATGAAGCCACCTCCGGATTCTTCTCACTCCCCTTGGTCATGAAAATATCAAAAGGAAAAAAAGATATATCAATAATTTTTTTATTATGAAGAGAAATTTTTGAAATATCGCTATCAGTTGGGATTGTGACCATCATCATAATCATGACTGTCACAGTGACAGTCAGTTGAACAAAGATTGTAGGCCAGACACTTTTCAGACCATCCGTTGAGGTCAGGAGCCCTGTGTTGTCTGAGATGGTATGCCTGGAGCAGGTGCTCAAGAAACCCTTGCTGATGGAATTGTCAATGAATAGATGAGCCTAAGAGCATAATTCACCAACAAGCATGAAAGTTACTGAGCTCAGAGTCATGATGTGGCATGTATATACCTTTAGGCCAACATCAAAGGAAAGGAAATACTCAATTAATTTTATATTGTAATTACTAGTATAATAAAACCAAATAATTGAGAACTAATACGAACCTATAACTGCAGGGAATTAAGCCAATAATTACCAGTAATGACTAACAAGTAGCATTACTAATTAGCACTTTATCTTCACAGGGTGAGTCAAAAGTAAAATAACAAACCAGTTTAGGGTGAAGAAAGAACACTGAGCCTAAGTACTAACATTAAGTTCTAGAGATTCAAGACTGATCCCACCCCATGCCTACATAGGTTGAACCATGTGAAATTGCTGTTTTTGTTAAAATGCTCAAACATCATCAGTTTCACACAGTTCAACCTAATAGTTTCATACAGGTATCCCTGTGCTGAACTAAAGGGTAACAAGTTACTACATGTTCATCATATTACTAATCTTTCACTCTTTGAAGAGATCTTAAAAGAAATTGTTAAAATGTCTATAGAATACTAACTTGTGGTTGCCAAGGGGCCAAGGGGTGGGAAGGGATAGACTGGGATTTCAAAATGTAGAACAGATAAACAAGATTATACTGTACAACACAGGGAAATATATACAAGATCTTATGGTAGCTCACAGAGAAAAAAATGTGACAATGAATATATATATGTTCATGTATAACTGAAAAATTGTGCTCTACACTGGAATTTGACACAACATTGTAAAATGATTATAAATCAATAAAAAATGTTAAAAAAAGAAAAATACCATATGAGATTGCTCATATGTGGAATCTAAAAAAAAAAAAAAAACAACAACATAAATACAAAACAGAAACAGACTCATAAACATAGAATATAAACTTGTGGTTGCCAAGGGGGCAGGGGGTGGGAAGGGACAAACTAGGATTTCAAAATGTAGAATAGATAAGCAATATTATACTGTATAGCACAGGGAAATATACACAAGATCTTACAGTAGCTCACAGAGAAAACAATGTGACAATGAATATATATACGTTCATGTATAACTGAAAAATTGTACTCTACACTGGAATTTGACACAACTTTGTAAAATGATTATAACTCAATGAAAATGTTAAAAAAAGAAATTGTTAAAATGTCTAGCTTCTTTTACATTTATACAGTCTATATTTATACATTCATTTGTATATACAACATTTACACATTGAATATGTTCAATCAGTTCCTGTCCATAGGGATTCAAAGACTTCTTAGCAGAGGAGATAAACATATAACCAAATAAACTCTTCAAGATTTTTAAAGTTCAGGTAAATATGTAAGCTCACCGGGCAAAGCAAACTGAAATGATCTTTCTGAGTTCCTTCAGCATTTCCTCATTAATCCAAATGTGATAATAACAGGCTTTTGAGGGAGTCTTTCCCACTTTCTTCCTCAAAATATACATCCTGGTTGGGAAGGGGAGGTCCTGATTGTTGGAGTATCACAAAAGTAGAGAAACACTAGTTGTGAGTATTATGTTTTTAAAAAAGGAAACAAATAAGTGAAGATATTGGAGATTAATATTTAATTATAAATATGTAATATATACATTTCAACATATGCATATTTATGAAGTACCAAGCATGTCTAAGACATTGTGCTGGGCACCAGGGAAAATACAAGAATAATTAAGGCAATGGTCATCACCTTCATGGATCTTAAATTCTAGCCCCAAAAGAAAGAAACACAATAAGCTATAAGGAGAGATAGAGGTTGACTGGCTAGGAAGGAGGAACAAGTCAAGTGAGACTGGCTAGCATTCTTAGGAAGCAACATAACAGAACCAAGGATGGCTTTCTGGAGCATTCTTGAAGAATGACCAGTATCTTGGCAGGTAGTAATTGGGGAGGGAGGCAGTGGCAGTAGAGAGGTACTGAAAGATTTGGGGCAGAAATAAACAACTATTAGAATCACATTTTAGGAAGAAAAATCTAAAATCTAATCTGTGTATAAGATGGATTGGCAATGGCAGGAGGCAGGGAAGATGAGAATGGTACCTGTGGTGGGGGTGGCGGTAATGTCAGGGGGATGAGTTGTAAGTCAGGAACAATGGAGGAGGAGAGAAGTGGTGAGGGGTTGAATGAGTTCAGTGACTTAAGCATGGGACCAAGCAAATCCATATGAGAAGCACACCGGAAGTTGACTTAATAGGGTGTGGTAATCAGCTGAATGTGGAACAAGAAGAGGAAGCGTAAGGTGAAGAAAACACAAAATGTTCTGACTAGGATAACTGAGTGGTTCCATCACTAAACATCAGGACATGATGAGTTTATAGCGTTGGATCCACGCTGATGCAACAGATGTTCAGCAGGGGTGAGGAAGACAGATTCGAGTACAGGAAAGAGGTCAGGGCCAATTTTGGAGTCAACCTCCTTGAGCTGAAAACTGACCAACTTACTGATTCATAAAATATTACATAACTAAGAAAAGGAAAAGTTTTCACTGGGAGAATTAAACTTAATAAGCTGTAAGGATTGAAGGAAACAAAGTAAATGGAGAAATGAACTGAAAGGTCATAAGGGAAAGGGGAAAGGAAACAGCACAAGAGGATGCATTTAAAGGATGAAGATCAGGAGCTGAACTGGGGCAGGAGAAGGGAGTGTGGCAAATCAAATTCTCAAATCAAATCCTCAAATCAAAATTTACAAGGACAAAGTCAAATGTGGTACTAAATTAAGAAAGAAGTTAAGAATAGGTAAGACTCTGGAGCTGTGTGGGACAGCCTTATTCCTAAGGCTACACAGGAGAGGGGAAAAGAAGCAATATTTGAATAAGAAGACCTGACAAACTCCAAGAGTTGAGTGGAAGTGAAATAAAAAGACACTGGGATGGGCTCACCAGAAATATTTGCCTGAAAGATAGAAGATTTGTTTTTCCAGTGTTACGTAAACTAATCACCAGTATTTAAAGTTTACTGACTCTTGGTAATCCCAACTTCTAGAATGACTTAGACATTAACAGATGTGCTCCCGCATTGTTTCCACACAAAGGCGGTGACTGCCTTTTCTTGCTAGAAACGTGAGTCATACTTCCTCTTAAATATCCCCTCTACTCCTCCCTTTATATTTGCTAATATCATTCTGAAAGAGTGGCATATACCAAGACCTTCTTTTTGACAACTCTTCTGCATTTGAGAACTTGGTCTTAAAAAACAGTAGGCACATGTATTATTTCTATTTTTTCTAATCACTTCAGGCAGCTGCCCAATGTGCTAAAAGTTGTTATTGCCTGAACCTCCAAATACTTTGCTATGAAAACTTACCCTAAAAAAGTGGGCCATTTTGAAATCTAATTTGCAAAAAAAAAAAAAAAAAACAAATTAGTAGTTGCATAAAACTTAAATTGAATGGAGCTACTACTGTAGCCCGGCCATCTGATACATAATAAGCAATCAAGCGAACATGCCTGCCATTTTGTATCATCACAGGCTGTGCAAATCAGAGTGGGTAGCACTTTGATGAGAGGTGGCAGGGGAGTGCAAACTGGGGATATATGGAAAGGCATGGTTTCTCTGTGGCATGTTTCAATGTATTTTAGTCTCCCCGTGAGAGTTTAACAATATGACTGCATTTTTTTTTTCTTTTGCCAACAATCAAAGGCACAGATTAGACTAAATCTTTAAATGTGATAATTACTATACCATGTTAAAGTTACAAGTATGAACCTGGGGATTCTTGAGCCAAAAAGCAATAATACTTATATCAAGTAAGATGAATAAAAATTTCAAGAACTGGATCTTAGTATAGTTATCTAGGGATATAAAAAATTGATGCAGAGCTTGAATACGTAAAACAAGAAATCAAGTAGTATAATAAAAGGCAATCAAACTTGGACCTATGATGAGAAGGAAGAGATAATAACAGTGCCCAACATTTCAACAAGGAAATGATCGAGCTGGGTCTTCTTCTTCCTTGACCTACTAATGATGTAATGATGATAATGAAGATGATGATGACTGCCCCTTTAAAAGCACTACCTAGGCACACATTATGTCATTTAATCCTCACAACAATTCTATAAGGAAAATAATTATCCCCATTCTACAGGTGAAGAAATTGAAGTTTCCTGGAACTCTTGGCAGGATGTACAAGACTGGTAGAATAAGTAAAGACATACATAAAGAACTTGGCTGATGACATCAAAGAAGAAATATTCCTACCAAAGAAAGATGCAAGAGAATGAGGATGCACAGCAGATGACCAAAGGTTACACTACAATGAAATAAGAGGAAAAAGTCCATGTGACAAGGAAAAAATGTAAGAAAGATTTTTTTCCAACACACTAGCACACCATCTAGAAAACAAAATTGAAGAAGAAATTCCTTCTGTATATTTGCACTATTTGCAAAGATAACAGTTGAATAAGGAGAACAAACTTAAAGAAACACATATGTTAAAGTTTTACAGATCCAACTGTTAAAAATGTAATTTTAAGATGGTCTTGTTTGGCTTAAGAAGCACCTAGAAAAAGCTTGGTGGTTGAGCTATTTCCCAGGTAACTTGGTTTAGTTCCTGGCACATACATATCCAGTGTCCAAATCCTCAGGAGACCCAGACAGACAGTTCTGTCTCCTCTTTGGCAACAGGAGTAGAAGTCCAACAGGTGACAAATGGGAGGAAACCTGGGGACCATGGTTGATATCAGTGAGGTGATCGGGCAACAATCACAGGAGGAAGAATCAAAGTTCAAGACACCCTGCAGAAGTAGAGTCCCAGGAAGAAACAAACTAAAACTGAGAGTTGCAGATAAAACATCTGTAAGCAGTGCTACTGTTAGGGGAGGCAGACCCTCAGGCAGTCCCTTGCCAGGCAGCGTCAATGTAAACCAACACCTTAGCCGTGGGAATTTTTGCTCCAGATCAAAAGGACAGCAGCAATGCCATCTGCTGTTTGCTTAGAAACATGGTAAGAGCAGATGTTTCCATGTGCTGACCTGCCATCCCTTGACGAAGAGGCCACTTGAAAAATAATCATGAAATAGCACAGGAGAACATCTGCAGAGTGTACGGTAGACCACCAATCATGCAGCAGAGGAGAGAGAACATGCAAGGAGCCCATGAAATGATTGTAGGCAGGTCCCCAACATGTGGGAGCCCCACTAGTAAAAACGTCCCATGAGAACAAAGGTCAGATCAGCACCGGACAGGGGTGGTTGGAATGTCCTCCAGAAACCTGATTTCAGTGGGCAAACCCTAACTATGCCGAGCATCACAAGGCTCATAGCTACACAGTCATCTCTGAGACTTCTCTCTGCCTACAATATCATTTGCTTTTGTTTAGCCCACATTTTAGGCATCACTGAAATTAAATGATTAGCGGTTCCTTAAGAACAAGCCATGGCCCGTAGATGAAAAAAACTCAAATGAAAAGTGCCTATGAAAAGTGAGGTCAGGACATGGTGAGAGGATTTGCATTTCACCTCTCCTGCTACCCCCAGCTCCAGAAGGACCTCACCTCCAGGGCGAGGCCTATTTAAACCCGGGCTCTTGAAAATTGCTGAGTCACTCCCCAGGCACCAGGCAAGACAGCAGAGGCTCGGTCTCAGAAGGAAACAGGTGTGCTCCCCACGCTTTGTTGCCACGCCTGCTACCCACGTGAGCTCACCCTCTTGCTTTGAGAGCTCTGTGTGCAAAGCACTAGTCATCTCTTCCTGCCTCCCTGCTGGATGTAAGGCCTTGGGCCCTATTTCACATCAGCTGATCATCACTGCTACCGCTCAAATAATTTTCTCAGCCAGATCAGACGTACTTGGGAGTAAATGTTATTCGGAATTTTTCAAAATCGTAAGTTTTCCCTTTGTGCACACAGAGGACAAAATGTTTACATGACCTGTATTTAGTCTTAAACATGTTACATGTCTATATTTAGGACTTTGCTTTCAAGGCACTAATTTTTTTCTACTTTCATTTAATTATTTGTTCCATCCTCTTTCCTTAGTTTATTTTTCTGAACTAGTGATCAGTTGCCTAATCTGTCCTTAACAGCTTTGGTTTAGGTTTTGTAATTTGGGGAGGAGGAAATTTGGCTCATTTTTAAACAAACACTGCCTTCCTTTTCCTAATATAAGTGAGGCATTTTGATTGATCAGAGAGGGAGAACTCAGTCTTATTTTCTTTGCTATGCAGACCCACTGGCACATAGTAAATGCTAAGTGTTTTAATAAATAAAAAAAGATTTTCAGGAGAGGCCTCACTGAAAATGTCTGCTATATCATAAAACCACTGGAAATAATAAAGATTCTTCCTAAAAATGAAACACAAACACTGTTGGGGACCTTAAGCTCTGTAACAGCCTCTCCCAAATTTTTGAGAAAACAGAATGGTTGTTGATACCTCTCCTCTCTTACAGCAAGATGGCCTCTAGAGGAAAATGTTACAACATAGTAGTTTTATATATGTTCTAATGCAAGTGAGATCTTTTAGTTAAGTTGGTTTTGTTAGATTCTATCAGTTATATAGTATAATATACAACAGTATTATTTACATCACACATCATCCCCAAAGAGGGAAAGAAAGAAGATATTACTTAAAAGATAAAGATATTACTTAATTTTCAAGACTGAAACAGATTTTGTCTCCTACAAAGTTGGGGTCTTGTCAAGACAAATGCGTATCATTAGCATTCTCTTTGCACGTGGTGCTTTAGGAATTCTTCTTTTGGATATGCCCTGAGAGCTTTTTCTTTTCATTTCCTTTTTTTATTTTCATACTCCGCTCAGTGATCATAAAATTTTTCTTTTGAGAATCAATTTGAATTTTTAACATATCCGTACATGGAGGTAACCATGGGCAATAACACGATCACGCTGGATACCATTCGGTTAAAATCAAGGTGTGATTGTCACTAGATGAGTGATTGATTAGTGGTTTTCTTCTGTGACTCAAACTGGCTCTGAGAGTGTAACAGGAATTTGTGAGCAGTGGCAGAACTGCAACAATTCTAAGATGGCAATTTTGATGGATAATCCTTATCTGTATATAAATAACAAATGTATATACACATACATGAATAAATAAATACATGTATAGAAGCACATTCTATTTCATGATGATACTCATGCCTCAAAGTAGAGTATAAAGTCTAATCTAAAATTATAAAGTATAATACCCATATACTTTCAGTATACACTAGAATACTACAATTATTTGGCTTGGAAGGTTGAGTTTTGCATATTGTACATCATGTCCTGTTTGGACTTAGTTACTCTTAACTAGATTGGAAGTGAACGTCCTTTCCCCAGAGAGAGTTAGCTGATGTCAGTGCCTGAGCCATTCACCAGCATTGCTAAGATCACTGCATTGTTAGCTAACTTACTGATCACTGCTATTAAGCAGCTATTCTTAGCCTTTAAAAGACAGTTTCCCATAAGACAAGAGTACGCTGTAACCGGTTAGATATCATGATGCTGGGACTTTCGAAAACCAAGTATTTGCCAAGTACTTGGTCCTGTAAGGTAGTCAAACTAAGTTAAATTTGAGGTCTTTTTACCTTAGAGCTTATATTACAATTTTGGAAAATAAGTCAGGCAAAAATTTCAGTAAAAATTAATATATAAGACTGTGAGGTCATCTAAACAACCAGCTGAGACAGTACTTTTTAAAAGTTACTTACATTGTCTAAAGATAAACAGTCTTTTCATTGTTTAAATAAACAACAGATCATGGAGAAAAACCCAAGCTCTCAAAACTCAATTTAAAAAATTTTGTTTGTAAATTAGATATGGTGCTAATATCTTCCCTTTTTGACTTTCTGCACAGAGAAAGGAAAATCCCACATACAATGGAAAAGAATCTGAAAAAGAATATATTCTTTGCTGTACACCCAAAACTAACATAACATTATAAACACTGAAACACTTTGCTGTACACCTGAAACTAACATAACATTATAAATCAACTATACTTCAATTAAAAAAAAGAAAATAGGGATTCCTTATAGCAAGACTGTGATAAGAATAAGTCTTTTTTAAATCTTAAAGATAAAAAGTCATTAACATTACTTTGACCCATTCCCCTAATCTGACACATGGAGAAAATGCAGCCCAAATAGAGAGGAAGGATTTCTCCCAAAGTAAATGGCATTTTGGTGAGTTTGCTTAGATTTACTTGGAACTCAGGTCTCTGGTCTAGTATCCCTAATTTATTTCTGTCCAATATTCTTTTTTAGCCAAACTCTATGAAGCATATTTTAATGTGTTTCCCACCTATTAAAATAATATGTGATCATTTTACCAAAAAATTTAAATGCATAAAAAGTATTTAAAAATAAACTTTATTTGTAATCCTAATACCTAGTGATAACTACTGTTAACATTTTGGGATTTTTAATGCCCATATCCTTTATTTTCATAGCTGAGATCATACCACATAGTTTTTTTTCTCTTTTTTTTTCACGTAATATCATTAAAATTTCCTCACCTCATTAAAATCTCTTCATAAGCATTATTTTTGATGCTACATAATATTTCATCATATGGATGTACTTAAGTATAGTGAACTATTCACCTTCACTAAATATTTACATTGTCCCCTTTTTTGCTATTATACATAATGTTCTAAAGAACATTATTTTTATTCAATGTTGGTCCACACCAACAACTATTCCCTAAAAATAGATTCCCAGAAGTATACGTTCTAGGTCAAAGGATGTAGATGAAATTCAGATTCCTGATATACACTGCCAAATCACTTTCCTGAAAGATAGCAACAATTTATGCTACAAATTATGGGTTTAAGAGAGTTGGTCTTATATCCTTAGCATGGTTCTTCCATATGATTTGACCATTCTTAAGTATTCCTTTTCAATATTTTCCTAAAGTTCCAAGTTAAAGGTCTCCTGAATTATGGAGTGGAGGTTGGGAATACCACGGACAGCTCTCTAGATAGACCTGTGTTAGAATGACCGTGGGAGCACCTGAAAAGCCCTGCTTATGCAGAATGGCCCTTCTTCCCTTCTTTGCAGCAATATGGCCTTGCAGGGAGATCACAGGCTCTGGTGGTAGACTTACCTGTCCCATTCCTATCACTTATTACCTGTGTAATCTTGAGTAAGAGAGGTAAACCTCATTGAGACATCTTCCTTATCTGTAGACTGGAATATTGATGAGTATCTGATTACAAAGATTAAATGTAAAATCGCCTGATACTTCTTTATCCCCTAATTAGTCCTCCCTATCAAGCTTGAAAATCTACTCTTAAGATGATTCCATGAGCTAGATGAAACAGGATATGCTTCTTCCACAGGGCACAGTTAATATCCACACATCAGTTAGTATATACACACGCTCTACCACATACATGACCGGTGAGTTCGTATGCTAGATGCTTACATGTTTGTAACGTGGAATCATGGAAGCATGGGACTTACGAAGAACTGGCCTAGGGGAGAGGGCGTACAGCATATAGAAGCTGAAATGGAAAGGTTTCATAAGATATTTCATTACATTTCAATTGATCAAATCAGTCTGCTCCCTATCTAGGAACACGGAAGTACCCAGCAAGGAGTTAACTATGTATTGCGATTTCACCCCTGCTTGTACATCTACTTTTTGAAAAAAGTAAAAGCTTCACGCAGGCCTACTAAATTAGAACCTTGGTGGGATGGGGCCCAGGTATCTGTAATTTTTAAAGCTCCCTAGCTGATTCTGATTCACTGCCCGGGTTGAGCTTTAATGTATAATGTGGATCATGGATTCTGGAGTGAAAGAACTAGAAATGGCCATCTAAACCTTTAATTAAACACTTTTGATTTATAGATTAGGAACTAAGGCCTACAGAAGTTCAGTTACTTGTTAAACATCACGTAGTTTGGTAATAATAGGACAAAACCCTAGAATTCTAGCACATTGCCAGAATGTCTTTAAGAAGCTTATTAGATAGAAGACGAATGTCTCATAGAATGCAAAAATCAACTTTTTGAAAGCGAGTATTGCCATTTGGCAAGGACTCTTTACTGCTCTCAGTTTTAAATTATCATATTTCATATTGCATGTATATGCAAGATGAAGAAACTGGATCTCAGTTCTCACCTGGATGAAGGGCCAAAATATGCTTGCTTTGCCATTTGCTCTCCCCCAGGAAGAGAGCGACTGTTGCTGCAGAATCTCTGTTAGTTCTCCTCAGTACATTCAGTTCTCTTAGCTCTTGGTTTTCAAAACTGTTTGAATGTGCAATGGTTGAGGTGTAGCTGCTGTTGGAAAGGTTCTCCAAGGGCTGCCATTTCCAAAACTCTCTTTTAACTTCTAAAATGTAATTGTTATTATTTCCACGAACTTTGTGTTGACCTCCTCTCTTAACATATAATGTTTCTTCTTTAGATATTGGGGAAGGGGTGAATGTTGAATGTAGCTTAGGTAAGCAATAGTGGAGGTACAATGATTTAAAGGCTTTGGGTGGTAAAAGGCCTTAAACCAGGTTTTTACAGTTTAATTTTGACTATGGACAGCTTGCTAATGAACTTTTAATCACATCGTTTATGAAGTCTTAACTACAGCTTTGTTTTAACTTTAAAAGTTTTCCAGAAAAAAATATCTAACCATACAAAAATGCCGTGCTAATTTTTATTCATCTGGGGCCACGTTGGGAAGTACTGGGTCCTAAAATATCACTTAAAGGCCCTGAGTTCACAGCTGACACGTTCTTAACATTTATAGTGATTCTAGAGACCCCTGGTATCTAGTGCTGCAGTTCCTTCTCTCGGTGTTTTTCTTGGATTGGATTTACAGCCAACTGGTTGTAATTGACCCTCTACTGGGACAAGTTAGGATATGAGCACATGACTCTCCTTAAAAAAAAAAAAAAAAAAAAAAAAAAAAGAGCAAGAGAGACTGACCAAGAAAAAAAAATCACCGTTGACATTTATCTTAAACTTCCTTCATTTCCAGCTTCTCTGGCAGCAAGTCAAGCTGCTGTCATAAAGTCAAACTCTCAGTAAAAGGGGTTCTTAGAGAAAGGACGCAGGACTGAATGCAGAACCTCATAAGAAAGAATATAACAGAAAAGACAAGCAGTTTCTGTCCTTTAGGGCACACACAGTCCCGGAGTCTTGCCACAAAACTGGGGTCTGCTACTGAGATTCCAGGTTGGCATTTCCCCACAGGGAAACTATTAGTAAATAGTCGAAGGACAAACGGGGACAGTGAAAATCTCCATCGGCTCTCCAAGAAAAGCAAAAGCCTGTCAAGCTACACAAGCCTTCCCAGCCCCAACAGCACTGTCCCTAGTTATCCCCATGGAACCATCCCCCTCTCTCCCCACAGAACAGTCCCCAGCTCTCCCCACAGAACCGTCCCCCTCTCTCCCCACAGAACCGTCCCCCTCTCTCCCCGCAGAACCATCCCCCTCTCTCCCCACAGAACAGTCCCCAGCTCTCCCCACAGAACCGTCCCCCTCTCTCCCCACAGAACCGTCCCCCTCTCTCCCCACAGAACCGTCCCCCTCTCTCCCCGCAGAACCATCCCCCTCTCTCCCCACAGAACAGTCCCCAGCTCTCCCCACAGAACCGTCCCCCTCTCTCCCCACAGAACCGTCCCCCTCTCTCCCCGCAGAACCATCCCCCTCTCTCCCCACAGAACCATCTCCAGCTCTCCCCACAGAACCGTCCCCCTCTCTCCCCATGGAACCATCCCCAGCTCTCCCCATGGTACTGATCTGTAGGTCCTCTTCCACTCAATCATTTAGTAGGCCACGTCCCCAAAGAAAGAAAAACTAATTAAGGTTTTACACACTACATGAGAGCCTGAAATTCTTTTCTGTTTAACCTATCATAGTTGGTTTTCAGGAAAGAGAAAAAAGAAACAAATAATTCTGCATGTGGTGCATGACATGCTTACAAATTCATCCCCCAAAGAAATCTTCACCACGCAAACTACAAAGTACTGCTTTGTAAGAATCGAATTTTAGGAATCTAAAATCAGCCACAACCCAAGTTTTTAATGTTATAATCAGTAGGACTGGAGTTCCTACTCCCATGTGCTGGGAAACCAATCAGTGCAAATCATTCTATTCAAAAGCATACAGTTTTCCCTTCCCTTTCCCAAATGGATTCTTTTAAAAAGGTAACTCCCTCTGAAGCCTATTTTATGTTAAAGTCCTAATAATGTAAATAGTCAAATGGAGCATTTTTAGTCATTAGCACTGAAAGAACATCACACACCCACCGGCTTCACCTGGGTATGAACAAGGAGGGCTGTTTCTGTACAGAGCGGCTGACCACAATGGGAGACTGGCCATCTGTCAGATGGCTGCATAACATTGACCAGAAGTGGGAGGACTATTAAGGGAGACCACTTGAGGCAAGGTTCCAGATCATCTCAGTTTTTGCTCCTCAACTTCACACCAGCTTTACACTCTGCCAGACTAAAGCAGGTGAGAGGTGGCCCTGGCACACGGCATTAAAACTTATGAACGTGGCTGCTGGCTTAGAGAAGGGCATATAGAAGCAACTTGGCACCACTGACTTCAAAAAGCATTTCTTATAAGAATTTTCACCCTCTAGTAATAATAAGAACCAAGGTTTTTAAAGTGCTTAATTGTGCTAAGGCCTTATCAGCTTACTTCATTAATTCCTCACAATACCCTAGGAAGGAGGTAACACTATTATTCCCATTTTACAGATGAAGAAACTGAGGTTTTGAAAAAGTTAAGTAACATGCTGAAGATCACATAGCCTGTAGGCTCAAATTTAAAACTGGACCTACCTTATTCCAAAGTCCATGCTCTAAACCACCACACAGTACAAGGAAGTCTCTTCAAGCTGTTCTGTCCTAACCTTCCCCTATACGGCAGAAACACTGAGGGAGAAGGCTGCCCACTCAGAAACAGAAATAATCAACTATTTTGCAGCTGTTTGGGAGGTTGTTTCAGTAACATCAGTGCCCTGGACTCAGCGTGCCTTAAATTGCACCTGTGTTTGACTTGACAAAATCCTTATGAGACCTGGGTGACATACCACATTCCTACATGGATGGTAGAGTAGTTTGGAGTTCTATCAGTGGCTTCTCCACTTCTCCTTTAGCAAGAGCTCAGTTGGTCCTTTTTCATATAAAGCAATATGAAAACACCATTAACAATTTAGTAAGTGTCTTTATGTGTGAGGCCTTGAGCTGGGGGCCATGAAATGGCATCAGTAACTACATGATCCCCACCAACGTAACCACCTGTGGGTAGAACCATTTGCTTTCCCAGTGGATAAAACCCCTATGTTGACAGGCCAGAGAGGTCACATCACTACCTCAACTCCCAGGATATTAGCTATAGCACTGTTCCTTGGACATTCACTCTGAGAAAGGAGCCTTTTACATCTGACTCAAGCCCTGAGTCAGCAACTGGCTACATAAGTTCAAGGTATGCTAAGGAGAAACCATTAACCATGCAAACTAGCCCCAAATGGCTTTTCTGATTATTTGTTAGCATGCAGGTGGCTTGGAGAAGAGGACTGCAATTCTAGAATGTTAGTTTTTGTAGTATGAGAAAATCATAACTTTTTTTCCCCAGGAACTTGTTTTGCCACAGATTTAAGGCAGTAATTTGTTACAGGCAAGACATTTCTAGGGGCTGCGTTATCGAAGCTAGAATCATCAAGAAATTCTATCAGAAGACACAATGTTTAAGTATAGGTCTAATTACCGCAATCATTTCTTTTTTGTTTCCTTTGCAGAGATCCACTTAATCCCATCTCTTAGTGTGGGCACAAGCTGACAGTTGCATGACAAGGAATGTTTCCCTTTGTAAAAAACCCACTTCCTTTCTATGTAGTTTTAGCCTAATTGAAATGTTTCCTATTAAGCTCAATCAAGGCAGCAATTATCTAATTACTCACTTATGCTTTTCCAGCCAAAAATTTGCCTATGCTGGTATATCAGAATGAGAGAGAACATACTTATTATTGCTTTTACATTTTCCTGTTTGGCTTTAGACAACAATCAGAAACATTTACTTCTAGCTCACCAGAATACATCTAATTAATACTGTTATTTTCTATAAAATTGTATCAGTGCAAGCTAAAGCCCAGTGCCAAATGTGGCCCTGGCTACGAAATGTGCTTTAAAAGACTTGTGGTTACGCTACATGAATGGTGTCATCGGAGAAGGGTAATAAGGAAAGAGGCTAGTGAAAACAAATCACAAACATATATTCAATCATTTCAAAGCCACGAGTTTTATGACTTTACAAAATAAAAAGTGAATCACTTAGATTTAATTGAGAAAATAATTTTATAGCATCACTTTAAAGAAACACGTATCCTGAATGTCTGGATTTTCTCCTGATACAAATCCCCTAGGTCTCAAGATGATCACAACCAGTCAACAACACAGGTGGTCCACACTTTTTAGGTATAAATTAGAGACATATATCATTAAAACCAGAATTAATTTTAGAGTTAGTGACCCTATGAGGTCACTCCTGATTAACTCCATTTTGATTGAGGTTGTACCAAAGCACCATGGACAAATTGGGTATGAGGGATTGATATTTTCATTTCCAGACAATAAATTTTATCGTTGTTTTCATCATAAATATTAACTAATGTGGGACTAATACAGCTCTCTGCATGGAAAAAAAAAAATCCCTAGGAAACTGTGTACCCTGGGGTGAATTTGTAAGGAAGGGAAGGAACACTTCATCAATCCCCCAAAATGTGGCCACTTGACAATCTTTCACCTAAGCTTACCATAAACCCAGAAAATGACTACACTCAATGAGAATTACAACAAAATAAGTCTACAAGGAAAACATTTCATTTTCTGGAAGGAGATGAGAGTTTTCACTTTGCATTGGTAAAGAGAAGAGCTTCTTTTCACTTACACATAGTGGTGAATGAACTATACACAATAATAGTCACCTCAGACATAACAAGCTCTGGAAAAAGAAGACATTTAACTTTCTAATAACTGATTTCCCTCAGGTAGATCCTGAGTGATGACTGATTCACAAATTAGGCCTGAGTGTCAGACGCAAGGGTTGCGAGAGATGCTGTTTTCCAAACCACATTGTGGTACCTGCTTCATAATTTGTAAGTCTAGAAAAAGAAAATGTATTATATCTTAAAGGTAGTCCCGGAGATTCTGCATTCTGTTCTGTTTGTTTATTTCTTTCAGGAGAGGAGGGAAGCCCAAAAGGTATGGAAAGGGCGAGGAATCAAAATCTTTGTGAGAATGGGGAAAATAAAGTAATCAGACATTTCTCTTTCACTGGTCCTTATTTAGGAACTTGGAAGCTAGTAAGTGTATTCAATAAAATGGCTGGAAAATGGATTTTGTTCCTTCATGTGACTGTTCATTGAAATGGATGAAATAAGTTTCTACATTCTATCTTCAGCTGGCCCATCCCCACTGTTCTCTATTCAGGCAGCTTTACACATTTTAGAGAGGGTGTAAACCCATTTTATTATAGGAGGAGTGGGAGCCTAGGGTGTTAGGTGAACCTGTCACCATCTGAGGACAAACACAGAGACCAGCACTATTGGCCATTTGTGTAGATCTGCCTTCAGCCAGCACTGAGCAGCACCAGGTCAGTGAGGCAGGTAGACTGAACCTACCAGTGCCTCTTCCACACACAGACCCATGGACCTCCTGTTTAGTGCCCCACAATAAACAAAAGGAAATAAACCATTAAACCAAGGGGTCCTTATGTTCAACATTATCCAGATCTTGAAATTTTCAAGTTGAGTTACCATTGCCTTTATTTCCCCTCTTACTTTGTACCAGTTCTCATATTTCTATCCTTCCTCCACTGCAATAATTCAATAGAACTAATTATGTCTTTAAAAATAGTTAAATAAGCAAATGACTGAAGTTCTCTTTCCGTTTTCCCTGATGCTAGGTCAAACGGCTCCTCAAGTTTGTCTGAAATGATACCCTCAAAGGTCTGTCCTAAGCCTTCTTTTGCAATTTTTTTTTTGATGTCCCATTATACTTCCCAAAATGTGTTGAAGTGGTGCTGTTTTATTCAGCTTAGAGTAATACTGGCTGGTAAATCTTAAGATGATAGAAATTTAACACTAAATTTTACTAAAAAGTAAATATCCCACAGTTTCTTAATTATGGCTGTAGATTATAAACATGTTTATTCTAAGTTTTTCAATTGTGGATTATTTTTCTGCTTTGTGCAATTTTAATATCTGATTGGTCTGTTATTTTGCTTCTAAGATCTATAATATTAGGCTTTTCAGATTTTTATAATAGTAAAGCCTTTGACAGAGAGAATATGAACAAAATCATAACTTACCCTTTATTATTCTAAAAAATGCAAGTTTAATTATTGATGCCTTTAAGTCTTTGACTATAGGTCATGGATTGCTGCTGATAAATGGAATTATATGCTTTTTACCAGTCTATTAGGATCTTATAAATCAAAGCTGTTCAATACAAAGAGCACCAACTACAGAAAAGGCTCATGTTAAAAGCTTTTTACTTGTCATTGCCCAAGTTAAAAATACATCACACAGTTTAAAGCTTATAAAATATAACCCTGGCTACATATTGGAATCACCCGGAAGCTCTTTAAAAACACTGATGGTTGTAGCCTCAGTGATTCTGATTTGATTGGTATGTGGTGTGCCTGGGTATTAGGACTTGAAAACACTCCCCCAGTGATTCTAATGTAAGTCCAAACCTGCGAACCACTGCTTTAGAATGAAAATGTGCAAACTTAATATGCACGGTTAATGAATCTGTAGTTTTTCCTTTAAGTGTCCTACCATTAGTTTGGGGTGAAACAGAGAATCCTAGTCATTCATTCTTTCATTTGACATCAGTATCATTTATTTCCACTGTATAGGCCCCAAAATGCCACCTCTTTCATTACAAAAGCAAACATCCTCTTAGGAAAAAAAAAAAAAGAGAGAAAGAGAGAGAGAAATTTAGGCAGAAAAGCTAGTCTGGAGGGGAAAGTAGCATTTTAGGCAAAATGATGGCCCTCAAAGATGTCCCACTCTAAGCCCTAGGGCATAAGGTATTTCTTTACATGGCACATGGAATTAAATTAAGAACGCTGAGATGGAGGTGGTAGCCTGGATTATCCAGGTGGGCTCAATCTAAGCACAAGGATCCTTAAAATCAAAGGACACTTCCCAGCTGTGGTCAGAGGAAGTCCTGACTACTGAATAAAGGCCCAGAGAGAGGGAATGTTACCGCCTTTGGAGGTGGAAGAATGAGGCCATGAGCCAAGGAAGGCAGGAGGCCTCCAAACGATGGAAAAAGACAAGGAAACACATTTTTCCCTAGAGCTACCAGGAAGGGACACGGCCCTGTTGACACCTTGAGTTTGGCCCAGTGAGACCCTTGTTGGACTTCTGACCTACAGAACTGTAAGATAAACATGTTTGTGACAATTTTAAACCCTCAAGTTTGTTGCAGTTTATTACAGCAGCAATAGGAGGCTAGCAGCGATATGGATGTTAATTTTAATCTCTAGTCATCAGGCAGAGGACGAGGGTCAAGGAATGTTATGTGGCATCACTTCTCAGACTTCCAACTCCCAGAAGCAGAAACGGCCTTGGGCCCCAGCTGCTGCTCTGTACTCCATCTTGGTGTCTGTGCGGAGACCATGCCTCCCAGGGCTGTTCCCAGCTAATGACTGAGGCAGACGGGCTCCTAGGAGACACCGAGCTCCTCTGCCCACTTCGAGGCTCCATTTCATGATGGCCTTGCTGGACATTCCTTATACTGCACTGCAGGCTAGGACACTTTTTCCACTCACCTTCCCTCCACTCCGGGTCAGATCTGCAGAGGGGTCAGATAGAGCTGTCTGACCTCTCATGGCCCCCTTCCCATTTCCTTTCACAGGAATTTCCTCCAGGACCAGCTACACAAATTGAGTACAGAATTAAAATGTGGGACCTTCTGTTCAAAAGTCATTAAGAATTTTAAGACCGGGATAGCTGAGCATTAAACTAAGTATTCTAAACACAGGGCCTTGTGCAACTGCACTGTAGCTCACCCACAGGGCTGGCCCTGGTATCTTCCAGCAAATGTGTATACAACCCCCTAGCATATATAATCCCAGTTTGGTGTCTACTCAGAGGACGCTAAGAGGACATTCTAATCCAATTCCCCTAAAATTAGCTCCTTTGGGAATCAAACCTGGCCGTGATCAAGTGAGTGGAAGTCACAGAGTTTCACCCTGCCCTTCCAAGCCTCTGATATGGTTTTCAAATTACTTTTATTGGTTCAAGTTTTTTGTTTGTTTGTTTGTTTGTTTTTTTGGTTCAGTGTTAAGGTTTCCCTTCTTTCTAATAAATAACATAAAATGTGTAAGAAGTAGTGTGGGCCAAGCTCATTGGGGAAAAATATGTAGTGAGAATTACAGTTGTGATTGTGACATTTTACTTGAAATAAACACCAAGGCAAAATTCAGGCAGTAAAACTCAGAAACACATTCCTTCATTTCATATTTAAAGAAAAGGAGCTGGAAACAACTAAAGGACTACTTAGGAGAAAGGAATAAAATTCCCTCCTTCTGCTCCTATTTGCAATTCCAAGAGCAATTTTTTTTTTTTGAGAAGGTGTTTTCCAAACATTCAGCAATTTTAAATGCCAGGGCAAAGTCTGTGGCATTTAGCAACTTCTCTAGGCCTCAATGTACTAAGCAAATTGAACCCTACATACTCTGAGATTCTTTTCAGCAATAAAATTCTCGGAATGAGTGAAAAACATCTGCATTAGTTAAGTCTGTGAGTTTTTGTAACATGACAATATATTCTTCCTTAGTAATACTCTACCTGGAAGTGTATGTTTTTTCAGGGTTTTCCAAAGAAACTGATTTGCTTAATACTCCTGTCATTAGGATTTAAGGCATTATAAGTAAGATAAAGAAACTGAAGTGAAAAATGCAGTTGATGAAATGTTCAAATGATTAACCCAAATGCCCAGGGTTGGATAGGGACAAGCTCTGGACTGGCACCTGAGTCTTTTGATTATTCATCATATTTTCTTGTCTGTGTAATGCTGCCTTCTCATAATTTGTCATAATAAAGAGCCACACTGTTGTTAGATTTTACATTTTTGCAATATCAAGTTAATAGAGTAACATTTTTCTATTTAATATATTCCCTGGGATAGTGCACAGCTCTGACCAAAACAATGGATTTCCCAGGCAGGCTACTAATTTGACCCCTTCAAACTGATGTTATTTGTTCATCTAATGGTGATGTGAGCTAAGTGCGGGGGCTGTGGGGGAAAGAAGTGGGGGAGGCAGGAGGAGGACCACCAGATTCCCATTTGTAACCAAAAGCCTGCAGATAACAGGACCCACTGTTCTTGGAAGCCATATGGCAACCATCTGTTACTATTGTTGTATACCTTTTGTGGTCCCATCCTAGGCAACTCATTCGCAGAGGTGACCACATTACTACCCAGAGTAATGTGTTGGTGCCCTGAATAACTAACTGCCCCTGCTCTTAATCCAGCTTTGATATTATACATAATTTTTCCTTCAAGTCCAGTTCATTTTTATAATTAGAGACTATAAATAGGGGTGAAATGATGGCTCCTGTATCATAAGCCCACTGTGAAATTTGAAAACTTCTGTTTCAGGTTTTTCTCTTTATTGATGTACTTTGTTATCTCAGAGGTTTAGATATGAAGAGAATCTGTACATCTTTGACTAAAAAAAGAAGAAACAAAAAACCCCAAAAACCTCAAGCCAAGGGCAAACTAGAGCCATATATACAGTATTAAAAGACTTGTATTTATTGAATTGAAGCCTACAGAAAGAATAAATCTTAAGTATCAGATTTTGAGACTATATGGGATTGCCTGGAATAGGAATACTAACAGGAACATAGGACACAATTTTATAGAGGGGTCCATGCCAGCCACTACAAACTGTGCCAAACCTCTTTTCTCCTCACCAGGAACCAAGATGCTTTATTAGCTTTTGATCCTGTCCCAGACTTGCTAAGTAAACCAGAAAACTGTACAGAGACTCTAAACACTTGGAAAAAATCTTTATGGGAGCAATACATGATACAGAGTCAACATGTTGTTCAGATCTTGGAACAGTCAACAACTGCATTTTGAGCATTATTGTAGGTAGACCACCTACAAAGTCAGCTAAAACTGGCAGAGCCTGGTTTCCAACCCATGCCTCCCAAGTTCTTAACCATTCTACTGTACTACCTCTCCAACTACTCTTTGTTTCTGTCATGGCCATACCTGACTTCCACTCTTTCTGTCCTCATAGTCTATTACATCCCTTGTGTCTTCTCTTGGTTAATGTGTTCATTAATATCAGAAATCTTTGTACCTAGCATTCTTGTTCAGTTAACTTCCATCTCCTGGTCCACCAAATCATCATGTTAGTTCTCTGTGCTTCACTTAATCATAATATCAAAATCACACAAGCCAGCCTTGATTGGGTTCCCACAGATGCTCAGGGTCAGATATTAAGGATTTCCTACTGTATATGGTAATAGTATAATACAGTGGTTAAAAGAAGGGCCTCTGGAGCCAGATGTCCAGGTTTCAAAGCTTGGATTCTCTACTTTCTGGCTTGGGAAAGTTACTTAACCTTTTTGAGACTCCATTTCCTCATCTGCAAAATGGGAATACTAATACATTGTTGTGTATTATTGTGTTCATCAGCCTCCTAGAGTAATGGAAACAAACCAAAAATAAACAAATAGGACCTAGTTAAACTTAAAAGCTTTTGCACAGCAAAGGAAACCATAAACAAATGAAAAGACAACCCTACAGAATGGGAGAAAATATCTGCAAACAATGCAACTGACAAGGGCTTAATTTCCAAAATATACAAACAACACATATAGCTCAAAAAAAAAAATGGGCAGAAGATATAAATAGACATGTCTCCAGAGAAGACATACAGATGGCCAACAGGCACATGAAAAGATGCTTAATATCACTAATTATTAGAGAAATGCAAATCAAAATGACAATGAGGTACCACCTCACACCGTTCAGAATGGCCATCATCAAAAAGTCTACAAATAATAAATGCTGGAGAGGGTGTGGAGAAAAAGGAACCCTCCTACACTGTTGGTGGGAATGTAAATTGGTGCATAGCCACTATGGAGAGCAGTATGGAGTTCCCTTAAAAAACTAAAAATAGAGTTACCATATGATCCAGCAATCCCACTCCTGGAGAAAACTAATTCAAAAAGATACACACCCCACAATGTTCATAGCAGCACAATTTACAATAGTCAAGACACAGAAGCAACCTAAATGTCCATCGACAGATGGATGAAGATGTGGTATGTTTATACAATGGACTATTACTCAGCCTTCAAAAAATGAAATAATGCCATTTGCAGCAACATGAATGGATCTAGAGATTATCATACTAAATTAGTCATACAGAGAAAGACAAATATCATAAGATACTAGTTTATATGAAGAATCTTAAAAAAAAATGATACAAAGGAACTTACAAAACAGAAACAGACTCACACAGAAAACAAACTTATGATTACCAAAGGGGAAGGGGTAGGGGAGGGATAAATTAAGAGTTTGGGATTAACAGATACACACTACTATATATAAAATAAGCAACAATGACCTACTGTATAGCACAGGGAACTGTATTCAATATCTTTAATAACCTATATGGAAAAGAATCTGAAAAAATATATATATTTTTACATATATATGTATGAATTAACCACTTTGCTACACACCTGAAACATTGTAAATCAACTGTACTTTAATAAAAAATACACCATTGTGAGCGGCAAATGGAAGTTGTAGATTAGTCACATTAGCTATGTACATCCTATCTGTTCCGTTTGAGTGTCTACCATCTTCTCCTTAAGGTCCCATAGGTTGTTGCCTGTATGAGTAAATGGCCTTATAGAGAACTCATAAGCAACGAAACCAAAACAAGTAGGTGAAGGAATAAAGGAGAAAACAGTGGGATGAAGAGGGAGAGTGGTCTCAGAAATCAGCCAGGAAGTCAGTATTTTCCTAAGACTCACAGGTGAAATGACAAGTCCATGGGCTCTGTCTCCTCAGAGTGTCTTCCAACAGAAATGTGGTGACAAATACAAAGTATATGAAATGCAGAAAAAATAAAGAGGTTCAAAATGAGGACCTATTAATTCAAAAGAAAGGAAAAAGAAGGAAACCTTCGAGTTGTTCCTACTTCTACTGATTAGTGTTTGACTTCCCGGAGGGAAAAGGAAGGAATGAGAGGGAAGAGACAGTCCAAGTCCCGGTAGGAAAGCAGGCAGTGCCCTGAACCACAGGACAATTAGTTCTCAGAACTAGAACCAAAGCAAATTCAGTGAAGGATTATGTTGTGGGAATCCTGATGATAAACACATTCAAGATGAAGGAATGAGAGCTCCCCTCCCCCAATTCTGTGGGTATCATAATTGAAAACAGGATGATGTAATTCTTAAAAATGGGACAAACTAGGATTCAGCTCAGTATTAATTGAATTCCTGCCGTGGGCCAGGTACTGATGATACGGTCTGCGCCCTTGCAGAGCTACATACCAGAGGAGAGGCGGACTTTCTCAACGAGTGACCAAGAAAGTAAAGAGGGGAGAGAGGAGAGGAGGCCAAATTGAGGATGACTTCGTGTAGGAAGAGATAGTTTATGCTGTGGGTCACCAGTACAAATTAGACTGTTGGTAAGAGAAATTTAACTTGGTGATAAAATTAATCTGTCAGTTCAAAATAAATATTATGTCACAAGATGCATGAGGTGGAAATTAAATGCTTAAAGAGACACAAAAAGTAAGATTTAAAACTATATTATTTAAATTTGTGCAAAGTGCTTTCATCCATGTTTTATACAGTTATATATACTGAGTAAAACCTAAAGCAACCCTAGGAGAGACTGCTACTGTCACCATTTTACAAATGGGAAATCTCGGAAACAGAGGCTAACTGCCTCATCTAAGGTTACACAAAGAAAGCCTGCTTCAACTTTGGAGAATATTTCTCTCAATTTCTTGCCTATAATGCTGTCGACTCACTCAGCATTTTCCCAAAGTTCGAGTTCTGAAATACTAGTTCTACAGAGCGTTAGCAAGTTTCTGTTTTATGGTAAAGTACGTGTTGGACATGCTGAGTGAACAGAGTTAAACAAGCTTCTGTCAGACTCGTCAGAGCCTTAAAAATGATCATGTACAATGTGAATTTCCAAGTGGGAGACATAGGCTGTGGCTTTTCTTAAACTTATTTGATCACAGAACATTTTTCTCATGGTCTATCTCTTGGACTTCGAGTAATATGGAACACATTGGAAAATGCTGCACCAATGTGGAGTGAGGTGAGCAGGAAGCCAGACAGGTTTTGAGTATGAGCAGAGAAATGTAAATTTGAGATAGAAAAATTATGACAAGATGATTCTGGAATAAGTTATCCACTTGGAACAACTTACCATTAAGCTGAAAGGAACTGGTGCCCCTAAACAAGATGACCACACGTCCATAAATATCTAGGCAACACTAAGTCTGGATAAGTAAGCCCGTGTGTATGGAGAATTCAGATATAAATAATGTCTGGAGATAGCATTTGGTGTGAATTGTGTGACCAAAAAAAAGAAAAAAAGCCTATTTATTGCATCTGCACCGGGATGAGGATAAAAATGTAAATTGGAAGAAAATACCATCAGAGACAACTGAAAAGGTTGTGGTCCAACACCTTTAGAAGCAGACTGAGAGCTCACAAGAGGAGTGAGGCAGTAACAGCAAATTCACTTAAGTATTATTTATAACACTTAGGTATTCATTATTATCTTCCCCTACTTGAGTGAAAACTTTAAAGAGCAGAGGTTTTTCTTTCACTTTCTCCCCACAGATTTACCCCCAAGAGTCTAGAACAGTGCCTGGCACTGGCACCCAACTGGAGATGAATCAACAGTGAATGAATAAGTGCATAAAAGAAACTGACACTCAAATCACACTCTGATCTCTCCTTCACCCACCCCCAGCACCCAGAAGACATCTTGTTCTTCTTTTTCATCTTAGTTAATAATGACTCCAGTTGATCTAGTTTTGGGGGCCATAAATCTTGGGGTTTAACTTCCTCTTCTTTCTCTCTCATCCTCCTCCAATCAACAGCAAACCGAATCATGTCTGCATTTATCTGTAACCCAATTCAGATCTCTTCTCCCGATCTCCACTGCTACCACTCTAGTGTAAGCCACCATCAACTCCTGGCCTATTTGAATAGCTTCCTAACCCTTCTCCCTGTTTCCTCCTGCTACCATCTCTTCTCCACACAGCAGGCAGAATTATCCTTTAAGATTACAAATCAGGTTCCATTGCTCCCATGCCCCAAACCTTCCAAATCCTCACAAGGCTATGATCCAGCCCCCCTCTTCCCCTCACTCACACTCACTGCTGTTCCAGGCTCACTGGCCCCCTTGTTGTCCCTGGTTACACCCAGCACCCTCCACACTGGAAGGCCTTACACTCACTGATTCTCCACCTGGGGCTCTTCCCTCAGACATCCACACTCCACGCACTGCTTCCTTCAGGTGTCTCTCAGAGGCCACCTCACCCAAGAGACCTAAAAGAGCAGCCTTATCACCACCATCCCCTCCATGCTTTTATCTTTATTCTTTTCACAGTACTTGCCACTCTCTGATTCTGTGTGACTCTTTGTTCTCTGTCTCCACAAAATTAGAGACTTTGTCTTGCTAAATTCTGTAGCTTCAGTACACAGAATAGTGCCTGGCCCATTGTAACCCCTGATAAAAATGTGCTAGATGAATGAATTACTGATGCTTGTCCAGTGCTTATTATATGCCAGGACCTTTAAATGCATTATTTCATCATCTTTAAGAGGCAGTTAATAATATTAGCCCATTTTATAGATGAAGAAATTGATGCTCAGAGAAGTTAAGTAATTTACTCCAGGGCATACATCTAGCAAGTAAAGAAGCCAAGATTTAAACCCAAGCAGGCCAACTCTGGCTCTGAACCTCTGTGCTCTATATTCGGCTTACATTGTTATGGGGAACATGTACCAGTCATTCCAATACTCTTATTTTCATGATAGTTTCCAGAAATATATTTTCTCTCTTCCTTCCTCTTTTTCCTCCTTTCTTCCTCTTGTTCTTTCATGCATTCATTCATGTGCCCACATGTTAAGCACTGTGGTTGGCTCTGGGGATATGAATTTAAATGACATGTTCCCCATTCACAAAGAGCTGCCCTACCAAGAGGGAAGGCAGACATATAAACAAATAATCCCAAGATAAGGATGTATTTTCTCTCAGAAAATTGGAATCATTGTCCTCAACATATTTTCTACTTTGCATTAAACTGCAAGAAATTTTAGTCAAAGTCATCATTTAAATGTTGTAATCTGTTTATCTCAATTTCCATAAAACATTTACAGACCATATTTTGCATTCTTTTCCTTGCAAGTTGTTTCTGGTTCTTTGGAAAGTAGAGGCAGTATAAATAGTAAATGACACAAAATGTTAAGTATTTTATTGATCCTTAAATATTTATCATCAAGGCATACTACTAGGTACCATGAGGGATTAAAAATGGCTGTGATGTGGCACCTGTTCCTCAGGGAGTTCATGGTTAGGCAGAGGGACATAGAAAAAATAAGTGCAGTGCAAGACCCCAGCCAAAAGCATCAGAAGGAAAGTGCAGGATTGGATGTGTTTTCTACAGAGAACTAGATTCTCTGGGTGGGCTGTTACAGGTTTAAATCCAGAGAGTCCAGTCCCAGGGCCTTTATACTTAGCCTTGTCTGTCTACTATGTTCACTAAGGTTGGTGTGAATTTAGCATCAGTAATTATTGTAAGATAGAAAATTTTCATCTCTGGTATTTTAACATAAACTATCCAAATACTTTGTCTTCTGTAGAATTATTAAAGGCTCTCCCTACCCAATGAGCTTTCTCTGCAAAGAGGTATGGTCTTCAGGATTATACCCTGGTAAGACTTTTAAAGATCATGTACAATCTACATGTAAAGAAGGAGCATACATTCTTCCCTACCTCCTACTTTCGTAACTTTGAGCAGCTACTTCTCTGTACCTCACATAAAACGAGGTTAAATAGGAGTATCAACAACATAGCAATAGGTGCTGATGGCAGAGACATGATAAAAATCAAGAACACTGAGAGGAGTTAATTAGACAAAATGCAGTAACATTCAGGTAAAACTATTACAAACTATACATAATAGTGCTAGTAAACACAGTGCATACAGTGAATATAGTATATATCCATGTACAAACATGTGTCCCTATTAGAGACAAGGGTTAGTCCATCATATCATGGTGCAGTCTTTCCACTAAGTCTACCATTCAGAAACCATGGTGTAGCAAGAGAGCTTCAGTTATTATTTGCATTTTTAAAAGGTAATAGATATGATGAAAAACTGGCAGTATCTACTAAAGCTGAACATTTCTATGGTTCTTAGTAATTCCCCCTCATCATCACATACCCAACAGAAACGTTCATATTCTCACCAAAAGACACCTATAAGAATCTTCATAATTACACTATTTGTACTCAGTAAAAACTGGAAACTACCCATATACTTAGTCATCAACATAAACTGTAGAATATTCACTCAACACTAGACAGCAGTTATAATGAAAAAAAACACAACTGCATGCAACAATATAGATGAATTTCACAGATACAGTGTTGATCAAAGAAGCCAGATATAAAAGTGTGCATGCACTCTATGACTGCATCAAAATCAAGTTCAAAAACAGCAAAACTAATCCATGATATTAGAAGTTAGAACAGTGGTTTCTTAGGGGGTTAATAATTGGAAGGAGTTACAAAAAGGTGGTGTCCTTTGAGGTTCTGTTTCTTGCTCCTAGTCAGGTTGGCATAAGCAATTAGTAAAAATTCATCAAACTGTAAAATTAAGAGATTTTTTTTCTTAATGTATGTTATTTTTCAATGAAACACTCCTCCCACCGAAAAACGTTATCATCCCCTTCACTGTCCACATGTTTCTTAGCTTTGTGTGTCACTCTACTCAAGGCCAAGCACTCTGAGAACCCACCCAATTTAAGCGTTAATAATTGTTCCCTCCATAAGCATAACTCAAGTAGAGAGTACTGCTGCAAATCACTCTTAGAATCAATGTTTTCTTTGACGATGGTTAGCTCATTGGTGACACATGTTCTATGGGGCATTAAGACATTTTTTAAATGGCAAAATAATGAAAGAGTCATTTGATGGTAAAGCAAGTAAACAGCTTGTCTTTATTTTCCAAAAACAACCTGCAGCCACCCACCAAATTCTGTTCTGAAATGCCATCAATGCTTGGGGAAAAACTATCAACTGACAACTATTATTTATAAAAGACCCTATAAAGGGTATTAAAGATGTCAAGAGTGTTTTATCTACTAACCTGAAACCTGACCACAGAATCAACACATGCATTTCATGTTAGTGCTGCATTCGAGGGCACCTGGGCCAAGGTTATGTGTTAAGTCAGTGAAAATGTATAATTCATGGGGTAACTGAAAAAGCCACTAGACAGGAAGATGGATGGATTGAACATTTTCTGTGCCACCAAATGGCTAATGAGTAAACACCTCTGAGAAAAACAAGATCCAGAATTGTTCCAGCCGTTTTCTGACCACCTCTTGCCTCTGGCGTGGGCAGCCATTAGCCTGCTCAGGGCTCCTCCAGAAAAGAGACCAGCTGTGGAGCCCCTGGGGGGGGGTCACATCCTCCCTCCCTCCCTCAGAGCCCCATAAATAGCTCATTAGTCAGAGGCACCTGCTGTGGAAAAACTGGTGTGGGCAGAGCCAGTCCTCCAACCAAATCTGCTGATTCCAAGGCCCGATCTCATCACTATTACACTATATTGCTTCCAATTTTTAAAACACCTTTTTTTTTGCCCTCATTTGAGAAAGAGAAATAAAAACAGAGGCAAGGCCAAGGAATTAAATATGACCCATACCCATCCCTTCAGATCCCGGCTCTGGGTCTCAATCAGTTATCCAATGAGAGGTGGTACTCTACGTGACACGTACTTATGTGGACTCACCAACTCTCCTAAGGATGCTGCTCTCTGGAATATTATCTTCCAAATGATTCTATCTAAGTACCATCCTTTATACATCTGCACCTCAGGCAGCTCTTCAAAATCAACCTCTTGTTTCTGGTTCTCAGTTGCCATCTGTAGCCAATGTGGTACCTTATTTGGTTTCTCTTATTTATACTCTAAGAACTATGTCAATATCTATCCATTATACTTTATTAAATAGCCATGATTGGATAGTATAATGATACCCAAAAAAATTTTTTAAAAGGTTTGTTACAAACTATGAAACATAATACAGCATCTGTTAAGAATTGAGTTCACTTACCTAGTTATTATACATTTTAGTTTTAAATACTGCACTTGGATTAGATTTGTTGTATGTATATTTTGTAATTTACTTTCCCTTATAAATCAATATGCTGTATACCTTTCATGCATATATATTTATATATATGATGTGAGTCAAATTTAAAACTTTTCGAAGTCATACATACAAAATCAGTGCATGTGGAATTAAATCATATTACACACAAAATGAAAAGAACTATAGCATAAAACACAGATAGCATGTTTCTTGCCTATATAACATAAAATATACAGCCGTTGTATCCCTAGGAATTTTTTCCTTTTTTCTTCTCAAAAAAAAATAAAGCTCATTATCCACTTGTTGACTAAACAATGCTGTTTTCTAAAAAAAAAAAAAAAAAAAAAAGTACTGGGTAAGCGTACTATGTTCTTGGCTTCAGCCCATCAGTTATTCCAAATATATTTAATTTAAAAATAAATATCATTATATGAAATACAATGTAAATTGTTCAAATAAACATGTTTATGTTTAAAAAACTGAATGATAAACATAGTACCACATTTGTGAAGTGTAAGCTTTTCCCCTTGTTGTCTCACTAATGATAAAGAACAGTTATTGGCCTCCTTTTCTAAACTTTTTGTGGTATTTTCAAATGTTCAATAAAAACTTCAGATATTAGTTTTAGCATTTTACTTTGAAGTATAATAGCCCTATTTTTCTCTCCTTACCTCAAATCATACCCCAATTTTAAAATATTATATATATGTATAGAACAGCATACATATTCATGTATTTATTAAACAACTTGCTAAAATAAGGTCCCTGTGAAAAGATTTACCAAAATTGTGCAAAACAAGGATTGACAGGAAGGAAAACTCGAGTACAGCTTTTCAACAATTTGTTAAACTGGCTGGAGAAAAAAGAAAGCCTGCAAAATTCCATACTGTCCAAGTTTATCAACAGTTAATTTTCTAAAACACTGTGCCAGAATATCAGACAAACCTCACCCAAAATTACTTCCTTCATTTCCTTAATTCCTATTTTTCTCCATATTTTAATATTTCTAAAATTGGGATTATCTTACAAAGAACATATACATTTTATGGTAGTTCCCATCTTAAAAAAGAGCTATACTAAATTGATGTCGATATAACAAGAGATAGAGATTTAGAATGAAAGAAATACAGTAAATATAGTACTACTCACCAAGGGGAACTCTAAGTTAAGTACTTTTTAATTTGCCATTTCTTCCAGTAATACTTGCTACAGTTACAACTCACCCTGCCCAAAGTGGAGCCCTTACAATCTCCTAAAACAAAGAAATGGCATAATCCTGGAACCAATCAATTTTCTGTAATATACTTTTTTCTACAGTGGCAACTAATGCCAAGTCATTTTATCACTTACCAAAGTGAAGACACCAGACAGTGATTTAGAGATTAGAAAGATAATAGAGACAAAAACTTACTGAAAAATAATGAGGTTAGTTGCCAGATTGACAGTATGAATTATCTGTTGTAAAGGCACTCACTTACAAGATGACACATTGTTATTCCAAGAACTGGCCATTACATTAGCTTGGCCAGACTACACGCAGCACTTCCAAGAACTATTCATGCAAAAGCCTTGGCTAAAAATTACCTCCGATGGTCTGGAACTTATTTTGGCATTACAAAGCCAGAACTTTCAGACCACTCACCATAACTTACCCAAGAAATCTATTACCCTTGGTAAGAAAAAAAAACCTTGTGCCTTGATTTTACTGGCATACTTGAAGGGAAGAGATATCAACAGTTAATTCATTTCTATATTCATTCATCTTTGCAACCAAAGCATGAGGCACATTTAAAAATTCCCAAATTCCATTTAAAACCTCTACCATCTCAAAATTTCTGCATTCACCTCTGGTCACTTTAAAGAATTTGTCTGTATGATTGTTACTCAAACTACCAATATCTTTTCTCACTTGCCACGCTCAAGTAAACCATCAGGCTAAAAGGCCTGTACGGATTTTCAGACTGCCTAGGGCTGATTGCTGGAAGAGACTATCAAACCAATTGCCAGACTACTCATTGCTCCAAATATCACTGTCTGAATTCTTTGCTCCAAAGCAAGAGTTTATTCTGATGAATTACTGAATAGAATTCTAGATACTTGCATCAGCTATCTTTATTCATATCTGTGTGAAAAATTACCGGTTAGATACATAGTCTTGATGCTGCTCCATCCCTACAGAACCTGACAAAGGAGGCTAGGGAGTGGGGTGGGGTTTCAGCCACTGCAGGAGAAGATGTGGAGCCCCAAAGCTCACACGGTCTCCTGCAGCAGCTGGAACCAGGTCAAAATAAAGGCACCTCCTCTGCATTGACATTTTTTAATTTTCATATAATCCAAATTGTATTCTAAAGAGAAACTTGTACAGAAATGTAACATTTGAAAATGAGCAAACTGCTCTAGTTTCACCCAAATTGGTGTTTCTAGTTTGTATAAATTAAAAGTAGGAGAGTTGAAAGCAAAGCAATGAAAATCAAGCTTGAATCTTTTACATATATATATCGTATTTTTCCATTCTGCCACTGAGTTTTAAACTACGTCTTATGATGACTCACCACAACCACCAACCCACCTGCTAGAGCAGCACCCCATAATTCTAACTAGCTAGTGTAATGCAGAGATGGCCCTACAAAGAGCTAAATCTCATCATCAAGTTAGGAAATGATGCTGGAGAAGGAAGAAATGCTTTGACTAAATGCTACTGTTTTGTTCCTCCTTTAAAGTTTTTTCCCTCAAAGTTCTATGTCTCAGTTATTTTATGGTGAAGTTATAGGACTGTTCACGACAAAAAAATTTATACCAAAAGGTTGCAAATATCTTTTCCTGCTTCTCATACAACATCTATGTAACCAAAGAAATCAGGCAAACAACAAGTTGAAATGGAAGACAACCTTAGTCCAGGAGGGTAATTCTTTATGGACAAAAGTGCAGGAAGATAAAACATGTGGGAGGAATCCAGGCCCAGGTGAAGGCATGAGCACAGTGGGGCAAAGACAGGTCTTCTCTTGGTTCTTTCCTCCACACCCACACCTATTCTTGTTTCTCTCTTTCCTTTCTTAATCTCACTCCATCAGCTGCTCAGAGCCAATATATTCATTTACTTCAGTAACAGGCTCAATGCTTTTCCTTGGAACTAAGGAATACTAAGGAATAAAGAACTTAGTTTAGTTTTGCAAGAAAACTTTAAATTCAGAAAGATCTGAAGAAAGAAAGGAAATAAAAGGAGGCTTCTATTTGTCCCTAAATGTTATCTTACCATCATTGGTGACATCTCTCAAATAGTGTGGTACCTAAACATAATGAAAGTCCTCTGACTTACTTGTTGCCTTCTAAGCAACTCCCCCCGCCATCCCACCCAGTAAAAGCAATAGCCTCGCCACAGAATGCTCAATGAATATTACAGATAGACTGATGTCCTGACATTATCCTCTCAGCGATCCTAATAAATGTTTACAAGCAGGATAGGACAGGCAAAATCAACTCTAAATCCACATTATAGATAGCCAGGAGAGGAAGGGCTCAGGAAATATATTTGTAGCCTTTAACTTAAGACATTTTGACATAGTGTGAAAAATATCTCTAGAACTCAAATAATTGTCTAGTCTAGATGAATAAAAAGTAAGGCTTGGTTTGAATAGAATGGTGAGGAGAAAATTCAACTTAAGAGTCAAACATCTGGTTCAGATTTTACTCTCCCATTTATTACCTATGACTGGACATACTTCCTCTCTTAGCCTTAATTTCCTTATCTGAACATTGGGAAAATACAACTGCATACAGGATGGGACTGTCGTGAGGATTTAATAAGATGAAACACGGGAAATTTAATAGCATAGTACTTGAAACGCAGTACATACTCAATAAACATTTTACAAAGACAACTTTCCTCCACTGCAGCTGTGCGCTATCAACTCATAATTTAAAATCTTCTCTGGGCGGGTAGGGTAGGGAGAAACTTGTATTCTTTCCGATATGGTCACTGCCTGATATCTGCATTGCTTGAAATACTAGGTCTCACTTATCTCCCTTTGCCATATGTGAAATGACTTGAGGTTCATTCATACATTTAGTGAGTATCTACTTTCTTCCTCAACAGGCTTGCAGTCTAGCAGTAACAGAGAAATGCAAATTATTACAATCCAGGGTGGAGCTGCCACAACAAGGCAGATGGTGATACACTGGCAGCATCAGGGAAAAGAGGAGTC
Organism: Camelus bactrianus; assembly: GCF_048773025.1. NCBI lineage: Eukaryota > Metazoa > Chordata > Mammalia > Artiodactyla > Camelidae > Camelus > Camelus bactrianus. The sequence continues at coordinate 52,640,218 of NC_133544.1, read as the reverse complement.
CATGAGCCCTAGGAAGTCTGGGAGGCTATGGCCAGAAGCAGGACTTGGACTCTGGCTGAGGCATCAGGAAAGGAATCTGTCAGGCATACAAGAAAGAGGGGAGGTCTTCCTGACAGAACCTAAAGAAAGATATACAAACTCTAAAATATTTTTAAATGTTTAAAATGCTCTTTTTGGATATGTCTACATTCTCAATTTGTATGGGTTATGTGTCCATATTAAACCATTCATAATTGGACACATTTTCCCCCAGTGACTCTAATTGAGATAATTTTAAGAGTAATAGAAATATTTATGTCTTTTGATATTCCAGACAACTTCTATAGTAATAAGCAGTGATGGGAATAAATTGACAAAATCACATCAAACATTCCGGTTTTGCATAATTGTTATTAACAACATAGAGACTACACAGAGGACCCTTGATATCTGGTGTATGGAAATGCCTGTTCTTGGTTTTCTCTCAAATCATTGTTTCATCCAGAATCATATCATCACCATTATCATCACTATCATCACAGCAGCTAATGTTTATATGGTTTTTATGTGCTAAATGCTGTCCTGAGCACTTACTAGATAGGAACTCGTTTATTTCCCAAAATGATGAACATGTTACCACACCAAAAGTCAACAGCCTTTGAAATTTTGCTAAAAAATTCTAGCTTGATGAACAATTCTTACACTTGCTAAAGCACTCCCAGAAGAGATTTATAAACCATTTCTTATTTCTCCATGGAGCACGTAATAGGCTCACTTCACACACCTAAATCGTGATAAGATAAATAAACATCACTTTCTGTAGGCTTTTACAGTCTCATTTCATACCATATTCACCACTTAGCTCTTAGCTTTTTACTCTGGACTACTTTTCACAAGTAAACCAAATCTTTACTCTTTATAGGAATTACAACATAGTGATGACCAAACTGGAACAACTAAGTTGTCCTGAGAAGTTCTTACAGAGTAGTCGGCTGGACTCACTCCCTGACCACAGTGATTTGCTCCTACCCAGTACAAGCAATTCAAATCCATGCTTCAGCAAAATGACAGATTAGTGCCTGTCAGGACTTTGGGACCATGCATGAAGAGTGAAATCAAGGATATTAAATTCAAAGATCTACTATTGCATGTGATTGCTAAAGTCAGGAGACAGCGTGATGTATAAACTACATAATGAGAACATGACTGCAATATTTAGGAATAAAGTTTAAAAGTCACTGCTATCAAATGTCTTTTTTATGTTATTTTGATGTGTACTTTTCACGTGTAATTCACATATTTCATCACACTTGCAATTTACCTACTATAAGAAAACTTTAGCACTGTGACTTCTGCCTCTACCACTCTTAAAATGAGATGATTAGGAAATTGGAAGCTAAATTGTATGTCTGAGTAATAACACGCCCACAAATAGTATACACTGTACATGCAAAAAGTAGTGAACAACTCTCAATTATCACAGAAAAGTTAACCTCAGTTTCAAGGCATTAACAGAAGTTTAATGTTTTCTCATTTTTGATAAATATTAGTCAAATTCTGACTCATTATTTCATGATTCAATAATTTAATACACACAACGTGTTGTGGTAGCCAAATTTCCCAATTTTAATAATAGTTATTTGGCTTAAAGGACTCAATTTTTATAAAAGACCAACCACTTAGGACATTCAGTATAAACCAGCTGCTCTTGAAGTTAGGGGTCACCACAAAGAATCCACAGTGCTGGGCTATGTTTAACTTGTCATTCCTACTGTTGAAATGACAAAACTGATTTGATCATAAATAGTCCCCAAAGAAGGCCAGTATGCTTTGGGGACATGCCAACTTGGTCCAACCACCATGAGCTTAAAACTCTGAGAGCAACGTATCAGACATTTTGGTGGGGACAGGGGTAGAATGTGGAGCTCAGAGTCTATTAAAAAACTAAACAAAAGTTAAATTGCTTTTCAATTAAAAATATATATTCTCCAAGAACCCAAATAATTGGAGTAGTATTTGAAAATAATAGCTTCAACAAATATGATTTTTAAAGACTTCTAGCCATTCAGAGCTGCCATTCTATGGGTGTGAAATAAAACACTAGGCTTTATCCCACTGAAATCTGAGAGGCAAGGCGCTCGTTTTAACTATTCATATGTCTGTGTTGGCTTTACAGATAAAGATCAATTCAATGGCATTTTAGAAAATTAGTTGTGTCTAATCCCCAGTGTCCTCGTTGACATTTCCTTTACTAATAGAACAGGATACACATGGGTGTGGGTGACCTCTTACTGGGTTTTCTATGACTGTTGTAGCAGTCTGCAAAGTACAGCTGCTCTATGCAGTACACTGGGCTATCCAAGGGAAAAATACTTCACCAAGCTCCTTGTTAACTTTCTCTATTTTAACCATCAAAGTTTCTTGGGCATTTGAAGGTTTGTTTTCAAGTCTTTTAATATGTAGGTAACAAAAACAGATATTAAATTGTTTTCTAGACATTGATTTCTAAAATGCCTTCCAAAAACCTACCTCTAATATTTTGTTAATGTACAACTTTCACAGGCAAAAACGTAACTGGTGATTTTTGTAAAATATTTAACCCTCCCCCTACCAACCACTCTTCAAAAGTTCGCATAAGTCATCCAATAGCAAACAAACAAACAAATAGTAATTAGGCATCCACTTCTTTCTCTTACACTTTCTTATTACATTCCTCCTTCTTTTCTTCATTTTTTAACTTCTCATTTTCTTTCTCTCAAATATCTGATTTTTATTTTGCCTTTTCATTTCCAGGATCATTTCATATCTTTTTTAAATACAACCAAAAAATGGAATGGCTAATATACATAGGAAAAGAGGCTCAACACTATGGATCATGAGAAAGTAAAGAAAAATAACACGGAGATAACATTTTCCCCTTTCAGACTGCAAAATATAATATAAATTGATAGAGTCCAATGTTAGCGAAATTGGCACTCTAATACGTGGTTAATGGTGCAGTCCTTTTCAATGGTGGCAGCTTCTATCTGAATTCAAATGCATACCTTTTGATCCAGGAATTCTACTTTTTAAGATCTAACCTACAGAAATATTTGTAAAATTACATATTAATATACATAATAAAGACCATATATGTAAACTGTTGATTAAATCATGATATAGCTATACTATCATGCAACTTTAAAAAAGAATGAGTATTATAGATATGAAAGAATTCCCATAATTTGCTTTTAATGAAAAAGAACAAACAGAATAATATTTATAGTATGATATTTCTTTAATTTACAAATACATAACACATATTATTTTCAGATCCATATATTTAACTGTCCTCTTTTAAAAAACATCTACTTAGGCATACATGTCTCAAATTTAATGTCTCCAGAATTGAACTACTGACCTTCCCCCCAACCCTGTCCCCTATCTTACTAAATGACACCTCTATCCACTCACTTGTTCATTCAAGAAACCACAAATATCTTCCTCTTTTGTATTCCCCACTTCTAATCCAATTCTAAACATTTCAAATCTGTCTATTCCTTGCTTTCTGCATTGCCATTACCCTAAGTCTCCATCATATTTCCCCTGATTTTTACAATAGCCTAGTATCTAATTTGATGTCTTCTACTCTTGCAATTTTCTAATCCACTTTTATACCCCTTTAAAAATTTTGGATTATGTCACTCCATGCCTAAAACCTTCCACGGCATCACTTTGCACTTAGAGGAAATCTACTCTTCTTGCCCTATGCCACCTGCTTTATCTCAACACTGACCACTTCTCCAGCCAATGGGGCCTTATTATTGCAAAAGCAACAGTGATATTGTCAAATGTTTCCTCACTTAGGTTTCAAAAGAACTGTTTAAGAAATATATAGTTGACCCCTGAGCAGTCAAAAATCCACATATCTTTATAGTCAGCCCTCCATATCTGCGATTCTGCATCCTCAGATTCAACCAAATGCAGATTGTGTAGTACTGTGATATGTAATAACTGAAAACAATCCAGGTGTAAGTGGATCCATGTAGCTCAAACTCATGTTCTTCAAGGACCAACTGTAACTATTAGCAACCACTTTGAAGATAGTAGAGTGTTCATCTCAGGACCAACTGTTTGAAAGTCATCTCTTGCCCAGATCTGTATAACAGTCTCCTTATTGCTTTCCCTGAGATTCTCGCTCCCCTCCAATCTATTCTACACATAGCATCAAAAGAAGTAATACATTCATGACATTCTTTTGCTTAAAAGCCTCCAGCGGTGTAGACCCACCTGATCTGGCCTGCATTTAGCTCTCCAACCTTATCTCATGCCATTATCTCCTTGATTACTACACTTGAGCCAAGTGGTCTCCTCTAAGTGGCTCAAATATACCAACCTCTCCTTCATCTTGGAGCTCTGTATGTGCCTCTCTGCTTGAAACATTTTTTATTCCACATTTTATGTGGCTGGCTCCTTCTTACATTTTCAGTCTCAGCTTAAATCAGTTTTTCAGAGACTCTTTCCTTGACCGGCAAGTAGCCTACTGCTACTTTTCTTTCTCATAGCACCATACTTATTTCCTTTATATCACTTGACATGAGTTGAAATTGTTTACTTGTCTGTCATCTGTATTCCCAATACTCTGGAAATTCTATGCAACACAGCCATGAAGGCATCAGTAGTGGGAGCTATGAGTCATGGAAGACCTCTTAGAATATAACATTAAGTCCTGAACTTAAGGGAATATGCTAAGAAAGGAAATGAGAGAGACTATTCCAGGTCAAGGGAACAGTTGGCAAAGTTGGACAAAAGCATGTAAGAAGATGTCAAGTCCCAGAAGACTGTACATTTGGGACCTAAAGAGGAAAGTGAGGAATGGGGCATTGAGGCTGAAAAGATAGGTGCCACCAGATGGTGAAGGACTGAGACTTTTCTTGTCCTATAAACACTCAGGAGCCAAAGGAATCTAAACAGAAGGAGAGTGAGCTATTAGATTTATGGTTTAGATGGAGTAAGACAAGAAAAGGCTGGAGACTATCTTCTAAAAAACAAATCTGTAGCCTCAACTTCCTCATTAACAAAATTAAGATATGCAATACAAGTCTAAAACATGAGAGATAAAATAAGTGTAGTTCTTAATTAAAGTTGAATATATAAGAAAATATATGTACATTTTTAGTATAAATTCAAATATATTTTTAAAAGTTAACTTTTTTATTTAATAAAGCAATTTAGGGAATGTGAGCTAATTTTGCAAAAGAACCACTGCCAAAACTGTGCAGGATAAAAGTCAGTCAACGTAGCTAGTTTATAAGAACAGGAGTAGAGTAATTTGCCCTAAATAAAAAAAGGAAAAAATTTTGACTATTATAATCTATGTATCACTTTGGTAAAACTCACACAGTAAGGTTGCTAGACTTACAGAAAAACAATGTCAAGGTATTTACACATAAATAAAAGTCATTAAATTAAATAAATTTTAACTGGCAAATACTTGAAACTTAGTATTTGCCATTTAGAGATTCATCCAGTAATCTGGGGGGGGGGGGGGGAGGACCTAGTCACCATGAAAAAAAGTCACTTTTTTCAAATCACAAAGTTTAGATATGAACTGATTTGACCCCGAATTCCACTGGACATTCTGTTACAAAGTAATTAGAAATGCACAATGTACTTGTTCGATTTGTTTGTACTATGTAAAATTGATTTTTTTCTTTAATACTAAAATTTGGTCCATCTGTTGGGAAAACAGAAAATGTTCTAAATATATACAGAGTGGAAATGCTTCATTCCACTGGCTGTATCCTGTGGTATATGCATTTTCATCAGTATGTTTGTCTTGCAGACAAAATGAATATCAGATGGTGGTTTTGAAAAAGGGCAGACCTAACATGAGGTGATTAGTTTCAAAAACAGATTTTTATTCTTGATAAATTATTACCAAATACAATCATCTGTTGATTGAGGATATAAAACAGATTGGTCATACTACAATCCATAGGTTAAATGAAAAACGGAAATAATAAGTTTATTTAACATGGGCTTGCATTAGGTTCCCAGCAGTGCAAATCTAAGGCAAATAATTAGATTTCCAATTTAAAGATATACATTTGTTAAGCCAGACATTTCCTGAGGTCATCTATTTCTCTGTTGGCTAGTCTCATTGCACTGGCAATGTGTTTAGGACATTTTCACTTAGAACTTTATATCACTATACCTTGTGCATTACCATGATCAAGCTAGTATCATAGTTTGATTCAGAGGTAACGAAGAAAGGGCAAAGGGCTGATTATGATGACTTCTGGCTGTAAATCAGATTCAAATACACAGTCACAGAGACTTAAAGAAAATGAATGCCTTAAAAGTAAATCCCAGGAGAAAAAAAAAGGAATTTACTAAGAGAGAACTGGCAAACCAAACAAATCAAAACATCTTGTACTAAGTAAACACGACAACATATACACTACACACAATTTCTTAAATATCCACTGTTCCTTTTCTCAGGACAACCTTTAATTTTATGGTGAAAAATAAAAAGTTAAAAGACAACTGCTCTGATCAATAGTAAATCCTTTTTTTTTTTTTCACTGAGCATATCCCCACCCCCTTCCTCCTCCTCTATTTCTTCAGTAATTTACAGCTCTGCTATGTAATGTCTCTCCAGGGAGCAAAGAATCCCATTACAGATGATTCCTCTGTGCAGACTTCAGCTCTGTAAATCAACAGGCTGAGCTCTCTAACAGATTTTAAATCCCTGCTTGAGTTAGGCTGAGACAACTAGCAAATTGGTGGAGCCGGAAGTAGGGGGAGGAAAGAGAGTTTCATACCAGAGTAAGTTCCAGGAAAAGAGCTTATAACACAACTTGTGTTTTTGTTAACTTTCTCCAGTAACTATTGTGCCTTGATACAGAACAGGGGAGGTCCAGAAATATCAGGGATTGAAAAAGTACATCCAAAGGAGATTCTCTCCCCAGAACACTCCCAGAGGATTCTAACAAGCCCAACAGAGTGTAGCAGAAGCAAAGTAAGCTGGACTAATGCCCCTAGGAGATAAGATTTCTAAATGGAATAGAGCACCTTAAAAAGACAGAGTGAAGCTGCATGACAAAAGTGGTGGTGAGGGATTATTTGTAAAATAAACCTCTGAGAATTAGATGGCTCATAGGGAATTTATTTTCCTATAGGGCTTCAGATGCCTTTATTGCTCAAAAAATGAAAAATCCTCTAGAAATCCATCGATGAGGTGGAAGAAATTTGAGAGATTGCATTATTTTTTGTATAGTGTAAGTCTCACTTAAAATAATAGTTAATAACTATAACAACTAGGATGTAAAGCATGGCCAATTATATAAAAACTTATTTTATAATAAGCATATTTTACACACGTTATACCAACACTGATCACATTAGGAAATAGACTCGGATATTTCCGTAGAAAATACATGATGTGTTATTTTTTAGGTTGTGCATTTTTTATTTTATTTTTTATTTATTTAAACTTTTTATTGAAGTATAGTTGAGGTACTACATTATGTAAAATTATAGGCGTAATATGATGTGGTTTAAAATGTTCCTTATTTAAAAAAAAACACTATGTTCAAGTTGAATGAAGTGTATATTGCAATAAAACAGCAAGAAGAATAGAGATAGGGAAGGCAGTTCAATATTCCAAACCAAATTGTTTCTGAAGGTCATCTCCGTGGAAGATCCCATCACTTGAATTTAACAGACTTCTCTTTTTCTGTTACTGTCAATACACAGGATAGACCTCTCCTCTTCCCCACTCTTTCTCTCTCTTTTTCTCCCTCTTTCTCTCTCTCCACAGCTTATTCTCTGCCTCTCTCATTAATCTCTTAGCAAATCTTTTCCCAGTTGGCCCTAACTAATACTTGTTCCCTTTTCTCCTCCAATTACTTTCATTTTTTAATTTTTCCACTTGGCTGTTTTTGTGACCAGCATTCCAACTCTACTCGATATCTTATTCCACGCATGTCCCATTGTTACTTATTCTTGTCCGTCCTTCCTTTTGTATTTCTCTTATTTTGTTTTTTTACTTTTTTTCTACTACCATCACCCTAGTTCCATGTCTTCTCACATCTACTCTAGGTTATTACTATTTCATTCTGTCCACACTTTTCGCTTTCAGTTTTCCCCAGATCTTCAGCTTATGCACACATTTCCAATTAATCCTCCTAAAACATTACTCTAATCATGAGTTAATAAAATCTGGTCTCTGAGATATTTGCCTTTACTTAGTTCTGTGGTGGCAGGCAACAACCTATGTCATCTATAACGGAATAAGACAATAAATGGATTGGGACAAATCACTTTCAGACAAACTATTCCAAGCAATGTTTTTGTTAGTCAACATTTCCTTCTTAGTATAAAAACAATAGCATATAATTATTAAACTGGAAGAGGTTTTAAAAGATAACCTAATGGAACCCTTGGTGTAGGCTTGATTATCAATTTAAGGTATTTTCCTACAGGGTCCTTCTCCATTTCCAGCATCACTTCTCCAGGTCAGCATCCCAACTCTCACACGCTGCCTCTGATTGCTGTGATTACCAACAGGCTGAACACACCTCTAGCAGTTTTGCTCCTCTGGTGAAAACCTGAGTGACATTCTATAACAATCTTTGCTTCCGTTGGTTTTCTGGAAGGGATCTCACTGTCAATCTTTATTCCAAAAGTGTTCCAAAAGTCAACCTTTTCCTTAACATGGATTAATATGTAGGGACTTTACTGTGCTGCCAGGAAACTTCAGACAGAACTAAATGGAAGAAAAAGCCTTAGGGCACAATTGGGCACCCATGTGCTGCTTTAAGAATGGTGTGTTTGTTTTAAATTGGTGCTCCATCTCTAAAGTTCAAGAGGAACCTTAAAAAAAACCAGTGTTTAAAACGATCCAATTTCCCTGCACCTTTGGTCAAGAGTTCACAGTTACTTCCTCTGTTAGAAGGAGCACTAACCTACCTTAGCAACAACAAGGAAACTTAAAACCAATAGATTCCCTTTTTTCCACCCATCAGTAAGTTAATTTTTCTTCTAAAACTATCTTTGCCTTTGTATGCAAGAAATTTAATTCTGTATTTATTTGGCATTTACAATCTCAAATGTAAATAATGAATGCTGAATCTCCAGAACGTTCTTCCAAATACTCTGTATACTCCCACTTAACTTACTTCAAACAGTACTTCCTTGACTTCTGATCCACAATTCTCCTATGTGTGCACTTACAGAACAGTCTCCTCCCACCCCCAGCTCTAATATAGCACTTACCACATGGTATTACAGGAGTGATATGAGTTTGCTTCCTCCCTGACCACACAGTCTATGAACTCCTGAGAGACAGGGCCACGTTTTAGTCACCTTTGAATTTCAAAACACAGCATAGTAATGAACAGATACTAGGTGCTCCATAAATTTATTTGCTGAATTGAATTGGACTGACAAATTGCGATTCAGGCCATGTTAATTACTGGTTAAGGCCAAGCCTGCACAAACACAGGACAGCAGTGAAATGAAGTAATTATCCAGATCACTGAGGACAAAAAAATGTGCTAATTTGGGCAAAGTGAGTAAATAAGATTTTGCCTTACTGAACTAATCCATCATTTCATTCCAATGCTTAGCTTTGCTAATGGAAATCTGACCTCTGTGGGGCAGTCTTAGTCTCTCCTGTGCTTTGTGTTATAACTGAGTCATCTGTTTTACATTGATGCTGAACATACCCCACACCTCTTGTGCATGGGACAAAAATCACATCCTCATCCCTGTCAGTCGTCTCATGGGAGTGCCATTGGTTCTAAAGCAGGGTCAGTTGAGGGCAGTGTGCAGTTAGTTCTGTGAAACTTATGACTGAACACACATTTTAAAGACCACACCCTACTACTCTAGTGAGTTACTGGTATCTTTATATACCAGTCTGTAAACTGCACAACTAATTCAACTTTTAGCACATGGTTTCTCCAAATGAAGTCTGAATAATCCTCTATACAAAAAGTAAGACGGGTCTCCCAATATGTTTATTTTATAGGATCAAGATAAATCTTTACTGGATTTTAAGGATTATTAGAGGAAGAAAATAATGTTTTTTAAACAGGCCCAAAACTTTGTTACTTATAATGTGTATATTTATTGGCATCTTTCCTTTCCCAGATCATTTGTACTTGATCTAAGCAGGAAAAGCAAAGTTATTCAAACTAAACAACACATTAAAATTTACAGACTTTTAATCTTTTGTCACTCTGCGGCTGTAATTAATTTCCTTATGTACATGTGTCTAGCTTCAGAAATGGGGGAAATGTTTTTATTGTGTTCCATAAGGAAGCATAATTTTTAGAAAATACTTAGCATTTGTAAATTTAAATCTTTCAATTTACAAGCAGTCATTTATTTTGTAAATAGCTGGGAAAAAACTACACTGAAAACATGACTATATTTGAAATCAACACTGTCAGACATCTACAGCATTTTTTTTACACCCTACAAATTTAAAAGCAAGATGAATATTTTTTTAAGTTAGTGGCAGACAAAATATTTAATGAAAACTATAATAAGACAGACAGAACTATACTACTTTAGACAGAATAGACAGGTAGAAAGAACTGGATATCAGAAAAATCCTGGTTTGAATCTCAGCTTCACCAGTCATGAACTTTGTGACATTGGGCAAGTCACTAAAATTTTCTGAACCTCACCTTGCTCATTTCTAAAACAGAAATAACAGTTCTGCTCTTATCTAATTCTTGAGGTTGTTTTGAGAAGAACATAACATAACTGAAAGTAATTTTGAAACTATGGAAAGCTATACACAATGAAGACATTCTTTTTATTATTTTGGTATGTGGATATTGATGGTGATGATGGTGGTAATGGTTTGACATTTGCCACGAGATGCATTGCTAATACTCTGCTGTTCATTAATGCAATTATCATAGCAGCAAATTAATTTTGTTCAGATTCAGCCATTTGCAAGACTGAAATATTTGTTTCAACATCAAGTGAAAACAACTTATAATAGTTCAAGCAGAGAGTAATAAACAAACACATCTACTATACAACTCTGCCAGAAAGACTATAGTACATATTTCTTCAAATTGAAGAGTCCTTTTCTCATCTGGCTTCCTCCTCACTCTTGTAGAACAAACTTGTTAGCAAACATCTATCATATTTTATTAAATTGACTGTGAAAAGAGTAAACTTCACACAGAGATTTTCAGCCCTCAGCTTCCTTGATTTGCTTGTTGCAGATGCAATTTTAGCAACTCCTACTCAAGCTTCTTTAAAAAAAAAAAGAAAGAAAGAAAAGGGAGAAAGAAAGAAAGAAAGAAAGAAAGAAAGAAAGAAAGAAAGAAAGAAAGAAAGAAAGAAAGAAAGAAAGAAAGAAAGAAAGAAAGAAAGAAAGAAAGAAAGAGGGGAGGAGTTGAGATAAAGAGACTAGTACATAAATTCAAACTGGTGTGGACAAAACTGGGCAGTAAATATCAGAACCTGCAGCAAAGGCAAGAAGTCCTGGACCAGGCTTGCAGTCATTTACACTTCACCATGGAGGTTAGGAGCTATTCTGGACATAACCCTGTACATCCTCGATAACACAAAAGCACCAGAGGATACCAGCCATCTTCTTAAGACTAGATTTCCTAAATAAAGAAGCAATCTTCAACCAGCTTTCTCTCTTTGTGAATTGCTAACATCTAAGATGCAGTCCATGGCTGTTTGTAAAGAGTCTGTTGTACCACAGGAAATAATCTTTGTTTTTCTACATATCATCAATTCTCAATTATTTTCAATAAGACTCTTCTCCAACTATTATGATGAGTTGGCCAGAAAAAGGTAGAGGCATCACTACAGTTCTCCAGGTTTTGTCAAAATGATTACTCCTTAATAAAGGTATTTATGAAGAGCCTTGACCAAGCTGGTAATCTCCCAAGTATCTTTCTTAGCTAGCAGTAGCAAGACCTCCAAATAATTTTGTTATTAAAAAAAAAAAAAAGCACCAAAAGGAGCTCATTGTCTCCACCAACTTTAAATTGTACACATTTTTGCATATTAAGAAATAATTACATTAGATAATATCTATAAAGCATATGCCCCAATGCAAACTAGTATCTAAAGTAAAACTATTTTGTGGGATATTCGGTGTCATGCAAAAAAAAAAAGTGTTTCATATTCAAATGAGTGTGGGAAATACTGAATTCAACTAAGTTTAAAAGATTTTTTTTTCTACTGGATTTCTCAGGGTTACAATATGCTATCGTGCATTGTGATATTCTAAGAAAGTATTTACAAAATTTATCTGACCATGAAAGTCTTTTTCAAGGAACTCTAAAAATCTAGAAGAGACGTAGTTAAGAAATGCAGTTCTGTAATACAGCAGAAATATGTCAAGGAGTTTATCATGACCATCGAATAGTTGTCTTTGTGTGGTTGATTCTATTTATGTCAATCTGTGCAGCCACAGAGAACCTATTGTCTTGCCAGGTTCTGTTTACTTAAGGAGTAGATACAGATTGCTTTGAGGGAAGAGAAAAACAGATTTAATCAGCACCAACAATTTTTTTCCCCCAAGTGACAGTAATCTTAAGAAATGGTTTTAGCTACCTTTTCCACGAAGTCACAAGGTCTCAATATCGTTTCATCTTATTTTCACTGGGGAGAGAGGGGACAACATGTTATGGAATTACAAACACCATGATACAAACTACAAAATACTGATGCATCCTCATTTTAGAAATTATAGGAAAACTGGTTTCACAATTAAAAAGAGGACATACTACAGCATATAAGAGATAAATTTTAGGGGTAATGAAACCTAGTACATCTGAACCTAGCTATAAGGAACTCACTTGAATTCAAATTTCTTATCTCTGTCTCTGACATTCATTTCCGTACTATCCAAGACAGTTGAGCTATGACACAGTTACTACTGGAACTCGAAACAGATATTCATTCTTAAAGGCTTCTCTTATAATCGGAACAATGATGACTAGTTTTATTTTGTTTTGTTTTTTTAAAGGGCAGCAGGAAGGACCTAGATCTTATCTCTTTTTGTGAAGCTCCTCTTTTCCCCGAGCTGACGTGCAGCCTCCCAGAACACTACAGTAGCTCCGGAGTGTGCTCAGCGGCTGTGGCAGCTCAACCATGCAATTTTATAGCAGGCAGCAAACAAGGCAGAGAATTCAGGGTTAAAAACTCAAGTGAAGTTTTGTCTTCTACAGTAATGAAAGCTGACTAAAAGAGTAAATCAAATGGATCTCCTAACAAAATGAAAACAGCTGTTTGGCCTGGCTTGGTCTCTGATTTAGGTTAAGTAATTATTGCTCTAGTGTGGTTCAAGGTTGTTCTGTATTAGTGAAATAGGATATCACATGAAAATCATCCAACTTTTTAATTTACTGTAGCATCAGAAATTCCACTGTATAAAAAATTCCAGAAACGTAATCTTCTAAAAACTTTACCTAGAAACCTTTTCAAATACCAATTGATTAAATCTTCCAAGACATAATTACACAATACATAATTACATTACAGTAATAACTTTCAGTATCTTTCCTGAGAAAATATTTTAATATTTTGAGTTTAAAAGACTAAGTTTTTCAAGTTTTACTGAAGTGATAAATTATATCCAATTCTCAAATAACTGTAAAGATCATTTTTTGTATAGAGATTTTATGAAGAGTAACAAATGAATAGCTACTTCTTGAGTCCCCAAACAAGTCTATTTTAATAGTGTAACTCATTTTATTTTTCTAATTCAACCTTGGCATACTAACAGCAGTTGAGAAAAAAACAATTATGATAAAGAATCACAGCAAAGGAATATTCTTGAGGAAGAGGCTTTTGTGTTTAACACTATTCAGAATAAAATAAATCACTCAAGTCACTTCAAATTCCATTTCTCGTTTGCAAACTTTTGCTTTTCATTCATGTATCACAATTATCAATGTTATTCCTCTCTTATTTAAGCACTTTATTTCTGCTTCCACTTGCCTATGATAATAAAGGGAAAATCAGTGGTAGATTGTTGGTAGTTTTTTTAAATGATGTTCCAGAAATTATTTTTAAATAGTTAAAAAAAATTCAAATAGTATCTATCTAACACAAGACTTTAAGTTCTTGAAGAAAACAAAGACTAAAGTCTTGGCCATCGTTAATTTTTAAGTCAATCTCCATTATATCAGTGGATGCATACCTAAATGTATGAAGAAACAATAACATTAAAATATTTTTCTAATACTAACAACTATTTGAATTATAGGATAACATTTCTTCAATAAAGTAACATCTTTAGGGCATTTTAATTCATTCAGGTACATTCAATTCAGTTCTCAACAAAAAAGACGGGGAGAGGGAGAGGGAAAAGATTGCACCAGAAGATTAATATTTTGAAGAAAATTACTTGGGTGGTGTAAAGCCCAGGGAAAAAAATCTCAGATGTTCTTGTTATAATTATTATTGCTGGACACAAAACATGACATATTTACCTTTCCATTGGGATAGTTTTGTAGCTTTCCTAAGTCTAAATAGTATTTCTTGCTGGCCCTTGCCAACTATTTTAACTAGTGCTTGCCAGCACATCAGAATAATAGAAACAATGGAGTTACATGTGTTATTTCTCTAAAATGTTTCACATTATGATCCTTCTTTGGGGTCAATATTCCTTAAATAGGAGAATTTATCATGTTCGGGGTTTCCATTCAGAAAATGTGCTCTGGAACTAGATCAACATCGTACAATTTACCTAAGGATTAGAGAGGAACTCAGTGAAAAGCAATATTTTAAAGGAAGGCTTAATTTTTCCCTTTCAGACAGTTAATGTAAATTCTACTAACTGAGATTTTCAAAAATGATAGGGCACAAGAAACCAGTCGACGTTCCTAGCTGTCAACAACCCGAGGAGGGTAACATGAAGCAATGGTCCCACCACTTCGCAGAGTCAGTGTTTTCCTTTCGAGAAACACAAAGCCCGCTGTTCTTATGCATAAAACTTAATGAATAGGCAAATGCCACTCACTCAAATTTATAAAGAAAATGGGGCATAGTCAGAGGCACTTAAACAGTGCATCTTTAAGTGCTAAGTCAAGTATAAAGTCAAATTACTCAGTTCTCCTTAGACGTGTTCTCATAAGCAGTGTCAAAGCAGTTCTCCCAGATAAGACCCCTCTCCTGAAAAGAGAAGCTCCCTCCCTGAAAATGATTTACCTCACTCTCAAATACTTCATGTGAGTCCCCGACCCTTCTCTAGCTCTCAGTTACTCCTGATATTCTTTTCTACTTCCTTTGCTTCTTTGATCATTGACATTTACTCTGAGGATGAGCAGGACACTGTTCAAGGGAAATGGAGTTTCCAAAGATTAGCATTCTGTAAGCTCCTCCTTTGCCTTCTTTCTCATTTTCCTCAGAACTCTAATACAGAGCCACTTTCCAAAACCCAGAGCCTTCAGAGGCAGCAACTCTTACTGCACAAAATTATTTAAAAATTACCCAGAAGAACATTTGCACTTGAATGGTGAATAGTATTTCTTACACAGCTTACACACTTCCAGTCAGCCATTTCAAAGCATGTTTCCCACACATTTTTCTTTTTCCTCTTAAATTTTCTAATGAAGAAATTTCTCTTTTAAAAAATTCCTTGGTTCAAAGTAACCAAGTAATTCCTTAGTTTAAAATTATTTCATTATATATTATTTTCAAATTAAGTTTTAAAAATTTAGAATATAAAACAGGTATAGAATGTCAAATACTGTTTACCATATTAACTTTTATAAAGCTTTAATAGAAGACCTTACCAAGATGTTTTGGCAACTATTCTATACTAACTTACAGGTTACCTCAAATCACAGGCATTTCTTCACTTGGTTTTGGCTGAGATATGAGAAGATATCTCAACTTTCATAACCTATATAGAGTGGCAACCATATCAAAAGCTAGTGCCTTTACTAGACTAAGTGCAGCCATGAATTTAATCTACTGAAATCTTCTGCAGTAAAATATTCACTCCCTACTCTCAAATCATAAGATTCTTAAATTACAAAAGACCTTAGCAACTAGTCTTTCCAAAGTCATCATTTTATATGTGAAGGTACTAAAGCCCTGAAAGATGAAGCAACTCACCCAAGGTCACATGGCTGGTGGGTGAATGAACCCAGACTATCCCTTTCTTCTTCTCTGGGGAGTCATGGCAAAACAACCACATTTAAAAAATTTTTTTTCTCTCATATTATATTCAGATTAAACAAAGATGTTAAGCATTTTAGTCCTCTTCTCTTTAGCACTGATAAGCAGTATCAAATTCAGTCACAAGTGTTTGATCACTCCCATTCAACATTCCTATTCCTGTAATCACAGACCTTCCCCATAGTCTTTCCTGTATAGCTAGCTGAACTTTGTGTTTGAAGAAATTAAGGTACAACAGAAAGTATTACATCTAAATGACACAAATATTATTTTAATGTGACAAGATCTTTAAGCAATGCATTCTGAGTTTCTGAAATAAGTGCCAAGTCTATAACAAAAAACTAATCCATTGGGGAAAAAAAAAGGTGGAGCAATAGATGAAATAAGATTGGCAAAATTACAATTGCAATTATAACTCAATTATAATTGTTATAAAATTATCATTGGTAATGGATATATGTGGTTTATGATACTATTCTATTCAGTGAATATCTGAAATTTTTCATAAAAAAATGTTTATTTTAAAAATCAATCCATGTACTAGCTTTGGGGAGAACTTAATTACCAAATCCAACGTACACCAGCAGGCTATTCTAACCAACAGTTAAAAAGTAAAGGAGAATGCAACCAATGTGTTCATCTTTTCTTTTGTGTTTAAAAAAAACACACACACACAACCATCTTAACCATTTTAAGTGAATTTAAATAGTGTTAAGTATATTCACATTATTGTGCAATGGATCGCTGGAACTTTTTATCTCACAAAACTGAAACTCTGTACCCCCTGAATAACTCCCCATTTCCCCTTCCCTCAGCCCCCCAAAACCACTACTTTCTGTTTCTATGAATTAGACTACATTTGGTATCTTGAATAAATGGAATCATACAGTATTTGTCTTTTTGTGACTGGCTTATTTCACTTGGCATAACACCTTCAAGATTCATCCATGTTGCAGCATGTAACAGGATTTTCTTCCTCTTTAAGGCTGAATAATATTCCATTGTATGTATATGCTACATTTTATTTTTTGTCCATTTACCTGTCGATGGGCATTTGGGTTACTTTTACCTCAAACTCCTCATCTTAATATATTTTCTGAGGAAACTGAAGTAAAATATGCTGTGAGAAAACTCAACTAAGCAACAAGGAGAAAGAATGAATGTTCAGATACTGGAACAAAAGTCATCCACTTGATATTCATCACTCCAGGGACTATAAGAAACTGGGCAGACCTAATGGAAATTACTCAGTGGATCTATAAGAAACTAAAGTTATTTTTTATCTAGTTTTGTTTTCTAACCTCCTCTTATTTTGGCACTCTTTCTTGATGGAACTATTCAGAGGATATTGATGGATATAAATATATTTTTATTCCATTAGTCTAGTAGTACAGCTGTAAGAGATGTAGCTCGGCTGAGAAAAAGTACCATGCGTGGATGAATGAAGACACAGTACCAAATTTTTCAGATTAAAAAAATTTTTGATTAATAAAAATTACATTTAAATTCCAAATTTGTCAAAGAAAATTAGTGTTACAGGTATTCCATGATTTATTTTGGTGATGAATTTGATAAACTATTTGATGTCTAAAATGCTGAGCACTGTGCTCCATTTAACAACTTAGAAATGTTTCCTGAATGATATACTGTGATATCATGGGGGGATGGTAATTATTTTGTTATTTATTAGAGATAATGAACCTACCATAGAAGATGTAGGTCATCTGATGATTGTACTCCATCTAATTCCACATGGGATAAAGCCCATCCAAAATCATTTGAGTTTCTTGGGCACCAAGAAGTCACTGCCATCTTATTTGGAGCCACTTTTGTATATTACGTTTTGCCTCTAGTTCACTTTCTCAGCTCCCACTCCAAAGGGTCATGGATCTCCTGGGCTCATTAAATTTCTGGCCTGGATTATGCAGAGTGATTAATGATGGTGGGCCTGATACATGTTGAGGTCAGCGTGCTGAGCATCCTGTATGTCAGCGACAAATATAGCAGTGTGCATCCACTAAGTCACTTTCCCCCTTTGCAGCCATAATTTATTCATCCCAAAGTACACTCAACCATCTGCTATTTATTTTGTTTTCTTTAAGCATTATTTCCCTCGATTGGCTAAGCCAGGGCACAGGTGAAAAGTGGTAAGAAGCAAAGGGAAGTTGCTGTCGTTGGACACAGGAGGGGTGAGTTGAGCTCCCCTGGAGAAACAGCATTCAGCTCCACAGAAAAGGCCTAGCTGTATTGTTGAATACTTAAATCCCTGTCTAATAAGAGCATTTGGGCCAGGCCCAACCATAACTAGCCAAGGCTAGACCCCTGGGGTGAGGAGTGTAAAGCTGGGGAATTTTAAGCATCCTTAATAGTAGCCCCGTAATAAACTGATGCTCTGAAACTTTGCTAGAGTATATACAAGACTGGGCTATAAATTTTACATTTGGCTAAGTGACTCATAAAGAAACACCCACCTGATTTCAGACATGCATTTTTGGCAGTCAGGGTGCTGGCTAAATTAGCTATGGTTCTATTTTTAGCTGCTTTCTTTCTCTGCCTAAAATACAATGATTCTATCTGTACAGTTTTACAACTATGCCCTCCAATACTGCTTACTAGACTGTCTCTTAGGCTGGGAGATTGTTTCTTTTTTAAATGCTCAAAACATTGGAATAGATTTTATTTTTTATTTTATTTGTAAGCTTCTGGCCCTGCAAGCCGTTTTTTACGAGAGCAGCTATAATAATTTATCAAAATACATTTCAGCTTATTTTCACACTAACTATCTCTGTTATTACAGAGTGATTTAAAAAAATATATATTAACACTCTTTCTTCAGGAAGAGTTGAAGTGTCTCTTGTCTGGGGAGGTCCAGTGTTGACTTGAGGAACTTTGGTCAAGCTGGTATTTGACCTTTGGCAGGAGGCTGCCCTGGGTCTTATATTCTCAACAAACTGGGCCCAAGACAATAGTGTGCTTTATAGCCCAGAGCCCGATCAGTGTGTTTCTCCAAGGAAGACCTCAAGCTGAAAAGCCAACATGCCTGACAAGCACCATCAAGGTACCAAGGGCATAAGCACTAGACATTGGAAAACAAATGGAAAAGCACACACAGCTACATCTGGAATCCTAATGGGCCGCCAATGGTTCCCAGCTAAAGGAAGAATTACCCGTGTTATTTTATCATCCCTTGCGCTAACTTTGCTGTTTATGTATAGCAATAAATGATTTTTTAAAAACATATTTGGGTCATTATGTCATATACCACCAGCAAGTAAGGTTGTTTTATTGTGCTTGGAGTCAAAATACACTGCTGTACCCATATGTACGGGAAGTCTAAAATCTCTTGTCCTTCTGTATTCATTCCTCCTGGACAAATGAGTTAAGTTTTTAAAAGGGAAATTGAGAATTTTTATGGCTTCTATTCCCACCTCGCCAGTAAAATTTGCACCAGTATTTTTCTACCCAGCAAAGGTGCCTGGCCAATGATAACACTAAATAGTAATGGAGAAAGCCAAACAGCTTCCAACCAACAGGAAATGCCACAGATTTTTTTTTTTTTTTGAACACTTAGCGAGTTGGATTCTTATGCCAAGGCTGTGCTATAATCAAAAAGTAAAACTTCAGATCAGGAATATGGAGTGAAATCCAGAGGTTCAAGCTGACCTCCCGTGCAAAATGTGGATTTCTACCTGCCTTTCTGGTTGCTACAGGCAGTTTAAAAGTACACCTGCTCTGTTAACATTTTTATCATACATACCCAACATTTAACAACAAGATGAAATCTTTTCTTAGTTAAAAAAACTTCAAAATGTCTATCTTTTTATAATGTATTCGTTCACATGTTCTCTAATCAGTGGGTCTGGTTGGTTTCTTTTTCTACCACTTCTCCATACTTTCCAAAATTTTAATGTTCAAGTTATCCAAACCAGCTTCCATTCCATTATTAATAAAGGAGATTTTATTTCACATGAATAAAGAAAGTTAAGGACTTTATACATCAAGAGAGGGAAAAGGAGAGGCAAGCTAAGAAAAGCAGATGTTCAGACATGAATGACCCACCTATCCAGAGAATCACTCCTTGTGTGAGTGTTTAGTTTCTGAAGCAGAGGACGCTTGCTTTCCTGTTTACTTAGCTAGCCCTGTCACTAGTTTACAGGTGGCCTGGAAAGAAGATTTAGGGAATGTTTTCTCTTTCCATAAATGAACATTAAATTATTTTACAATGTGCCTGGGTACATGCATCATGACAGGTTGGAAGCAAAAGACAATCTCAAAAGGAGGGAAGGGGGAGGGAGTAGGGTAGGGAACTGAGTGTTGGGCTGGGGGACCAGAAGGCACTTTGCTTCAGAGTTCTTGGTGAAACAAAATAATTTAAAATTTTTCAAGCGTTTTGCTAACAGGTAAGTTTTGCTCTTCAGCCTGGCACACATTCCCTTCCTAGTGCCCTTCTTTGGAAGGATTTCTAAGTTCTGGTTATTCTTGCAATGTAACAAACTTAAATTTTTCAGAATATCCCCTTTAGTATGCAGTACTGAGTTCCCAGAAGTGTCACCATGATCTTACTTTTGCTACTAATGATCAGTCTTTTTTAAAATGCAGTGAACTTGATTTTGAATTTTACCTGAATCCTCTACACAAGGAAAGCCTACAATAGCCAGCATTGCTTCCATATGGAAGAAGCCATTACTTGACAATTTATCAGCTAAGGTGAGAGTTCCATCTCTTTTTTCCTCCCCTTTTCATACTATTTACACTCATCTCTTTCTTTTGCACAGTTACTAACACATTTATTTTTTTCACCAAACTTCAGAGGTGATTTTGGTGATTTTTTCCCTTCTTTCTTGCTTATGTTCTGACCCTATCCCCCTGTATGGCTCTACTCAACCGCATCACTTCAACAGTCCTGTTTGCACACTGACAGGGGAAATCTCTTAGGAAGATGTTTATATGTTCTGCAGATGTTTATATTTTTCATATGCTTCTTCTGCTTCTGTTCTTTTGTTCTTTCATTTGCATATATCGTTCCATCCTTATTTAAACTTGAAGCTCTTTGTGAGTATGGAACGATGCTATAACCAAATACTTTTTGTGTGATTCTAGAGTTCTCAGTTCAGTGCTCACTGTATTATAATGGAAGAAAGTCAAGAAACATGATTACTTGACTGAACTGAAGTCTGCTTTTCTGGCTGTCATGTTCTTTGGTCTGTGATGGCTAAGCATATCTTAAATGACCATTCACCCACTGTCCTCTGTTATCTTGTAGGCATATTAGTGGTGACACCCACTGGATTCAAGATTTCTGAGGAGACATAGGGTATATCCACCCTCCACTTGTCAGTACAAAAATGAAGAATAACAGAGTTGGCAAAGTAGTAACATCTGAAAAAATAAGTCTTTTGCCTCTAGTCTCCCCTCCAGCATTTGGGAGAGTCCTCTCTCCTTTCTCAACCTCAAGTATTAAGTGCCTCTTTAATTTCTAACTTCTCCAAATAAAAACAGCAAGATATAATCTTTCTATACTTTACCTAAAATTAATTATCACAAATATATTCACTCTTCTAAGAATTTTCAATTCAACCCTCATTTCCTGTTATAGAATAAAAGTATCTCCTGAGAGAGGAGTTAAGAGAATATTCAGAAAGTGAGAAAAATGTTACAGGGGGAGGAAGGTATAGAATAGAGTCTTCCCCTTGGTCCTAAAATCGTGCTGCATTTAATTCTGGTTTTACAGACCGTAGAGGGAACTTGCTTTAGTTGTTTGAGGTATTTTTCTTAGTGAGAGACTAGTAGAGTTATCTGCCTTTCCATTTTCCTTAATACAAAGATTCCTGTGCCTCAAGATTCACAGCCTCCAGGGGTCTTGTGCCCTCTGGTCTGGGTCCCCCAGCATCATTGCCATTCACACGCCTCCCCCATCCTCACCACAACATAGACAGGGGATATGCCTTTCCACAGCCCCCTTTTTGCTTCTTCTAAAATATAGTCCACAACCCCATGATCCAAAGTTTTGGTTACTTCCAATATCCCCAAACAACTGAATCTAACATTGTCTTATAAATGGGAACAGGTAGTTGCTAATGAGTCATCAGGGGAGGTAAAATGAGGTAAGGTAGGGAGTGAGGACTATCAGCCCAAGCCACCGCCAGAGCACCATGGTCATTAGCAGACGATCCTATCAAGTCCCTGACTGCATGTCCTAGTAAAGCTTAAAACATTCATTCTGCTGTCTTACTGGTGTTATTTTTAACTAAGATACAACTGACATGCAATAAACTGTATATTTTTAAAATGTGTAACTTGATCATTTTAATTTATATACACCTGTGAAACCACTACCACGATTCAAGATGTTAATAAATATATTCATCACCCCCAAGAGAATCCTCATCTCCCTCTGTTATCCCTCTCTCCCCTTACTGCCTCTCCAAACACTGATCTGTTTTCTGTCACTAGAGATTAATTTGTATTTTCTAGAATTTTACATAAGCGGAACCATACAGTATGGGCTGTTTTTGTCTGGCTTCTTACACTCAGCATAGTTATTTGGAGACTCATCCATGCTGTTGTATGTATCATTAGTATGTTTATTTTGATTGCTGACTTGTCTTCCATTGTGAGGCTGTGCCTATCTGAAAGGCATTTATTGAGCTGCTTCTATGTGGCAGGTACTATGCTAGACACCGGAATATACAGTCACTAAGGCTAGGACTCAGCCCTCAAGGATCTAATTCGGTGTCTAATATAGATAAATAACTTGATGACTGCAGTAAAGTTTGATCTATGCTATAAGGGAGGTAAATATGGCAAGCACCTTGTAAATAGACTTGTGGGAGAGGTTCAGCAAAGCCTCTTGGAGGAACTAGTGCTTAAGGTGGGTTTTGGTGGATATGCAGAAATTTGTTACAGGGGCAAGTCAAAGTTACAAGAAGTTCTACATGGTCGGGGCAGAGGAAGTTAGTGAGAAGGACCTTTTTATGCTAAGTAAGAAGCTTGAATTATATCAAGACTTATAAAGGACACTTAAATAGCAACTGAATGACATAATTAAATTTACATTTTACTGTGTTGAATGAACTGCAAGAAAACAAGATCAGAGATAAGACCAATTAAGAGGCTATCAAAGTAGCCCAGATGGGAGGGGACAGAGGTTTAGGCTTAGATGGTGGGTGTAAAGACTGAGGGAAGTGGACAGACCACAAAGAAAGTGAAAGAGACAGAGGAAATTGAATTCTAAGTACTCGTTGATTGATGAAATGCATAGAGAAGAGCTAAGCGATATTACCATATTGAGCAATAAGGTAAATAGACAATGGATTAAGAAGTGATTGTAAGATTGGGGAGGATGATAAAATTCATTCTAACATTTTGAATTCAAGGTTGTATGGGACATTCAAAGGGAGAAGTCCAGAACTTAGATGGATATAAATATGGGTTTAGACTATGCAGGAGTTTGGAGATGAAGATACATTTCCTTGTATTTATTGGCTTGAAGGAGGAAGAGGATAAATGAAAAAGAGCAAAAGCTTTAAAATGCAGTTCTTGGAAACATTGCCTTTTGTGGGGAAAAATTAGCTCATGTAGCTTATACATTTATTTTTGCTCCATAATTAGTTTGTAAATTCCTAAAGGAGCGGGCTTTGCCTTAAACTTTTCAGTAACTCAGTGCCTATGACAAAGAAGGGGTTCAAAACTAGATCATTATTTGCCTACTTGCAAATTTAAAATACAGTCAATCTGGGTCCATAACTAGCTATCTCTGAGAAATCAATGTATGTGGCATTCTAAAATGCTAAAACACTTGGTTAATGGTGCTAGTGCCTGAGCTATCACTACCACATAGATGGGATCTATTTCTGTTGAGTAGGAACAAAAATTGCTAGTTACAGAATTTTCTGATATTTAACCAAATATGTAAAAGGAAAAAGTGCTTCCAGTTTCAAAACTAGTAATGTGACTCTAGCCAAACCATGATAACAGGCAAGTCCAGCAGTGGGCTAAAATATACACCTAAATAAAAACTCAGGGAGTCAGGGTATAGCTGAGTGGTAAAGCTCGTGCTTAGCATGCATGAGGTCCTGGATTTAATCCCCAGTACCTCCAACAACAACAACAAAGGAAATTAAAGAAATTAATGTCCTATTTCCTTAAAAAAAAATTCAGACAACACATTGAACATCATTTTTGCAATTTTTTCACACCATGCAGAACTTAGCAGGTGACAACCTGGATACATTTTTGCATAAATGATTAAGAATCCCAATTCTCTCAACATCGTCCCCACCGAAACTAAGAAAGCCTTCCTAATCCAAATTAAATCTGAAGATTATAAGTATTATTGTGTCTTTAAACTAGATTATCTCAAGGTAAATGAGTGTAAGGAGATCAGGAAAACTTCAGTGAATCAATTCTCATTTTTCTCACAACATCAAGTGAAGAAGCTGCGACTTAAGCAATTTCTGCTAGGGAAAGTGCTTCCCCTGTAACTTTGTCTTCCATGATTTCTCCCCCATAATACATTAAGGGGTAACCTTACTTGCCATAGAAAAACAGACATGTGAATTTGATACTCTCAGTTTGTTGACATGTTTTTAAAGCTGGCAAACAAATAGAGTGCAGAATGTGAATTTTTTTGCTTCAGCTGCCACATAGCTAGCTATAAGCCCAGTTCAGGACATAGCAAAGTGTCTATTCTGATTTCTAAGAACAGTAAAAATACTAAGTTATGTTGAGGGAGAAAAATTCTTATTCTTGATATCATCAAACTTGTTTCAAAAATACCCCCCAATTTCTTCTACGTGGAGAACCTTACAAATGAAACAAAAACAACAAACTTAATTTCACAATCTTCAAAAGACGTCTAATAATTTTCAAAGGAATTTCTTAGACTCTCATTTTTCTGAAGTTTCTTTCTTTTTTTAAAGTAGAAAACAATGTATTTGAATTCCAGGTACATTTACTAACTCTTTACAGAAATATTGTTTAGCTTTAATTTCATTTAAGAAAATTTAATAGACAAAGTCTTCCTGAAGAAGGTAAATTAGGAGGATATTAATTATATTTAAAAAAAAGCATTCTTCACATTATAAGATTCATTTGTACACCATCTCTTCAGTGAACTTAAAAAATTAATTTATAAAAGTTTTGTTTACACGGCCTTTGAGGAAACACACTTATTGTGTAACTAAGGCACGTGAGTTTTTTTATAACAATGGGTCCATGATACTCAGGCTATTACTCTCTTCTGTTTCCTGTTACATATTTGATTTCCTCCTGACATGCCAGAGCCTACCAGCTCTGTACCACTCCTGTACTCCAGACTCGTAGATTAAACTCCTTATGAGACATCTCTACTTGTTTTATCCAAAGAAATCCAAATCCAAAGCATTTAGGACTGACAGCATCACTCCATCTTCCAAACCCTCCATGTTCCCCTTCTAATTCTTTATTTCAGGATATTGCTGAACCAGCTACCTGCAACCCACACCAGGACCCTGGGGACATTCTCCAGTCCTCTCCACCTTTAAACACAGATACAACTCAAGTCCTGTGGTTTCTACTGGCTTAATATCACTATATGTGTCCATTCCTCTCCCTCTCCACTTTTCACCTTGATTCACACCGACACCACTCCCCTTACACAAATGCAGTACTATCCAGTGGTACTCTTCTCAAATCCATTCTGCATATTACAACCAATTATCTTTTGAAACTAACTACAAATCTAAGTAAATCATTCCTGCTCAAATGCTCAAAGAATTTCCCAGGATAAGGCCTCCTTAGCATGGTGTAAAAGACCATTCATGACATACCTCCTTCTATTTCTCTCCACATTCCAGCCTGAGCTCCAACCATACATGGCTACCTGCAGTCCCCAGGGGCCCACTCACAATCACTTCACTTGTTCTGCCTAATCTGAGTTTGCAACCTTCTTAAACTCTTCCCCAATTGTCTTTGCTTACTTGTCTTTGATGTTTCATTTCAGGATATGATCTTTCTAGGAAGCTTCCCTTTCTTGAGGGCAGGGACTGTGCCTTACTTTCCATTCTCAGTGTTAGAAATAAAGTCTAGCACATAGTAGATACTCAGCACATAGAGGAATGAATAAAAGTATGTAAAGAAACATACATCAAGGATTAAAAACATTTTTTTCCATTTTGTTATTAGTATTTTAACTCAATGTGTTTGGCTTTCCTTTTTAATAACCTTATGCTGTTTCCCAGTATATAAAAAATAAAAACAAAAGTGCAAAATGTTTACTTTATCTTATTTAAATGCAAAATTAAGCATGTTTCTTCTTCTGAAAACTAACGGTAGACTATTATTCTAAACTAAAGGTACACTTATCTATTCAAGAGAAATTTCAATGCCAATATATTTTGATATATAACATAAAGGAGATTCTCAAAGATTATAGGTAAGCAGGTTTTAGAAATAATATCAGTTTTGAATGTACCACTGGAACTTTTGCCTTGTTATTTATAGGAACACTGCTTTGTGTAAAGTGACTAATCATTCTTTTTAGTTTTAGAAACTTGAATTTTTATGTGCAGTATTGGGTTTTCCTAAGGTAAGGTATAGTCATGAAGCACTAAAAATCCAGAAAGACTTCAGGCTCATGAAGAAAGGAAAAGTAAAATTTGAAATTACATAATAAAGAATGCTCTTCTAACCTCATCATGACTTCAATTAAGGACTGACCTCCAACCTTTTGGTTTTTATATTTGCAGCAAAATCCCAAAGGTGAAGATGAAGGTATTTACTTGCCATTTGTTTTCTCCTGGGCAAAATGAGAAAACTGGTCTAGATCAATGTTTCCCAAAAACTATTCCACTGTTTCCCAAACACTATTTCAACTGAACAATCTTTTCATTCTTTAAAATAAATATTACGGAGATGACCAATATATAAAACATTCACGAAATTCAGTTGGGGGGAACAAGAGAGGGAGATGCTCTTGTTCCCTACTCCCTTTGTCCCCCAGGATGCTGCTTCTAAAATGCCGAGAGTAAAAGCAGCACAGCTTTAAAGCCTCTGGTTTGTGAGGTCTCCAAAGACCCCTTCCAAATCTGAAGTTACCTGATTCTAAAGTTTACAAGCATTTCTGTGTATGTTGTTATCTAGAGAAGACAGGCTAAATCATCAAGTATCTCTATACTGGGACTTCCTAGGGATTAGGAAAGTATGTGGTATAATAGAGGTGTGACTTTAAATTACTACAATTACAAAGGAAATCTCTCTGGAAATTATTACCATAGAATTAACGGATTCTATAATTTTTCTGTAATTACTTTTTTAATCTAATACTTTCCATCATTTAAGGGAGTCTGTGAGGGCATGTATAGTTGAGTGAAAAGACAAACTGCTGGAGAAAAGAATTTCATTAATATTTCAAAACTGGAAAGTGAAAAGAGTGAGTTTCATCAAGAATCACAAAATAATGACAGGAACTCAGTCTGAAGAAACCTCAAGACATCCAGGA
Source organism: Camelus bactrianus (assembly GCF_048773025.1). Classification (NCBI taxonomy): domain Eukaryota; kingdom Metazoa; phylum Chordata; class Mammalia; order Artiodactyla; family Camelidae; genus Camelus; species Camelus bactrianus. Next base: position 52,612,599 of record NC_133544.1, on the reverse strand, counting down.
CTCAAAGTAATGAGTTTAATTCCCCAAAGTCGAAAGCAGTTTCCACCCCAGGGTAACAAAAACAAGAACTCATGTTTGTTTGTTTTGGAGTCTCCATTTGGACCTGGAAGGTCAGGCTCTGAACAGCAGAGCCATTGTTCAACATCATTCATTCTGATCGTGGTCCAGCACCTGACTAGGGATGAGGAAACCTGGGTTCTCTATCTGATTCTGTGATTGACTCATCTCCGGAGTTTTTGAAGGTCTCCCCTCTCGAGTATCTGTGAAATGATCTTTCCCCTCTGGATGATGGAGGAATTATAGGGATTATGTTGTCTCCTAGTGCTTGAAAATGTGTTAAAGAAGGTTATGCTGATACTTTATTGCCAATGGTTTTCATTTCAATACCTAAAAACATCAGTTAGCACCTTTTTGAGGGATTATTCTGTGCCAGAACCTGTTCTAAATTCTTTACACAAATCAACTCACGTAATCCTCACAACAGCCTTATCAGTTAGGTGTACCATAACCTTCATTTTGCAAATGAGGCAGCACAACTACAAAGAAGTCGAGTGACGTGCCCAAAGTCACTGTGCTGGGAAGCCGCAGAGCCAGAGCACTAGCACAGGCTGCTGGCTCCCCGCCCCTTGCTCTTTACACTACACCATCTCCTCTCCTTGGAAGCTGCCAGGTGTTCCCAGATCTGGTGCCATGAGCAGGGCATATCTGCTCTCTTAATTGCCTGTCTAATCAGATTAACTAGGTTTTCTTTCACACAATCATAGACTATGACATATACTGGCCTTAGTTTTTTTTTTTTTCTCCCTAAAGAAGGATTTTATTGTTTTGCAGGACGCAGGTAGTTGGGGGAGAGGGAGGGTTAAATAGCTTCAAAATGGCATTTTAATTGCACTGGACTATCAATATGTATGAATTTAGAATAGAAAAGGAAAATTTGAAAATCTCGTTAAATATTACTCCCTATGATCATTTTAATAATAATGGCAAATCTGGAACTTTCTGTTAGAGACACTTTGCAATTGATATCAAAGTATCAACAGGATAACAGCTTGTAAAGTGAAAATATGGATCAAGTTTCCATGAAGCTGATGTTGAATTGATTTCTTGAAAGTCTGTATACATCCATGATTATGCTCTGCCTTTACACCTCCCCCTCACCCCCCATTAGAAGTTTTATCATTAGATTGTACAGGATAGGGGATTCTGAGGTCCCAACAGAAATGAGAAAAGAACTGAAAGTGTATTGGGCTGAATACAGCTGCAAATGTTGAACTATTTCTGCCCCACGCAATGCCCCTGTTCCTACTCTCCCAAGATTCCCCAGATCTGTCTTAAATAGGAGCCAATCAGGACAATGGTATCCAGAACATTTGGCCTTATGGTAGTTTGTCTTAAGACACCACAGTTCAAAAGCCTCTAAGCAACTACTGAGTTGCACTAATCACAAAGAAATCTCTCACACAGGAACTATGATATAATTTAACTAGAGTCTTCCTTGAAGACTTCAATAATTTCTAAAAGTCACAATGAGTCAAAGGATTTGGAAAGGCATTGAGGCTAAGGAAACACACACTGATGGGGTTATATTATCCCTAAACCAACCTGGAAATCAATTTATGTGAGATTACGAACAGCAGACTGTAGGCTAGAGGAAATGAAACCTGGGTGTCAAGTCCACACCCTTGGAAAATGCAAATAAGACACTGTCCAGGCAACTGAGACATATTTTGAATCGTACATTTTGTGCACTAACACAAGTATAACTGATACTAATCAACTGCTGTGAAACCAGAACAAAGTCAGAAGTATGGGAGCAATAAGAAAAATATGACCTTAAGTGGCAATGCAGCAAAGAGCAAACCATGGTCCATTGCTGGAACTTTGCTAAGAGGCAAAAGCAGGAGGCTTTGGGTCTCACCAAACCCAGAAAGCAATGCAAAAATAAATGAATTAATGCAGCATGATCATTCCAGAAATACAGAAAATATGTAACATAACAAAAACTATTAAATCAGTCTCTGGGCAGTAAAGAAGTTCACATTGATTAAAAACCAAAATGCAATCTTGTGCTTTTGATTTGCTTTGCTCTTAGAAAACAAAAGTGTGTTATTGATATCCACATGTGGTGACAGAAAGCAAATCTTTCTTGAATTTCACGCAAAGTAGATGTGATTTTACCTATTCTATGCAGGCTTCAAATTATCTTTTTCAGGCTTATCAGGAAAAACAATAAGAATATATTAATAGCACAGTTGTAGGTGTTGGATTTCATACCATTCCTAAAAGGAATATATATATATGTTTGTCTTTTTTTTAGAAAAAGAATTTAAATTAATATGGAACTCACCACAATCAGCAAATAATGAAGACTGTTTAGACAGAAAATTATTCTCTAAAAACTTCTTTCCTGGTCCATTCACAAAGTTCTTCCATTGTTTGCCATGTTTGTGTACCCACTTAGGCTGTTTTGAAAAATGACCACTACTTCCATTTCTCCATCAATATAATATCTGAAAGGAAGCCAAGGAAAACCTTCAGGAAAAAAATGTTGTCTCCTAAGAACTCATGAGAACAGTAACACATTTAGATTTTGCAAGATTAAGCTAGACCATACAAATACCTAATTCTCCCACGTCATTTTTCAAATGCTAAACCACCATTTTCTAACAACACATAGATAGGAAACTACCGTTATAACCTGGGTCATGTTGGGATCAGGGGAGCAGCAGAGGCAGAACTAAATTTCTATGTCTTACTGGTTTTGAAGCTAAAAAGTGTACCTCTGTACTTAAACGAGAAGATGCCACCACCTATATCTACATTATTCAACAGACTCAAAAATGCAAAGCTTGTCTGTAACCATGGAGATGTCACTGGCTACTTGCCTAAGACATCTGACAGGTGAGAGGAACCTAACTGTAAATCTCCACAGAAAGGTCCAGAACTTCACTCCTTTCAATGTTTAATTAAAACTGCTTCTCATCTCTATTCTCTCCCAGCAGAATATTTTCAAGTTAGAAATGGCTTCAGGGTAAAGATCAAATCTGGAGCCTATAAGTAAAGCATGGCCTCAGAGTAAAGATGTCAAGTATGTCTCCAAAATCCTTTGGCGAAATCTCCAAAACATTTAAGGGTATGCCTAGTAAAGTCTCTAAGAATCACAGAGGTATGCCTCTTAGCCCCTCTCTGCTAGACAATTTGGCTTCTAGGAATCTTAAGGGTGTGCCTCATTGCCCTTTTCAACTAGGTAACAGGCTTCTATTTTAAAGTCACTGTCACAGCACCCAGACATTCAACTCAACATTGAGAAGGGCAAGTTTGGGCAATAAAATGTAGATGTGGCTTTTGTCTAATTAAATGTATTATAATTTGATACACAGGAAGTCCACAACTTGTTTAAGAAATTATATCTGCTTCAACTAAAGGATACAAAGACAGTCCAAAAGCAAAAGAGGAATTTGATTGCCAAACTTCTACTAGCAGAAGTCAGACTGGGAAGGTTATTCCTTTGCAAATAGAAACAAACAGGAAGAAAGACTCAGTGTGAAAACAAAAGCCCAGAGGTCCATGCCAAGAGCCACAGAGAATCATTTCTAGGGAGAAGGATTGGGCCCTGATCAATGAACTGGTGATTTCTTCCCAGCTTGAAATCAGAATTGTCATAGAGCTTCTTGGCTATGTGCCTCCTGTTTTACCCCTTTGTGAACAGAAATGTGTACTGTAGATATCTTATGCCTTAGTCATCAGCAGACGGTAGGTATATGGGGAGGGGGAGATTATGGGGGGAGTTTAGATAAACTCATCTCTAATTCACAGACCTTCAGATCAAAAGGAACTATGCTGAAACATGTCACACCTGAGAAGTCACACCCTAGGAAATTCATTAGTACCTAGACCTGATTAATATAATGTCTTAGTCCAGGCTTTTATAACGAATTACCATAGACTGAGTAGTTTAAACAACAAGCATTATTTCCCACAGCTCCGGAGGCTAGGAAGTCTAGGATCAAGATACTGGCAGATTTGGTTCTGATGAGAACCCACTTCCTGATTTGTAGATGACCATCTTCTAGCTGTTTCGTCACATGTCAGAGAGCAGAGAGAGAGAGAAGGCAAGCTCTCTAGCAGCACGAATCCCATTTATGAAGTCTCCACCTTCATGACTTAATTACCCCCCCAAAGGCTCCACCTCTTAATACCATCACATTGGGGATTAGGGTTTTAACAAGAATCTTGGGGGGAACACAAACATTCAGTTCATAACAGATAATGAGTATTAGACTTCAAAGAAGAGGCTATAATAAAATGAGAGTTTGGGGGAAATCGGAAGGAGGCAATTCTCTTTTGCCCTTGGTAGGAATGCAGGAATGTAAATACTCTGACAGAGGGCAGCCTTAAGTAGATTACATGTAGCCACAAATTCTTCACTGCCTCTCCCAGTGAAAGGTGGAATCTCATTTCCTTCCCCTTGCATCTGGGCTCGCTTTCATGGCTTGCTTGGCCAAAGAATGCAGTAACAGTGACATCTTAGGATTTCTTATGACTTCCAAGCCTTAAAGCTCCCACCTGGCCCTTTTGAAATATTTTGCTGGTAGGCAGGATCTTCCAAACATGGAAATCCAACTACTCTGAAACCTTTCTGCTGTAGCGGTAAGGGGTAGGCTCCCTAGATGACAGTCCTAGCTGAGCCTAGTCTTTTAATCACCCTCATCAGTGCACCAACATAAGAATAACTGTCCAGAGATACAGACTGGAAACAAAGATCCCTATCTCACCCTGTTCTTTAAAAGCTTAGGTAACAACCTAAGTAAAGATACTATACAACTTCACAAGTATTACAAATTCTATGCAATAGAATACTCAATCTGTACATCCATAAAGTGACACACACATATCTCCATAATTTACACACTCTCCAAGTCAATGAAATGACTCACACCCTTTCCCATGGGGTCCACACACGATAGGCTTGCCATAGTTTTCTTCCTTACATTCTGGCTACCCTGCTGTGCACTGACCTCCGACTACAGACTTGGAGTCTGTAGCCAAGTCAACACTGAAAGATAATTTATTTTTACATCCAAGGGGCAAGCATTCATCCAGATCCATCACACCTTTCCAAACCATCAGGCTTTTCTTTCTCCCATACAAACTTCCGAAAATCTTTATCTAGACATGGTATTGATTTTAACCCTGGATCCATAAAAACTAGAAACACTTCAAAATCTTCTCATTCCTCTCCCTGGAAGCATTTAAATAAGTTTCCACACACTGAGAGCTGGATTGTTTTAACCACATCTCAAGAGAATGTAAAAGATGATTTTAGATAGATTTCACAGATTTATTATTTTTTATTTGAGATTTAATGTAAATCCTCCTCTAAATTGTTACTATTATATCTAAAGTAACACAGTACTATTTTCTTCCCTTTGGATTTAGAACTTTCAAATATGTATACATGGCTATAATAACCTCTCTTTAGTCAAGGGCTCCCTAACTATTTTTAGTTTTTGCAGTCTTGACATTCCTCACCCGAGATCATTTTTTAGAAACAATTTTGTTTTGCTTTCATCTGTGATACAATGACAGTTGGAACCTAAAGCAGTATTCCAGGTGGGTCCTGAGTTCCTTATCCTTTACAAAGTAGTTTTTTTCTCTGACCAATCAAGTGTATGATAAATTTAAGTTAAGAAAATTTCAGCAAATTCAGCTAGAAAAAGGACAAATTGTTATAAATGGAGGATTTTCATATGAACTGTGCAGTTTCCTTTCATTTTCCTAGCTCCCTTTTCACATCTTTAGCCAAAAAGTTACTGTATCTGAAAATCTTGTGAAATTCTCCCAGTTAAATCAACAGACATTTAGCACCAATAAGATAAAATATAACAGTCCTTTAAGAATAAAAGGCTTATAGCACTGACTGATTCTAGTGAATATGTACAATTAGAAGTAACCAAATCTTATTCTCCCTTTTTCTCTCTCATGATGAATTATATTGTTGTCACTTTTTATTTTATGTTAACTTGAGTTTTCATACAAGAAAAAGCTCTTTTTTGGTAAAATATTTTATTTATTCCTGGATTTTTAGTTCTATCTCGTCAATAGATGCTTCCTTCAGTATTTTGAGTGTATCTTCCATTTTAACAACATATGCATATTAAGATCTAGAATACTAATATTTCAAAAAAATTTTTTGGAATGGTTTGCGTTTTTACATTTGGCATATGAACAGCTTCCTACCCATGTGGCAATGATCATATCCATGCAATTTTAAATTTGAAATGTGTTCATGAGATCTGATAGCCAGATCTTTCCCACATTCAAATCACAGTAAAACTACACCCTATTCATCTAAAACTTTCAAAATTTTATTAAATAATTTGAAAAATGAATAAAGTGTATCAATGGCGAATTATTTTCTATACTAACTAAATAGCCATACAGTTCAATTAAATCTGTTGAAGTCAAATCAGCAAATATTTATTAAATGCCAGAAATTTAATAATAGAAAACAGTCTTTATTACCTAACAAAGCTCCTATATCTTTACTACCATTAAGGTGACCATCACTCTTTTGGTAGACTTTAAATTGGTAAAGATACAATTCATTTGATCAACTTGTATATGTGACTGTTAAAGCAACCTTCAATAGCAATCTTTGTTTTATATCACTTCTATGAAATAACACGAAATAACAAAGGGATCTTAATAGTTATTTTGTGTTTAGGCCTGTCAAATATGGTAATCAGTCATTTTATGAAAGTTACTTTTCCTCCATGACTTGTAATATTCTCAGCTGTAAGGTGAAGGGACAGGGCCAGATGATGTCTAAGGCCTCTTCTAATTTTAGGGTACATGGATTCTGTCCTATCATTGGTAAGAAGGACTAGACAGACGCTGCTCTGAGTATGCACTGTAACAATACCTGAAATACTGACTGGATTTGGGGACATTAGAATTTAAAGGCCACAGCAAGATCTTTTGAGGGCCTGCCATATTTTGGTCAAGTTTTGCTGAAGCTGATAGTTGGTCTGCAAGACCAGTCCTTTTCCACTGAGAGGAATGTACAAACTGGCATCTGCTGTCGGTCTGCTCCTGAGAGCCTCGCATGGCCTTGCACTCTTGTTTTCAGATGAATGTAAATGCTTTCTGAACTGGTGTCAACCCCCTCCCTCCTCCCTCAAATTCTTCTCTCAAGAAAGATTATGTATCTCCATGAAGCCTTTCATGATCTCTCCAGATAGGGGTCCCTGCTTCCCTGGTTACTTTTCTAACTTGACTGTGTCCATGGCTATACTCATGCTATATTATCATTATTTAAGTATCTTCTCATATATTAAACCATGAGCTTCTTCACAGTAAAGTTCGTGTCTTATATATCTTTGTATCTGACAGAAGAGCCTACCACATAGGAGACATTCAAATAATAGTAATAGTCAATATTTATAAAGCATTTATTAAGTGGCAGACACTTTATAAATATCAACTATTGATCCTTACAGCAACCCTAAGAAGTATATACTGTTATCATCATCATTATATTACAGATGAAGAAACTGAGTCAAAATGTTAAGTAACTTGTTCACAGTTACACACAGCTAGACAGTGACAGAGTAAGAGTATGAATCCAAAGAGTCTGGCTCCAAAGTCTGTGCTATGAACTACTATTTAGCAGTTAATTCTTCTGTGATAGCATCTTTCAGTCTGTTACTGTGACATATACTACCACGCAAATTATTCTTCCTCTCATTCTGTTTCTAGACTGAGCTTCCAGATGATATATGGAAGTTATATATAGAATTATATAAAGTAGAATCATATTTTTTAAAATAGCTATAACTCCATTTGGGATAGGTTAACTGAAACAAACAAATAAGTAAATAATCAAAAAACAAAGCACGAGAAATAGACTATTTTAGTGTTTGTCACTGGGAGAAAACGACCACATGGGCAAACCTGCAAGCATCATCTTCTAGAATGGAAGTCTTCACAGAGTTGACAGGCATAAACAGGGCCCTGTGTGGATGGAATCTGGCATCTTCCAATACTGCCATCCCCAGGGAGAGCCATTCACCAGTCTGGGATGGCCAGGTGAGGGCACTGACAGAGTGGGCACGGTCAAAACTACAGAAGCACCAAGCAATAGTTCTGGATCAAAACCTGGGGCCAGCAGCTAGCAAGCTCCACACCAGCAAGGCCTAAAGAGTGGTCACAAGTTCAACAATTTTAAGGGAATTAGGAAACTAACAATATTGAAGGATATCTTGTTAGGAAGACATTTACAAACCCTGATATGAAAGAAAGCATTTCATTTCTCTCTTAGCTCGACTACATTAAAAATAATAATAACCATGAGGAAAAACAGGCAATGGTGGGAACTACAGAGAACTAAAGGGAGAAATGGACCCCGTTCCAGGCATCAGTTGCCAAATCTTTCAATTTTTCATGTAACATCAGATACCCAGGTTTTAATGTGAAAGCTCCCCGTTTTGAAAATATTAGCAACTGATTCAACTAAGACACACATATACTGTGCAAATAAACTCCAGCTGTGGACAACTGCAGGTCAGATTTGGCCCGTGGCCCACCAGTTTGCAACCTTGGAATAGAGGCTCCGAGGTCTCCGACATTTAGAAAACAGGAAACAACTATGTGGGTAAATACGGTTACTCATGGTCAGAAATAAAAAGAGAACAGAATTCAGCAAGTTAAGCAAGGTGTGGAGAAGCAAAGGGATCCTAGACATAAAAGCAGGAGAGAGCCCAGAAGCCAGGAAGTTAAGTGGGTTAAGACAGTGGTACCAGAAAGTCAAACCACAGAGAGCAACCTGAGCCAGGGGATGTTTTGCCCAACAGAGCCATCACTTTTCCCTGTAAGCTGAAGCTGGTAGCGGGTGATGGCCATCTCTGGAACCACAGTATGTACAAGGAAGTGAAGGCAAGTGGTTGGAAGAGAACGCCCTCTCCCTGCAGGTGTGTTCTGATCCCTGCTGGAACAGGGACAGTTCAGCAGAGATTCAAGGGAGATTCTTAGGGTAAGGGTCCCTGAACTTTCCATTCTATATAGGAAGCACACCTCAGAGACAAGAAGGTTAAACCCTCTTACTTTTCAGAGCCTCCCTTGTCTGCCAGGGCTCCTTAAGTGTTCCACAAATAAAGCACATTTTGCTATGACACCAAAGAACAGCACTGGTCCCAAGCAATAACATTCAGGTCGATTCTTCATATGTCAGTTTGCACAGTCTGCCCTCTTACTTGCAGACCACCCAGTCTTCTTATAATGATTCTACATTGTCTCATTTATTTTTTTCATGGCAGCAGAGATCCCAATTTCCTTAGTTAAATTTCATTCCCTCCCTTAAGCAACTGCTGACTTATTTGTAATTCCCCGGCTCTCTACTAGTCAGTTCAGGATGATTTGTTTCTTCTCTCTAATCATCTGAGAAATACAGTAGAATTGATAAACTTACTTTTCAACTCTACTCAGAGAAAAAATAAGCAAAAAAAAAAAAGCGAAAAAAACATTAAGCACAAAGAGATAAGAAGGAGAAAGACACAAAGAAGGCAGATGCTACACAAAGGTAGTTCATAGTTCAGTGTCCTTTTTGCTGAGTGTTGTGAAAGAAATGGACAAGAAAACAGTCTTAATGAATTTACCCTATCATTTGGTGCGGCCCATGTTATTGCATTATTGTAATGAAAAACACATCAGAATATGTCTAGACACATGACATACTCCTGGTAGAGAGTTCCCTGAACTTCAAAAAAATTGTGGTTCAATTTCCTTCTGGGAAACGCTCCAATGGCAACATTTCAGGTTCTTGAAAGGCTCTTCAGAATGACCGCCTAAGGGGAGGCCACCTCCACAAGAAGACTTAAAGCACCAGGGCACTGGAAGGGCTGGCAGAGCTCTCCATGGGAAAATGGTCTGAACAGCATGGCCCCCCTGTAGAAACCCCATGTACAATAATCCACTGATAGGTTTTGCTATGTACAGAGTAGCTGTGACAGTCTAAATAAAACACTAAAAAGAACCTGTAAACAGAACAGAAGTAATGAAATACTTTGTTTTGGTGATTCTTTAATTTTTAACTACATATGGATTAAGCAAATCCAATTGGTATAACTTTCACCAATGTGTTGATTTAAACCAAATACTATAGGCATTGGAAGTCAGGAAAGGAAAACACCACCACATCCCCATAGTAAACTACCTATTAGAGGGTAAGTGATGCTACGCCTGCGTTCTCACAGAAGAGTCAAGAAAAGAATATGTCCTAAACTGCAGCCATCATGCTTGGACTGTAATTCCAGCTGTGCCACTCCCAGACTTAAATCTCTGAAGCTAATAGGCAAACCATATAATCTCCTCTCATGTATTTGTAAAACAAAGATTATAAAAACAAAATAAGAAGAACTGTCTATTCAGTCCAACTCCTAGAATTTCCTGGGATGTGATCATAAATATAGAACAGGATGATTGAAGAGGTGTGTGTGGATGCTCTCTGTCTATACTCAACAGGTCAAAAAGTATTTCTTGAGTGCATAGTCAGTACTACAACTTGATCGATGAGTGGCCGGCCAGGGGAAATACAATAGTCTTTAAGGAGCCAACAGTCATCACTGGGAAAGAGGAGTAACTCTTGTGAAATAATAAGGAAGCACGACAATACTGAATATAATTAAATGCAGAAATCTCAGGGTTCAAATAAGCCATGGGAGTTTGGTCAACAGGCTGGACTAAAAGAGAGGGTATCTTAGCAGAGGTGGAATTTTAGCTGGGCCTTGGACCTGGAGTAGATACAAAGAAAGGCAAACTGAAATGGAAAAAATGTTATAGCAAAGGCACAAACTGGGGGATTTGTTGTGGAAGGGCCAGGAGCAGCAATTAGTGTGAATTTGGGGACACTTCAGCTTGACTGGCACTTATTGGAAAGGTGCCAGGTGAATCAGGCTTGAAGGAGCCAAACTTTGAAGTCTTAAAAGCAGGCCCGATGGCATTGTAAACTGACTGTACCTCAATTAAAAAAAAAAAAAAAGTGGGCCTGGTGGAAGTAAAATCTCTCTCCAGAGAATTTAGCCCTCGATGCAACAACTAACACAAAAGAAGTGTGCCTTACTCTAAGAAGCAGCCCATTTGTTGCTCACTACCTACATCAGCCCCACACAGCAGTCAAAGCTCCAGACCAGAACGCAAACCAGAAAAGACCTTCCTGAAGCCACTTCCACTTGTGCCATGGAGTGTCACCATCTACCTTTCTAGTTCTAGAGTTGCTTCAGCTCTGCCTTCCATCTGGATCCTCCTCCCTAGCCTGTATCTCTGAACAATGGGGAATTATAAATGCCCAAACATTCCAAATTTGTTTCTGTGTAGCTAGACAACCCAGGTTGTAGCCCTTCAGGATTCCCTGTAATTCTACCACCATTTCTGCCACCATCACCAACGCCTCATTCTATGAATTAACCTGCCTATGTCCCTGGCCTGTATACTGCACTTGTCGTTCTGTTTCATAGCCTATCTCAATTCCAGGTGGACAGAAAAGTTCTGTCAACAAATAGTTATTAGACACCTACTATATGGCAGATACTATACTAAGCACTGAGAACAGAAAGACAAATAGGACACACTAATTCTCAAAAAGTATAGTCCATCAGAAAGCTGGATCTGCTTTCATTCATTCATTTAACAAACCTCTGTTACGGGCCTATTATATGCCAGCCACAATACGGGGATACAAAAGTGAACAAGATACAGTACCTACTCTCAAAGAACTCATAGTCTTTTGGGGAGAGAGAGTAAGAATAATCTACTGTACCTTGGGAGAGGGATTTGTTCAGGAAAGTCTTTATGGAGGAGGTGACACCTGAACTGAGATGTGAAAGCTAAGGAGGCATCTGAGAGACAGAATACACACTCAGTGTAGAGATTATAGCATGGGAGAATACTGCAGCTTAGGTTAGTCAAACCAGTCTTCCCACTGAAAATGACAATGTCGATAATGCATAAAAACATCTTAAAACCATTAAAAAGCTGACAAGTATAGAATAACCAGGCTAAAATCTAAATGAAGCAGGAGCTCAGAGAGGTGAGCAGAGCTCTGGAGTTGCTTTTGCTCCAGGACATTTGTCAGTTAGGTAATTTTGAGGTTTATTTTTGTTTTTTTGTTTGTTTGTTTTTTTTGTAAACCTCTCACGATAAGGAGAAACTAAATTAAAACTCAGGTCATTTAAGGTAGGGAGACAAATCAAGGAGACCCCTACATTCAACCGTTTCCCCAAAGGGTTATACTCTTAAGGAAAGGCTGAACTAGAAGTAAACACCCTATTCCATCCTCAACCCCAGGGGACTGTAATGAAATGTGTCTTTGCTGAGCAGATTAGGGGGGAGAGTCCTTGAGAAGTTGCAACTATACGATGGCCCTTGAGTAAATATAAAGACCACTTTCACATCACTTAAAGAAAGGTACTATGAGCAGAAACCAGCAGAAACATTAAAATGCAGAAACAGATCTTCAAGACTTCAGATACTGAGTTACAGGACATATATTATAAAACAGTTATCCTTACAATATTTAAAGAAATAAGGAAGACATAGAATAAAATTTAAAATGAATAGGAAAATATCAAAATGTGCCCTTAGCAAATTTGAAAAGAAAAGAATAGTGTTTTTGGAATTGAAAAATAATATTAATTTAAAACGGTTTTCCAACAATCATAGTAAAGATTAAATCAAGCAAGAATCATCAGTGAATGCTAAATCTAGAGAGAGTTTTTTTATAAGAAGCAGGATATTTGGGTGTGTTGTTTTGTCTGTTATTCCATGCACAGCTGACTTATTTACTTGATTTCATTTCTTCTACAGGCTTAGGTTTTATTTTTTAATTGAGGTAAGGAAACTTAAAATGAGATTTATCTTCCTAACAAATTTTTAAGTCTACAATACAATCGTTAACTATATCCGTACAATGTTGTACAGATCTCTAGAACTTATTCATCTTGCGTAACTGAAACTTTATACCCATTGCACAGCAACTCCTCATTTCCCCCTCCCAGAGGGAGGATATGTGTATGATCTTAAAGTGTTACCCCAGACATTGCTTATTAGTTGCAAGAGAGGAGGAAAAGTAATTATACAGTGGAGAGATCGGATAAATTGACTGATTGATAGACTTACTGTCACCACCTACACATATGATACCCTGAGAAAGACACAGCCACTGATGCAGTATTCTTGCCAAGAATGCTTAACTTGACTCTAATCATGAGGGAACATCAGACAAACCCCAAGTTAAGAATATTCTATTTTTAAAAGGTGGGCATGGGGCCTATAGTCCTCCAAAATGTAAATATCATAAAAGATAAGGAAAGGCTAAGGAAACAAACCAGATTAAATGAGGCTTAACAGATATGACAAGTAAATATAATACCTGATTCTAGACTGGGCACTGTACTGGAGGGGGAAAACGCAATAAAAGACATTCCAAAAATGGAATACGGCAGGAGACTAGATAAAAGCACTGTACCAATACTTTCTAATTAATTTAAATTTACCATGTAAAAATTTATTGCAATTGATTAGTGTAGTTACATGAAAATATCCTCCTTATTCTTCAGAAATAAACGCTGACGTCATCGGGGGTAAAGGGACATGATGTATGTAACTTACCCACAAATGCTTCAGAAAAAATTATTTATATACATATACACACATTTATGTATATATGTATATCTATATGAAAATTATTACCTACAACTTATGTAATATATAAAATTATACATAGAGCACAAATGATTAAGCAAATGGCAGACAATCTTGATAATAGGTGTATCTGGGCAAAGAGTACAAAGATGTTCTTTGTACTGCTTTTATTTTTTCAACTTATCCATATGTTTTAACTATTTGAAGTTATTTTAAAAAGGTTTAAAAAAGAACCTACATGAATAAATTCAAACATAGATAAGGGGAAAACTAGTACACTATAAAGTAGCGAAGAAGAAATTATTCAGAATCTAGCAAAGAGGGGAAAATAGAAATATAAAAGAGAGGCTAAGATGCATGGGCTAAGGAATGAGGGCAAACATATGGTTTAACTAGAGTTCCGGAAGGAGAGGAGAAAAATCATGAGGCAGGAACCAGGACAAAATTTGAAGAAATAATGACTAACATTTTCTTAGAAGTAGTAAAAGCTAGCAATCCAAATTCATGAATCACAATGAATCTTGAACAGGCAAGTAAAATGAAATGTACCTAAAGGAACATCAGAGTAAAACTGCATTACACCCAAAAAAATAAATAAATAAAAAGTGAAAGTAGCCAGAGGAAAAAGGACAGGGTACTTCCAAAAAAGCAGCAGTTTGTCACCCAACTTCACAAAAACAATAACTAAATCCAAAGGACAGTGGAATAATAATACAACTTCCATGTCCTGAGAGAAAACTACCAACCTAGAATTCTATACCCAGAAAAAGCATCTTTATCATAAAGATGTTTTCAGGCAAATAAAGAGATTTTTCCTTTAGTAGACCACAGATAAAGGAATTTTAAAAGGATGTACTTCAATGAAAGTGATCCCAGAGGGGAAGTCTGAGATGCAAGAAGGATTAACAAGCAAAAAGAGTGCTAAATACATGAAAGAACAGCATTAAGAAAGGCATAGAGGGAAAGAACATTCTAGTCAGTATATCCACAGTATTGCCAGAAGCCTGGTTATGGGTTGGTGGAGCAGAGTTAACCCCTCAACTTTATCAAATACAAATCGTATCAGTAAAAAAATAAAATTAAGCATGTGCTATGAATAATGCAGATTTTTAAAGTGACTATATTATGTAGAATATAAAATATGCACAAAAATTTCAAATTAAAAAAGGATGGGATTAAAAACAAAATATAAATAGACCTTCTGATAGTTTCTTCCCATACCCTAAGGGATTTTATTCTAAAACCAGGGGTTGGCAAACTAATCTGCGGGCCAAATCTGACCTACCACCTGTTTTTATAAATAAAGTCTTATTGGAACACAGTCATTCTCATGTGTTTGCCAATAATACATGACTGCTTTCATGCTACAACAGTTGTATAGCTATGGCAGAGATGTATAGCCCATGAAGTCTAAAATATTTGCTATCTGGTGACTTACAGAAAAAGTTTCCAACCCCTGAGCTTGAACATGGGCAAGCAAAGGAGAGTAAAGGGCTCATAAGTCATCACAGTGTGGACAGAAACATACAGGCAATGTAGAGTCTTCAAAGGATTTTAAGCAGGAGAAAGGACACTCTAGCAGCCATGTGGTAAGTGGAATAGAGAAAAGGGAGATAGAAAAGGAAGACTGATGAGGAGATCTTTTTGTGATGTTGATTAAAGTGATTTCTCTGAGACCACTTTCCTTCTCTATGAAGTGGGAGTAATAATTCCCACAGAGTTCTTTCGTGGGCCAAATAAAATCATGTGTGATAAAGTATTTCTTAAACTGTAAAAGCACTCTAACAAATTAAGGTATGATGATTTTACTTGCAGTAGACTTTCATTAAATGAATGTTTCAGAAAGAGTTCTATATGTTTTGCTCTCTCAGTTTGATTGCATTATTTGATATTAAGACATCTTGTATATTTGTATCACATAGCTATACTGAAATCATTTAGTACTATCAAATTTTAGATGTGATTTAATTGTGTTAATTGGTTTAAACTCATTAGTCACTTGCCTGAAAATATGCTTCTAGATGTTAATATTCAGTGTAATTTATTTGCCTGTTCCATTGCAAATGATGGACCTCAGTTGAAATATATATTCTGTACACATTGACTTCTTATTAACACCTAATATGTATAGCCCATGTAAAAGACATAAGAAGGCCATAAAGACATAAAATGGTAGAAAAAGATCTGTAAATACAATCTTATATTTTCTTATAATTTTTGAGACTCCCAAAACATTAAGAGCTAAATCAAGCAATCTAAGTCTTTTTAAAAAAAATTTAGGCAGTTCTCTTATTACTATTTGTAATACTTAACTGTGTGATCATATTAATTGGGCATTTTTCATATTCTAGGATATGGTTTTCAAGAGCATGCATTTGCATCCACTATCTCATAAGATGAAGTGCTGAGAGAATAAAAAGGTTGTATCTGTGGCAACAATAGATTATGCTCTCATAATTTTTATATGCCTCTGTCTCTCACACGTACACAAATACGTGCTTACAAACACATACGGAAATGTCCTTTTAAAACATGCCAGCAAATTGGTAAGAGAAAAAATGTATTATTATCATCAGTGAAGATAGAAGGTGAGAAACAGTACCACATGCATCCTAATAGAACTGCAGGCTGTTTTAATTTAAATTAGTTTCAGCTCTTTGTTGAAAACAGAAGTAAATCATGTAAGGAACTAATTCATACTGGGAGAGACAACAAAGAATGCCAATAAAACTTATTTGTAAAAAAAAAAATTACTGCAAAAATATTTCTACCACATTTCCAGTTTTGTTTTCAATAAAAGAGTAGAGGCCCCCTTCCAGGAACATTTGAAAAGGATATAGCTTAAAGGAAACTTTCATTTCTTTTTTTTTATATATATATGGCTGGGTCTCATTTATTACGCATTAATTGCAGACAAAAACCTTGGTTCTCTGCAACAAAATGCTTGACACAAGCAACATGGTGGTCTATGAAAGAGAAGGTTACATGACCCCTAATTCTGCCTGTGTCCAACATATGCACATTATTGTTCACTCCTCTGATAACAAAGATCAGATGCTCCTAGAGTATAAAGTACACTCTTTCACAGAGGCTTCTCACCACCAATGCCATGGAATTCACAAGCAGTTGTTTTATTTACATGTCTTAGGAACCCAGACAATTTAATGAGTCCACTTTTCCACATTTTTGCAGTTGTCCTACCTGCCTAATCAGACTGTAATATATATCTTACCCATGGCTCACTCACAATGATATTCCTTCCTTGATGGGCACACCAAGGGACATAGAATAAAAGAGTATGTCTGATCTCCTTCATGAGTTGTGGACATACCCCAAAGTGTCATTGTTTCCCCAATCTGTTATTCATGAGCTTATCTAAACTTTAAATTAATCTATTTATATTTTCAATCTGCACCACATAGTGGGATAATGCATTCCACAAGTTTCTTCACTGTAGACCTCTTTTAAGTTTTTGAGAGTGCTCTGAGATCTAGTATACCAGAATTCAATAAATAAGAAAGCATAGTTTTCATAATTTTATAGATTTTAATCATATCCTCAATCTCAGCCTTCTTCCTTTGTAAATAGAGCCCTCCTTTCTTTATGCTACACTCAGACAAATATTTAATGAATGAATTCAGCAATTTAAGCTAATTAATCAATATAGACACCTATCCTTTGGCCTATGTTAGTTAACTTTCTCTGGTCTCTCTCACTTTAATCATGTCTTCATTGAGGATTGCTGACCAGAACTGCACACCATGTTCCTTGTACAGTACATAATGAGGTACAAAGAGAGACTGCTTATTCTAAAACAATTTATAAGCAAGCCTGGAAATGATTAAGACATTTGTGGAATCACCACATACCACCACCATGGAATCAAGAAGGGCTTTGGGTGAAATGGTGCTTGTCAGTGAAGATAGAGTGCAGAGGTGAGAAGCAGGTTGCCTTTGTCAGGTTCACCTCCTCTTAATCCTGGGCTGCCTTCCTCACTGGGCAAGCTGTCATATCAGTTTCTCCAGGATAAGGCCTTTTCACACAAGGCTCTGAACTATCAAGAGTTTCCTTAAAGTACAATTTTCAAATAATTTTATAAGATGAGCTAAAGTACAGTGACTAAGCAAAAGAGAAAGGAAAAAGACACTAGGATATTTGTCCATTTGTGCTCTTATTAACCCACATTCCAAAGTGATTACCCATTTATAAAACATCCAATAGATCTTCAAGGGCATAAATCCCTCGGAAAGCTAACTCAGAAGGTTTCTTGGCAAGTGTAGAATAAAAGCAAAAATGTTTACAGGGTATTGGTGAAAATGAAAAAGCATGCTAAATTAATCCTGCAGAATATAGTACATCAGTATGATTACCAGAAAACCTGTGTCCATCAGATATTATTTTTCAGAGACCTGGACAATGCCAGATAAACAGTTACAAGTTAGCAATTTCCAATTTCCCTTTTAATTTACACTCCAGGTGGACAATTCCTTTTCAATTGCTTTATAGGAAAGAGGATAAATACCTCACAAGCAGCCATTTTTCTATTCCCCTAACCATTAAAGTCCTTATAAATGGAATAAGCTCTGAGCCAGAATGCAACTTCAGAATGTTTCTTAATTCAGTATTTTTGGTAATCATTACAGAATTATTACTAGGTTACTAGTAATTAACTGGTTTCAGCTTTCTTGGGTTGTATTCTAGTGCCAGAGATACATTCCAGTCACTCAAGACAGAGAAACACCCAAATTATATTTATAAACATCCTTTTAAGGTTTAGTTTTTCACCTATTCTAAGAGGCCATTAATCATCAATCATCAAATGCACCATTGTTTTTATGTGCCATTATAGAAGAAAAGTGCTGCTAATTATTTGTAAGGCTACAGAAATTGTAAAATACACCCCGGTTTCAGAAATGTTAAAGTGTGGGGGAAATGTGTGTTGAAATCTGTGAAATATAGTATTTTCATTCTCATATTTTTCTCAGACCAATCCCCAATTTTCAGAGCAATACTCTGATTTCCACAAGTGGTCCCAAAAGCAGCTTCAATTAGTGAATTTTGGGAAACTGCATCATTGTCAGTAGCCTCCCACACTCAGTCAGAAATAGGGAACAAGCAGGGTTTTATTTGAGGTAAGGCTTCTGTCTGACTGTAAACCAGAGAGAAAGAGTCATAAGAACAGTTTCTGGAAACATCACTTTAAATAAGAAATCAAGAAACTGTCTAGCAGGCTTAAAAGAACCACTGTTTATGAAGTAGTCCTTTCAGCCACACATGCATGTGAGAAAACATAATAAACATCAGATATATCCTCTTTAAGTAACAAAAATAATAACAATAATAATAAAAACCATATACACTTAAACGACACATTAGTCTTAAGACAGGGCATCACCCTTGAGCTTAGTTCTCAGGTTCATTCGGCCTGCCCTTGCTACACAGGCTCTCTCCTGGCATCATTCCAGAAGCCAACAGGCTTTCTTAGTGTCCAGGTTAAATGGTCTGTTCCTGTGCTCTCTGCATCAGTTCAAGATAAAGTGCTGACCTGTCTTACTTGAGCAAAACCCAGGGTGGCCTCCCGGGAACCCAGTACTCGTTGGTTGACCCTGGAACTTAATCATTTCTCTAGATTTCTATACTCTTGAAACACATCTGTACTATCCAAATAACCTCCTACTTTTCTTCTATAAAAAACCAAAACCAAAACCAAAACCAAAACAAAACAAAAAACTCTTTGTACATCTGAAATACAAAATCCCTAGAAAGCTTTAGAAAGAAGCCCAGAAATCTAGCTCTTCAATCCCCTCTAGAATCACTCTCCTTATCTTCCCAGTTCACTTCTGTCTAAATTAGTCAGGTAGCATCTTACTTTAGAAAATAAGGAAAGAAGAAAGAAATATTATTCCAAAGACACAATGTAATACAAATGGATAAATCATTAACATTTTCTGTAGCACTACCAACAATAAAACATCTCAAGTGCAGCAAAAAGAAAGACTGTTTTCTGCAACAAAGAAGGTTGTTTATAACGACTTGGTACTATTTTCTAGGGTTGAAGCCAATGTTTTCTATATTTTGTAACATATAAGTTATATCCATTACTGAATGAAATGGGACAGCTCTTTACTGTGGGATCAGAAATCAGGATCCTCAATTTCGCTGATACTCTTCGTTTGCCCCTCTAGATCCTCTCTCTTCCACTCTTTTCCCAGGAGGCTAGTTTCTAAGGACTGCATCAACTGTACTCCCCTTTTGCCTCCTGGCTTCCAGTTGAATTGGACCAAAGGGAGGTACCTACAAGAATTCAAAGGCAGGAGGGGAGAATAATTATTCAAATGCCAGAGGGATTGAATATTTATTTCCTCAGCAGCTCCCTCCTTCCCAGGCATGGCTTCGAATGGTTTCCACTAGTTAAGGCCACAGATCCTGCAAGGCAGCCTTCTGCTTCAGCTATGGCTGGGGCTGATAATGGTTTCCCACTGTTGCCAGGCCCTGGGCACTGCACTCTTCCTTGTGGTTTCCTTAAATATGTCCAACCTTGTCATCAGTTCTTCCATTAATCTCTCATCAATTATACCTTTCCAGTGTACCTTTTCCTCCTGGGACCTGACTGCCATATCAGATTTTACAATAGTATATGCCACCTAATGCATGGTGTGGTTCCTTCCTTCAGTCTAAAGCTGAGGATATCTATTCCTCAGATGCTTGCTAATAATCTCGATTTTGAAAAAAAGAAAAGAAGTTTAATCATTCTGTTACTGTCAGATCCTGCCTGAAATATCTCATAGTTAAGAGAATGGTATATGTCAACCACTCTCTCTGCAGGGGCCGAAGTGTTGTCCCCATTTTGGGCCAGGCCACAAAGAAGCTACATACCTCAATCATGTCTCTTTGTACACACCCTGCAGACCTGTTTTGCCTGTAAAAAAAACTGCAACATTCCAATTTCCTTGGTCTGCATTAGCTAGTCTTCCTATGGGCTCTCACAGCATCCTGAACTTATCTATTTGATTCTCCATATTGTAGCTGTTTTTAAATTTTACTTATCTATCTGCCCACTAGATTATAAGCTCTGTAAGAGCACAAACCATTTTACATGCTTTAGCATTTAAGGCTCCTAAAGCTGTGCAACTAGACACTCAATAATATGTTTTTTTTCAATGAATGAGCAGAACATTATGCTTTTGAATTTAATGGTTGATGAGACAATAATCAGGAACAATCATAGGTGGAACATACATGCATTATAAATAAACTGCCAGCAAGTACTGTGATCACTCATTGCTTCATTCACTGCTCCATTCATTTATTGTTCTATAAAATGTGTTTAGGGTCTGCTATTGGACAGCATGGCACTAGGTCCTGGAAACACAAAGTTGTGTGAGGCACTGTTCCTCCTTGAAAGCAGCATTGTTAATTACATGGACCCTGTGAGGGTCATATCTTGTCCATAAATGGCTTCCTGGGCAAATTCTACTCAAAGGAACTGGTTTCCTTTTGCATCCCAGTAAGAGCTGGAAAGATCACTCTGAAACTTTATACCATGTTTTATATCAAACAGTATAGCTTTCTACCACTAGAACTTCTTGACTTAACATTCCCCTCTTCTCTGAATATTTCCCCTTTCTTTCTCTCATTTACACTTTGTGGATGGTTCTTGGTTGTATTTTCCTTTGCCCTGTTTTTCATTGAAAGCTGTTTCAAATGCTTTTTGAAAGAAGTTGAAGCATAAATTAACAAGACAAACAACAAAAAAGATTACTTTATTTTCCCTCACTTAAATTTTATCTACCTTTGAAGTTTTTTTTATTGACACATCCACCTAATTTTTCACTTAAATTAGTTTTAAAAAGCCAAAGTTGTATTAGTAAAGTCTTCACAATAGAAAATTCCATTAATGATTAAGAAGTAATTTGTACACACCAAACTGCTAACAATACATGTCAAGTGATGGGGAGATGGGGAGGCTGCCACTGGGGACTTTAGCTTTCTATATTATATAATTTTTAAAATTTTACTAGCATTTTCCTTATATAAGCAGAAAAAAACACATTTAAAAGAAACCAAATAAAGAGAAGACAGCCTAGATTGTTTTGTTTTCCCATGTCCATATGGTGCTCGAATGAACATACAGATTTAAGATATATAGGGTGGTAATTTGATTATTGAGTCACATGTGACCCAGCTGAATGGATGTAATAGCAGACAGATGATGGTTTATGTTGTTGATAGAAACTGATTTCCCTCGTTCCATATTTTAGCAGCTAGTCATTTCCAGAATTGGCTTAGACCCTGAAAATATCCTCAGCAGGGATGCTGTTTTGAGCCTAGGACATTCTCTAACAGCTGGAAGACATTCAGTGACTCCAAATGACGAGGGCCAGTGGGAGCGTGTGAGGATGGGCACCTGTCCTGCAGCTTCCCTGAGCTGGCAAACACCTTGCTCTCACCATGAACTCTCCCCGGGCTCTTTTAGATATTAAGTTTTAGAAGTAATTCTGAATAATTACAGTTCATTTGAAATAGCCTTCATATCTAGAGACCACATTGTAAGACTTTTAAAAGTTTAATATGAGTCTGTTAGAGAATGGTGGAAGGTAGGAGTGTGGCATAAATAACCTTATTTTCAAATTCCTAGGCCACCTTCTTCAGAATAATTCCAAGATTCATAAAGCAGGTTCTCTCTATTACAGAGTAAAATAACATCTACATAAAATATAAAATTAAATGTAAAGTGTTTGAATTATGACATACTAGGGTTCCATGTTTGTATTCTTACAGTATAAATAGCTGAGTTGTTTAACATTAAACCCCAAAGATCTAATCAAATATATATCTAAGTGACTCAGACATTGTAAATAATTTCAGCATTGTAGCAATTGTATTTGCCAGCAGATATAGTCAGATCTTTCACCAACTGAGATATCATTTAGTCTATAACTTAAATAAGCATTGATAAAATTTTTTACAAAAGATGCTATCAGCAAAACAAACAGAGGACTTTTTATTACTTCAAAGCTTATTTATAATGTGTTTAGAAAAAATTCAATGGAAACAGGAAAATAATGTCTTGATTTTCTAAACTTTACAACATCTGCTTTTACTTACTTTTCAGCATTGTAAAGGTCTCTGGATTTCAAGTGAGTTACTTTGCTTTCCCTTTGTCTACTCCTTTACTTGACTATCTTCACACTACGTTATATACCCAGGCACAATCTATGAACCCATGGAAATCTCTATGGCATGAATAACAAAGGAATTTTAGAACATATAACCCAGTACATGGAAATATGTCTCAAAAGGCCAGGTGTACAAGGAGCAGATCCCTTTGTAAAAATATTCAAAACCCTGTATTATTCTTTCTCATACCATCCAACACTGGTTATTAACGTGTCATTCATAATCTTTGCCAGATAGTATTAAAAATATTTCCCAAAGGAAAAAAAAAGAAGGACTTTTACATATGTATGTATGGTTGAGTATGTCTGTGTGCTTTGCCCAAATCTAAATGAAAGTGTTAATACAATGTTTAGTAAATCCCCAGGTTTTGATTTCTGCCCCTCTCCCCCGCCAAAAAGCCACAAAAATCTGCTAAGAACAACATCCTCAGTGTTAATCTACTTCATCGGGCTTTTGCTTTCCTTCTTACCAAATTAAAAGAACTTAAATCCAAAGACATTTTAGAAATGTTTTCCAAATTTTTTAAAGAAAGGTGTTTCTATACTCAGTGAGAGTTGCCCATAAAACACTAACATCCAATTATTCTGGAGGGCATGTAAGTCCCTCATTCCTTAGCCTTTCCTTATCTGACTAAGGATTCATTTAGTTCACTTAAAGTTAGTTACCTTAGAGAAATATAACTGTTCCTTCTGCTACATTTCCTGATTTTTTAAAATTTGAGATTTAAGTAAATTTTGCTTCAACAGGAGACAGTGGGTAAAAAAAGAAAGCTGATATATTGCTCATCATACAAACACAATCCTATTCAAGACTTTCTTGCAAACCTCGTTGAGATGCTTTAAACATTTGTTGGTGGCTTCTTGTGAAGCTGATTTAAAGGCCGTGGGTTATTTGTGGTTAATATACAAAAGGGAGAAAAAGAAAAACAGGGAGAAACGGTCTTTACACAGCACACTCCTGAGGTTTCATCGCTGGGTTAGCTGACATTCTTTCCTTCACTTCCCCAGTTGGGCTGACCTCAACATTCTTGGTGTTCAAGACTTCTAAAAGAATGTAAACCACATTATCTTCCCCAGAGGGGAAAACAGAAACAAAGCTGGATGATATGTCAGGATAAGGAATAGGTCCACCATGTGTTTAAGAAGGAGGAAGAGTTCCACTACAATCATACCAAAAATCAAAGTTTTGTGGACATGGGTTTGTCCACATGAAAAAGAAGAGTGGCTTTGCCAGTTACTCAAAGGTCCTTTACAAGCAGCTAAAGAGCAAGTTCAGAGCCATTATTCTTCATTTCTGCTACACACCTGTGAGATCAAGATGGGAGTGAGAATACAAAGAGATCCGTATCTCTAAAGGATTTTAAAAATGGAAAGACATTGCAAGTGAAAAAAGGGAAAGGAAGCAAGGTCCTTCTTTCACCATCACTGAATGTTGGCAACACTGCCTTTTATGGTTGCTTTGATTATGCGCTAAATTCAAAAGTTTTAGCCATGGATAATTTGATGCTTTGGTTTTCCTTTATTCCCCATTTTTTTTTTCATTGCATGTTTTACAATGGTTTGTGTTCAAGAATCAATTTAACCACAACAGAAGAGGCTCTGATTTGGAATCTGTATGACTTCACTTGAGGTGGAAGTAAACGGGAAATCAGCTCTGAAAAAGAAAGGAAACTCTCAAGCTTGCAAGCCTTTCTCTTTTCTTTAAAAAAATTTTTAAGATGTTTTCATCTAATATTACCTTTAAATCATCACTTTGAAAAAGATCCTTTAAATGTCAGTGTTTCTCTGAGGGCTCAGTCATAGGCCCTCAGTTTTGGGTTTTTGTTTTGTTTTGTTTTGTTTTTATTCTAAGCACTTTGAGTAACTGCATTGACTTGCAGAGCTTCAGTTAGCATCCATGTACTGACCATCCTCCTTTTTAATCTCAGTTCAGATCTGCTGCTCTTTGGACCCACATATCCAACTGCCTAATGAACAAACAGCCTACCTGATATCTCATAAGCCCTCCAGTGTGTCACGTTTAGAAGTGAACTCACTGTCCTTCGTTCTTCTCTCTCTATCCAAGCCTGACCCCTGCATTCCTTGTCTTCAGTGTCTACCCATATCTACCCATCTCTTTGAATCTTCTATCTCATCCAACTAATGACCAACCTATCAATCTGCCTTCCCAATATCACTTTAATATCCTTTATCTTCATCTCCACTATCACCCTAAGTCATCGTTACATCTGACAAATTTTGCTAAAACAGCATCCTAACTAGTCTCCTCACCACTAATCTTACTCCTTTCCAATTCATTTACACTCCACACAGCCCCCGGAGTAATCATTCTTGAAGTGATCCTCATAAAACACAAATCTGATCATGACACACCAGGTTAAAATATATCACTAATTTCTCATTATCCTTATAATCAAGTGTAAACATCTTCACTTAAAACAATCTTACTATCTAGCCTATGCCTACTGCTCCAATGATGAGGTTTCATGTCCCCTTCCAGTCACACGGAGCATCTTTCAGTCCCTAGAGCCTGCCATGTTTTCAGCTGGAACCCACAGCTCTCACTGCCTACCCTCAATCCAAATGTCAGTTTCTTAGGGATATATTTCTTTACCCTAAAAAAGATCATGGTTCAAGCTATGCTTGTAAAACACTCTAACTTCTAGTGCAACACTCACCACATGTGATTTAATAGTGTGTCGTGTCTCCTTCACTTTACTGTACACTCCATGAGGGCAGGGACCACATTTGTCTTATTAATTACTACTCAGTACCTGGTACTGGGAAGGTATTTAATAAATACTCATTGAACAAATGAATATATTTATGTATATAGTTCTTCCTTCTTTGGCACAAGAGGCCACATGACCTGCTATACACTTACCAGTGACTGGTTCATTCACCAGAGGAAGTATGAGTCATCCCAGGCAGAAATTAAGATTCAGGATGCTCCATAATCAAGACATCTCACAGAATTCACAGGCATCACTTGCCCCAAATTCTGCCTCATTAACAGATGGTAGCAGGGTCATCAAAGCTTTGCCAGACTCAAAGACATGCTTGCCTTCGGCAAATTCAAAAGTCGTGAGTCAAGTTGTTAACCTATCACCTAGTTGATAGAAAAGTAGGGGGTTATTCAAGATGATGTTAGGCTGAAGGAATATTTTAACACATCCCCTGAGTCTAATTGATAGTTACTACCAACAACACACTTAGACGCCGATCCCATTGCCAGTATGGTGTTTTTGTGAACTTTTCCAATCTTGAGAACATGAGAAAAATCATGGGTCTATACAGGCATTACCATGATACCCTACGTTAGAAGAGTTTTTGTTGTTGTTGTTTTAAAAAGGGGCCATTGTAACTCTCTTTAACCGTTGGTTATGTTTCCTCCTGAAGTTAGATGAAATATCAGATGTAACCTCTTGAGATAGTTGTAATAGACAAAAGATGCAATGTTAGTGATGTGTCATGGAAAGTGACGCAGTTGTGCCAAAGTTGGGTCAAAAGACATGATCCAAACAAAAGGCACTCCACCTGCAGTGGTCTCACCTCACGACCAGCACTCAGCCCCCTTACAATGTTCTGCTTCTTGCCCCTGTCTATCAATATGACCATCTCCAAATAAATTGTCCCTGTCTCCCAAGTTTTATGTCAAACAGGAATTTCTTATTGTCTTATTTATTCTTAAGGTTTACATTATGAAGCCAAAAAACATTGGCTTAACAGTTTTATCGCTCTATACTGCTTAGGGTGATGAAATAATGCAACAATTAGGCATTAAAACATTTTCATTGGTCTCTTTAATTCTGTACTTCAACTACAGATGCTTCAAATCCCAGCATTGGAAATTATAGAGTAAGATGCTGTACAGAAGAGAAAACTATTGAATGGAATGAATTTGATCAACTCTGGATAAATATAAAGGCTCAGCAAGAATAATCACGTTCAATTACCATACTAGAATCTCTCCAGTACCTAAGCTGTCATTAGTAACAAGCCAGGAAACCATGAAAATGAAGCAACTTTCCTGGAAAACCATATAGTGACTTTCTATATAATTGCCCTTTCCAAAGTTAGTAGTAAAAAAGAGAGTAGTTTTTGTAGGGACACCTGGAGAAGAAAACTCATTCCACCTATTTCTCTTTTTGTCCTTTTAAAGGTTTAGTCCTCAGAAATGAAGAGGGAGTGATGATACCTATTCACATGATGGTTATGAGCGATGAATTAGTCCATGTAAATCTCCTAACACATGAAATACCTAGCCCATAATGGGTATTCAAAAACATTCTCTCCCTTTTCCCTTTCTCCACCCACACTCAAGTACCTACTTTATGCTGTGTCAATCAACACATCCACTGGACAAATTAGAAACCATTCAGATCTGATATTAGCAGGTATCAATCTGTAGTCCTCTCTTCACAGTAGTTTGGTTTGTTATTTTTCCTATAGAAATTAGGGTTGCTGTTTTTTGAAATATTTCTTTTGTGACAGCGAATAAGTATTTCTTTTCTCACTGTGTTTAACGCAGCTATAATTCAGCAAAACAATCTAAATAGAACTAGTTTTGAAGTATATAGTTCTATAACTATTCTACCTCTGTGTGAAGATATTAAGGCTAAAGTTCCCAAACACCAGGAAACTCCCAATATAACTGTCTCATCAATTTCAAGTTTAAATCTATCCTAACTGGCTTAATGCATCAAATTGTTTGCAGCTGGGAGGCAAGATTTTCCTATGCCCTAGTTTATGTTGAACATTAGATGGTAAAGTAGGCTCTAAGAGTAAAAGAGGTGTAAAGGATGGAAATCAGTTCTCTTAGTCCACACAGTACCACTAAGGAAATTCACAAATTTGTTTATTCACTCAACAAGACTGCTATGTGCCAAGCACTAATACACCGTTCTAGGGTATGCAGTTGTAGGTATGTACTTCTAGAGGTGATTTACAATGCAGAATCTAAAACATGTTCATGGTTTTATCTAATCAGTATTATCTTCTTCCTAACTATAATACATATGCTTAAATGCTTACAAGCATGCCATCTACAATGCCAAGGGCTCTGTCCCATTTGGTCTTCACAACAATTATATGAAGCAGGGATTATTACACTCCTCATTTTACCAGATGAATAAAAGAGCTATGGAAAGATATTTAACTTGCCAAGCCCACCCAGTTAGTAACCAAGAAATCTGAAATTCAAACCAAGTCTGTCTGACTCTAGAATCCATTCTGTAAAGTCTAAACCAATGCTATTCAAAGTCTGTTCCTCCATGGACTGGCAGTATCAGTGGCACCTGGGAGCTTGTTAGAAATACAGAACCTACACGATCATAATTTTGGGGAGGGCACAAGACCTCCATGTGATTCTTATGCAAAGTTTGGTAAGCACTGATCTACACCACTATAGTATACACTATTAGTCTCCCTAATTCATAGTATACTAATGGTGTCAGGTTAAATTACTACTCATTTGCATTTAAGAATTTTTAGCCCTCATTATAGTTGTCCTTTTGGGTTAGATTCTATGGATAGTCAAAAAAACAACTCTGTGCCATATCCTTTACATGGGGTGATTATTCATCCTAATCCTCCTGGGAAAATTCCATTAAGCCTATTGTCATGATGTAATTAACAGTGGCCTCTTTCACTCTCAGAAGTGAGAGTAGAATTTAAACACTAGATCTGAAATAAATTATGATAGTGATTATCAATATGAAAAAATAGAACTTGACTTACTTCAATTCTGTCACCATATTTGACTTCTTGTAATTCTGATTTGTTTTTAAGATTCAAAACAGGGAAATTCAAGGAGGCCAGGAGAGCCAAAACAGTCTTCAAAAAGAAGAACAAAGTTGGAGGATTCACACTTCTCAACTTAAAAATTCACTGCAAAGGTACAGTAATCAAGACAGTGTGTTACTGGCATAAGGACAGTCACATATGTCAGCGGAATAGAATTAAGGGTCCAGAAATAAACGCTCACCTTTACAATTAATTAATTTTCAACAAAAGTGCCAAAGCAATTCAATGTGGGGAAAAGTCTTTTCAATACACGATGTTAGGACAACTGGATATCCACATGCAAAATAATAAAGTTGGAGCTTCATCTCACATCAACTTAAAATGTACTAAAAACATAAATATAAAAGCTGAAACAATAAAACTTAAAGAAAAATACAGGTGTAAATCTTTGTGACCTTGGATTAGGCCATAGTTTCTTAGATATGACACCAACATCACAAACAAAAAGTAGAAATTGGACTTCACCAAAATTAAAAACTTTCGTGCTTCAAAGGACACCATCAAGAAAATGAGACAACTCAAAGCATGTGAGAAAATATTTGCAAATCTAAATCTGATAAAGGACTTATACCTAGAATACATAAAGAATTCTTACAACTCAGTAATAAAAAGACAAATAATGCAATTAAAAATGGGCAAAGAAGACATACAAATAGCCAAGAAGATGAAAAGATCCTCAACATCATTA
This sequence comes from Camelus bactrianus, assembly GCF_048773025.1. Classification (NCBI taxonomy): domain Eukaryota; kingdom Metazoa; phylum Chordata; class Mammalia; order Artiodactyla; family Camelidae; genus Camelus; species Camelus bactrianus. The sequence goes on along the minus strand of NC_133544.1, from coordinate 52,583,229 downwards.
GCCATCAAGGAAATGTAAATCAAAATCACAATAAACTACCACTTCACACCTACAAGGATGGATAGAATCAAAAGGTCAGATAGTATATGCATTGGCAAAGAGTACTGGAGAAGTTAGAATCCTCATACATTACTGGTGGGAATGTAAAATGATGCAGCCACATTGGAAAACTGTTCCTCAAAAGATTTAACATAGAGTTGCCATACAACCTGGCAACTACACTCCTACGTATATAATACCCCTCAAAATATATACATATGTTCACATAAAAACTTGCACATGAATGTTCATAAAAGCATTATTCAAGTTGCAAAACTGTAGAAATAACCCAAATGCCCATCAACTGAGGACTGGATATACAAAATATGGTATAGCCACACAACGGAATATAATTCAGCAACAAAAAGAATTAAGTATTGATAAATGCTACAACATAGATGAATGTTAACAACATCATGCAAAGTGAAAGAAGTTGGTCACAAATGAGAACATATTTGATTCCATTTACATGAAATTTCTGAAATAAGCAAACCTATAGACCCAGAAAGTGTATTAGTGGTTTCCTAGAGCTGGGAGGAAAGGGTGGTGGTATGAGGAAACAAGAGGTGATTGATAAAGAGTACAGGGTTTCTCTTTGGAGTGATGAAAATGTTCTTGACTGGATTATGATGGTAACTGCACAACTTTATGTGTATACTAAAAAACACTGAATTATACAACTTAAGTAGGTGAATTTTATGGTATATGCAGCTCAATAAAGCTGTTCAAAAAAAGATTTAAAACAGTGAAACTCTGCAAATTGCATACAGTATAGATAAGTTATTTTTCTTTTCTTATTAAAAAATACAATGATGCAGTTTTAAAGCATTAATCCATTACTTTTCCTCTTTTTGTACAGCAATGTTTATTTTATTTTTTAAATTAATTTTTTGTTACTGGCATGACAATATTTGAAGTTCAATAACTTTTTTCACTGTCTGTGTTTCTTCTGGCCATTATTATCATTCTTTTCATTGCATGACTGTTACTAAAAATAATTTTGTATAAAGAGGAGAGGAATATTAAGAAATTATTTATACTAGTTGACAAATATGGTAGAAATGTCACTGTTGGCTCTGCATTATTATCTTTGCTCAAATATCAGCATCTAAGGGAAGTGTCCCCTAACCACTCTATTTAAAATAGATACCACTCCATGTCCCCAAATGACATCACTTTCTCCCCCTTACTCAGCTTTACAATCTATATAACTCTTACCTGTGTATTCTTTGTTTATTCCTGCCCCTTCATTAGAATGTTAGTTCATTAAAGGGTTGTCTGCCTTGCTCACTTCTGTATAACCATAGAACACATTCAATCAGTTTTGGTGAATAAATACACACTAAAAATTATATCTGCTGCTTAAATTTCTTCACATAAGTTTTGTCTTTGTGCACAATTCCTGTTTTTTTGTGGTTTTTTTTTAATGTTGAGATGAAAACTGATTCTCACCCATGTCCTCATAGATTATTTCCTGTATGGACATCGTATTCTGCTAGATAATTCAAAGATGTCTGGACAAACAAAATCTCTTTGTTTAGGAGTTTGAAATCCAAAGAAAATTATGTATGGTATTTTATACCTTTTAATAACCTTCAATGAGGTTTCTGAGCTATAATTCACTCAACTTTGCAATGTCTCTTTCTTAAAGTTACCAAAGAAAAACACATAATTTTTTAAGGCTAATCAGCTTAGATTATCCCAGAATTCATTACTCTACTCTAGTGATAAAAACCAGCCTCCTTTATTGAACCTAAATATTGCTGGACTTTGTTAAACAGACTTCAAAACACTTCTAAAAACTCAACAAATTTTTATAGAAACTACTTCTTGGAGCCTAGTTTTTTTGTTTTTTTGTTTTGTTTTGTTTTGTTTTTTTTGCTTTATCTCCTTTTCAAAATAATAGTTGTATTTTTAAAACAAAGCAGAACTCTGTTATAACATGGCTCAATATTACACTTGTTTAGATAGGCCATGGGTCAAATCCTGTCCTTCCTAAAATGCGACAACTACACATGCTATAAACTTGACCACAGTGTTAAGCCTATAACCCTTTTGTCAGTCATGTGTTGGGATATAAAAGTTAAGAAAAAAGGATATTACTATGTGTATAGCTATATTAACATAATATTCCTACTAGAAAAGGTTTCTAAACATAATGAAATAGTCTTTGGAATACCATTCCAAAAGTCTTTTCAATAATACATTTGGTGAATTTAGATGTTTGTGTGTAGATACTCAACTACTTAAACATAATAAGGGCTGTACTGAAGAATGGTTAAGAGCCTTGAATCTGGAGTCAGAATGCTCAAATCCCCAATCTACCATTTACTAGCTGTGTAACATTGCCCAAGTTATTTATCCTCTGTATACCCAGTTTTATAACATTTAAAGTGAAGATAATAATAACACCCACTTCAAGGGGTTGTGATGATTAAATAAGTTAACCATGTGGAGTACTTAGAATTGTGCTTGCTACAAAGCACATCATCAGTGTCATTGTTTCTAGGTTGAAAGGAAAAACACATTTAAAATTAAAGTCTTAGTTACCATCAATTAAAAATTAAAAATACAATTTCACACATTTTAATATAAAATTAGCAGGAAGACTTTACTTTAGTTTCAGGCTTTCCATGTGTAATTATATTTTATTTGGGCAGCTAAAGTAACGACTTTCTGAAGTGAAAATTTATGCATAAGCCTAAAAGATGCAAGATTATTTTCTTATACTGTTGTAGCCTAGTAGGAAAAGAATCCATGGCCCTCTTGCTAAGTTTAGACTAGACTCTTTTCTTAAACAGTCACATATTTCTTCATGAAGCTGTTTTTAATGGCCCTTTTGATGACTGCCAGTTTCCTCCACAATAAAAGAAGTTTTGACCTGTGAATTCATTTTTTAAATCTACTAATAACTTTGAATACATTAACTGAGCATTGTGGACCAAATAAGGAGCCAATTAGTTGTATTTTCCATCATCTGAATGAAATACAAATGAATCAACTTCATCACTAAGCTTAAAAAGTTGTCTTCATTGGCAAAGAAGTCTAAATATTGTTCTCCTAACTCCAGTTCCTTTTAAAGAATAAGGAAAGTTGAATTATCTGTGACCTGAAAACAACCAAGTTTCACTTTCCCTCTCCTTCTGTGAAGACCAGTCGAGTGACCTTAGTACTGTTTTACAGTAGCACTCCCCATACAATTACTTTAAGAACCCATCACTTAGAGAGCTGCCTATAAATTACAACCCAGTATAGTCTTCATTTTCATAGATAGATGTTATTTATTTTTCCTTCCTCACTTATTCTTAATTTCCTTTCTCACTCATCTAGATATTGGGACGATGTGATGAATGCATCTACTCATCAAGCCACCTTTGGTAAACACACTTCACAGATAATCAACTCATCAACTAGCTACAACAAGTCAAAAAAGAGACAGCCATGAGTGAGTCTGAAATCTTAGTGCAAACACTCTCCTACCATGTTTGCTTTTTGTAAAAGCACATCCTTTCTCCTCGAGTGTTTAGTTTTTATAGATATCAACTGAAAATATTTCAAAATATACACACACTAAACACAACATCACCCTTTTGTGTCTCTCCAGACAGTGTGTGAGAGGTACCTCAAGCCTAACAGGAAGTACAGTTTGCCTCATCAACACATATAGGAAAAGAGTCTCATTTTCAGCCTTTTCATATGCACTTTCTTTGGAGTTTCAAAAGAGAAAGTGAAATATCAGCTTTAACTTTAAATGTGTCATCACAGCTTTGGGGATTTTCATCTTATAAAAGTAAAAACACAATTGGGATTTATTGGTTATTCACAACCAAATGTTTAGATCACATATAATGCATTTTTTTCTCTTGAAAATGTATCCTTAAATTCAGATGCCCTTTCATTTTCCTAATCACTTCCTAATTATTTGCTTACATTGTTGCTAAAATATCATAATATATACAAGGACCAATTTTAAATACCCTGGTTTGAAAATATTTCTGCATCTGTTGCCTATGTAGAACTCACTTTTTTTAAGTTGAGGAATAATGCAGTTAATGAAATAAAGATATTATTATTATAAATCATTTTATGTTCAAAAGCAGTTCATTAACTGGGCAGCTAACTAAAGAGAGTACAAAAACCTTACTTTTAATACTCACAGATTCTTACTGTGAATATTTATTCTGTTGCATACTTTTCTGTCAGGCAAAGTCTCCAAGTTGGGAATGGGCCCCTGCCAAGTCTCTGAAAATCGATTGTTCAAAAATCTTAATTATAAGAAAGTAAACAAAGAGCGGGTTGAAGCAGTGCAGAGTTCTAGTGAGTTAACGTAACAGAACTAGAGCAAAGTCAACTCTCTTTCTAAGCCAGCAGGCTCGGCTCTGACAGTCATCCATCAAACTGAAGGTCTCCTTAATAAATGCCAATTAGAGGGCATAGATGCACAAACATGGCTAGCAGAAGCCCTAGCATCATTTCCTTCCGAAAAAACTAGTGACCAAGAAAACACCCGGGCAACACAAGCACTCAGCCCACCGACAGTAAAGTTTGCTCCTGATCAGAATAATAACCAGCATTATTTCTCTCTCTCTTTTTTCAACTTTGGAAAAGTTCAGAACCACACAGAATTTTGTTTGGGGTTATACAAATTCCTTCACAATTTGTATAGAAGTCTAACATAACTTTTTAAAAGCCATGACATGCCCATAATGTATACAGAGTCTCTGACTTCCGCCGTAAGCGAGGCTTTTTCCTAACTTAATCATACTCAAATTTCACCCCTTTTAAAGATCCTGATTCAAAAATGTTCACTCATTCTCCACAGTCCACAAATTTATACCATCTCTTCCTGTGGTATTTTATGTGCATAAATTAAAAAAGAATGGCCTCCAATGAGGATTAAAAGGTTGAAAAAAATTATAGACTTTCTAAATTTAGTTTCATTTTTCTTATTTTAACTCTCAAAATGTGTGCTAACAAAACATACATATTTTCCTACACTTTTACAAAATAATCCATTCATGTTAACCTTTTTACCTAGAGGAAATGCTGGATCAACTCAGGTAGTTACGTCATAGATTTACCATGATATCACTATGTAACCCAGCGTACACGAGAAATAAATATATGAGAATGCTTTAAAAATAACTAAAATATTCCCCCATTGGTATATTAGCTCTTACTGGGGAGTTCATACCATTACATGGGTCCCAAGTTTCAAAAGTGTTTCTCTGCTGCCTTTTTCATTATCTACCTGGCCAGACACTAAGCCCGTCCTCAAACAGGATTCTTAGAAGTGTTTGATGACATCAGGTGAAAGGAGAGAGCTTTCTTAGAGAGATGGCCATAGATTTTGTCCAGAAGCCATGAGCCCAAATTTTACACTATAGTACTACTTCTTTAATGGAGATAGATGAGTTTTTAAAAGGAAGAACTCCTATAATGACAGAGATAATTAATGGAGTAAATGAAAACGTTCATGTTTGATATTTTTATGCAAATAGATTAGAATAGTCTGCATTAGCCCCAAGTTGATGTCTTATCTAATTGCTCTTTAAAGTGACATCTTCCATTACACATGCAGACCCGTGCTAAATTCATTTATTTCCATCTTGCCTGAAATTATGATGAATGGTCTGAGCTCCATTCAATTATTTAAAATGTGCAAAGAAACAGAAACAATGAAACTGGCAAAGCCCTCTACATTCTTAGGAACAATTTAGGCTAATTAGCATCAACTTCTCCCCCATTCATCATACCCCTTTAGAAATATAAACAAACTGTCAGCTCTAACCTAACAAACAGATCACTGAGCTACTTAACACAAATTATTCTTACATGAAAAGCTCCTTCTCAGGCAATATTCTCCTTTAGGGCATCTGGGAAGCTGAGCTATTAAAATTGAAGACATATGTTCCAGTCAAACTCAACTCCCGGATTGTAATGATCGCTGTTGTGACAGTTTTCAGTCAGCATACTTGCTGCTGGCAACACAGCCCCCAAGCCTGAGCGAAACAAAAGTCAAATGGAATGATGCAAGCAGAGCCCTAGATGCAGAAGACACATCCTCACCCTGCCCATCACGATTTAGTTAGTGGGTCTCAACTCATGATCTCCTGTGGCAGCCCAGAATTTTGTGACATTTGGTTTGGGGCATGAGGGAGAGGAAGTAACAGATGTGGTCTTTGACAAGACAGTGGATTCCATCATGTGTTATTTTTCACTACATCCTGTGATTAGGCTGAAGCTATATTCAGTTGAAGCCTGTAAGTTGTGGCCTATCATTTCAGAGAAGGTTAAGAGGACATAGTTGGAAGAGTCCAGGTGGAGAGGAACGTTAACTTGCAGATAGATTGGGTATGTCCCCTCAAACACACTACTTAGAAACTCTAAACTCTTTCTTTTTAACTGACAGGAATTTTTTTTTAAAAAAGTGGTGTTAACTCCTTTACATACTAGAACTCTGTGGTTAAACCCTTGCCTGGATATTTTCTTCATTTAAGTGCAGTCACATATTCTCATTACTTGCAGTAGTTTTGTTCTATAAAGGTACTGTGAGCACCGAATTAGTGCATACAGAACCCACTGCTCCTAGGGGAAAGAACAAGATTAAGTTCCTGCGAGCCTCTGGTCACAACCATTTCATCAACCACTCAATATTTTATTTTATGTGTGTCTCAGTTTAAAGACACCTTATTTAATATAGAGTTGATGTATTAATACTGAACTCACAGCCAATGGTATTATAATTCACGGCTGAACAAAGCATACCTAACAGACCTACTTTCTCATAAGGCACATGGCAACCTTCTTCCGTTTAGGATAGCACTTCAGCACCATGCTTGGGGGCCCTTTCAAAACTGAAAGGCACCAACAAAAGGCACAGAAATGTGAAGAATGTGGCACCGAATAGACTGGGAAAGGGACACGTGTTTACAGTATGAGAGCTGAAACAGCAAGGCAGAGTACCATCTTGTTCAACTTCGGCTGGGAACATGGGCTTCAGATGACTCAAATTTTTCACCACGCTGCACATGTTTGGAAATGACCGTGAAAGCACCACAAGTACTGATTTTGAGGTTTCAAACAAATTTTAGCAAGTAGACAGATTCACAAATACTAAATCTGCAAATAATGAGGATCCACGGTTTATACATTCATACTTTTTTTCTCCCCTCAGATTTCTCACTGAAGATCTCTGAGTTTTTTCTCTCAGTAAGCAAGGGTCATAGCCTCAGGGTCAAGCACAGCCTTCAGAGCTAACTGATAAAGTAGGTGACCACAGACTTCCTAATAACATGGTAAGCTACACAGCCTTTCAAATGTTTCTGTTCTTTAGCATCCTGGGAACATGAATGCTGATGGCAACTATAACTACTGTGGTAATAGCATCAACCCACACCCAGCCCACCCTACATGGTGCTGTGTAGTGTGTCTCTACCTTATCGCAGCACTTGAATTATTGTCATTTGCTTTAGTGGATAGCTGTTTTCAACTAGATCCATCTCCCTCTTCCCCCTACTTGCCTAGGTCTCAGATTTCCCACTCATGCTGTTTAAGTGGGGTTGTCTCTAGCACTAGGCTATCAGCCTTTAAGCCAATTACTGCATCTACCACCCTGGGCACAGCGATTCCTTTAGGAACAAGTACATGACCCAGTCGGGGCTAATGACACACAGGAGATATTTGCTGAGCTCATCTGGGAAAAATGGTTCCTCTCTGTGAGAGCCACAGTGGGAACCAGCCTCAGGATGAAGCAGGCAGAGAAATGTAAAGAATCTGGGTCCTTGGTGATAGTGTTGTGCTCCTGGAAAAGGTCTCACATGTATCCCACTCTATTTTTTAATGTTTCGATTCAATAACTAATAAATACTAATAAATAGTGTTCATTATTTAAGGCAGCTTGGGTGAGATTCTGTTTTTCTCATACCCAAGAGAATCCTGATAGATTTATGTGCTAGTTTTTACTCCCCTACTCCTAACACACACACACACATACACACACATGCACACACACAGAAACATTAATTACCTGAATTATCTTTTGCTCATCTTTTTATATACTCTTTAATTCCTGGCATCATGATAAGAGCAGCCATTGATAAATATATAGAATTTAATTAGTAGAATGGAGAATACTTTCTGTGGATGTAATTTTAAAGAGGATACCACATAACTGCACAATGGTTAACCAAGATGGCTGCTGTCACGCTGCTGTTCACTCATGAGAACAAGGTTCTTATTATGATTACCTTAAACATAAAATGATGCATTTTACATTACACACATCTATATGAGAGAAGACTAAAATCTTAGTATAACCGATCAAGAATTATTTTTCACCTTATCCAGTAAAATTACAAAGAGAACAATGATATCTCTTGCCTACCCCTCCAAGTAGGACAACTTTGGAATACATTTTCAGTATCCCTAACTCAAGTTTCTGTGGACAGGGATAAAATGAATATGGCTGAATGTTACCCAAGCTTCATACATAAATGTAAAGCAATATGCCAACTTTTTAAAGTTTCTGTCCAACCTTTCCTTTCTCTATGGGTGGCTTTAACAGCCATGATTATTTGTGGATGCAAAATTGTGTGTATAATAAATTGCAACTGCAATTGACTAACCTCAGAACGACTGACAAGTGACTAATTACTCCCACAGGTGGCCAACTGCTTTGGCAATTAGCCCATTGTGGGCAAAATTCACTGTGTGTAAGAAAGAGGCTTTCTTTTCAAAATATCTAAACCTCTTTTTTGGAGGATGACTGGAGGGGAGAGGACCTACAGGAAAAAAAGCGGGGGAGGGGATGAAGGGATAGGGGTAAATGGAAAAATTAGTGGTTTCTTCAATTAAAAAAAAAAAGAAACATTTAATCTAAATTTTTCTCCCAAGGTGGCAGAATTCTACCCAACCACCCCCCACCAAAATAACCTCAGTAATAATCTTAAAATCAGGCCATCTAGCTAAATATTTAAAATAATTCTAAGGTCATCTGCCATGAACAAATATTTCCTCTTTATTATATGCCTCGGAAATGTTTGAGTGATACTCCAGCAATTTTGGAGGCCCTATTATAGCCTATTCTTCATAGCATATAACAAATAGCATAAAATACTTGTGTCTAAATGTACATTGTTTTCAGTTATTAATCTATGATTATACTGTTTCATCAGTCTTCTACTAAAATGTCTCTAAGCCTTAGGTAACATTCCTACATCATAGCAATGTGGTCAAGAGTGGAATTCAGATTTTAAAGATTTAGTTCCTAACAGACTTCAATAGAAAATTAGGTGTTTAAAATGTTTATACTACCCAAAGCAATCTACAGATTCAATGCAATCCCTATCAAAGTTCCAATAGCATTTTTTACAAAAATAGAAAAATCAATCCTAAAATTCATATAGGACCAGACTCTAAGAATAGCCAAAGTAATCTTGAGCAAGAGAACAAAGCTGGAGACACTAATCTTCTGCCTGATTTCAAAGTATACTACAAAGCTATAGTAATCAAAACAGTATAGTACCATGATAAAAATAGATATATACACCAATGGAACAGAATGGAGAGCCTAGAAATAAATCTACATGTTTACAGTCACATGATCTTTGACAAAGGTGCTAAGAACACACAAAAAGGAAAAGATAGTGTCTTCAATAAACAGTGTTGAGAAAATTGGATATCCACATGCAGAAGAATGAAATTGGACCCTTATCTTACACCATGTACAAAAATCAATTCAAAATGGATTAAAGACTTAAGTGTGGGACCCAAAACTATAAAACTACTAAAAGAAAATACATGGGAAAAGTTTATTGACATTTATCTGGGCAATGATTTTTTTGGATATGAACCCCAAGACACAGGCAACAAAAGCAAAAATAGAAAATGGGACTGCATCAAACTAAAAAGCTTCTGCACAGCAAAGGAAACAATCAACAGAGTGAAAAGACAACCTACAGAATGGGAGAAAATGTTTGCAAACCATCTGATAAGGGATTAATGTCCAAAATATATAAAAAACTCAAATAACTCAATAACAAGAAAACAACCCAATGTAAAAAATGGGCAAAGGACCTGAAAAGACATTTCTCAAAAGAAGATATATAGGTATATGAAAAGATGCTCAACATCACTAATTAGCAGAGAAGTGCAAATCAAAACCACGAGATATCACCTCACACCTGTTAGAATGGCTATTATCAAAACAAAAACAAAAACCAATAATAAGTGTTGTTAAGGTTGTAGAGACTGGAACCCTTGTACACTGTTGATGGGAATGTAAAATGCTGCTGCTATGGAAAACAGTATGGTGGTTCTTCAAAAAATTAAAAATAGAATTATTATATGATCCAGCAGTCCCACTACTGGGTATATAGCCAAAGAAAATAAAATCAATATCTTGAAGAGATATCTGCACTCTCATGTTCATTACAGCATTACTCAAATAGCCAAGATAAGGAAACAATCTAAGCATCTATCAATGGATGAATCAATAAAGAAAATGTGGTGCATATATCAATACAACAGAATATAATTCAGCCTTAAAAAAAGAAGAAATCTTGTCATCTGTGACAATATGAATGAAACTGGAAGACATTATACTAAATGAAATAAGCCAGATACAGAAAGACAAATATTACATATTCTCACTTATACATGGAATCTAAAAAAGTTCAACTCTTAGAAGCAGAATGGAATGGTGACTTCCAGGGACTACAGGGCAGAGGAAATCAAAAAATGTTATTCAAGGGCCACAAAGCTTCAAATATGCAAGACAAATAAGTTTTGGAGATGCAATGTACAACCTGGTGACTACAGTGAACAATATTGTATTCTATACTTGAAATTTGCTATGGGAGTAGGTCTCAATTGTTTTCACACACAAAAAAAGGTTAACTATGAGAGGTGATAGACATGTTAATTAGCTTGATTGTGGTAACCATTCATACACATCAAAATATTCTATCATATATCTTAAATACATACAATTTTTATTTGTCAATTTTATCTCAATAAAGCTAGAAGGAAAAAGTAGTTAGGCATTTTTTTCTAAAGCTATAAGTAGCCAACCTGTGATCAGTCTCTGTTCACCAGAGGCGAGTCTTGTGGAGGACAAGACTAGAAGCACTGCAACAATCAAACATACCAGACTTGGAAAAAGTTGAACCTTTCATTACCATCCCTATTAGTATGGAAAGGTTGAAAATCTTTGACGTTGTCCAGCTTGGTGAGGATTGGGAGAAATAAGCACTGTACTAAGAACAAAATACAGAAAACAAAAACTGGAGGAAAATGGTAGCATCTATCAGAATATAAAAACCAAATTTGTTTGACGTATAAATTCTCTTTTAGGGAATTATTCTACAGATAAACAAGTTTGTACACACACATACATACTTACCCAAACATACACAAATACACACAATCACACACAAACATTCACACATATACACAGATACACATACATACACACACATACACTACATTGCAGGGTGCTTATTGCAGCATGGTTGATAATAACCAAAAAAAATGTAGAAACAGGTTAAATGTCACCAGTGGTGACTGGCTAAGTAAACGATAGTACAGAAATATAATAAAGTAAAATACTAATATCTAGTTTTTTTAATTAAATAACTCAACAATGAGAATATAAAACATACATCCAAGATAGAATGTAAGCTCTGTAAGAGTAGGAATTTTGTCTGTTTTGATCTCTGCTGTGTCACCAAGGTGTACAACAGTGTTTGGCACATATGCACTCAATAAATATTGTTGAACTGAAATAACTATGTTATTCAGTAAAAATGTATTAAAGAAAGAGCATGAATAAAAAAGATTATCTATGAACAGCACCTTAATTGGCATCACAAATGAGGCACATATGAACATGTGTGCCTCTGGTTGTGATATCCTAGAACGCAATATTGCATGTAGTATTCCACCCAAGAATGCATAGCCAGTAGTTAATTATGAAGAAACACCAGACAAACCCAAAATGAGAAACTTCTACTAAATTCTTCATAAATGTCAGTGTTATAAATAAAAAAGAATAGCCGAAGAATTATTCTAGATTAACAGGGACTAATGAGATATAACAACTAAGTGCAATGCATGATCCTAAACTAGACCTGATAATGACAGGGAAAAATACTATAATGTATATTGTTGGATCAATCTTATAGAAGTATTGTATCAATGAGAAATTTATTGAAGTTAATGACTGTATTGCACTTATGAATATCCTAATTCTTAGGAAATACACACTGAAATATTTAGGGATTGCTACTGACTGAATGATCATGTCCCCCCAAAATTCATATGTTGAATCCTAATGCCTGATATGATGGTATCTAGAGGTGGGGCCTTTGGGAGATGATTTGATCATGAGGATGGAGCTCTTATGCATGGGATTAGTGCCTTTACAAAAGAGATCCAGAGGTCTCCCTCACCTGTTTTGTTAAATGAGGACAGAGCGAGAAGACAGTCAGCCATCCATGAACCACAAAGCAAGCCCTCACCAGACACTGAATTAGCTGACACCTTGATCTTGGACTTCTCAGCTCTAGGATTGTGAGAGATAAACTGCTGTTGTTTAATAAGCCACCCAGTCTATGGTATTCTGTTATAGCGGCCCAAATGGACTGAGATGGAAATTAAAGGACCACAGTGTTAACAACCTACTCTCAATTGGTTCAGACAAAAATAATATCAATTGAGGGATGGATGGATGGATGGATGGATGGATGGATGGATGGATGGATGGAATGATAGCTAGACATACAGACAGGCAGCTATAGAGAATAAATCATAAAGCAATTGGGACAAAATGTCAACAGCACTGAATCTGGATGAAAGGCTCTTTCTATAATTCTTCCAATGTTTTTGCAAGTTTGAGCTTTTTTCCAAATAAAAATTTTACTTTAGCTTTTTAGATTTGGGGGACAGCACGTAATTTGGTTTACTTATTTATTTATTTTTAGAGGATGTACTGGGGATAGAACCCAGGACCTTGTGCACGGTAAGTATGGGCTCTACCACTTGAGCTATACCCTCCACCCCAGATAAAAATTTTAAAAGACACACAACTTCTGAAAGTAAATACCAAAAAGTGTTTACAGTATTTACCTCTAGGAAATGGAAACAGAGGGCTTTTGGAGGGCAGAGGCGATATGATTGTTGAGAGGGAGGAGGAATTAGCTTTCATTTAATATCCTATAATATCCTTCTACACCATCATAATTTAACATGAACATACGCTACCTTTGTCATAAGGATGCCTAATTAATTTTAAGGCAGCAGTGTGGAGTTGTAGAAAGTGTGTGGCCTTTGGAACCAGACAGACCTTGGTTGAAATCCCCTCAGTGCCAACTTTACTCAGGTTGTGTCCTTGATCAAGTTAAGTAATTTTCTTAAGTGTGAAATTCCTTAGTCGACCTGGTCTCTTGTCTCAGCTCTGTCACGAACCCACTGGAGAATGTTAGGCAGGTCATTTCACCTACTTGGACCTCAGGTTTCTTGTCTATAAAATGAGAGAGCACAACCATATTTCTTCTCAAGTCCATTTTGCTGCAAAAGAGGTTTCATTTTCCAGGATATTACACTTAACCCCTGCTTTCCAAACGTTTACTATACTCCACTGCTATCAAAGACCTGCATTAGTACCTGTTTTCATTAACTGAAAGAAATCTAAAGAAGACTTTCACTTTTAGGAAAAAAGGTGAAAAGTGAAAATAGCATTCAGTGTCTATTTGGCAGGGAGTGGTTACAGAGGCAGCACCTCTGAGTGGTGAGAGCGGTACCCCCAAGCTCCTTCCCCAGGAACTACACTCATCATCTCAACATCAAGCCACCACAACTTTGAACTGTTGTGTCTGTGAGCATCTGCACTTTATGTCGATTTATTTTGTGAATCCATTAGCAAGATGTGTCCTAAGGTAATTGCTTCTTTCACTTTACACCATTTACAAAAGGTTTTTAGGTACACTGCTTTCAGGTATCTGGGGAATCCTGTATCTCCTTTGATGGGAAGAATTCTCAATTTTACCATTCACATGAAGAAAAGACAATCTACTATTTTCTGGACTGATGCCTATTACCTAAACTCCTAATAGGACTTAAAATGTTTTTCACTTTGCTTTGGGGTTCAGGCTACATTAATTTGTAATCATTTGGACTTCACCAAAGTTGGAGCTGAAAGCATGATGTCCTTCCCTTCTTTTTCTCCTCCCGATCTTCCCCAGGGAACATTTCTCAGCCTTTGCTCTGTGAGTCCACCTAAAACCCTCCTGGGGCAAACGTCAGAGAGTTCCTAACCCAGGAAGGCCCTGTTCACACGTCTCTTTCCCGTTAATGTTTAAACCCATGCATTGCTGAAAGGAAATTTAATCCACATGCTTCTGAGTAATTTACACTTAACACATCAAAATATTCAGTTGTAACAGTCATTTGTTGTCCCAAGAATCCTCTTGAGTCTTTTAAAGGCCTTTTATTCCTAGCAGTCTCGGTTGAGTAGTCATAAATTTGAACTCCAGAAGGACAGTTCTTTATTATTTTCATCTTCATTATTTTATCAGTATCTTTATCTTTATTATTCCTCACTTACTTGGTAGACCTTGCCAGGCTTCTGTTTCCTCCTCTTAGGTAATAAAGTTTTTGTTCTAAGTTACTTTTTATATTCTTTTAGTTACATAATCAGAGTGTTAATAATAATTATTATTTGGGGGCATCAACAATAACAGACTCTGTACTAGGAACTTATTTATGGCTTCTTTAACCTTCACATTGAGAAAAGCATATTTCTTCCTACTTTCTCAGATTTAGAATCTGAAGCTCTGAGAGATTAAGCAATCTGCATAAAACCATATAGTTGATAAGAACCTAGATGTGACTAACTCCATATACCGCACTGCACTCCTTAATTAAATTAAAAGCAAACCAGGTGGTGCTCCACCTTCCACAGCTGGAGGCTCTGCTAGACCCTCTTGTCCAGGTCTCCCTGGCAATCTTAATTCCTCCCAGTTCAAATGCCACTTCCTCTCTGAAGGGTTCAGTTTTCTTTGCTGTCTTATACATCATTCTTGGCCATACCACACTATAATCTAATCATTTATTTCATGTTTGTTTTCCTTTTAGACTATCACCTTCTTGAGTTCAGGATGATGTCTTATTCATCTTTATCTTCCCATGGCCCAACCCAGAGTAGATACTTAACAGTTGTCTGTCAAACTGGATATATCTCTTATTTAAGATTGAGGTGGAATGATCATTCACTGATTCATTATTCATTCCAAGCCCTGGAGATATGGCTAGTTAAAACAAGCAGATTGCCTCCTCCACCCAGCACCACTCAGGTGGGGAGCCTACACCTCTACTCCCTATAGACTGTGTCCATATACTCCCTCTGGAGCACCCATCAGTAGAGTATAGCTGTACATGGGAGACAGTATAATACAGTGGTCAAGTGAGTGAACTCTGTAGTTATCACACATGACTTTGGGTGATTTATTTAACCTCAGTTTCCACATGAATGAAATGAGGAAAAAGAACGAGACTGGGTAGCTGCAGAACACAGTGAACGTTGTAGACATTATATGTAAACTTGGAATAATGTCTAAAACATGGAGTTTAATGATATTAGCTGTTCTCTTGTATCATTCAGCCCATTTGTTCCTCTTTCACTGCAAGCCAATTTAACTAGCCATTATAAACTAAGAAATTAAATAAAATGATCTAATATGATTATCTCACCAAAAAAAAGCCTCATGAAGGGCTTTTTATTATGTATTGCAAAGTTATATATTAATCTTATCTAAAAATGCCTAGACCAAACAGGTATGAGGATTTTTATGCCAAACACAATTATTAATTGACCAGATATTCTCTAACTTCTAGAATTTCTCCCAACAAGATCTACCTCTTCTTTCCCATCTCTAAAACTTCAACTACTTAAACTCTATATTTTTATTTTTCTCTTTTCTTATTTCTTTTAAGTCTGCTTATCTGACCCTGTGTGAACACACAAATGCTGATGAGGCCAAAGTCATAAACTCACTCCCTTTGTAAGTCAGATTGTTCCCTGTTTGATGGCTGCAGAATATATCCTGAATCTTGGCCAATGTTACTAATGAAAACCATTTATCACAAGAGATGCCAGTGGGTGAGGATACTACCCTATGCTTTAAAAACCTCAACTATCCATTAAAATGTAATAACTAGGTAAACACAAACTACTCACATGCAAAGACATTCATCATAATGTTATTTTTAATTATTAAAGTCAGAAAAAAGTAAATGTTCAATAATACGAGGATGGTCCAACAAACTTTATAGTCATGCAATGGATTTTAAATGATGGTTTGTGAAGATTTTTAAGTGACATTACAATATAAGAATAACTTTAAAAAGCAGAATACAGAAATTCAGTTAAACATATTAAATTACACATTTAAGTATGTTTATACAAATACCCAAGTTCATGACTATTGTCCCAGTAATTATTAATAGTATCCCTTTCAGAAGGTAGTTTGGTGCAGCCATTATGGAAAACAGTATGGAGGTTCCTTAAAAAACTAAAAATAGACTTAACCATATAATCCAGTAAACCCACTCCTGGGCATATATCTGGAGGAAACTAATTTCAAAAGATACATGCACCACAGTGCTCATAGCAGCACTATTCACAATAGCTAAGACATGGAAACAACCTAAACGTCCATCAACAGATGATTGGATAAAGAGGTTATGGTAAATATGTACAATAGAATATTACTCACTCATAAAAAAAGAATGAAATAATACCATCTGCAGCAACATGGATGGACTGAGAGATTATCATACTAAGTGAAGCAAGCCAGAAAGAGAGAAAAATATGATATGATACCACTTATATGTGGAATCTAAAAAAAAAAAACCCACAAATGAACTTATTTACAAAACAGAAACAGACTCACAGACATAGAAAACAAACTTATAGTTACCAGGG
Source organism: Camelus bactrianus (assembly GCF_048773025.1). Classification (NCBI taxonomy): domain Eukaryota; kingdom Metazoa; phylum Chordata; class Mammalia; order Artiodactyla; family Camelidae; genus Camelus; species Camelus bactrianus. Next base: position 52,566,206 of record NC_133544.1, on the reverse strand, counting down.
AGGAAAGGGATGGGAAGACACAAATGGAGTTTGGGATTTTCAGACACTACCATATGTAAAAAAGATAAATAACAAGGTTATACTGTATAGCACAGAGAACTATATTTAATACCTTATAGTAGTCTATAATGAAAAAGAATATGAAGGGGAATGTGTATGCGTGTGTATATATATATATATATATATATATATATATATATATATATATATATATATATGTGTGTGTGTGTATATATATATATATATGCATAACTCAGTCACAATGCTGTATACCAGAAATTAACATAACACTTTAAACTAACCATACTTCACTTAAAAAAAAAGTATCCTTTTCACTCTCAATAGTGTCTAAGTTTGGGCAATAAATCTACAAGTTCGACCTTTTAGAAAGGCCCTACTCTGCTACCATCGGCAAGGTTCTTAAGCTTTGTTATCCATAATTTCCCCATCTGTAAAGTGGAAATGCTAATGTTTGCTCGCTTTCTGCCTCCCAAGATGATATTATTGTGGCATTATAAAAGATAATATAAATGTAAGCTATTTTGCAATGTTACAAGTGTCAGAGAGCAGCACGGGGAGCTTTCATAACTGCTAAGTTCCCATGGTACACAGCACATGAAGGTGGATGCTTTACATCTGTTAGCAGACTCATTGCCCTTGAGTACATAATGCCTTTTTTATTCTTACAAAACAAACATTTGTGATAGAAACCTTGGTGTCAGGATAGAGTACAAACAAACAAGTCATTAAGTCACTCTTAACCATTATTATTGAACCAGAAATTATGTCAAGAAGTCTGAAAAGGAAGCTTTGCTAATTTCATTATATAATATCCACTTTATGGTTGACTCATTATTTCCATATAAGCAAGAATATGAGCAGAATGAAAAGGATAAACTGTTTTGTTATTTAAAAACAATTTGAAAGGTTAGTACTGTTAAGTAATTCATCAGAAAGAAAAGCTGTAGGTTTTTTTTTTTAAGAAAAATTATACTGAGATAGTGTTGCTATAAAAATCAGTTGAAATTCATGAAAATAGCCTATATATTAGGAATTACAAGGTGTGAGCTCTATCATGGGTGTGTGTGTGTGTGTTTGCAAGAGAGAGAGAGAATATATTCCTTTGTGTTTTGGCCTTTTGGTATGGAAATTCACAAAAACAGAAGAAAGAACATCTAAAATGGATAAAGGTATTATAAGTTTTTATCTTTTTTTATTTCTTCTCAGTTTCCCTGAGTTCCATCCATTCACTTCCCACTCTAATTTCTGACATATTGGTCATTATTTCACAGTCTATCACCTCCTTTGTTCCTCTTTATCATCTCACTAAATGTACTCATCTCTTTGGCTGAAAATAAGGAAAGAAATTTACATATATTCACTGTATATTTTTTCTTACATTTTGTCCCACTTTGCAAAAGCAGAGTTTGGGTTAAAGTTTCTTCATCTATAAATTTAGAAGTTTCGATCAGTTGATCCCCATGAAATTCACAGCTTTATAGATCACGGATATATCATGTGAATGGGGGGAGCTTAATAAATGCTTCAGACTGAGACAAGGATAGAGATTATGTTGGTGTGAATTATTCTTTCTTATTTGAGGAAGAAAAATCTTCCCCAACTAACATAACATAAAAACTAACTCTCTTTCAATTAAGCAATAAATCTCTGGTCAAACAAAAAGAGAAAGGACCAAAGAAGGAAAAGAAGAAGGAAGACAAGGAGGGAGGAAGGGAGGACAAGAAGGAAGGAAGGAGGAGGGGACAGAATCCTTTGGCACATAAAAACATGTGTTAGATTTATGGCATTCCCTTAATTTCTTGCTCCAGTAAAATTTGATCTGTTAGTCATTAGAATGTGAAATACAAAGCCAAGATATATAAATGAAACTTTGGCGTTTTGAAACATCACTTTATCTTTACCTGTCATTAAGAGTGCTTATGAAAGTAAATGACGTCATGTAGTCAGGAGACTCACGCACTAGCCTTAGCTCTACTTCTAAGTCACTGCCCAAGAGCAAGCAAGTCACTTGGTTTCCACAGGCCTGGGTTTTGTCATGTTCCTGAGGCATCTCTTACGATGGGAAATAATAGTAGGCCTTATACCCTCTGTGCTTCACAACATTTTCACGTTGCAAAACTACTACATAGTTACTTCATTCTTTTTCATAGATAATCTGAGGTCTTTATGAAGGAAAGTAAAAACAGAAATTTAAGGAATAATACTTTGCCAGTTAGATTTCTCACAGAGATGTGAAAATTATGAACACTGCATGGCTAAAACCAAAACTGCTTAAACTTAAATATAATGAAAATAAATTATTACAAAATTATTAAAATATTTTATGAGTACTCTTTATAACATCATAGTATTCCAAGAACCAGAGCTGCTTCTGACTTTAGGTTGACCTGTGCTTTCTATGAGGAACATTTTCAGACTTGTGAAAAAAAATTGCATAATTGCTGTAAAACAATAGTTTGTGAACACTACTTCAGACTTTCTAACCATGCTCTAGGGAATCCAAGAGTTCATTTCCTCTGAACTTCTATTACTTATGTTTTATGTTAAGAGGTTATATTGGTTTGCAAAGGCATTAGTTAGCCAGAAAACTAGTCCCTAGAGAACTTGCTTCATTATTAAATACAAAATAAGATATTAAATAGCAGGATGAAGGCAACTTTCACATTTACCAAAATTACCTACTAAGCTTACAGAGAACAGGTGAGTATCACTCAATTCTGAAGTATTTATCACATCCACTCGAAATACGGCACACACAGGCTCTTCTAAGTATGAAGGAATCTTCATCTTTTCTTACTCAGGACCAAAAACACAGCATGTATAGACACAATTTTTTTATGATAAAGATACAAGGAAGGCACCTCCTGCTTGGGTTGAAGAGTACAGAAGAGAGGGTGACAGGGTCACTCATCTGTCTTCAGGCCAGTCCCTGCACTGAGCCAGGGTCATCTCCACCCACACAACCTTCCTAGCACCATGATTCAGTTATATGAGGGACCCCACCATACTGCACTCGGTCATTGTCAGTTAAAGCCATGGAAATTAAAATATTTCACTTTCAAACAACTATTTATCAATAATTGATAATCTAATACTTGCAACAGAGCAATAACCTGTTTGAACCAATACTAATCACATATGTTATTTGGTTTTTAAGAGACTATAAACTATTGGAAGAGCTTGGCTTCCTATTTTATGCCAAATCTCATTATATAATTCCAAAAGAGATTACTCATTTTTTTAATACAGTGCCAAATCACTGATATAAGGATGCTTTGGAGCCAGTGCATGCACAGTGTAGTGGGGAGATTATTCAGCCTATGAGTAAGGAGATATAGATTCTGGACCAGGTTCTGCCTTTGAAATATTTGAAAAATTACTTCTCTCCAGGCCTCAGTCTTTTCACCTAGAAATTAAGAAAGTTGGGTTCAATGGAAGAATTCTGAACTTTCACTAGAATCAGAACCCCTTTTTTCAACAAAATTTACTAATGAGCCTAACCTGTTAAAATAAGAGTGAACTTGTTCTGGTTGAAAACAGGGCAGATAACCTGAGTTTCAGCAATCACCTTCTCCTCAATGAAGAGCCAAAGTAAGTTTAAGGCACAGGCTGCCTCCTGTACATTCTTTTACATAAGAATTCTATGTCAAACATCCCTTAGAGAAACAACTAATTATAATCTTATTCAAAGACGAAATCCAAACTAAAACAAAGTTAAGTCTGTTATTATGAGGCAGTTTGAGATAATACTAAGCTGAATTTGCAGACAGCAAATTTCTACTATTTTGCTTTCAAGAACGACTTTTCTAATGGAAAACTAGTACCTATGCTGGATGAGCTGGAAGTCTGAAACAAATGAAGACAAACAGTGAGATGGAAAAATAAACTTGTTCATTTAACAAATATTACTTGAGCACCAACAACGAGCTAGGCAATATTCTAGATGTTGGAAATACAGCTGTGAACAAAACAGACAAAAACCCCTGCCTTCATAAGGCTTGAATTCTCATTTTATTACCTTCATTTTCTTTTTTTTTTCCTTTCTTTTTTCTTCTTCGTTCATTCCTTCTTTTTCTCCTTTCTTTCTCTCTCTCTCTCTTTTTTCTTTCTTTCTTTTTCTTTCTCCCCTTTCTTTTTCAATCCGCTTCCCATAAGGCACAGGCCACTGGTGAATACTAGCTATTTAGGCTGAATATTAACATTGTCATTATTGTAGTACAGAGTAAGGGAAGGAAGCAATAAGCAAAAAAGAATAAGAATGAAGAGGGAGAAAGAAGAGAAAAGGGGAGAAGAAATAAGGAAAATCATAAATTTGAATTAGAGATCACAGTTGTCAGAGACCATTCTTTCAGAGACTAATTATCCTCCAATATTCATTTTACTCTTCTTTCCTTTTGGTAACAGAACACCCCACCATTACCACTTATTTTTAGATGGACACATAATTGCCTATTCCCAACTATACTTCCCAAAGTCCTTTGCAGCTAGGTGTGGCCATATGACTAAATTCCAGCCAATGGGATGTAAAAGAAAGTGATGTGAGCAATTTCAGGTCATATCTTTATCAAGGAAGCTGCTTCCCCTCCTTACACATGACCACTCAGGCTGGGATGAGGACATAGCGCTAGTAATCCAGCTTTTACTATGCAGATGGGGATCATATTCTAGGGAAATCAGGGAAAATATAAGTGACCTATATTCCTTGACCTTACAGAACAGAAACTTCTATAAGCCTTCTTGCTTTTTTGAGTCCCCATAATTTAAGGTCACTTTGTTACAACAGCTTAGATTATACTCAAATGTAAGTTCCTTCTACTTTATTAATGATTAAAAATGGAAATAAAAATATAGGGATAGATGCAAAAGACAATATCCTGTAAGTGGCTTTGCCTCGATGTTATGAGGGCTAAAATCATCAAGGAGTCTTAGCTCAGTTCCTAGTGTCAAACCACACTAAGAAAGCTTCATAAAGTGACTGTGAGAGTTTCAATAGACACTTCAGCTAGGTCAGATTTCAAAAGGAGGCTAAAATCATTCACCATGCTCCTGTGTTAGCTATGGCTGTCTACTAGTTTCCTATTACACGGAGCTTAAAAATACACCTTTTTTCTCCTATCATGCAAACATCTTTACCTTTCCATTTAGATTAGAGGGATAGATTTGGGGTGGAACTGACTGAATATTTCTAGTCTCTTCATTCTTTAATTCCACTCCTCAGGACAATAAAATAGAGAGTGTACTCAAAATGGGCAAATACAGTACACAGAATATACGTAGGGACAAACCAATTAGATGTTATTTTATCACTAACATTGCCTTCTTTCCTCAGAGCCTTTTCTTAGTTATTTGGAGAATACTACATATAATTATTGAAACTTTTGCTTTGAAATAATGCTAAACTTCTCTCTTCCATTCAATATATTTTATACCTGCTTGTATGTCTGCTACTAAGGTATATGAAGGCTATTATTGAGTCTAACATGAAAAGGTATTTATATATATTTCAATAATCCGGGTAATTAAGCATTAAAAGCAGTAGAAAAAAATAGGTTGAACATGGTGATGTAATAAAAATGTTTAGCATGTCTTGACATCCCATTTTTCCTCAGACTCTTTATTGTTTGCTTTTCCTCCTACGTACCATAATAAAATATAGAGTTACAATCAATGTGTGATGACAAATGGTCTCAGGGTTGGGTTTGCATTCTTCTAAATACACTGGCATTTGTAAGCTGGAAAAGATAGATGTAATCAACCACCCTCAGACAAAAGCAGGATGACTATTCTGGCAAAATGTTCAAACCACATTAAGCCCTAATTTGAAATGATGTTTGAAAGAAAGTAATGCAATAAGGACCAATTTATTTGTACAGCAACTAAAAACTGAACTCACTAGACATATTTAAGACATGGAAACAATTAAACGCATTTGTTTTCTAAATAGACCAAGTATATTAGAAGGTAAAAAAATATCCAATTTTACTAGACACTATTATTTGTTGCTGCGCAATACTTAAATCATTTTCTTTAATGGCCCTCTGAGGTTGCTCTAATAAAACATGCTATTTTTAAGAGTGAGTAAACAATCTGTTTAATTTTACATTATCAATATATCATAGAGTTTCATTCTAATTAGCAGCATATGGAAGGAAGTAGATGTAAGGAAGTGTGGGACAACCTAAACAGAGTATCATTTTATTGGGTGCGGAGGGTATTTTTGGTTTTCACTTTTGTTTTCTAGAAAAGCTGAATCTTGATGCTTTCTCCTTTGTATTCAAATCAAGTTTCTATGGTATTCTGGTAAAATTTTGTCAAGTGAGTTCTTCTGGGTACATATCTAGACACAGTAGGCACTTCAGCTGAAGATAACAATTGTTCTGGCTCCAAAGAAATTGAAATAATGACGTTTCTATCCAGAATAATACCCTGCTCCAAATGCGGGATGGCCAGATACCAGCATATCATCAAGTCTTTGGCTAATATATGCACCCTGACCACTCAATCAAGGAGACTTTAAGACCAAGTGTCCTAGACTCTCTGGCGTCCTCTCCCTTGGGCTATATCCTGACAAGCCTGGCTAAGAGAGGTGGCTCTTTATACACCATAATGAAGCACATGTCCGTGAGGGCAGCACTGCCAAGGCCCCACTGCAGTTTGCCAGGAATTGATGCTACAGAGTACTGAAAACAGGACAGCGCCCTTTTCAGTTCTCCTCCCCCGCATCACTAGTTTATAGAAGAGTCTGATGAACATTTGAATGAATAAACACCAAGAGGATTTTTTTTTTACTGTAAGGATCACACATCACCAGCAAAAGTATGTAAGGCCTGCCCCTGCCTGGAAGCCACAGGAAGGACTGGTAGGAAAGGAAGAACCCTCACCAATTTCTCAATCACATCACTGCATACATAACTTCAAAGCACTCGAAGGCTCTCCTCAGGGCTTCTTACTTTATGTAGAAACACTAACAATTCAAGTGCACAGATTTTTTCTAAGACTACTTGTTCCTCCCAGAAATCTGTCTAGGGTTAGGGGAGTGTATTTGACTTTGATATTATGCCTACTCAAGTTGCTGAGAAGAGTTAAGGAGATTCTGCTGATAACAGCATCTAGCCTCAGAGACATTTAAAAGGTTAAAATACTAGTGAGACAACTAAAGCATGACTGAAATATCAAGTCCAGTGAATTTCTTCATTGTATACCAGTAGAAGATATCATATCTAGCAAGTCTAAAGCACATTCTAATTGAACTAAAAATCAATTAATGCTTCAATACTGTAACTGTAATTAGTCAGTACAACTAAAATATTCAGATTTCAAGTGCTTCTTCTACTTAACAAGTACATTAAGAATTAAAATATAAAAATACATTCTTAAGACATTCATGTCACAGACTTACTTATATAAAACAAAACTTGTCCAGAAAAGCAATCATACTCTAACGCAAAGGCTAAGGAAGTTCAAAAAGATTTTTAAAGAATGAGCTGTTTTAAAAAATAGTTGAAATTATTGAGCAAGGATAGTCATAAAATTTAAATCAGCCAGAAAACATTACATGAACACATGTTACATGTAAGACACTGTGTTTCAAGTATCATGGCACACAATATACAACCTCTCACTCCTACCCACCTCACAGGATGAATTCGGTACCACATGTATAGACCTTTGTCCCACCCAAAGTAGCTAGTCTTTAATTAGGCTACTCTAAATTGGAGTTTTAAGAGCAGCAAGAACTGCCTCACCATGTCCATGTGTTCACTGTGTGTGCATCTTGCAAGATATACTGGTAGTAAAGGCATATGTTATGTTCTCTAACTTCAGCATTACATTTTAAGTCCTTAGACATGCTATTGGAAGCCCTTACTAGGCAGACCTTTCCAAACTAACCAGAACATATCCTTTTAATAAAAAATAATAGCTATGTTCTCATTTTCAAAGTTTGCGATTAAAACCTACAGTGAAAGAGTCCAGCTGAGAAGAAATTTCCTTTTGGTTCAAAAAAATAATAATGTCATTAAATTTATCGGAACAATATGAAATGAAGATGTTGTTGTTGGGTCCTTCACTTATAATGGAAACCAAACAGGCTTGCTGGCTTAGTTAAATCCATAAATTATTCATCACGTAACATTTCAACAATAATTTTAAACACATAAAAATTAAGGCACAAAAGAAAATCCCACTATCAATGATAATCAAACTAAACAATTACACATCTTCTTGCATGTGATTTAACTGCCCAGATTTCAAAGAAAACCACATAATCTCATGTGTTAAAATATTGCTTTTACATATTTTAGGCATGGCAGGACAGATTTTCAAAATACAACTTGTAGTATTGGGTGCCATTCCAACTGCCGTTTCAGATCCTTTGACATGGCAGCTTAGTTTGCTAATCTTGGCTTATACTTTTAAAAACAACTTACTACAACTTTACCTGGTAGCATTCTATCTTTCTCATAGTTTATAACCTAAAAAATGCACTGTTAAACTGCTTTTGATATTGACAAAGGGCACTGTTACTCATTTTATTTTTCAACATAGAGCTAAAAGGTACATGAATCCTCCTTTTGAAACTTGGAATGCAGGCAAAACAGTGGATGTGAATGGAGACTAAGTAAATAATTCCTCTCACCATCTAAACTTTTTTTCAGAGTATCAGCCCTGGAAAAAGTCATTTTCTTAGCAGCAGCCTAGTGCCCTAAAAAAAGAAATGTTGAAAAATTTATTCCCAGAGAGCAGTTTATTTACCATAAGATGTTGCTCAGCAAAGTGTTTTGTGTTCTGGAAATGTAAAGCTAATTCTTCCTCTCAAAGCCTTAGGAAAATAGGCACATTGTAAACAAATCTTTGCATTTAAGAGTTTGCCCTCATTTTATTTTAGAAGAGGGTTGTTTCTATGTGTCCCGTAAATCGGTGTTCTTAAACGTGCATAAATGAGAATAAGTAATTTAACAGTATCTTTGTATGACAGATCTAATGTAATATATATTAGAGCACTCACTCTTTCATTCACCATATGGGATTACAAGAGGAGTAAGGGTAAAAAAAAGAAATCCCAAGAGATGAAACTGAATTTAGCTAAAGTGATACTTCTTTATGAAGAATTTTAAGTTCCTTCAAATAATGTCAAGTTAGAGCTGAGGCTCAATACTGCCATCTCCTTCTTAAATGCTGAAATACAAGGAGAAATTTCAGGATAAAAATACAGGATAACAAAGCAAAAAGAAGTAACTACTGGACACATAAAATTCACCAAATACATAATTTTTATCATTTTGAAGGGAAAGTCCAACCACTAAAGATAGTATATATGCTTTACTAAATTAACAAATGTTTTTAACTACAAAATGACTGATTTTTTTTTTTTTGGTGGATTCCCTCCTCCCAAAAGGAAATATACACAACTTACTCATCCTATTATTGATAATAGTCCAAGTTATTTTTCTTATTCTGAAAATATTTAAGGATTGAGACAGCTACAAAGGAATCAATAAAGCCAGCCTTAAATTTAGGCAGAGTATTTCACTGAAATATCTTTATTTTAGGGCTTTTCTATTCATTCTTTGATTCTAATAGTTTCCTTACCTTATTGATTACCTAGTAATCAATAGGTAAAAATCCGTCATTAGGATGCTTTTTATTAACTTAAGGATTTAAGCTCTGTTAAAAGGCTAAGCGCTCACTGAGAGGTACATTTGTAACATATTATCAAGTACATAGATCTTATGGTGCCTTGTTCTCCCATAGGGCGACAGTAAGTTCCCGGACAGTGCCAATCGATGCATCCTGTCTCAGAATAATTATTAAAAGTTATGCTTATCAATCTTCATAAATTATATGATTATCCTAGTTTTAGGTCCTTGTTGAGGGTAGGATTTAGCAGAAAAGAGGAGGCCATCAGGGCAACTCGGGGGCCACTACCAAAGTGAGTGAGTGGAGAGTAAGTAGAATGGGAAGGCTGAGGGGAAGAGTGCTTCTCAGGGAATTACTTAGTTCGTACATTTACAGGACTTATGAGGCAAAACCCATGCAGTGTGAAATGCAACACAATCTTAATTAACAATAGTAAAGCATGTTAGCGAAAATAATTGGTAAATCACTAGATTTGTTTCATCACTAACTTCTTGAGCAATTTATCTTTTCCAAAAGAACAAAAATGCTAATATAGAATCTCTTCCTCCCAAACTGAATAGATTACTTATGACAGCAGCCATTTCTCAGATCCAAAGCAAAGAGGAATACATTCAGAATCAGCCTGAGAGAATTAGAGGCTGGGGAGGCACTGTTCCACCACATGTACTCACACCCTAAACTGTTTTGCAGAACACCTCTTCTCCCTCTGGTATACTGAGATCTGTGAGAGAAGATGTCTAGAAAGGGTGAGGGAAGTTTCCGTTTTGTCAGCTGTTGGACAGGCTACTCATTGACAGAACAGCTCTTTTTTCCCAGTGGATAAACAAGAAGTCCACCTCCTTTAAAAGTGGGGTTCAAGTTCAAGAAGGGCCATTGACCCAAGTGGGGAAAAGAAGTAGTCGTAAAGGACCAACGCTCTAACAACATGAGTGGCTGAAGGAGATTCAGTGTTCAGACTTTAGAAATAGAGAATAAGACAGAAACATTATTCCAAATCTATCCAACCAAGAACACATTTCATATAAGCTATGAGAGTTATATTAAAATTTAACCACAAAAATACAATAATAGAAGTTTTATGCCTTCTAAATTTAATAACTCAAAACTTCAAGAAAGTTTTTCTTTAAGTAAAATATGAAATGAATCTTATGAGACATTTTTCCTTCCTATAATAACTAAGAGTTTTTATATAAAAGTTAGGGAGCAAATTATCTCTTCATCCACCACCTCCAAGTTTAATCAATCTGTGGTTTAAACATTTGAGCTTTAGACATTTTGATAAAAAGTATATATTTTACAAGCATTTAATGTCATTTGAAAGAATATGTCTTGGAAAGTTATTATAAAGTGTGCTACGGAAAGTAAAAATGACAAATGTTTTTAAATGACCAAAGGGACTTACTTCATGTTCAGCAATACTGTCTTTAATTCCCTGAGAAAGCATTGCCAATTTTAAGTCCTTTCTATCTTTCATCCAGAGTTAGAAACTAAAGACACCAAGCATAGCGGCCAACTCTGCACAGCAGAGGACGTGGGTGAGGCTACAGTGCAGCACAAGGAGCACCATCACTGACTACTTTACCTTGGTCCCATCAATAAAAAGATGCTGCACACTCAGTAGGTCTGTCATCCCTCAAATTTCATTACCAGGCATCTTGGTTCAATTTGAGGGATTAAAAAAAATTACCAAGGGAAAACATTCAGAGCTGGGCTGTTTTAGGTAATGCCCTCTTCTTGGGGTTAATAATCGCAACATTTCCAGCAGGCTCAGCAATGGGAGAACACTACACAGAAGGCTTCTCCATATATAAATTAGTTGTAAAAATATATTCTGTACCTTGAAGAGTGAAAATATCTTAACTGGCATAAGTACTGTCAGTCTCACCCTTCTGTTACTTCTTCTATGGGTGTTACAAAACTGAGGTCACTTATTAATGAGGACAGGACATTCTGAAGCTAATAAAAGGGCCAAATAAATATTTCTTTCAAAAAGTATCATTGCCAAGGCCTTTTAACCTTAGTAACTTCAGTAAACACCCAAAGGGCATACTGAGGGTCACCATGCACCCTTTAAAAGTGATTTTCAAAATATTTCAGAACTCCTGACCACTTGTGCTGAGCAAAAAGTTTAATAACCTCACTTGCTCCTAGATACAGTTCACGAAAATTATTGAAGAGTAGCCCTGATTTTCATGATATCATTGTTGGAGTGCCCATTCTGCATCTCTTTACTTTCATGGCAATAGGCATTCATCTTTAATAAATGCCCACACTACAGTGGCTTAAAAATACTATGTTTTTTAAGCCAAGGAATGCTTAGCACTATCAGTAATCACCAGAAGCTAGGAGAGAGAGGCATGGAATAGAGTTTCCCTCCATGCCTTCAGAAGGAACCAACTCTGCTGATCCATTGATTTTGGACTTCTAGTGTCCAGAACTATGAGACAATAAATATCTATTGTTTCAAGCCCAACAACATTATATTGTATAGGAAAATTTTTATCTCTTAAAGTGAAGCATAAGTTAAATTGAAATATGTTATTTTGATGTGTTAACACAAAAGGATTTCCCCACTCCAAAGTAAATATCCAGGTCAATACAGTCCATCCTTTTACATTTTAAACAGAATTTCTTGATTTACACAAATCCATAATCTAAAAGGTGCTGTCCAGTTTGATGCAGCCACTGTGGAAAACAGTATGGAGATTCCTCAAAAGACTAGGAATAGACTAACCATATGACCCAGGAATCCTGCTCCTGGGCATATATCCAGAAGGAACCCTACTTCAGGATGACACCTGCACCCCAGTGTTCATAGCAGCACTACTTACAATAGCCAAGACATGGAGACAGCCTAAATGTCCATCAACAGATGACTGGATAAAGAAGATGTGGTATATTTATACAATGGAATACTACTCAGCCATAAAAACCGACAACATAATGCCATTTGCAGCAACATGGATGCTCCTGGAGAATGTCATTCTAAGTGAAGTAAGCCAGAAAGAGAAAGAAAAATACCATATGAGATCGCTCATATGTGGAATCTAAAAAAAAAACAAAAACAAAAACAAACAAAGCATAAATACAAAACAGAAACAGACTCATAGACATAGAATTACAACCTGGTGGTTGCCAAGGGGGCGGAAGGTGGGAAGGGATAGATGGGATTTCAAAAGTGTAGAACAGATAAACAAGATTATACTGTATAGCACAGGGAAAAATACACAAGATTTTATGGTAGTGCACAGAGAAAAAAATGTGACAATGAATATATATATGTTCATGTATAACTGAAAAATCGTGCTCTACACTGGAATTTGACACAACACTGTAAAATGATTATAAATCAATAAAAAATGTTATATTGTTAAAAAATAAAGAATAAAAAATAAAAGGATAAAAAAAGCTAAAGCTCTAAACGTTCTTAGAAACAATGAACAGCACATATATGTAAACTTAAAAATATGTGCAGTATATTGCATATATGTATTTACATGCAATATAGTGTATATGAGCAGTCAAATTGTATCAGTTTTACCTAATAAAACTGAAAAATGAAAAAAAAAAAAAGATTATTTTGCTTGGGTCTTAACCTGGACCAATGAAACCACTATTTTCCATGTAGGGTTGAGAATCACCAGCCAAAAGCATTTCTTAAATATTTAATGCTAATCATTGAGAATTGCCTTCAGAATGCAAATTGTATTGTGAATCCCTGAACTGGAGAAATAAAACAACTTACATTTTAAAAATAAATAAATAAATAAATAAATAAATAAATAAATAAATAAATAAATAATAAATAAATGGTGCTGTCCAATACAGTAGCTTCTAGCTACATACAGCCATATAAATTTAAATTAATTACAATTAAGTAAAATTAAAAATTAATTTCTTCAATCCTACTAGTCACATTTCAAATAAAAGTCACCTGTGGCCAGTGGCTACTGTATTGGACGGCACAGACAGAACATTTCCATCAGTGCAGAAAGATCTACTGTGATGTGCTGGTCGAGAAGGATGCAGTAGAGAGTAGAGAAAGAACCACTGCTACAGCCACGGCTTCTGTTTCTAGAAATTCCTGGCTTCTCATCCCACACTGACTTCACAGCACTCATACAATGACAGCTATACTCCACAGTCCCATAAATATCACATTCTAAGATTTACAACCTAGAGAAATCCAACAACTGGCACTTTATTATGCACAGTGGCAGGTCAGCATCTAGTTTGGAGATGCTATTGTCCTGACCTTTCTGTTGGCAAGAGTTATCCGTGCAGCTCCATTTGTCTGGATTAGAACACAGCTGGGTGAGAAAATGGAAAACATGACCCATGCTCCCCATTCAGCAACGTCCCAGACATACCCAGTGTTCTTTTCAGGATCATTCCTAAGTGACTATGAAGTACAATTACACCACCCAACAATCCTGAACTTTTCCAAAACCATAATAAGCCCTAGAGATAATAAAAGGATTGATTCTGGATAGAGGAAAGCTGTGCATTTCCCCAGGTCCCACAGTCTATCATTGAGATAGAAACACTGTATTAAACATATTTTACGTAAGAGTGCTCAAAACAGTCCACCCAGAAGACAATCAATATTCCATAGTGTGTCTATATGTAGCTCCCCAAGTTAAGTTTAGAGTCTTTTCTAATTCCATTATAGGGTTTAAAATTTCTTATAAATATAATTAAGGGATCTATATTTATATCTTGTCTGAATTAAAATCTCCAAATACACTTGAGAATTATTTTAATAATTTTTCCCAAGACCAGTGTCTTTGACATTATCAAAAACTTTTAAAAGTCTTTTCTTAAAACAAGGATTCAGTACCCATAGTATCCTATTAGGATGATAAAGAATAAAAATAAAGCTGAGCCTTACTATTAAGGTAGCCTAGCTCCATTTTGTCAGATTGTCCCTACTAAGAGAAAGCCATGGCCAGTGTGAGACCACAGAGATATCATGACATAGATCCTGAGACAGCAGCAAGACATGTTCATTCTGCATCAACATGTAAACTGGATCTATCCTCCGATTACTTTTAACTTTCCAACTTATAAAAGCATATGCAGCATGTTACATTACTTAAAGCATAAATCTAGAGAAAAATAGTAAAGCCCATTACTGCAACTAAAATATGATAGGAACTCTGACCTATGCAAAAATTAAAGGAAATTATAATTTTTTTTAATACACAGCAGCTCATGTGCACGGCATGGCTCTTTTGAGAAACATGGTTCCTGAGAGAAACTTATAGCCAAAGAAGATTTGGTGGTTTCTCATTAAATCCCTGGCAGTGGGTATTTCAGAAAATTAAGTAGTTTATGGAGTACATACTCTTGAGACATTCCCTCACTTGATTAGATGAGGCAACAATACAAAGTTGATGTGAATTCTAAACAGATGGGGAAAATAATCATAGGGAAAAAAAGCTGCTGGCTTTCGCTAGATTGTAAAAGGGTTCTTCTAATGGGCAAGCAAAGTATATTTCATTGAAAAAGAAGTTTGAGGGGATCTGGCCACTAAAAAAGAAAAGCCAAAGTGAAATGCCCTACCGTTGGAGGGGAAGGAGAAAGTAATAATTAGAGGGAGGAGCAGGGGGAGGTTCCTGGGTTGCTGGTAATATTCTATTTCTTGACTGGGGTGGTAACTACACAAATTTGTGCCCTTTGGATGATTTGTCAAGCTCTATACTTAAGATGTGTATATTTTTATGTGTGTATGTTATACACTTTTTTTTAAATGTGAAGAAGTTAAAACACCCCCCTCCTCAATAGAGAGTCATACAGACTAACCTCAGAATCTCTGTGGGTTTCTATGAAAGAAGCAACAAAAAGGAATTTGTTTAAGGTAACACTAGGGCATGTCATTGAATTATACACATGTTGTTGAAGTGACATTTCATCTTATGAGGTCCCTCTGTGAACTGGTGTGGCATCAGTCCAAGCTCACTGGTGCACGCTCAACAAGATGTTTTATATTTGACTGGCACTAACCAATACAGTTGCCAGCCAGCAGACATATGTAGAAGACCTCACAGATGCACTCTTGGTCTCACAGGTAGCCAGTGTGGCAAGAGATATATTATGCCCACAGTGAAATAAAAATGACATTTTTTTTTCCTGTAAGTAACATCAGCAAGTTGCTGATTCACACTAAGATTGTAAGCACTAAAGGGAGAATGACTGATCATCTAGATTACTTTAATCAAAGCAGACCTCCAGGAAAATAGCTAACTAGTTTACAGCAATGATCTTAACCTTGGCTGTTAAATGGAATCACTGGGGGAATTTTTTAAAGCACTGATTCTTCAGTTCCACCTCCAGAGATTCTGTTTTAATTAGCTGGGGCTTGACCTGGCCATGGTTTGGTTTGGTTTGGTTTGAACTCTCCAGATGATTCTAATGTTCAGTCAAGTGCAGCCATGAAAACTACTGCTTAGGCTGGGACTCAGGTTGATAGCCAATTGCAAAGCCATTTCAGGTAAGAATAATATCAAGAAGAAAAATATGAGAATGAGTAGAAAGGTCCTGTGATTAGGAAGAGCTAGTATGCTTGACCAGGGACAATGGGTTACATTGAGAGATCAGATTAGATCAGTGGTTCCCAAAGTCTTGGGCAGTTTCCACCCCAGGGGAAAAAAAACCAAAAACTCATTTTTATTTCTTTTGGAGCCTCCATTTAGGCTTAGGAATACCAGCATCATTCATCCTGGCTATAGCTATCTGTATCTCCAATCTGAGATTTTTGAGGGGCAAAAAAAATCACAATTTCTTTACTCCCGAATAACCTTTATATTCTCTTCCCCACCTTGAGTGATGGAGATATTAGGGATATTATGTGGCTAGTGAAGTACTCTAAAACATGCTTAGGGCACCTAGGACAATATTGTACTAGCAATGTTTTTAGTTCCAACACAAAAATAATTGAGTTGGGCACATTAACGCTAATTCATGTAACCTACACAGCAACCGCATAAGACTGATAGTTTTATTAATTCCAAAACGCAAAAACTGACCCATGGAGAAGAACTTGACAAGATCACCTGTTAATAAACAGAGGAGCTGAGATTCAAAGCCAGGCAGTCTGGTAATCTTCCATCCCATTATCTCATAGATAAGCTGGGAGAGGACAGCATGGGTAAAAGGTACACATTTAAAGGTGGAAATTTTAAACACCAGGACACAGAATCTCAACTTACTGGTGATAGATGCATATGGAGTGAAATGTAAAGGAACGGTTTTTCAGGGAAGAGCATTTGACACTATTGATTTTCTTGAAAAGCTCTTTAGCTTTCAGAACACTCTTTTCTGGTTCTCTTTCCATCTCTCTGGTGATCCATTCTTCAGGCTCCTCTAATGCAGCTGCTGCCATTTTCCTCCTCCTCCTCCCACCTCCAGTTACCTGGGTGTTTTTCAGGGTTCTGAATGCTCTGCTCTTCTGCCCTTCTGGCTTCTCTAATAGCTATGACTCTTACTAGGGTGACAGAGGGTGCAGAGAGGGGCATGTTTAAGTAACTCAGGTAGAGATGTACTTTTTAAGTACATCTCAGCTGATCCTGATACACAGCCCTACCCAACACACATACCATGTGAGAACCACTGATAAATATGCTGCTGACTCCACAGACTTTATTGACACCCATCTATCTTCCAACTACCTCCTAAATAAATCAAAGTTTACATACATAAAACATAGCTCACTATTCTCAAGTCCCTCTTCTGATATTCCCTATTATGCTTAATGGCATCAGACATCAGCTTCATTCAGTCTATAAGGCTTTTGCTCACTCAACTTCCCATCACGAACTCGAACTGATTATTCTACAAATCCAGTCCTCTTTCTCTTTCCTACTGACACTGCCCTAACCTAAGACTTCACCCTCTCTCTTCTGAGTAATGGCAACTTTCCAGCTAGTCCCCTTACTCTAAGTTGATCTATGCATCATCACCAATTTACTCTGCTAAATAGAATCTGCACATGTTGTCCCTTTGTAAACACCTTTCACAGCCTCTAGTACTGTGAGACCCAAAAGAGGGAGCCGGTTTTACTGAGGAAGTAAATAATTGTGTTGGGTATTGAAGAGTGAGTAGGAGTTTTCTGAGTGAACAAGACAAGTTATAGGGGTGGGTTGGGGTAGGCATTTATGGTTCTTTTACAGTATGTGAGGATTTGGCATTTCCAACCTTAGCACCTGGCACCTAGTAGACACTCAATACACTTAACGTTCATTAAACTAAGAACTAAGAAACCTGACCCAGGAAGTTACATAATAATTGAGGTCACCTAGTCAAGAAACTATAACAAACGAAAACAATGGTGATCAAAATAAAGAGAAGGAGGTAAGGCCAGAGAAATTAGTGACAGTTTTGATGAGGAGTACACAAAACAGCATAATGATCAAAATAACTCAATGTTTTTGTGCTTGGGAGATTTGAAGGTTGATGTTTCATGGGTAATACTAGAAAAATTAAAAGATGAAATAAACTGTATTCCCTGTGATGGGTCTTTTTATACCAAACCCAACTTCAATTTATGTGAAATTCTTTTCAAGGTTTAAATTTTTCAAATTTTAATCCTAGAATTAAGAGAGCCCTCAGGTGAAGTAATTTTCCTGAGGTCTTCAACAGCAGAATTATTACTAAAAACTTGTGTCCTGACATTCAGAATTTTTTTCCCACCTGTATTATTCTGATTCTTTAGATTAGGTTTAATATTCTGAACTTGGAAACTGAATATTCCAGAAGAAAAAATATCTAAAGGCAGGGAGTTACCAAATAATTCCATTGACAGGGAGACTCACAATCAAGTTTAATATCTTGTGTCTCTTCCACAATTCCTGCCCTTTTGTCAACATCATTTACTCAACATCATTTCCGTAGGATCTTCTCCATCCACTTAAAAGTCTTCTCTAAGTTTAGTTCCTATAGCACCCTCTTCATTGATCCAAAAAGTATGCCTAACTCTTTCTGCACATAATTTAATAATTTAGTTTTAACAGGTAAAATATTCAGTTTTGTGATTTTGAGTAAGGGCTCTGGAGCCAGACCATCTGGATTTGAATTCCAGTGCTGCTGCTTACAACATAAGCAAGAGTTACTTAATTTTCTCTCTTCCTCAGTTTCCTTGTTTGTAAAATGACATTGTTAACAGGTCCCACAAAACCTGATTTCTGCTCTAATCTTAGAAAGTACCTGGCATATGGCAAGTACTCACTAAATGTTAGGCATTATGATAATAATTACTGTTATTATTGTTGATATAGTTGTGATAGTTCAGTGACTGGTCCATCTTGAATATCTGTATGAATATTACCTACCTTACCTGAAAAATTCTTCGGTTGTTCAGGAGAAGAAGGATATACATCTATCAAAAGGTTTGGAGTGATACCTAGCACAGAACCAATTCTATTTAAACATAGACCTTCAGTAATCTAGAGAAACACTCCAGTCTCCTGACTATTCTCTAGTAGTCATCTTTTATGTGCTATGTTCTCCACTGTCTTTAAGATGACCCATTCTCGGTTGTTAATTACAATAGTCTTATCAAATTAAGAGGTTATCTCGCTTTGAAATCTCATCAAAAATAAACAAACATGGATTTGAATAGTCTTCATGCCTTTGTAAACTATGCAAGAAGAAAGAGAAAATGAATACTTATTTATCCAAAATTCAACTGTATGAGCCCAGGAAACATATTTTTGCCTCTCCTACTATTAACTAAAGATATGGATATTCCTATATACCAGTTACAGTTAAGTTCATTTAAAAATATTTCAATGATTCAGCAATCATACTCCTACCCAAAGGAGTTGAAAACTTCACACAAAAATCTGCAAACAAATATTTATAGCAGTTTATTCATAATTCTTAAAACCTGAAAGCAACCAATATGTTCTTCAATAGGTACGCTGACAAACTGTGGCTTATCTGATGGTACGGAAAGTTATCAAGCCATGAAAAGACACGGGGAACCTTAAATGCATACTTCTTAGTGAAAGAAGCCAGTCTGAAAAAGCTACATACTGTATGATTCAACTATATAACATTCTGGGGAAGGGAAAACTATAGAGACAGTAAAAAGGTCATGGCTGTCAGGGGGTTTTATGGGGGAGGATGCATAGATGGAACATAAGGCATTTTTAGGGCAGTGAAACTATCTGTATAATTCTGTGGTGGTGGATACATGATGTTTTGCATTTGGCAAAATGAATATGGCACAGATTTTTAAGTACTAGTATTCAAATGTTATATTTATGCTTAAGTATTACTATTTACTCAACTGTATCATTTACATTTCTTTCCAAAATTTAATTTTGCCCATATGCAAAAGCCCAATTTTAGTTCCTTGCTACAGGCACAGACATCAGCTGATTTTCTTTAAAACGTTCTTACTGTTTATGTCAAGAATGTGAATATATTAGGCTGAAATATAAGTAAATAAGAAAACCTCCTTTAATGGCTCTCAAATGCATCTTCATTTATGCCAGCTGCCTGATTTTTATACATCACTATATTATAAAATCACGAGGAAAGCCAGAAAGAATGGGGTGATGTGGTGTATGCCATCACTACTACGTAGTCTTGCCTTATCAAGGAAGTGGCAATTATATCTGCTATTCTCAAAAGTAAAGGATACAGCATTAAAGGATCCAAAGGCACTGAACCTTATTTAAAACTCATAGTCTACTACCATTTAGCATGTCTGTAAATCAGTGAATTAATTTTACAGGTATTCATTGACTCCTGAAACTCAATAGAATATGTAGAAAACAATTCAGGTATGCTAAAGGTGGATCCTCCATTATTTTTCCATTGACATTATTCATCAATGTCAATAAAATAGTCTTTTATTTTAAAGTGCTTTTATTAATGTTGCTTGCATTCTTAGATTCTGCTTTTCTTCATTTTGCCCAAAACTTGTTTCTTAAAATAGTTTGCACATACTCCACGTGCTTCTGTCTTGAGTGATCATCAGCCACTCGGGGAATCAGCAGCCACTCTGTTATAGTGACAACAGAACCAGATGTGACATCCCACCCCCAAAAAGGATTTATTCCTCATGTAATTTTTTTAAATGCTACTGAATAAACATGATCTCAATTTCAAAAAAATGAAACAAGCAAAAAGACAACAGGAGAGATAAAAAGAAAGAAAAAGAAGCTAACAACAGTTATCCTAGAAGTTTTAACTCATGAATTACCTCAAGTAATTTATGTACTTTGGCATTCAAATGAGTCATAATGAAAATTCATATGATAAAGTGTTTAAGTCTTATTTAATTCTAAGTAAAATAATTTCCAAAATAAATAATTCTTAATAATTATTTAAAATTTGAGGTAAAATGTGAAGGTTTTCCTCGCAGACCAGGTTTTTAACATTATTCCCAAAGCAATGTGATTTCCAGGATAACATTCTAGCCGCTGACAAAAATAACAACATGCTTATACATATACAGCTCTGCCTTGAACACATCTGTCACATACATTAATTCATTGTCTTTGGACAATATCTCTTATCTTTTATCTGTTTCACTCCACTCAATTACCTATACATTTATAATAGTTCCCACTACTAACTCCATTGAAATGTTAAAAATTGTTTATGAGCTCCCTAAGATCCTTCCCAATAGGCTAGTTACACATTACAGTTATATTGATTTTCATAAGGAATCAAGATAATTTTGATTTTGAAAAAGGAAAAACTATTTTAAATGTTTATGTTATATCCTACAAAACAGTCTTACAACTGACTTTTTTGGTAAACTATGTTGCAGTCTTTTACCAATGTTCTTTGGTTTGGTATAAATGATATGGTAAATTTGCATTCAAATTCATGGAACTTTTCAAATCTGTTTCCCATTTAGCTGACCAGCCAAAAACAATATTTTCATTTGTAAACAGCTGCTTCATAATCAGCTCTTTTGTACTATGTGGAATTCCATAAAAGATAGAAAATTTTATTTAAAATATAGGAATTGCATTAATCCACTGCAAATCATTGATTAGTTTTTGTATACTACCACACAGTTTAACTTATAAGGAAAGATTTTAAGGAAAATTTAATCTTGTGTCCAAATATAACATTACTTTAAACATGAGGTCATCTAAACATCTGTCTCCAATATATCACTGGGGATTTAAATCAAAAGTCTGCTAAACATGTACAATCATTTTGAAAATAAATAACAGGACAAATTTTGTCTTGATTATGATTATCATGCATTTTAAAAGGAAACATTTATTCTAATAAGAAAAGTCTGAACTAATTTAAACTTTATTGACATTAAGTTAAAATAGTTTCATACAAGAGTAAGAGATATATTTCATTTATTTGCTGCTTAACAATACTTATATTTTAACTTTTCAACATTATACACATTGCTTTATCTATCCATGTATTCTTAATTGCAAAATATTCAAGGAAAATTTTCAAGACATAAAATGTTTCCACTCAGTAACTGAAAAACTAATAATAGTCTTTTTGAACTTTTCTTCCTTTAGGGCAACCATGAATCCTCAACAAGGACTAAAATAGTTCTATCCATTTAACTGACTTGTGTTTTATGCTTTAAAATAAAATGAATATGGCTAATTATGAGAGACAATTAAGGCAGTAACTTCCCTTCAAGACTTTACAATTTGCAAAAAATGGATGTATTTTTTAAAGTTTAATTGAAACAAACTCTATGCCTTACTGTAGTATTTAATATGTGTCTAGTAAGTACAAATATTTTAATTCAGCAATAGGATTACTTCAAAAACCAGCTAAACACTAGAGATGAATTAGCATTAAAAATAAACTGAAATGCTTAATCTTCAAAATAGCTTCTGCCAAAAGTAAAATGAACTTTAGCAGTAGAAAAGCTGGAGAAAAACAAATTAAAGCATTATTGAAAAATACATTCTTAGGAAAACACCACAGCATTCCCTAATGTAGCAGAAGTCACCAGAAAATTCAGCTGCAAGGGATATTAGTGTCTAGGCTGATCTTGACTGTCACAAAATATAACTGTAAAAGGTGGTAACTATGGATTTCAGAACTACCGCAGTTCCTTTCTTCTTCCTGCCTATGTCTCGGAAGAGCTGATAGCTTTTTGGCCCTGGTACTTTCAGGTCATGGATTCTGCCTTGGTAGGTTCAGGCTAAGAATTTTAAAATGCATTCACGATGCTATATATGTGGAACTTCTCAAAGGCAAAAAGTGTGTCATCTTGGATGCCACTGCCTAGAGCTGCATCAGACACACACCTACAGCTTGATAATGCTCAGTAAATGCATGGAAGAGTTAATGAAAGGACTATCTGACTAAAAACCAAGAATTTTTGCCCTGGTTCAGTTGAAACAGGCTACCTATAAACTGCCTTGGTTTTCCCACCTATAAAATGAGGCTAATTTTTGAACTGTGCCCTCACTGAAGTATTGTGAGAACTGAATGAGACCATATATTTTAAAAATCTGAAAAACCAGCAATAGTAAACAAGTGTAATTATGATTCTCAACAATATATGTAGGGTAGAATTGTATACCAGAGAAATAGATACTGAAAATGAGGTAAAGTATTTATTAAAAAGTATTCTTTTGAAGAAGGTTAAAATTAAAACAATTTGTTTATACAAAGATAATGTGATATGTCAAAATATAGAGAAATTCACTTTGGAAATACAGTTTAAAAACTGGGGGCTAAGCACTCCCTTGGGAAAATTTAACTCTTGTATCATTTTGTTTAACTTTATAAGATGTTGGAAACTTAGTAATTAATATATTTTGGATTACCGGGAAGAAATTCAAGCTTTCTTACATAGTTTATACAATTGAGTTTATCCTGGATATTAGCCTTCCCAATCCAAAAGGTTTAATAGTATATTAGATGCCTAAAGATGCTGATTTGGCATAAGCAATATAAAAGTATGTATTCTTCTGTTGTCAGTGGTTTTCCTGAAAATTTAAACAAACACAGGTAAGACGTAAGTGGGAAGTTTAAATTTATACTGATCTTCGTATTAAAATAGTACAGATTTGTCTTTACGATCATTGCTGTCAATACCTTTAAAAACAAACACTGAAATATAAAAATAATTTTGCTTTACTATAGTTTCCCTTCGTATAACTTTCTCTCTCACATTCAAACTCTGAGTTCCTATATATTTTATAATTTTCCATTTCTTTCTTAGTAGATTTGCTCTACTATGATGTTGATAATAAGTGGGCCCTTGAAAAAAAATCACTTAATTTGGCTTTTCCATATTCAGTTACTCAAAATATACAAAGTACCATATGTCACCTTCAGGGACAGTGTTTCTCAATTTGGGCTGCACACTGGAATCAGCTGAACCAACTTAAAAAATGCTAAGTCCTGGGCCCAACCCCCAAAAAGGCTGATTTAGTCAATCTGGGGTACGGCCCTGGCATCAGGATCGTTTAAGGTTACCCAGGTGATTCTAACATGCAGCCAAGGCTGAGAATAGCTGCTTTGGAAGCTTACAGTCTTGCAGGGAAGATTACTAATAATAGCAACAAACTGCCAACTTATGGGGTGCTTCCCTGTGCCAAGCAGCTAAGCACTTTATGTGCATTACCTCATTTAACTCAAAACAATCTTATGGGGAAAGATTCTGGCACTAATTCCTACTTTATGAATAAGGACATGAAGATAAGAAGGATTAGGAAGTTCTCTCCAGGCTCCACTACTGTTAACTGGCTGAGAGAGAACTCAAAGACAGCTCTCTCCAACTCCAGAGAGGGAACTCTTCATCACTGACTACCATCATGGTAGAAATCATGCCATAAACCAGATAAGAATAGAAGAGACAGAAGAATTACCTTCAGGGATACAAAAACACTAATAGTATATTAGATGCCTAAAGATGCTGATTTGGCATAAGCAATAAAAAACTCTGTATTCTGCTACATAACCGAAAGTTAGCAAGATATTGGAAATGCCCATTTTTCTCCTTAGCCTGATTGTCAGAATAAGTTGCAAACTTTCTCAAAATAGTAGTATTTGAGACCAAAAAAAAAAATCCACACCCAGACGGTGTTCTGATCTAGCTGCATACCACTCAGTTGTCAAGGACACAGGAAGGAACAATGAAATCATTATTTGATTAGTATTTTTTAGTTGCTAGTCAGCATATGATTCTGTCTGTAAACTGCATCTCTGCATTCCCTATGGATCAGGGGAGCTGTCTCTCCTGGTAGTGACAGAATAACCGCAAACAAAACAATCCTTCTCAGGGGAAAGCCATCTTTATCTGTCAGTATTAGTCAGTTGAGAAACAGAGCTGCAGGCAGCTGAAAAAACAGTTTGACTGTTTTAAGTTTACAGGTGGCCTTATAATGGAAAGTTTTACACACTGAAATTCCTTTTCCAAGTTAAAAAAGTTTGGATAAAAAGAGACTAAATTTGGCAGTGTTTTAATGCAATGCTTCTAACCAGCTTGCGAAAGCAAAAACATCAAATTTTAGTGAAGCTTGGTGAACTAAGCACCCGCCTTCTAGCAAATGGACTCAGTTAACTGTTACCACCCTTTCTACGCTGCACATTCCTCACCACTAAAGTCAGATCAGCCACATGTACCTGTTATCACAGGGCCTGGTATATGTAAGACACTTAAGAAGTATTTTCCAAATGGATTCATGGACATTGGGGAGAATTAATTGAAAAATATTTTGAAAAGCAGATTGTATATACAGTAAATAATAATGTCAGTGTGTAAATAGTAAGACATAAAGCTTAAAGCCCAGCTAGAAAGTATTTTGATGTGTATGTTTATTTGCTTGTGTGTGTGTGTGTGTGTGTGTGTGTGTGTGTGTGTGTGTGTGTGTGTGTGTGTGTGTTCTGTTTGTTTGGGAGAAACCAGGATGAAAAAAGAAGGCATTTGACTGATAATTCCATAACCATTAGCATCAAAGATCAGATACTTGGGGTTCCATGAAAGATACCTTTTATGCTTTCTCCAACATTTGGGGCAATGAATCAGATGGGGCTGGTTTATATTATAGGTGGCTCAAAAACATTTTTCCTGATTGGCCTACCATAACATCCATTTTCTGGGGGAAAGCCACAATTTGGAACCTACCTCATAGAAAACAGTACAATTAATTATATTTATCAATCTGGCTACTGGAATAAAATCAGGGTTTTAAAAAGTCACATTAGGCAGCTATTGATGAGAGTCAGGAAACATGGGTGCCTTGGTGGGAAGCCCTGGACAAGCTCTGAGTGAGAGCATGGAATCCTGGAGTTGAGGGATTGGAAAAATAGTACAGAAACTAATGAGAAAAGGAAAGACAACTAATTACAAACTTGGGTAATAATTTTGCCTCAAATCCTGGGAAAAGAACTAACACAACCTAATTAACCTATAAATAAGAAGTTGTCAATTAGGTGATCTCTTTATCACTGGGTGGGACATGGAAATAACTACATTAAAGACAAAGTCTTTACTTGTCTTGACTAATAAAAAATGCTTAATAAAATTTACTCTAAATATTAAATAATTTTAAGATCCAAAAATTTATTATAAGTGCTAAATATAATACAACAACTACAAAACATAAATGTCCTTCTTTTTTAAAAAAGTAAGCCCTGGGATAAGGGAATAATCCAATTTATTTGATAGAGTGACCACTGGGATAATGAAATGAGAATCACTCCTATAATTTCCAGAAGCAACCTAATGACTCCACTTGGGGAATAAAAGACCACTTCATCTGATAAAAAATAGGATTATGCTAATGATATCCAGGTTTGAGAACAAAACAAAACTCTATCACCCCAAGTCAGCCAAGTTAAACAAAATAAGATTAGGTTTCTAAAAGGTAAACAGAAAAATAAGAGTCTACTTTATAGGCTGTAGAACAGAATTATAGTTAGCTTATATTTATATCATGTGTCACTCACCTATGAAGATTTTCTAAAGTGTTTGGAATATGCCTAAATATTTTTATGTTTTCTCTATCCATTAGTAATAACTACACTTACAGAGTGCTTACTAAGTGCTTGGCACAATTTTAAGCACTTTCCATGTGGCAACCCATCTGATCCTTCCAACAGCCTTATGAAGTAGATTGCAAGATACCCATATTTTGTGGATGAAGCACAAACATGTTAAACTGCCTGCCTGAGGTAACACATCTAGTGAGTATCCAAGATGCTCTAATCTAATGACAGGTGGTAAAACATCAGAACGCACATCGGACACCACCTCCCGGTAGTACCTCTACTCTTTCTATAAGGTAAAGTTCACTATTAAACCATGGATGCCTCTTGATAGGGTGCCCTGTTTTCTTCTTCTTTGTTGACCTCAGTTGCATCTGTTTCATTGCTTAGCTCCCACAGCGTACTCAAAAGTTTGCCATCTATGTAACTATTTTTGGAAAACCATGTAATTCCAAAACAAAGATCCAATAACAAAAGTGAAGTAGATCAATGTTTTCATATATACATATATTTTTTCACACACACACAGACACACACACACATGAATATGTTAAATAATTCTTTGGGACACCAGAGTAGAACTTAATAGACCAAAAGAGAAAAATAAGATTAGGTTGCTCTGACCCCACTGAAGAAGTCCCCTGTTGTGTGACTACAAGTGTCTCTCTGTGTCTGCAATATGTGTGGGAGTGACTTGGCAGTTCCTAAGGGAGGGTGGGATGAGTAGAAAGACTGACTGGAAAAAAATACAACACAGCAGCCTTTGAGCCCGAGAAAATAAACCAATCTCCAAACAGTAAACAACTCAACAATCAGAGAGTCCACACTTCTTATAATCATTTCTGGGAAGCCAGGTATTGGGAAGAAACAGGTCTACAGCCCTGCACAGTCAAGATCCAGGAAGACACATATCCATTTACAGAATCAATGGGACTTATAGTACCTAGGATTACAGTCTCTCCAAGACTGACTCCTACTTAGAGCAGGAAAACTAAGCCCCTTTGGATTTCCTTTTTTCCTTTGCAGCTGTTAGGAATAAAATGGAATAGTGCATCTTAGGCAGTGCGTGGTTCCTGGGGTAATGTCTCAATTTGGTGGCAGGCATTCAGTAATGATTCTTCTCACCATCAATGACATGCACTTGGCATGGAAGGAACTGAACCAACTTCTTCAGGTCATTTAGGAAGCAACACATGCTCTAGTGTCTTGAAAGGTTTAGAATTTTTCAAGTTAATTAACATTCAAAATTGAAAACCAAAATAAATGTGACATTCATTCAGCCATCTATTCATTCAACAAATATTTATTGAGTACCTATCCTGTGCCAGATTCTGTTTTAGGGGATACAGCAGAATAACAACAGTCCAAGATTCTTATCCTCAGGGAGCTTCTTGTCTACTGAGAGAAATCAGGACATGTGTTAATATCTGTCATTGTTCTATATCAAGTTTATTGAACGATTAATATTATGAATTCTTATATTTAAATAAACATATCAATGTTGCAGATCAATAAAATATAAAAACTAAGAGATTTTCTTTTAATTTAATACATG
Source organism: Camelus bactrianus (assembly GCF_048773025.1). Lineage (NCBI taxonomy): Eukaryota > Metazoa > Chordata > Mammalia > Artiodactyla > Camelidae > Camelus > Camelus bactrianus. The sequence continues at coordinate 52,538,038 of NC_133544.1, read as the reverse complement.
GCTTTTATCCCAGCTATGAAATGTTAATAAAATATATATATATTAAAATATAATATGTATTATATGTAATAATATATATATTAAAAGTGTGACTTTCTTCATGTTTATTCAAATGCAAGAATACATAAATTCATATAGGCTGCACAAATCATTTTAAAAAATGCATTTTCCAATGCAGAAATTGTTTATTCCCTAACAATCTAATGACCACCACAATCCTTACTTTCTCCAACCCTGATACCTCCTTTGGTTCACACTTCTCCTTCAGTCCTCCTCTGCTGTCTAACTCTTCAAAATCCATCCATCCATTCATTTGTTTACTGCACTAATATGTACAGCAACAATTGGAGTGAGAACCTCTAGAACCCATCTGTCCTTGTCCCTTAATCCTAGAATTTCTCAGAGGTTGAAAAAGACATACAACCTATTTTTTGAGACTCTCAATTTTCCTTACTAAACAAGTGAAGAAATGCCAACTAATAGAGTTATTAAAATGAAGTTTATTTTCGAGTCTAACTCAAAAAGATACACGTTTATAGTTTATAGTAGCACTATTTATAATAGTCAAGATATGGAAGCAACCTAAATGTACATCGACAGATGAATGGATAAAGAAGATGTGGTTATATATGTATACAGTGAAATATTACTCAGCTATAAAAAAGAATGAAATAATGCCATTTGCAGCAACATGGATGGACCTAGAGATAGTCATTCTAAGTGAAGTAAGCCAGAAAGAGAAAAAAAAAAAATACCATATGCTATCACTCATATGTGGAATCAAAAAAAAAACGATACAAATGAACTTATTTATAAAACAGAAACAGACTCACAGACATAGAAAACAGACTTATGGTTACCAAAGGGAAAAGGCAGGGAGGGATAAGGGATAAATTTGGAATTTGGAATTAACAGATACACACTACTATACATAAAACAGGTAAACAACAGGACCTATTGTATAGCACAGGGAACTATATTCAACATCTTGTAATAACCTAAAGTGGAAAATAATCTGAAAAATAATACATATTTATATATATATGTGTGTGTGTATATGTATATGTGTAACTGAATCACTTTGCTATATACCTGAAACGTCATAAATCAACTACACTACAATAAAAAGTTTTTTAATTGCAAAAAAATAGTTTATTCTAAATGCCTACATTTCACATAGTAATTCTTTTAGTACACACAGTTGCAGTGACAAAAGCAATGACTTTACCTCCAGCTTTAGTTGGAAGAAATACCCAAAATTTTAAATTTACAAGACTTCCTGTGAATGTGAAGCTGCATCCAAAGGTCCCTCCTTATCCTGCTGGCACATTCCTATCTCATTGCTCTGAATATGACACCAGGCTATCTCCACATGCTAGCATCTCAATCTCATTCTTCACTGCTTACAGCCTTGAAACCTCCAGGGAAGTTAACATCAGAAGGGTTTAGGACCCTGCATTTGGGCTTAAGAGTCCTAAATGTCCTGGGGTTCAGGGATCCGATTAGTGATATTTTATATTTATTACAGGTTAAAAAAAAAGATCTCTGTGGCTCACCTACAAATTTCGTAACATTGTTCTAGAAAGAAACGCACCCTGGTTGCAAAAAACTAACCTAAAACTACAAATTTTTGGAACGTGACCTACACATTTAGGGCATTACATGAAACTGTATATTTTTCACACATGGTAACTGCATTTCTTCTTTTTTTTTTTTTAGTATTATCTTATATGTTTTTCCTATACATGGTAACTGTCTTTTATTTTTTAATCTTAACTTCCCCACAAAAAAACTTACCATCCATTTCTAACTTATGTAAATAATGGAAAGTAATAGACTTCCCTTTTGAGTTTGCAATAAAAAAATTTCTGCACATCTTATATTGATGATATGTCAAATATTCCATTATGGAAAGCAAATCATACTGTTTAGCATAGGACTACTTTTATTAGACATCTTTGGTCAAAAAGTAAAAGTTTTCTTTTCAGGAATGTTCTGAGAAACTACCACTCCTATAAGGAACATTCCCTACTCTATTGGCAAAATAAGATGCTACGAAAAAATCCAAAGTACTTAGCTTCTAAACTAAAAGGTATTTTCTTTACCTATGCCACTCTTATGACTGGTTAGGCAGGACACATAAGCAAAATAAGTCTCAACAGAATTGTTTTGTGGCAAATGCAATTTGAACAAAAATAGATTTATTGACTGGCTACTATATTCTAAGCACTGTGGTGGGCCGAGAGATATAAAATAAATAAGACTTGGTCTCTACCAAAAAGGGGCTCAGTCTTCACAAGGCTTAAAAAACAAGAAATAGATCCTGTGTAATCATTTAAACTAATTACAAAATCAAAGAACACTAAAGTAATTGTGAAAAGCGTCCATGTAGAGTGAAATATAACACAGCATAATATATAAGAATATAAATGGAAACACTATAAATACAGATAATACTGGATAATGGCTAAATACCCAATATTGAATGGACAAACGATACATTTTTTAACTATGGAATACATAAATTAGGCAAGGGTCATGCAGACAACATCACCACTGCTTTTTTTTTTTAATACTGTAGGTGCCAGTATCTCTATTTTTCTTTCTTTTATTTCCCTTCTTTGTTTCTCCTTCGGCCTTCTTATCTCTAGCATATGTGTGCTTGAAGGAATAGAGGTATAGACCAATAAAGATCTTGATGAAAACATGGAGACAGAAAAAGTCTTATCATTTCTCAAGGCGCTATTAGGCAAACACGAGACTACATTGCTCTGTAAAAGAAAGTTACTGATATGACTTATAATTTGGATATCATCATATTCCTACTTTCAACTTAAAAGAATATAAATATGTTCTTAGTGAAAATAAAAACTGCTGAAAAAATTCACTAGAGTCTTTAGCACTTCTTATATTAAGTACCTTCAATATTCATCTTTTTTAATAATTTTCCTAAAATTTCCTAGCTGTGTACATTTCTCACTAAGAAAGAATTTGTTTAATTTAGTAATCATTTTTAAAATATTTTGAGACATGGGAAAGTTATACTGCCATCTTGTGGTTAAAAATTCATATACAGTAGCAAGGGCTTGCAGAATTTCCCATTAACTCTACAACACACTATGCATTAATCAAAAAATAATAATATCCTGTTTGGAATTTATGTTTAAGAAAAATATGTTCTTCATATATCTCCCTTGCGTTCTTATGTTAAATTCCACTAGATTAAAACAAGAAATGGCATTTTGAGTGGCAGCCTCAGATAAATAAAATGAACTATTCATTTGGCACTTTGGAGCCTGCTCACGGAAGTTTATAATTTACTATTAGTGTAATATACACTCTAACACTGAGAATTTAGAGAAACAAAATTATAGAATCTAGGAACTTTGTTTTCAGGAGGTAATCAATCTCCAAGACCTACAAGCAACTAATATAACATTTATGCTACGCTTATCAAGAATTTTCATTTGATTCAGGGCTCTACTTTAAATTCAAAAGCACCATGGAGAAAATAAATATTACAGCAATAGAAATAGTTTCCTTCATCCCTCTCAGTCATAAATAGCAACATATTTTTCCATACATAGCTAAGAATTATAATTAAATGGAAAAGTTAATTCTAAAAGTACAGTCCACTATATTTTTCAAGTGTATAATCAACCCTCTATGATCAATGTAAGGCACCTGTTCCAAATGTTTTATAGTGGTGCAATCTGATTAAAAGTCAACACACTTCTACATCTAATTCTGTCTGCAGAAAGCTTTTCCCTTTTTTTAAAACAAATCACCAAAATTATAGGAAGACAGCACCATCTATAGGTCTGCCCAAGTACAGAATGGAGTTCTTAGACTCAGATGTTACTACTGCCCACTGTGAAACCATAGCCAACCAAATGTACATCCCTAGAAGAAAATTCCAAAATAATCCTGCTCATTCTTGAATCTCTGGAGAGGCATCTATAATTTACTCCCCAAAATTTTACTCTATCTCTACAGTCATTCTCCAAAATAATAATTGTAATAACAACAACAACAGCCACAGCAACAAGAACTAAAACCAAAGTTCCCCATAATTGCATTATTCTGATTTTGGTACACTTGATGATCCATGGTAACTGTGAAGAAATAGCACAGTGGCATGTCTTTTCCCTCTCTCTCTCATAGACACATACAACGTAAAACCTTTTGCCCACAATTCTATTTTAGATGTCATTCAATTCTACGAAAACATGTATTTCATTATTCTTTCACCAAAGTTATATCTTCTCCTTACAGTGGTCCATTCTAGTTTTTACACACATTCAACTAAATTCACCCTTGTGTTTAACCTAAAGCTACCAGATTTACACAAATGAAAAGGCTCAAGACAAACCTATTTTCATGCAAATTAAATTTCCTTTTTTTTTCCATGCACAAGCTTGTCCTGTCTGCTCTGGGGTTGCTCCCACTCCAGTGAGTCATTCCCGTGCCTCACCTAGTTGCATAAGGGTTCAATAAACAATCACCTGAGGACTGAGGCACAGCTCATTCCTAATTAATTGCCTTCAGGGGCTGGCAGAAAAGATGTAGTCCTGTTGAAGCTGACAGAGACCCCTGCTGGGTAATATGGAGAATTTCATATCAGTGCTGTGGCTGGCATTCAAGGTTCCAGCAAAAACAAGAAAAGGCTGGTTGCACCAAGGGCAGACCCTGTTTGTTCATCAATACTCAAGGTCCCGGAAAAGCTACAGTATTTAATCCAGCCAGAGGAAAAAAAAAAAAAAAAGAGGCCTTATGAAAGCAGTACTCTGTGCAGGGCTGCTAACCTGATTTCTCAATCTGCACACCACAAGGTGGGGTGGGTAATAGAACAAGCTTTGAAAGCAAAGAGAACAGAGTTTGAGCCCATGCTCTATCATTGGCCTTGAGCAAATTACTTAATTTCTCTAAGCTTCACTCTCCTCATCCTCAAGAAATTACAAATTAATATTGATGATTTAAGCAAAGTAAGCTTTACACATAGCAATCATTCAATAAGTATTAGCACTTAAGATTTATCTTATCATTTCTTGTTTGTCTTACTGTAATTATTGACTAGATAATTAGGTAGGATCCACACAACACCCAGGGAAGTTCATTTGTAACTTCTTAAGATAACAAGAAGAATGAATGAGAAAGACTGAACTCAAAGTAAGAATGAGCACAACTATAAAACAAAGAGAAAATGGTATTTGAGGGCCTTATATCGGCTTCAAAATTTACTTCTGAAATATTTTTTGAAAATCATTAGAATCCACATGACTCTTGAGTTCCTCATTATTTTAAGTTAGAAATTCAAGTCTGGGGGGGGCACAGAGTTGGAAATATAGATCGGGGGGTTACTCACCTAGGGATGGATAATACAGAAGCAAGAGAGCAGGGAGAGAACAGAGTGGAGAGGAGGAGGGAACTTAGAACCCCGCAGAACATCAATTTTTGAGGAAAGGAAAAGAAGAGAAACTAGCAAAGAAGACAGTAAAACAGTGATCAAATATGGAGGAGGTGAAAATCAACAGCAGAGACAACTTTAAAGGGAAAAATTGGTCAGAGATGTGAAATTCCACAAAGATTAGGTAAAATCAGGAATGAAAGGCAATAGTTAACAGTTTCAGCAAAAAGGTAAACACAGATATTCAATTAGAGTAGGTTGAAAACTGAGTGAGGAATTTTTCACAAAGGTTGCCAATGAAAGGAAGATAAACACATGACCTTAGCCTGAGATACGGAATGTGAAATTGAGAAACACAATATGAAGAGAAAAATACAATCAAATGCCTATTGTAGGTTGAACTGTGTCCCCTCAAAAGATATGTTCAAGTCCTAACCCCTGGTACCCGAGAATGTCACCGTATTTGGAAACAGGGTCTTTGCAAACACAATCAAGTTAAGATGAGGTTATACCAGACTGGAGTGGGTCCTGATTCAATGAGCGGTGTTCTGTAAGAGGGAAATTTGGACACAGACACAGAGGCAGACAGGGAGAGAAAGCCATGAACACAAGGATTGTTGGAACTGCCAGAAGCTAGGTAAGAGTCATACAACAGATTCTCCCTCAGTGCCTCCAGAAGGAGCCAGCCCTGCCCACACTTTGATTTCAGGCTTCTAATGTCCAGAACTGTGAGAGAATGAATTCCTATTGTTTTATGCTACCTAGTTTGTGGTACATTGTTCAGGCAGCCCTAGCAAACTAATACAAGGACTATGGATAACAATCAAAAGATACAGACCTACTAGAATATTTACAATGTGTATAAACCACACTGCAAAGTACGGAAATAACTGACACAAAGATAATCACTTAAAAGCAAAGGGAAGAGAAAATTGGTAAGAAAAATTAGTTAAAATGTAAAACAGTTATAAAGAACCCTGTAAAAATCCCTTTACCTGGTTTCATTCATTGCCATTTTAAGAGACCACCTACTTAAATCATAAAGATGTTTGAAAATGATGGGTTCATCTCTTTTCAGTTTGGGGTCCTGAAACAAAAGATGATGCATAATTTTTTTAAATGCTCCTGGGCCTCTCACTCAGAAGGTGGCAGAAATTTTAGACCTGAATGTCTTCACTTCTTTTATTGAATGATCACAACAAAAGAAAATACTGTTGAAAGAAAGTATTGCTGCAAGTTATCAGTTGTATGATGACTAAAACCCCAGAATACCTTTCTTTCTTCAGAGTAGGACCTTAAGGATAATATTCTGTGGCTTGGGCTTCTGATATTTATTCACTAATATGGTCAACAAACATTTCTGGGCACCTACTGTGCTATATACCTAAAGTACCAGGTTCTCAGTGGTCTGAGATGTAGTCAAGACAGAGGTGGGACACAGGGCCAGGGCAGTGGGAGGTGAGGAAGGGCTGGTTTAACAAAGTGTCCCTAAAATGTTGTGTAAAAGTTGTCTTATGATCTCATGTCAATTGAATCTTGTGCCCACATACTATACTTATACTTTTAAAACATGTTTCAGTGAAGGATAGTAAAATAAATCCTTTGAAATATCCTTACATAATTCATATGGCATTTGTCCTTAAATACATATTTTTGAAAACTACATTTTCTTTGAGAGAGACAAGACTGTATTTCAATTAAAACGCATCCTTTAAAGGTATTTCATAATTAATTGGAGCAATAGAGTTGCTTCCTCCTATGGGTTGAAATAAGGGGATTTTTTTCTTCCCTAATTACCCAGATAATGGGTTCCAGCCTCCCTCCGATGTATCATAAAGGCTCACCTGTTTCACTACAACCTGCTATTTATTATCAAACAAATGCAGTTTGCCAAATCTTGAATTTCCAAAGGTGCCATTTATTCAAATCACATGTGCGTCCCCTTTGCACCCATTCCTTGATCAAAATTTTAACCTTGATTACCCCCCGGGTGCATCAGCCCTTTTATTACCGAGTCCAAATTAAGATCCAGAGAACTATTAGTATACACACTACCTATTAAGGCATTTCTTTTAACTGTATTTTAACTATTATGGGTTAGAGTAAGAAAAAGTAGAAATCTTGTGAAAATGAAGATATACAAGATCAGGAGTCTAAAAAATAAGACTCGAAATTATCCTATACCTTTTTGGTGACCTTCTTAGGTTGAAGGCCTTGGACTCTATCCCAACAATTTGGAGCACATTTTACATATAGTCTCAAGAGTTAATCTCCCAGAAGCCTATCTATCCTTGAATCCCAGATTTCCCTCCTCCAGAAAAAGTCATTTCACTTTCTCATTTGATCCCTTGAAGGTGATTAATGAAATAAACTGCACAAAGTACCTGAACTGTGTCTGGTGCAGAACTGGAAAACTTATTTCCAGAATACTTTGACTAAACAATTTGACAAAAACATCTCCAGTGAGATACACAGAACAAAAACAGTGATTGAAGGATGTGGTAGGGTGTGTACCTAAAAGATACAGGGGACTAGGATGGGGCTGGCGAGGAGGAAACAGCAGCCTAGAAATTTGGAGAAATAAATCGTTGTCCTGTCAGCATGGTGATCATATGAATGATAAATGGAGAAGAAATGCCCTAAGAAGCATTCTGAGTGGGACGTGCAGATGTCAAGAAATATGAGGGTAAGATTCTGGGAGGCAGGAGGAGGAAGGTCCTAGAGATGCCACTATGGAGGGAATTCAGTGTGGACAGGGCTCAGGCGTGCCCTTAGGAGGAAGTTTCAACAGGCCTGAGCGACAGCAGGGTCTCTCAGGAGGCCAAAGGGACTTCGTCAGAGATCTTGGGAGAGTCTGAAGTTGGGTACAAGAGCCCTCTGAGAACTTGGGAAGAAAACCCATCTGAGTGGGCCTAAAATTTGGCTCCTACACGACATGGGAAATAAGAACCCCATGAGTTTTGGAAACACATGGAAGGGTCCAAACTGGTCATCAGGGAGAATGAGAGGGTCTAAGGTGGAGCCATGCTCCTGGCTCCAAGGAAGAGATATGCATAACAGGGAAATCTCCTGGAGCCCTGCTGGGGAGCAAGCAATGTAATGATCTGGGATCTGGGGATGCCAAGGCCCAGGAACCTTGGGAGCTCTAGCAAGTTTGGGGAATTCTGTCAGTGTTGCTGTCAGATTTGCTGCCAATCCATTTGGTGTCTTTGTGAAGAACAGAAAAAAGTTTCCTTCTCACTTCCCCCCTCCCCCGGCGGACTCATCTCTGCTCTAAGATACACAAATTATGAACTGGAGCATGGGCTAGATTTCAGCTCCCACTTGCCCCAGTGGCCAGTGCCCTTTTTCAGTACACAGAGGCCCTGGATGGACTGAGACTTTTCTTCTCACTGAAAGCTAATCTTGTGCCCATACACATGAAATGACTTGGAGAGGCAAGATACTATTAAGCAGAAAGACTGTAAGGATTGTATTTGTAGATAAAAGTTGTTTTAAGGGATGTAAACTAATAGAGAGAGAGAGAGAGATAATAGAGGATATTATCTACTATCTAGTTTATTAGACTTGATCTCTCCAACTTCTAAAAATGGGAATAGCACATCCCTAGTGTCTCTCCTATCCTGTTCCTATGGAAATAGTTGCATGCTTGTGCAACCACAAGTCAGTTAATTAGGCCCTCTGTGTATCAGTTTCTTTATCCTGGAGTTGTGGCGAGGATTTAAAATGTTGATACAGGTAAAGCTGAGAACTGGGTAAGCCGTTTAGGTTTCATTCGGTAAATGTTAGCTATTTTTATTATTTGCATCATTCAATGTTAATGAGAATGTTAAAATTGGAGGGGGCTATAGAGGCCATCTGGGAGATATTCATGCAGAAAATGGTTTTCAAGTTAGGCCTTAGAAAATGGGTATGAATAACAGGTAGAGAAAATAAGGGGAAGACATTCCAGGTATTGTGAATAAAGATGGAAAGGTATAGGCAACATTTAAGTGTGGTGAGCAGATCTATGGAGCAGAAACTGAAAGAAATGTGTGACAGAGGACAGGAAAATAAGCCTGAAAGCTAAACTGAGGGCACATGATTAAGGAGTGCAGAATTCACTTTTCTCTCTCTGATCAGCAATGGAAATCAAGAAAGATTTAAGTTGCAACCCTTTGCGATCTGGCTCCCACTGTGTGGAATCTCTTCTCAAAGGTCTTCTAATGCAGTGCTTCAAAAACTTGAAAGTGCAAACCGGTGACCTGGGGAATCTTCCTAACATGCAGATTCTGCTATGATAGGTCTGGAGTAAGCTCAGCCTGAGAGCCTACTGCAGGTACTAGCACGGTCCTCCCCGCTATTCATTAGTGGACCACACTTTGAGTACCAAGTGTCTAATCTAATGGTCTCTTCTCAGTCTCATTCTTGCCCCCTCTGCAGTGTTAGGCCTTGCTAATCTTCCTGAAGCTCTCTCATCATCAGCTTCTGTTCACTCACCTAAATTTTATGCTATTGCTTGAAGCTGAGAACGCAGACTAGAAGTCTGCTCTGTAAAACTCCAGTACATGTTGACTTGTGTTGAGCTCAGCTTTCATCATATAAAATAAAGTTGCTGTTAGTAACAATATCTATATATAATAGCTACAGCAGCAAGTTCCAGGCCAGTCTTTAAATGTGTATGTTCCAACCATCAGTGCATCAATCAATTTGGTCTTTTAAATTCAAACATTACAAACCATCTTTCAACAAAAGATACATATGTCATTATAAAAGCTACCTATTGCCCATCTCATGATGTGTTTAGCTTCTTTGGAAAATAATCTCCACATAGACCACATAGGTAAGACTTGACCACAGTTTGACCTGAGTCTTGACAGAATGCCCTGTGATTTCTTCTATCCTAAGGGAAGATAAGCAGCCTGGTGAGGACCTAAGAGGCTGTTTACCCCATTATCTTGTGGAAGGCTGTCACAAGGCCATTTCTGATCCATCTCCCTAGTTTCAGTTCAGCACAAGACTTTCCACCTCACTCTCACTTAGGGGAAAGCTACAGACTTCAGTGTAAGTCTACAGAACTGCTAGGCTGAGGTTCTGAGGTGGCTCCTCAACAAAAGTGACCCACCAATCACACCATCTATCACCTGATCTCTTCAGTGTTGTCTGTGGAACAAGGGATACAGGGAACTGACACCATAATGACTTGCTTTTGCTGTCTGTGTAAGTAACTGTCTAAATCCATTTAGGCATGTTTACTCCTCATTGGGCAAATCTATGGAAGTGTGGCAAGCCATCCTGACAGCTACAGAAATACTACTTGTGACTCTATTATTGGCCACCACCCAGCTGCCTTGGAAATACTCAACTATTTGGCAAAGAGAAGAAGTAAGAAATGGCAAGAGATTACTTCCTGAGTTCCCCTCAGTGTTCTACCTCCTGATTCCAGTCAGTTCCAGGAATGCATCTCAGACCTTGAATTCCATGAGATACCCTAGTATTTCTCCAGTAAACCTCTCTAGCTTTTTTTTTAACCCTTAAGAAAGCCAGAATGTATTTTTAACCTTTACCATCAAAAGATCATACAAGACATACACAAAGAGCTTTTGAATTTGATGACAATATCAGTAATCAGAGCTCCAGTCCTAGAGATTTGAATGTACTTTCTGATTTTTTTAAATTTCTACCTCTTTTGTATATTAAGTTATTTTTGGCCCTTGGCCTATTATATGTAACATGATTAGCCTGCTTTTATTAAAGTCCAGTAAAGTTTTATGAAAATGTTATTGGCCAAGTGGAAAAAAACATGACTCTTTTTCACTATGATGAAAGTATAAATTACTCTCATCATTTATCAATAATTCCATAGTAATAAATATATAAGTCAATATGCTATGATTAATTTATCTTATAAATGTACTAATTTTCACTCATATTAGTTACAATTGTAAGAATATGATGGAACAACACATTATATTTATGCCAAATATTCATCATCCAACAAAACAGGATTCAAGTTTGATTTAATTTTAACACCTCTTGAGTTTAGCTGTGTCTAACAAGTATGATCACCTATATAAGCCAATATACAAATGCTTATGCATCACTAGTGGTAGGTTAGGATGTTCACCAATTAGCCTCACTTCCCTGTTGGGCCAGCTGAATTTTCTTTAATCAGGGTCATGGACTCTAAATCAAGCAAGTCAGGGACAGCTGGCAGAGTCTTGCACATTGTGGAATTTGACCAAAATAGTGAATAAATTGGTGCAAATTCATCATCACTAGTAGGAAACAATTTAAAAAAAGTAGAAAGTAGGGCCACTGACATCATAACAATGGATGGACATAGCACAATTACATAGAAGAAATGAATACCTGATTGCCATATTCATGAAATGTCATCTTCAGGAAAGTGTACAGGTTGCAAGAGACACATCTGGCTACCTGTGGTACCCCCCTGAGATGCAAGGAGTTTCTGACATGATGATAGCCAGTCATAATTAACATGTTAACAGTCCTTCATAAAAAGTCCAAGTTTATTTGAAAATAAAGTAAAATTTACTGGTCAAAGTTAAACATTAGCCATCCAGTCATTATCTTAATATGATTTATTAGAGTTACCACAATATAATTTATTAAGAGACTATTTACATTTGTAAACATGTTTTATGGTGGTGAGTGAATTATAGTAATTATTTTATATATTTATAATAAAAATGCATCACAGTATGTAAGATTAGATTTTCAATCAACTCATAATTTACAGTTTAAAGTGTCTTTAAAATACGTTCACGTAACATAATCTCATGGTTTAGTAACTTCCTATAGCCACACTTAGTAATTATTTCCACGGTTAGTTACAACAGAATTCTTCCCACAGCATAGCTCTCCATAAAGTAATGTGAGCCCATTATATCAGAGGTGTCTAAATGTGTTAAGGTGTTCCTTTCACCGTAATATGCTTATTTAAGGCACGAATAGCTCCAAGCAAGCACAGGATGAGTAGGAAAACCTGTGGAATCCTGAGGTACATACTCCAAGGACGGCCGGGGGTGGGGGGGTTCTACACTCTACAAGATATGAGCTAGCTGGGAGAAAAAAAGAGGCTACAGTTGCTAGCAAAACTAAATCTGACAGAAATTGGATCATTTCAAGTAAAACAGCGAGGCCAAAAGGCCTCCTCAGAGGCGCAGGCCTTGGGGCTGCCTACCTTGCTTTCCAGGCTAGAGCACAGAAGGCGGGAACCCGAGAGCGGCCGGCGCGGGCGCCGCGGGGACTTGACCCGGGACACCCGGCGCCCGCCGCCCGCTCCCGGCCTCCTTTGCTCGCGCGCTCTGTGGGCTCAGGCTCCGCGCGGGGAGCGCGGAATGTGGAGGAAGGAGGTAAAACTTCGGTTGGGAGACTTGTCTGAGAAACGTTTTCGGGGCACGCGAAGGGAAAAGTGACTAGCCCCCGGCGGGGCGGGGCGGCCTTACCAGCGGAACCACCGGCCAGGATCTGCCGAGAAGCTTCGTTCGCGAAGCCGACAGCGGGCTTGGCCGACATCTTCGACACCCGAGCACCACGGAGTGGGCTGAGAGGAGTGGGCGAGCTCGCGGGCCTGAGTGCCAGTCTGTAGAGCCTTAACTGGGCGGGAGAGCCGGGGCTGCCTGTGGGCCGAGTGGCTCCCTGTGGGGCGGCAATTCGGCGACTGCTCGCAGGCGGCGGGAGGTTTGGGCAACAGACGCGCCGCGTGAACGCCGGCGGGTCGGGACCTGCTTGTCGCGCTCCTTTGGGGGCTCCCTCTCGCCCCCGCCTGGTTCCCTGGGCTCCAGGAGGGTCCCTGGAAGAGAAAAGACTCGCGGGTGGGGTTGGATTGGTCGACCGCAGGCGGACGGTTTGGTCTCCTAGATTGGCGCCTATCGGGAACCTTCTGCAGAGTTTGGCAAGCTGGACGCTCTGCCTCTGATAATGCAAGTTAAAAGTGACCCTGGCCTCGAACTCCAGCAGTACGGCTGGGGCGGCCCTTGCCCTCTGGAAAGCCAGAGCACAGTCCAGCTCTAAAGAAGAGACAGGTGAATAAACTCCTTGGAGTTCTCCTGCAATTGTGGGCTGTAGCAACTAAGTAAAAACAAATCCACTTTACAGTTATCTTACAGTTGAGCTAATGTAGTCTAAGAAATGGTTTTGGCTGAAGGGAATTTATCGAATACCTCATCTACTTGGGATTTATTTACTGAATGACCAAAAAAAAGAAAAAGAAGGCCTTATTAGAAATAAATCTCTTCTGTACCCCTGGTCAGTGGTTCACAAAGTATGAACTTAGAATCCAGAGGTATCAGCCTAATGGGTGAGTTTGTAGGAAAAGAAAATTCATGGTCCAGCCCTAACCTACTGAATCAGAATCTCTAGATATAGGGCTCAGAAACCTGTGTTTTAATATATTCTCCAGTGATTGTTATGAATGTTAAAGTTTGTGAACCACTGACCTAAATAATCAAGGAACATTAATGAATTACTGGTATATTCTCTCTGTAAAATGTTTAATTGTTCACACTAGCCCTTTAGGATAGTTGACAAAACAAAAATACTACTTATACCATCTTTAAACCACAAATTGCAAATGCTGTGTAGAAGAGACGCAAACTTCTGAAATTTTAGAAAAATACCTGTCACATCCTTAGCAGGCAAGAAATGATAGGAGTAAAAGGGAGAATGAGAGGCTTTGGAACCCTTATTGCCATATTATTTATTAAACATGGTATCTAAAACTAAATATATTGTTTGAACCATATAAAATTGCCATTTTTGAAGTTCAAAAACCATTGAGTATCAGTGACATATAATATCAATGAAAACAATAATCAATAATAAGACTAGAAAAGAGTTTTATTTGAGCCAAACTGAGGACTAGCCCAGATGTCAGCTTCCCAGATTACTCTGAGAGGCTGCTCCAGAGAAGCAGAGTTTTCAGCACAGTTTTATGTCTTGTCAGAACAAAGAAGCATTAACAAGTCCTTTTACATTTCCTCAGAGTTTTAAAACAGAACAGGCTGGCATGTACACAGCGAGTCAGTATGGCCTTGGTACCGGGGAAGGGAGTCCTATCATTGTGAAAGGAGTTACCAGCATTGGAGTCCCAGGAAGAGAGGCATTTAATCTTTATTTTTAACATGGACATTCTTTACTTCTGGCTGGTGTGCTCTTTTCTTTAATAATTAAAGTAGATGTACAATGTATGTTTGATAGGCCACAAACAGGCTATCTTAGTTAGCATAAAATTCTAGTTAACTCATGTATAAGCCAGAATGACTCCTCTGTAGCTTAAGATGTGAACATTTCTTTTGTTAGTAATAATGTTCAGCTTAATATGTATGGTTACCAATTCAATGTACCAAAGACAATAGTTGTTTTTAAACTTTATTCTTAGTTCTTAGCCTGAGCTATTTAAAAGCTGGTAGTAATGATATCTGACTGGCAGAAATATTTAAAGTGAGGAATTGGAGAGACTTGCTACTTACGTGATCATAAACACAAAAACAAAGTTTTTCACATTTGATTAAAATTACTAAGTTTGAATGTTTACCAAGAAATAGTTTTCAGAAACTTTTGCTATTTAGAGTAAAAGCTTTCAGGCAATGTTTCAACCTTTTGCTAATTAAATATGAGGTCTTGAGTGCAATATAGAATCACTTATTCATTCAACAAATATTAAGAACCTATTGTACACTAAAAAACTAAAATCAGAGTTTCAGAGCTCATAGAAAATATTTCCCTCATTTTCTGCTGAGGAAACTAAACTTCCCAAAGTCACACCATAAGTTAATGGTATAGCTAGTATTCAATCCAGGATTTTCTCTTTTAATAGCCATGGGGTTGTAGATTTAAATATTAACCACAGGCCAAACTACATTCTGTCACACAGAAACCTAAAATAATTAAATGTCCCCCCAAGTTAATTTAATTTACTCATATATTAAGTAAAGAATTTTTTAAAGTTAAAGAAATGTGTTATATTATTAAATACTATTAAACTCCAAGGCGTACACTGAACCAGATTCTACATTCGTTCATTGAGAGTTTAATAAGTGTCAGCACTATGTGCTGGCAGTGTTAACAATTAAACTCCCTCCTGGAGCATATAATCTAATGGAGGAGATTGTACCATGTTGCAACGTAAGTAAATTTTTGCCTTCCCTAGATTATTTCAGGAAATACAATAATACTCACAGGTCAAGATTTAAAGACAGCCTTTTGACATCATCCATTATTTCATGAATATCTTAATCTCTGAATATTTAACCTGAAGAAGTGGGTGCAAGTTTGTGGTCTCCCTAAGAACTCATTCTCTCAGGATCCCTACTGACTCAGTCAGAAGACTCTCCCAGGCATCTTTCCAAATACCCTGTTAGAAAATTGCTACCCCTCTTTAACCTCTCTGGACTAGGACATATTTCTTTGAGTAAAAAAAAGCAAGGCTTGATATTACATGTAATCTAGCCTTATACCTCTAGTTTAGTTGAGGAGATAGGGCCTAGTTTTAAGAATACTCTGGAGCTTTGAAGTCAGCCAGTGTCAGTCTACGGTCAACAAGTATCCACTGTGCTAAGAGCTGTGATAATGGGACATAACTCTTATCTACAGCCAAATTTGCCCATGGCCAGTGTTGGAATGCTGGGAGGTTTAGCACTGGGAAATTTTATTTGACCTACTATTTTAAATTCTGTATACATAATGCATCACTTTGCCGTTTCTACTATTATTTTATATAATGCTGTAATGTCCTGCCTGATATTAGAGCAAAACTGCTAAGGTATCAAGCTTATATTTTTAAAGTACTGATTTATGTAGCTGATCTTGGTTGAAAATTACATAATTATTGATTTATCAGTTTGCAAAATGACTAGAAACTTAATCTTTGGGAAACTTAAAATACTGAATTTAAGAATCTGACAATTTCTTCAGTGTCTTTTTGGAATAAAGTTTTTGTATTGGGCCATTGGATCAGCTGTTCAAGACCAAAATAATAGTGGCTTAAACAAGATTGAAATTTATTTCGCCCTCATGTAATAACACAATTGTAAACCACAAATAAAGCTCTGGCCAGCAGAGAGGAAGAAAGGTAAGAAGGGTAAAGAAAGCCCTGGAAATTACGTGAATCTCATTGGTTAGAACCCCTTGGCCACAGGGCTATACCTAGGCCCAAGGGAGGTTAGGAAAGGCAGCATTTTGCTGGGTGACAATGTGTCCAGAAAATATATATACACCATTATGGAAAAAAGGGAAAAACATATTCGGGAACAACCAGCAGTGTCAACCGCAGTTTGGGAAAACATTTAGGAACAAAAAGCTATACTTTAAAATGACAGTATTTGTTCATTTTGAACGATTTTGTGTTCCTCAAGTCTAAAGTTTATCTTCATCAGTTTCTAACTAGAAAATGCAACATAATCCCATAGTACTTGATGTACTATGAGTGGAGCCACATTTTAAAATACCATTCCCTGAAAGATACATAGCCATTGTAGGCTAGAGACTCTTTTCTTTAGATGTTAGAACACTGTATACATACAGACAGGCAAAGGCAGAAGTTGGCATACATGGAGCCCCTCCATGGAATAAGGTGGGAAGTTGGGAAAGGTGGTCGATGGACACCAAATTAAAAACTCTTGACCAATAGAAGAGACTATAACTCTTGAACTATTGAAGAGATCTATTATTCTAGAATATTCTTAGGCAGAAGTATTAGAAGTATTAACGAAATGCTGTTTTCAAGTGAAAGATTCTTATGTGCTTTAAAATTCTGTGGGTCTGAGTGTCAGCTCTAAGTTCTCAGTGGCTTATAACTTACAAATACCAAGTTATCATGTTATTATTTAGGTAAGATCTTAGGTTCCAATGTATTAACATAGCATTCGTAAGTTCCAAGGGACTCTAACTGCACAGTATGAAGAAAATAATTACTTGGAAAACATTTTTCAATATATTATTGTGATATGATAAGAACAACACTTACAGGTCATTTATATCACAGAGTTCTCTTATTTGAGACTTGGCTGTGAATTTAGGAGTTAAGACTTCCGAGCTGTCAACATGCAGAAATCCATGCACTTTCCTCCTGGGAGCTTCCCAGGCCTTCGCTTAGAACTAATTTTAGACCCAATTCTAAAAAGTTTGGTAGGGCGGATATCTAATATCTTGGTTCACAACAGATTAGAAAAAAAAATTAAGAGAATAGGGGAGATTCTAGAAAAGTGAAGAGCAATCTGCAACCTTCAGGTCATATTCAGCCTGCCTAGCAAATGGTAATAATTACAAGATTCACGTAATGCTTGCTTATGCAAGGCACTAGGCTAAGCATTTTGTAACCCATTATCTTATTCACAGTATACCTGTGACAGAGATACTCTTATTTTCATTTTACAAATGAGAAAATTCTGGGACAGAGGTTAAGTAAATTTCGCCTGAAGTCACACTGAGTATTTGAGTTATTATTTGAACCTAAGTATATATAATTTAGGAGGCCTCTTTCTGAATCACTACCTATACTGTTTTTATGGTCTAATTTTTGTCAGCTACAGAAAAGAATCAAGACATAAAATTATTCACAGTAAATAGCTTGTGGCATCTTTGACTTCCATAAATGATTGATAAGCTGGATCAGGAACTTTATATACCTGAAGTTAGAAAAGTACTAACTTCAGTGCCATAAATTTTATTATGTGTACATGGTGTGAATTTTCTGTCTGCCAAGTCAGGGTTTCTCAACAACAGCACCACTGACATTATGGGCCAGATAATTCTTTGTTATGGGAGGCTGTCCTGTGCAATGCAGGATATTTAGCAGCATCCCTAGACTTTACCCACTAGCTTCTGGTAGCAACTCCCTCTCCAATTGTGACAACCAAAAATGTCTCCAGACATAGCCAGATGTCCCCTGTAGGGCAAAAATAGCCTCAGTTGAGAATCACTGGCTTAAGTAAAAGAGCTAATATAGTAGTGAAGCCTATTTTAACTTTCTAGAATCATGGAATGACAGACCTGGAAGAGACTTTAATCAATCTCTTCTTTGACAGTTCAGAAGGGTAAAGAGACTGGGGGCCTCAGCAACTTAGGGGAAGAGTTGGATGGAAAAGCCAGATATTTCCTGGCTTCAGAACTGATAATCTTGGCATTAATGTCTGGGACATCTCCCAAAAACTGAACTGAAGATTGTGGTTACAGTAGCCAGAGTGACCCTTTTAAAGCATATTTCAGGTACTGCTCACCTGTTCTAAGCCACCTAGTGGTCTCCTGTCATCCTGAGAATAGAATCCAATGTCCTAGCCATAGCCCAATTTGGCTTAGGGCTATCTCCCCACACTAATTTCCTAACCCTTCTCTCTTTCACCCTGCTCTGTCATACTGATTTTTTTTTTTTTTTGGCATTCCTCTGAACATTCCCAAGTGTGCTCCCATCTTTGCATTTGCTTTTCCCTGTGCCAGGAAAGTTCTTTTCCTAGACATTCTCATGACTTGCTTCTTCACATCTTTCAGCCACCAGCACAAATATTACTTTAACAGGCAGGGTTTACCTGTCTAAAACTGCACTTCTCTTCAATCTGTTCACTCTTCAGCTAGCCTGATTTATTTTTCTTCACTATAGTTTTCAACACCTAGATATATTCTGTACTTACTTGTTTCTTCTTAGTCTTTCCTTCCTTTTGAATGTAAAGTCCATGCAAAAGTTTCTGAAATACTGCCTGGCATATGGTAGGCACTTACTAATATTCAGTGAATGAAATGACAGCCACCCCAGAAGAACACCTCCTACCCTTTAAGTAATCACACCTCACTAACCCTTTTACCAGCCTTTGGCAACCACTGATATACTTTCTGTCTCTATGGGGTTGCCTATTCTGAGTATTTTATATAAAATAAATCATACAATATGTCTGACATGTTTCATGTAGCATCATTTTAGAACCATTGTTAATTCTTTAAATGTTTTGTATAATTCACCAGTGAAGCCATCTGTTCTTGGACTTGTTTTTATTGACATGTTTTAAATTTCTGATTCAGTCTCTTTACTTGTTATAGGTCTGTTGAGATTTTCTATTCTAGAGTAAGTTTTGGTAAAGTGTTTATTTTGAGGAATGTGTCCATTTCATCTAAAAAGTGATTTATGCATCTATATTACAATACTATAGGATTCTGCATTTGTCTATACATAGAGGACTTTCTCCAATCAATCCAGCTAGAGATTCTGGAGACCTTTTATGCCTTATCTGGAGATATGACCACTTTGGGCCTGCACATGTAACCCAATAATTGAAGAAGCTTACCAATTTCTACTGAGGATCTCTCTCTGGCATCTGCCTGCAATACTGTGGCTTCTGTGGTGCAGTAGTAAGCTGTGGTGCTGGACTTCCACCTAGCTTCTATCTGTAGTATTCTGGAATTAGGTGCACACTGACTACTTTTTTTTCTCAACAGCCCCCAAACTGGCCACCCATTCCTATCTGCACTTAGACTCAGGCAAGAAAGAAACCAGTCTCTCAGGCACCCCCTTGAAAATTCAGACCACTGGATATATGTCCTACTCCTTTCTCTCCTCAGTGAGAAGACGGGGGTTGAGGGTTTCCTCCCAATCATGTATACTCGGGGTGGGTCACTTGCAAGTGAGTGCCACAAATTTTCCTACTGGTCATTGATGCAGTTGGTTTCACATTCACCTTGGCTATGGGAACCACGTAATTGGTTTCTGGATTTCTCACAAAGGCAATTGATCCATGTATTATTGTTAAGTTTGTGTCTCCATGAGAGAAGGAGGGTCTGGGGTTGCCTATTCTGCCATCTTAATGTCACTCCTGATATAACTCTTTTAAAATGAATTTGTATTTGTTTTATGATATAGATTATGGTCTGTCTTGGAGTATTCTATGCAGATCTGAAAAGAATGTGTATCCTACTGTTAATAGGTGTTCTATAAATATCAATTAGGTAAGTTAGTTGATAGTGTTATGGTTGATAGTGTTGTTCAAGTCTTATATACTCTTACTTTGCTTTTTCTATTAATTATAGAGAGATGAATTTGAAATCTGACTATAATTTTATATTAATTGTGGATTTTTCTCTGCAGTACTAACATTTCCTTTATGTATTTTGAAGTTCTGTATTAGGTGAATAAGGGAATGGTGGAGAACAGAGAAATAGACACATCAGGAGAAGATTAAGCTCAGAACTGCAGATTAAAACAAGATACCCTTTACAATAAAAATCAATCTATCTCTACCTATCATCTTGTAGTTTCTGTTTCTCTAGAGAATCCTGACTAATATACATGACATTCTCAGCTACTTGTGTGCACAGTTTTTATTCATTACTTTATTTCCAAAAGTGATTGGAGAGCCTGGCACATTGTGGGAAGCCAATGATACTTGTGGATTTGAGAGTACTCACAGTCTGACATTCTTTTGCTCTTTGTAATGAAAAAGAGGTTCATTGTCTTTACCTTCTCATCCTTATCCAACTTATAGTAGGGATAAGGGCATAGATAATTAGCTTGAGAAGAGAAAAAAAGCTCTAATTGGTCTCTTACATTTCTTGTAGACTGGCAAATGTTAGCAAGATAGAGAATGAAGAAAGTACATGTGAGTGATGGTGGTGAAAGGGGAGCTGGGAAAAAATTAGCTATCGTGGTCTGAAAAGTTCAGGAAAAGAACATTACAGAGTTACTTCGGATAAGTTGGAAGAAGGATTTAGAAGAAAAGGCATATTTGAACTCATTGAATAAAAAAGAAAAACAGGTTACTTAAAAAAATGGATTTTTTTCTTTACCCTGGAGACTTCAAGCACCCAGAAAATGAGCTTTAAAAAAAGAGGGTTAATGTACCTTTACCCAAAGAAAAATAGTACAGTCACCTTCCCTAAATTTAACCTATGAATTCATTACTTGGTTTGAATTTTTTCAGTGTTGTGGTCACTATCCTCTCCCCCACTTATTTCTTGTTATTCATTAGCTAGGCAAAGCAACTTTCCTTCCTTTCTTTTACATAAAATTTGAGTTGGCCCAAACCTTTTCACAAGTCTTTTTTCCTGATTAAAGTGCCCTTCCCATCTACTCTAACAAACTATACCACTCCTCCTTTTGTCTATTGTATTTTTATGGTACTTGTTGTCCATAAATATCTGATTCGGACCCTGACTGAAGTAAAGTAAAGAAAACTGCATTTGAAAGCTGAATCTATTAAAACAAAACATACAAAGAAAAAAAAATACCTCTTCAGAGCACTGTCCATTAATTACAATAACCAAGAGTTTGTAAACATTATAAATTTTTTGTTCCAACTTTATAACCAATTTTTTCATGTCTTTTTTTTTTTCAGTCCTTTTTTTTACATCTACTAAAGTTTAAGTTCCTTTCATTAACTTTACCCACTAACTTGGGAACCTGTCAACACTTCCTATTATGCCTACTCTTTGGGGATGTGTAAAAAACATCATTATTATCGCTTATTGTCCAAAACCCAGAAAAGTACCTGGCACATAGTATATGCTCAATAAATATTTGGTGTCTGAAGGAGTTAACGTAACATTTATAAAAGCACTACTGATCTGTGGTACAAGAAAACCACACTTGAATTACTATCAGCTATACTACTTACTTGTTTCAACAGGGAGGTATTGAGGACTTAATCCTGAAAGGTTCAACAAAATCCATATATTAAACGTTAAGTAACCGTGTCTCTTAAGTATTTAAGTCAACAGGTCACCACCCCCAAATTTTAGTCTAGGAGCTAGGCATTGCTTTTTGCTCCCCCAACTGGAGTCCAACAACAGCCTTTTTCATTCAACCATGACTTGCCAACACGACCCTCTTCTCTTCCTGGCGTCCCATCTCCACTCTCCCCCTCACCCCTAAACCACACACAAAATAGGAAGCCAAATTCTGCCTGCTCTTGTGGACACTCGACAACGCTCAAATTGGGGCGCTTTTAAGGACGCGGTTTTCCTCCTCTAAGTAGATTAAGTTTTGTCCAGAGAATACTTTGCTTCCGCAGAATGCGCCCGTCGCCTCAGATCCGACAACCGTAGCGCCCGAAGGAGCAGGTACAGAAGAAGACTACTCAAACCTCCTCCCTTCTCCGAACTCCAGCGAAGACTTTCCAAGCCCCTCCATTGCCCAGAGGCTCCGCCCCGCGGCCCGGTGGTGTGGCACGCGCATGCCCCGTGGCGCCGCCTGCCCCTGCCTGGCGCCGGCCCCGCCTCCGTTCCCCGTGGGCCCCCGCGCCGCGTGCGGCCGGCTCCCTCCCCCGTCGCGCCGCGCCAGGTCGTTCGGCGGCGCGCGTACCTCTTCGCGCAGAGGAGCCCCCGACAGGGAGCCTCCGAGCGAGCGGCGATTGGCTGACGTGGTGGCTGCGCATCGGGCCTGAGAAACTCTGGGCGAGCGTGCAGAGTCGGCTCCCGGGGCGGTGCGGGGCGCATCTGAGGTAAACCCGGAGGGTGGGAGGTTTGGGCGACCGGAGAAAAGGACGGGTGGGTTTAGACCAGCCCTGGGATTTCCGGCCGCAGCCTCCCTGAAGAAGGAGAAGGGGCCACGCAGAAACTGCACCCAGTGAATGTCTGCCCCGTGTGGCCGGGAGTGATGGGGCTCACGCGAAGGTCAGCGTCGTGGGGTCCTCAGCAGGTCTTCCCCATGGGCATGATTTCGGCATCTTCGCCTGTTTCCTATTACAAGAGTTCAGCAGCTGAGCATTTACTCAAGTGTGTAGGGTTTTGCTTGCTTGCTTTTCTCTTAAGAGGCAGCGAGTTAGGTTTGGGTCTTGGCTCAACCTATGATTGACTCTGTGCCCTTAATAGTCACTCTTTCGTTTTATATTTCAGTTCTCACACTTGTAAGTTTCGGCAAAGAATGCATGCTTCTTTAGGCACGTTGAGCCATGCTGTAAGAGTTTTTTTGGTTCACAATGTCTCTGGGCCCAAATTTCTGTAACTGAAGGTGACACCACCCAACAGTATTTGTGAAATACTTTAAGCTCCATGGATGGGAGGAACTGGATAAACACAAAATAACAGCATTATTAGACGAGCTGTCGTAGAAAGAAGAAACTTTCCACAAGCACAGGCTTTTTGAAAAGCTCCTGTGAACATTTTTATGCAGGTTAAATCAGAGTGGTAGTTGACAAAGGTAAGCCAACACAAAGGGCCAAACAAAACTCCATTTTAAGGAGGTTCTCCCCACCCCTTCCCCGGATAATTTTGACAATAACAAGTTATTGGCTTTTCAAAGTTTGTCCTTCGGATCTAGTGTGGAACTAACCTAAAATGACGGTACGTAAACATTTGGGTATCCTGTGCAATAGTATACCAAGAAAATTAAAACAAAGCTGACCTCTATGTAAGTTAAAAGGAATTAAGATACCTCATTGGTGAGGGAAGTATGATAGAGTGCATGAAACGTTAAGTGTACAGCTCATTGAATTTTCACAAAGTGTGCATATCCAAGTATCTGGTAGTTAGATCAAGAAAGAGCATCACTTGCATGCTAGAAGCCCTACTTTGTGTCTCTTTTCCAAAGGAAGCAATTATCTTCGTTTCTGATCATCAGTAAATTTACATATTGACTTTATATAAATGGAGTCATACAATGTGTAGTCCTTGGTGTCTCACTTTTGCTCAATATTATATGTATGAAATTTATACAAGTTATGCAACAGTAGTTTATTCTTAACGCTATACAGTATTCTGTCTAGTTTTTGGCTATTACCAGTAGGGCTACTGTGAACATTTTTGTAAGTATTTTGATGAACATGTGTGTACATTTCTGTTGGATGTATACGTACTGGTGAAATGGCTATATTATAGAATATGCAGATAAGTATTTCTGGTAGACACTACCAAAAAGTTTTTCAAATTTATTGTGTCAGTTAACACTCCTGTTAGCAGTGTTTGAGAGTTCTGGCTTCTCCAGATGCTTGCAACATTTAGTACTGTCCTTTTCATTTTAGCCATATTGGTGGGTAGTGATATCACCTTGGGGTTTTTCCCTAATTTCCCTAATGACTAATGATATTTAACACCTTTTCTTATGTCTTTTGGCCATTGGCAGGGGTCATCAAATTTTCTTTAAGGACAGGATAGTTAATATAGGCAGTCTTTGCTTTGTAGAGTTTCGGTTAAAGCAGTATTGTGCAAAGGTAGGGCTGCTGGTATGTTAGGCTTTGCAGGCCATATACAATCTCTTCTGTAATTTCTTCCTTCCTTCCTTTGTTTCTTTCTTTTTCTTTCTACCTTTTTTCTTTTGCCTCCCTGCTTGCATGCTTCCTGCTTGCCTTCCCTCTTTTCCTCTTCTTTAATTTTCTTTTCTCTCCTTGCTTCCTTCCAATTTGTTAACCACTGGTTATGCTGAAAAATGACTGTTCATAAATGACTGCTCAATATTCTGCTTATTGATGGTGGTGATATCATTAGATGGGGCTATAATGGAAAAGTATAAATACATAATGTATTAAGTAGTGTGTGCTGTACTGTTTTGGTGTTAAACTTCAAATCTCTAAGCATACTTTCTTTGCCTTTTACCAGTTTTACCTCAAGACTAATTAGAGACCTGTCTGAGGCTTATCTAAATTGTTCTTACTGCTGCTCCTCCTTTCTCCTGTCCCTTCAAAGCTAAGGAACAGAAGAGGAGTAAGAAGTTAGAAAAGAAGGGAAACACAGTTCTTTGTTGATTTGCATAAAAGCCTAGAAAAGAGATAAATATGTGGCCATTTTTGGACACTGAGTAAAAGAGTGTAAAAAAGCATAAACTACTTTTTTAAATACTTTGAGAAGGATATTGTCTTTTGAGCTGTTCCATCTTGGGATGGCTTGATTGAAATTTATTTCTACCTGTTTGAGTATACTCATAATATAGGCGGAAATAGCCAATGGCTTGGGCCATGAAACTCAACTGTGGCACCCCTGCCTGGATTGGTGGTCCTCTCTTCCTTAAATACCCCTTTGAACTGTCCAGTTCATCTTCTCTTATTTTTGGCCCTCTGCCTTTCATCGGTACCAAAAGTATCACACACACACATTAAAAAGCAAAACAAAACTCTTGAAAGTACCAAAAGCTTTCTTTAAATACTATTTTAGCCTCTTAACATTTTTAGCTCTTTTTTCTAGGTTGTTTATAGAAGTGAATTTAGATATATAATTAGATATCTGCTAATACTAATGAGAGGCTCTGGGCAGTCTCTATCAGTGTGATCTTTTTCTTTGATATGGATAATCTTGCTTGCTTTTTATGCAAACACAGATTTAAGATAAACCTCTAGGCCCCGGCTTCCACCACCAACCTACTGGTGTCCATAAGCCTTTCTTATATAGAAATTCTGGATCCAGTTATACATTTATATGTGTGTATGTATGTGTATACATATTTAGATTAATACAGATACCTTTCAACACAACAGTTGTACACACATGAAATGTTTTCACTGCAATATTTTCACCAGAGTTGGAGTTACTACAAATAGTTGTGGCTGGTAAAGGGTATGTGCTGGTGGACAGGATTCTCTGACAAGTGAAAACTGATAACGGAGCAAATAAGGTATTTATGTAGTAGAAATATGTAATTGTACTAGACCCTGATTGATGCTTCTGCATTCATAAGGATTTCTCTGCCAGTCTAGCTGTTGTCATTTGCTTCCTAGAGTACCTAGGACATTGCCTTCATTGCATGCATTGCCATTGTTGACCTCGGATTGTCCATTTGCCAGGATTCCAATGGGAACAAACCTTGCCCTTTCTGGTTGCAGTTTCTGTTTTTAGATACTTCATTTAGGTTACATCTGATCTTGTTTACTTTGTTTAAGTTGACTATTCTTTGCTATGACCTGTTATCTGTTGCTTTTATACTTCCCTTCCAACAAATCTTATTACTTGATCTATTATCTGTTGCTTGTATACTTTCCTTCCAGTAATCTTATTACTAGTGTGTCTGGATACCTGGGACTGGGGATGGGCAGAGGATAGCTCACTTCCATCTCACATGCCACCTACAGAGATAGCTTTAGGGTATATTGCACAATATTAAGATACATTGCACAACATGAACCAATTCTTTCTGCTCTTAGTACTGTATTACTGTATTATTATTCTCCCTTTTTGAATTTATTGGATTTTTGAGACTTACAAAGAGAGGATAGACTTGTTTTAGAGCATTAATTGCAAAAGGAATATGTTACAGTGCAAAGAGCACTGGGCATAAGAGAAGAATAGCTGTGGCTTACTACCAGTCTGTGTTAACCCTTCCTGCAACTCTCCTCTCTTTTGTAAAATGAGGCATTTTGACTGAGTATCTCTAATCCTTGGTAATCCTTTCCAAAAGACATGATAGAGAAGCACAGGGTTTAGAATTTAAGGTCATGTAGGCTTCCCTCTCAGTTTTTTTCAGTGGAAGATTATATTTTGAGAGATTATATTTAGGCACATAGTGACTAGACTCCAGTTCTCCTCACTTTGTATTCCAGTTGCTTTTTCATTATGCTGCTTATGATAGGCAGCCTTCTGAGATAACCCTGGTAATCAGTCTTATGTAATACTTTCCCTTTAAGGGTAGACTAGACCTAGAGGCTCACTTCTAATAGAATATGGTGAAAGTGGTGGGATATCACTTCTGAGATTAGATTATAAAGCCTATTACTTCCTTTTTGCTGTCACTCTCTTACTTGCTCACTGCGATGAAGCCAGCTGCCATATTGAGTTGACCTATAGAAAGCCTCACCCATCAAGGAATTGAGGGGGACCTTTGACCAATGGCTCATGCAGAACTGAGGTTCTCAGTCTGATAACCTCCAAGGAACTGAATTCTGCCAACAATCCCTGAATGAAGTTAAAAGATCTCATCCCAGTTAAGCCTTGAGATGACTGTAGCCCAGACTGACACTGTAACTGCAACCTTGTGAGAGACTCTAAACTGAGGAACTAAGCAACATCCAATTCCTCAGAAACTACGATGACAAATGTGCATTGTTTTAAGCTGCTGAGCTTTGGAGTGATTTGTTAGGTAGCAATAACTAACTAATAAACTGCTCTTATTAATTTCAGAAATTTTTTAGTGAAAGAAATAGTTCTTCCTGAAGTTTTTGTGAACATAGCTTCAGTCTGTTTTTATCATCTTAAACGTATTTGAGGATACTATTTTTACTTTTTGCATAGTCAAATACTAACCACTTAACTGTTCCGTTTGTTTTATCTCAAAACTGGCAATATAAAGAGGTGATGACTCTGAAAGTTGATTTGGTTTGGGGTTTTATTAAATTGGATAATCATGGGGCGAATGTACCATAGAACTGCTTTTGGCAGTTTGACATGAGCACCTCTGATTCAGATATTGTCTATATTGAAGTGTCTTTAATTTAGATTTGATACTGTTTGGGATGTAGATAGCCAGGTAGTCTGCTCTTATTTATCTCCAGTTTTGCATTAGGGTGATGTGAGTATGTATAAATATTATTTTGAGAATTGCCTTTAGTATCCCTGGATTTATAAGTTTCAGAAACTACTAGAGTACAACAGGGATACTTTTACTGGCACCCTTGATCTTGAATCTTGTTTTGCTTCCTCTTGGAGCATACCAGTTTTCCATCTTCATAGTTTTATCTTCAGGGTTTTGCTGCTGTGGAACACGTTTTTAAAAACAAATTAGTGAGTGAGTGTATAAATAAATAATATAGATCAGTTAACTTTTTAAAATCTTTATTGTGAAATTTAGTACATGTAAAAAATATACATGGATAGTTCAATGAATAAATAAAAAGTTAACACACATGTAACTACCATCAAATATTTTGAATTGAATAATCATTGAAATGTGCTTTGTCCCTCCTACACTGTTGGTGGGAATGCAGTTTGGTGCAGCCATTGTGGAAAACAGTATGGAGCTTCCTCAAAAGACTAAATATAAACTTATCATATGACCCAGGAATCCCACTCCTGGGCATATATGCAGAGGGAACCTTAATTTAAAAAGATGCCCAATGTTCATAGCAGCACTATTTACAATAGCAAATACATGGAAACAACCTAAATGTCCATCGACAGATGACTAGATAAAGAACTTGTGGTATATTTATACCATGGAATACTACTCAGCCATAAAAAAGATAAAATAATGCCATTTGCAGCAACATGAATGGCCCTGGAGAATGTCACTCTAAGTGAAGTAAGCCAGAAAGAGAAAGAAAAATACCATATGGTATCACTCATA
Organism: Camelus bactrianus; assembly: GCF_048773025.1. Taxonomy (NCBI): domain Eukaryota; kingdom Metazoa; phylum Chordata; class Mammalia; order Artiodactyla; family Camelidae; genus Camelus; species Camelus bactrianus. Next base: position 52,509,443 of record NC_133544.1, on the reverse strand, counting down.
TGTGGAACCTAAAAAAAAAAAAGGGACAAATGAAATGTGTTTTGTATATTTTTTAAATGCTTTGTGAGTATGACTGTATATATGTGACGTAAATTTTGCAGTTGATGCAGTTATATGTGTCTCTTATGTGAAGTTTGTTAATACTGTTGTTAAAAATCTTTCTTACTGATTTGTGTGTCTGTATGTGTGTGTGTGTGTGTGTGTGTGTGTGTGTGTGTGTGTCTTTTAATTATCAGTTGCTGACAGTTTACTTCATGTTAAATCTCTCTGTGTAATTTTGGATCCTATTTCTCCCTAGTAGTTCTGTCAATTTTTGATTAATTTGTTTTGAGGTCATGTTATTAGAAGCATACAACTTTATAATTAGTCTGTCTTCTTATGAATTGAACCTTTGTTCCATGAAGTGTACATTTTTATCTCTCATGCTTTTTGTTTTAAAGTCTAATCTAATTTTTTAAAAACTATTTTGAAATAATTTTATACATCCTGAAAGTTGCAAAAATGGTAGAGAGTTCCTGTAAACCCTTCACTCTGCTTCTAATATTAATACAATGCATAATCATAGTACAGTTTTCAAAATCAAGAAATTAATATTGTTACAATTCACTAAATTATATACTTTATTGCTAGTTTTTCCATTAATGTTCCTTTCCTGCTCTAGGACGCAATCCAGATCCCATATTATAGTTGTCATGTTTCCTGAGTTTCTCCCATCTGTGACCTCTTTCTGATTTTGGTGTAGCTATATCAGCCTTCTTTTGGCTAATGTTTACATGAATTGGATTTTTAAAAATCCACTGGGACATCTTTTCTTACTGGAACACTTGGTAGTTGGATCATTTCATCCATTCATATTTTTATTATTCCATTTTTTACCCTCTGTTATTATGAAAATTATATATGCTTTGCAGTTCTTTTACTGGCTATTTGTAGAGACTATCACATTCTGAAATATATCCTTTCAGACATTTATTTCTTTATGCATTTCCTTACGTGTATTTATGTATCTAAACACGTGGTTTTGGTTTGTTGCTTTTAGTTTTCTTATAACAATGGTCATGCTTTATTTTACAACTACCCCATTTCACTTAATAGTGTTTTATACATCTATGTCAATATACGTGTGTTTATAGTATATAGTATATACATACATAGTGTTTATAGAATGTATGCACCATAGGTTTTTTTGTCCAGATATTTAGCTGAAAGACATTTATGTTGTTTCTAATTTTCCAATATTATAAACAGCACTACAGTTCATGTTCTTGAATGTATGTTTGCATTGCACCCTTTGCTAGAATATGGAATTCTAGAAGTAGAATTGTGGAATCAGAGTTTGCACATTTAAACCCTTATTTGACATCGTGGGACGTTCTTGTAATTTTCTATGGTGTAGTTTTTATAAAAACACAGTATGCCATTATAAACTCTTTCAAGTAAAATAAATAAAAAGATGACAGAAAAACATTGCCCCAAATTCTATCACCCCCAACAAAAACGACCTTCATTAAAACTAGGTGTACAGGATTCCATGTTTCTGTTCTGAAGAGTGTTCGATTTAAAAAATAAAAAAGCCTAGCCGTGGGCACATGTTTATGAAATTTCACAGCACCAAGAATGAAAAAAAAATCCTAAAGGTTTCCAGAGAGGAAACCTAAAAACAAAAAAGAATTGAATATGTCAGCTTCAGTTTTCTTAACCAACAGCAAAGTAAAAGAGTTAGAATGAAGATGTTTTCAGACCTGAAAAGCCTCAGAAGCTGTGCTCTAGCAAAATAAAGAAGTGAAGGAAAGACCTGGAATGTAGGAAATAGTAAATGCAACCTAGGAGAACGATGAAATGATGTCCCAGAATGGGTATCTGTGTAGCAGGCCTAGAGAACAGATGGTCCAGATTGGAGAGAAGCCTCCTCAAGAAGGAGGTGTCCAAGAATGAAAGAAGACTTAAGAGATCTTATATCCTTCAGGGCTGGAGTTTTCTCTGTTGGAAAGTTTTTGAAACTATGAATTCAGTTTCTTTAATAGATGCAAGACTATTCTGGTTATCTATTCTTACTGAGTTAGCTTTGGTAATTGTATCTTTCAAGGAATTTGTCATATTTGTAGGTGTGAAGTAGTTTGTAATAGTCCCTTTTTATCTATGGGATTTTTTATTAATATATAGTCGATTTACAGTGTTGTGTGAATTTCTGGTGTACAGCATAGTGATTAATTTTTACATATATATATTCCTTTTCATATTCTTTTTCATTATAGGCCATTACAAGGTATTGAATGTAGTTCCCTGTGCTATACAGTAGGACCTCATTGTTTATATATTTCATATATAGTAGTTAATATCTGCAAATCCTGAAGTCCCAATTAATCCCTCCCCCTGCAACCATAAGTTTGTTTTCTACATCTGTGAGTTTGTGTTTTGTAAATAAGAATACTACTTAGCTATAAAAAATGAATAAAATAATGCCATTTGGAGTAACAGAAAGAAAAATACCACATAATATCACTTATATTTGGAATCCAAAAAAAAAAGAAAAGAAAAGAAAAAGGACACATATGGGATTGTTTTAATATCCTCCTCCTCTTCCTGATATTGGCAATATATGTCATCTTTATTTTTATCTTGATCAATCTAGCAAGAGGGTTATCAATTTCATGGTTTTTTTCAAAGAACCAGCTTTTGGTTTCATTGATTTTTCTGTGTTGATTTTACATTTTCAGTTTCATTGATTTTTGTCTTTTCCATCCTTCTGCTTACTTTGAGTTTAACTTTCTCTTAATTTTGCATTTTCTAAAAGATGGAAGCTTAGATATGACTGAGAGGCCTTCTTCCCTTTTTTAATACATATGTTTAGTACTGTAAATTCCCTCTAAGCACTGATTCTAGCTCCATCCCACAAATTTTGATACACTTCCGTTTTTATATAGTTAGAAGTATTTTTAAATTTCCCTTTACTCTTCCTTTTTAAACCATATGTTATTTAGGAGTGTTTGGAAATTTTTGAAGTATCTTTCGGTTAATGATTTCTAGTTAATTTCTGTTGTGGTAAGATAACATTTGTATGATTTCAGTTTTTATTCAGAATGTATTGAGTTTGTTTGTTTGTTTGTTTTTTAGTGGACCAGGATAGAGTCTTTTTTGGCACATGTGCCATGTGCACTTGAAAAGATGGTGTATTCTTTGCTGGGTGGAGTTGTCTATAAATGTCAAATAGGTCAGGTTGGTTGACAGTACTGAGTCCTGTATATCTTTGCCAATTTTCTAGTACATGGTTACTGAAGAGAGGTGTGGTGAGGTTTCCAGCTATGATTATGGATTTGTTGTCCCTTTCATCAGTTTTCACCTTGTGTATTTTGACATTCTTTTGTGAAGTGCTTACATATATAGGATTGTTTATGTCTTATTAGTGATTTAAGCCTTTTAATGCCCTTAGTCTTGGTGATATTTCTTGTTTTACTTTGTTTAATGTTAACATAGCCCCTCTGCTTTCTTTTAATTAGTATTTGCTTGCTTTTTTTCCCTGTGCTCTATTATCCTAAATAATATATAGTTAGGAAAGGGTAATTTGTAGGATATTTTCATTTGTATTGATGGGGTTCAGAACATGCTACCCCAAAATATGGTACCTTGACACGTTGACTATTTTAAAGCTGAAGGATTTTGAGAAATAGCAGGTGCAGGAAGGACTCTCTGACCTCCCCTTTCTTCACCTAAGCAGATCATAAGACCCTCATGTGAGAGGTGCCTTCCCTCTACCTGGAGGAGAGGAACATCTTTATCTCTGAAGATGGAGGATACCAAGAGGAATCTGAACGAACAGGCCTTGCTAAGTTTTCCCCATTTTACTACTCTTGGCTCATATCCTTTTGTTCTGTAATGTTTTTATCCATGACTCTCCGCTGTTCATAGTATAAAACAGTATAAAAATGCCCAAACCTGTTTCATCGGGTCTTCATTTCTTTGTGAAGGTTCCCTTGTCACATAAAACTTACATTAAATAAATTTGTCTGTTTTTCTCTTGTTGATCTGTCTTTGTCAGTTTAATATTCAGGTCCAGCTAGGGATCTTAAGAGGATCAGTGAAAAGTTTTTTCACCCCTACATGTGCATTTTGTTATTTATCTATTTATTTTAAATGTTTTGATTTTAGAAAGTAATGTCTTACCAAGTATGAACTAAGATCATGTAATTTTATGTTAAGGTACAAGAATATAAGTGTTCACATAGAAAAAATTTTGCATTATTGCTCTACTTCTTAGGTGGAATTTGAATGGTAATTTCTTATAGATATTATTTGCATTTGGGGGTTGAAATATTGTTTTGCATTAAGTCTCAACCACATACATACAACCTAAAAAATTGTTAACCATTTAAATTTCTTTAAATGGTGTATTTTCTGAAGCATGACAGACCTCTTCTTTAAGCCGCCTGTCTTGGAACTAATTAGTAGTTTAATACTTTTATTATCTTTTAAATTTAATGTAAATTGGAGCTATTTCCTTAATTTATGTCTAACAGCTTGTTAACAGCATGGGAGCTGAAGATATTGTGTGATACAGCTTACAGTATCCCAAAGTAGAACATTTTATTCAGTGGCATGAGCTGGCACAGTAGGCAGGATTATTCTGATTCATTTGGGTAGATGAATTGTAATTTGGGAAGTTCATATACAAAAACTCACTGAGTTTCTTTGTGATTCTGTACTGGTTAAGACACTCAGCTTAGGATTTCAGTGACTTGATTTCTATTGTCTTTATTTCATGCAGGTGATTTTCATCTTATTTTAAATTAAAATCTTATGCATCTTTAAAACGCCTATATTTTTTGTTAGCCATTTTAGAATTAAAATCTCATTTAAATATTCTGTCACATGATTACTAACTGGTTCTGGAAGCTTTTAGTCTGTATGCAAGTATACCTTAAAAATTAGAGAAATTAACAACAACAACGACAAAACAAACAGCCCAATCCAAAAATGGGCAGAAGACCTAAACAAGCAGTTCTCCAGTGAAGACATACAAATGGCCAATAGGCATGTGAAAAAATGCTCAATATTGATAATTATCAGAGAAATGCAAATCAGAACTGCAATGACATATCACCTCACACTGGTCAGAATGGCCATTAAATAGTCCACAAACGATAAATGCTGGAGAGGGTGTGGAGAAAAGGGAACCCTCCTATGCTATTGGTGGGAATATAGTTTAGTGCAGCCATTATGGAAAACAGTATGGAGATTCCTCAGAAAACTAAAAATAGACTAACCATATGATGCAGCAATCTCACTCATGGGCATATATCCAGTGGGAACTCTAATTCAAAAGATACATGAGTCCCAGTATTCATAGCAGCATTGTTTACAGTATCCAAGACAAGGAAACAACCTAAATGTCCATCAACAAATGAATGGATAAAGATGTGGTATATTTATACAATTGAATACTCCTCAGCCATAAAAAAGAATAAAATAATGCTGTTTGCAGCAATGCAGTGGACCTGATCATCATTCTAAGTGAAGTAAGCCAGAAAGAGAAAGAAAAATACCGTATGATATCACTCATATGTGGAATCTAAAAAAAAAAAAAAAAAAAAGACACAAACTTATTTACCAAACAGAAACAGACTCACTGACCTAGAGAACAAACTTAAGGTTAACCGGGGGTAAAGGGGGTGGGAAGGGATAAATTGGGAGTTCGAAATTTACAGATACTAACTACTATATATAAAATAGATATAGCACAGGGAAATATATTCAAGATCTTGTAGTAGTTTGTGGTGAAAAAGAGTATGAAAATGAATATATATATATATTCATATATGACTGAAAAATTGTGCTGTACACCAGAAATTGAAGCAATATTGTAAACTGACTATAACTCAGTAAAAAAATAAATAAAACAAGTTTATACTGTATAGCACAGGGAACTATATTCAATATCTTGTTGTAACCTATAGTGAAAAAGAATATGAAAATGAATGTATGTATGTATTTGTATGACTGAAACATTACACCAGAAATTTACACAACATTATAAACTGACTATACTTCAATTAAAAAACAACAAGAGAAATTAATTATTTTCTTCACTAAGGTTTTTTGGAATCATTTTCTTCCAAAATTTGTTCTTGATTTTAGGAATTACTTTATGAAAAACAAAAGATTGTGTTATTTGCCTATTAGTGGAGAAGAATTTAGACTACTCTTTAACATTGCCACATTTAGTATTAATGAGTTTTTTTTAACTGTCACAAAGATGTTTCCTCTAGTGGTATTCATAACAGAAAACTATGATACTGCCATCCAATGGAATATTAAACAACTGTTGAAGTGATTGGAAGAAAAATACTTAATATTATTGTGGAAAACATCAAGTATGTGTAGACATTGATTGGACATGTATAAATATGTAAAACAAAAATGACAAAACTCACTAGGGTTTTTAAAGTATTTTATATTTGGTGGTGAATGTAAGGGATGATCTCTTTTTCCTTCTTCCTTCCTACTTTTGTTTCTGTGGATTCTGGATTATTTTCTATAGGATAGGGTCATTTGGGCAGTGCCTAGAATTTCTATCTCTAATATTTTTTTTGATCAGTGATTCCTACCAAATTGAGAATTCAGCATCATTTGACATTAACATTGGATCGGCTTTGACTTCTGTGCTTATATAGTTGAGTGTATTTATTTTAAGGATATAATGATTTTTAAGCCCTTTGAAATCTTCCAGATGAATTGTCAAAAATTTTAAAGTAAATAATTATTTAGAAAAATATTTACTGTTGTTTTGGGAAGTTTTAAATAATGGCCAGTAACTTTCTAAGATCTTTTGTCTGTATCACCTTCCCTTTTCTAGCTTTTATCTGGACTTTGCTTTGTTCATATTGTGTCTTCCCTACTGAATTTAGACTATTTCTGTTTCTCCTCAGATGCAAGAAACTTGTCCAAAAGTTTTGAGAGTTCATAAGGTTTTGCCTGCTCCAGTCCCTTTACTGCAGACCTTGTTGAGGACCTTTGCACTCTTACTTGCTTGTTGAGAGCATACCCCATACCTGCTGCTTATAGAGAGTCTCATGGCTCTAAGATGCCCCTTCACTCTCTGTTGTTCCCCCTCCTCCTTCCTGCACAAATGTTGGATATCTTGCAGGTCTTATTATAGTGGTTGGTGTTGTATTTTTGTGTTTACCTAGTTTTATGGTTAATATTGTGTTTATGGGTTTGTTTTTGCCATCCTGGTTGCTCTATTTTTAAGGAGATAATTTGAGGAGGTTCAAAAACTGTGCAGCTTCTACCACAGTCTTCCCAGAATGCCCTTGGCTCTTTCAGAAAGTTAAATTTATTCAATTTAAAGGGTTGTGTTTTTTGAAGATACATTTTGCTAAAATGTTCTTTATTTTATGAATGTATAAGCTAAGGTAGTTGCTTCTTTTTTTTTTAAGTCTTAACTTTATAAAAGCCTAGTAACAATTTTTGTTTTAGAAATTTTACTGGTTTGTGAAATATAAAATTTTAGTGACCACTTATCTCTTCGATTCCCTAGAACAGAAAAAATAAGTGACTTGCCAAAGGCTGCAGAGTTAGTAAGTGGCAGCATCTGTATCTAAGTATTCATTTTATGACACCACAGTAATCAGCCCTGAACTAGTTATGGGAAGTGACTGAGTGAAAGTGAACTTTGTTCAGGAAGTATTTTATCCTTCATCTGTGCTGTTAGGACTCTCGTTTGGGTGGTATGAGAAATAAACCTTCAGAGAGAGTGGATATATACTTTTTAGCAAGTTCTTGGTGATCATGAACTCAGTTTTCCAATTGATGCATGTCTGTAATCCCCTTTTATTTTAAGTTTTTTCCATAAGAGAAGCTGAAAATGTCTTCTGAAAATACTAGGTGGTGTGAGAGCTAGAAAAGTCACAGGACATTTGTATTAGTTTCCTGTTGGTGCTGTAACAACTGTAACAAATGACACAAATCTAGTGGCTTAAAGCAACACAAATTTATTATCTTACAGTTCTGGAGGTCAAAAATCTGAAATGACTCCCACTGCACTCAAATAATACTAGTAGGACCATGTTCCTTTGTAGAATCCTCAAGGAAGCACTCTTTTCCTGCTTTTAGAGGCAGCACATTTCAATTAAAATGGTACATTTCTACCAGGAGGTTATCAGTTAACATTTCATAATCTATTTATATACTTCATTCTTTGAACTTACTTAGTATAGTTTATTTCATTTAACTAGTACACAGTCACTGTCTACTATCTCTCTCTACATCTGGAGTTTAAAACTGGTGATGGAGCTGAACAGACATATCCAAGGTCTGAAAAAAATGAAATGTGTGTGTGAGAGTGTGGGTATTTGTGTGTGAGAGTGTGTGTATGTGTGTGTGTAGGTATGTGTGATTAGTACCCTTATAAGGGTCACAAGAGAGCTTGCTTCTCCTCTCTGCTCTCTGCCACGTACGACTACAATGAAAAGTTGGCAGTCTGCAACCCAAAAGAGGACTCTCACCAGAACTCAGGCATGCTCGGCACTGTTATCTCAGACTTCCAGCCTCTGGAACTGTGAGAAGTAAATTTCTGTTGTTTGTGAGCCATCCATTCTATGTTGTTTTTGTTAACAGCGGCCCAGATGGACTAAGACAGGTTTCATCTCTTTTCATTAGGATTTTTGCCCAGCTGTGGTATGACCCTATGGCACTTGCAGCTTGGGTTATTGCTGCTGGTTTCTGTACTGATAGGATAGACAAGAATTGTCCTAATGGAATGGGGGGAGGTAAGAGCAATGCCATTTTTCTCTCACCTCCTCTTTCAGCATCACCAGTGTCTGCTTTTCATCCAAGGCTATAGTCCTCCTCTTTCCCAGTCTTCTTTCAAGCCAGCTGGTACATGGATTTCTTGAAGTTTTTGGTTAGTTCCTCAGGTCCGTGATTCCCTTTTTCTAGTTTTCCTAGGTTGATTTTTGGGGTAGAGAGCCAGCAATCTTTGTGGTTTGCTATCTAAGCCCTTCCTACTTTCTGAATAATTGGAAGCCTTCCTAATTTCTGAGTAAAACTTCCTTAGGAAAAAAACTCCAACCTTGTCTTAACTGAGAAGGGAACAGTTTTATTTCTTATCCCTATAAATAGAATAAACATTGTGTTATTAAGGTCTGGGTAAGACAGTAATTTTGATAAACTAGTAACTTTGAGTATCTGATACTGACCAAGGGTAGCAGAAAACTTTGTGGTGGATTATCTGTGGGTATGATTCTTGTAGAGAGCGGATTCTCTTTCTTCCAACTGTTGATACTATCCTTACTCCCTTCTCTCAGGTCAGGTTTAAGGTCTGAAACAATAATTTAAAAGCTAGTTTATCAAAGCAGGTACTTTACTCAAATTTTTAGCCTCTCCTGGCATCCAAAAGGAAGAAGAATTTAAAATAATTTGATTTGATAAAAAAAAAAAAAAGCACCCTGACCAGTAAAGAAAAGTTATAAGGTTGAAAATGTTAAGGTTTCCAAAATAAGCCAATGATTTCATCAAAAGTCTTTACATTGGATTGTTCATTTAAAACATATATACTCTTCTGCTCGGTACTGTTCTCAGCAGACACTAGAGTTAGTGTAGTGTTAAATCCTTAGACATTATTAAAAGATTAATGTTTGATAACACTATTATTCATATGAATTAACATCACAGGTTAGTGGACTAACAATTTTAATTACATCAACAACATAAAGAGAAATAAACTTAAATTCTGTGCAGAGATGTGAAAATGAGTATTAAGTGGAAAAATCTGTTAATGTTACTACTAGTTGTATATGTCTTCATGTCTGGTTCCTGGTTTCCATCAACTTCTATGTTAAGTTTGTGTACATTGCATCATGATTCAAAAATAATTGAGTTTGAGTTTAGTCAATGATTAGAATGTTTTTATAGTTTTAAAAATGTATTTAAAATAGTTATTAAAGGGAGAATTTTTCATAGTCTTTATTTAAAGATTGCTATAATGTTTAAATTTTGCATCAAACTTTTAAAAAATACAAAATTTTTAAACTATGTTATTTAGTAGTGAGGAAAGGTCAAAAAAGTGTTTAGAAACCCTGCTTGTGCTTTGTCCCTATCTCCCTAGCTGTTTGTTGTGACCACAGGAACTTTGAGGAGTGTTTTACATTGTTATTTGGTTACAGAATATTGCTCCATAGTTTTATTTTTATGCAGTGACTTTTGTGTATTTTCTTGTCTTCTTTAAAGGAAAAATGTGCATACTAAGTTTTTCCTTTGCAAAATTGTTATTTTTTTCCCTATGGAAGTTTGTTAGAGGATACTGAGGAAATCCCAAAGATTCATAAATATCACTATCAAATGGGAAATGTTGGCTGGAATGTTGATTAGGAAAAATTTTGTAGTTACATGTTATAATTGAAAAACTAGCGGTTTTAAAAATCAGTTTTGTTAGATTTTCTGTGAAATTAGTGTTTAAAAGGATTGAAACAGAGGCGCTGGACATGTTTGTCTATGTCTCCACTAGATGGCGGTGTATACTAGTTATTGCTCTATAGCCAACAAGGACACATATCTGATGAGGTAATACTCAGGTAATTTAGGTAACCCCATGTATTAATACAATTAAATAATTGTTTATTTGTTGCATAATTAAAGGTAAAATATAACCGTATCCCATATATATATATATATATATATATATATATATATATATATATATATATATATATATATATATATATATATATATATATATAAATGTTACTTACCAGCCTTCTGTGGGGAATGTGTATTGTTTATGTTTTTGGTAGACTTGCTAATTTTGTATTTGTCTGTCCTTATTCTTTGTCAGTATCCTAACGGCCAAAAATATTTTAAAAATTCAGTAAACAATTGAAATTATCTTAAATGGCTTCCACTTAAAGATTTTCCAGGATAACCAAAGTTCTGCGTTTCCTTTTGCATAAACTTACTTGACTGATGCCTAAGGTATGCTTAATGCTCAGGCTAGTACATAGATCTCTTGTAGATGTTTCTGCTCCTACTAGTTCAGTTGATTTATATACTTACCAAGAGTGATTTGTCCCCAAACCTATTTATAGCAGTTTTAACTGTGTCATATAATTTAAATTAAATCTAGAACAGCTAATGGAAACATCTTTATTAAAAATGTTCTTTCTATAAAAACCACAGTGATGTTTAGCAACACTCAGTAAGGTGAATTGCTTAAAAAAAATTACTATCAGAATAGGTGTAAGAAAGCTGTGAAAAAACCCAGATAATGAACTTGTTTATGAGGCAGAAAATGCTTGGAATTCTGTAAGTTCTGTACAAAAAGCTCTTTTATTTAACAGTGTAATTACAAATGTACATGTTTCATATTTTGATACTTGTAGCTGAAAGAGAACTCTCCACAGAATTTTTACTTGAAGAGGCCCAAAGTCCTGAATGAAAGTTGTTTAAAGAATTTGCTTAAGCGCTTGTTAATTTTAAAATTTGTTTCTCTCTTAATATTACTGTCTTGCTATAGTTTTATGTGCTTGTTTTAACTGGTTATTATTTATAGGACATCTAAATAAAAAGTATTAGTAGAAAATGAAATGTATTTAGATAGAAGAAAATTAATATTTTATCAAAGGCTTCAGATACATAGTTTAGCAAACAATGTAGCTTTTCCAGTCTTGCTGTTGAGTACATGTAATGATTTTTGTCTTTCTCTTATTCCATATCTTATAATTTGTTGCTGAATTGGTTTTTAGCCAAAGGTTTGAAACTTGGTCCCTAGGTTAGCTGGCCTCTTCGTGTTTAACTAGCAATGGATTGTCTTCCTCCAGATACAAAAGACAGACAATTTTGGTTCAGTAGTGAGTTCCTCTCTAATAGGAGTTTCTCCTCCCTACTATAATCCTATGGGAGCAATTTCAATACTAAGAAAAGGTTGAAGGTTTTTTTCTGCTTTTCTGGAGAGAACAATGCACTGGGAGTCAGAAGTTCTAGGTTTTAGTTCTAAAGTACAAGACCTAGAATAATAAATATTTCCTGAATATGTAAATGAATGAGTAGAGTAGCTTTGCCACGTATTAGTTGTGAGATTATAAAGTGGTCAATTAACTAATCTCTCTTAGAACCTTATCTATGAAATGGAATTTTATGAATTCAACACATTTCTTCAGTGTTACGAGTCAGGCACAACAATGAAAATATAAACCTCCTTTCAATCAGATGCTTAATTGGGAGGAGCACAGAAGTAAATAGTATGCACTGTGACAAATGCTCTTCTGAAGGTATGTACAGATAGAACTGAACAGAGGCAAGTGGAAAGCCCCTTTAAACCTGTAGGTATTCGTTGAACATTTATTTAACAGCGGTTAGGAAGAAACTGATTCTATTATCTTGAAAAAATTATTTAGAAACAGTGAAACATTAATTTTCTTTCACTAGTTGAAGAAAACAGTTCTGAAGAAGATTTTGTGAAGTATTTTTTAGTTTTCCGTAGCTCTTCTTTTCACTTCTGAACCAGCAGTTTCTTGGGAAGCATATTTATGAGTTTCAAAATTGGATAATAATGTAAGTTACCAGAAAAATGCTATGGATTGATTTCTCAATTTTAACTCAGTGCAACCACATTGTAGTAGATACTGTTGAGGAATGTTATAAAATTTCCGCATAGTTGTGACATCCAGAAACCTTAGTTAGCTGACATTATATTTCTAATTCATTCCAGTGAGGTTTTAGTGGTTCTCATAGTCATTCACTCTGCCCTTAAATCCTATCTGGTTTGCCTGCATTCAATTTGAGTAGAATTGACACTTTATAATTTTGAGTTTTCCAGTCCATGGCTGTAGTAAATACCTCTATTTATTTAGGTTTCTTTATATCTCTCAATAAAGTGCTATTATTTTCTCCCTAGGGATTTTGCATTGTTGCAACGGCAAGAGTCTTAAGTATAGGTGTTGAAAGAAGTGTGAATAGCCAAGATTCTTGATTTGTTCCAGTATCAAGGGAATGGTTTTTAATGTTTCACCATTCTTAGAAGATTTTTCTTGGTTTTTGTTTGTTTTAAGACATCTGTTATCAGATTATTATATTTTCAGAGGACAAAGAGTTTTTTTTTTTAGAGAAATGCATATTGAATTATATCAGATGGTTTATCTCTATAGACGTTTATCCTTTGATTTTCTTTAATGTTAGTGTAATGAATGCTTTAATTTATTTTCAAATATTGAATAACTCTCTAATGGGGTAAACACAGCTTAGTCACAATACATTATTATTTTTCATATATTGTTGGTTTCTGCTTGCTAACATTTTGTTTATGATTTTTATATCTGTGTTCGCTAATAAGATTCACTTCTTTCTTATACTGTTCTTATGTGAGTTTGGTATCAAGATTTCTATTCTCCGTATATGTCTAATTAATCAGTTCTGGAAATTATTTTCTCTGAGAATTTGTCTATTGCATCTAATTGTCAAATATATTGTCAAAAGGATTTTTTTCTTATTATTATTCTTGATATTATTTGCGTATTTTCTCCTCTTTTAAAATAAGTTTTATAAACTTTTTTTTGAAGGGAGGAGATAATTAGGTTTATTTATTTATTTGTTACGGAGGTACTGGGGATTGAACCCAGGACCTCATGCATGCTAAACACGTGCCCTACCACTAAGCTATACCCTTTCCCCCTCCTTTCTTCTTGATCAGTTTTCCCAGTTGTCAGTTTTTTAGTCTCTTCAAAGAACCAACTTTGGGCTTTGTTAAGCCTCACAGTGGTCTATTTATTTTCTATTCAATTAATTTCTGCTCTTAATTTTTTCTTTAATCCCTTTGAGCTTATTTTGCTTTAGTTCTAATTTCTGATAGATGCTTAGCCCAAGCTCATTAATTTTCATTCTCCTTTCCTTATACGTGTATTTAAAGATACAAATTTGTCTCCAAGTAGTACTTAAGGTATATCTCACAAGTTGTGCTTTGTGGAATTTGTTATTGTAGAGTTAAAAATATGTTCTAAATGTAATCATGGGTTTTTTTTCATTGATTTGAGTTATTTCTTAATTTCTAAACATATAGGAACTTTATTGCTTTCCGAATATATGGGAATTTTAATTTCTGAACATATGAGAATTTTCTTTTTGTTACCTATTTCAAACTTCATGTTGTGGTTAAAGAAGATGCTCTATCAAGTTTTAATTCTTTGAAATTTGATACTACTTGCCTTGTGTTCCAGAATACGGTCAATATTGTAGTATCACTAACAAGAGTATATATTCTGGATGTTGGGTAGAGTATTAATTTATGTTTAGATTTGTCAGGTCAAGTTTGTTAATGATGTTGTTTGTTAATTGACTTATATATTCCTACTGAGTTTTTGGTCTTGTTCCATCATTGTGCTTAGTTCACTTTGTCCTCAAAGTTTTGTTAGTTTCTGTATCACATATGTAGAGACTATGTTATTAGGCTTGTGTATATTTAGAATTTTTGTATTTTCCTTGCAAATTGAAACTGTTATTATGAAGGAACCCTCTTTCTGCCTTAAAGTCTATTTTGCCTCATATTACAGCATCTTAAGTTCTTTTGCTTAGTATTTAAATGGTGTGTCTTTTTACATCTTTTTGTTGTTCCACTTCTCTGACCCTTTTCATTTTGGGTGACTATTGTGAATATATAGATAGATTTAAAAAAATCAAATCTGACAATTTCTTTTTAATTTTACATTTTAAATTATGTAGATTAACTTCTTTTTCCTTTGGTGTATATTCCTATCAGTTTTTTTTTTTATTGTGGTAAAGTGTGTATAACATAAAATTTTACCATTTTAACCATTTTTAAGTGCACAATATAGTGGCATGGACTGCATTCACATTGTGCACCATTACAATTATCCATCTCTATAACTTTTTCCTTGTTCCAAACAGAAACTTTATACTCATTAAATATTAACTCCTATTCTTCCCTCCCCCAGCCCCTGGTAACCAGTGTTCTACTTTCTTTTTCTATGAATTTGAATATTCTAGGTATCTTGTATAAGTAGAATCATACAGTATTTGTCCTTTGTGTCTGGCTTATTTCACTTAGCATAATATTTTCAAGATTCAGCCATGTTGTAGCATGTATCAGGATTTCATTCCTTTTTAAGACTGAATAATACTCTGTTGTATCTGTGTAATATTCTAGGAATTTTATCACTTTGTGTTTTACATTTAAGTCTATGATCCATTTTGAATAGATTTTTGTGAAAGATGTACAGTCTATATTTATTTTTTGCCTTTGGATGTCCAGGTGTTCCAGTATCACTTTTGAAAAGACTATTCTTTCTCCATTGAATTGCCTTTACTCCTTTGTCAAAGATCAGTTGACTCTATTTGTATAGGTCTATTTCTGGATCCATTCCCATTGACCTGTTTGTCTAGTCTTTCACTAATACCATACTATCTTGATTACAGTAGCTTTACAGTAAGTGTTGGAATTGTGAGGTGTCAGTATTCTGACTTTGTCCTCCCTCAGTGTTGTGTTGGCTATTCTGGATTTTCTGCCGCTCCATGTAAACTTTGGAATTAGTTTATCAGTATCAGTAAAACAACTTGCTTGAGTTTTGATTGGGATCACATTGAATCTATAGATCAAGTTGGGAAGAACTGATACCTTGATCATAATGAGTCTTCTTTTCCATGTGTATGCAGTATCTCTCTATTTATTTAGATCTTTGAATTTTTTTTATCAGAGTTTTGTAGTTTTCCTCATATAGATCTTGTCCATATTTTGTTGGATTTATACCTAATTTTAAATACAGTTGTTCATTGCTGGTATATTTTGTCTTATGTTTCTTCCAAAAATTTTATAGGTTTAATGCTTTCTTTAAGATCTATGACCCAATTTAATTCATCTTTGGATACTTTTACATCTGAGTGTTCCAATAGTATTTGTTGAAAAATTAGCCTTTCTTGAATTGTTTCTGTATTTTTGGTAGAGATCAAATGGTCATGTGTATTTGGATTTATTTCTGGACTCCCTAATTTGTTCCTCTGACTTAGGTATCTTTCTCTTTGCTGATACCATGCTATTATGATTGTTGTACTTAATAGTACATCTTAAAGTTGGGTAGTGTGCTGGTTCCATTTTTATTCTTTTCAAAATTGTTTTAGCAATTTTCATTCTTTTGAGTT
The DNA here is from genome assembly GCF_048773025.1 of Camelus bactrianus. NCBI lineage: Eukaryota > Metazoa > Chordata > Mammalia > Artiodactyla > Camelidae > Camelus > Camelus bactrianus. Next base: position 52,493,306 of record NC_133544.1, on the reverse strand, counting down.
TGCATTTAAATTTTAGAATCGCTTTGTCTATATAAAATATCCTGCTGTGATTTTGATTGGTATTGCACTAAATATGTTGGTTACTTTGGAGAAAAACTAATCTGTACTATGTTGAGTCTTCTTTCAGAAGCATGATATGCCTCTCCATTTATTTAGATCTTGATTACTTTCATCGGTGTTTGTTTTCAGCACATAGACTCTGTATTATCTAATTTTTAAAGTTATTATTAATGGTATTATTTCTTTCATTTCCTTTTAAAATTGTTCACTGCTTATATATAAAAATATGATTGATTTTTTGTATTGGCCTTATATCCTGCAGTCTTGTCAAACTCATGTATTAATTCTAAAAGAGAAAGAGAGAGAGAGAGTGTGTGTGTGTGTGTGTGTGTGTGTGTGTGTGTGTAGGTTTCCTGGGATTTTTTTCATGATAATCATGTTGTCTACAACTCTGGTTAAGACTTCCAGTATTCTGATAAATAAGAGATGAGAATGGACACCCCTGCTTTTTTCCTGATCTTAGGGGTAAGTTCCAATCTCATCATTAAGTATGATGTTAGCTTTAGGATTTTTTGTAGATGTCATTCATTAGGTGGAGAAAGCTTCTTTTATTCAGAGTTTGCTGAGAGTTTTCTTATATTTTAGAATGCAGTTTTTCTGCATCTTTTCATATGACCATGTTTTTTCCTGTTTAGACTATTTCTGTTGTAGGTTACATTGATTAATTTTTCAATATTGGACTAGCTTGAAAAGTCTTTATTTCACATTTGTTTTTGAAACATTTTTTCCAACTATACAGTTTTTTTCTGTCAGTATGTTAAAGATGTTGCTGCACTGTCTTCTGCTTTGCATTTTGGCAAGAACTCTGATGTCATCTTTACCTGTGTTCCTCTGTATGTAACATGTCCTTTTTTCTCTGCTTTTAATATTTTGTCCTTCACACTGGTTTTGAACAGTTTAATTATCATGTGCCATCATGTAGTTTTTTCTGTTTTTTGTTTTTATACTTGGGGTTTTTGAACTTCCTAGATCTATGGGTTTATAGTTTATAGTTTTCATATGCCTTGGGTACTATTTCTTTCCATGTCTAAAAATTCTGTTTTATTCTTTTAAAGTTTGATATTGTTGGTTTTTTGTAGAGGTAGTTAAATTGTTTAAACACAAATGACAAACTCTGACTTTCAACATTGCAGTGGCTGCTATCTGTGTTTAGTTCTTAATCTTTCACATGCTGCTCCGGGTGTACCAAACTTTATTTAGCTGCTTACTTATAGAGTGAGCTTTAGATAGTTTCTAGCATTCTTGTAAATTTTTTAAGGATATTTTCTGTAGAGTAACTTTTTTGAGTCATAGGTTACTTGATTTTTAGATAAATTACTACTAAATAAAGGACTTTTTGAAATATAATAATAATTTGATTAATATAATCATTTAACTAATATCTATATCTTATGAGTCAACAGACTTATTTTCTCAGGGATCTTTAAACTTTTTTAGGAGGATTACAGTATGGATAACCTTCCTTCTTTCTATATTTACTGGGAGCCACATTTTTTTTAGTATCTGAGTCAAGTCTTTAATCAGGAGTTTGCAACAGAGACCATGTGGACCATAAAGTCTGAAACATTTACTCTCTCACTCTTGACAGAAGTTTTCTGACTACTGCTTTAGATCAATATTATACATTGGCCAGTAGTTGATATAGTAGTCGAAAGTACTGAACTTATAGTTAGGAGTTATAATGTACCTTGGACTTTGTTTCTTTGACTTTGGAGGAAGTTACTTTATCTTCCTAAACCTTAATTTCTTCCTCTGTGAGATGAAATATTACCAAATGATTTTTGAGATCATTTCCAACTCTAAGGTTCTCAGAGACTTTGTAATATAAAATTTTTAAAGGAGTAGTTGGAATATATATTTTATATCTATCTATCTACATAATACAGAACAGATGTGCAAATGGACCAGAAAATAGATGAGATACAGAGATTTTTTCCCTAGTGTTTAATAAAAAAAGGAATCTTTATTTTGTAACTATAATCCTACTGTGAAAATGTATTAAATAGTGAACTTTCTGATACTGGGAGGACTTTAGGTTCCATTGTATTAAATGAAAAAAGTAGTAAAGTGTTATGAGTCCATTCCTAAATCCTAACCAGGTATTTTCCAAATAGCACTAAAACGCTCTTCCACATCTGTATAATCATATATAGTTGTTATCATAGTATGACATTTAAAATACTGATACCTAACTATACAATGTTTAATGAACTCATTAGTAGATATGTAATAGTTCGGCATATAATTATACTTTTCTTGTACAGTATATATAATGTGTACTGTTTGGTTATATACAATGATATAAAGATACATCATAAATGCAAATAGTACTTAGAATAGAAAATAAAACAGTGGAAAGAAAGTTACTTACCAATCAAAGATTTATCTTTCAGCTAATAAATTTTGTTGATCATAGTTTATAAGGAGTTCTGGTTATGGTCAAAACTGCCTCAGGCACTCCATAGGAGGGAGGAGCCAAGTTATATATCAGCTTAAGTCTTTTATTCACCTATCCCTTGTGTCTCCTTGCTACATATTTCTCAGTCATCTTTTCATAATTTGTCTTAGAATATGCAAACTTTTATATAAAATGGGAAACATACTAATATCCTGATATCACCAGGACGAGCCATCCAATGAGAAATGAGAGTTTCCCCTGCAAGATAATTGCAGGTATATCCCTTCAAAAGTCTTTTAATATACAGTTGCTATTTTGACTGTTCTTGTTCCTCATACACTAACAGACACTTGTACCTTTTTATGTGTTGATTGAGACATCTACTTGCATGTCATTTTTCTAAGGCTGATTTCACTTTTTTGGGGTCCATTTTCCAGAAGTATCATATCAAATGAGGACCTTAAGTCAGTCTCCCCAATTTTTTATCCTAGAGATCAAATGAGTTTGATTTTCATTTAATTCTGTTAATGAACCTATATTCTCATTATTACATCATACTAACATGGCAGAAAGATTAAAACCTCATGATCAGTTTAAAACTGTCAGATTCCATGGTGATTAAAATATTCAGTAGTCCTTCCTGAGTAGGGTATAAGCCTTCTCTAGTGGAGCTAAGGTGTGTACTGTTTTACTAGCTTAGTGGGGTGTCTGTTCACTCATGCATAGCTTCATTTTTCTAAACTGACTGCCAGTCTTTACCAATCTTCTGGAAGAAAGCACCCTCTAGTGTCCCTATTTCAGATAACAGGTATATTTTATCCTGATGAAGTGCTTCTAGGAACACCTTTTGGGCTTGGTTCAATAATCTGTGTTTAACCTCTTAACTAAGGCTCCCCAGTTGCTTCTTGATTGTTGGGGCCAAAGTTTATAGAGCCATGAAGAGCCACCACAGATCCTGTTCACACTGAGTACTTTAGGCCTGTGTGTGATTTAAATATAATGAACACACCCAAATATATTTTGTGCCTGAAGAAATAGTCAATTATGTGTATTTCCCCTTCAGCTAGTTTAGTCTCTGAAAGCCACAGGGTTTACTACAGGTAGCCCTTTTCTGAATTCTAGTGAAGAATCTGTGAGTGATAAGCAGCCATCATATTGTATCATGTTCACTCTTTTTAGAGACCACTCTAATCCTATGAATGCTATTTCACTTGTATTCATGCCTTTTATAACCAAAGAACAAAGCAGTGGGCTTTTCACAAAGTAAGTAAGCTATAGCAGTATTTTTACCCTCATACCCCAGTGCTTTTCTCAGGAGGGAGTGATCTTGATTGCCAGTAAAATTGGCCATACAACACACCAATTGTCTGCTGCCTGTTACAGTTCATCTCCCCTGATTGAAAGGTAGACTCTCTGTTAAGCACTACAAAGGAACCAGTGTGATAAACATCATCAACAAAAATATGACTCAAGTGATTATTCTAATTTACTACCATTTGGGTTAATCATTAAGGGGATTTTTTCCTTTGATATCCTTTCTCCAGATCACTTCAGGTAATTGTCATAAGTCAACTGATCAGTTGTCAGAAGTTATCGTAAGTTCAGCGTTCATACTCTAGAGGTCAGCTGCTTTTTTCCAGCCTGTCATTATTTTCTTTCTCTGAGAAGTTCTAGTAGAAAAAGAATAATAGCATTCTTTCTTGTGCCATAGCCCATTTCTCTGCTCCCTTGCTATTGGCCACTGTTTATTTCAGTTTTCATTTATTACTCATTTAACCTCTGTTTTTCCTCCCCTAGTGCAGTGCTCTGATTTGGCCAAACCACGTGTCCACATGGCAGATAATTACACCAGCCTTGCCAGGACCTCTGCTTTTGTTTGTTCGTAGGAAAATTTTGTACAATTTGACAGGTAAAGAATAAAAGGACTGTTTCCTGCTTGGCAATGAAGCAGCACTTATAGTTAATTTAGCTACGTGGGGTGAACTCATGAACCACTCCAAAGTTCCCTTGGGAGTATGTATGGTCAAGTTTTATGTTATGGATAATGTGTTTAACTTTCTGATGAGCCTCCAAACTGTTTTCTACAGCAACTACATCGTTTTACATTTCTTCCAGCAATACACAGTGGTTCCAGTTCCTCCACATCCTTGTCAACACTTGGTATTTTCAGGTTTTTGATACCAGCCTCTTATTGGGTGCAAAGTGGTTTTGATTTGGATTTTTCCAGTGGCTAGTGATGTTGAGCATCTTTTCATGTATTTATTGGCCATCTATATATCTTCTCTGAAGAAATATTCAAGTTCTTTGTTCTTTTTTATTTTAACTTTTGAAGGCTGTAGTAGTTTGTTTTGAGACTCTTCCATATTACGTTTGTGCACCATTCCTTGTTGTGTGTGATCACTGAAAGATCAGCTCTTTAGTGTATGCTCAGCTAATGTCTTTACAGAGGTTTCCTTAAACGCGAGCTCTCCCTGTCTTTGTAGATTGCACCTGTACTTATGCACTCCTAACTGGATCTGCTCTGAGTCTAAGGATAAGCCTGGGGTAAAAGCTTAACACCTTCTCAGGTCTCTTCTGAGCATGAAGGTGACTTTTTTAATTCCCCCATATATTTAGCTCCTTTTTCAAGTGTTAATTTCCCAGTTTCTCCCTACCTTCTCTTCCAGGCCTTAGATAGTCTAGTGTATGTCTCCATTTTTCTTACTCTGGGTGTCTATGGGTCTGAGGTTTTCTTGAAGCTTTTACAAGCAATGGCTGCCTATTTGCCCACCTAAGTTGCGAGTTTGGTGGTACAGAGGCAAACGCCTTGCAGCCTTCCTTCTGATTCCCCTAGATTAGAATAGACCTGCACAGTAATGTGCATATCAGGCCTTCTCTACTCCCTCTGGTGGAAGGAGGAAACTAGGAACCGAGCTGCTGCTGCTTTAAGAACAACACCATCATTGCACTGGGGAAGTGATGGGAAAACAGTGAGGAGAAATACCTCAAAACTCTCTTACCATTTTGAAGAGCTCTAACAAAATTGGCTTAGACAGTTTCTGCTGCTGCTTCTTTTTTTAATTGTTATTACTCTAGGGTAATGAGAGCTTGAAGCTTTCTAATCTGCCATTTTGCTGACATTCCTCCTGTTGACTTTTAATAGTTTTATTCAGTGCAAAGGAAATACATTGTCATTTGTTCTATCTTTGTATTGCTTGTGTGGCCCAATACTTGCTCATTTCATTAACTTGGGAGACTAGTTCTAGAGTCTAACTAGGGCATTTGCCTCAGCATTCCAACTCCCCCAAACCAGCATTTTAATTTTTGTGATAAATTTTCACAGGAATTTCTGTAGCTGAATATGTCAAAAGGGATTGTTTTTTAATTGCCCAGTCATTCAGGGTCTTTTACCAGACTGTACTAAAATGACCCAAAACTTTGTGAATATTCAGATCTTTCCCCAAAGGCCTATTGTACAGATTTACCTTTACTGCCTTCTACTATGGTTTTACGGTCTGTAAGCTATATGACTGATTTTCAAAAATATCACAACTCTGAAGTAGGCAGTGATAGGGTATAGGCTCTCTGACCAAAAAATTCTTAAATGTTGCATTTGTTGTTTTTTGTGGTATAAATAATCTCACTGTGGCCAGTTTCAAGCTAAAAACATGGCACCACTGATGTTGCACTTGGAAAGAGACAAAAATGGCTCTTGCGGGCTGGCTTTAGCATTTCATTATAATTAGGGAACTCCCATTGTTAAAACAGGTGTATGTTTTGCTTTGGCTGAGAATGATAGGGTTCACATCATGCAGCAGTCCAAACTGGGGGGTCCTAAGTGGACATTTCTATCCATGATTTCAAAGGTAGTGAATGGACTGTGTATGTATGCACTGAACCACTCCTGAACTTACCCCTAGAGAACACTTGTTGCATATGACATTTCTGTGTTATCAGTGAGCTCTCTTGAGTGGCCTTCTCCGTATCTGAATGATTCTTTGACAGCGTCTAGGACATGATGGATATTTCTTGCTTCAGGATTATTTGATGACCTTTGATGACAGGTACTGTTTCTGCCAATACCCAGTAACAAGGTGGCTATAGTATAAAGGGCTATATTGAATACTTACATAAGACAGCTCTCCAATCTCTACTGATCTCCCCACTAGGGTGTAATAATCAGTTTCTGCCCAAGGCTCCTCTCTCACTTCATGTGTCAGCACTGAAGATACTTCTAAAATAATTTGAGCATTGAGGTCATAATGTCCTAGACTAAAGGACCTAGTGGCACTGCCCTGGGAGACAATCCTCTGTAAATCTTTTATTGATTACTTTGGCTTAGGGCCCTATTCAAATTCAGATTTCTTTTTCTTGACTTTATTAATAGGCTTAGCAGCATCCTTAGGTGGAAGATGTGACTTTGCCAAAACCCAAATCGTCCCACTAGTCTGGGCTGTCTGTCTAGGGAGAGGTCATAAGGAACACTGAATTATTTTTCAAAGATTAAGGATATCCTTGATGTTTCTGGCACACATTATTCCTTAGAGTTTCACAGATTGGACCAGGCTTTGAGTTTCAGTTAAGTGTCATTAGCTGACTTACTTTTTTAAACAATTTTTTTTTAAATAGATGTACTGGGGATTGAATCCAGGACCTCGTGCATGCTAAGCAAGCACTATACCGCTGAGCTATTTCTATCTCTCTATTAGCCAACTTTTATGTCACATGAATAAGATAGAATGCAAAAGAGTTTCTGTTGTTTTGTATCTTCACCACTAGTTTACCTTGTCAGAACTTTTAGTTAGAGCGACACTGGTGTATGTATAACGTGTGATATCTCATTGTGGCTTTAATTATACTTCTCTCATGACCAGTGATGCTGAGGAACCCCCTTACATGTTAATTAGCCTTTTTTTTAAAACTCTTTTGTCAAATGGAAGTTCTGTTTGTTTTCCCATTTTTAAAAAGTTGTATTGTCTGTCTTTCTTGAATAGATTTGTAGGACCTTAAAAAATTTTTTTTTGCATATGAATCTCATCAGTTAAACATATTACAGATATCTTCTTTCAGTCTGTTGCTTGCCTTTTCATTCTCATAATGGCATTTTTTGATGAACAGAAAATCTTGATTTTATTAAACTCCGATTTGTCAGTCTTTTATAATTAGTGTTTAATATATCCCTTTTAAGAAATCTTGTGTGTCCCAAGGTCAGTAAAATATTCTTCCTTAGTTTTTCTTCTAGAAGCTTGGTTGCTTTAGATTCTACTTTTAGATCTATGATCTAGCTCAGATTAACTTTTCGTTATGGTGTGGAGTAGGAATTGAGGGTAATTTTTTTTTTTGCATGGATATCCAATTGACACTGCATCTTTTATTGAAAAGACCAGCTTTTCCTCACTGCAGTGGGTCGTTTGCCCCAAATAAGGGTTGTGTGTATGGGGTGGGGTGGGGGCAGTAAGCGGTGTTTTTCAGAACACTTTATTCCATTGGTTTATTTCTATATCCTTGCACCAATACCACACTGCCTTAATTACTGGGCTTTGTGGAAATAAAGGCATATTGACTGAGCAAAGAAGTAAAAATACCTTTATTAGCAAAGAACATAATTCTGTATGTAGAAAATTCTGAAGCCTCTAAAATAAAATGAGCAGAACGTACAAATGAATTTAGTGAGGTTGTAAGATTCAGAGTTCATATACAAAAATCAATTTATGTCTATATTTAGCTAGAACATTGGAAAAACAAGATAAAACAATTACATTTACAATAGCGTTATGAAATGTTAAATACTTCAAGTAAACTTTATAAAAATATGTGCAAGACCTTTACACTGAAAACTATAAAACATTGCTGAGAGAAATTAAAGGAGAAAAATAAAATAAGAGGTGTACCGTGTTCCTGGATTGGATGGTTAAGCTTTTAATTCTTTCTTAATTCATCTATCATCATCAAAAATTCCAGCATGCTTTTTTAAAATTGAAGTATATTTACTGTACAATATTACATATTATAGGTGTACAGTATAGTGATTCACAATTTTTAAAGGTTATACTCCATTTATAGTTATTATGAAGTATTGGCTATATTTCCCGTGTTGTATAGTATGTCCTTGTAGCTTATTTTATACCTAGTAGTTTATAGCTCTCACTCCTCTACTTCCATGTTGCTCCTCCCTCTGGTATGCTTTAAAAAAAAACTTTATAAGCCCATTCCACTATTTATGTGGAAATGCTCAGGGCCTAGAATGTAATATTTTTAAAAGACTAATACATTTATTAGGAATAATACTGCCTAATTTCAAGACTTACGGCAAAGCTTATGTTATGAAAGTAGTTTGGTATTAGTGTAAGGGTAGACATGGAACACAGTAAGCATCCAAACATGAGACCTACACGTATGTAGTCAACTCATCTTCAGTATAGGTGACAAGATAACTCAATAGGGAAAACACAGTCTTTTCAAGAAATGGTGCTGGAATAACTATATATTTGTATGGGGAAAAAATGAGCATTGACCCTTGCCTTATGACCATATACAACATTTGAAATGAATCATTGATCTAAATGTGAAGCCTAAAACTATAAAACTTGTTGGAGAAAACATAAAAGAAAATTGCTGTGACCTTGGAGTTGCTAAGCATTTCTTAGAACACAAAAACATTAAGCTGAAAAGAAAAAAATAATGGTAAATTAGATTTCATTAAAATAAAACTATTTCTTCAAATGACACCATTAACTAAATGAACAGGCAGGCCACAGACTGGGAGAAAGTATTTACAATACATATATCTGACAGAGGACTTGTTTTTAAAATATATAAAAACCTCTATTGATTTAAAAAAAAGGAGTCAAAAGGACAGACACTTCACACAAGAAAATCTATGAATGACCAATAAGCATTTGAAAAGATGCATATCATCATTAAGCAGGTTATACAAATTAAAATCATGAGATACAAATGCATTCACAAGAAAATGACTAAGATTTAAAAGAATGAAATAAATCATGGGGATGTAATGTACAGCATGGTGACTAGTTAGTAATACTGCATTGCATAATTGAAAGTTGCCAAGAGAGTAGATCTTAGAAGTTCTCATCACAGGAAAAAAAGCTTTTGTACCTATATATGGTGACAGATGTTAAGTAGACTAATAATTATGGTGATATTTTGATATAGATAAATATTTGATCATATCATACACTTGAAACTAATATAATATGTTAATTACATCAATGAAAACTGATAAAGCAAAATACATTTGTGTTTTGCCTATTCCAGGTTGTAATATTACAATCTGTAATATTATCTACAATGAATGATAAAAAATATATTTGTGTGTGTATCTATTTATCTTTAGGAGCATCTAGAACTCATATGTTGCTGGTAGATTTGAAATGGTGCAATTTCTTATAAAGTTAATATGACCCACCAGTTCCACTCTGGATATGTATCCCAGAGAATTGAAAATATATTTCTGCAAAAAATTTCACATTCATTACTGATTTATTCATAATAGCAAACTAGGAACAACCAAATTCATTAACAAGTGAATGAATAAACAAATTGCCGTGTGTTTAAACAATATAGTGGAATATTATTACTGAGCAATAGAAAGGAACAGACTACTGTTTTATACAACAACATAAATAAATCTCAAAAACTATGCTAAATGAAAAAATTCAGACACAGAAGAGTATTGTCAGGGGCTCAGCTGACCTGAAGAGAGTTGACAGGTCAGGTGTCAGAGTAGCAGGTTAAAACAATAAGCCAAAATGAAATTAATAGTCAAATCTTTAATTGCTTACTATGATAGCATAAGCGAGAAGCTAAACCAGAGAAAGTACTACCTCCCTGCTATTCCATTTTTCCCCATGGATGCACCCAGCACAGACATCGGACAGACATCTAACTGCTTAGTGAACCCCTAACAAAAAGTTGCTGAGTTTTTGTGGATCCAGATTAGGGGGCAGTGCAGGGAGGAGGGAGAGAGAAAAGGACTAGGAATGGGATAGTACTGTTTACTGACTCAGAGTTGTTTAGAAAAGTGTCCTCCCTTTACCCCACGCTTTAAAGAGGTCTCCTTCTGAAGAAGACTCCAGATAGAGACCTCTGAAAGGCTAAGAATGCAGATACACATCAGAGCACAGCCAGCCTGGGGAGGGGGGCACCTTATGGAGGGGAGGATGCTGAGTATTTGCAGCTCTCTTTAGAGCCTGCAATGCATTGGTTATGCAAAGTATGGTGTAGGGAGGGCAGCTTCTTTCTGTGAGGCCTGCCAGGTAAAACTTATACAATTGCTTATGGTTAGGTCTGAAAAATCACACGAAGGAGCTAGACTCTTCACAAGTGTACACTGTTTGAGCCCATTTATACAGAACTCTATAAATAGCATCAAATTTATATAGTAAAGGAACACATATTGGTGGTTGCCTGGGATTGGGGAGTCAGATTTATTGCAAGGGGGCATGAGGCAACATTTTAATGGGGTTTTATTATACCACTGTAGAGAGTTGTCAGAACTCATCAAATGCACACTTGAAATGGATACATTTTTATGTGATGTAAATTATATCTCAAAGTTGATTTTAAAAGTAGAGAAGAAAAAAAGGTTTAGTTGAATCCTAAGGGTAGTGGCAAAAATACTAATGTGCTTACTGCAACTCAAAATTTTTATCTATAAGTTATGAACAGGACTGTAGTATAAATATAAAATGTGAAACTATATGGGTTAGGTCAAATTATGTCGAATTTATGCATGATTTTATCCAAGCAGCTGAAAGGAAAGTGATAGTGGAATCATGATTACTATCTAAATTACTGCCTAAAGTGGAATGGCTGGGTCATATGGTAGTTCTATCTGTAATTTTTTGAGGAATCTTTGTACTGTTTCCCATAGTGGATGCACTGGTTTATAATCCCACCAACAGTGTACGAGAGTCCCCTTTTCTCAACAGACTCTCCAACATTTTGTTATTTTTTTTCTTTTTGATAATAACCATTCTAATAGGTGTGAGATATTATCTCAATTTGGTTTTGATTTAACATTTCCCTGATAAATAGTGATGTTAAACGTCTTTTCCGTTTATTTTCCCATCTGTATGTCTTCTTTGGAATTCTCAGATCCTCTGCCCATTTTTAAAATCAGATTTTTTTTAAGTTGTATGAGCTCTTTATATATTTTGGATATTAACCCTTTATCAGGTGTATAATTTGCAATATCTTCTTCCATTCAGTACATTACCTTTTCATTTTGTTTATGGTTTCCTTTGCTGTGCAGAAGGCTTGTAGTTTGATATAGTCCCATTTGTTTGTTTTTGCTTTTGTTTCCCTTACATTGGGGTTAGAGCCACAAAAACATGACCTAAGACCAGTGTCAATGAAGTTACTGCCTGTGTTTTCTATTAAGAATTTTATTCAAGTTTAATTCATTTTGGGTTATTTTTTGTGTATGGTGTAATGTAATGGTCTTGTCTCTTCTTTTGCCTATGGCTGTCTAGTTTTCCCAGCACTACTGATTGAGAAGACTGTCCTTTCTCCATTGTATGTTCTTTGCTACTTTGTTGTAGACTAATTTTCCATATATGTGTGGCTTTATTTCTGGTGTCTCATTTCTGTTCCATTCATCTGTGTATCTGTTTTTTGTGCCCAGTACTATACTTTTTGATTACTTGTAGCATACAGATGACCCTTGAGCAACACAGGTTTGAACTGAGTGGGTCCACTTACAAATGGATTTTTTTCAATAGATATGTACTATAGTACTACAGTATCCATGGTTGGTTGAATCCAAAAGTGCAGACCCTTGGGTGTGGAGGGCCAACTATAAAATTATATGTGGATTTTCAACTGCATGGGGTGGGGGGGTTCCACACCCCTAACCCCCAAGTTGTTCAAAGATCAACTGTAATTTGAAGTCAGAGTGTGTGATACCTCCATCTTTGTTCTTCTTTCTCAAGATTGTTTTGGTTATTCAGGATCTTTTGCAGTTCCATGAACAGTTTAGAATTATTTGTTCAAGTTCTGTGGAATATGTCAGTGGAATTTTGATAGGATTGCATTGAATCTGTAGCTTGCTTTGGGTAGTATGGACATTTAACGATAGTAATTCTTCCAGTCCATGAGTAAAGAATATTGTTGTGTCTGTCTTCTTCAGTTTCTTTCATCAGCTTCTTATAGTTTTAAGGGTACAGGCTTTCATCTCCTTGGTTAAATTTATTCCCCAGTATTTTAGCCTTTTAGTTTCAGCTGTAAATAGGATTGTTTTCTTAATTGATTTTGTATCCTGTGATGTTACTATATTCATTTATTAGTTCTAATGGGTTTTGGTGGAGTCTTTAGGGATTTCTGTATATAGTATATCATGTGCAAATAGTGACAGTTTTACTTCTTTCTTTTCAATTTGGATGCCTTTTATTTCTTTTTCTTGCTTAATTACTGTGGATAGTATGTCCAATACTATGTTGAATAAAAGTGGCAACAGTGGGCATCCTTGTCTTGTTCTTGGTCTTAGAGGGAAACCTTTTAGCTTTTAACTGTTGAGTGTGATGTTAGCTATGGGTCTGTCATTTATGACCTTTATTATGTTGAGGTATGTTCCCTCTATACCCACTTTGTTGAATTTTATCAAATGCTTTTTTCTGCATCTATTGAGATGATCATATGATTTTTGGTTTTTCTTTTTTTTTAGTGTATCATGTTGATTGATTTACAGATGAACCATCCTTGCATCTCTGGAATAAATCCCACTTGATTATAGTGTATGAGCCTTTTAATGTATTGTTGGATTCAGTTTGCTAGTATTTTGTGAGGATTTTTGCATTTTTCATAAAGATTATTGGCCTGTTTTTTTTTTTTTTTCTCTTTTTGTGGTTTATTTGGTTTTGGTATCATGCTGGTTTCATAAAATGTGTTTGGAAGATTTTCCTTCTCTTCCAATGAGAGAATTTGAGAAGGATATGTATTAAATGTTCTTTGAATGTTTCGTAGACTTCTCCAGTGAAGCCATTGAGTCCTGGGCTTCTTTTGTTGGGAGATTTTTGATTACAGTTTCAATCTCTTTACTAGTAATTGGTCTTTTCAAATTTTCTATTTCTTCATGATTCCACCCTGGGGAAGATTTTATCTTTCTAGGAATTTATCCATTTCTTCAGAAATGTCCAATTTGTTGACATTGATTTGTATAGTTGTTCGTAGTAGTCTTTTATGATCCTTAGTATTTCTGCATCCTGTTGTCATGGTGCTGTGACTGCTGCTGTGGAGTGTTGGTGGGTGGTGGGCAGTGGCCCTCTGATCAGCTTCAGGGCCTGACGGTGGCTGCTGCAGTGAGCTGGTAGGTGCAGTCATCACTCTGCTGGCTGTAAGGCTTAGCAGAAACAAGGGTGGGCAAGGCTCTCAGCAGGGTATGCCCTCTGGTTCTAACAGGCTAGAATGAGAATTCCAAAATGGTACCCACCAGCACTGGCATCTGCATGGTAGCCTGAGATCACAAAAATGGCTCCCACCAGTGCCTCAGACCCTGGAGAGTTATCCCAGCTGTTCCTGCTTCTCTAGCAGATGCTTCAAGATTAATGGGTAGGTCCCCTTCACCTTCAGTCCATGTGCTTTTCAATCTGGTGTTTTTGTGCTGTTTTTTGGGTCCAATGAGTCTATACTCGAGTCCTTTAAGAGCAGGTTTTCCATTTCCTGCAGTTCTGTAGTTTTCCTGGGCACATCTCCCATTGGCTTTTGAAGCTAGCTGTTGGGGGCTTATCTCTCTTGTGCAGGATCTAGGGGTTGGGTGCCTGATGTGGAGCTTGAATCCTCTTCTCCCCAGGGGAAATAAGCATATGTTAGTAATCTCTCCTGTCTGTGGATTGCTGTAGTTGGGGTGTGTTTTTTCCCTTGGTTAGATCATCTCTGCCTCTCTTTTCTACCTGCCTCAATATTGTCCTTTTACCCTTTGTTGTGAAGACTCTGTTCATCAAGTTTTTAAGTCCCTTTTAGGAAGAATTATTCCACATGTAGTTGTAGCTTTGTTGTGGCCATGGGAGGAAATGAGTTCAGGATTTTCCTATGTCACCATCTTGAATCAGATCTCCTGAAATATTTCTAAATCACATGCTTGTATTGCAGCTTCTTGATTCCCTCTCACCCCAGTTTTATCATAATTCATAGACACTGCTGTGGAAGATGGGGAAATATCAGTCACATTATAGGACAGAAAGAAAAAAAAAACTCCAAGTATTTCAAGCAGAAAGATCCTTTACATAGGAAATTAACAGATTAACAGCTTACAAAATTATTCTGAGTGCTGGAACAGAAGTCAGACTATGTCTAAACCATGGTTCAGGGTCATGATATTATTATTGCAATCTAGAAGTCAGAAAGCTGTTGCTGCTGCTGCCACCACAACTGGCTGTCAGATCCAGGAGGCTCATGCTTGACAAGAGACTGCAGAGTCTCTGCCACCAGAACAGTCATGTCTGTCTGACCTTAAATGCTGAAAGCAGTCAGGTGACCTTTGCTTTACTTTCTTCTTCCATATCTTGCTAGAGAACATCTACTTGGTAGAACCTTTTTCTACAGTCAGGTCAGAAATTACAGAGACTGGGAAGTATAATTTTTAGCTATTAACCTCTTCTAAATAGAAAGGAAGAGTGAAAGTTGGGAGAGCCGATCCTGGTAACTGTGACAAGGATATAGGTCTCTTTGATACCTCTGCCACAGTACACATACTCACTTTCTGTTTCTTATCCTTCCAATGAAGTTTTATTGTGATTTTGTTTGGAAAAAATATTTAGTGTTTACATTATTATGCTCATGTAGATGCTATTCATGACAAATACACATACTACTTGATTATTTTCCCTTTCCCCTCTCCTGCATTGCTTTTTGCTATTTTATTTATATTGTTGCTTAGTTTTCTCTGTATTTATTATTGATTCAACCCCAAACTCTCTTGTCATTTATTTGAATCTCTTCTCAGACTTTTCTTTCTTGAACAGGTTGCTCCTGGAATTTTCTTAATGCCATCAACTTTGAATCATTTTCTTCTATGACTGGTGTATAGCTATTATCCTGTGATTTTCCTCACCATGATCTTAGTTATTCTTTTCACCTCTTTCATGCTTTACTCCCTCATTTTGGTGGAGTACATCCTCTACCAGCTTCTTGAGAAAGAATGTAGATAAGGGCAAGGTGATTTTTTTTTAGTCCAATTTATTTCTGTGTATATGAAGAAAAACCTCATAGAACATTGCTAATACATATTTTTCCTATGCTCTGAGTGCTATCATTTGGTCTTAGCCCATGAGAACTAAGCCTGCAGACTGTACTATATGCTCTAGGCCTTTAAGTGTGGCTTTGCATTCTGCCATTTATTTCTGAGTTTGGGCAAGCAGTTTTGACCAACTTGGTGACAGGAGATGTGCAAGTGATAATGCTGAACTATTAAAAATGGAGAAATAATATGCTGGATGTTAACGTGCATTTATGTTAGTGACTCCCTGTCCCTTCATGGAAAGGTTGAGGAAACAGGATAAAGATCAACAGATGAAGCATTGTTAAACATCTCTGCATATTTTGAAGGGTATTATGTGCACCATTTTGATTTGTAGCTAACAAAACAGTGTAGATATGCAATAATTTCAGGAAAATTTGAGGAAAAATGAAAGATCATTGCCAGAACATGATGCTGGGAATACATCTCCATGGGAATTATGTGATGTTGATACTGTATAATTCTGATTCAGTTACTCTTTTCCAGAGACACATTTTTTATCCTAATTGGAGTATGTATAATTATTTTGCTTTTCCTTTCTTTTTATTGTTTTACCCTTCTCTGGCTGTTATTAGACATATGTTAAAGCTTCTTATTTTTGCCTTCCATGTCTCTTCTTTGTTACATTTTTTAATTCTGTTATTCTGTACAGCATTCTGGGGAATTTCTTCCCTTCTGCCTCCAAATCATTAATTCTGTGCTCTAATGTTTTCTAGGTTTTACTTCATCTATAGGGTTTCAAATTCAATTAACATTTCTCTTTTCTATGATTTCTACTTCGTTCTTTTTTATATCTAACTATGCTTCCTTAATAACTCCCTACTCTTATTTAATAGGTTACATTGATTTAGCTATTTGGCAATTTAAAATTATACCTATTTTGAAGATTAATTTCAGATTGCTTAGTTTCCTCTGGTTGTTCAGGAAAGAATCTCCACCTTTCTTTTGTATGTCTATACTACTTTTCTTTATGTTAAGTTCTTTCATATATGTTATATAGTCTTTGTGGCTGTGAGCTTATTTTCAAAAGATGTTATCTTGTAGAGGAATCTAGCTCATGACCTATTGTTGTTTTTGTTTTGTTTTGTTTTTTCCTTTTAAATTTCTGGCTGGACAATATGGTCTCAGGTGCTAACTGGTTTTACATTAGTTGATTGGCTTAAGTACAAGTTTGGATTCCTTGCCCCAACACGGCCAAGGCTTTTTGGTTTTGATCTTAGGTAGTTAACTTTTCCATCTAATTTGGTGAGTGCCTTGTGGCAAATATACTGACCACATGGTTAGAGATGACCATATTGGTATTTAAGAAAGGGGAGAGTCTGCGTAGTTGAACTCTAATGTTTAAGCCTATTTGCTTGCAACATTCTCATGGACTGCTTGGCTTCAAGTCCCATTGTAACTGTTAACGGTTTGATTTTGACATGTGGATGTTTCTTTTTTCCTTTTGAGCTCATCTATGTTTTTAAGAATATATTAAAATATTTTAGTAAGTATTTCAAAATTTGAGATAGTAGTTATCAGGAGGTGTTTCAGCAAATGCTTAATTATTTCAACTGGAATGGGATTTGACTTTGCAGTTCCTCAAAATGGAGAGTCAAAGAAGAATCAAACTGGATGTGAGACCTGACCTATGACAAGCTATTATATTTCTTTCACTAATATGAATACTTATTTATTAAAATAATTTTTTAAACATTGTGAAGAAGTATAAGATTTACCTAACTTTGTTGGTTCAAGTATAGACTTGACATCTATTAAATGGTGAAAGGTGTTGAAATTTTTAAGCATGGTGGTATAGTCATTGTCACTATTTTTGCTTGTGATTCTTCTAAATCACCATCTTTGGTAATTAAAAAATTATTGTTGTGCATATTCAGAGAACTATGACTGTTCTACAAATGGGAAACATCCCCAGCAATGGAAATACACATCTTTTAAAATAAAATTAGGGAATATTTCAGATTCATGTTGTTATGACTCCAGCAAATGATAAACTTGGTTACTTACATTGCAAGTCAGTAGCAGTAACTAACTAGGATATTGCTTCAGGGTGCAGCAGATGGCCTCTAAGTGGTTTGGTAAAGAGAATGTTGCTAAAGGTGACAGAGCGTACCTACCCTGTTTCCCACATGCACTAGCTCATTGGTAACATAAACTAAGCTTCAGGAAGTTGTTAAATTTAAGATCAGGGAGTAATTCCAAAGAATTTTAATAAATAAACTACGTATCCCTCAGTGGATAATGTTTTATTTTCAGTTCCTACATGCTAAGATGAAATTTTTAGGCTTTTCTCTAAATGACATGCAGTATAGAATCCTTATGAGGTGTGTGTATATATTTGTGAGAGATGTGCAATATTTGTTGCATGATAATATTGTATGTGCCTATACATCAGACATGAGACTGATAGGATTTTGACAACATTCTAATATAAAATGGAATACTCGTTGCTAGTTCTGTAAAAGTAAATGATGCTGTATATTCTCTTTTATGAAATGTTTTAAAACTATTTATTATGGAAAATTGCAAACATACAAGAGTAGAGAAACAGAATAATGAACTCCTATGTCCTCATAGCCCAGTTTCAAGTTATCCTTCATAGTTCATGTTAGTTAATCTTGTTTCATCTATACCCCCATATTCTGCCTGCCCTATGAATCCCGCTCTCCTCCCTCCCCCAGTCTCTACCCCCAACTCCCACCCCATGATAATACTTATTATTAGTATGACTTCCACCAGGAGGCTTATAATGTTGATTGCTGTTTTATAATAATTTTAATATTTATGACAGGATGTGGTTCAGGTTTTGGTTTCTCTTTATCTTCTTCACAGCTTATAAAAGGTTTCCTTATACAATTAGTAGTGTAAAATGTCAAGTTATTCATACAGCCATTTTGCTGTAATCATGATTATAGCATAAATCAGCACATCATAGAGATGCAGTTTTATTGAAATAAATAAAATTCTTATCGTATAAAATGAAAGAACATCATCTTTTGGAAAATGTCTTTTAAAAATTAACAGCACAGTTTGCTTAATTTAATTATACTTTGGAACCCTGTGCAGCTATATTACTATTAATTTTGTAAGTAATATTTTTAATTCAGTCGATTTGCCATCCTGAGATTTTTTTAAAAAATAACTTTCCTGAAACAGATTTTTAGTGAACGTATACTTCTACATCCTAAAAAACTTTATGGTATCGTGAACAAAAGAGCTAGTATAATACTTACATATAACTTATAGTGGACATTATCTTATAATTTTAAGTGCAAGAAGAATAAAGTTGTTTATTGAAGGAAATTTCAGTATATTATGTAGTTAGCTTCTTATTTTTCCTTTTCACACAGTATTTTATTCTACATTAACTGTGGAATATCTATTTTAGAATCATATTTGTATTGCATACTTTTCATTAATAAAAACATTTATTAAGAATAATTCTTAAGAAATTACATGAATTTTTGTAGTTCCTCAGATAAATAAAGCAGATGGCTGTGACTTTCTTTTTTAAAACATTTTTTTATTGATTTATAATCATTTTACAATGTTGTGTCAAATTTCAGTGTTCAGCACAATTTTTCAGTTATTCATGGACATATACACATTCATTGTCACATTTTTTTCTCTGTGAGTTATCATAACATTTTGTGTATATTTCCCTGTGCTATATAGTGTAGTCTATTCTACAATTTTGAAATCCCAGTCTATCCCTTCCCACCCTCCACCCCCCTGGTAACCACAAGTCTGTATTCTCTGTCTGTGAGTCTATTTCTGTCCTTTATTTATGCTTTGTTTTTGTTTGTTTGTTTGTTTTTGTTTTTGTTTTTTAGATTCCACATATGAGCGATCTCATATGGTATTTTTCTTTCTCTTTCTGGCTTACTTCACTTAGAATGACATTCTCCAGGAGCATCCATGTTGCTGCAAATGGCATTATGTTGTCGGTTTTTATGGCTGAGTAGTATTCCATTGTAGAAATATACCACCTCTTCTTTATCCAGTCGCCTGTTGATGGACATTTAGGCTGTTTCCATGTTTTGGCTATTGTAAATAGTGCTGCTATGAACATTGGGGTGCAGGTGTCATCCTGAAGTAGATTTCCTTCTGGATACAAGCCCAGGAGTGGGATTCCTGGGTCATATGGTAAGTCTATTCCTAGTCTTTTGAGGAATCTCCATACTGTTTTCCATAGTGGCTGCACCAAACTGCATTCCCACCAGCAGTGTAGGAGGGTTCCCCTTTCTCCACAGCCTCTCCAGCATTTGTCATTTGTGGATTTTTGAATGACAGCCATTCTGACTGGTGTGAGGTGATACCTCATTGTAGTTTTGATTTGCATTTCTCTGATAATTAGTGATATTGAGCATTTTTTCATGTGCTTTTTGATCATTTGTATGTCTTCCTTGTAGAATTGCTTGTTTAGGTCTTCTGCCCATTTTTGGATTGGGTTGTTTATTTTTTTCTTATTGAGTCGTATGAGCTGCTTATATATTCTGGAGATCAAGCCTTTGTCGGTTTCACTTGCAAAAATGTTCTCCCATTCTGTAGGTTTTCTTCTTGTTTTATTTCTGGTTTCCTTTGCTGTGCAGAAGCTTGTAAGTTTCATTAGGTCCCATTTGTTTATTCTTGCTTTTATTTCTTCTAGGAGAAAATTTTTGAAATGTATGTCAGATAATGTTTTGCCTATGTTTTCCTCTAGGAGGTTTATTGTATCTTGTCTTATGTTTAAGTCTTTAATCCATTTTGAGTTGATTTTTGTATATGGTGTAAGGGAGTGTTCTAGCTTCATTGTTTTACATGCTGCTGTCCAGTTTTCCCAACACCATTTGCTGAAGAGACTGTCTTTATTCCAATGTATATTCTTGCCTCCTTTGTCAAAGATGAGTTGAGGCTGTGACTTTCTTGATATTGAACAAGAAATTAGAGCTGTAAGCCTAACATTTATTTTATTCTCTTTAAAGATTTCATTTCTAGTAAATATATTTTGCAACCTAAAAGTTGCCTTTAACATTACAATTTAAAAAGTGAAATGCATAGTTTGCATGCAGCACACTGACCACTGGGAATAATTAGTACTGTAATTTTCACAAATTGCATAGATTAACATTATATTTATACAGTGTATAAATTGCTTATTAAGTGTTCACAATGCAAATGTATAACTTATTAGAGTATATTGATTCTCATATATATATGTTATCTGTTAATCTCCCCATTATTATTATTAAACTATATAAACCATAGAGAATTATTAAGCAGCTTTTTGATAAAATCTGTTAGTAAGCATTATGATGTATGATGAATTAAGACCTTATTATCTGCTTATTTTTACTTTATTTTAGAACTGACAACTGACAACTGTTGTTTTATTTGATTTCAAGTGGCTGTTCATACCAGTTGTCATTACAGATCGATTTAACTTGCTCTAATACTTTTTTACCTTTGATTTACTAAGAACTTCAGTTGGTTGTGTGGAAATGTAAGCCTTTGTGTGAAGGAGTGTGTCATTGCAACAGAACTTGGCAATCACATGAATCTTAAGAAAACAAGCTATTTGTTCCCTAGAGAAACTATTCTATAAGATGACTTTGTTTTTATATTCTGTTCTGTGCTAGATTAAGTGATTTAGTTTAGTTTGGCCTAGGGCAAAACGTTTCAGGATATTTTAGAAAATCCTGTATCTGATTAGCCCTCTGAAATAGTTTTAACGTTTTATTTTTTTTTAAATTTTATCAGTAGGCTATGCAATGCCCTATCCATTCTCATAGTGTCATTTGTAAGTGGCACTGAAAACTATTGCAGTTTCCCATGTGGTATATACGGTATTCCCAAGTTTTGAAAACATAAAAGCCATGTATTTTAACACTACTTGTTTCCTCTTAATTTGATGCCCTTCCATGAGCTTAAATGAGGGGAAGTAATTCATCTTTTTTGATAGTAATTTCCTGATTACTAAAGCATATAACCCAGGGGACCTATATCATGACAATGGTCATAATATAGAACAACTGATTTTTATTAAAAACTTAAACTTTAAAATCCTGAATACTAAGACTTTAATAGTCTCTAATTGAACAAAGAAATATAGTTGTTTTAAGAAATATATGCTTAATTCTCAGGAAACTCATTCATTTTAAATTTTCTATTGTAAAAACGTTCTGCCAAGTATTAGTTTAATTAGAACTTACAGTCTACTTAAACCAAGCAAGCAAGCAAACAACCATAACAAAGTATAATTATAAGAGGTTAATTAGGCAATAATTATTTTTTCAAAATTTCAAGGGAGTCATACAGGTTACTTCCTTTTTATTCATTTTGGGTCTCCTAGATGTAGTGTGGCCTTTTTCAAATTTTCCTGTTAAATTTCCAGGTTATTAATAAATATTTGATTAAGTTAAAATAATACATGCACATGTAAAAAACTCAAGTTATACACTTAGATATAAAGTGGAATAGAAGTAGTTCTTTCCTTCATTCTTTAAGTCTCCCTACTCCAGCTCTTAGACCCTTTCTTCAGAGTAACCACTGGTAATACATTCCTATGTGTATTGTATTCAAGCATGTCTGCGTATGTATGTATAATTGTACACTTTTTTCTGTCTTTAATTTACTCATGTTCTGTATCTATATTGTTTTGGCTAAAGATGTATTTTGGGTAGGGAATTTATTTGTCTTATTTATTTATTTTATATTAAGTCTAGAATAGTTGTCTGACACATAATAGACTTATTATGCTTACCAAATACTTGTTGAAAGAATCTTCCACATCTGTCCATCAAATACTCATCTTGGGAACACTGCATCTACCACATGGGAAACTGCAATAGTTTTCAGTGCCAGTTACAATTGATACTTTGAGAATGGATAGGTATTGCATAGCCTACTTCTACTCACCTCATCCAATACTTACTGAATACTTACTGTGTGCCAGACACCCTTCCGAGGATACAGATGAAAGAGAAAATCAAGGGCTGTGCTTGGATGTAACTTTCCTATATATAGTTGACTGAGATGTAGCAAAAACAATGAAATGAAACCTAAACAGAGGTGTTTCTACTTTAGATAGGCTGGCCAGGAAAAACCTTTTTGAAGAGATGACTTTTGAGCAAGGCTTAAACGATGAGAAAAATATTTCAACAATCTAGAGACGAGAATTGTAAGGAGAGAAAATAGCGTGTGTAAAAGCTCTGAGGAAAAATAAACTTGGTGAGTTCAAGGGACAGAAAGTCCAGTATGGCTAGAGCATGAGTATTTTCTCTTACAAGTAAATACTGCTTCAGTTCCTATCTTTATACATAAAAATGTGTTCTACATACTTTAAAAATACATTTAGTAGTGGAACTGAGGGGTCAAAAACATATGCGTTTAAAATTTTGGTAGCTATGGTGTGGGGCTACTTTTATTTCTCATTTTTTCTCCCTAAACCTTTTCTTGCTTTCCCTGGCTCTGGGGAACTTCGGTTGTCTGGAGCTTGGTAGGGAGTGGCCTGTGATGTGAGACACAGTGAGTGAAAATAATTCTCTTTGTGAGAGAATGTGCCAGGAAATGTGAATGTTTGAAAGACATTTGTCTAATAAGAAGAAAATCCAGCAGTAGAAGATGTGCATATATTGTATATGTTGAGTTATGTAGTAAAGTATTTGGTTCTCAGATATATAGTGCTCTCTCCTTTGGCCATTTAATGAAACCATTTCAATGCAGAAATTATCAACATTTCTCAATCTAGAAAACCCCAAATTTGACATTTTATAGAGTTATAGTTGGATATAAGGCAGCATTATAAATGATTTCTAATTTGACCCTTTTGGATTCAGTTTATACAAATTTTTAATTAAACTAAGGAGGCATTATGAAAAAAAATGTTATTAACCAAAGTCAGGCAAAAACAGTTTGCCATGTATGGAGGGAGATAGGAGGGTATCTCCTATTTAAAATAAGTTTTAAAAAATCCTGGTGGGGTTACATTAGGGAATGAAATCCTATTTTTAAATGCCTTTCTTTCAAAAAGGCATTGTTTAATTTTAAAGGATAAATGTTAGAATTACTTAGAATTTTTTAGGCAGATTAGAAATTTTAGACTGGTCAAAGAACAAGTTTTGTTTCATGAAGTGTTTTACTGCTGAGTAAACAAGGAGAGTCAAGTCACGTTTGAGAGCATAGAGATGTTTGCTTAACTTTTTTCAATCTACATTTTTGACAGGGTGAAAGTAGAAAATTTTGGCAGATATATTCAGATTCCAATGTATTTAAAGAGAGAAAGGGGTAT
Source organism: Camelus bactrianus (assembly GCF_048773025.1). NCBI lineage: Eukaryota > Metazoa > Chordata > Mammalia > Artiodactyla > Camelidae > Camelus > Camelus bactrianus. Next base: position 52,469,342 of record NC_133544.1, on the reverse strand, counting down.
GTGGTTTCTTTAATTTGTTATTTATTTTTCCTTCTTTCTATGTAATAAGGCTCACTTCTTTTGAGAATTAAAAACAACTTGAAGGAATGAGGTTAGGAATCTCTGATGGAGAAGATTTTAATTTCACAGATGCTGATATGGTATGTTCGGTCCATTATGGCAAAGATTTTATTTTTCTTTTTTAACATGGCTAATTTTTTCCAGAACAACTTAGAAACAAACTCTTCTTGCTAGATTTTATTTTGCTGTTTGGACCTGGCATATATATTAGTAACGATAAAGCAATTATATTTTATTTGTGATATAGTGAATTAGCATTTTGATTAAGCCTTGTTTATCTGGCGTCTATTGTAAAATCATCCCACTAGTTTTGACACGAATATGTAATTTTTAATTGAATCAAGTTCTTGATATCAAATCTTTAAGGTAAGTGTAAAGAAAGAAATTCAGTGTTTTATTAGTCTTAATCCTTTGTCCTAAAACAAGTAGATATGTAAAATATGTTTCATATTTACAAAAATCCTCTATTCCTATTACAATATGTAGATATATAAGTTATAATTATTTGAATCATTAGAACATCTAATTTTTGCTCGACAGTATGCAAATGTGCCATTAAATCTGTTTTTTAAGATTTTTCCAGTTTAATGTCTGAATCCAAATTCATAAAGAGTTGGAAAAATGAGATGTCTGAGCTATAGGATTCACAGGGATTTCACATGAAGCCTATTTAATCAGGATAACACTGTTATTAATATTCATAATGTCAGCTGGAACACAAATGACAGACTATGGGGCCTAAAAATTTTACTTGGTGAATGTATTAAAAGTAGCTTAAAAAATTAATGGAATTTAAGTAAAGTTGGTGAATATGAAAATCTTGTGTTAGCAGAAAAAAAATCTCTATTAGAACTTTCTTTAAGACCATTTTGCATTGATGTCTTTTGACAGATTTCATTGGTACTTAAAGAAGAAAGATGCATGAATGGTCATTTAAGAGGATTTAAACACATTGGCACTTTAATTTTTACATGAATAATAAGTACTTTCCAAAAGCAATTAACTTACAGTGTACAAGATATGAATTGAAAAATAAGACTGTGACATCAAGGGCAAAGCAAATGTGCTGTACATTTTAAACTTAGTGGCAAGACTTTTAATATTTTGTTTTACTTTATTTTTATAGTTTGCATAGGCTATGAGTTAGAATATGGTTATTTTAGTGCATCTGAATGCATAATAGAAAGGAATAATATTCTCTCCCTCCCCCCATTATGGGTAGTGTTAAACATTATCCTGTACAAGTTATCATTTGCATTTATTAGAGAATTAAAACATTTGTGTGCTATTGGTAATATTTGAGAATATGTTCAATTTTGCAGAAAGTCAAAGGGGTGAATTGTGAATAGGTTTAGTGCTATAAATACGTATGTGTTAACACAGACTTACTGACTACAGCATAACTTAAATGTATAATAAATAAGTTTCTGAATGTTTAGTGTAAGAAGTTTAATAACCATCGAGTAGTATACAAGTAAATTTGTTCCAAATGTTAGTCTAAGAAAGTAAAAAGTTGGGAATGGTTTAAGTAAAACTGGGGTGGATTTTATTTTATATACTACCTGCTACTCTATATGTCTTAAAATAACCTTGTAAATGACATTGTACCAGTGCTATAGTTTTTTTGTTATTGGAGTTCATTAAAAACAGTTAATTTTAGGCCATTATGTATAGTCACAATAATACTGAGTATTTTGTTTTACATTTCTCAGATTATTTTTATTACAGATTTTAGTACTTATAAAAGCATAATGTTGGTCATTATCTCTTAACAGTCCAGTTCCGATTTACCAGTGAGAGAATACAGGCACTGGCCTGGCAGTCCAAAAGGGTACTAGAAGTTTCACTTGCAATCTATCAATGTTATATATGAATGATTTACTTTCATTAGATTTATAGGAATTACCTGGTATGTTTTAAGACTCATATTCAGAGCTTGATGAGAAAAAGCATTAATTACTAGGGTGTGTAGAAATTATCACAGTAAGCCATAAATTTTAAAATTTTGTATAAGGAATGAAATTAAATAGATATGTGTATATATATATATATATATATATTTTTTTTTTTTTTTTTTTTTTTTTTTTTTTTCCTCAAGTGTCTTTTTAAGTTAGGTTTTGGGGGTTGGGGAGACTTGTTTTGTTTTTGGCTCTGAGATATTCGCTTATATGCCCAGGAGAGGGCAGCATTTTACTATGTCTGTCTCATAAAAGAATTAGCCCTGCTTAGACTGTCAGTGTTTCTTGTAATTACTCCCAGTATATTTGTTGCTTGCTTATGAATTAACTTGCATTTATGGAACTAAATCATTCCAATCATTTAATTACACCTGAGGAGCTGAACTATAATTGCTTGCTTCCAACTAGGATCTGATATGGCTTGAGCAGTATTAATTTGGTGTTTACTTTTCTGAGTGCTAAAAGCATTAAAATGATTGTGCAATGGGATTACATTTTACTAATTGCTGGCATTCATTAGCTGGGTAAATGATGAGGAAGAGTGACTGTATATTGCAGAGGGATAAAATTATGGTTTTAAATAGTATATTACTAAGCACATTAAGGCCTGTAAGACATGTTTTAAAATACTCCAGAGGTTATTAAAGACTGTATTTTCTACATGTCTTGCTATATGAATCTCTTATTAAAAGACTGCAATTATTATTAACCTTTTTGGGCAATATGGAGAGAAATGGCTTCATTGAGTGGAACATACTTCTTTGGTATTAATAACTTCCTATATTTTCAGCTAATCCAAAAGTAAATGAGGAACTTAGAAAAAGATTGCTAACTCCAGGTCAACATATTTAGAGAAAATTGGAAAAAGAGAAGCTTACTACAGCTTTATTTGAGGACTTTTAAAGAACGAAGAGTTCTAGCTGTGAGACAAATCTAATTTTGTTTTTTTTTTTAAAGCATGCAAAAAAAAAACTTGCATAGCTTTTATCATGTTTATTATGAAAACAAGTTAAAAAATACCAATAATTCCACAAGTTAATGATAATCTTTTAAAAGAAATTAGAATAACATTTTAAAAGTACTTTTACAAGTATGAAATGTTCTATATGAAAATATACATTCAAAGCAATAAATTTGAAATTTTTGGTATAAAGTTTATAACAAATAAAGTAAAATTTTTATTTTTCTTAAATTGTTGAAGATATAGTTGAAAAAGACTTAAGTAAATTAAATGGTTCCCTAACCAAAGGAGCAAAGAATGTCTAGAAGCTTAACCTAAACTGTATTTACTAAAATACAAGTGTGAATGAAAAAAATTTTTTCTGAGAAAAAAAGATTTCATTTCACCTGTTAAAATACACAGTTAATTGTCCCATTATAAATGTTTTAGAAAATCATTTATCCTGTACATTCTCTGTTAAACAAAGGTAAGATTTAGGTGTGTTCTGATATATTGTTTTAAGTTTATTTATCTAGAGTTGGCTTTATTTTAGCCTCAAATCTTGGAGCAAAAACCAGAGACATTGCCAGAGCAAACAAGAACAGAAGTACAAATGGAGGACTGGTCAAAAGGTAAGGACTTTTAAGGTTTAATACCAAACCCCAGGTGTTGTGCTAGTTTAAGGCACTGAATGAAGTGTGTTTGTTCTAACCAATGTACTAGACAGAGGCAGACAAGCACACGTGTGTGCACACATACATATACACACATAAAGAGACTTGACATACTGAAAAAGAGACACAAAGAAAGACATGGAGAAAGAGACATGTACACACAGAGGAAAGGGACACAGAGGAAGAGCAATTGAGAGAAAAAGGAAAACAAACAGGGAGAGAGAAAGAAACATACATCTACACAAATTGATGGAGGAGACTGAGAGAATGGCTGGAAGAGAAGTGCATGCAGAGAGGTACACTCAGAGAAAGGAGACACAGACACAGGAAGGGAGATAACTCACCCCAAAAGAGAAAGACACAGACACACATATGGAGGCACACACACACCCAGAAAGACACACATGCATAGATATACACAGAAAGACACACATACGGAGACTCAGAAACATGATGAGAAAGAGACAGAGACTTACAGCGAGAGAGAGACTGGGGAAAAGAAGACACACTAAGAGAGAGGGGGCCTAGGCAAACATGCAGACACACAGAGATGAGACAAAGTTAGAGACCTAGAAGATGTACACATATACAGTGAAAGATAGACGTACATGGAGAGGGAGACACACACGCACACAGAGAAACAGACTAAGACACGTACAGGCACAGATACACATGTACACATGCACACCAAAAGACACACCCAGAAAGAGACAATCATAGAGAAATGGAGTCAGAGGGGCCAGGGAGAGTCAGAGCCACAGAGACTTGCAGAGATGTATGAAGAAAGGAAGAAAAAGACACTTCAAAACAGACAGAGAGACATGAAAACAGAGGCAGAGACAAGGTGAGAAACAGAGAGAAAAAGATACACACAGATATGCAGAGACAGAGGGAGAAAACTGTCAGAGATGGAAACACAGTTTGAGAGACAGCCCGAGAGATGGCCTGAAAAAGACAGAAATGGTAGATGGATAGATGGAAGGATGGATTTAGGCAGGTAGAGCACATCTATCTATAGAGCAAGATAGAGCCATAAAGACAGAGGTTTAAAAAGTGTTAGGTTTTAATTGCAGTCTCTTACACTGTATTTGGATATAGTTGCAAATCTGGAATCCTTGGGAAGCAAATCAGTATTACATATAGTTGAAGACTCAAACCTTTATATTCATTCTTTTTATTTCCTCTAAATTGTATGATTTAAAAATAGAATTATTACCAAAACAGTGCATACGTCTCTCTCTTTTTTGATTTCTTCCTCCTTCAGCAGAGCTCTTTTTTCACCAGATTTCAACCACGCTGTTACCTTTTTCAGAAGGCTAAAGGCCATTGTGTGGGACTGTTCTATTGTCAATGTACTAAATAAATTAATAGCTACACATTTTTTGAGGTATAGAAAGATGCCATACTGAGTATACTTTCTTTTTATTTCTGCTTTCGTTTTTTTATTTCCACACTGTTCAGAAATTTTCTTGCAGTTTATGCCTACCATTAGCAACCTGTCTCTTCTAATTTGTGATTCTAGGCAACTTGTTAGGAGTTGAGAATCCAAGTAACTGATTGAATTGAATATGAAGGAATAGCAAGTAAAACCTGAGTGAGGTAGTTGAAGGTTTTTAATGCAAAGTTATTGGCTTTAATTTAGTGAATGGATTTTGTGACACTTTTGGTCTACTCTCTTTGTATTCAAGTTTGTGATAAGGATGTCTTAGTGTGAAGCTGCGAACTAATGTGTGATAACTGCTTTTATTCATTTATGCAAATAAGCAAGCAAACATTCTTCTTTTGAAGAATTCAGATCAATTTTACTCAATTTGTGTACAAAATAAGAAAAGAGGGAGTAAATAATGATGCCCCTATTGCTTGTGTTTCCTATTCAGAGGTCACATTGCTGTAAAAGCCTTGTTGTTCAAATTATAGACAAAAGGATCTTTAAGGAGTCAAAGGAATTATTTTTAATTTATATAAAGAATAGTGGCTGTAGGGGAAATACTTCTCAGAAATGTAGAATAACCAGGAAAGATGTTAAAAAGAAGGGAGCTGCTGAAGCTCACTCTAGGACACATGGAAAGGAAGGTTTTAGGGCTAAAGACAATGATGCATAAATAGTTTGCAGGAGTCACAGACTGCAGTAGACATGACTGAAACATCATTAAGAAAATTTGCGTTTTTTAGGCATTTTTTGGACATTGGAAATAAGAATAAGACATTCCTTTGTATGAAGGGCCTATTAATGAAATTACTAAGAAATAAAGTTAAGCAGGTAAATGTAATATCTTTTGAGTTTTGTGATAACTGATATGTTTAAACAGTAAAATTTCTTATGTTTATCTCTTTGATATCAAGGTTCATGGGATTTATCATAAAGTACCAGTTGTTCAAATCTGTCTTACAGGAATGTTCATAGTCTGCCCTTGTAAATAGTGACTTTAAAGTTATTTTACTTATTTTTTAAAGGAATTGCATTAATTAAAAATTATTATTATACAAATATGCCATTGCATCATCTTACAAGTTTCTTTATAAAGAGTGCTGAAGTGGTTACTCTTTTCCTAGCTTTATTGTAGAAACGTTGTTGAAATATTTGATGTCAAAGTGTTGATGAGGTAAATAATGTTAACAGTTAAAATGATATACATTTTTCTCTGTTTTTGTCATTAAAAAGCTGAGGTTGGTAGTTAGAATGAATGAAGACATCTACAAAATGTGTCCAGGTTTCTTTAGGTAGTTTAAAAACAACAACCCTAGGTTGATGGAAGCAATAGGTGAGTGAATAAATGTGCGTTGCCAAGCAAATATTGGTAACATCTGGTTTCTTAAAAAGTAAATGATGTTTTGTCCTTTCATGAAAGCTTTCTATTTTTGAGGGTTGTCTTTTTTCCCCTGCTTTTTAAGAAAAAAGATGGAATGTCATAATCAAAGGACATATGTAAAGTTAACCCTCAGAAAGAATCAGTTCTTATGTCATTGATTGCTTAGCCCTTTTTAGCATTTACTTATTATTTACTTAACTACATAAGAAAAAAGTTGTGGGGGTCAGAAATCTATTATAAGTAATTATTTGGAATAGTGTGATAAATTTCCTGATAGTCCTTAAATTTTGGTAGTTTTTATTAAATTAGCAGAAACATGGTTCATTTTTATAGTGCACAGGAATCCACCGGAAATAGTTTAAGAGTTATTTATGAATAAACATGTCTGCCATAAGTATACGTACCTACAATAATATAGGTAAAATGAGGTCTGGATGCCAGTTAAATTTAGAATATTGTGAAACTTATTTAAATATAGAACCTTTAGGGGTCAGTGTTCCCTAAGAAAGGTTAAAAAGGTGACTGCCTACCCAGATTAAACATTGTCTGCTTTATTTTAAATATTTCTTACCAATTGAGGGTAAGAAATGATAAGAATCATACAGCTTGAAGAAGCTTTAGACAAAAACCTTTCAATTGTATGAGTTTCTTTAATATTATCTTTAGGTTTATTATTTTAGGAAATTGTATTTAATATGTTTTATACACAGAGTAGTTAATTTCACTTATATTATCTCAATTTAGATGTGAATCATATGTTTTTAGACTATTTTCTTTTAAGCATAAAAAGTGAACATGATTCTAAATCATTATACTTGCTTGAAACTTGAGGTGAAAAACCACTTCTAGAACTGCTTACGCTAATAGATTTCTTACATGTTGCAATTTATTTTAGGCTAGTAGATATTTTTTAAAATCTTATCTTGCCGATTTAAGTAAAAAGCAACTGTCCTCTTTATTTCTAGCAATTATATTTTGTTACCATGATTTTTGTGGTTTTTCTATTAAATAAAATAAATAACAAAGACTAAAACCTAGCAAAAGATAACTTTTAAGTGGTTTGTTAGTTTCTTCTTGAGTCAGAATACTGTTTATTTTTGCTTGGCATTTGGAATCTATGTGCCACCAACAACCTCTTTTATTGTTACTTCATTTATCTTTCTCTCTTTTCACCCAGTATTTATTCTTTTTAATTTTTGCCCACTTATTGTTCTGTAATTGAATTACATCTAAAACTACTGCATGATTTGCAAGCATTTTATAAGAGTAGACATCTTTAGAAACACTATGGAGAAACAACTGGGATGCTTTAAATGTCTTTGATCATTATGGCCAAGATGATAGAATCTCATATCATTTTCATAAACTATTTTATTTTAAAGCAGAAGAGAAGGAAATGTCAAGTTGCCTAGAATGGATATCCATTTCTACTAGGAAGATAGCTGCTAGAAAAAAATTATTCCTTAGACATTGTGATTAGACACTCCTTGAAATTCAAGAGCATTTTGAAAATATCTACATAATTAAACATTCTGTCTTGAATTACAGGACTTGAATAGTATTTAATAATTGGCTTTCTAGGAAGTAACGGTATATTTTCTCTGAGTGAGTAACGCAACTTGTTTTTGTTTATTAATTTTATTTTTATTTGTTTAAACTTAAAGGTAGATTCCACTGGAGAATCAATGCATTTAATACTTTTAATAAAATGTTATAGTAGAAAAAAACATAGGTTTGAACCTAAGTAGACCTGGGTTTTTCAGTCTTCCACTTACTCTACCTACCTGGACTTGGGTGCAAGTTTCGTAATTATTTTTAAGCCAGAGTTTTATTGTGTGTGGAATTGGGAGCTAATTCCTTCAGGACAGTTTTGAAGATTAGGGATTGTGTATGTAAAAGCCCTACTACATACCTGAAACTGGAAATGAGTTTATTTAATATGGATTTCATGTACAGGAGTAATTATTTTCAATAGTCTGCTGGTGATAATGGTCTTTACAGATGCTTAAAAAATATTGTTGACATATTCTACAGGGCCTAGGTAAGTGGTAGAGGTTGTTGTCATTGTTTTTCCATCCAGCTGTGAAAGGCAGATCCATAAGAAAAAGTTTCAAAGTATTAAGAAGCATAAGTAACAGTGTTTCAAATGGTTATTATTAGTTTTATAGAAAGTTCATTCTCTTCAAATATAATATTCACAATATCGTTAGAAACTTGATTTTTTTCAAAGTAGTATAGCTTATATTTAGTATATTTTTGTATTTGATAGGATGGAATGTAGAATCAATGATGTTCATTTAGGGTAAAGTTAATTTTATCCGCATTGAAATCCCAATTGCATAAAAATCTTCAGACTAGTGACATCACACGAATGTGCCTTTTCCTTTTGGCAAGTGTGAATTTAAGAATGCTTTTTTAATTTTCCATATGCCATAGAAGGATTTAAAAAAGAGCATGTTGAGTTCTGATTGAATTTACTATTTATCTCCGTAGGACCTAACTTAATAGAGTACTAGTAGTTTCTCACACACGACCATCCAGAATATTTGAGAGAGTGATTTTGGAACTACTGGCAGTGGGCCAACAGGACTGATTTCATTTCCAGAGGAAATGCTAAGGCTATTCTTAAAAGCATGATTGAGGTTATACTCTTTTAGAAAAAAATTAATTTTTCTTCTTTTAAATAAATTTTCAAAAATAAATGGGATTCTGGGTGTCTTCATATTTTTAAGTTTGATTTGAATGATTCTATCACTACTCTTGGTCTCATTAGAAAAATGGAATGAAAAAGCAAAAAATGTTTATAAGGGCATCTTAGCTTTCTGACTGGCTATTAAGTTTGTATAAACTGTGTTTTGAGATTCATCATTTCTGCTATGAGTAATTCACATTTGTGAATTTATGCCATAAATTTTTTTTTTTTACTTTTTGTGACAGTTTTTTAAATAGACTTTTATTTTGTAGAGCAGTTTTAGATTCACAGCAAAATTGAGCGAAAAGTAGAGTTCCCATTATACCCCTTTTCCCTAACCCCACATAAACACAACCGCCCCAGTATCAGCACACTCCACTGCACTGGTACATTTGCTACAAATGAGGAACCCAGCCTTAAATTCTCATAAGGGAAACATTTGTGAGCTAATAGGAGTCTTTTTTTAATTTCTTTTGTTTGTTTTTACTACATTTAGAGTGTTTGAAATCAGTTTAGGCTATACTCCTCATGTGGAATTCCTACTACACTTTTGGTCCTTTCGTTTGTAAAATGACACTAAGAAGAATAAGAATGAAAAATAGTCAATTTCTTTTTTAAAAAAGACTATTCCTATTTCTATACTATTGGTATGATCCTCTCTTTTACAGCTTGTGACTATTTCTTGGATTTAAGGAAATGTAACTCTACTTTTAATAAGCAAACTCTTTCATATTTATTTGTGGCCATGCAAATATGAATTTTTTTTTGCAATAGAAAAAACTACTTGAATTTTTCAAGTTTTTTGCTTTGTTTTAAATTCTCCATTCTTAAGATTCTGAGCTCTTTGATAAAAGTTCTCATTCATTTCTGGTTATGGCCCTTTCATGCCAGAGCACTTCCTGAAACACATACGTATGACACAAATCTTAATATAGTATTATTGAATCTTTAATTTTCTAAAAATTAGAATTTCAGTGTATCATATTTAAGATGGCTGTTGTGGTCTCCATAGTGGCTATATTGGTCACCTTTTGTGTGATTGCTATGAAGTCCTGAGTGTGCATTGACATTTTGTTGATTTTGTAGATCTGAATCAATATACATGGTGTATAGACTGAATTTATGGCCATTTACACAGTTGGTTCAGGTTGACTGGCTGTTTGTAGAGCAGGACTGTTGTGACTACATTTACTACATTTACTCACTATTTTTGGTTATAAATAAATCTGGTAGTTGAATCAAAAAAATTGGGGTTCAGTACATGTATGTATGTTTGTTTTAATCAAACAACCTATCATGTAGGACATTATTATCTTTTGGGGAGAAGTTTCAGATACAGGTTTTCTTTGTGTTTTGTGTTTAGTATTCCTGTGTTTTTCTTGGGGAATGAAAAAGCAAATTTGGAACAAATCAGGCTACAAAATTTTGAAATTGTGCTGACAAGATAATAAGATAAAAATAATTATTTTAGAAAATCCTATTTTGACTTTCATTTTTATTGTTTGAGTGATTTTAGTCACTGTTGAAACTCTTTGGCACTTTAAAATCAGAATGCTAGTAGATGAAAAGGTAAAAGTAATAAGTTCATGTTGATAAAATTATACTTGTATAGATATTGAATATGTTAGTTTTTGCTAATTAAACATTTTTTAAATTAAAAACTAAATTCTCCTTTTTAATAGTTTCACTGGCTGGACTTAAGGTTAATTTGATGTAATCTAAAACATAGTAATGTTCTCTGATTTTGAGCATTATAACTATAGAAATATAATCAAAGTTAAACACAAGATACGTTTATTTTCTTTTTAAAGTAATTCCTGGGCTTTTAGGGAGTCATTTTAACCCCTCTGTTCAAAATTTTCAGATTAATATTGATTCCTAACAGATTAGAATAGGTAGGGTTTATTTAACATTAGTTTCCTTGAACCAGCAACATGTATTGGTGGAAGTGTGATAGGAAAGACAGAAGGATTCAGGCTTGTGTATAAATTCTAACTTCTGGCATATGGAGTGTAGAGTATCCTTTCCACAGATTAATGTAAGCATAAAGAACTTACAATTCAAAAGAATTCCTATTTTAAGTTTTTGAATCTTCATCAAGAAACCAAATGTTGCAGAATTTGGAGTCACGGAAGCCTTTTATTCAATTGCTTTTAAGAGTTTAAGGTTAAAAGAAGGAATGATTTCAGTTCAGCAAATCTGATTTTTTCCTTTCAGAAACCTTCATTGCCTATATTTTATAATCAACCAGTATATTTTAAGACCAGGACAAGGCTGCATTAGTTCAGGTAAGAAGAACAAAGACAAAACAAAAATTTTCATTAAAAAAGAAGTCCTTGATCTCTTGAGAATGCAGTAGAGACTAGCATCAGAGACTTCCTCTGCATTTTTAATAGGCCATTGATCTCTAATGTGTCCTATATTGGTTCTTTATTATCTTTTTCTTTTTCAGAAGTCCTTGCTTCTCCTCAAAGTCATTTGAAATGAATATGTTATACTTTTTTTTTTTTTTTTTTTTACTTTTCTGAGGCTTTTTTTGCCCCAAGTGTTTAATGCTTTTTTTTAAAAGTTAAAAAATGGTAACTCTGACAAGGAGCTGATGATGCTATGGTGCAGCTGAGTATAGGCACTAGTATAGTACTCATAGTTGATTAATGAAATGGGAGTCCCTACCTTTTCCTTTTATGCTTTTGTTTTTTTCCCTCTGAAGAAACAAATGGTGAATTTGAATAAAACACACATCATTTGCATAGAAAGTTATGTAATGATGCCATATAGAGTATAATGATTTCCTAAAACCTTGTATTTAAAGTAACCTGAATTACAATAAGAGATAAACAGAATATTTACCCATCCCTTATGAGCTGCTGCTGATATGTAAATTTATTCTTCTACTTTGCACAAATATACTTTTGAGCTACTGCTTAAACACTTTGAGGTCCTTAGTCAAACAGTTTTAATGATGCCTCCAATATTATGAAAGTGTGACATTTGATGAATGTCTCATATAGTTTTGATATCTAGGCACATGTCAACAAAAAAAATTGAACATTGGTTTGTCATGCAACACCTAGATAATTTATAATTTTACTGTTTATATCCATCTTGACATTTTTTATCTGCCGAAGGCAGGTTTCATTTGGAATCTTAATCTGAGATTTATTTGGTGGATCTGGAAATCATAGCTAGGGTTCCCACAGGAAATGGTCCATCTACCAACAGATTAAAAGGCAGTCCTGCAGTTGTTAGGGGAGCTCTGCATTTAACACACATGCATACTCATTCAGTCAGCACTGGGGAGAAAAATTAAAGTAGTAACCCAGGTTTAGGAACAATGTAGCTAAAAAGTCCCATATTTGCTGAATGACAAAGGGTTATATAGCAGCATTTCATTTTATTATTCGTGCTTGAATTTCTTGTTTGCTCTGTTGAGTCTGCTGACGAATACTAATAAACGCCTGCAACAATCCAGACGAGAGATGCCTGGCAACAAAGCTATGCGGTGGACCTCCCTGATCTTCTCCAGTTCACAACCTGACCTTTTGAAAAATTGGCTGGGCTAAGCTGCAGAATTTGGGTGTAATGGTTATTGTTAACTCCAGCTTTAGGATTTATTAATTTATGTGATCAAGACTTACCTATACTTCAAAGTTTCAAAAGACCAAGCACAATCATCCATCCATTAGAACTAACATTGCATTTCAGTGATTTCCACTTAGTATCTGGCTGGTGATTCTTCTGTTTTCCAAATCTAAAAATGTTCTTGAATAAAATGCAAGGCACATATAAAGAAAATCAAGGTTTTTTTTCTCTTTACAGTTGTTACTAGGGAAGTTACCTTCCATAAATGATTTATGTAATTGTTGAATTCATGGACACTTGGTGTGTGTTCATACTTAACAAACAAAAAAATACGTAATTGTGAAACCTATTTTACTTGAAGTGATAGAAATTTAAGATATACCTAGTTCTTTTGTATTTTAATTACTTTATGTAAATTATTCTCAAACAGGAAAATTTGAGAAGGTTGAAAAGGTTAGAAATGTATAGTAAGTAGCCAAATAATTCATATCATTAGGGAAAAAAAAGAATAGGGATTACTGTTGTGCTGGTTATTCAAATTTTAGGATAGTTTTCATAATCATTTTAACCTAAATAATATTTGTAATGGTTTAACTAGGGTGATATAATTTTAACAGAGCTTTAATTTGCATGATATGTTCCTAAGTTAATTGAGTAAGCTTTAGGCAATTACACTGTTACACTGTGTTCGTGGCCTTCATATGGTGAAAGATGTTAACAGAAGCTGAAACGTAATAAAGCTTAGTTCTTACACAGGAATCTGTGTTGAATGAACATCGATGTGTTCATGACTATTTCAAACTTGATGAAACAAACAAAAACCTCTAAAAATTTGATGTGGTATCACCATTTTAGAGGCTTTTAAAATAATAAAACAAAATTTAAGTAAAGTGATTTACATGACTAACCAGTGGATAATTTGAATAGGGTACACTAAGCTGTTGAATTGTCTTAATGGAAGATGAAATAACCTCACCATGTCTTTTTGACATGTTTATCTAGAGATACAGCTACGTATGGGAATGTAAAGGATATAGTTTATTTTGAATTCATGTCCAAATGAATAAATTATGTGGTGTTGACAGGTTTCATGATTTTCCAGCTTTATAAACCTTTATGAAGTCTTATTTCAAAATTTTATAGCTATATCTAGGCTCTCCTCCATCACATGTCTGTGACCTCCCTTCAGTATATGTAATACACCTTATTATAATCACATAAAACTCTGTATTTGTATTTTCACCCTAACAGCCAATGGCTACATGTGGTTGTAGACATTTGAAATGTGAGCCATGAGAATACAGAAGATGAGAGTTATAGGAGTTTTTTATTCTTCTTACAACTATTCAAGCCAAAAAGTAAATTGAAAAACCCCTGAGAGAGTGTATGGTATCCAGGTAACAAGTTTGCATTTTTTAAGCCAAGGATCCAAAAGTTTCCTAATTTCCTGTGATTCCTAAATTAGAATTTCTGAAGGATAAGTACTTGTGATCTGTTAGCTGTGATCCTGATCATCTCTGATATCATGTGCCAATATACTAGTGTTCCAGTTACAGAAACATGCTATTTAAAGTTTTCTCATTTTCCTACCATGGGATTGAATTTCCAGAAATATACTCTTAATTTTCTTTTTATGAGATTGAATTTTCTTTCAGAATCTTTCCCTAAATTTTGACATTCTATTGCTTTTGTAATTTATTAGTTTTATAATCTGATACAAACTATTAAACCATTATATATTAACTACAAGTTTTAACCTTGTTAATATTTTCTCTTTATTGTATGTTTTTCAGTGAATAAGGTAGCATTTTATTTATTTTCCACGTTCATGTCTTCTGATACTTTAGTAAGAAATTTTTTTATTATATATTATTTACTTATTGCATTTTAATAAGAAAATCTCTTGCTTTTAGGAAAGCAGATATTTGCAGATAACAATAGCTAATATTTATTGAGTGTGTATTCTGTGCTAACAGTTTTCCAAGAGATTATATAAATTAAATAATTTCATTCTCAAAACAACTTTTTGAGGTAGGTGCTATTATTATGTTCTTTTTATTGAGAGGGAAATTGATGAGAGGTTTAGTAATTTGGTAGAGGTCATACAGCTATGTGTGGAACCAGAATTCAGACTCTGCAGTCTGTCTTCAGAGCCCATGCACTGTGGTTTTGCTTGAAAATTCTAGGCAAACCAGTATTCTACGTGGAAGGGCTAAACTTTCCTCTTGTATACACTCATATTAAGTGGAACCACTACAATATGGCAGAAGTTTCTGATGTCTTTCTTTTATATTTGGGTGGAGAAAAGCCATTATGTATCTATGTGGAAAACTAACACCCACAAACACATAAAAGGAAGTGAACAGTTGTAAATATTAAATAAAGGAAATAAGTATTTGCACACACATACAGATAGATAGATGATCTACCTGTAACTTAGTTAAGGAGTTGGTAGAAGTTATTAGGAGCCACTAGCTGATACTATGTTGAAACTAATGTTTATTTAGAAAAATTATTAACTATTGAAAAAAGACATCTTTTGTTTAAAATGTGGGACTATAGTAATTCCATTATCAAATAAAATTTATGCTAATTTAATAGCAAAAAAAATGTGATAGCATTTTGATGGTTTTACATAATGTGGTGATAGACAATATAGAAAAGAAAGAAGCAATAAATGTGAGGTCTTTGTTCTATATTTATAAAATTTATGCTATAATTATATAACCTTTCCCAAAATAAGTATAAATAATCTTTCCCAAAAAAAGAAAAGATAGAGTTTAAGGAACTGGTGACCAATTATGATAGCAAGTGTCAGAGAGCACATTAACAGATACTTCCTTTATGGTTCATTTTTGTGCCCCTAAGTAGCACCTGCATCCAAGGAGCAAGAGATCCATTTATTTGAATGTACTTGCCAGCAGTACTTCTATTCCTCTTTCTCATTTCTGCCACTGAGCTCTCAGGTAGCTGAGATGTTGCTATTCTTGTAACCCTTGTAGGATCCCTAGGGACAGTTCTAGCTCAGCCACTCTGAAGAAACAGCTCTGTAAACAGTATTGACCCCCAAGGGGACCATCAAATCCATTTACACAGATACCAGTTGTCACAAACTATTTACAAAGCCAGACAGAACAGAATTTCCCAGCCTCTAAGAAACCCTATTTGATTCTAGCCACCTCACTTACGTATCGTGCTTGTGAAAAAAGTTATTTTTGGTTATGAGTCAAGATTTCTTGGATAGCTTCTATTTAACTGAGTGTATTATACATTAATGTTTAATTGTCTGGAGAATTGAACTCAAAGGGGATCCTAAAGCTTTCTTTCCTGGGTTAGGAAATATTATAAGTACTGTTAATATTCTAGACCAAGGAATGGAGAATTTAATAGCAACATTAACACTGACATAGTTGACAATATGGATACTTCCAGAAGTAGAGAACGTATTCAATCATGGAAATGCTCCATTGGAAACAGTATGAAAGTCACTAGAGAGATACAGGGCCTTCAAAATATATAATGTACTTAGCCTTGGGCACATGCATTAGGAGTCTAAAAAAGTGTTTACTAAATCCACCCCCTTTGCCCAGATGAATAAACTGTCTCTAGCAATAGCAGTAGGTGGCGTTTGAGGAATACCAAGTAATAGTCTTCCGTAGCATCGTTTTCAAATGATCACAGGGTAAGTTTTCATGACAAGTGATAGTATTAGCTAGTAATAGCAAAAATTGGAAAATATTTTTGGTTTGAAGTGATCAAATTGTTATGTCCAAATAATACAGTGTGCCCACAAGAGAGCAAACAAATAAAGATATTGATGGTCATCATAAAAATTTTTCCTATTGTTTGAGGAAAGAAAGTTAGATTTCATAGATGTATGAAGAGATTGATAATTTGTTCCCCAAGTTCATATGGAGAAATAAATTTTAATGTATTAATTCTGTTAGTCATAATGATGGAATAATTAACAATGATAATGATTCAACACTGAAGCAAATTACTAAAGAAAGTTATAGAGTTTCCTTTTCAAACCATTTGAGAGAGATGGAGAAGAATCAGAATAGTTTTAGTTTTAGCTTTCATCTGCCTAAAGATGAGTTTGAATCAGAAATGAATACACTGTTCCTTTAAACACTTATCTTTCTAAATGAATAGTGTACAAAACAGACCCATAACTTCACTTTTTGTGGCATTTTATTGACTTACATGTTTATATCTCTAAAGCAATTCTTTTTCAAGTGATGGGGCAATACAGCATCTCAACTAGAGCTTTTAGTAGCTTCGTCCTGTTATCACTTCGTAAAAACTTTTTTTCCTGGGCTGGAGAGTTTAGGAAAATAGTTGGAAGACTGAATTAGAGTCACTCAATGCTATCATCTTCTCTTGGTTAGAAAAAGTACTAAGTGAGAAACTGAATTTAAGGTGAGTTTTGAATAAGATAAAGAAAATTTGGCAAAATGCAGTATGATAGAGCAGTATCTTACAATTTGATTTGAAAAGTCAAAGTGCATCATGCCTGAAACTTACTCTCAGATGTTTCAGAAAAAATTAACTATTTGTAGATAGACAGACCTAGAGAGAATGAATAATAAAGCAAACATGGTAAAATGTTAACATTTGGGGAATCTGGATGAAGGATTTGTAGGAATTCTTTGTACTACTTTTGCAACTTTTTTTTTAATAAGACTGGAATTATTTCAAAATAAAAAGGTAGAAAGAAATAACTGTTATCTACCATATGTCAGCTTTCTAATCTGTCTCTGTCTTCTTTAGTATTTTTACGCAGTCAGTGAAGTCTTTTGCATTTGGCTTTCATTTCTCCTCTCCATTTCTTGCCATTTTGCTGAATGACTTCAGTGTCTTGAAAGGTGGCACTCTCAGTTCCCTGATACCTTGATTTCCTCCTCTCCAGGTACCTTTATCATCAATCTATTTAATCAACCCATTCCCAGACCTACCACATCTTGGAATTTGTCTTTACAGTGTTACTCATTTTACAAGTTTTCACTCTTCCACTATATAAAAACATCTTTGTGTTTTTCCTAAAGCTATTCCTTCTACTCTGTACTCATTCTTACTCTTCTTGTTCTCTTATTTTTAAAATCTGTCAACTTTCTCTTTTTTTTCTTTTAATGTGTATGCTTTATTGTAAATACATGTATACTTTTTTTACAATTATTAATACAATTATTAATACAATTATTACAGTTTGACTGCACATACACATTATATTACATGTAAATACATATATACAGTATACTGCACTTTTTTTGGTTTACATATATATACTAATTATTGTTTCTAAGAACAGATTAGATCTTTAGCTTTTCAAACTTACATAGTTATAAAAGGAATACAGCCAACAACAAAATAAGAATCAACAGAATGCAGTAATCCAGTCATAAAGGGCAGTCACCTTTCTCTTTAATTCACCTAACTCAAACCATTTGACAGTTCATTACTTTGCATATTCCTACTTGTCCTGTTTTGAAACAAATGGCTTTTGAAATCTTCCCAAAGTCTTTTAGTTGAGCATCAAGATATCTAGCATATTTTGTACGTGGCCTCTGTAGCCCAAACATTCTTAGTACATTGTATTCAAATAATTAGATCAGTTTTCCTCATTGTAGCGAAGAGTCCTTGAGGGGAGTCTATTTCTTACTCATCTTTGTTTTCCCAATACTTACCACAGGACATATCACTCTGCAGCTTTTCCATGGATTATTATTAAATTAATGAATAAATAAATAAATAAATTGAGGGGAGTCAAGCTTTCTGACATAGAGTAATGCAGTATGGCAGAGTAGAAGAGTATTGAGAACATTCAGAGGATTTATTTAATATATTTGCTAAAATAGTTGGTCAAAAAAAAAAAGGCAGGCAGGAAGGAAAATTTTATAAATCAGCTTTGTTTACTCTAAAGTAAAATTAAATTTTTGGTAAAATAGTATGGATAGTCTGATCTGCAGAGAAGTTTCCAAATATCTGATGAACAGTTTCAGTTAGGAATCTAAAAGCTTTTACTACAGAGCAAGATTAGAAACATCCAGAGAGTCAGAGCCAAATCACACAGTATCAGTTCTTCAAAAATATGTATTATTCATGGGGAGCTGGGGGCTCTTTCTAGCTGGCAATGCTCCTTGGCTTATCCTTTTACCTTTTGAAGAATCTTTGTACCTCACTAATTGGAGAATAGTGTAGGACCTAATAGTTTACTTCTGATATGCCCTTGGAGACAATTTTTGTTATTTTGATATTTTCAGTAATTTTTATAATTTTCTTTCATTTGAATTACTTATGAAGTTACACGTTAGTAGTAAAAAAAAAGCATGGTCTGTTAATGATACAGTGGTATTCCTTACTGTCCACTTATAAAGTTTTATAATACCTCATTCAGATCTGGGGGTACTAATACCAGCCTATTCTAGAAAAGTAGCAAAATGAACATCTAACGCAAACCAAGTAAGTGTTTTGAAATATCAAGAACCAACAAATAATCTTCAGATACTTAAAATTGTTAGTTTAAATCAAAACAGAATATAGTGAAAGTTCATAGATACATCATAGTATGTAATTATGGTAGCACATTCTCCTGGATTATCCCCTCAAACAAGGTGAAATTGAGAGTAATTGACCAAAAATGAGTTGTTTCTGATATAGCATTCAGCCACCAATAAGATAACGTTCAGGACCGGGAGTTGACAACTGGCTATACCTAATTTCAGCATGTATATAAGCAAAGAATTTCTCCTTAAAGAGTAAATACTTTGTGAGAGGTACCTTATTTATAAGTTCCCCTATTTCGTTTTTATTCTAAAACTACTTTTCTTCTGCCTCAAAAGGATTTTATGTTTGGCAGGTTAAAGGAGTTGCCAACAAGCAGGTGAGATTCACCTGCTTTTTAAAGTTGAAGAACTATTTCTATTGGAAATAATAAAGTGCTAGTTAGAATCAGTATTTGTGCCTGTTGATTTGATTTATTGGTTAAAGAATTTGTTTTGTGTACTTGTGTGTGTGTCTTTTCTCCCCAAAATTTCACTATAACATCAGATATACACTATTTCTTTGAAATACCTATTATTTACTAGTTATAGCTTAAAATAATTAATTTTTATGAAATAGACATTATAAAATAGATTTTCTAATGTATAGTATACAGCTGATAACAGGGAAGTTAGAAATAATTCTCCTTGTATCATTTCCATTTTAATGTGATGATGATGATTACAAAAATAACTAACATTTATTGGCATGCCAGACACTCAGCCAGGTACTTTGCATTCATTAATTCAATTAATCATCACAACAACTCAAGTAAGTATAATTATATTTCGATTTTATAAAGAAGAATCTGTAGCATGGATGGGTAAAGTAACTTGCCGAAAGTCTCAGGCAGTCTGATACCAGAATTCCATTCACATTATCTCTTCACTATAATCAATTAACTTACTGCATCCTATTTTTCAAAATCAAGAAAAGAAAAGTAATGTAGAAAATAATACCTCTAAATCAGTGGGTCCTAGCCTTGATTGTATGCTGGAATCGTGATCACACCCAGAGATTTTGATTTAATTAGTATAAAGTGTTGCCTGGGCTTTAGGATTTTTAGAAATTCCCCAGCCAATCTGCAGTTAAAACCACTGTCTTAAATGCCCTCAGACTGTGGAAATGGAAATATTAGTGGTAAAATCACAATGTACATGCTTGTCTGATTACAATAGAAGATTAGTAAGTACATGTTTAAAGCTATGAGAGGACTTACTTTCAGGAAAAGACTCATTTGACTGATTTAATATGTATCTATGGCATTTCATAGTTATCATGTTTTTCTTTTGTTTTAAATGCAGGCATAGCCCATAGTTATCTTGAACAAGAAACTACAGGGAGAAATAAAAGTACACAGCCAGAGGAGCAACTGACTGTAAATTCTAAGGGAAGCATGCATCAGAAATCCAGTGAATTAGTTAATGAAGCTACAAATGAGGACACAGAACTGCCAGAACAGAGATTGAGGAATTTTCAGCTCATCAGTCCTCATCCAGGTGATGAGACAGTTTACTGCACTACAGAAAAATCCAAGTGAGTGCTCGCAGCCTTAGATTTAGAAAGTAAGAATTGGGAGAACTCTTTCTTCCTTCCTCCTCTCTGTTTCTCTTTTTCTTCTTTTTGATGTGGCCTAAATTTGACTGTCATTAGCATATTAGAATTTGGGGAATCTACCAGAGTTTTATGTTTTCATTACATTGATATATGTCTCGATCACTGTGTGAAAAGGCACAAGGTGAGTTTGAATGAAGGCCATGAGGTTTTATATTTTCTTGAATATTATTTTATGTGACCTTTCATTTGGGATCTGGAAATAACTGTTAATTGATGTAAATGGAATATTATTCATCAGAGCCAAAAACTGGCAGTTCAATGACAAAATAAGCCCAAAGGTATGTTTTGGTTTTGGTTAGCACTGTTCTTCATTTAAATGAATTTGAATGCTTTTAGAAGGGCCTTCCACTCTCCCATTTGCCTCCCTTAATTATTTTACATTCTCCGGCTTCTCCCCATTCCCTGTACCTACCTGTTTCATGAAGGGATTTAAATTTGTGACACCTGTGACTTTTACTTGTGAGCGTAAGGTACTTTGATAATCAGTTATGTACTATACAGCTAAATTTAAAGATTTTCAATGATTAATATATTTATTAAATTATATTGAAATATAAATATTATATTTTCAGTCCAGATAAAATCATATTTTATAGAATACTATTTTAACAGTTTTACGTAGGAATTGCTACTTCTGTTTACTTAAAAATTATTTAGTGGATATGTTAATGAACATGTAATGAAGTAGATATATTAATATGTTCCTATTTCTTAGCAATCAGTTATGTTCTTACCAGAGTGAAGACTGGAGTACATTTTTAGAGGGTAGGAATGAAGAGGTGATAAGCATTTTATAACCACATGGAAAAAGTAAATAGTAGAGATTGAGTCAAAGCCATCTCTTTTCTTGTCCTTTCCTTTATAGTACTTGATGACAAGTCAATATTGTCCTCAAATTGCACATACATTGTCAAAACTTTTTTTTGCTTACCCTTAAATGTTACAGGACTAGGTTTTCATTTTTGATGTGTTTTGAATTTAATAATGAAACTATGATGTTCTGTCACTTATAATGAAAAAAATATTTATTGTTCCCATTTTCTGAAAAGTGAGAAATGTATCTAAACTCCTGATCAAAAGTGCAGCTTGATTTAATATTTACAACCCCTTTAAATCTGAATTCTTTAAATATACTGAACCATGAGTCTCTATAGACATTACTAAATGCTTTTCACAGATTTAGCTTTCTCAGTTGATAGGTTAGCACCTCTGTGAAATTGTAATATTTATTCTTTTTCATCCATGGTATTTTCTTAACCGTGAATACAGAGAAATTTTGAATTAAGTAACTTTATACATTTATTGTTACAATTAAATTTATTTCCTCCATTTGAAGTGTAAAATGTAGAGACCTTGTATAGTAGAAATTATATATATACATATTTTAATAGTTTTCTTTATTACAGAATTATGGAACATAAAAGTAATGATTTGCATTATGAATACATGATTTCTCATGAAGTTACTTCAGACTTAAATAAAGAGAAGACAATAGCATTTCTTCTAAAAGAATTGGACGTTCTCAAAGCAAGCAATAAAAAGGTACAATATAGAAAGTCTGATAAATATACGGAAGTGGGCCAGTTAGCTCAGTTGGTGAGAGTGTGGTGCTGATAATTGTACAGTATGCTTTTAGCTGTTGACCTTCCAAGTTTGCTTTGTCAACCATCATAATTCAGTTTTATTGTGTACTTTAATCCTTTAGCAGTAGCTTTATGCTGTTGCCATACCATTCCATCAGGATATGATTGAGTTGAGACATGAGCTATGAAAAGCAATTTCTTGGTTTCCTGCCTTGCTGGCTTGTGATACCATTTCCTTTTTCATAGATCTATAGTACCTTGCAGAGGTACCTTTAAAAAAAGATTCATTCAGTATTATAGAGAGTGAGAAATATAATGCATTGGTTTCATGCTACTTTCTTAACTTTTTTCCTTTTTTGTTAGTATTTGTGCCTTGTATTTCACCTCACTAATAATATGTAATTAAACTTTAAAGTAGCAAGGCTTGGCAATATTGTCATTTACCTTGTGTTATTTTTTGCTGCTGTATTTTGTCCAATCCAATTTGTCATGTCATGTTTTATCTTTCTGACTGGTTTTCTAGTTATATTCCTTTGAGCTTTAAATGTTATTAAATAATGTTCATTTTATACACTTTCTTTTCTTAACACCTATATATTTTTCTGATTCTAATATTCTAGTTGTTTGACCTAATCAAACTGAAGCATGATGTTAGGGATCTTGATCATGTTTGATGAAAACAACACAAATGACAAAAGCCTAGGGAGAAATTAAAAATAAAAGTTTGGAGGGATTCCGTATGAAAGCATGAGATATTTTCTGTACTTCCATTTAGCAGTTATTTATTACATGCCAATTATGAGTCAGGTGCTAATGCCAATTTAAATGGAATATGATGGGATAGCATTCTCAGAGAGAGATTTGTATCAGATATAAAGATTATTATCTTAATTAATTTTGTTTCAAAATATTGGAATTACTATGAGAAGCTGTAATTTGTGCTATCCATTGTTTTATTAGGGTAGTCCCTTCCAAGTCTCTTACTTTAAGACAAAAGAATGAATCAGATTGCTTTTTGCAGTAGTTATTTTTAATAATAATATAGTTCCTTTAATTTCATTTTTCTATACACATACATCAATTGTGTATTAAAATGTTTTTATAATTTCCTTATCATTTCAGTAATTATTATTTTATAAAATGTCTTAATACTTTAAATATTATTTTTCCCCTAGAGTTGTTTATTCAAGAAGTTAAATGTAATATTATATAAGGGTGTAGAAAAAAGCAAAAATTAACTTTGGGATTAATTATATTTGTGCAAAAAATTTATTGGATAAGAATCTATGTTTTTTTCAATGTGTTTCAGCTTCAAGAAAAACTGACTAAAGAAGACAAAGAACAGAGAAAACTAAAGCTTAAGCTCGAACTCCAAGAAAAAGCAACAGAAGCTCAAATTGCTGAAAAGACAGCAGGTATAGTAGACGAGTATTAACATATGGCATTAAAAATCATACACAAGATTATTTTATGATGTAGTTGGTGAATACTAGCATACTAGCTTATTTGCCAAAGGAGGGGAAGCTCTGTCTTTTTTTTTTTTTGGCTGCTTAGAAAATAGGTGGCTTTAACATCCTGGTACTGGTATTAGTGAGAGCTTTACCTGTATTCATACTGATTTGGGCATTAAATGCATTGTTAACACCATGTCAATCCAATCACAAAAAGGTTGTTTGTTTTGTTGGAAGGGCCTGAACAAACAAGGGGAAATAATGATTACCAGTGCCTCTACCTTTCAACTACAGTTCAGATACCACTTTCTGTTTTAGCTCGTTCTCCTTTGTATGAAGGTAGTCAAGTATTCATTGCCAATGGAAACCTATATTTGATTCAAAAATCTGCTTTGTGCAGTTAATAAATTTTCATCTGATGATGTGGATGATGATGAAGATGTTTTCCCTGAAAAGATTAAAGTAAAAGGTTGCCAAAGTTTTAAGATTATAAATGACTGCTTTAAATATGTTTTGGAGCCTATCTTCACTTACAGGTCTCTGCAGGGAGAACATTTAAAAAATATATCTGTGTTATGTTACAAATATGATCAGATGATTCTCATTGTCTCTAATGGATCTCTCTATTGTATGTGACCCTGTGACTGTTCCCTCACACTGTTTTAGTGTATTAAGGAAAGAGACGTTTCAAAGAACTGTAGAAATTAGCATTCAAAAGTATTTTGTAGATACTTATTTTTTTTGTATCAGTTAGAATGCTTTTAAGAAAAATTGTATTTTGTGATTAGTTTGAAGTTATAATCATACTTTAGAAACCACTTAACCTGGGTGCCTATACGAAAGGATTCTGGTATTTTAGATCAGAGACATGATTAACAGATACAGAGTTTCTTCAGAATATTCCTGTGCAAGGTAGAACTAAACATCACTATGAAAATGTGACCATAAATGATGACCATAAATAAATATTCTAGCTATATACCAGATGGTTGCTTTTCTGTTAATGTTAAACTATTATGAATTCTTTGTTTCTTTTTTAGTTGGGAAATATGAGAGCAATGTATTTTAAGGAAAATTAACAGTATGTTAAAAATGAATAATTCAAATATGAATTTAGAACAATTTAGGAATTTCTTGGCTTTTTATAATCAGGTATCTATACTAATTGCTAGAATGTTATCTCAAGAAGTACATTTGTTTCTGTGTGTTTTACAGAAGTGATTTAATAAGATTTAGGCCGTTGTGATTTACTGAAAATCATGAATTAATGTGTCTGCATAGCTCATTTATGTCTTGGAGGGGAAAACTCATTTAAAATTAATATTTGCTTTTTAAACTTTTGCATAACATAGCTAATTGTATACTTTAAATATTTATTTATTGGTATATATTTAAGGGTTCCCTATGACTAAACAGTATGAATCATGCATGCATAAAGTGGAAAGACTGATTGCTTTATGATTCTTGTTAATCAAGTTCTTTTCATTAATGACAAAGTATTATTTTAGTAAATGTTAAATATTTGAAAGATGTTTAGTATGTTTTTATAGCCTCCTAAATTGATGAAAATAAAATTGCTATATAGTTTCTCTGGAGCTAAGCAATCTAGTTAAAAGAGATAGGTCCAATCATTTAGTTACAAAATGACACAAAATTTAAGTTCCCTAAAGTTTTTTAAAGTATAAATTTTCAAAATTTATCTTTATACTTTTTAATGTTTCAGTTCTAGCCTATTAAAAAAGATTTAAGGTATTTTATTTTTAACATTAGAAAGAATTATTATGATTGTAATATGTCAAAAGGAAAAAAAACTGAATTGTTTAAGAAATCCATTGGTTTGAAACTACAAGAAATTCATCAACTGACCCTAGGTAGACTCTGGTATTTTTTCACATTTTCTCATTATATATAACTTTTTTGAAAGTTTATTTTTTTAAAAAAGATTATCTTAAAAAAGTATCTTCTACTTGATCAGTAGTAAGTGCAGTCAGAAAGCTAAACACAGTAACAAAAACAACTGTGTCACTACCCTGATAGAAAGAGAAACACTGTAGTACTATGATTGTACGTGAAAAATGTTTTGTTTAGTCATATGAAAGAACAAAGAATCCATATAAGCATGGATATTTGTTTCTATCACTGCTCATATTTATATTCAAATTAAAAGTGTATTTGCAAAAATATATTAAAAATATGCATACACATAAAAGTATTACAGTGTACTTAAGCAGAATATAAATGTTTTAAAAGTTTAAATATTCCATATTAAAAGAAATAACATGCTAAAACATCTGAACATTGGAAATTGCAAATAGGATACAAAAGTGTATACCTATAGGTTTTTCAAGTGAAATAGCCATTTTCTTTGAGTGTGTAAAATGTAACTACTTATATATATATAAGGATATTCATATCAGTATTAGTTATGATAGCAATAGAATTAGAATCAGTTTAATAATAAGGCAATGGTTAAATAAATTCAGGTACATTTATGCTATGGACATCAAAACCCTATCTGGAGAATATTTGATGATAAGTGAAAATATTTATGACTAATTGAAAGATGTAGGGGGAACTGCATTTATGATATAATTTTTGTTAAAAATAATGTACATGTATGTAATATAAAATGAGTCAAATTTTGCTAGTATTAATGGATGTATTAATGCTTCAATTATCAGTTTTCTGTCTTTTCAGATTTTCTGCAATGAGTGTGGATTAGATTTAGTATTAGAAAAAGTAAATGTTACTTTTAAAAGGTGTGATTTTTTTTATAAGTTACTTGCTCTCTAATCTTAAAATAATTTCTGTGATAGGTTTGATAGATAAAGACCACATAAACCAAAGTTTTATGAAATTCAAATGATGTCTTTGATCAAATCTTACTATTTTACCTGTGCCATTTTTCTTGTCTTTCAAATTTCCCTTTTACTTATTTTATGTCTTTATATTTATTATGTAACTTGTATATGTTAGTCCATCTTGTTTCCCCATCTGGTTGTATAAATTATAAGAATAAGAATCTGGTATAATCAAAACCATATAAAACAAAATGTGCCCAGTGCTCTGTAAGTCAGATTGAAACAATGTGAAGATGAAAAGTCTTGGAATCAGATTGACTGAGGTTCAAATCACAGCTTTGACACTTAATACCAACTATGTGCCTGCAGGCAAGTTACTTATTAACCTCTCCAGGTTTACTTTCTCCCATGTAAGATATGAATATTAACTAATTTACCAGATTATTTTAAGGATTAGAGATAATGTAGAAAAGCACCTAGTATATAACTGGCACTCAGTCAGTTGTAGCTAATGTTAATATTTGAAAATTTTTATCCTTATGAAGTTCTTAAACCTTTGATAATGTCAGACGTCAAAGAATGTTTTTTTGTTCTGTTTAGCTTTTAATTAAATTAATAGTTCATTATTAATAGATTTTAAAAGGGATATAAACAGAAAAGTAAAAAAAAATTGGGGAACAGAGGATTGGATGATGAGAAAAATTACCATTGAGATATATATATTTATTAGCACTTATACATGTTACTTAAACATGAATCCAAAATAAAAGAAATGGGATACAAAGGATTTGGGCTTTAATCTAATGTATACCTATAATAAACCTTCATGTAGACTGTTACAATAGTGTTTCCTTTGCTTCCCTGTTTTTACATAATTTCATTCTAATGTGATCTCATGAGACTTTGAAACTCAGTTGTATCGTATATCATGATAAAATCTCAAATGGTTATCCTTTTTACCTTCCCCTCCTTTTTTGCCATCATCAATACCGTCATCATCATTGTCACTATAGATACTGTTTTTAGTAGGCACTTTATAGGAACTATGCTAACTTCTTCAAAAATTAAGCAAGAAATATTTCTTGAGGGGGTGTTTTGTACTTGACACTGTGTTAGGCCCTGAATATATATCAGCAAATAAAATAGATTTCGTATTTCAAACATATCTTTTTTTTGCAGTCACTTCTTATTCATAATACACCATTGTGGTAGGTAGTGGTTAAATACTCAGACTTCGGATTCAGACCTTTGTTCTAATCTTTTTACCGCTTACCATGTGTAAGTGACAGCTTCACAAAAATTTGCTTAAAACCTGCTTTATAGGTTGCTGTGACATTTAGGTGAGATAGTGTTTATGAAGTACTTAACCCACTAGAAGGTACTCAATAAATGGTAATTATGATGATAAGATGATGTCACCATCTTGTTTTCTCAAGACTTCTTGATCTAATGGCATATCAAACTGTATCTAATATACATATATCATAGCTATTTATATATGATTTTGTTTCACAAAGAATTGATATATATTCCTTGCTAAAATAGTTTACAAAGTTTTTTTTTTCATTTTATCCTCACATTTTTTAGTTTTCCTTGATTTTAACATTTAACCTTCTTTAGAAAGTTTGAAAATATGAAAAAGAAATCTTAGCTCTCTACAAAAAGGAAAATAAGGGGAAAATATGATAAGTAGGTCTTACTGTTTTTTAACTCATTATAACACCTTTGGATAATATTATTTGAAAATTATTTAAATACCAGGGGATATTTTAGAGTAGTGCAGGAGAAACACTGACTCTGTCCTTTGGGTAAGTATCTTTTCTCATTTAAATAAAGTGATTAAACCATAAACACTTCAAAATTTCTTTTACTTAAATTGAGTTTGATAGTAAGAGATAGTATTTTATGACCTGATTTGCATCCATTACGTTACTCTTAGGTCAGTTATGTGGTTATAACTTTTAAAAATAATTTGTTTAAATAAACCTTTCTTTTTTCCAAAACTGTCTCAGTGGGCATTATCTAGTGTTTAATGTCTCTTAATTTTTATTAATCTATTGCATTTGCAGCATACAGATGGTGTTTAAATTTTTACACAATGGTATATCTATCTAAATTTTTATGTTATTTTTGTGATATTTTAAATATTTATATTTTTTAAAAATCTTATTTTTCTATTTCTTGAATGCTCACTTTAAAGTCTCTGCTCTATATGTTAGTTATTTTTCTTTCTTGCATGTCATCCATTAAAGATTAGCTGTGGAAGGTTAAAGCATGGAGAGATTATGAATGACAGAACAACTCCTGTAGAATAATAATCAGTTTTTGGTATTTAATGCTGTTTGACTTTTGCAGACACATTTCTTATTAACCTTTGGTACAAAGAGAAATCCAGGTTCCTGATATCTCATGGAGAAGATGAATTTGAGATCCTCTTCCAATTAAACTGAAATAAGGCCAATATTGGGTTTTAGCCAAAAGAACTCCTTAGTTCCTTGTCTTATGCTTATAAATCAGTCTGTCTGTCTGTCTGTCTGTCGATCTATCAAGTTACATTTTACACATAATTTAATGATTATGTAATTTGCTTAGTTTACCTTACTGATTCTGCAAGCATTTAATCTGCTTTTTAATCTTCAAATATAGGTTCTTTTCTGTGTACCCAAATTTAGACTGATAGTTGTAAATTAAAAAAATATCATAAAGCTCATCTTAATACAGAGAATGTTAATTTATTTTTGGTAGGGAGGAGATGAGTTTAATTGTGATTGTCCAAAGCGTCAGAACATAGAATCCCTGAAACTTGTAACTTGAGTATTTCTATTCAGGTTAATATGTAAATGTTAAAAGTATAGATATATAATCTACTGTTATAGCAAATACATTAAGACATCCCAACTAATGAACATGGAAAAATAAAAATTGTTGTATAGTAGAAAATATTTACATTGTTCTCATGTGAAAAAAAATTATTACCTTACACCATACCTCAGACGATACTGACCATCTAATGATTAAGAAGAACAAAAGTGAGTTGGTTCTATATATCAGAAGAATAGAAAATAGCATAGTATTTATTTTTAAGAAATAATACATGTTAGAATCCTTTTTTTCTGTATATCTAATGGGCATTATTAAAATATGATAGCCTTTAATCTAACAAATGCAGTAACTATTAAATTATAATGGAGCATTTCATATATATCTATATCTGTATATATGTATCTATTTATATATTTTTTAATTTGGAAGGAAGAAGGATTTCAAGAATATGACCATTCATTTCAGACAGAAATAAAAAGGCCCATCTCTGAAATACAGCAGTTAGAAATATCAATAGGTAGAACACTGAATATATTATTATCTTTGGCTGCAGAATCCTGTGGGTATGAATCAGAATTAATTACCATGAGTGCCAGGTCAAGTAATGCTTATAGATAGATTGTGGCAAATTTTGTAACATCCTTCCTTGTTGTATTTTTCTGGAAAAAAAAAATAAGCATTGAGGAAATAGGGAAACCATTATGGATAACAGTCAACAGTTGGAAACATTTTTAGGTGTGGCACACTGTGGACTTCAGCATGATATCAGGCGTTTGAGAGCATATCTTATAATTAGATACTTAAAACAAAAATAACAGAAAGCTTTTCAGAAAATGATTCTTAAAACTTTTTCCATATGTTTAATTAACTCTACAGAAGAAATGATCTTAGAAAAAGTATAGGAAACAGTTATATTTCACAGAATTTTCATATTCGTGTCTGTTAAAATTTAAAGTAGATATTCTGTGCAGAAAATAAGTCAGATCTTCCTTAAAATTGTATTTCAAAAGTACATAAAGTAACTGATACTAATTTTAATGCTTCAGAGGGAAGTTTATCTCTTTCACATTAAAAATTATAGTGCTAATACCAGATATATTAAATGTTTGAATGTAAATAGGATATTTTTATAAAGTCTTCTTATGTAGTCTTTGAATTATCTGTATTAAATGCATGTATATAATAACTGAAGGTTTTGCCAAAAAAGAGTTATTTTTTCATAGTTTTGCTACTTAAACTTAGTATTTTATGTGATTTTCTAATTAATCTTTTGTCATTTCTATACTATTGGTGAGTATAAATTATAGAAAGTTTACAGAGGAAAATTTGAAAGCCTATATTAAGAGCTTTTAAAAAGCTGACTTAATGTAGTAATCATACTTCTAGGAATTTTCCTAAGTAATTACCTATGTATATACATAAAGATTTGTGGACAAAGATGTTCATTACAGTGTTGTTCATATAGTGAATAATTAGAAACAGTGTAAAATCTTAATTTTAGGAGCTACTTAGTTCAATCAAATATGGCATGTCAAAATGGTAAAATTCTATGCACTATTTTATACTTTGAAGAATACAGAATACTGAAGAACATATATTGTTTGTTTAAATATACACAGAAAGTTACTAAACTATGCAAAACATTTATGTCTCCAAATTTTTACGATGTATTATTTTTTAATCAGAAAAAGTTATTTACAGAGTAATTATGTAAAATACTGAACATTCAAATCCAGTTTTAGGAAACAATAGTCTAGTCTGTAAAAGAAGTTCTGAAGAACTAAGTTGAATCTAGCACTGTAATGCCTAAAATAGAGCCATCAAACTACTTGGGAGTAGGTTGATTAATTTTCTACTGGTGTGTGGCATTTACCATCTGTGTTTAAATTTCCAATAAACAATTTATGCAAAGAAAGAGAAATTACAAATTTTAAGGAAATTAAAACATAGTGTAATGTTTGTAGTTCTGGAATATATATGTGGTGGTTTCATAAAAGACTACACATTTGCAAGGAATACATTTAACATCATGTAAAAGAACAGTAGTAAAACACTCAGACAATCTGAAATTCTTTTATATATAGTAAAGTCTTACAAAACTATTATCTATATTATATTTGTTGCTTAGAATTTTGTAACTTGAATTATAGTCAGTGATTATTTTATATGTTTCAAATTCAAATCCTAATGATTTCTTCTTCCCTCTTTTTAGTTCAGCCTTTTCTATTTACATAACTACCTTGAGGATGTTAACAAATGGATTCTTTTTCCTGAGGAATGTCTGTACTCCAAATTATGTTATTTAGAGAATCATGATTCAATGTTTAAACTAGAATGTTTTCCAATATACTGTCTCACTTCTACTGTTTTTTAAAGTAGTTTGAGTAGTGTAGAATATAGGTTTGTCAATAGACTTGGATTCTCCTAAGAAAATATGTACTCTGTCTTGACTCAATAAACTCATGCTTAGTATGGTTCAGCTTCTTCATATTTACTTTTGTCCATATTAGAAAACAATTAGCTTACTAAACAAATTTGAGTATTTGGGGGTGGGTGGTCGGGGTAATCCTCTCTGAATCTTTCTCATTTGACTAAGAATTATAGGATATTTGATAACCATGTTTAAAAATGGAGATATCCAAATATTATTGTAAACACCCAATGATTTGTTTTACCTACAATATAAGTATTTTACTTGGTTGGCTTACATAGTAGCTAATAATATTTGTTAATGTAATTTAACTGCTGTGAACCTTTACTGAACAAATATTGAAATTTATTCAAGTCAAAGAAAGAGAATCTCTAATGACTTTTGTTAAAGCTTCTATTTAATAGTTAAGGAAAAAAGTTTGTATGACATACGAGATGCAATTAACAGTAGATTTTACATTTAATAAAAAGAAAGAAGCATGTGTATTTGCTTTATTCATTCCATCATAATTTGCATTAGAGCTGTGGGTGTTTAATGAGCAAATTCCAACTAAAATGCTATATTGATTTTCTAGTGAACTTTGTAATAGTCATCTACCTTGGAAAAGCTCAGTGTTTACAATTAAGTTTTCTTTACTAAAAATGTTTGAGAATTGCATATTGATTCTTTAGAAGTACTTAATTCTAGAAAGAATCAAGTTTTTCATAATCAACAAATTTCACGTATAACCGAATAGGTGTTAAAAATTAGCATTTCATAATACCTTAATTTTGGAAAGCTTTTCTTAGTGTTTATAAAATGTATGATCAGATTTTGTGTGTGTGTGTTTATGGAATTTTAAAATTTAACCTTAGACTATACCTTTAAATACATACATTATATCTTTAGAGTTTGTGCAGCATTATAGAAGAAAAAAATGTTTTCTTTTGATTATATGGGACCAAATAGACCCTTGATATAAAGCATTTACCTTTAAGCATAGGACAACTATACTTATTAAAGTCCCTGATATTACCAGCTTTACCTCTTTCATTAAGTGTTATTGTATATAAAGTGGAACATAGCTTACATTAAATGTCACTTTGTAAAGATCTCATCCCACTATACAGAAGTGATAGGAAGCCTACTGGCATTTAAAATTTAGTAATAAGAGTTTTAACCTTTCATATTGCCAGAATATTTCAGGACAATATGACATACATGTTAATCTGTACTAAGATCACTATTTAGCATCGTTTTGTTCATTCTGTCTGACCCACAAATTAGAAGTATTTTATAATGTAAAAATTTTTAAATATCTTAGAATATCATGGTATTTTATACAAACTTGTCATTATACTGAAGTATGCCATATAGAACATGTTCCAAATAATATTTCTTTCCATTCATGCATAATTTTTGCATGCCAGTGAAAAAGGCTAAAATGTATGGAATTTTGAAATGGATAGAGACATAAATGGTCCAAATTAATCAATCACATTTTGAATATGTCTGGAAATGAAGCCAAGTTGTGATTCTGTGGATTGAGAGTGATGATGGTAATGGCGGCATGGAACTAATGTTTGTTGAGAATCCACTTTATTTGACCAAGAGCCTTTATATATTATCTTATTTAATTTCCCCTAATAACCATAAATAATGGTATTATATCCATTTTATATAACTGAGCAGTGACTAAAATACTTTTAAGAAATACAAAACAACCAAGTTGCCTAGCTTAGTATGATAACACCTTGAATCTGAATCAAAGCCTATATTCTTCATAATATTTTCTCTAAAGTGTTATGAATATCCTTCCTAGGAGATTGTATACAATTGGAAGAGGAAAATAAAGCTCATTATTGTGTACTGGATTACGGGC
This sequence comes from Camelus bactrianus, assembly GCF_048773025.1. Classification (NCBI taxonomy): domain Eukaryota; kingdom Metazoa; phylum Chordata; class Mammalia; order Artiodactyla; family Camelidae; genus Camelus; species Camelus bactrianus. The sequence goes on along the minus strand of NC_133544.1, from coordinate 52,435,516 downwards.
AGAAGTTTCTTTCAACACAGCATGGTAAATTAATACATGGTAGCAGAGTAGTATAGCCATAGCCAGCCACGTAGTGGTAATGATACTGCCTTAAAAAATACATATGAAAATTGTGCTGGAAAGTACTGGGTCTTCCAGAAGCTGTGTTCATAGCAAGAATTTCTTAACCTTATCTAAACTGTTGTTTAAAAGAATTTGATTTTATGCATATGGATATCCATTTGTTGTAGCACAATTTGTCATACAGTTTCTTTATCCATTCATCTGTTACTAGAAATTTGGATTGTTTCTGGGTTTTGGCTATTGTAAGTAAAGATGCTATGAATATTTGTGTTTTATTCTTTGTATGGACAGATGCTTTAATTTCTCCTAGGAAAATACTTATGAGTAGTACAGCTGAATCTTATGGTAGGTGTATGTTTACTTTTTAAAGAAACCGACAAAATATGATTACACATTCCTACCAGCAGTGTATGAGAGTTCCAGGTTGTTCTACATCCTTGCCAACATCTTTAATTAATCTTTCATGTAAGCCATTAAATAGGTATGTATAGTTGACCCTTGAACAAAACCATTTTGAACTCTAGATCTACTTATACACACATTAAAAAAAAAAAAGTGCCACAGTGCTATGATCCATGGTTCTGCAACCATGGATACAGAGGGCCGACTGTAAAGTTATACATGGATTTTCAACTGCAGGAGGTAGGAGGGGGCAGTCCCTAACCTGGCATTGTTCAACGGTCATCTGTATGTCATGTCTATCTTATAGTTTTAATTTGCTTTACTCTAACGAATAAAGAAATTGAGCACTTTTGGGGGGACTTATTCACCATCAATATATCTACTGTAGTAAAGTGTTTAGGTTTTTTCCCCCCTTTTTAGTTGTTTTTTTGTTTCGATATTATTGAGCTTTGAGAGTTTTTAAAACTATGTTCTAGATGCAAGTCTTTTATCAGGTGTTTGCTTTGCAATGATTTTCTTGTAAGTGGCTTTTCTTTTCATTTTCTTATCAGTGTCTTTTGTAGAGTAGAAATTTTTAATTGAATTAAATTGAAGCCCTACTTACTAATTTTAAAAAATTGGATTATGCTTTGGTATTGTTAGGAAACTTTACCTACCTAAAGTGAGAGAGATTTTCTTGCAGAACTTTTACAGTTTTAGGGTTTGCATTTGGAACTATGATTCATTTTGTGGAATGCAAGGTTGGTTTACCGTTTAAAAAAAAAATCTATCAAAATTACCAAGATAACAAACCAAGAAGAAAAAAACAACCTGATCATCTTAAGACCACACTCTGCCTGCTTGTTTCAGCTCTTATATTGAAAGCAAGTGTTCTTTTTGCAGCTTATTTAGTGCCAATTTATTGCATTTTTATACCTTTTATTAGTGACTTCACTGTTTAAAATAGGCCAAAAATTTGGTAGGTTGGTAGGTATATGGATAGATTGCTTTTGCTAGAAGTAAAATACAGCTGTATCAGAGCAAAGGGTGACTTGGCAGATGAGGTATAGAGCAGACTATTTTAGAAAGGGTAGTCAGAAAAGACCTTTTAAAATAACTCCTATTTTAGCACATTGAAATAAAGGAAGAGACACCCTATATGTACTGGGAAGTAGATTAAGCAGAAGGAAAAACAGTGCAAAGGCTGTAAAAGTATTAGAGGAACAACAGCAATGTGGCTGGAACACAATGTGGCTGAGAGAGGGTGAGAATTTTGGGAGAGTGCACTAGGCCTTGTAAACCATAGCACGGATTTTAGATGTCATCTAAGTATTTTTTTATTATTTGACCTTTTAATTTTTGCTTTTATAGGTGTGAAGTGGTCTCAGTTTTGCAGGAGCTTGAAAATAATGTTTATTATTTTTTCTTTTGATTCTGCTAAAAGTATTTTGTTCTCCCTTATCTAATGAATTATGAATTATATATTTTGGTAGCTCTGGTTGAAGAAGTGTACTTTGCACAGAAAGAACGTGATGAAGCTGTTATGTCTCGACTGCAGTTAGCCAATGAGGAGAGAGATGAAGCAATTGCACGAGCCAAACACATGGAAATGTCTCTAAAAGTGTAAGTATACATTTAAAACTACGTGGAATGACATTGGGGCATTTATAAAGTGCATGGATTATATGGTGGTTACATGTTCAAAAATGTTACTGATTCTTACATGTTACACTGGAAAATTCCATATTCCACAGTCTTAAAAAAAAAATACTTTTGCCATGCTAATGGTTTGCATGTCAGGGCTAAGAGTGACTTAAAAAAAAAAACAGAAAGAAAGACAAGTAAAGAAAGGCATGACATTCTCAGTACAGTTACCTTCTTTACTTCTTCATAGTTCTGTTGTCATTGTGCTTACTTTCCTTTGTGACTACTCTCTCCTCTCCTTACTATCACCTTCTTGATTTATTTCAGTGCTCTCTCTGATTCTTTTACTGCTTTCTGCTTAATATGCTTTTTCCTATTCTTCACTACTTTCTACTTCTTTTAGCTGTGGGTCTTAAACTTAAATCACACCTGAAATAGGGGAGAGCCTGAGAATATGCATTTTTAACAAGCAATACAGGTGATTCTGATATAGGTAAATAATGAACCACACTTAGAGAAACAGTGCTCTAAAAATAAGTGCTTCTCCAGTTTTAATGTGCATTCCAGTCACATGGAGAATATTATTAAAATGCAGATTCTTGTTTAGTAGGTCTGGAGTGGAGCCTGAGATTCTGCCTTTTTTCAAGCTCCCAGGCGATGCAAATGATGCTAATCTGAGGAGTCTACTTTGGTTAGAAAGGCCCTAGAGTTTCTCGAAATAGGTTACCTGCAGGATAGGTGGACTGTAGTAATTGAATATTTTATATCGATCCCTCAATATACTTACTGAATATTTGCTCTGTGCAACATTGTGCTAGGCTCTGTGAGGGAATCACTATAAAGAACTAATTAAAACATGATGGTTTATTAGTGAGACAAAAAGTCATTAAATAATTAATATTGCAGTGTTCAGACTGATTAGGTAATGTGATTTGTTTTTTGTTTATATTAATGGCTTTTTTTTAAGACTGATAGAGACTAACACTAAATTCATTGACTAATAAAAATAAGAAACAAAAAATTAGCTAAATTCCCCAGTGCCCACTCCCAAATAACTATCTCTGTCAATGGGGAAACATTATTCCAAACACTTCTCTTTGCTTACATTAATACTACTATCTGGAAGGATGGATGTTGGTTGAATAGATGCATACATAGAATTAGTTTGATAAAAATCTCGTTTTCTACATGTTGTTTTATTGGAGAGACATTATAGTGTAGAGATGAAGAGCAGACATTCCAGACCCCGGTCCCTGTCTTTGAATCTTGACTCTTGCTTCCTGGCTGTACAGCCATGGACAAATTGCTCAGAGTCTCTGAGACTCAGCTTTTTGGTCTACAAAATGGATAAATAGTGCCTACTTTATAGTGTTTGTTATGAAGACTAAATGATTTAATAAATATTGAGAAGTACTTGCCTCATAGCAAGTTAGATGTTACTCAAATTTGAGTCACAATCAACTGAAGTGAAACTGAAGAATTTTTGAACTTCATGCAGTATTTTCTCTCAGTAAGATGTATTAATTCCCTAAAGAGTCTTCTAAATTTAAGAAAAGAGACTTTGGAAAACATTAAGTTATTGGAATCATCAATTTTTTTATAGAGTGTTTTAGTTAAGCTATCATTTGACTCTTAACTATGAAATAAATAACAGTTTTAAACTCCGTTTTTTTCTTTTTCTTTACAAATATTTGTAAAAGTTGTATTGGATTCTATAGCCAAAGTGTCCCTCTTATTTACTCTTAATTTTATATTTGAAAGGGTTGAAGAATCATTATTGGAACTTTTATTGTATATGGAATTTTTACACCTGGGTTCTTTATTGTTGGGACTTCCTGGATAGCTAAATTTCCCTTTCAAATAGTTTTTTAAGGAAGGATTTACACATACTTTATTCTCTAATTTAGCATACTTCAGACTGGCTGTGTATTATCTTTATATTCAAATTGGTTATGAATAAAATTCTTGACTCAAATTTTTTTTCATTCTAAAGTTTGTAAAAATGTTACTTTTCTGACACTGAGTTTGGCTGAAAAGAACTCTGAGGTCAATCAGATTTCTTTTCCTCACTTATAGGTAGTTTTTTTGGTTTTGATTTTTGGGTTTTTTTTTCTGCCTGGCTACCTGAAGGGTTCTTTCTTTATTCTTGAAGTAGAAGAACTTAAATCAGGATGTTTGTGTTGGTTGTTCTGTAATATCTTTGGAGCCACAGCATGCCTTTCTAAAGGCTATTTGATTCTTCCTTTATTTCAGGGAAATTTTAGATTTATTAATCTTCTATTTTAGGGACTTCAGTTATTTTTTTTAGAGCACTTCTATCCCTACCTGTTATCTGTTCATAGTTATTTAATCCCTGTTCTTCATATTTCATCTATTAAATATTTATTTGTTTACTGTGCTCAGTTTGTTCCCTTAAGTTTTCTTTTCTTTATTTTTATAACTATGTAAATTTTAGGTCTTGTTTTTAACTTCCCTATTTATTCACTCTTGTTTTGACATCTTCTCTTTGAACTTTGTTTTACTGAATTCATGTTATTCTTGTTTTTCTAAAATGCCAACCACTGATAGGAAAATTTTCTTCTTTCCCTCAGTTTATATTATCTTTTGTATTATCATCTTTATCTCTTTTGTATGATGTTTTGTCATGTGTTTGTGGTGAATTCATAGTTGACATGTCATTTCTCTTCATCTTGCTCATGCTTAAATTGTCAAGAACATTTCTTTGTTCTGCTATGGTGCAAGTGAATTTTCTTTGATAAACATTTCATATTATTTGAAATCTATTTAGCTCCTCTGATTCTTGGCTAGGTATTTATTGCTTCTGGACCATCTTTCTATATAGCCCAAGGGCAGTGGGGTGGGAGTAGTGATTGGGAAGACTTCTCTGGGACTGTATGCCCCTGTTGTTTGAGATTCTGTCCTCTGCTTATAGGATTTTGTTTGGTGTTTAGCTCTGTACTCTGGGTTCACTCTGTCTGGTCTTGTGGATATCCTGACTCGACAGAGTATTACCTTTTGGACTTTTGTTCTACAAGTGTATTAGAAAATGACCAGCTCTGATGATTCTTGCTTCCTCTGTAAAGATTCTTCAGTAATGCAGGAAGATTTTCTTTTTTCTGGGCTGTCTACTCAACTCATTGGTCTCTCAGGTTATTTCCAAGCTGTATGGTATTAGTGAAAAATTCCCAGAATTTGGTGAGATCACTGTCTTTTCTCAATACCTGTTTTCATGTGTAAAAGGAGAAGTTGGTTGAACCTGTTCAGCATTATTTTTTCACCTTCTTCCCTGTGCCTACTTTAAAAACTTACTACGTGATGTCTTACTTCCTTTACTGTTTGATTAATTTTTATCTTCTGTTCAAGTGGTTTTATGATGGGATAAATGTATTTCTGTGTTCAGATTTCACTCCTCTCTTTACTTGAACTTCCTTTTTTCCACCAATGAACTCTTAATATCTTAGAATACTTTTAGATTTACAGAAAAGTTGTGAAGATAGTAGAGTTCCCAGTTTCCCTTATTGCTAACATCTTACATTATGATGATACCTATGTCACAGGGGAGATACCAACCTTGTTACATAACTGTTTACTAAAGGCCACTCTTTACTGTAATGTCCTTCTTATTTTCCAAGATCCTATCCAGGATTCAGTAGACATTTAGTTGCTGTATCTCCATTGCTTACTCTGTTCTGTGACATTTTCTCTAACTTTCCTTGTTTTGGCTGACTTGACAGTTTTCAGGAGTAGAATGTTTTTCAATTTCAGTTTTTCTGACGTTTTCCTCGTGGTTATTCTGAGGTATTGGTTTTATGGGACGAATAGTACAGGAGTGAAATGCCGTTTTCCTCACATCTTTTCAAGGTTATATTCTATCAACATGACTTACGGCCAGTGATGCTAATCTTGGTCACCTGGCCAAGGCAGTGCTTGCCATGTTTCTCCAGTGTGGGTTACCTACATTTCCCTTTCATGCTCTACTCTTTGAAGCAGATCACTAAAGTGTAGCCCATACTCAAGGATGGGGCTTGGGAAGGTGAGCTGGAGGTTAATTGAGTTCTCCCCTCAGGGAAGAATATCTGCATAAAATATTTGTAATTCTTCAGTACAGAAGATCACCCATTTGTTTATTTCATTATTTATGACAGTATGGACTTATTCATTGATAGTCATCTATTACTCTGTCTTATAACCTAATGCTGTGTTTTTTATTTTGTTGCTTGGGGTGTTCCAGCTTTGGCCATTGGAAACTCTTTCAGGTGGCTCCTATATCCCTTTGTCATGTCCCCATCCTTTTGATTTTTGATCACTTTCTTAGTTTCTGACACTACAAGAAGCACTACCAACAGGGTCATGGTTCATAGGGATATGCCCCATCCCACCAGCAATGCTTCAGGCTTCCTGTTTCTCACTATCCTTGGCAGCATTTGGAGCTGTCGTTTTTGTCTTGTTTCTTGTTTTGGACATTAACCATTCTCTAATGACAGGTGATATTGAGCTTCTTTTTATATGTTTATTTGCCACCTGTATATCTTATTTGGAGGTGTTCAGATATTTGACCAGTTTTTCAAATTGGGTTATTTGTTTTCTTTCTGTTAATTTTAAGTGTTCTTTATACATTGTGAATGTTAAGTCCCTTTTCAGATATGTGGTTTTATTTTAATAAAATCCAATTTACTGACTTTTTTCTCTCATGTTTTGTACTTTCTGTATTGAATCTAAAACTCATTGCCGTATGTAAGGTCACACATATTTTTCTCCTGTGTTTTCGTCTAGAAGTTATAAATTTCATGTTTTACTTTTAGATCTGTAATCTATTTTGAGTTTACTTTTGTGTAAGATTGCATGTGATGCATTTAGAGGTTTCCTTTTTGTTTGAAATATGGACATTTATTTATTCCAGCACCATTTGTTGAAAAGGCTATTATTTCTCCACTAATTCCTTTGCATCCTTGTTTTAAAAATCATTTCTTTTGTGTGTCAGGGTGATCATTTCTGGACTTTCTTTTTATGTTCCATTGATCTGTGTGTTCCTTTGCCAATACCACATATTCTTGATTACTGAATCTATATGGTAATTCTTGAAATGGGATAAACTTTATTATAAAATTATTTTGATTATTATGATACATTTGCCTTTCCATACACTTTCAGAATCTGTTTATGTCAACAAAAACACTTGCTGCAGCCAAATGTTTTTAAGCATAGTTTTCAAAATAGTTACCTTTTTTTCTTATTTCAGTAATGTAGCCATTAATAACTTTAGAGCTCTCTAGGGATTTGCAAGTACTATATCCTTCAGTTTATCAACTGCTGCACACTACTGTACTTAACACATAATTTACGACCATGCATCTTTTATGTAGATTGAGCACCAATTTTATTCATGAAATTTACTTCTAATTGGATTTTACTGATTTTCAGAAATAAAATTCACTCCTTAAAGATAACAAATCAGTTTTTTAAACAATGTCACAACTCATTGAGGTAGGTGATATTCAGGTTCTGTAGGTGAAAAAACTTAGAGTGGTTGACTACTTGCCCAAAGAGACATGGTCAGTCACTTACATATGTAAGACTTATGTATCTCAGATCTATACAAACAACCCTAACTTAGCGTATCCAAAGTGGAATATTAATCCATTCTTAAAACCTGATCCTCCTCAATTCCCTGTACCGATCAGTGGCACGACAATCCACCCAGATATCCAAACCAAAACTTCTTATCAGAACCCCTATTAAATTGGTCTCTTAGTTTTCTTCATTCCAGTCTCTTTAAATGATGGATCTAAATTGAGCCTATCCTTCTTCCCTAATTTTTTTAACCCTCCATTGTGCATTTAATTTGTACATATGCTTGTTATAGTTCTTATTATAATACATGAAAATTAGGGTTCCTTGAGGCAAAGGCTTTTTCATTTTGTTCTTTGTGGCATTCATATTGAGGGAGGAATGGGAAAGGGAGAAAAGGAAAACACTCAATCCCATCCCAAGACTTTTCTTTTAGTTAGTTAATCCATTCAATAACTATTTATTGAATATATGCTATGTGTTAGGTACACTGTTAGCTTCCAGAAACACAGCATTATTGTCTCAATTTAGTTAAGAAGATCAACATTAAGTAAATAATTATGTAAGTATTTAAAATAATATTAATTGCTATAAAGAATTACTGGTTCCTAAGAAAAGCTTATAGACAGCTCCTACTATATTATATATAGTCTAGGGGTTCAAATGAGGGGATCAGGAAAAACCATACATAAGAATCAAGAACAACCACAGCAAAAAAAGAATAGTATGTCAGTATAGCTTTAAATGGCACTATGGAGGTTCCTTTCTACCTAGCTGAAGTCTGTAGGCTCTGAACTTTTAATAGTGCATTTTAGACTAAATCCTTGTGTAAATAGTACCAACTTATAACTGGGTTTTGCTTGACTGAAAGCTATATTTAGAGGCGTAAGTATAAGATGAAATTATGTAAATTATATCACATCTCTTTTTGTTTTAATTCCTTATTCTTGCTTCCTGTAATCTGTTTTCTTTTACCATGTTTACCATGTTGTGTCAATTTCTGATGTACAGCATAATGCTTCAATCACACATGAACATATATATATATATATATATATATATATATATATTCATTTTCATATTCTTTTTCACCATAAGTTACTACAAGATAGTGAATATAGTTCCCTGTTCTATACAGTATAACCTTGTTATTTATGTATTTTATATATATTAGTTGGTATCTTGCTTCCTGTAATCTGCAGATTCCTTTCTTATTTTTTCTGTCATCATTTTTGCCAATTCTGATCTACTTTGCATCTTTCTGTTATGTTTGTCTTCTCATTCTGCTACTTCTCTACTTTCCCTTACCGCTTCAGTTTTCAGTGCTTTTTTTCTTTGTCCCTTTTGCTTTTATCTAAAACTATGAAAAAGTAAGAAGGATACAAGTCAAAATCACTTACATATGCATGCCAATAAAGACATGTTTGCATATGTACATTCCAACTTTTGAGATTATGATCTTTTTTCAGTCTCCTTGTTATTGTTGGTGTACCATTTTTTAACATATTGAGGGTGCCACTGTATAAGAAGTGAGACAGAGGGAAAAACAATTCATACTTTTTCTGATTAGCTGATCACTAGTTCTTTTTATCATTGGAGGTCAAGGTTTTAACTTCTTCCCATTGAACAAGGTAAATGAATGTAGGTTCAGAATGGAAAGATGTGATATTGACCGATTTATGGATAAATCAAGAAATGTGACATTTCATGCATGAGTCTTTTCACTTAGAGTGCAAGGTTGTCAATCAAAATTTGCATGGTATAGGAAATCAATTGAAACTTGAGCCCATGTACATTTACTTCAGCAATATTCTTACTAATTATCATGACTATGTCTAGTTAGACTGTTGTAGGCATAATCTAGAGTTTAAGAAAGGATGAGATTCTTTTGTTTAATTGTAAACGTCTTACTAATAATATATAATGTACAGTTTGTCAGTTATATTTCATATAATACCAACTACTTCATTGTATTTATTAAGCTAGTAAAACTTTATATGTTGTACATGCTGCTAGTAAACCTTAAACCTAAAAAGTCATTTTACATAGAAAATTGAATGTCTTGTATAGGTGTTTTAGTTGCCTTCTTTTTTCTAAAAATAAGTTGTTTAATTTTTATGTTTTCTTAAGTGATACAGTAAGTGATGTACTTATTGTAGGACTGAACTTAATTTTCTGGAAACCACTTTTGTTGATTTTTAATCTTTAACTAGATGTTGAATGACCCAGCTCAGAAAAATATGTCAAATATAATGAAGTAGCATTTACTGTATATTAACATCAAAGATCTGTTCTCATTTTTCAATACTCTATATCAGGAATCAGCAAAGTAAGGACATGTGGTGCAAATTCAGCCTTCCACTTGTTTTGTAAATAAAGTTTTATTTGAACAAAACCACACCTGTTCATTTACCTGTTGTCTGTGGGTAATTTTGCTCTGCAAAGGCAGAATTTAGTAGCTGCCAACAATAAACATGTGGCAAAGCCTATAATGTTATCTGACCTTTTACCAAAAAAAGTTTGCTCATCCCTACTCTGTATAGTCTACTTTAGACTAAATTATAATGTAGTTGATCTTTGATATCTGTGACAAATACTTCCTAAACTTTTAAATAAATACAAATTTGAACACAACCATGCCTATTCATTTACGTATTGTCTCTGAGTGGTTTTGCACCACAAAGGCAGAATTTAGTAGATGCAAGAGTTTAACTTTTTTTAAGTTTTATTTCTCTATTCGTAACCACTCATCACTATACTTTTATCAGTTATAAAGGACAATAATAAAACAAAATTGAGATTCACTTTCTCTCCATGAATGTAGCAATTTGATTGAACTGTGGAGTTTGAAACAATTTTGTAACAAATTTATTAAGTGTCTTCTGTTATCTTTTCCTAGTATCCTTTTTGTGTGTGTGTTAAATGTTAAATCATAAGAACACAGATATGGGGGGGTAACTTGAGACAGGAATTTGGTTATCTAAACTTCTCAGTACAGTTTTTAAATAATTGAGATCATTTCTAAAATCTGTATCATTTCACTGGTATGCATTAAAAATTTTCATTTAATCTACCCAAATTAATGGTTACCTAAATTATATTATAGACACTTTATAAATATGTCGACATACTTAGAACGTTTCTTTACTTTTACTGCATTTCTTCAATTTACTAACATCAACAAGCATTTTAGTAAGCACTATGACTCGTAAGTCAAAATGCATGTATAAGAGGAACCAATTTACCTTTTTTGTCTTTAAATTGAATAATTCTATCGATGTTACGAAAAAGAGAAAATAACATTAGTCATCTAGAAATGTGGCCCAATTTTAGTCAGCCTTTCTATATAGTGTATTTGTTTTAACAAACAGGTAGCAGCAGATTTTCAGGTCAAATTTAGTGGTAATTACTGTCACTGCTTTTGAGGGAACATAGTTAAACTTTGTAATAAAAATACTTGCCTTGTTTTATTTGTGATGATGTCCAAAAAAGAGAGGAAATACAGTTTCTGGTAAGAATTGAAAGTCCAGGAATAAATATAATGATGAGAATGAGTACTTCTATCACTGGGGAACTTTCTTCATCTAAGCACATATGAACAATTGATCCTTGTAGTCATATATAGCAGTAAACATTAATAACTTAACAGTCTGAAGTCAGTGCAGAAGATATGGAGCATTATTGAAAGATGGAGTCGAGCAGGTGGCACTTTAATATGTTCAGTGTCATGGTTGACTCCAAAGACTAGTCGAATGAAATTACTTGAGGTTCTAAAGATTTAAAAAGCGAACTCATTTTGCTGCACTAAGGAAATGCTACTGATCAGGCTTTCTGTGTCCCTTTTTCCTAGGCTAGAAAATATTAACCCTGAAGAAAATGACATGGTAAGCCATTCTCTGAGGAGATTTCTTGATGTCAGTCTTATATCTTAGAGGCTTAAGTTCAATTGAGTGGGTTTCAAGAACTAAGATGTGGGAAAAAGAAGAATTGACACACTAATAATGTACATCCTTGCTGCAATATGAAAATTCAATAACTTCACTCAGTCAATTTACAATTCACATGTGCCTATTAATTAAAACCCTATATTAAATAAAATATATTAAAACTTCATGTCTGACTAACATATAATGGTGTTGGTAGACATTACAGGAATTACTGAACAGAATAAACAATGCAGACACAGGGATAGCTATTCAGAAGAATGGAGCTGTAATTGTGGATAGAATCTACAGGACCAAGGAATGTAGAAAGAGAATAACTGCAGAAGAAATGAATGCAGTGATACAAGAACGAGATGCTGCTTTGTCTCAGGTAATTGCTTGTGTCTGTAAAAAGCATACACTTATCATTTTCTCCTCTTTCTTTACCATTAAAAATGATTTTTACCCCACATATGCTTAATTCAAATTTGTTTTTAGTTTATAATTAATACCACAATGATTAGCTATTTTAAGATAATCACATATTTTGTTGCATCATTCTTCAAATATACGCATCCTCATTTCTTAATAAAACTGTTAGCTTGTTATAAAAATTTAGTTATATTCTTTAAAGTAATCACTTTTATATGAGACTTCTTACTTGAGTCACAGTTTTGTGAGGGCTGAGATTACATCTTTATTACTATTTTATTCCCAGTGCCTAATTCAGTGCCTTTTAGTAAATACCGGTAAATGAATCCGATTATTAGTGTATTCCTTTCTGAACATTACTTACACTTTCCTGCTCCAACTGAAACCTGATTACCTCCCTGAGGATACTGCTTCCACTGCAGGCCTCTCAAGAAAGGAGTGATTGTATTCCCTCCCTCAGCATTTAGACCATTGGGCTTGGAGGCTTGCCCTTCATTCGTGTTTTTAGATCATTGTTCCTTTTTCCTCTTTAAACACCTCCAGCTTTGAAGCCCAAGCGTCAGATTGTATCACCCAGTAAACACTCCTGTTGCAGTCGTGTACACACTCCGCTGTCACTTCTGTCATTTATTAAAGATTTTAGGAGCTATCTCACTGTGTCTTCAGCCTACCCCTGTCATAATTCTTGGTGATTTAAATATCTCTGTAATGATACTTTCAATATCTTGGCCTCTCATCTCCTTGAATCTCTCTCCTCCAATTATTGTGTGCTCTATACTATTTCTGCCATCCACCCTATGGTCATACCCTATTCTTGATCATCACTAGTCTCAATTTCAAGCATCCCACTTGATGACCACCACTTATTATCTTCCCAGCTCACTTATTCTAGAACTCTAGCAAATTTTCAACTCTACTGGCACCCAGTAGTATTGATCTTAGCACCTCTTTTCCTAACCCTTAACCCCCTCCTGTCCTCACCTCTTTATCTAGGTGAGATTCCGTGGCTCACCATAATTATCACTCACTTGCATGTAATATAACCTCACTTTTCTTGGCCCTCTGATCCTTAGTCCTACTCACCTAGCAAAGCCTAGTCCTTATAAATTTAACTTTCTTCCTGTTCTACACCTTCACAGCATTATATGGCAGGAGAATATCACACAAATTTGCCTTAACTTCGTGACTAGTGTCTTCAGGTAGACCGTTGGTGTTGCCTGGTAACCTTCTTGCCTTTTGTTAGTCCATTTACTCTCCTCTCTAAAGGACTATGTTATATCTTTTCCTTTCTCCTCACACACCCAACCTCTCCTCCCCGATGGAGAAAAGAATTTCTGCTTGTCTCTACCAGCCTAGCTGCATTTTCACCCATATACTCTGCCTTTTCTACTTTATTTCTTTTTTATATGCTTCTGTTTAAGGACATCCTTTCTATTTCACATTAGTTTACATCTTTTCTTGTCTGCTTAAGGTTATCACTTAACCAGTTGTCCCTTTTCTCTCCTACTTCATAAAATGTTTCCTGTTCATTTCTATCACTATCTGATATTTTTTACTCTCTCCCAGGGAGGCTGGGTGGAAGTTTTGGTCTTTGTCTGCTTGTGGCTCACCCCTGTACCTTTGCTGAGTCTTCCCAAACTGAGAGCTGAGTAGTCACTGGGGCCCTATTCCTGGCAGATCCTGTATTCTAGTGTTTGTCTCCTCAGCATTGTAAGACTATGGAAAACTCCATTATTCTTTTCAGAGGTCTTAGGGCTTAGCTTTTTAACTTCCAAGTCCTGTACAGATTTGTGATTTAGCAAGTGATTTGAAATGGAAACAAGTCTCAAATATCCAATTTTGTCACTTCAGCCCCACATAACTGCCAAAAACTTAGATGATTTCTCTGTCCTCCAACAGGCACCTAATGTGTAGTCGAAGCCTGATTTCTCTGCCCATTGCCCATTCCTTGAATCTTTAAAACTCAGGGGGAAGAATGACAGCAGACTTCCAACCTAACTCTGTCCAGTTAACCTCTCTTCAGAATCTTAGCTGCTCAAGTCATTGTAAAGAAGCAGCCTTCTGAAGTCTTTAAAGAGATGATTTTTAAAATTTAATCTGGCTTTCCTTGCTCTTGGCTGGAGGATTATTCTGCCACAAATGATTCCATCCTATCTAGATGGGGAAATCTGACATTTATCTTCAGATTAGAATTGGGGAAATTTCAATGTAAGCTTTTAAAAAAGGCAACTGTTTTTATCATTTTGTGTCCTACCAAGTGTATTCAATCTTGGCTCATTCAATATATTGTTGAAGAGATAGCCAAAACTGTTTTATGTACTTGGGAATAATTATAAGTGTAAACTCAAACATTTGGTTTTTTTTTTATTATTTATTTTGTTAAGTTAACCAAAAATAAACACTAGAGCATAATTAAATATTGACTGCCACCCATTCCCTCTTCCTCTCTTTCCTTTGCCTTTCATGCTATAAAAAGATAAAGAAAGGAATATTGGTAATTTTTACCAACATATCTTTATTTATAAATAGATATTATCTATCACAGCAATGTATTTATTATTGATCACTGTGTATATTATGTTTTATGAAGAAGCTGTTGTTTATTTTAATCACTGATTTGCATATTTGTCAAGCTCTCTGGCCCAGTAATATTCATTTTCATTTTATGTTATAATCTTTGTGAGCATTAACTTTCGAATTACTGTCTTGCAGTTCTTTCTTTGCAAGGGAGTAATTAGGTTTATTTGTTTGTTTGTTTATTTAATGGAAGTACCAGCAATTGAACCCAGAACCTAACATGCACTCTACCCCTGAGCTATACCCTCTCCCCACTGTCTTACAGTTCTGAAAGGAAACTTTTTTTGCCTTAATCTTTTAAAATAAAATGTTTATTTTGAAATATTTTTAGATTTATAGAAATGCTTCAAAAATAGCACAATACAAAATTCCCATAAACCTTTCACCTAGTTTTGGTTCTCATGAAGTTTGAAAAAAACTCATACTTGAAAAGAAAATAAATCATAACATTTAGAGTTTCAGTTTTCAAGAAAAGTAGGAAACATGCTTAACATTATTATAGTGACTGTAAATTTTTATTAATTTTTTCCCCTGCCAATTTGTTAATTTGCTCTCCTGTCTGTCATACAATTATTTGCCTGTGCATTTTTTTCCAGTCCATCTTGCTGAAATATATTGTTGATATTTGATCTATTCTAATAACTTTTCTTTTTTCTTATTATAAAAATTTTACTTTTTGAAACTATAGATAATTTTGAAAAGTACAGATAAGCAGGAAGGGAAAACAATCACACCCACAAATCCTTTGTCTTTTTTTTTCAATGCATATTATATCATTATACTACTTGGTAATCTAACTTTTCACTTTGATTTTATATTTTGTCAAATATTCTTATATTTTTATAATTGGCTATATTAAGATTTATTGAACTCATCTGCTATTTGGAAGGGTATTTATGTTTTTTCTTTTCTTTTGCTATGGGGAACATTTTTGTAGCTAAATTTTTATGTACATCCATGTTTATTTCCTTAGGGAAAATTCCCAGAAGTGGAAATGCTGAATCAAAGAATATAAACATTTTAAATAAGTATATGTTTTCAAATTACCTTCTTAGAAAAATTGTACACAGAAGTGTTATTTGAGATTTCATTCAAGGGAGCTTTCAATGAATAAAATGCTAAGGAATTTAGGCTTTATTTTCTAGGCAGTGGGGTCTCCAGACACATTTTAGTTCTCTATATTACTATAGAAAGTATATTCTTGAGGAAGTTTTCTGGGCAGCACTGCATAAAGTGAATGCAGTAATGAAAGTAATATACATAGAAGGCTGAGGAAATAATTGAGAACCTAATATAATAGTTCAGACAAGAAATAATGAGCATCTAAACAGGAAGATAATACAGCAATAGATATGAAAGCTAAGCTATTTAAAAGCTATTTTAAAAAAACCACGTTAGGATATGTAACGTATAGTAAAAAGCACAAGTTTTAAGTAAAAAATTTGATGAATTTTTACCTATGTATGTAGTCATGTAAGCAGCACCCAGAAGCAGAAATCTGGAGGGCTCCTCCCTGTCTCTTCCTAGCCAGAATTCCTTACCAAGAATAATCACTACTTTTACTTCTAAAACCATAGGTTATTTTGCATGTTTCTAAACTTCATATAAAAGGAATCATTTTATGTGCTCTTTTGTGTTTGACTGTTCAGGCAGTATTATTTATTGCCAGTATGTTAGTGTATATTGTAATGATTATCCGTGATTTATCGTTTTCATTGTTCCATTGTATGAAAATAGCAGGTATTAGAAATTTAGATTGTCTATTTTTGATTTCTTGTGAATGAAATACTATGGGTGTTCTTTACATGTCTTTTGGTGGTCATAAGCCATTCACTGCTTTTGGTACATACACAGGTATATACACAAGAAAAGAATAGCTATCATAGACTCAGCTTTAGCAGGCAATACTAAACTTTTTTCCAGACTTGTACCAGTTTACACCACTAATGTAAGAGCTGCACTAGTGTGAGAGGTAACATTTGATATCATTATTTATTTTAATTTCTATCATTTTAATGGATATGTGTCATATTTCATTAGGCTTTAATTTGTGTTTCCTTAATCAGTAATGATGTTGAGCACCTTCTCATGTATCTGTGTTGGCCATTTTGGTAACCTCCCTTGTGAAATGTCTGTTAGGCTTTTGTCTAATATTAAATTTATTTGCCTGGGAGTTTTTTTGTTGTTGATTTATATATTTTAGATATAAATACTTATGTAGTCTGGGACTTGCATTTTTATACTCTTAATACTGTGTTTTGTTAATAAAAGTTCTTAATTTTAATGAAGTAAAATTTATCATTTTCCCCCTATGTTTAAGGCATTTTGTGTTCTGTTTAAGAAACCCTTGCTTTCCTACAGTGATGAACACATTCTTCTATGCTCTCTTTTAGGAACTTGATTATTTTAGATTTCACGTTTAAGTCTTCATTGATTTCAAATTAATTTTGGTGTGATCAAGGTTCATCGTTTTCTTTATATGAATGTCCGGTTGACTAGACCCAGTATCA
Organism: Camelus bactrianus; assembly: GCF_048773025.1. Classification (NCBI taxonomy): domain Eukaryota; kingdom Metazoa; phylum Chordata; class Mammalia; order Artiodactyla; family Camelidae; genus Camelus; species Camelus bactrianus. The sequence continues at coordinate 52,418,418 of NC_133544.1, read as the reverse complement.
TGTATTAAAAAGGTCATCTTATTTCCTCCCGCCGCCCATGAATTGTAGTGTATCAGGTGCTGTATGTGTGTGGCTCTGTTTCTGGACTCTGTCCTGGTTCTATTGGTGTAATTTTCTAATGCTTTACTAATACTGTATTAGGTCTTAATTCCTACATTATAGTAAGCCTTGAGTTGTCATAATGTAAAGATCTAGTTTTGTGATTGTTCTTCAGTATTTCCTTAGCTATTCTTTGATCCTTTGTTAAGCTTGTTATTTCCCATAAAAATAATCTGCTAGTATTTTGATAGGGATTGCATGAACTTTAAAGATCAATTAGAGGAAGGTTAGCTTCATAGCAATATTGAGTCTTACAAACCATTGACCTTTTCATGAAAACTGTTAATTTTTCCTTATATATTGCTTTAGCTGCATCCCACAAGTTTTTGATATGTTGTATTTATATACCTTAAAATATTTGTTATTTTCTATATGTGATTTCTTATTTCATCCATGAATCATTTAGAGGTGTGTGCTTAGTACTTAAACCTTAGGAGATTGGACATTATCTTTCTGTCATTGAGTTAGAATTTAATTCTGTGGTGGCAAGAAAACGTAAGCTATATGCTATCAACCGTAGAAATCTGTTGATACTTTCCCATGGCCCTTTTTGTTAGATGACCTATGTACTCTAAAATATTGTCTATTCTGCAGTTGTTCAGTGTAGTGTTGTTCTATATGTATTATTTAGGCTAAGTAAGTTTATTATGTTTTTTCAATTCTTTATTCTTGCTTATTGTATCAGGTTCTGAGGAAGGTGTTTAAAGTATCAAATAATTATGATGAATTTTTCTTCCTTTAATTCTGTTAACTTTTGTCTTATTTACTTTGAAGCCATTTTGTTAGGTTCTTAAATCTTTAGGATTACTGTATCTTCCTATTCAATAGACTGTTTTATCATTATGAAATGATTCTTTTTATCTTTTTTATAATACTTCTTGCCTTGAATTCTGCTTAAGTATCTGAATGTCCTGACCTTTTTAATTCTTGCTTTCAACTTTTTTCCTCCAACATTTTCTTATGAAATATTTCCAACATATCGCAGGTTGTAAGAATTTTACAGTGAATATCTATTTACTCACCACCTGCTAAGCTTAATTTATTACCTTGTCTCTGTATTATCCATCCTTTCCTCTGTCCATCAATTCATCTCACTCAGTGCATTTCAGGTAAATCCAGACATCAGTACATTGGGCTCTAATTTCTTCAGCATAGCATATCATTAGCTAGAGTTAAATGTTTTTACAGTCTTTTCTTGTGATTTAAAATTTACAGACACCAAAAATGTACAAACACTAAGTGTTCATTTTCTAAGTTTTGACAAATGCATGCAGCTGTGTAACCACCACCACAATCAAGATACAGAACATTACTATCACTCCAGAAGTTTCCCTCATGCTCTTTTCAGCTAATCCATGCTCCCACCCTTCCCCACTAGCAATCACTAATCTGATGTCTTTACATCAATAATTAGTTTTACTTTTTCTAGAAAGTTATACTTGAGATCACAATATGTCTAAGATAATTACATTTTTTTGTGTCGTATATTTTTGTGTGGGTAAGAAATGTGTCTTTTCCTAAGCTTGCATCTGGCTACTAAATACTAAGGTTTTTTCTTAAGATTTTCTTTGTCTTTTTGAAGTAGGTCTAGGATTTCTATTTTTTCTTTCTCTGTACTAATTTCTGCAGGTTATGCTGTTAGAAATGATGACTGCATTTCAGCATATCACTCCTAAATCTCATAGTTTTGCCACCTTATGATACCAAACACTGAAATTATTTACCTAAAAATTAGTCTTCACCAGCATTGTAACTAATTCTTTTCAAAATCTAATAGACTATATTAAGTAGAAAATACCACTTTCTTCAATATGTTGTTATTCAGTATAATAGTAAACCTATCCTGATTTTCCAGAAGAAGTAGTGTTCTTCCAATAGCAAGTTGGGCAAGATTGCAAGGAGTGTGAATTTAAGCCATGAACTCATTATGAACACATTTGATACTTAGGAGAAGTCTTTAAATATTGGGGAACCTGTATTATAACATTTTGGTGTGAAAGCATCTTTACTCTAAAGACAGGACTTTATGAAGGGTTTTGTATCAGTTATAAATTTATAATTTATAAATCCCTAAATTTTATAGTAATATTGAGAACTGCTTGATAGTTTCATAAACTGCCATTTGAGCATAAAAATTCAAATTGTTATCGCTTTATTTCGTCAGTACATCTGTGATTTCATGCAGAAACTTTTCAGTTAACATTTTGGTGGGTTATATTTATGCTAAATTTTATCTTCAAAAACAAGTATATGCAACCAAATAGCTAGTAAAATTATTTGCCTTGCTTACACAAGTATTGCAGGAGGAACATAAAGATATGCAAATATATCATTCACCTCGAAGTATTTATATTTAGTCTAAAGTATCAGGACACTTTAAAATAAAACTGGTATGTTTTACATCAAGGCCTCTACTCTTTTGAAAATGACTCTGTGGCTGTGCTTGTACATTTGCCTACAGGTTGGCTTGATTAATTGCTACTTGACTCATCTATCATAATACCAAGCGCAGGGATCACAAAAAATCAGATTCCCAAACCACCTTCCAGGATTAATTTAAATATCTAAGATTGATACTTCGAAATGATTCAGGGGAAGATGGTTTTTATTGTTACTAATGGCCTGTTTTCAGTATAATAATCCCTTGAAAAAAATTCCAAAGTTATGTATTAACTCATCATTAATATTATTCAGCCCCTCATGGTAAAAAGTTGTAATAATCTTATAAGTAGGTAAAAGTATATAATAAAATATACTTTTAAATTATAATTTATCTGGAAACTTTCAGTGAATATATCTATAGATCATAAATGTATTAATAGAATTTCATGAGTGTTATTTTGGTTTAGTGAGCATTAAAAATTGAGTTTTTCACCATTAATATGTTCACTTTTTATGTATAATTTTTATTTCAGGTAAAATTTACATACACAAATGAAATACAGAAATATTAAATCAGCAGTCTGACAAGTTTTGAGAAATACTTACACCCACATGGCCACATTCCTACAAGGATATAGAACATTTCCGTAACCCAGGAAAGTCCCCTCATTTATTTCCCTTCCGTAACAGACATGCCTGCCCCATGCAAACAGCTTTTCTGTTTTTAACAGATTGATTTTGCTTATTCTAGAACTTCATACAGGTGGACTATACAGTGACAGCAGAATATTTGTAATATTCATCTATGTTGCTCTTTATATTAGTAGTTCTTTCCTTTTTGTTGAACAAGTAATTTTCATTTTGAATCATTTTCCTTAAGTTGAATAATGTATTTTAGCCTGCTTGCTTGCTTGCTTTTTCCCACTCTCCATTTCTTTCTGTTTCTCTTTCTTTCCTCTCTCTCTTCCTCTTTTCTAATATACATCTGCTATTGTTGAGTTCAGTTCTCATTTATATCTGTATTTCTCCCTCATTTTGTAAGAATATAGTCACTAGGTATAGATGGATGTGGTTTATAAGATGAATATATGGAGCCCTGAGGTTTCTCCTGTAATCTGTATTCCTCTTTACCCCACTGTATAGTAGTAACCCTGCTTCCCCTTGATAGTTAGGATTAGTCACCCCAGCGCATACAGTGACCTCCTTCCTTACATGCTGATTCAGAGGCATGGGGAGCCCTAAGCAGCTAGGGTTTTAACAACTTGAACTTCCAGTTTAATAGAATTTTTGTTGTATCACTAGGTGGAAGTTTTTCTCCCTTTGAAACTAAGACCTCTGGATTAGCAGAATCTCAGTTTGCAGAGATGGGAAACAAAAATTTTTCTGTTGGATCACTAGGGGTAATGGTGAATGAAGCCACCCCCCCATCACCACCCCATGATTCCTGGACCTGTGAATGTTGGCTGTGGATGAAAAAGCACCACATACTGGACTGCTTTAGAGCATATACATTCTCATGGAGAACCTTGTCTTAGCCCCACAAATTGCCGCATACCTGGCACTCTAACCAAGTCTTCAGAAATTCATCCCACTGTTTTATCAAGCCAACTTCATCATGATGATGGGGAACATGGTAAGATCAGTGTTCATGAGTTCATTGCCACATTTCATTTGCTGTGAAGTAAATTCCTTGATCAGAACAATGCTGTGTGGAATCTCATGGTGGTATATCAGGCATTCTGTAAGTTTGTAGATGGCTGTTTTTGCATAAGCATTGCATTCAGGGGAGGCAGATCCATATCCAGAGGAAGCGTTTATTCCAGTAAGAACAGTAAAGACAGTTTTAGTAAGAAAGTAAAAGGATAAAAGGTTGTGATCCAAGAATAGAGTTTCAGAGTTAAGGATTAAAGAGAATTAAAAACAAGATATTGGTTGGGGATATTGTTTGAAAGTAAATTTTATTAGAATAAATGGGGCAAGAAATTGTGAGGGTAGTGTTATATGGGTGATTCTTGCTTTTGTCAAGAATATTGACAATACAATTTTTTTAAATGTGAGAAAGTAACCTTGGTTGTCAGATCAAAGAGGTATAGATGAGTAGCAGGTTATCCAAATCTGTGCTTTCAAACTGTCAGTAGTGAAAGACCAGTTATTTTAAAAGTATTTTTCCAAGGTGTTATGGACCACTACTTTTATAACATAAAAATGACTTACGAAAAAATGAAATGAAAAAATACACAGACATGCATAATTCAAGCATTCATTTTTTAATTGATTCAACAGCCATAAAAATTGCTCTGTGAAAGTCCTATAAAATTTTTAATTGCTTCTTTTGAATTTTAATACCAGTTTCACAGTAGTATCAGTTTCGGACCACTACTAGCCCAAGGACCACACGCTCTGAATGATTAACAGAAACTTCAAAAGTAAAAAGGTTGTTTAATGAAGAATTAGTGGAATGGAAATGACAGTTGGAAACCAAGAAAAATATATGGCCTTTTTTCCTTTCTCTGAAGTAACAGTGTATGAAAGAAGGAGTACGCTCTACTAGAGAGGGTTCAGACAGAAATGTCACTGGAAGTGAAGTGATTTTTTAATTGAGCTGAAGAATTTAAAGGATTAAGCTTAAGAACATGTGGAAGTATCTTGGCAAAGAAAAAGTACTTCCAAAGGCCATGGACATCAAAAGTACAAGAAGGTTAAGTAAGAGAAAGAGCTAAACCAGGAGAGAATTAGAGTTTTAGTTGACTTCAGGGAGTTGAATATAATATAGACTGTTTTTCACTGAGGTTGTTCTTAAGTTAATCACTTCTAAATGGTTTGGATGGTGTTCCTGGCCTTGCATGTGTATATCAGTAAAGCAATTTCTAGAACATTTAAATATTTTTTTAAAATAGGTATAAATGATTGAATTCATTGTAAAACCAGGAAGTGTCCTGAGAAATGACCCAAGTTTCCAAAGTGTTTGTAACAGTAGTCAGTAAGTCAGTCCACAAGCATTTACTGATTTCCTGAGGAGAACACTAGTTATATTTATGTAATCAAAGATAATTTGAGTTTTATCTCTCACAAAGAATGACTTTTCAACTTGTTGATAACTTTGATTTATCAAACAATATTTTAGTTTTTTTCCTGTTGTAATCTTAGAAGTTGGAGTGACTTCTGTTGGGATTTAACAGTGTTTGGGCAACACACGTTATACAACAAGAAAATTAAGAATGAGCACTTGAGTAATTGACAGCTCTATTGAGATTACAACATTTATAATAGCAAACAAACAAAGCTTGCAAACCAAGAAAAGGCATCTGTGATTCCAGTAATGCAATAACTGAAAAAGAACTTAATAAACTATTAAACTGTGGCTGTCATCCAGTGACTACTAATACTATTTCCTGAACTCTGCTTTGTGTTTTACAATAGTACACGAATCATCTCCTTTTGTGCAATAACTGCCAACTTAACATTTAGGTTATACTGTTGTTTGTTTATGGATTTTGAGAAAATCCATTGAAGTTTACTTAAGAACCAATTCATTACAATGGTATTATTTACTGAATTTTGTTTTTCTGACCATTAGCTAACTACAGGGTTCAGCATTATATGGTTATATCTGCACAGAAAGGATCACAGTACCACATCCTAGCAGTGGCATTAGGAAGAGAAGTAAAGTAACCGACTTAGAAATAAATGCCTTTGCAGCACTGAAGAGATTATAGAAATTGAATAAGCTAGATCACATTTCTTTTATGTAGTAATTTTATAATGATCTTTAGTTTAATTATTTCAGTTATAAAATATTGTTATATATTTTAATAATTTCTGGTTATTCCTGTTAAACTACAGAAATGCAATACTTTTCTGATACAATTTTTAACAAAACAACAATTCAAAATAGTTCTAGATATTTTATTATTGAAATTGAAGAAGAACTGTTATTAACTTTGAATTGTAACTTTTAATTTAACTACTAGAATTGTAATCGCAAATCTGTTTAAGATTTTAGGTGATTATCCTAAATGTCTGGAAACTACCAAACAAGTTTTCTTAAATTTCATATTTCTAATTCAACTTGATGTGTTAAGTAAGTGTAACTATGAATCCATATACATAATAAATATTGCTATAACTAATGATACATACATTACATTTGAGATATAATAGCTTCGGTGTTAGATTGTCATTTTCTTATTAGACCTGGAGGTTACACCAGCAGATTAAAATCCTGAGAAGCTCGTGGAAGGGATGCCTCTTTCCAGAATAGCAGAGACTACTGAAATCAAGGGACTGTGTGGCTTTTCTTTTTCTTCCTTCTTCATTTTTGTGGCTACCCGTTTAGATTACTTCCTTGTATTCATCATCCTACCCTTCCTTTCTTTAACCCCTAGGGAACAATATACCATAATACACAGCCAGTTAGAATATACAGACAGAGAACTGGGATGCTACGGAAGAGAGATCAGAGAGGGGTAGATTAAATGGACAAGTGATAAGTTAGTTTTGGCTTACTCTTTTTTTCAGGGAAGTATTACTTGCATTTTTAATCTCTTTTAACTTCTTATGTTATTAGCAGTTTGAATGTTAGTAATCATTTCTAGATGTGTTCTAATTAAAACCAAGAAAAAGTGGTTTCATAACTCTCCACTTTGTTAGACTCAGTAATCACATTTGGTAGGTCAGCAGTCTCTAGTTAGTAGAAGCTAAGTAAATAAATAATACTATTACTAATTTACTTTTAATTTACTCATGATTTAGTAATTAATATCATTTACATATTATTGCAAAACTTGGGAAATTTCTACTAAGGAAGTGTTTAGAAATTTGTGTACATAAATTCATTTTCTGTTAACTATTCTAGAAAATCACAGGTATTAAAAAAAGATATATTGAAAGTTATAGAAAATTGGAAGGGAAAAAGTTTCGTTGTGTGTTAAGTCAGTTTGAAATAAATGAAAACATGCCATTCCAGTCAATTTCTTTACTGCAGGAATCTTTTCCTTAATAGGGAAAAATTGCTTTTGATCCCTTGAAAAGCAATAGAGTCATCTTGTTGTGGCAGTTGTTACCAATCTTGTTATCCCTCAAGAAATAATTTTAAAATTGGGGGAAATATGTGAAAAACAGGCTGTACAGGAATGCACAGAGGTGAGCTCAGTGATTTCCCTGGTATTATTCCTGGAGGCACTCTTGCTGACTCAGAAAGGTAGAACTCAGGCAGAGAAGTGGTCTTGCTGCACTGAAGAATTCAAGTCCAGATATTTGAAACATCTGAAACTTGCAGGAGATGATATTAGATGAGAGGAAACTATGCCCATATGTTTGGGGGGAGGCTGAAGGGGAAACACCAGATAGCTGTGTGGTAATTCACCTTCAGTCCTAGTCCAGGAATTTTGTAATTCATGCCCAGGGTTTGCATGCAAGTGGTTTAGAAGCACTGCCGCATTGCTCTGAGTTAAATGGAGAAGTTGGAGTTCTGGTATAACCAAAGAAGAGAGACATTACTGAGAACCTTGGGCATTCAGTTGATTCTTCCTTAGGTTAAGGACCAAGCCCGAATGCAGTGTTGTTTAATAGAACATTCTACAATAATGGAAATGTTTTCTGCATTGCTTGGTTTGGCTGCCATGAGCTATATGTTGTTCTTGAGCATTTGAAATGTGGCTAGTGCAAAAAAATTTTTTAATTTTAATTAATATACAGTTAAACTTTAATTGCCACATGTGCCTTCTGGCTACAGTATCAGAGCAGCTCTAGTTTGAGTCAGGTCCTAGGATTAAGTCCAAACTGGTGTAGACCTGCTCAAATAAGTTACAAAAATAAATCTGATAAGTGCAGAGGAATCCAGCAATAACTTAACTCACTGCTGAAGGAAGAAGTCACATTCTTCAAAGAAAGACAACATAATATAGGTACCTTAGAATGAACCACCCCCAATGACCAGCATATAATTAAAAATACTAGAAGCAGGAAAATGTGACACCCAGTCTAGAGAAAATTATAATCAATAGAAACAAATATTGAAATACCTCAATATGTTAGAAATGCAGAAAAGTACTTTGAAGAAGCCATTCTAAGTTTCTTCAAAGACTTAAAGGAAAGATTATCCCAATGAGTAAACTGACGGGGAGTATCAGCAAGGAAACTACAACCCTAGAAATCATGAAACTAAAATTTTAACATTTGATGTGAAAAATTCAGTCAACAAGCTTAATAGCAGTTTAAAGGTTGTGCAATAAAAGATTACTGAACTTGAAGGCAAATCAGTAGAATTTATCCAACTTGAAGAAGAGAGGAAAAATTGAAAATAAGAGTATATCCTCAGTGATCTGTGGTATAGTATCAAGCAGCCTAACAATGTTTGATTTCCAAATATTTAGGGATATTCTAGGTATTTTATTCTTGATTTGTCATTTAGCTCCCTTGCAAGCATAAATACACTCTCTGATTTCAATATTTTCAAATTTATTGTGACATATTTTAAGGTCCAGCATATGGTAATTTTTATTGTTCCATTGAGAAGAATGTGTATTCTACATTGGTTGATTGTTTTATAAATTTCATTTAGGCCAAAGTGAGTGAAAAGTCAGTGCTTGTACAATGTTAATGATTTTGTCTAGATTTTTTATCAGTTACAGAAAGAACCAGTTATGACTGCTAAATAGTGTAAAGGAATGAAAATAGAGCACTCGTACTACCTGATTTCAGGACTTACTCTAAAATTAGAGTCACATAAAGAGTAGGTTTAGTTTTATAAGAAACTGCCAAACTGTTTTCCAAAGTGCCTGTAGATTTTGAATTCCCACCAGCAATCAGTGAGGGTTCCTGTTGCCCTACATCCTTGCCAGCATTTGGTCTTTTCAAGGTTTTGAATTTTAGACATTTTAGCAGGTATGCAGTAGTATCTCACTGATTCAATAATCAAGACTTTGTGCATATACAAATCAATAGAACAGTATAGAGAGCCCTGAAATAGGTCTTATATATAATTCCTTAGTTTTTTAAAAATAGCTTCTTGAGATTGATATGCCAATTATACACTTAAAGTTACAATTCAGTATTTTTGTTGTATTCACAGTTATGCATTCTCACAATTTTAGAGTATTTTATCAGCCCAAAAGAAACCCTTTACCATTATTAGTCATTCCCATTCATTTCCCCAAAACACCCTTCCACCAGCCCTGGTAACTATTAATCTACTATCTGGCTCCATAGGTTTATCTTCTGGACATTTTATGTAATGGAATCATGCAATATATGGCCTTTTTTGAATAACTTCTTTCACTTTGTATAAGACATTTAAAGTTCATCCATGTGGTAGCATGTATTAGTAGTTTTATTGCTAATTCATCTTTTTTGAATTGCCAAAAATTAATGTAGATATACTATATTTTGTTTATTCACTTGTGAGTTGATGGACATTTAAGTTATTTCTACTTTGTGTGTATTACAAGTAATTCTACTATGAACATTCATTTACAAGTGTTTATGTGGACGTATATTTTCATTCTCTTGGGTATATACCTGGGAGTGGAGTTTCTGGATCATATAGCAACTCTGTATTGAACATTTTGATGATCATATTTGTCTTTTTTGTGACTGGCTTATTTCACTTACTTCACTTAGCATTATGTCCTCAATGCTGTGGAGTGTGTCAGAATTTCCTTCCTTTTTAAGATTCAGTAATATTCTATTCTGTGTATATGCCATGTTATGTCTATCTGTTCATCCATCAGTGAACACTTGGGTTGCTTCTACCTTTTAGCTATTGTGAATAATGCTCTGAACATAGTGTACAAATATATCTTGAGGTTCTGCTTTCAGTTCTTTTGTGTATATACCCACAAGTGGAATTGCTAGATCATTTGGTAACTCTGTTTTTAATTTTTTTTGGAGAAATTGCCATACTGTTCTCCATAGCGACCACATCATTTTACATTCGCACCAGCAGTGCACAAGGCTTCCGATTTTTCCATATACTTACTGACACTAGTTATTTTCTGTTTTTTTTTTGTTTATTTGCTTATTTTATAATAACCATCCTAAGAGGTGTGAGATAGTGTGGTTTTGATCTGTATTTGCATAATGATTAGTAAAGATGAATATCTTTTCATATGTTTATTGGCCATTTGTAAATCTTCTTTGGAAAATGTCTATTCAAGTTCTTTGCCTGCTTTTTAATAGTTTTTTTGTTTTTGGGTTATAGGAGTTCTTCATGTATTCTAGATATTAAACTCTAAGTAGATATATGATTTACAAATATTTTCATCTGTTCCATTGGATGCCGTTTCAATCTGTTGATTGTGTTCTTTGATGGACAAAAGTTCTTAATTTTGATGTGGTCCAAGGTATCTGTTTTGTCTTTTGTTGCCTGTGCCTTTGGTGTCATATCCAGGAAGTCAGTGCCAAATCCAATGTCATGAATTTTTCCCTTGTATTTTCTTCTTGGAGTTGTATAGTTGAATAGTTTTACCTCTTACATTTATTTACATTATTATTTTTGATCCATTTTGAGTTAATTTTTGTGTATGTTGTAATGTAGCAGTCCAGCTTCGTTATTTTGCATGTGGATATCCAGTTTTCCCAGCACCATTTCTTGAAAAGACTCTCCTTTCCTCCACTGAATGGTCTTGGCACCCTTGGGAAAAAATTTTGATTATATGTACAAGGGTTTATTTCTAGGCTTTCTAATATATTCCATTAGCCTCCATGCCTGTTTTTGTGCCAGTACCATACTCTTTGGTTATTGTAGCATTGTAATAAGTTTTGAAATCAGGTAGTGTGAAACTTCTATATTATTGTTTTATTTTCTTGGTGGATTAACCATTTTATAATATATGTCTTTATTTGTATTTTGTACCAAGTTTTAACAAAGTCTGTTTTACTTGATATTAACATAGCCACCCTGGCTCTCTTTAGACTACTATTTGCATGGAGTGTCTTTTTCCATTCTTTCACTTTCAACCTATACATGTCTTTAGATCTAAAGTTAGTCTTTTGTAGACAGCATGTATTTAGATTCTGTTTTTTTAATCTACTCTGCCAATCTGTGTCTTTTGATTCAGGAATTTAGTCTAGTTACATTTAAAGTAAGTACTAATAAAGAAGGACTTATTATTGGCATTGTGTTCATTGCCCTACTGCCTTCCTTTGTTTTCAGTTGTTTTTTTATAGTGCTGTGTTTTGATTCCCTTCTGATTTCCTTTTGTGTATATTCTCTAAATATATTCTGCGTGGTTACCATAACCACCTGTCTCAAACTGCTAACTTTAATCACATAAAAAACTGTACTCCTTTACAGCTCTACCTCTCCACTTTGTTACTGTTGTCACAGATTATATCTTTATATAATATATACTCATTAACATAGATCTGTTATTATTTTATGCTTTTGTCTCTAAATCTTATAAAAGAATAAAAAGTGGGATTATAAACCAACATGACAGTAATAAAGCCTTTTATATTTGTCTGTATTCTTACCTTTACTGGATAACTTGAATGTTTTCATATGGCTTTTAGCTACTGTCTAGTGTCCTTCAACCTAAAGGACTCCCTTTAGCATTTTTTTAGAGCAGGTTTAATGTTAATGGGCTGTCACTGGTTTTGTTTATCTGGGAATGTCTTAATTTTGCCCTCATTTTTGTAGGATATTTTTGCCAGATATGGAATTCTCACTTGACAGAGTTTTTTGTTTGTTTGTTTGTTTGTTTCATTCAATAGTTTAAATACAGCCGGCAAGATTTCTCCTGAGAAATCCACCGACAGTTTTATTGAGGATTCCTTGTATATGAAGAGTTGCTTTACTCTTGCTGTTTCAAGATTCTCTGTCTTTGATTTTCAGCAGTTTGATTTAAATGTATCTCATTATGGATCTTTTTAGAATTATTATACTTAGTTGAGTTTAGTTGAGTTAGTTGAGTTTCTGGAATTTATACCCTGTTTTCTCAAATTTGGGAAGGCTTCAACCATTTTCTGTAGATAAGCTCTTTTCTCTCTTCACTTTCTATGAATCCCACACTGTGTATACCAGTCCACTTGATAGAAGCATAAGTGTGTTAGGCTCTACTCAGTTTTCTTTATTATTTTTTCATTCTTGCTCCTCAGATTCAGTAATTTCAAATTCTCTTTGTTCAGGTTCACAGATTCTTTTTGCTTGTTTGAGTTTGTTGTTGAACCTTCCTCCTGACCCCCTCCCCAGTAAATTTTTCCATTCAGATATTGTGCTTTCCAGCCACAAATTTCTGTTAGATTCTTTTTAAAAATGGTTCTGTTACTTTGTTGATATCCTCATTTTGTTTGTATATCATTTTCCTGATACTGTTCAGTTTTCTGTTCATGCTCTCCTTTAGCTCATTGATTATACATAAGACAGTTGTTCACAGTCTTTGTCCAGTAAATTTGAGTCTTGCGTTTCTTTAGGGTTGGTTTCTGGGGATTTATTTTGTTTCTATGGATAAACCATGTTTCCCTGTTTCTTTGTAGGCCTTCTGATTTTTGTGTTGAAAATTGGTCAACGGAAATAATATCCACATCTCTCAATCTTTGTAGGCTGATTCCGAGCAGGAAAAGACTTTCACTCATCAGCCTAGTGTGATGGTTGAAAGTCTTCTTGGGCCTTTTCTGGAGCTGTGTCTTTCCTGGGCCTATGTGTGTGCTGTTTCCCCAGTTCTTTTGTATTCTAGTCTGCTTTTAAATGTCTCAGTGTCTCTTAAGAGTCTCATACCTGCTTCTTCTTAAGGCCTTAGATGTCTACTGTCCTCCTCTGCTAATAGTCTCTTGACTCCATACACCACAGTTCTACGGTTCCCCCATAGCTCTCATCACTGCAGCATTCACTACTGCTTTCAGCAAACTCCAAATTAATAATGCAAACTATGCCATGTTCCCATCAGTACAAAAAGTCAGGAAAGACAGAAACAAGTACCTTGGGCAGCCCCTAGACAAGCCAGAATGTTGGAAACAAGTTCCTCTCTTTCGTTCCATCCAAGGGAGGAACTGAAAATTGGGCAGCCTCCTCCCAATTGACATCACTATGATGTGCCATGGAGACAGTGCAAGAAGGGCAAGTAAAAAATGCCACAAATTTTCCTACCAATTTGAGAGTGACAAATTGGTTGGAGAGCTAGGGCCTGGAGCTTATTAGCCTATCATCTTGCAGGCGTCATTCTTCTCATTGTGGCTTTGATCTACATTTCCCTAATGGCTAATGATGTTGACTGTCTTTTCTTGTGCTCTTTGGCCATTTGTATATGTTCTTTAGAGAAATGTCTATCCTGGCCCTTTGCCCATTATTTGGTTATGTTGTTATTCTTGTTTGTTACTGAGGAGTAAGAGTTCTTTATATATTAAAGATTCAAAGTTTTTTTTAAATTAGATATACCATTTGTGAAATAACTTTCCCATTATATGGGCAGTCTCTTCACTTCTTAATGATATCATATGCAACACAAAAGATTTTCTGTTTGATGAAGTCCCATTTATCTTTTTTCTTTTTCACTTGAAGGCTTATCCAGTATCACTTAAGATTTACTGCTATTTTTCCCTAAAGTTTTATTTCTTACATTTAGATCTATGATCAATTTTAAGTTAATTTTTCTACATGCCTTAAGAAAGCCATCTAATTTAATTCTTTTGCTTGTGACACTTCATTTTTGATCAAGGCATCAAGTCAGTCCATTGGGGAAAGGTATGCATTTACAGCAAATATTGGTGGAACAGCTGGGTATCAGTATAGAACTAAAAGGAGCCCTAACTCTTCCTTCTTGCCATACTCTAATATAAAGTCAAGGTGGATTATAGACCTAAACGAGAAAGCTTATTTATACCTCAAAGATGTTGTAAGAAACCACAGGAAAATATCTTTAGTCCCTTGAGGTAGGAAGGATTTAAGGAAGGGCAAAAATAGCTCCAACCATAACCAAAAAAAATTGATAAATTTGACTTTAACAAGTGTTAATTAAAAAGTAATACTCATCAAAGACCAACTTTAAGAAAATGAAAAAAACCATAGCTGAGGAGAAATTACTTGTAATTCATGTATCTGACACAGAACTTACACTAAGTATATTTAGATAATTCCCACAAACTAATAATAAAAGGAAGCAACCCAAGACAAAAATGGACTGAAGCCTGGAAGAAAAATTTCACAAATGTCCAATGAACACATGAAAAGGTTATTATAATTTGTAAACAGAGAAACACAGATTTAAATGTGATACCACATAACATGCACTGTGGCCTCTGAAATTAAAAAGACAGGAAATATTGGTGAGGATATGCAACAGCTGAAACTCTTCATTTAAAAGAAAACACTACCAATATTAATTTTTTTGTTTTATGTTCCTAAAAAGAACATTATGATTTTAGATACTGTGTTAGCCTGACGATATGCCATTAAAAGGTGAAAAATAATTGCCTGGGTGGTTTCCACAAATGTAGCATAAATTTTTTTGGGTGTGAATGAACTGAGTTAAATGTAGTCATACTATATGCTAACTAGTTCATATTCCATTCTGATCTTTATTGAGTATTTCTTTACATCAGATTTATGTATTACTTAAAAAATTATCTGTATCTTTATTTATTCAAAGTTCAGATTTTAAAATGTCACCATGGTTAACTTTTTCTGTTGTTCTAGCTATTTCGTTCTTTTTGCTATTTTCCTGTGTGTGCACTCTACATTTTATTGATCAACTGAATTATTCTGCCTGAATTTGAATCCTACTTATTAGTTGTGTGACTTTAAAGAAGGCATTTTTTATTCTCTGCTTCTGCTTCCTTCTCTGCCAAATGGTATAATTATCTAACCTACAGAGTCCTCATGAAGATTGACTGATTTAATACATGTAAAGTGCGTAGAACAGGGCTTGGCACATAATAATTTCTCCTATAAGAGTTGATTGACTATCATTAATAATATGTGTTGACCTTTATTTTGAAATGGAGATGCAAACCATGATTTTTCAAATGAGTAGCTTTTTTATGAATTTAGCTAACTAATGAACAGCATTATAAAAATATTTTAACAGCATAGCATACTAAATAAATACCTATACAGGTATATATGTTGATACCTGTTTAAATAATTGTTGTGTTTACTAATAACCCTTTTTCTTTGTGATTTAAAATGTTTCTTTAATCTTAGTTGTTTAAAATGAGTATAAATTACAGTATTCATTATTAAGTCCTTTGTTATTTACTTTCATATGGTGTTTTTGAAATGTTATATGTAAGCATAATTAAGATAATATATATGTATAAATACATAGAAACATGTCATTGCCTGGCATGTTGCCTGCTAAGTCCTCGTATATTGCCTAGTGAATCCTCAATAAGTATTTACTTAATTATGTATATTTTTGTGTGTGTGTGTTTGTGCATGTGTCGGCTATAGCCTATGCATTTTCAGAGATTCACTCACATAATTATTGTTTTTCTTTTTTGATCTTCAGTATTTTTAAACCTCTGCGTATTGCATAAATTATTCATTTAACCAAGTTGTTGATATTTTGCCAGGGCTTTGAAGAAACAAGTTACCTTTTTGAGTTTGAAAACTCTTTATTCCAAGTTATTGTAATATTAGAAAAACACTCTAGTTACTATTTTTAAATCTAAAATGAAGTGATTTTTTTTAAAAACTTCTAAATGAAAAGGAATAAAAACTGTATATAATTTATTTATATAATCCTAAGTGTTTCCAAACATCTGCAGTTCAAAGTACATAATTCACATTGACACCAAAGTTTAGTTTCTGTTTTGACTGGAAGAGCCTGGTATTATTTTTTTGTCTGCAAAGGAAAGAGTTGTATAGCATCCAAGTGGGAAGATGTTTGATTGTAATGCAATCAACATGATTTGTGACTGAAAGAAGATTGTACAGGAGGAGAAACAGCAGCTGTTAAAAACCTAGACAATATTAGAGAACTTTTTGTTAAAAACTAAAGACATGTTAATCTTTCAGAAAGTAAACATAAAGTAAAACAATCATAACAGTATACTGTCTGCTTGATACAGTTCTTCAGTTTTCACAATATGAATAAGAAGAAATTACTGGTGAAACCTTATAATAAATATGGGTCAAATTCATTTAAAAATTTTCCATATGTTTTAAATGTTTAGTTCACCCGTATTGTAGAATTAGTTTTGTTTGTTTTCAGAAGCGAATTTAATTCTTTTCTTCTTATTAGTGACCTTATAGAGCATAGAATCATGACCCCTGTGATATTTCCACCCTGCTACAACAACTATCCATCTTTTTCATCTATATACCCCACTCGTTTACTCCTCATATATTTTGCAGGAAATCACAGTTAATACATTTTTTATCTATAAGTTTTATTGTATATCTCTAAAAGATGTGGACTGTTGTTTAAAACATGACTACAGTGCTATTCTCACATCCAACATATTAACAATTCTTTAATATTATGAAGTAGCCAGTTAGTTTTCAAATTCCAGTGATCTAATAAATATCCTAACTCTTCCTCTTTGTTTTGAATCTGTATCTAAATAAGAATCACACATTGCAAATGATTGAATTGATGCTTAAGACTCTTTTTAAAATTTATAGATTCACTTCTGTCTCTTTTTTCCCTTGGAATTTGTTTTTTAAAGAAACTGAGTCCATTTTCTGTAGCATTTCCCAGTTTATTCATTGCATCTCTGTAGTATAATTTAATACGTTCCTGTCTTCTCTCTTCTACTGTAAGTGTGGTGATTTGCCCAGAGGCTTGGCCAGATTTAGATTAGTTTTTATTAGCATGACTATTATACAGGTAGTTTTTGTTGATTCATCTGGAAACATATCAATTTGTGAAAGAATTATGTTGTTAACAGATCTCATTGCCTAGATGTCTTATCATATTGATAACTGTTGCTCAAATTGTCTTATCTTTAGGTTGTAGAGGAGTTTTTCAATTTGGTTCATGAGTCCTTTCTGAGTGTCTTTGGTATTTCTTCAGTTTTGGTAGTTAGTATAAAACTTCTGTCAGAAATATATGTTCTTGGATCAGATTGTACATTTCTTGTCCTAGACTTGGGAGTCAGCCATATATCCAGGGAGTCCTTTATTTTTAGTAAGAAATGCTACTTGGAACCCACAGTCTGGACATGAGGGGTATTCATTGCCACTGAGTCTGTTTTTGTTTCTAGCCTTTTTCAGTGGGCAAAACTAGGAAATACACAAACACACAGACTTTTTTAAAATAAAACTTTGTATCTCCATACTGATACTTCCAATTCAAAATTTTAACTAAAGGGTTTTTTTAGGTAACTTATTTTTCATCTGTGTCTTTTTCTCATGGTGAGAATCTTAGTTCTCAAGAACAGTGTAACAATATACAGATAGCATTTACTTACATTTAATTTGAATATTTAAAAATTTTAAAGTATAAAAGATATTTAAAGAAAAACTCCTAGGTCTTAATTCATGCATTAGAATTTTTAAGAACATTAGTGTTTGACAGAATATGAACAGGGAAGATACTGTGTTATTAATTGTGTCAATTCAAAATGAAGCTGTCTAAAATCATAGAAGAAATTATATATTATTTGATTTACAGGCACACT
This sequence comes from Camelus bactrianus, assembly GCF_048773025.1. NCBI lineage: Eukaryota > Metazoa > Chordata > Mammalia > Artiodactyla > Camelidae > Camelus > Camelus bactrianus. The sequence continues at coordinate 52,400,376 of NC_133544.1, read as the reverse complement.
TCTTCCCTAGCATTTGTCTTTTTTCTTTTCATTCATTAAATTAGGTAGGTTCATTAAACATTTGGAAGTGTGGCACTTTGGGACACTTTGCCACATTGAGTGGTCCCTGGACCTTATGTTCTTTCCCTCTTGTACTGCATGGCCTTGGAGACTGAGCCTGAGTATGCAATGTGGATAAATGTCCTTAGCACAAAAATAACTTCATTAAGCTATATTTATCTCTTTGGTTACACTATTTCATATAAAAGTTAGCCTTTGAGTACCTTTCTCCCACTCCCCCTCTTTTCAGAAAGTGAAAGGAAGAGAAAATCTATGAGGATTAAAAAAATAAGAAGAAATCAAAAAAAAAAAAAAAAAAGAAACCTGGAGAATTACAAACATACAAATTAACTAAGGGTGTAAGACCAGATCTAGCTCCCATAGGCTAGGAACTTGAATTTTATTGCCCTTACAGGGACTGATGATAGGACCATTTGAGGTATGAACGGAGTGGAGACCCTTGCGTGTATATCCAGAACCACAGAAAGATCACCTCTTTAGTGTAAGGGAATCTAGGAAAAAATAGACAACTCCCTGGTTCAGGAAAGGGGTAAGGAATTTTGTCTTTGGGCATAACTGAGCAAAGGGAGAAATATTATCTTGAGAAATAGAAGAGCTTGACACTAAATGAAATAATCATGGTGAGAATCCACAAACTAAGACATTAACATAAAAATCTGTCCTAGATGGATAAAAACTTTGGGTCACCCCACAGAAGCAAAAGCAAAACCAGTCTGGTAATGCTTCCACACACAGGTTAATACAAAACTTATACCAAAAAAGGATTCTCCACCTTTCTACATACCACATAAGAAAACACTCCACTGTGAGACACAGTTTAAAAAGGCCATCAACAATTTGAGATAATAAGAATATATGAAAGACTGTAAAATATGTTTTGAAACAGAAATCATTAAGACATATAAAAAAGAGCACTATAAAAAATATGGACAGAGTTGAAAAATACAAGGAAACATCTAGAAGTGAAAACTGTAGCTGTTGAAATTAAAAGGTAGGTGAACAGAGGATGGGTGTAGATATAGCTGATGGTAGAATCAGGAATCTCAGTTTACTAATGACAGATGCTCAGAATTCACACACATAGAAATTGAAAATACAAAACAGATTACAAGATATATAAAAAAATGAATAGATCCAATATATGACTAATAAGAGTTTCAAAATGGGAACTAGGTAACATTTCAAGATATAATAGCTGTGAATTTTCCAGGTTTGAGAAGCACGGAAAATATCTAGAAGGTTGAAATAAATCTACCCCTTGATATACTGTAGAATTGAAGAACTCCAAAGGTAAACTATAGAAGATTTTAAAGCAACTATTGAGAAAAGACAAACCTACAAAAGAATGATTATTAGACAAGTGGCTTCACATCAGCAACAGTAGGTCCAGACTGCGATGGAATAGTATCTTCAAAGTGCTGAAGATAAAACTTTTATAACAGTTATATCTAGTAAAGAGTATAAGAACAAAAGGATCACATTTTCAGGCAGACTATCTCACTAAAAGATCTTTTAAATGCTGTATCTCTGAAAATAGGTAATGAACTCAGGAGGAAAGCTAAGATGAGGACTTCTACAAATTCTTACAAAAACAGAGAATTTTATATAAACTGTTTCCAAAAATAAAATGAGAACACTGTGTTTTTTGAGGTTAATCCAGCCTTGATAGCATCTGGAAGGATAGCCCAAAAAAGGAAGAATATAGGTCAGTCTCACTTAGAAACATACCAATAATCTGATATATAAAGTCTGATATATAAAATCTGATATATAATAATCTGATACATAAAGATCTCAGGGCTCTTCTGATCTCATCTTCAATGCTTACTTCATTTCTGCTACACTCTTCTTCCTGTTAATATTAAAAAATGCCAGACAAGCTCCTCCTTCAGAGCCTTTGCAGTTTTTCCTTCTGCTTGAACCACTCCTTCCAAAGATCTAAAGACTTACTGCTTTATCTTCTTAGTGTCTTTATTCAGGTATCTTTTTCTCAGTTTAAAATTTCTCCTATTTAAAGTTACAAAAGAGTTCCTAACCTACTCTTTTTACAATCCCTATATTTCTAATCTTTTTCTTCATAACATTTTCACCTATCATAACTGTGTATTTCATTTATTTATTTTATTATCTCTTTTCCCAACTAGAATATGAGTTCCATGGAGGCTGGGATTTTTAACTATTTTGTTAAATGCTGTATCTCCCACCATTTATAATTATGCCTAGTACAGAGTAAGTGCTTAATAAATATTGGTTGAATGAAAATACACTTCAAAATAGGGGTTCATTGAGGAAGAAAACAATGGCAGTGAGATCAGAGAAGAAGAAATTTGTTATAAAGTTTTAATATTTTATATTTTAAAAATCTGAGTTATAGCAAATTTCTTTTCATTTGGTAAATATTAGTGATCCGTACGGTAGTTTCTGTTATATTATTTCCTGTCTCATTCAGTATGTTTTAAATGACAATTGAATTTTAAAATTTACAAATAAACATGTATAAAGACTAAATTGGTGACAATGTCAAGAAAATTTGAGATGTAAATTAATGGGTAGGATTTTTATCTACTTTATAAATATATGAAATCATAAAATGAAAGTAAATACAGTGTAGCACTTGATAATGAAAAAACAGTTGTATCTCATTGGTTCAAAATAAATTCCAAAATTAAAGAGTGTGGTTAAAAAAACCAATACAAATTACAAGAAATTATATATAAATATGCAATTTGGGGAATACATTAGGCTTTCCAAGTATAACATTAAATGAAGAAATAATATAGGACTGAATAAATCCAAAGAAATCTTAAATGTAGTTAAATATAAATCACAAGCATGTATTTGACAAGAGTATTTACATATGGTTTTATTCAATTCAGAGTTATTTTTGGCTCACCACAGCTTGATTCTCAGGTCAGTGTTAATTTAGACCTCATGAAGAAATGAAAATAAACTCAACATTTATTCCTTGAGCAAGAGTGAATGAATTTTTGTGTGTGTATTATGTAGAAAGAAACAAGTTGTAAACGGACTATATACTTCAATTTTTAAGTGATTAAAAAAAGAAAGAAACAAGTTTCTATCATGGATCATTTCTAATTTACTTGGGGACTCAAAAATAGATGGTCAGACAGCTTGTGACCAATTTCACTTTCTCTAGATAGACCCCTGATCTTTCTACCTTCAATCCTTTTCTCCTGTATTCTTCTTTTTCCTCTTTCAGCTTGTAAAATCATGTACGAAAAATTAGCCCAGCTTGGATGGTATCTTCTCCATGAAACATTTTTACCTCTATAGCCAAAATTACCTATCTCATCTTTGTGACTTTGTAGGTCATATTTAGTCATTCCATTTTAATACTTAATCATTTGTATTAAAATTAATTGAAAATGTAGAGGATGATTCTGGTAGAGAATATTTCTACTAGATTGTGATGCTTACGTATATGTCTTACTCATTTTCATGCCCCATGATTTGTGTCTTCACTAAACACATTTATATTTTTATTGCATTTGTGACCAAATATTTTAATTGTTACAAGCTAAACGGGGACAAATAGAGTTTAATATGTAAATCATTTGTCCTTCAATGAAATCCAAATGATGCCATCTCACAAAGGTTTCACTCATGTAATTTTTAAAAATGTCATAGGTACACAAACATCATTATATAATTTAAGTTAATATCAGGAGTTTGGCAAGTCTTTTTCTTGTAAAAGAATTTGTACATTACTCAAGGTTGGGAAATACTGATACAGGCTGCAGAATAATACAGAGGTCATTGGCAGAAATCAACATTAGAGTAGTAAGGAATGCCAACTTGGATATGACTGCCTCTTGATTGTATCATAATAATGATCTTTAATTCATTATGAAAACTAACCATTTGTCAAGTAATCTAGAACTAATTTTGTCTAGATCTTGAATCAATATGTGTACTTACTGGTTGTTACTTAAATATCCTTATTTAACAATAGATGAATTAAGGAATGATGTTTAATTTTTCCTGAACAATGGGTTTAGTACTTTATTCTTTTGCAAATCACCCTTATCTTCATGTGGTTGATATGCAGCATATCAGCTTATATAATGTACAATTATTGTGTAAAATGTTTTATATATTCATATTAAGATCTTATATTCAAATGGCATGATATTTCAATTTTTTTTCAACATAGATACTTCTGCTAGCCCATTTATGCTTTTATTTATCATTTCTTTTTTATTTATATTTTCATATATTACTGGTAGCTCAAAATGTCATTTCACATGTTTGTTGTCACTTATTTTACTTAAAAGTGAGGTTTAACAAAACAGAAACTAAAAAAACACTTATTTCCTTAGTTGTTTCCAAGTCTTATAGCACTCTGTGGCTATTACTTTTTTCTCTACTCAACTGCTTCGAAAATCTGGAAAATCTCACATACATACATTTTATGATAATTTTAATTTTAAAAAATTAATTAAAAAATTTATCACAGAATATCATATTGTGGTTTATTTAGAACCGATTGTGATTTTTAGAAGTATGCTTTTATTCAGCCAGCAGATACATAATGAAAACCAATTGCTTAATAAAAAAAATAATTTTAAATGTAGTTTGATCTTAATTTTTTTAAAAAAGAAGTATTTTTCTCATTTATGTTAGTACTTAGATTAATAAAAGTCAAACTGAAAATTGCAATTGGATTTGCCAGAGTAGTAAAAACAGTATTATTTTGTTCATATTTAACATCATTTTTGGCTTACTGTTCTTCTTGCAGAGGCTACCTTGTCTTTTAGAGAATACAGTGGTATTATTTACATTCATTCATGTGGCTTTGTGAAAAAAATGCTAGAACTCCTTTACTTAATGGGATTCTTCCCCTGTGGCAGTGCAAACGGCTAGAGCAGGAGCTTCATCATCTGAAAGAGCAGAACCAGACTTCAGCAAACAACATGAGACATCTGACTGCTGAAAACAATCAAGAACGTGCTCTGAAGGTAAATCTCCATTCCTTCTTGCAGGCAAATTAAGGTTGTAAGCCCTTGGTGCCAGCTTTCTGTGCTAGCATATATCAGTTGTGTACATTTCAGCAGAAGTGAGCTGTGGTGTTTGCCAACAACCCCTTCTTTAAACACAGATACAGCACCCTTCTGTTATGGTATTATTTTATTTCGTGTATGTGTACATGAAAACAACATATTTTCTGAATTTCAAGTAGTAGTATATTAATAACTTTTGGTTCATGTTCATTCTGTTTCTGCTTCCAAAATATATTGCTACTTTTTGTAGTTAATAAAAAAGTGGCCACACTGAGAGAAAACAAATTAAATAATGAGCTTTTTCTTTGCATCAATATGAAATACAGTAATTTTCTAAATAACTTATAATATTAGTAACCTATAGAACTGATACTCCTTGAAAGATAGTGACTATATATGGGACTTGAAAGAGTACTTAAAATGTTACTTATAACAAAAAAAGAAAGAAAGAAAGAAAATATATTCTACTGGAACTTGAAACAAGTGAAGTGTACATTTCATAATAAGTTCTGTCTTATTTTGATATATAGATCCAGTAATCATGAAAAAGGACATTATTTCAATTCTACTAATTATCTTTTTTTTCTTAAGATACTTTCCATTCCCTTTTATTATCTTTGCCCCAGTTCCTGGCATAGTGCCTGTGACATAATAGTGGTCCCTACCCTCAAGGTGCTTACCCCCAAGGAATTTATAATCATTTATTAAAAATTATTCTTATCTTTCAGGGACTTTATTATTTATTTTGTGCTTTTACTATTGCATTTCTTGTCCTTAAGTTGCCATATAAGTTATGAATAAGAAGTTTATTACCAAGCTATCTGGTGAACAAACTATCTCCTTTCTGAGCAGTAGCTTATCTTTTACAATCCATTTACAAGTATCAATTTTTTATTTGTTAACTGATGTTAATATTTAGTATCTAAATGAGCTTTAGGAAGAATTTTACAAGTCACTATCTCTAGGAGCTTACAGTCTGCCAAAAATATTTCTAGTATTTTAACATGAATCTTACTAGCGTTAATATAATTAATAGAGTAAATAAATAAATTTGAATAGGGTGACAGCTGAAAGATTTATGTTTTATTTCATTGTATTATGCTGTAATTTCTAAAGGAAATAGTCCTAGGGATAGATTTGGAAAAAATCTTTTAAAAAAGTTAATGGTCATACATTACATAGACCTTTCCAAAGTGATGACTATGCTGAATACACAATTATCACACAGGGATATACTTTTTAATAATCTAATGCTATTTGAATAATAATGCCTTTGCTTATTCTAATAACCAGAAAATTCTTTTTTTTTCAAGATATACACAACCCACTGTTAACAGCAGCAGTATTGATCTTTCAATGAAATCTAAGATTTTTAATGTAAGCATTGGTTAAAGGATGAGACAGATTTGTGGGCCAAATGAAAGCACACATTTTGGGCTTGTATTGTTTGTTTTATGAGGGGGAAGTAATTAGGTTTCTTGGTTGCTATCCACTTGGAGGAGGTACTGGGGATTGAACCCCGGGCGCTGAGCATGCGCTCTACCACTTGAGCTATACTCTTCCCCTTCATTCTAAATTATTTTTTATGGTAGAGCATAAAATTTGACTTTTGGTGATCATTTATATGTATTATTTTTGAAGTAGCATGGAATATATACTAACTAAATTTGCTAACTTGACACTATTTCCCTCCTTTTATATTTGCAATTTTCCCTAATAAATAGAACATATGGATACATATAGGATGATGGGCTAAATTTATACTGACTAATCTATACCCTGAGAGTTACTTAAATTAAAAAGATACTCTCATTTAAAATAAAATTTATCCACGTTAAGTAATTTGTTTCTTGAAGACTACAATTTTGAACATTTAATGGTTTTTTAAAAATTTAGATTAGCCATAAATATGCAGGCATTAGACTTAATAAGAAATTTCATATAAACTGCCTTTTTTTCCTCTTTCATTTTCTTTATTTACTTTCCTTGTCACACATTTTTAACTTCTTACAATTGAACTTCTCCACTGTAATTCCATTGAAAGACATTCTTTCTTAAATTATAAGTGACCTCTAATGGTTAAATCTGTGAAAATTATCATTCCATATCCTGTCAATATGCCAGTCAGCCTAACTGGAACACATTTAGATCTTGCCCCTGACCTCATGAAATACTTTCCTGTACTTTTTTGTTTCTATGTCATCATTTTCCTTTTCTTTGATTGTTATTCTTTAGCTGGTGCCTCTTTTTATACCTATTCCTAAAGAATGTTCCCCTAGCTTATGTGATTAGCCCCTTTTTCTTCTTTCTAAGAAAACCCCAAACTATTATTTTAGAGCAGCTTTAGGTTCATAGCAAAATTGAGTGGAAAGTACAGAGTTCCCTCATATCCCGTGCTCCATACATTCACCTGCCCTCAGCATCCAGCACAAGAGTGATTCATTTGTTACAATCCATGAACCTACATCAGAGTAACCGAAAGTCCACAGTTCACATTGGGGTTCGATCTTAGTGTTGTACATTTGGATTTTGAGAAATATAAATGACCAGTATCTGCCATTGTACTATCATACAGAAGAGTTTCACTCTAAAAATCCTCTGTTTTACCTATTTATTCCTCCTTCCCTTGCAACGCCTGCCAGCCATTAACCTTTTTTACTGTGTCCATAGTTTTGTCTTTTCATTTAGTAGAATGTCATGTAGTTGGAATCATATGGTATGTAGTCTTTTCAGATTGGCTTCTTTCATTTAATGATATGCATTTAAAGTTGATCAATGTCTTTTGATGTCTTTATAACTCATTTCTTTTTAGTATTGAATAATATTCCATTGTCTGAATGTACCACAGTATATTTGTTCACCCACCTACTGAAGGACATCTTGGTTGCTTCCAAATTTTGGCAATTATAAATGAAGCTGCTATAAGCATCCATGTGCAGGTTTCTGTGTGGACATAAGTTTTTCAACTCATTTGGGTCATTACCAAGAACTACAATTGCTGGATCTTATGCCAGGAGTCTGTTTAGTTTTGTAAGAAATGCCAAACTGTCTTCCAAAGTGGATGTACCATTTTGCATTCCCGCTAGTAATGAATGACTGTTTCTGTTACTCCATATTCTTGCCAGCATTTGGTATTTTATTTATTGTAGACTCCTCTCTTCTCATTTTATCCATTCGTACGACATCATCTATCATTTATGTTGTAAAGAATGCTTTGTCTGCCCTTCCATTGGGATATCTTACTGTCCTTAACCCCAACAAATTTGAAACCAGATTCCTAATTTGACTTCCTAAACCCTCTCTTCAATTTCGAAGAATTCAGGACCTGAGTCAAATAATATTGACTGTATAACTTAACATTTATTCTCAGTTATGTTCTCCTTTGTTTATCTTTACAGCTTTATAGAAGCAGGAAAAGTTAAGTACTTTTTGAGCCCTTCTTTTTGCCAGTGAGACATAAGAGGACGTCTATAGCAGGGATGGGTGGAGTGTCTCTGGGAAAGTTTTTTTTCCTGACGTAATGACAAATGCAGCAGACACCAGTCCTTCCCTCCTTATTACCTTGAACACTTACTTGCTGTCTGGAACTGCAGCAGCAGTTTTGTACCTATGAAGCAAACGCCAAGAGAAGCTGACCTTAAACATCATTGAGCCCTTCAGCCAGTGAGCCACTTTGAGAACATTAAACACCTATACCCTCACTTGTTTTTCTGCTGACAGAATGCCCTATATTCTAAATCATTCTTAATAGTTTTCTATCATTACTTCCAAATTGATCAGTTAACGTCTGTAATTAATGATACTGCCATAGTCCTAGACATGTAGGCTAATAGACCTGACATAATCTTCGTGTCCTTTCAACCTCTCACCTACTGGAGCACAATTGAGCATCCAGTTGTGTCAGTTCTGCAACAGTGATTTCTTTCCTCTTTTTCTCTCATTTGTATTATCATGCCTCTACTCTGTCTCAAGTTCATGACCTAGATGATAATAGTACCCTTCCAAGTAATCTTTTTCTCCTCAGTTTCTCACCTTTCTAATCCATTGTTACACTTCCATTAGCTATCATTCTAAAATGCAGGTGACACTTTTCTACCAAAAAACCTTTGGTCTTACAATTTCAGCAGTGTAAGAAAATAGAGATGTCCTGAATAACTGTCCTGATAAAAACAAGAGAAAAGGATGGCTGTATTTTAATAATAGGAAGGAAGATAAGGAATCTGAAAAGGCCTAAAACAAAGTGGAAATAGGAAAAACAAAAACAAAAAACCATGGGAAATAAGTGCTTGCATGAAGCCATCTTCCACCCCAAGTACATTTGTCAAATGTTGGTGAATTTCAGCTTCCATTTTAATGGCTACAAGGGTAAGACAGATAGGAGACAGAGCCCAGAGCCTGTTTAAGCCACAATGTAGTGGGAGATCTTCTCCTGAAGCTGATATCCTAGGTGGCTGCAGCATTAGTGTTTAGGTGAACAAGGGTCAAGCCCTTCGTACAAAATACAGGCGAGGGAACTTGGCTTTCTTGAGTGTGAAGTGGGGGGAAAGTCTCTGAAAATTCATCACCCGCAGCCCGCTTTCAGGCAGGTTTAGAACCACACCGGTTACCTGAATTCTTGCTGTCTGTGCTTCTAAAAGCTGAGGATTTAATTTGAGGTGATTCTAAGCTGGAAGGACCCATGAACAACAGACCAAGCAAATTACCTTCACAATAAGCCTCTAATAACTCCAAGAGATAAAGTTTCAAACACCTTGAGCTATCAAAAAAGTGCATGAGAAAAATGCACTTCTAGTGTATGTAAAATCATAAGGCAGCAGAATCATACACTTCAACAAATAGTTCAGATATTCTATTTTGGACCCCAGAACATGACATGTGCTTAATTAATGTCTTAAAAAAGAGATGCTAGAAAGTAAGAGCAAAGAAAATGACTAAAAATTATCAAGTAGACTTGGGAAAAAATAGATGGAACTTAAGAGAAATTTTTTTTAAATATTAAAGTTAAACAGCAAATAGAGTAAACAGCAGATTACACAGAGTTTAAGACACTGTTAGTGAACTGGAAGATAGATATAAAGCAAGTATGGAAATGGAAGCCAGAAAGACAAAGAAATGAAAAATACAAGAGATGTTAAAAGGCACAAAGATAGAGTGAAAAGATCTAAAATAAGTCTATTTGGTGTTTGAGAGGAGATAATATGGGAAATGGGGAAAGGGAAAACAGATACAAAGAAATAATGACTGGAAATCTTCTAGGGTTGTCAAATGACACAAACCTAAGATCTAGTAATACCAAATAAATTCCAAGTATGATAAATTAGAAGAAACTGCAGGACACCAAAGTTGAAGAAAATCTCTTAAAAACAACTGTTAGAAAAAACATATTTACAGAGGCACAACAATTAGACTCACTGACTTCCCAATGGTAATAATGGAATAATATCTTAAATACACTGAAAGCAACAAGGAGGCTAATTCCTTAAATATGTAGAGAGAAAATAACTGTCAAGAGCAACAGTACAATAATGATTAGATAAATCGAAAACTTCAGTTGCATTCTATTGTCTTTGGAATATAATCCAAACCCCCTAAATATGGAGTTTAGGACTCCACACAGGTGGCACAGTAGTTTTGGCCTGCTTTTTCTTTTCTTTCTTTCTTTTCTTTTCTTTTTTTTTTTAGGTGGGGGGATATAGTCTTCGTAAACCCCAACCATCCCCCACTACTTAGTTTCCTAAATGTGTTGTGTTCTTTCATTTCTTATGATATTCTGTTATGACTTTGTTTTGTTTCTATCTCTAATATTAGTTGATTGCTTAACATGCCATCTTCTCTATATCAAAAACTTCTTGAACATAAGGGATCATAGCTTTTTCATGTTGCTATTCTCTTGGAATTTAGTATATTGTTGAACTCAAATCAAATAGTAATTTTTTAAGTCCAAAATCAGTTTTAATCTATCCTAGTTGGAGTCAGCAAATTTATTGATATCTACAAAGTTCAAGAAATAGAGGACATGGAATTATTCTGGTTTAATATTGTCTTCATAATCACTAACTGTGTCCAACTAAAGCTCTGTAGAAGGATCTCTATTTTGTACTAAAGTTTCTTTGCTCATGAATTGAACAGTGCAGTACCAGAATTTCTCATTTTTTACTATTGGCTTAAAAATATTGATGAAAGAGATTTTTGTTTATTCATTTTGCCCTTTGCTGTTTAGAGTTTACTGCTGGATAAGAGACTCTCGTTTAAGAGACTGAGTAAATAGCAAGCACTATTCATTGCACTTGATAGTAAATAATAGTGTACTGTCTTATGATGAAATTCTGTGTCAAGATGAATTAATTACTAGTCTTTATCCTATGTCAGCCATATTAATATACTGTCTTTGATATGCCCAGATGATACCACCCTCCTTATGTCATTAGGGTATGGTTTTGGATTGTTTTTCTGGTATATAACTCTAGTATTAGATTTTTAATTTTAAAATGTTGAACTTCCTAACATTTACTAACTGTGGAGCATTGAGAAAGTTGGGTAGCTTCTCTGAGTATTGGCTCCCAATTTGTATGATAATGAGAGAGAGAGAGTGTGTTACAGTTGATAAAATGTGTGGGCAATCTACGACGCTCATTCGTGTTCCATATGGTATGGTGGTAGAAAGAACATTAGTGTAAGTGCCAGACGCCTCTTTTCTTGTCCTTGCTCTGCCACAAACAGACTATGTGGTCTTTGTCAACCATTTTATTTTTTCAAAATGAGGAGACTGAATATCATTCAAAGCCATTTAAACTAGAAAGTGTGATTTTTAAAATTTGTAGTGTTATAGTTTTACTCATTTTTTAAACAATATATATATATGATATGATCTGAATTCAGGCCCATATAGATTCTGAATTAAGAGAAAAGCAGTCAATTTCAAGCCAGTATGCTTATAGGTTGGATGACCATATAAATATTTATATTTAAACTAAGACTTTTTAAGAACAAAAGGTACGTGATTAATAATTACACCAGGACAATGGGGTTGTGGCTACAAAGGGATGGCACAGTGGATCCTTGTGGTGATGAAACAGCTCTTTATCTTCATTGTGGTGGTGGTTTCATCGGTCGACATGTGATAGCATTATATAGAACTGCATACATAGACACACACAAGTACATGTAAGGCTAGTGAAGTCTGAATAGCTCCGTGTATTGTGTCACAGTTTCCTGGTTTAGATATTGTATTGCAATTATGCAGGATGTCAGCCATGGGGAGAGGTCAAATAGAGGGTGCATAGGACCTTCCTATATGTCTTTTTAACTGCTGTGAGTTTATAATTATTTCAAAATAAAAAGTTATTTTTAAGAAATGAGTCACTAAGTTCAGTCCACAGTCAAGGGGAGGGATTACACAAGGGTGTGAATACCAGGAGGCCAGGACTGTTGGGGCCATGTTAGGCTGCCTATCAACCTGAATGTATATGAACACCTCAGTTAACTATTCCAAAAACCAGACTCACAGTCTTACCCCCAAAATTTGTTCATTCTGAGACTCTACCTGAAAATAACATCTCTGTCCTATCAGTAGCTTAGTTCAGATCCTTGAAGTTAGCCTTGACTCCTTTCTTTCTCTCACATCCCATGTCCTATTTAAACAAATTCTCTTGGCCCTCCTTTTCGTGCATATCAAGAATTCACCTATCTCTCATCACTTCCACTACCACTTCTGTCTTTCAAGCTGCCATCATTTTTCCCTGAATTATTACAAAAGCCTCCTAGTGGTCTCTTGTTTCTATCCTTGCCTTCCCCTGTTCCTAACACATCCTCCAGAATGATCCCATTAAAATATACATTACATTACATTACTCTTCTGATAAGAACCTCACAGTGGCCTGCCGTTTCACTCAGGATAAACCTACGAGACCTCTTGATCTAACCCTTCTGTTTACTCCTTGGCATCGTGCTTCACTTTAGTCATACTCCTCTCTCGCTGTTTCTCAAACACACCAGGCATGCTTGGATCTAGAGGCCTTTGTACTTCCTGTTCTGACTTCCGAGGATCACTCTTCCCCCAAATATTCACACAGCCCATTTTCTTATCTCCTTCGAGTCTATTCAAATGCCACCTCCTCAGTGAGGCCTTCCCTGATTAACCTATCGTAAGTCTCAACCCACACCTTTACAAGCGTCTCAATCCCCTTCCCTGCTTTTTCTCCAAAATATGTATCATCTAAGAAAGTACAGTTGACTCTTGAACAACATGGGTTGGGCCTGTGCAGGTCCACTTACATGCAGGTCTTTTTCAGTAAATCTGTGCTGTGGTACTACGTGATCCACGATTGGCTGACCCTGTGGATGCAGAATCACACATACAGAGGGCCCACTGTAAAGTGATACGTGGAGTGTCAGTTGTGTGAAGGGTGGGCTCTCCTAAACCCCTGCGTTCAAGGGTCACCTGTGTATGTTTTACTTATTTACTATATTTATTGTCTCTTTTTCTGATAGGAATAAGTGCTCTATGAGGTCAGGGATTTTTGTTTACTTTGTATACCTCTGTATCTACTGATGATATTAAAAATATTTGACAATCAGTAAGTTACAGACATGACTAATCATAACAGATGCCAGATGTTAACAATTTATATAGCTATACTTCTGCTTATCAGCTAAAGCTAGCTCTAGCTGTATCTCCTATAAATACACGTAGCAGCTATTGAATAAATATCTTTTGAGTGAGTTAATACCATATATGCAATTTAGTATCCTTCTTTCCCTGCTTAGTACTTCATAAGCATCCTTCAGTACATTAACTCTATAAATATTACTTTAATATATTACATAATTTGCAGTGCACAAATGTACCATAATTTTCTTAAATCTTTTCTTAATGTTGAGTATTTAGGTTGCTTGCAGTTTTACATTCTTAAAAATCCTTCTGTGAAAAAATTTGTATGTAACTATTTAACCATATTTAGCAAAGAAAAACTTGATAATTTTTCAAATTTTTATTTTTAATAAATACATATTTTTAGAAATAAATGATTCTATAAGGGTTGTAATAAAAATATTTCAGTTGACTTCTTCATCTTACCTCTTCTGATTTCTGCTCCAGAGAAGAAATCACTTTCAACCCTTTTAACATTTTATTCTGTATCCACTCTATATTTCTAAATGAAAAGCTTATATATACTATTTCTTGAAATTTCACTTTTAGTTATTATTGATTTCCTACTATGAAGATGAGAGTTTAGCTTTCTTATCTTTTTCTTAGATCAATGTTTAGCATTTGCATTATTATTATAATATTCGTAGGTGACCATGTAGTGAAGTCAACAAGCATATGTTGTTTTATTGTGCTTTGCTTTACTGCATTTTGCATTTTTTTTTTTTTTTTAGCAAATTGAAGGTTGTGTCAATCCTGTGTTGTCAGATGATGGTAACATTTTTAGCAATAAAGTATTTTTTAATTAAAGTATGTACTTTGTTTTTTTAGACATAATTTTATTACACACTTAATAGACTACAGCATAATGTAAACGTAACTTTTATATGCACTGGGAAACCAAAAAATTGATGTGACTTGTTTTATTGTAATATTCGCTTTATTGTGGTGGTCTGGAACTGAACCCACATTATCTCTGAGGTATGCTTATATTATTAAGCAGTAAAAAGGAACAGCTTATTGATATATACAGCAACTTGGAAGGGTCTCAAGGGCATTATGCTAAATGAGAAAAGTCAATCTCAAAGTGTTATAATTATATGATCCTACTTATGTAACAGTCCCAAAGTGGCAAAGTCATTGTGATAGAAAACAGATAAGTGGTTTCTAGGAGTTAGGTTGGGGAGCAGGGTATTATTCTTAAAAGGTAACAATTTCTTTCTAGTGATAATAGTTCTGATTTATAATATTGAAATGTCATAGAATTATATGCCAAAAAAGTAATGGAGGGAAGATGTAAAAAGAGATGAAATTCATATACAGTTTATATCCAACTTAATAGAATTGTACCAATGTCAGTTTCCTGGTTTTGATAATATACTATGGTACATATATGATATTTTTGGGAGAAGTTGGATGAAGTCTACACAGGAATTCTCTGTACTCTTTGCAAATTTTTGTGGATCTTGAATTATTTAAAATTAAGGTACTATTTAAAAATTTTACATGTTCACCATAGCCAGTGAAAAAAGTGCTAAAATATATAAAGAAAATTTTAACAATCCTCTCTTACAGTTTTCGAACTACCAAATTAACCTTGACTAGGCATTACAATAGATATTCTATTTTATCTGTCTTTTACCTAATTTCAGTGGGAATGAATTCTGTGTTACACCAATTAATTTTGACAGTTACCATGGGATTTTATATTTCCCTTCATAATATAAAGTCTCATTGGATAGTTTTAGTACATGGATCATCTCTGAGTCTGATTTTGTGATTGCTTTGTCTTTTAAGACATTTTTGTTGCTTGTTTTGCTTTTGCTTTTCGTGTGTCTCATGATTTTTTTTTTACTTGAATCATGGACATTGTGGGTAGAATGGTGCTTCTTCTATCAGTCCAGTAGTGAGAGCATTGACTTGATCCATTCAGGAGTTGATCTAGATTTGGGTTTTGTTGTTATTGTGGTTACTGTTAGTGCATCATAAGTTTCAAATTGCTCTAGTAGTGGGTTGCTGTTGACTTATGCTCAGGATGGAAACTCAGGTGCTGGAAGGTTTTTTTCAGTGTTGATAGTTCACCCTTCGTTTTCGGTTAATCCTGTATGCTTGCATCTCAAGGGCGTCTCACTGTTCGCTCTTGGTCTTCTAGCATTACGATTTTTATCGTCTCGTGTTGGGGGACTACGAGTTTTCTGTTTCAGTCTTAGACAGTCCCTTTGTGCTTAGACTTTGGAGTGGGACTTCCTCAGAATTCCTTTCATGGCAGCCAGACTATGACCTGTATCTGTGGCAGGTATTGTATAAGAGAGACTATCATGCCCCTCTTCCAGTAGAAACTGTCTAATGGTATTGGTATAGGATCCTGAGCCCAGTTCTGTTTCTTGCCATTCACCCCCGGGGGTAGGAGTTCTTTCTTATGCCATTCCCAGGCAGGATTTCTTTTTTGGAGGGGAGAGGGTGTTCTATGTATGACTTTTACTCTATTCACAGAAGGATCTGGGTCCAGGGGAGTAGGGATGGGTGGGTAGGTGGTTCGCTGATTTCTATAGCAGCAGCCAGTCCCCTGCCCCACATCCCCTGCATCACTGAGGGAAGCTGTCTCTAGTTCTACCCTTCCCTTGATATTTCTCCCCCAGCCTCTGGTAGGGATTTGTGGGTGAAGGTCTTCCAGTAGGTGCAGACCCCATCATGTCAGTGGTTTCTGAAGGTTTTGTGTGGTGGCTGACCCTTCTTCCCATGCTCTGCCCAGGTGAGCTAGTCCATGTATCCCTTTTGCCTTGGAAGCTTGTCTCTCCTTGAAAGTTAAGACAGTTTGGTTGCCTTCTGAGCTTAGCTGTCTAATGACTTCAAAAAAAGTTACAACTTTGTGCTTTATTCAGCTTTTCTTATTGTTAATGTGGAGTGACAACTTGTTCCAGATTTCTGCAACCTAGGCATAAGCATTACATCCACTGTTGGATTTTGATGAATATTGTTTTATCATATTTAAGTAGTTTCTTTCTAGAATTTTTTAAAGTTTTTATTAGTGGATATAACAAATTTCATTGAGTTCTCAATGTTGAACAGTCCCTTAAATAAACTGTTTGGATTTGTTTTGTCATCAGTTTCCTAAGAATTTTCAGAATTATAATAGTCTGCCCTCGTACAGTACTTCCTGAGTGCCAGGCATTGTTACTAATGCTTTACATAGAGTACTAAAGTACTGAGACCTCAGAGTGACCCTGTGGAGAGTAGGTGGTACATCTGTCTATAATTTTATAGGTTAACAAACTGAGGAACATGTGTTAACTAACTTGACCAGTGATATAAGTAGTAATTACTGGTAGACCTCAGATCTAAACCAAGGCAGTGGGTCTCCGAAGTTCACACTCGCCAATGTAAATGAAAATTAACTAGTTTTTCTTTATTTTTTCCTGCATCCTGCAAGATTTGTTTTTTGTTTTTGTTTTTTTTGTATCTGAAGTATTTCTCTAATTAATAGTGTTCATATGTTCAAGGGAGGTGTGTGTGTGAATATAAGTAAATAGATGTATTTCTTCATGTTTTTTCCACATTTTTTCTATTGAAGTATATAGTCAGTTTACAGTGTTACGTTAATTTCTGGTGTACAGCTAATTGCCTTTTCAGTTGTTTCAATATGTTTATCTAGTTTTTCTGTTTCTTAGGTCATCGTTCATCTTTTTTTTTTACTAGTTTGTTTCTATTTTTATTCTTTGTATGATCCAGAGTAGTTTAGAGAATATAATTTAAATTTCTGTATAAAATGTATTAATGTTTTCCTTCTCACCATGTAAATAATCCACTTTAAAAGGTTTTGTTAATTAAATAAATAAATTAGTCTCTGTTCACAGAGCATAAGGCTCAGTATATATTCAGTTGAACTCAATTCTCACATTATTCAAACACCTTTATTTAAGCTCCCATTATAATTGCATTTTTATAATTTTGTCATATTTGGAATTTCTTGCTTTATACATTTGTCTGTTCCATTCTTTGTTATATAGATGTTTATGACTATTGTATCTTCTAGGCTATACACATACATATCCTCATTGTATAATATTCCTCTTCAGACTGCTTACAGCTTCATACCCTTACGTCTGCTTTTCCTGACATATGTATTAACGCTGCTGTCTTGGTTCATTCAGACTGCTGTAACAAAATATCACAGACTGCATGCCTTATAAATAGCAGAAATTTATTTCTCACAGGTCTGGAGTCTGGAAAGTCCCAGATGAAGGCACCAGTATGGTAATGATCTAGTAAGGGCCCTCTCCCTGATCCATAGCCAGCGCCTTCTCACTGGGTCATCACATGCTAGAAGAGACAGGGGATCTCTATGGAGTCTCTTTTATAAGAACATCAGTATCACAAAGCCTCCAGCTTCATGACCTAATAGGCACCTCCCATCCCAGAGGCCATACTTCCCAATACCTTCTTTGGGGTAGGACTACAACATAGCAATTTTGGAGTAACACAAACATTTAGACTGCTTTTTTCTTTCTTTTTTTTTTTCTTCCTTTGTTTTGTTTTTACATTTACCTAGTATAATGGTGCTGTTCACCAGTAATTTTGCTACTCAGAGTTTATTCATCCTTCACTTGATTTTTATAACCCTTGTTCTCCCATAAGAAGCCAACTCCTTCATCCTCAGATGTGGTTTGGTTGGAGGTGGTACCACGGTGGCCACAGGTCTAACAGATCAGAATGTCAAGAATGTCAGATTCCCTTGGCCACAGCAATTGCTTCAGAAACAGACACATGTACCACCTGAAGCCAATGAGTCCAGACCTTTTTTCTCTATATTGTTAAGAATTTGAACAAAAGTAGAGTAACTTAACCAAATGTGTCATAGAGATCTTTCTGCATCTATAAATACGGATCTACATCATCCCTTTGCTGGCTCTGTAGGTCCCTGTGCTTGATACTTAACATGTAATTTTCTCAGTCTTCTATTTTAGAACATTTTGATGCCAGCTGTTCAATATCATAAGCAAAATTTTGATAAATACTCTTGTGTGTACACCTCTCTGTTAGGGCATAAGTGACCACACAGTGGGAAGTACAGTGGCAGGAAATCAGTTGAGAATAGAGAGAATGATACCAGATGTTGTGCAGGTTGTAGTTCATATCATTGAAGTGTATGAGGGTATTGAGAGGTCAGATTTAGAATAAAAGAAAACAATAGTGAATTCCAGCATTTCACTATTGGTGCACAAAAATAAGCAGTTCACAAAGAAGGCTGAAAAGAAATAGTCAGAAAGATAGGAGAATTACCAAGAGATTGTGTTTTCATAAATTCAGACTAGAATAAAATGCTGTGATGGGAACAGTTCGCTGTGTTGAATGCTACCAAGAAGTAAAACCACAAGTACCCATTTGATCTGGCAGTTAGAAAGGTGATAGTAGCTTTGTTGTTGCCATTTAACAGTGGTTTCAGTGGTAGCCTTGAATCTAGTAAATTGCAGAGTAAATGGAAAGTTTAAAAGTGAAAAAAAGGTTGATTATTCTTTGAGGAACTTATTTATTAAGTAAATATGCAAGGGTTAGAGTGTAATGCGAGTGTAACCTGGAGGAAGACTTCAGGAGTAGAGAGAATAATAGCAAACATACCTCAATCATTCTCTTTTTATAAGAAATCTAACGTGTGCCTGTGTAACACAAAGCTAGCTAGGAACAACCTGTATGGTCTGGGTCAAAAAGTTGGTAGGCCAAATAATAATTTAATAATTTTGAATTGGGAAATTGAGAGAGAATGAGCCAATCAGCTTTTGAATGCTGAGTGCAGTGATCCCAAGGTAGGCTTAGGGCATGGTAGACGACTGTAGGCTGTGTGCATTCTTAAGTTACAAAGCAGCCATTTGGAAAAGTTGGAGCCAATATATTAAAAAACACAAAATTCTGAACAAGAGAGATGGAGAGAGATTCTATCCTGGTTCCTAACAGCAGTCTGTCCCCATGCCAGGCATTGTTTTCCACACAATACATTTTTTCTCTGTTTATAACAAGCAAGACTCTCAGCTAGGCCAGGTTGACTGTCTTTGCATACCAAGTGGGGAATTGCTATGACAGCATTCATTATAGGCTCTCTGAAGTGAACAGTTACACCGAAGGGTGGCTCTGTGTATTAGTGCACCAGGTATAGCCAAATCATCAAAGCCAGTGTGAGTTCATCAAGTACATCAAGACACAATAAAACTGATGAGATTCAGATGAAACAGCTGTGAACTATGACCTTTTACACAGAAGGAACACGGAATTACTGTGGGAAACTTCTGTGGAGATTATCAGTGGCAAACCACAAATGTAATACTTGTGAGTACTTAAATCTAATTGCTCTTTAACATTGGTTCCTAATTTTTCTAATTTTGACTTTCATAGGACTATTTTAGGAATTTGAGACATTATTTTGATAAATAATGATAGAAATACAAAATTACACTGCATGCTTCCCTACTGTCTTACACATTTTGTAATATGCTAAAAAAAATAATCAAAATGAATACTTGAACTAAGACATACACTTTCAACAGGAGACTGAATTCTAAGCGCACCAGGCAGATTCCTCACTATGAACTGGCTTTAGGTAGATCCTGGAGTCTTTATCCAGTCTTTGTATCACCTGGTCTTTGGACCTAGTAACTCCTCTGACTGAACTGCCTTACATCACCTACTGTCCTACTTCCTTTGCCCAGCTAATACCTACTCAACCTGTATTCAGTTTGGCCACAGTCCTCTTGTCTCGGGCCAAAGTGGAGAGGGATTTGAGTAGTAAAATGAAATTGTTTCAATAACAAAATGAGTACTGATCTGAAAAGAAATGAAATATTCTCAGCAATCCCAGGACTTCCTCCCAGGCCTTTCCTAAATCTGCCCACATCAACAGTCCTACTTTCCCCCTTGTCTTTTGCTCTCACCTCATTATCTCCTCTCTTTTTCCCTGACCTATTTGGTTTTTGATCTTACAGTGGCCTACAAGAAGTAGAAGAGCAGATGTCTTTGGTACATGGTTGGAAACAGAACCCTGGGAACCTTTAAAAACAATAAAGGTCCACTTGATTGGTTGTTAGGTAACGAGCATGGGTTAATGGTTCTTAGCAGAGGCATGCATCAGAATCATGAAAAGAACATTTACAAAACAGTAACTCTGGGCCTGACCTAAAGCATACTGAATTGAAATATCTTACACTGAATTTGAAAAGTTACCGACAGACTTGGTGTTTGGAAGTAAAATAGAGACAGTATATTTCTCAACCTTCTTTTAGACCGATGGGTTTTTTGTTTCTGAAAATAATAACATTTGTTTTCTACCAGTTGTGCCTTTCAATTTTAGTTTTGTTTAATTTTCTAATTGATTTCAGTTTGGGGCTGATATAAGTATTTTTGTGGCATTTTCAGTTTTATGTCTTTTTTAAAGTGCTTTCTTGGTATTTTAGGGGTAAGGTGGATGAGGCTACATAGATTTGCTGCCCAAATGAAAATTTTCTCTTTCATTTTTAGCATTTCCAGCAACCAAATTCTACATAAGGTTGTACCTCATAGTGATTTGTGATAAATAACATATTAAATTCTCTTGTTAATTGCAGTGTAGTAATACTGTGAAAAGTGTAGTGCAAAATCCAGATGGTTATTTAAAACACTATGAAATTTAATTTGGTAGATTTTTAAAAGTTACATTTCTGAACTAAAAATGTATATAAAAAGCCTTCTGATTATCAAATACAATTAATTTACTTTGACTACTAAGTAAAAATGTCTCTGGGACATGATAGAAAGCAGTTAAGTCCTTCATTAGATTATGTAAAATTCTCAGTAAAAGTAACTGCATTTAACAGTGTAGTTTTCTGTACCAAGCAGATCCTTATTGTAGTAGCATATTTGACTTCAGTGGTTTTTAGACACATAGTTTTTAGTAATGCATCTACAGACCTTTGGCATGTACACTTGTTAAGAAAAAACTAACATTCACAAATTGACATAGCTATATTATGTCTTCTATATCAAAATGACTTTATTGTGTTGTTCAGTGTTGGTTACTTTTTCTGTTATGTTGATGCATTAAAACAGATATTAAATTTTATCATTAATTCAGCGCCTGGTCTCTCATCAAATCCCCTTAATTACAAATTGACTCCAAGGATTAGACAGCATGGATTTTAATTTTAACTGAAACAAAAAAAGGCATCTTGAAAAATCACTCTTGCCTAGTGACTCATAGACACATTTAAAAAGATCCTATAATTTATTGCTCAATATTTAAAGTTCACAGCAATACAAAATGTACCACCAACACTTTATTCTCTTATGTTTACATTAAATATATATTTAAAAATATATTTCATAATCTTAAAAAAAAACTCTTCAGTATTTTTAGATAACTAGCAGCCTCAGTTTTGATAACTTGTAACCCTTTCTTTAGAAACTGTTAACTTTGAATCTTGCACAACCATAACTGTATCTGCATGACATTTATATTATCATGTATCTGCTTTCTTAAATAATTTCACAAAGTCATACAGTGTAGTTTTATATATTCCATTGAAGTCTCTTCTATATAATCCAATATTCTGTTTATGGTATTGTTTATAGTTTATGACTATTTTGTTAAATCTTCACTTCCTTTTGATACTTGCTATTTTAAATCCAGAATCATTTTTGTGCATTTTCCTCTGAAGATACACAAACTTTTCTGTCCTTCTTTCTAAAAGTGTCGATTTTAAAACTGAATTCTATTACATAATTACTTATTTTAAATAGTAGAATGACTACTCATTTTTACTAGAATAAGAAGATAATGAAATTAAGTTATGATCACAGTGATCAAAAAGTACATTTGTCCCCTGTATTTTTGCTCCATTATATAGTGATCAGCTTTTAACTCAGAGTTGCCTCTTAAAAATTTCACTTATTATTCTGAATAGTTTCTGGAATCTAACTTGTGTTAATAGTCACTTATTTTGATTTTTATATAGATCTATAAGTTTTTAGGTTATCATTTACATTTAGAAAGACCAAGAAATAATTACTAATAAACTCTTAAGTATTAAGGTAAACCATTTTTTAAAAAATAAATTCAGTTGTGTCAGTTACCATCACCTTTTCAGAGGTTATAAAATATAAGTGATTGTGTTGTTTCCAATTAAGTGGATATTGTATATCATATTTTTGTAAATTTGATTTTTAAAAGCCCCATTGGGGGCTTTTGCACTGTTGCTGTTGAACTGGATTTTTATATGCTGAAAGATATTTAGCGTCTAAATGAGCTCCACTCATCATGGCAGAGGAAAAAATAAATTGCCTAGAAACGGATTGTTTACGTAATATTAGATGGTAATATAAACCAACAAAAGCAAGGAAATTAACTTCTAAGGCTGACACACTGCCCTTTCCTTGCTCTTTTGTGCCTGTAGGTATCATACATGTGTTTTAATACCAAAGTACAGTAGACTCGGTTAAGAACTGTCAAACATAATTCTAAATTTCTTTACTTTGTTGGTGTATGTCACAACTTAAAATTATTATTTTGTTTCTTCTTGCTATCTAATGTCCTTCACATGTGAGATGAAGCAGTGCATGGGTGGATCTGAACAAGATGGGAAAGTTTATTTGCTTTTCTCTCATTTACAGTTGATTGCCTCTGGTTAGCCAGTATCATGCACCTCTGATATTAGTTCTTTAAATTTTGAGAAAATATAATTCAAGAGAAAAATTATTAAATATTTGAAGAAAGTTTTGAAAAAAATGTAAATACTGATATAAAAATGTTATTCAATCTTAATTTTTATTCTTGTTGATTACTTGTTTTAATCTTTTCTTGTCATCTTGAAAGGCAGATATCTCTCTTTATTAAAAAAAACTTAGGGCAGTGAGACACCACTGGTGTTTTATTATGAATAATCAAATATACAAGTATGATTTCACAGAGCAGTTCTTAGATGAATTGCACAAAGAAATTATATGTGAAATTCTGACGGTAGGACTAAACCTCTCTAAATAACCTCCAAGATTTGAGTACTGATAGAAACTCGGCCATTCTTTTAACAGCACTTGTTTCCTGATGAGTATGGTAAAATGTGAATAATTCATTCACTTGGTTTTTATATTCAGTAGTTAGATAGTAGTTCATCAATTGTTAATGAGTCTTATCCTTATTTTGGGGGGCTGTTTTATACAATTATGAGGGAACTGTTTTATACTAAATGACATTTCAGTATTAGAAAATTGATTTCATGTATGAATATGAGTTCCTTGTTTGTAGCAGTTTGGAAATTATTTTGCTTTCTACTTTTCTTGGGAACAATTTCTACCCCTATTTAGATATCCATTAAGACAGTTTTTAAAAAGAGAATTAAATACTTTAAAGCTTTGAATTTTTCTTAGTCTAAATCTTTCCTCACATGGTACCCAAAGGTACTTGAGTACTTTTTTTTTTAAGATTCTTACTTATTTCTGATTTGTGTGTTAAACCTTACAGAAAGTCAGATACTTTCTGTAAAAATTATACAACAGAACATACTATCTAAATGTGGTCAAAGAAAAGATTTTGCTCTCCAAAACTGAAGTAGTGTAAAACATGGTGAAAGAGAAGGGGTGTAAAGTTGGGGATGATAGTAATTCTTTACAAAATTCTACTTTTATTTTATGCAGTTAATATTTAATTGGCTACATTTTAAAGTAGTGAAAAAATGATCTATTTGCTAGAGATTTGCAAAACAATACTTTAAGCTCTTACTTATTTTGAGGTGTTGAAAGGTGAAACATTTGACATTTTCTTTTCTGGCATTGCTTTAAAAAACAGAGGGCGGGAAAGAGGCGTTGCCACATCAGAGTTAAGGGTGTTTGTGGTTGTCCGTGACAGCAGCTCTAGTTTTAAAACACCTGTGTTTACTTTCCAGCTTTTCAGAATCTGCCTGAAAGTGGCCTAAGAATGGCACAGGCCTTCTTGATGGCTGGGGGGTTTTATAATACAGAGAAAGAACTAAATTCTATACTTTGGTTTTCTGTTGCAAGCATTTACTTCTCTTGTTTTATACATTTTATCTCTTCCTATACTTAACGTGTGCATCAGATAATGCATGATTTATATAATCTATAGATTATAATATAACAAAGCCATTTGTTTTTGTAGCTATGTTTCGCTTTTTATTCACTGATCAGAAAAAGCTGGTGAAAAACTGTTAAGTATGTTCCACAGATGTATTTTCATTCAGAATTTTAAAATTTCCTGAAAAAATGAAAGTAAAAATTCAGTACCTTTTTGAAGAGAAGTGAATGTTGCCTAACGTGCATTACATTATTTTACTAACTTATTATCTTTAATGATTTGGATATAAGTTGATGTTTCAACTTACCTATCATTACTTATCTGGTCATTGTATCCAATTTAAGAACATGTACCTTTTAAATAATTATTTTGTACATTTCTTATTTTATAGCATTCACATAACACCGACATATTGTATAGACTATTATTCTCAAAATTGAGGTATGCCTAGCTATGACAGTTTAGTTTAACAAAATTTAGTTTTTACCGATTTCATTTTTAGCATTTTTTTTGTTTTCAGACCTCTTAATTACAGAAGTCAGGTGTCATATACACTATGGTGCATTCCTGTTATATTCAAATTCTTAATTATAGTAGCAAGACATTTCCATGAGATTACAGTTCATGTCAAGCCTGGTTGATGTGTAAAAGGAATAATTCTGCCTTTTAATGAGAGATTAGTGTTCTTTATTTCTCCATATGACTAGTTTTTAACATTTTATGTATTTAATCTCTTTTGAGAAGCCAATGCCAGTTTTGAATCTCTTCCCTAGAAAAACACACATGCACAGAAATTTGCATATAGTTTCAAGGAATTTATTCCCTTCCCAAGTCCATTTTGTGCCCCAGGTTAAGAACTCTATTCTAGGTCTTATTTTCTTTAAACAATTGTTAATTCTTTGAATAGTAGTTTAGACAGTTGTTAACCTAGTATGTCACAGAGAATCACTCAGTCAAATAAAGTATTAAGAGCAAATTAATTAAGTATTAAGTACAAATCACCATGTTAGGAACTGAAAAACAAAGCAGTAATTGATTTTACCAGCTTTAAATATAAATAGTCTTTTAACAATGTACTTCAAATCCTATAATGGCTACTTATTATGTCAGTGTCCTAATCCCAGTAGATTTGAAGTACAAATGATAATTCCCTCATTTTTCTAGAAGCAATTAACAATATACCTGTTATATTATTGAAAGGTAAAGTCAGCTAATATTATTACATTAAAGTTGCAAAAAATGATATTCTGCTTCAAAAACTGAATCATTTTGCTGTAGGCATCCATCTAGGTGGATAATGCTCAGCTGCAGATAGTATCCTAAAGGAATGATATATAGTAATAATGTGTATCACCTGCAAGATAATGAAAATTTAAGGAAAATAACTAATAATTGAGTTGTTAAAAAAAAGTAAAGAAAAAATAATTTAAAATACTTGAAACAGAGGAAAAGCAGTAAAGTTATTTTAAGTAGCATAAGTCATGACAAAAAGCTAAAATATTTTAATAAGGATTTATAATAAAATGTTTAATAAGGATTTATATTGTATATGGTTTAACATGGATCAGAAAAAATTGTTCTGGTCAGATGAAACTGCTGATAAAAAGAATAATTTTATTTAAAATCTTCCATTTTCATTATTTTCTGTGACTACTAATGAGGAAGTATAAGAGAGAAATGATTCTTTCAGTGCTTTTAGTGTATTTGTTTCCAGAAACTCTCAAATTGCTTAACTTAAATCATGAAACTTGATACAGGATTTCCACTGGGTGTGTCAGTTTTGTCCTGGTGGCAGTTCTCATTAGATAGTAATATATATCTGTGACGTAAGTTTCAGCATAATTCTTATTGTCACTTTTCGTGTTATTTAAGATTTATGATTCCTTAACGAAAATTTAATAGTGTGTCTATCTCAAGCACACTTTCAACTTCCTAGTTGTAAGACCATTGTTCTCTATACATATGCAGCAGATTTTCTGAATCTTGAGCTATCAGTCTTGTGTTTGGAATGTATTTTTCATAAAGTACTGGGTTTTTTAAAATTCATATTTGTCTAAAACTAATATTTTCCCATGTTGTTTTAAGGGAGAAATGGGAAAATGTTAAGATCCAAAACATAGTCTAAAAATTAAGTAAGACAGTATAGAAGTATCAAGAGAGAAAGCCAAAGATATGGCTTATAACTATACAAATGTCTGATGATGTAACTTGGAGAATTAAGTTTATTTCACGTCCAGTTTTGAAGTAAGCGTGAACAGAAAAAATACTAAATCAATGATCAGGAAAATTATTAACAATTTGGAAACAATATAACACCTTAAGAAACCTTATTGGACCCTCTTCTTAGAAAGGATTAAAAATAAAACTTGAGTTAATCACCATTATTGGAGAATCAT
The DNA here is from genome assembly GCF_048773025.1 of Camelus bactrianus. Lineage (NCBI taxonomy): Eukaryota > Metazoa > Chordata > Mammalia > Artiodactyla > Camelidae > Camelus > Camelus bactrianus. Next base: position 52,373,205 of record NC_133544.1, on the reverse strand, counting down.
GTATTTTTGTTTAAAAGAAAGCTGAGTCATTAAGCACCTATAAGTCCTATTGTTCAACCAATATTGATTGTCTTTCAAAAATGTATTAATACATTTGCTTACCACAGTAAATTTTATAAATCTAGTGTAGTTGTATCAGATAGGATTAGCTTGTTTCAAGGATCAGAGGGCCATACCAAAAATTACTTAAAAAAAAAATAAAACTTATTGTTCACATAACTAAAAGGCCAAGGATAAGGCTAACTTCCAGAGATTACTTTTTGTTCAGTTGTTAACTGTTATTTCAGTCAACTTCATTGAGGTATCATTTATATATAATCAATTGCATCCTTTATAAGTGTACAGTTCAATGCATTTTTATAGTTATATGTCAATCATAATGAAGATAAAGAGCATTTTAATCATCTCAATTAAAAAATTATTCTGCTTTCTAGTCTGTCCCTCCCTCCACTCCCTTGCCCCAGTAATCCCTGATCTCCTTTTTTCACTATAAATTCATTTGCATTTTCTAGAATGTTATATTAATAGAATCATATAATATATACTCTTTTGTGTCTGGCTTCTTTCAGCATGATGTTTTTGAGATTCAACCATGTTGTGTGTATTAGTAATTCATTCCTTTTTTTAGCTTCAGGAGAGTCTTGCTCTCCAAAAAGTTTTGTTCTTTCTCTGGATTTTGTTTTCCTCTGTGTATTGGCTTAATTTTCAGAATATATGGAGCTAGCAGCTTTGTCCTTTATGCTTCCCAATTGAAGTCTAAAAGGAAAAGCAAATTATATAAAAAATAGAAATTCTTGAATAGGGTCTTGCTAACTTGGTTTGGACTACTAGGGATCATGTGCTTATTTACGTATCTCAGAAATAATTGTAGCCAAAGGAATGAAATAGGCTGACTGCCTTAGGACAATCTAGGTCTATCCTTAAAGTTAGATTGTGAGTGGGGAAGGATGGTGTGATGGTTAATTTTATGTGTCAATTTGACTGAGTCACAAGGTACCCAGATTTTTAACTAAATCTTACTTCTGATTGTGGCTCCAGGAGAGATTAACATATGAATTATTGAGCTCAGTAAAGCAGATTGCCCTCCTCAATGTGGGTGAGCATCATTGAGGGCCTGACTAGAACAGAAGACAGGTAGGGAGAATTTGTTCCTCCTCTACCTGACTGAGCTAGAGTATCAGTCTTCTCCTGGTCTTAAACTTGGATTTATATAATCAGCTCCCCTAGTTCTTAGGCCTTGAGTCTTAGACTGAGTTACACCATTAGTTTTTCTAGGGTCCAACTTGCAGTTGACAGATCATGGGACTTCTTAGAGCCCTATTGGTTCTGTTTCTCTGGAGAACCCTGACTAATAAGATGTCTTTCCAAAAGAAATTTGGAATATTATTTTACCAGAAGAACTAAGAAAGAATGAAGAGTAGTAAAACAAAGAGAGATTTCCACTGTAATAACATGACTGAAAAATTTATGCTAGCATGTAGTAAAAATGAACTTAATTTCTATTCCTCACCTTTTCAACTCTTAAAGAAAGATAAGCACAAATTTAACATGTATATGTGTATAAACATTCACATGTTTATGCACATACATAGATATTGTGGCTAATCACATGGTTTATATGAAATATATCTGTGTTTTTCAAATTGGATTCCTTGACAGTCTGGAAATCTAGGTCTTTATTCTTTTTTCATTATTTTTATGGCATATATCCTATGTTGTGTCCTCTGACCCTTGATTTTTTATTCTTGAGATCTTTTATTCACAAAAAAAATGTGTATTTTAAAATAAAAGGTTTTAGCTTTTGCTTCTGGGTGTGACTGAGCAGTTTACAACATTCCAGCACTCCTTTCAAAAACAACTGAGAAAAATAATTTCTTTGAAGGCATCAGAGAGCTGTTGGTAGCAATGAAGTGGCCAAGACAGTGAAAGCAAAAAATCTGGTAGGAGAACTGATTTCTTAGTCACTTGTACCTTTTAGGCATTTGTTGATTATCTGCAGAAGTCTGAAAATTTCAGCTTTATATTCATGAAAGTTCGCTGCTAGGATATCACAAAAAAACAGCAGATTTTTCGTGGTGCTGTTGAGGGAGGGGTGACTCAGGCGCACATTTAGTAGTGCCTTCCTGACTTCTGGGACTGCACAGGTTAGGAGCTTAAAAACATAAACAGAAAGTCTGAACATTGTGATGTACTTTATAGCTATTTTATGAGAACCAGAAGTTATAAACTGGCATTTACACTGCACAGTCCTTGTTTGAATTAATGTGATCAGCTTTTGCTCCATCTGCCTGACATGAATAAGGCTGAACTGTCAGAATAAAAAAAAATATCTAGAATCTATCATTATTTTACACACAATGGCAGGCATTCAGTTGAAAATGACTAGGCACACGAAAAGATAAGACTACATGACCAAAACCAAGAGAAATGGGATGTTATAAAAACCAAATCAAAGTTGATTAAAATATTGAAATTAGATGGACAAGGACTTTATAATAGGTATGATTAAAATATTCAAAAAGGTAGAGGAAATGAAGGAGAAAGTGGATAAACAGATTAAGCATTTCACTAGAAAATTAGAATCTCTATAAAAGAATCAATTGGAAATTTTAGAACTGAAGAACACAGTATCTGAAATTGCAAGCTTATTAGATGAGTTTAGAAGCAGAAGACAAGATTAGTAAACTAGATAACAGATTGACAGTAAATTTTTAAATTAAAGCACAGAAATAAAAAGGAATTTGGGGGGAAAAACATATATCTGAGAAAAACAAATGGGCTTAAATAGTCCAGTATATGTGTAATTGGAGTCACTAAAGGAGATGAGGAAGACAATAGGACAGAAACAATAGTCCCAAGAGACAAGAACCAAGATTTTTCCAAAATTGATGAAAAACTTTCAAACCACAAATTCATGAAGTTTTAAGAATTCCAAGCAGTATAAACCTGAAAACCACACATAGACACAAGATAGTAAGAGTGATGAACTCAGAGGAAAGGAGAAAAATCTTAAAAGCAGGCTGAGGAAAAATGTTGTTCAAAGAACAACAACTAGACTGCTGCCTTCTCAATAGAAATAATAGAAGCCAGAAGAGAGTAGAATGACATCATTAAAGCTTTGAAAAAGTTGCCAATGTAGAATTCTGTATCGAGTTTAATATACTTCAAAGTGGAATGTAAACATACTCTAGACAAAACAACAACAACAACAACAACAACAAAACTAAAAAAAATTAATCACTTGCATATCTGCATTGAAAGCGATAGAAAATGGAGTTCTTCAGGCAAGAAGTTACCTTCATACTCAAAATATTCTAAAGATGTTAAACAATGTATACTTAGGAACCAACAGAAGAAGTTGGTGGTATAGAAGAGTATATTGAATAATCCAAAAGATGATAATATAGGAGAGAAAAAGGAACATAGAAAATGAATTAGATGAAAACCAAGATTAAAACAGTGAATTTAATTGTAAAGAAAAGGGTAATTTTGAAATCAAAACAGCTAAATGTTCCAATTAAAAAGCAACAATTGTCAGACTTTGTAATAAAACAAAACCCAACTATGTACTGCTTACAGGAAATAGCCCCTGAATTATAATGGTACAAAACGTTGAAAGTCAAGGATGAAAAAAGAAACACTATGCACATGTTGAAAGGAAGCTGCATTATTTGTACTCGTAGCAAGCAAAGTAGACTTTAAATCAAGAAGCGTTATTAGAAATTGACTGTCTAATATTGACAAATATAAAGAAGATATAACAACTCTAAATCTGTATGCAGCCACTAGTAGCTTCAGAATATATAAAGTAAAAACTGATGGAACAGAAAGAAGAAATAGACGAATTTACAATCATGTGTTAGATTTTTAAAAATACAGTGTACGAAGGATATGTGTTCATACACATAACCAGTGAGGGTGTTGTTTTCACCTTAACTTTTCATATTTTGGTGGAAGCAAACCTCAGCTTGTCAAATGAATGAATGAAAGGTGAGAAAGTAGAGACAATATCATGGAGTATTTTTCATCCTTTCACTGTAATACATAAGGAACATGTCCTTAGCTCTGCACACAGTAAGCTTATGTCAGATCACCTAAGAACATACCAGAAATTCCTCCCTAGCTCTGTAGACCTCAGCATACTAAAGTCTCACCTCCATTCCTCCAGTGAAATAGAGATGCAGATTACTGACCTCGTTCACCTTTATTTCCCCAAGGATGCAGTGCCAAAAGAAAATCTACAATCTCATTTTCTTCACCTTTTTCCTTTCTTCAACTATTTATTATCTGTAACAGTCTAATAGTAAAATTCATTGGAAATATATTAAGATGGACCTGCTTCATGCTAAAATCTGCAGTAATAGTTGGACATTGACTATATTCCTTTGTGATAAATTAAGGAATTGATGTTGGTTTTGTTCCATTAAATTGTAGTTTAAGAAAGAATTTTTTTAGGTATCCAGAATGTCCTAGTGCTTAGTTCAACATTATTATTAGAAATACGTTTAAAATCTACATTAAAGTATAACTTCAGTTAATTATAGAATCTTGTGAATATTTGGAAACTTTTGGAATCGAATTTTTTTCTAGAGTATCTTGTATCAAATAGATCAAAGACAATGTGGTAAATAGATATTTTGTTCCCAGTTTCCAAAACTGGAAATACCTTAGTGAGATAATGTTAGTAAGTGTGTTGAGAAACAGCCTTCCCCTGAAAATAAGTTTACATACTTATTAGACAAAATTAAACAAATTACTTTGTGGGATTACTCAAAGTCTTTAATACTTTAATGTTATTTGTGTATCTCTAAAAGAGATTTAAAATACAGGAGGGACAGTTATATGACCATGGGACCCTTTGTTCCCTTAGCACAAGTTAATTTCCCCTGGGTGCTAGTTTCCTATCATTCAGTTTGGGAAATTGTGGCACAGGGGAGATTTAAATATGGCCTGAATTATAGATCCATCACAAACTTGTCACTATTATGTTATTGAGGTGAAATGAAAATATATACAGTACCATTTCTTCGTTCTTAATCCTAAGCTGCTATAAAAAATAATAATAATTACAGTTGAGCCAGTTGCTGTGACTGTGGCTTTATCATCAACCTCAGTTTTGTCCTCAGTGCCCCTTAGCAGCTTCTTAAGCACAATCTCTACAACCGTTTCTAACTTTCACTTTTTTTTTTTTTTTTTTGGAGTTCTTACTCTGGTGCTCCTCCCCTTTCTCTCTAAGAAGATAAACTTACATCTTACTTCACAGAGAAAAATGTGTCTAATAAGTGTGATCTCTTGACCTCATCCTTATTTGCTTTCCTAATGTCTCAGAGATGACATCCCTCTTTCTACAGGCTATTCCACTACTGTGTTCTTAATCCTATATTCTCCTGTTTTAACAGTCATTTCCAAATGATAGTCTGTGGATCAGCTGTGGATCAAAAGCACCTATAGAGTTTTTTTTAAAATACAGATTCTAAAGCCCTCCCTCAAAGGGTCTGTAAAAGGGTCTGAGACTCTGTTTTTAAAAAGTTTTCCAGGTGATTCTCATGTGTAGCCAGTTACGGGAACCACTGATTGATGGGATTTTGATCTATTACCTAATTTTTTTAATGCTTTTGGTGGGGCAAAAGTTTTTAATTCTGGTGAGTTCCAATTAATTATTTCTTCTATTGATTGTATTTTTGCGTCATTCCTAAGAACTCTGCCTAGCCCTAGGTCATGAAGATACTCTCTTACATTTTGTTCTAAAAGTTGTAAAGTTTTACATTTTGCATTTAGATTTATGATCCATTTTGAGTTAACTTTCATATAACATGTGAGACTAAGGTTGAAGTGTTTGTTGTTTTTTGTTCTGGTTTGGATTTTTTTTCATGTATAGATGTTCAGTTGTTCCAACACCATTTGTTTAAAGGACACTACTCTGTTGAATTGCTTTGCACCTTTATCAAAAGACAACCATATTTGTGTGGGTCTCCTTCCGGACTAGCCAATCTGTTCTGTGGATCTGTCTATCCCTTCTCCAGTACCAGACTGTCTTGATTTCTGTGGCTTCATAGTAAATCTTTAAATAGTGTGATTACTCCAATGTTATTCTTCTCTTCAGAATTATTTTAGCTATTCTACTTTCATTGCCTTTTATAAATTTTTAAGTCAGCTTGTGTACATCTACAAAAAGTCCTGAGATTTTGATAAGAAGTGACCTATAGATCAATTCAAAGAGAATTGACATATTTACTATGTTGAATTTTACAGTCCATGAACATGGTATGTATCTCCATTTGTTTATGTCTTCTTTGAGTTCTTCAATAGCATTTGTAGTTTTAAGCGTACAGATCCTATACATGCTTTGTTAGATTTATAGGTAAGTATTTAATGTATTACTAGTATTGTAAATAATATTGGTTTTAATTTTGTTTCCAGCTATACATTGCCAGTATGTAGAAATACAGTTGATTTTGCTTTATCCTGTATCCTGCAGCCTTGATGAACTCACTTATTAGTTGTAGGCTGGGTTTTTTTTGTTTTTTTTTTTTTGAGACTTTGGGATTTTCAACATAGACAGTCATTCCTCTGTAAATAGGACATTTTTATTTCTTCCTTTCACACGTGTATGCCTTTCTTTTCTTTTCTTTTCTTTTCTTTTCTTTTCTTTTCTTTTCTTTTCTTTTCTTTATTGCACTGGGTGGAACTCCCAGCATTGTGCTGAATAAGAGTGGTGAGGCAGACATCATTGCTTGTTCCCATTCTTAGGGAAAAGCATTCAGTCTTTCACCTTTATGTTGTTAACTGAAATTTTTTATAGATACTCTTTATCACAACAAGGATGTTCTATAGAGTTTTTTCTTTTAATCATAAATGGATGTTGAATTTTCTCAAAGGCATTTTCAGCATCAGTTGAGCATAGACGTAGTTTGAACTCATCAAGCTGAAATTGGATTCTAAATAAAGTTACAGTTTACTAAAGAAATTGAGAAAGTCCTGTTTAACTTGTCTGTCTGTAGTGGGTAGAATTGTGTCCCCCTAAAAGGATCTTTAAGTTCCAACCCCTGGCACCTATAAATGTGACCTTATTTGGAGATCAAACCTTTGCAGATGTAATCAAGTTAAAATGAGGTTATACCTCATACAGTTAGACCTAATCTAATGACTGGTATTCTTATCAGAGAAAAAATTTGGACACAGACCTAGAAAAACAGGAAAGATAACCATGTGATGACAGAGGCAGAGATTGGAGTGATGTGTACACAAGCCAAGGAGTGCTAAGGATTGCTAGCAACCACCAGAAGACAAGAGAAAGGCATGAATCAGATTCTCTCTCTGAGTCTCCAGAAGGAAACAGCCCAAATGACACCCAGTTGATTTTGGACTTCTGACCTCCAGAACTATGAGAGAATAAATTCCTGTAGTTTCAACCCACCCAGTCTGTGGTAATTTGTTCCAGTAGTCCTAGGAAACTAATATACTGTTGCCTTCTGGTGACTTTTTTGAGTTCTAAAAGACTCTTATTCCCCGCCCCCCCCCCAAAAAAAAGTCTTTTTTGTTTGTTTTTTGGCTGTATTAGTAGTTTTCACAACCTACACATAACATCAAACAACTCAAGTGGTAAGTGGTCCACTCTTCCTTTTTTAGGCTCCTTATAGCTTTTTCAGTGATCATGAAACAGTTTTAGAGAAAAGCATGTAAATATCTTATCCTCATTGTGTTTCCAAATTACAGAGGGACATTCTTTTTGTCCTGTACTTTGAAAATATGATTTTATTACAGGCCAACCTTTTAATATCTTTTCTATGGCCAGCAGCAATGATAGCCATCATAGACACATGTCTAAGGAGGCTGTCTACCTCCATTTTGATAAAGTAAAAAATCTCATTAAATAATTTTGCGTGTTTTGAGAGATTCAGAGATGAACAAAAATTTTCATTATAAAAGCCTCAGTATCACAGATAAACACATCACACCCCATTCTTAGAAGTGTGCAGGACATTTGGCAGGTAAGATCCTTTCAATTCTTTGGTAAGAAGTTGTCAACTGAGTGGAAACTGCCAAAATTTACATTTCTGCTCTCTTCCTAATATCCAAATAAATGAGAACAGTCTAGTTTACATTTGGACAAGATGTCAGCAATCTTTTGTTTTATGTTTTCTGCAGTACAAAAACCCTCATAATAATCAAGACAATTTGAAACTTCATTTTTCAAATGGAAGTACCCAATAGGTATGGGAAATGATTTTTGTTGCCGTGATTTGGCACATCACTTGGTACATTGTAGAAAGTGTGATTGCTATTAAGTACTGATAGAATCAGCTCTACACTCTAAGAAGTCAGCACAACTCTTAATCAGAATACCTTTTTGTTTATCCATAAGAGATTTTATTTGCAACCTGAAAGCCAAGATAGGTAGTTTTGCTCAGTTTCTTTGAACAGTCAAGGAAACAAAAACAATAACATGTGTCTGTTCTGTGTAGTATGCCTAGGCTGATTCAGCCTGGTGTAATTTATTGTTATTGGTGTGATTTGAGGACACACACACACACACATACACACTTCTGATTGATTTAGCAACACCTGCCTATCTCATCCCAGACTTGTGCGATTCAGTTTCCATATATGCTTTAACAGCTTCTTCTCCAGCATGCCCAATCCCCTAATCTGCTCTGCATATTTTGTAGTATGTTCTGTTTTGGTTGTTTATCTGCCTAATCCAGCTGTGTATGTGTCCTGTCATTTAGCCTTCATTTTTGGTGATGTTTGGATCATGCTGGCATGGGTATTGTCATCATCCTCATTTTTATTATCTGAACTCTTGAAAAGTATGTTCATAATATTCACAGTACTAAACATTATAAACTAGCACTATTTTGATGCAAAGAACAGTTAATGCACAGAGAAAGTCAGAGATGAACTGTTAACTTTAACAGTGACAGTGTACTTATGTTGACCTCAAGTTGCATCACTCCAGGTGCAATGAAATGATGAATGATCCATGATTGTGAACCACAGATAATGGTTGCTAACATTAGTGGCCAGAGGAAAAAGCAGTAAGTGCAGGAGGCTGATAATTTTGCTGTATCCATCAGTTACTAAAATCAATACTGCTTTTAGCTCTATTTTTTGGACTACCATATGAGTTTGTACTTTCCCCCCAAACTTCTGCATGCATTGCCAAAGACCAGAACTTTTTATATCCCATGGAGGGGTTTCCCAAAACAGTTGGTCACCCTATGGCAACTCTGATGTTAGAGAGTGAGGTCTTGAAAGTGAAACAAAGGAGATTGTATTTGGTATGATAGGAATTAGGCAAACTGTGAAGACTTTTTCCTGGAGGAGTGATAAAATGTATGACTTGATAATATCAGAATTGGAGGAAAGTAATCTCACAGGTTTTAGTGGAATTGACTAGGGCAGATATAGGAAGGTAGGAAAGACTGACTTGGAGGCTGTTAGAGTATTTCATGAAAAAGTGCATAAGGCAGATACATGGTTGGTAGTTCAGTTACTGAGACTGGAGCTCATTGATAAGGATAGGACAAAGTTCAACAAACTCTGCAGGACTAGTACTAACTCCCGATGGAGTCAATAGTATGATGCAAAAGGAGGTTTATTTGTCCTTTGTACAAAAAGGAAACAAATACAACTTTTTAAAGTCTGAATAAATAATAGGGAAAGAAGTGGTGGAATAAAAGTTGGTTTTGCCCTGAATACCAGAGCTTCAGTAGGTCCTCTCATCTGGAAAGAAGCTGTCTCTGTCCAGTCGATGATCATGCCCTAAGTGAAACTTGCCGGTCTGCCTAATGAAGAAGGTACTTATTACTACTCAGTCTTGCTCATCACCACTCTTCCAAATACATCACTTTCAAGTGTACTGAGGGAACCCATATGAGCTGACATGAATAGGCTTGAGAGGCAACATGTAATTCAAGGAATTTGATTGCTTCGTGGAGAGAGACCACATTCAACCACAGAGTTGGCTCCAATTGAAGCTGTTTTATTATAAGAAGAAAATTTAGACATTGAAATAAGACTTCTTATGGAGAGTTAGGGATATTTTGAGAGAGTGATCAAAATAGACTAACATTTTAAAAACAGTAATAGGTGATTCGAATAACAGAATGATCAAGGACAAAAATCTAGTAATCTGGAAGAACAAAGGGAAACAAAGAAATGGAGTGAAGTGCTAGACAAAGAAAACCTAGTAAGGGAAAAACAGAAGTAACTGTAGAAGAGAAAGGAATAGATGTAAGGGAAACCATATTCACAGAAACAATGGATGAAAACTCATTTGAATCAAAGAAAAACTCAAGTTATCAAAATGAAAGTGCATCACATGGACTGGGTAGAATAATTTTTTAATTACATATATGAATTTATATATGTATGTTAAATGTATAGATATATCTGACTAAAATATCTGTACTCTTGGTGAAGAGAAAATCTTACACCTTTCCCATATAAAGATGATTATTTGTAAAGGAAAGAGCATCATACTTACATTAAATTTCTCACTTGCAAAACTGGATAGTAGTGCAGTGTAATTATATAAATCTTACAGGAAAATACTGCTAACTAAGGATCCCATGTCTGTCCAAAATATTATGTATAGAAGAGGGCAAAGCCCTCTGTTTTTTAATAAGCCAGGCTAAGAGAGTACCTATTTATCCTTACATTAAGAAGTATTATAGCCTAAAGAAAAGTAAAACAGATCTTTAAAGAGGGAAAGACTGTATAAGAATCAGTGGTAGCCAATATGCCTTTAAATTTATAGTGAAACTTGAAGCAATAAGATAATTTTAATTGTGATATATGTTGGGAAAAGATTCTTAAAATATGTTACATACAACAGGAAAAATTCAAGGTATGGCATTGACTTCAGTTTTGAATATTTCAAGTAGGAATGGTAAGTGAGGATAGAGGAGATTTTTTTTTAAATCTTATTTTTGCTTTAAAGTTATACCTTTATTTATGAGATATATCAATTACGAGGTGATGTAAAACTGGAATTAGGGTCAAATATGAAATTTAGTAAAGCCAAATTGATTGCTTTGGTTAAGAGGATAGATACTCCTATTCATGGCGATATATGTGGTGGGTCAAACTAAATTAAATAAATCATATTTTATATAAAACGATTTATATTTATAAAAATTACTTTTTGAACAATTAGTAGACAAAAATATCTGTCATTTTTCAATATGTATATTTATTCATTGAAAATGTAATATGAGCTTATATACCACATGCTAGGAATACTAAAAGGAAAAGAAACTTGCCATCTATTGGGTAGATAAATGTACAAAAAAATGTGGATGTAATTAGATGAATGCTCTGAGAGATATATGCACCAGGCGAAGTGGAGCGTAGGAAAAAGAAAAACCTTTGTGGAAAGACGTGAAACACTTAGTGCAGAGGAAGTTCATGACTCTGCTAGTGAGCAAGGGGGGAAAGGCATGCTGAACAGTGGAAACGTATGTTATGGGTGAGAAAATGCAGGTGAGTATCACAGATTATTAAGTCATACAGTAAAACTTTTAAATTGAAATGCATTGAAGTTGATGTGAAAATGAGGTATCTCAAGTACTCCCTGTTGAAAGTAGCTGTGAATACTTGAGTACTGTTCTGGGTTATCCTTAGGTATTATTAAATTTCAAAAAAGGCAGCATTTACAGCAATTGTGTATAGCTATCAGATACTCACTACATATTGCCATTAGTTTGGGGGAAGGTTTTTGTTTTGTTTTTTTGTGGAGGAGAGAGAATATAAATGTCCTGGCTTAATTATAAACAGCAGTGAGTTTAGGAATAGGTTTCACTTCTGCCTTCCCTGTTTAGGTCACCTAAGATACAATGAGAGGGCAGCCCTCCTTCTTCAGTAGTAGCCATGGCTGCCATAAGATGGTAACCACAGCCTGCTCCTTTCCACAGAGAAGAGAAAAGCATGATCAGCTGCTGTGTCACTGGTGTACTTTTCTAGTAACCCTGTGTAGAGCAGAGGGAAAAGAGGACCGCGCTAGTGTCAGGGGAGATGTTTGCTCTCATGGTACTGTGCGAGAAATTAGGTCTTGTCTTAGAACTGAGAAATCACAGAATAAATTCTATGGCCTAATAAAGATTTTCAGACATGAAAGCTAACAGTTTGTTCCTCTCTTTACACATTTTGCTAGCTTCTGTATATCAGGATATTCCTTATAAATAATAGAATTTTAAATATTAAAACTTCTCATGGGAAGTTGGTTTCATAGAAATGGATGATCTTTCTCTTTTTTTATAACGTGCTTATCTCTCATTTGTAATCAGATAAATGTTGAAATTCCTAATTTAGGAACTATAATTACATAGAATGTGGTAAGAGTTTTCTGGTTTCCTACTTTTCATATGGGAAAGCCAGATAGAGTGCCCAAGTGACAACCTAAGTAATATTTCTGTAGAAAGTTTGCCTTTGTTCATTTTTTTTTTCATTACAGCCTCTTTCAGTGAAATGATTTTTTTTACATGTTTTTTAAAGTTTCTGGCCCTTTTAATTGTCCTGATGCCAAACTGAGGGCGTTCAGGACTGATAATCGGTAGGCTTTTCTGTTTAATGCTGGAAGAACAAGCTGCTTATGATGACCCAACAGAGACATGAGGAAGGTTTGTGAAAGGGGTGTATTCATCCAGCTCTAATCCTTATTTTCAGAAAGGCAGTGTCTTTAAGTGTTCTCTAATTAGTGAATAGATATGGTTGTAAATTCTTGTAGACACCTCTTTTGTAGGACAGAGATAGATGCCTGGCTTGTTTAAATCTTTGTTTTACATTTCTTTTAAGGGAAATTTTAATATGAACATCTAACAATAGGAAATAGTTAAAGTAATTTTTATGCATATGATTATTCCTATTTTGTTAGTATGCTCCATTGTGTTATTTCTTTTTTAACATCATCCTAAATGGAAACTTGAATATTATGTAAGTTGATGTCTACAAAGTAAAATACGGTTTTATTTTTTTGTTTTCCTGCTTGCTTGTTTGTTTTGCTGATCTCTTTGTGTACATAAAATAATGTTTACTGTTATGAAGTAAATTCTTTTTGGGTTTGGTAAAATTGCTTCTACCAGTCACCTAGGAAATGTAAGCTAGAGAACAAGACACTGATATTTAGGCATACCAAGAGGAAATATATTGCTTCAGTGAACTGAATATAAAACATGATCAGTGAAAACACCTGGAAATCAAAAAGAACAGATTTTAGTTATGCTTCTCTTTTTCAAAGAACTTAAGTGCTTAGCTATTATTGTTAGTACTAGAGAAGTAAGTTGGCAGTGACATTTGAAATATGATAAATAAAAGCCTGCAGAATGTCTGCTTCTACTTTTAGCACTTGTCTGATTCCTTCTCCAGATATTGCATAATGGAAACTACCATAGAGTTAATGCGATTCAAATATACAACCTTACTTGTTCTAATAAATGTATTCCCGATTACTGTGTAATGATAAAGCCAGAGTTATTGAAACTACCAAAGTTATTGAAACAGAGGGATAGGAGCTTTTTGCCTTTATCACCTGTATTATTAATTGGAGATAATTACTGCAGAGCAGCTGGCTGTTGGTTTTAGGGAGCATCAATTGTTCTTCTCACCCAGCTGTTGGCTAATAAGGATAGTCAACACATCTGTTTCAACAGCTGGTAATTAACAAAAGCCTAATTGCTGCAACTCTTTTAACATCCAATCTGTGAAAAAGAAGGGATGTAGAAGAATATTATTTACTTTGTGCTTTGCGCTTTCTGAGACCAGTTTCTCTTTTTTCTCTCTCCCTCCACTTTTTTTCCCTTACTTTGAACACCACTGCCTTTGTATGAAGCATTGAATGGCAGGAGAACACAATATGGTAATCCAGAGCTTAACTTTTTCAGATCTTTGTTGGTGTTTCTTATTGCAACATTTCTTTGCTAACTTGCAAGATAAAATGGATCAAAAGCATTTTGAGTAGTTCCATACAACAGTTAAAATCCGCAGCAGTGCGCCCTAGGCTGTGTTGCTGTTGTCTGCAGCATCCAAAAGGAAACAGGGAATTCTCTTTTCTAATGCTTTTTCACATGCTTAAACACAACTCCCAAATAACTCCACTTTCATATACAGAATTTTTGTTTAAGTTAATGTATATATTGATTAACATAATGAAGTCAGATTTAGCAATTCCTTTTCCTTTGGTTTGTCATCTCCTAAAAACTTTAGTTGCTTTGTTTAATGCCTGTATGTCAACTTAAAGTATTTAAGAAAACTTTTAATTTATTTATGCAATCTTGCTTGGGCTGTTTTTCTTTAAAACGTGTTTTGGTATTTTTCAAACTTTGTCTTTAATTCGGATAGCTTCCATTATTTCTTACCGATTTTTATAATAAATGAATAGGAAATTTACTGACTCATTGTTAAAAACCTAAGTAAAATAGTTTCACAAATGAGAGACCTCAAAAATTTTTATTTGAAAATTTTTATTACTCATTTAATTATGAACTATTTCAGTAAAAATATCTTGCATATAGCCTTGGTTATAAAGCTTTATATTTATGTTTTGTAATTATAATTTTTGCTAGTTATGTCTTAATGTTTATATGTTTCAAAATCTGAGTTCCTCCTATCTTAAAAATTTTCATGTAAAATGTAACTTAAGACATTTTCCTTTCTATAAAAATATATTTTTACAGTTATCATGGCTGATTTTTCAATGGCCCTCTCCATAGTCTTACATTCTCCTTGTAGCCTGTATATATATATACATATATATATATAAACTTTTTGATGAATGTAATTTTTATTTTTATTAATTAGAGATCATATGATCATACTGATTTTCCTTTTACTTCATTTATAAAATTTTAGATTAATGTTAAGTTTAATCTGATAGACAATGATTATGGTGCTTACTTAGTATGAGTATCTTAAAAGTCCTTAGCTAAAATGTTACTCAAGTTCACTTGATTAAGCTCGCTTCACTAACTTTTCAGTTGGCAATATTTCTATGCAGGCAGTTCTTTAATTGTTGTTAGGTATGTTGAAAGGTATAGAAGAAATTCTACCTAAGTGCTTGCCATGGACTGAATTGCAGATTGCATAATTTCAAAATTTTTTGCTGGCAAGACAAGTTTAAGTTTAGTTCAGCAGGTGTTCAGGTGATGAAGTGTGTTATAGACATAGTGAAAAAACATATACAATCCTGAACAAATAAACAAAATACTGCTGACTAAAATTCTAACTAAATAGAAGAGCAGTGGCATGTAGAGAAATGTTTACAACTCAAGTGTAAAGGAAGGGAATACTGTCATTTTGGGAAATGTTTGCTTCTTAAGCTTAAATAAGAATTTAATTTTCTCTGTGTGCTCATGTTCTTAGGTAGTACCAGAGAGAGCAAGCTTAGTGAAAGGAATGTATCATGCCATGAGAAAAGAGAATGGACTTTTTTGGGGGATACTCACATTCCAGCTGATGCTTTTAAGTGTTTTTCTTATATGGAATTTTTGTTTCCCTGAGGAAGTGACCTCAAGAACAAGTGGTGTGATAGACAGTAATTCAGTAACTTACTGGATATTTTCTGAAGACTCTGAATACTACAGGATTAACCTGTTTTCTGGACACTAAAAGAGGCAAATCTCATTAAGTGATGGACAGATTATTAGTGAAGCAAGTGAGGTGATCACTGGTTTTGTACATGTCAGTATAAACGACTTTCAAAGGTATAGTCAAGAAGTCTTGGGAGCCTGAAACCTAATGGGATCTATCTAGCAGCAAATTTAAGGTCAAGGTAGTATCTTCTGAGATAGAGTTCATTCAACAGTAAAGATAGAGCCTCCACAGTCTGAATTAATGGACAAAGAAATGGTTCAAAATAAATATGTTAAATCACTTATGTCTTAAAAATTGAATGTTATTATACACTAAGAGTAAAAAAGTACAAAAAGGAGACTTTAAAATAAATGACAACGAGCAGAAAAAGAACTCGAAATTGGAGTAAACTGTGTCACCTTTCGAATCATCACGGTAGGATATAATGGCTTATTTAAAGTTAGAGAAGAGATTGGCAAAGTAGTTAATGCACAGACTCAGGATTATTTACTAAAAAGGTAGTTAAGAGTTCTGTACTCAAATTCTGGTTCTGACAGTAACTTTTTATAACCTTAAAAACTGAAAGGATTTAAGTAAATAATTTCCTAACAAATGGTTCTCCCACCTCATGAATTTTTTTTTTCCTAAAGTGTTCACACTGTTGAAGGTAGTTATGGGGAATGTTTCAATTTCTACTTTTCAGCATTTGTCAATTAAATAATTATTTACATGTTCTTTACCCCTTTAAAATAAGTGAGGCCATGATAACCTCTATTTGTTAAATTAGAGTATGTGGCAGTTATTGAAGATCAGACATATGACAAGGGTATGACAGACACAGTTTATCACTCAACTATGCTAGCTGCTGTAGTGATTCTGACCATTAAACTGTTTTCAATAGTTTTCATTATTTTATTGTAGAACAGAATCTGTTGTTTAAAGATAAGAAGCAAAAGAAACACTAATGATGTCAAACAAGTTAATAAAGAGCTTAAAGGTGATGATATTGGAAATATTGTTAGAGTGGCTGTGTCCAAAATTTTACTTTACTTTTCATATATTTGGAAAGATTAAGATTTTAGACTAGACAGCCACGTAGTGGGTTGTTTTCAGAGAAGGGCTTGCAAGTAGCAGTCTGAAAACTTCTCTTGTATCTTTTCTATTTAAAAGCAATTCAGGAAAATTATTAATGTATTAAATAAGTAAATCCAGTTAATGTACCAAATGTAGGAATTCTAAACTTTAAATTAGAAAAACAGTTTGGTCTACTTCTGATGGCATAGTATGTGTTAAATTTCAATACAGGCTTTTCCTTTCTGAAGTGTGGCAAAAAGATACTGTGGGGACCCTCATGCTGCTAACCTGCCAGGTCCTGGACAGACTCTAATTCATGCATTGCTAGATTCACAAAAAATAGAGGAAATCTTCCAAACATTTTACTTAACCAAAAAACTGGGAGTTAATCTAGAGACACTTCCCTCTACAGTAGTAAGCAAACCAGTGGTCCACAGCTGCTCCAGGGGCCAACATCTATAGAAGTATTTTGATCTTCAGTTGGGATCGCAGTCCTTAGACCAGCAGCAAGACTAGGAAGCTGAGCCAGAAATTCCAGTATTAATCCAGGCTTCTTGAACTTTATCTAGGAATTGTCTCCCCTGGCTCCCTGATGAAACAGACACAAGTCCTCCTCAGAGAAAGGCATTCTCAATTTAGCATAGCACAATTCCCTTAACTTACTATCAGGAAAAAATGAATTCACAACCAGAATCAAGCACATGAGGAAGAAAACCATTATAAATGGCAGTCAACAGACACAATGAACCCAAACAGAACACACACACACACACAAAGACAACAATGAAGTCATCTAAAGAATATGGAATAGCTATGTATGAAATGCTTCAGTGAATATTTAAATAGAGTGTGAATCACAACCAAGAAAAACAGAAGTGTTTTCTAGGAAACATAAGGCAAACCTGAAAAAGAATCACAGACAAGTTCAAAAAAAAAAATACTATAAATATTTTGAAGTGAAACACTCTAGAAGTTAAAATCAGATTATACACAGCTGAAGAAAGAATTAGTGAGCTGGAATACATGAATTGGAATATATCCAAAAAACTACCTATAATACAACATTGATATTGAAACAAAAATTAGGAGATTTAGGATAAGAGTTCAACAAACATTTAATTGGTCTCCCAAAAGAGAAGAATACAGATAATCCAGGAAAGGCATTTTTAGAATGGAAAATGACATAATTTTCTAAAACTGATGAAAGATACCTATTCATAGCAAGATAGAAAGAAATACACAGCAGAGAGGTAAATAGCTCAGTAGTAGAGCTCATGCTTAGCATTCATGAGGTCCTGGGTTCAATCCCCAGAACCTCCATTTTTAAAATTTTTTAAATATAAAAAAGAAATACATACCTAATCACATCATAATGAAATAGAAGAATTCTAATATTAAAGAGAGAATCTTAAAAGTAACTAACTAAAGGGAAGATGGATTACTTTCAAAAGAACATCAATTAGACTTAAGGTAATTTTTCAACAAAACAGTGGAAATCACAAGACATTGGAATAATGCTTTCAATGTGCTGAAAGAAAATAACTACCAATTTAGAATTATATACCCAGCATATATATCCTCCAAGAATGAATAAGAAATAAACACATTTCAGACAACTGAAAATTGAGTTAGTCCTATTCAGCTTTGTATTAAAGAAACTAACTTTAAGGAGCTGTGTTTAAACAGAAGGAACATAATTCTGTAAGGAACCTCTCAGGAAGGAATGGAGCACAAAAAAGTGATAGATATAAATGAACATTGATTCAATAAAATAATATTAGTAATGTTCTTTGACATTTAAACTTAAATAAAATGAAGTATAATTTTGAAAAAAACTAATAAATTAGGTGGAAAGTATATAGAGCTAAAGGATTTTAGGCCCTCTCATTATCTAGGAGTATTAATATTAGATTTTTGATAAGTCAACTTGTATCTTGTAATTTCTGGGATGGCCATTAAAAGAATGTAAAGGAATTATAACATTCAAATAAAGAAGGGGAGCTAAGAAAATAAAAAAAAATCTGAACTATAACAAGAAAAGGTGATTTTGAAGGTAAAAAGTAACAGAATTAGCAGGACAAATAGAAATCACAAGATGAGATTATATATTTAGCCCAAATCTAGTGGTAATTCCATTAAATGTAAAGAAGATCAAATGTTCCAGTTAAAAGATTTTTAGACTTGAAATAAATACAGGTAGTCTTCATTTTACTGTACCTTGCTTTATTGTTCTTCACAGATACAGCATTTTTTACAAATTAGAAGTTTTTGGCAACCGTTTGTCAGGCAAGTCTGTCAGCACCACTTTTCCTAGAGCATTTGTTCACTGTGTGTCTCTGTGTCATATTTTGATAATTCTCAATATTTCAAGCTTTTAAATTATATTTGTTATGGTCCTCTGTGACCAGTGATCTTTGATGTTACTGTTGCAAAAGGATTAACAACTCACAGCTCAGATAATGGTTAGCATTTTTTAGCTATAAAGTATTTTTTAATTGAGGTATGCACATTGTTTTTTTGACCTAATGCTATTCACACTTAATAGACTACAGTATAGTATAAACATTCATTTATATGCACTGGGAAACAAAAAAATTCATGTGACTCGGTTTATTGAAATATTTGCTCTATTGCAGTAGTGTGGAACCGAACTTGCAATTTCTCTGAGGTATGCCTATATGCTGTTTACAGTATTCACATCTAAGCCTAGGCATGTAAAAAGAAACAGGGATTAAAATGATATTTAAAAGATATGCCATGCAAACACTAATAAAAAGAATGCTGTTGAAACTCTATTGTCAGGGAAAATACAATTTAAAATTACAAGATTTCTTAATTCATTTGTTTTGTTTTATATACAATAATGAGATCATGGCTCACTGACAAGATGGTTTCCTGCAGCAATGCAGTGCTACTATGCAAGAGCATGGTTGCCAAGTAACCACTATTAACTCCTTTTTTCCTTCCTATCGTGCCTGAAGAACCTGTTCTAGAACAGTATGAATTTCAGGTATTTTATTTCATTGCCCCCAGAAACATGTTCATTCTGGACAGATCAAGTGTACTTTCAGTGGTTACCATTTCCCTTCTTCAGGTATTAACTGAAGGCTTATAAAGACCAACAGATACTCTGGGCTTTATGTAAACCTGTAGTCTCTGGCATTCTAGATACATAGTTGGCAAGCTGTGGCCTGGACCAGCTGCCTCAAACATAACCATGTTTGCCCATTTACATATTGTCTATGGCTGTTTTCACTCTATGACAATAATTGAGTAATTGCAACAGAATCTTTATGGCCCAGAAGTCTAAAATGTTTATTATCTGGTGCTTAATGACCATGCTTTAAGACTCCCACATGGCTTGAACTTGTCTTTAAGCCCAATTCCTTCTCACCTTATTGACCTGTTACTTGATGTAATGCTGTTCCTTACAGACATTTCTTACAGACATTCCACAGTAATTTCACATCAGAGGTCTAATAGTGTCTGTTGTACAACTTACATACTTGTTCACTTTGATATGGCTGTATCATATAGTAAGCTATCTCATTTTATCACTGCATAAGAATCCTATGAGATGAATATTATCACCCCCATTTTACCAATGAGAAAACTGAGGTTCATAAGCTCTAACTAACTCAGTCATAGAACTAACTACTGGAAGTCAAACCCAAGTTTGTTCTTAATTACTGTGGGCTACTCTCCTTCTGACGTACTTCTGTCTACCCTCCCTTTCTCTGTTTCATGGATTCTGCTCACTGCTCTTGGGTCACTGTCTGCCTGTGAATGTTTTTATTTCTCTTTTCATTACAATTACAGACTATTTTCTTCCCTCTCTCATGTCAAACTATAGATCACTAGACAGTGCATAAATAACTGCTTTTGAGTCTAGAACCTCATCATCCTTGGTTTGAGAGACATTACTTGAAGACAGAACATAACAGCCTCTGAGGAGTAACCTTTAAAAAGCAATGCACTGTGGCTATGACTGTGGTGAGCAGTCAGTCTTCCTGTGAAGGGAGGTGTGATTGAAATCAATCATTAGCATGATACACCACATCAACAAGAGAAAGGACAAAAATCACATGATCATCTCAATAGATGAAATCAATCATTTTTATCTTTCTGTTATAGTAGCTTCTAATTTTTTAAGATATCCTTTTGCAAGGTATTTAGTTATGTTTCTTTACTAGGTTCATAACCTGCTTCTGAGGTTAAAAAGTCAAATACTAGGATGGTTATAGTCATACTGTTTGAGCAATTGTGTAATTAGTATTGCTTGAAAACATGTAATTAGATATCTTACAGATGTGTTTAGTAGCATAACACAGTTTATATATTTATGGTTACTCTGTAAAACAATTATATTGAAACAATTAACATACATATTATCCCATACTGAAATGTGGTCTTGAATGGTAGAATAAGGAGTGTTTTTCCGGATACTTGTATTCTAATTTCAGCTTTCCTTCTAACCAGCTATGAAACTTTGAACAATTTCCAAATGTTTTCATAAACATGTTGTAATAGGAACAATTTCCTTACCTATAAAAATAGAGGACTGTATTACCTCTGAGATCCTTTTCATATCTAACATTATTTGGTTCTGTGATTTAATTTGTACTCTATGTTTCTTTATTTAGCAGATATCACACATAAGATCAAACACCTCTGTTCTCTGATAAAAACAGATTTCCATTAATGGTCTTGGAGTTACCAAAGGAAGGCTTAACTGTATCAGACTATTACAATTAAAAACGCATTCAAACCAAACAGAACAAGATTTTAAAAGATTTGTCCACAATATCCATTACAAATAGTGTTCAGTGATGTGAATAGTGCAGTCTGTGTCTATTATTCCAAATTACTACATAAAACAATGTAGTTCATTTCTAATACAGCAATAGTACAAATGGTTGTCCTATTAAGATGGTATTGCTCAAGACAGATACAATTTAAGAAAAGTATTTTAGTCTAAAGAAATTTAGTTATAAGATAAACCTAACATTAGTTAGCAAACTTTTTCCAGTCACTTAAGGTAAGTAAGTTCTGGGGAAGTGGTAATATACAGCATAGTAATAATAATATTGCATCGTACATTTGAAAGTTGCTAAGAGAGTAAATTTTTTTAATTGAAGTATATTCGTTTTACAATGTTGTGTCAGTTTCTGGTGTACAGCATAATAGTTCAGTCATAAAAATACATAAATATATTTGTTTTCATATTCTTCATTATAGGTTACTACAAGATATTGCATGTATTTCCCTGTGCTATACAGTGTAAACTTACTGTTTATCTATTTTATATATAGTAGATAGTATCTGCAAATCTTGAACTCCCAATTTATCCCTTCCCTTCTCTCCCCTCCCCAGTAACCATCAGTTTGTTTTCCATGTGAGTCTTTTTCTGTTTTGTAAATAAGTTCATTTGTCTTCTTTTTTAGATTCCACATGTAAGTGATATCATATGATATTTTTCTTTCTCTTTATGGCTTACTTCACTTAGAATGACATTCTCCAGGTTCATCCATGTTGCTGCAATGGCATTATTTTATCATTTTTATGACTGAATAATATTCTATTGTATAAGTATACCACAGCTTCTTTATTCAGTTATCTCTTGATGGACATTTAGGTTGTTTCCATGTCTTGACTATTGTAAATAGTGCTGCTGTGAACATTAGAGTGCATGTATTTTTTTTTTTAATGTAAGAGCATAACTTTTTATTCAACAACTAGTGTCAGTTTAAGTGGAGCCAAGAAATTGGAAATTGTAACAGAAAAGAGGGAGAATAAATTTTTAATCCTATATCAAGGACAATTGCTTACTCATTCAACTATTAATAACTGCTCAACAACAAGTATTTGTTGAGCACGTTCTGTTTGTGACACCAGTACTAGGTGCTAACGACAAAATAGTCATGATAAAATTTCTGACTTGAGAGCTTGGTTGAGTGGCTGTCACTCTTAACTATTCTGTGAATGATACTTGATTTTTTTTTAAATACCAAAGTGGTAGATGGATTCCCTATCTCCAAATGCTATTTTAAAATTCCTACTAAGAAAATAATAAATTATAGTATCAGATTGGAGGTAGACTTTGATTTATTCACTGTTTCTTTCCTTCCCACTTCTTCCAGAAATTTTGAAAATTAAGAAAATACATAATATGGAAGACAATGGTGAAAAATTGATAAACCATGGCTATACCCTCACTCCAACCCCAATATAATAATTTCCTAATGTTACTTTCCAGTTGTTGACTACCTAAGTAGGTATTTTCACATGCATATAATCATAAAGCAATTCCATTTTCTAGCCTGCTTTTTTCATTGAATGTGATATATAAATATACTTTTAATTAATAGGTTTTTTAGAACAGTTTTAGGTTTACAGGAGAATCAGGCAAAAGTATAGGGAATTCCCATATGACCCTCTCCCTCCACCCAGTTTCCCCTATTGATATCTTGCTTTAGTTTGGAGCACTTGTTAAAATTGATGGGCCAATGCTAATACATTGTTGTTAAAGTCCAAAGTATACATTGGGGTTAGCTCTTTGTACATTTGTTCTTCAGTTGATGAATGGATAAACTGGTATATCCAGAATATTATTCAGTGATAAAAAGAAATGTGCTATCAAGCTAAGAAAAGACATGAAGGAACTTTGAATGCATATTGCTGAGTCAAAAAAGTCAATCTGAAAAGGCTTCACACTGTGGGAGTCCAAATATATGACATTTCAGAAAAGACAAAACTATGGACACAGAAAACAAAATCAGGTGTTGCCAGGGGTTAGGTAGGAAGGAGAGATGAGTAAGTGGAGCACAGGGTTTTGTAAGGCAGCAAAACTATTCTTATTCTGTATGATACCATAAGGGTAGATACATGTCATTAAAAGTTTATCAAAACCCATAGACACATAAATATTTTTATACTTCTAATAGTTGTATAAAAAGTTGTATAGCAAGGGTGCATGTATCTTTTTGAATTAAGGTTCCCTCTGGATGTATGTCCCAGAATGGGATTGCTGAATCATATGGTAAGTCTATTTTTAGTCTTTTGAGGAATCTCCATACTGTTTTCCATAATGGCTGCACCAAACTACATTCCCACCATCAGTATAGGAGGATTCCCTTTTCTCCACACCCTCTCCAGCATTTATCACTTGTGGACTTTTGAATGATGGCCATTCTGACTGATGTGAGGTGATATCTCATTGTAGTTTTGATATGCATTTCTCTGATAACTAGCTACATTGAGCATTTTTTCATGTGCCTATTGGCCATTTGTATGTCTTCATTGGAGACTTGCTTGTTTAGGTCTTCTGCCCATTTTTGGATTGGGTCGTTTGACTTTTTTTGTTATTAAGTTGTATGAGCTGTTTATATATTCTGGAAATTAAACCTTCGTTGGTCTCATTATTTGCAAATATTTTCTCCCATTCCGTAGGTTGCTGTTTTGTTTTGCTTATGGTTTCCTTTGCTGTGCAAAAGCTTATAAGTTTAATTAGGTCCCATTTGTTTATTTTTGCTTTTATTTCTATTGCCTGGGTAGACTGCCTTAGGGGGACATTGCTAAGATTTATGTCAGAGAATGTTTTGCCTATGTTTTCTTCTAAGAGGTTTATAGTGTCTTGTCTTATGTTTAAGTCTTTAGGCCATTTTGAGTTTATTTTTGTGTATGGTGTGAGGGAGTATTCTAACTTCAGTGATTTACATGCAGCTGTCCAGTTTTCCCAACACAATTTGCTGAAGAGACTCTGTTTTTTCCATTGTATAGTCTTGCCTCCTTTATCAAAGATTAATTGACCCAAAGTCTGTGGGTATTTCTGGACTAAGAGAATAAATCTAAAAACTTTTCCTCACAGGAAAAGAATTTGTAATCATGTCAGGTCATGAATATTAACTAAACTTATTGTGGTAGTTATTTTGCATTATATACATACATCAAATCGTTATGTTGTACACCTAAAATTAACGTTATATGTCAATTATATCTTAATAAGACTAAAAACACAAAGAGATAAAGGAAAGGTACGACACACACAGACACATGCATATCCCAAAATTCTGTATGTTGTGGTATAAGGGAGAAATATGTACTTTTGACTAAAGAGTCTTGAATTTGTATTTGAGTTCTTTCAGTCACTAGCCTCTTATAAGTTGCTGAATGCCCATGAACCTCAGTTTTATCACTTACAAAATAGGGATACTAGGAATTTTAGGTTGGTTGTGAGGATAGACTACAGTAATATATTTCAAATACTTGGTATAATGTCCCATAGAAGGCCTTCAACAAGTGGCATTACTATTGTAGTTAAGGACAGATGTTTCTAGGTTTTATCAATTTAGGGAGTACATTTGACTGTTTCTTTATAATGTGTATAACTTAATAGAGTACATAACTTTTAAAGTGTATAAACACACACACTTATCATGGGACCAATCAATTGCACTCCTCAGTGTGTTTACATAAGAGAAATGAAGGCATATTTCTACAAAATAACCTATGTGCAAATATTTATAGCAGCTTTATTAAAATTGCCAAAAACTGGAAACAATTCAAATGTCCATCAACTAGTGAATGAATATACAAATTATAGTATATCTGTGCAGTGGAATACTACTCAGCAATAGAAGGAATGAACTATTGAGACATATAATAGTATGAATGAATGTTAAAAGCATTAAATGAAAGAAGCCAAGTTCAAAAGGCTGCCTACTATATGATATTTATATGACATTCTAGAAAAGGCAAAACTATAAGTATAAAAATCACATCCATGGTTGCCAGGGGCTGGATGTAAAGGAAGGGCATTGACTGCAGTGTTGCATGAGGGAACATTTTAGGGTAATGAAAATATTCTATATTTGTTTGTGATGGTTATTACATACATGACTGTATAAATTTGTCAAAATTTACATAATTATGCATCCAAAATGGGTGAATTTTTTTTATTTTGTGTAAATTATAACTCAATAAGCCTACCTAAAAATATTCACCCGTGTGTATACTTACGTGTGTCATGCAAGCTTTACTTCAATAAAATTTTTACCTAAAGATACAAATTTTTTAAAGTATTATGCTTGTGTAAAATGTTTACCTAAATCTGTGACAACATACAGCTGTCTCTCATTATCTGCAGGGGATTGGTTCTAGGACCCCCACAGATACCAAGATCTGTGGATGTTCAAGTCCCTTAGTCAGTCCTCCAGTATCTGTGGAACCCCAGGATACAGAGGGCTGATGGTATATAGAAATTCTGACTCACTGTAGGCTTTGCTCAAAAAAATATTTTAAGTGTTTTCATTAAAAATTTCAAGGTAGAATATAAATATATAGATTCAAAACAGTACAGCAAAATGGGGAATATAGATATTTTAATTCAGTATAAGGAGAGAAAAAAGAAACAAACAAAAAGATACTCAACATGAAAAAATATGTAAAAATAAGTCCATATATGTATGTAATCACAGTGTACTGCACATGTTCAGTGTGTGAAGGTAACTATAATCAGAATAGATACATGTATCAATACAAATAAGAGTCAAAAGTATAACTGTGCAGAAAAGTCATTGTCTTTGAACGTGTAGACTATCACTTATATAGTTTAGAAACCTGTAAACAATTAGATATATTATCTGTAAGTATGTATCTATTATAGTAAAAGTATACAGTATTCTTGAAAATTATCAACCCAATCATGATGAAATTCATGGAAATGTTTGTTTCACTTTGGGGGTAGGATGGGAGGAAGGAAATGTGGCTAGTGAGTGCAACACATGGGTTGGAGTGGAGGTTTTTTTAGTAATACTAAGCAAAAAAGCAAAAATTCTTTTTAATTTAAAACAAGATTTATAACTGTATAAAGAGTGCCATCTATATTGTAAATGCATGTATTTAGTTGCAAATATACATATATGCTTGTATGGGTAATTGGAAATCTCAGGAGAGGATTCATAGTACTGAAGATTTGGGGTGGGAGATTTGCAAGTAATTGCCAAAAATATGGGAAATACTTTGCCAGAAAAACAGGAAAAGAATCTTGTTTGCGTTAATGTTTTTGAGATGAACTTTATTTTTGACTTGTAATATGATGGAATTATATGATATTAATAATGAAAGTAGGAAATGCAATAGAAGTAAGGAGCACATTTAAATTAGTTAAATTTTCTTACATTGCATATACAATAAATCCAAATCAAACTTGTCTAAGCTAAAAATAAATGATTTTTGTACCCAGAAAGTCCAAGAAATGGATCTGGATCTGTCTGGTATAAGGGGATGCAGGACAAATGGTGTCATCAAGATTCAGTTTTCTTCTAGAGCTGGTGGGATGGGGTACTCTGAACAGTCTAGATCATTTGTACCTGGGGTAGAAGGGAAAGAAGTTCACCCTAGCCACCAGGA
This sequence comes from Camelus bactrianus, assembly GCF_048773025.1. Taxonomy (NCBI): domain Eukaryota; kingdom Metazoa; phylum Chordata; class Mammalia; order Artiodactyla; family Camelidae; genus Camelus; species Camelus bactrianus. Next base: position 52,346,151 of record NC_133544.1, on the reverse strand, counting down.
CGGAACAGGATCACTGTGGCAGAGGGTAAGGGCTTTCCCCACCCCGCCCACGCCCAGAAAAAATGTTGACCAGATAAGCATATATCTGATAAAGTGGCGGAAGGAGCTTGTAAGGCCAGAAAGTTTATAATAGCTTTGAACATAGTCACCAGGGCCTAGACATAAGACTAAGCATTTGGAATTAATAAGTGAGTTGCTGTGAAGCCACACCAAATCTTCATAGCCAACTAAAAGTAGGAAGAAAAGTGAAATACTCATTATTACCCAAGGCATGGGAATTTAAGTACAGTTCTCACGATCCCATTTTCATTGTAGAAATTTCTTAGGCAGAATCTTCATTATGGCAATGTCCTGCCAGAACATTGTTGGTTTTGGGTTGGAGGGGAGGTTGGAGGGGGGTTGATTTATACAAAAGTACCAGGTGCAAAACTTTGAAATAAACAATGTCACATATTTATTAGTAAATTCTCAATCACCTGTCCAGTATTTGATATTCCTTAAATTACATGCAACAGGATGTTTGACATTTTGTAAGTTGAATGTGATACATCCTTTTTTGGGTAATTCTTTTTGACAGTAGATAGCTGGTCTTCCAAGTTACCATTTTAATCACATTATATAGTATACTCGAAAATTGGCAAAGCTGTTAATTATTGGCATAAAAAACCATCCTTAAATGTTTTTTAATAATTTTTGAGAATGTTTCATCTGTAATTCTAGAAAGTGACATGTTAAAAGCAAGCACTCAAAAATCTTAAATTTAATTAAAAAGTAATTCTTAGTTAGAATTTGCTAGCCCAGATAGAGAACAAATTAATTGTTTTAGTGGCTAAGTTTATATACAAATATCTAAACTGCTGCATGTTTATATAATTCTCCATTATTAAAATAGAAAAACAGCATTGTGAAATGTTCATTTATATAGCTCATTAATTTTCCTATGATCAGGATTGCACAATTTGTCTTAAGACTTCATTCTTATGCAAGAAAATAAATTCAATGAAATCATATGAGTTCAGCAAAATTAGTGAATTTCCGCCTCCAAACTTTTTATTACTTTTTAATTATTACCATTAATGTAGATTGTGAGGTTTGTGATAACAGTTTGTTCTGTGTTATCTATCAAATACCATTTAAAGTAAAAACTTTTTCATTTAAATAAAACTTTGAATAAACAGAACTGAAATTTGACTTACCAGTATCGTATTTTTAAAGTTTAGTTGATAACTCTTTTTGATTATGCCTGAAATCCAGTGGGAAGGATGGTTGGAAGGTAGCAAATCTTTTAAAATTACTAGTTTGAACCCTATCAAAAAACTGATTACAGGTGCTTTAAATTTTGAATATTATGGGCAGAGAAGAACAATAACATCTGTTGAGTGAAATACCTCTAACATTCAAGATTGCTGCCATTCTCCCTTTAGAGATTTTTTTTTCCTGCAGAAAAGGAATTGAAAAGGTTAAATCATATCTGTAAGAATCAGGTTGTAGTCCTATGTGTTTTTTTCACATTAAATATCAAAGATGGCTTAACATATTTAGAACTTTCTGAGTTTCTATTAATAAAGTTAAAAGAAAATCTAGTGATCAGGCAGTGGAGCCACATAAAATTTGTATGTGAAACACCCATTGTGCTTATCTCTGTTCTAGATATTGCTCTGAACCCATGTTCCACATTCTGAATTCTGTGTATAAAGTTAAACATTGCAGAAAGTCATATATCTGATGATACAGATGAATAAGGTTGAAGTTTAGTAGTGAGCAATGTTGGTAAATTTAATACGTTCATGTCTTTAGTATTTTGTTATTAATATAATTGAATTATTTTGTGGGAAATTATGAAACACTACTGAAAATACTAATAGATTTTAAAACTCCCAGAAATTAAAGACTTCTCTTCACACTATATTACTGTATTTTAATGTATCAGACTAATACTAAATTTCTTAAAATATTTATTACTTGCAGGCAAAGTTGTTAGCTATGCAACAAGCCAGAGAAACCGCAGTTCAGCAGTATAGAAAACTGGAAGAAGAAATTCAGACACTTCGAGTTTACTACAGGTAAAATTCTTTTTAGCCTGGACACGAATAAATGTTAATTTGGGACATGTTTCTACCCAATTTTATAGTGGTGAATGAGGAAATACCTCAATGAAATTGAACATTGTGCACTTAAAACATTTTTGTAGTTTAAAAATGATTCAGACATTAAATATTATTCTACCTTTTTCCTTCCTGCAGTTGGTAAAGGTTAAGTTTAGACTCCCATCAGAATTATAAAATTTACATAACTCTGATTAACCAGTTGTCTAAATGGAGTCTGCTTAGCTCTTGAACTATTTGCTGATGTAAATGGTACCTCTAAAATGATGGTATATGTTTTTCAAATAATACATGAATAGCAGTAGTAACAGCTTTTTGCCTATCAAAATATAAGAAGTTCCTAAAGGAATGCCACTAAATTATTTTTAAGACTTATTTAATTTATGTCCAAGAGTAGTTACAAAATTTAATTCACTAGGTCACATTGGCATTTCTTAATGAAAAGAAATAGAAAATGTCAGAGTGCATCTACTGTGGTAAGGGTAAATTGTTTTGTGATATTTTTGTTTCAGTTTTGTGTTGTGTGAGAGGTAAAATCTTGTATTGAGCCATATGTAAAATATATATTCTCACAGTGGATCATGGTTTTTAAAAAAGGTTTGAAAAATGATGTACAATGCCCTGTATATTCTTTAATACGTACAAAGATTAAAAAACAAAAAAAACCCTCAAGTTTAAAATGTAAGAATGCACTAACTGGGGCTGTAGGTTATTGAAAGATTTTTTCTTAATTTGGTCCCCCTCTCAGAATAATGTTGTTAAGTACATAAGATGAAATTAAATCAAAATCGGTTTTACTGAAATAAAATTAGGAAAATATTACATCATGACATGTTACTATATACACGCACCATTATTAATACATCAAATAACTAGACCTAACAGCAAGTCTACTAAAAACAGTAATTTCAAAGTAGTGATGACTGTAAATTGTATTCTGGGGATAACTGCAAACACTGAACTGTGACATGAAAATACCAGTGGTTTCTATGGGTGCAAACTCTGAAGAACCACTGATACTACTACTGTAGTTTATTGTCTGTGTTTATAATTGTAGGAAATACTGTATTTACATGAGAGTTAGTGAAAAATAAAGGTGAAAACTTCTTCCTCCCCTCATGTTAAGAACCTATGCTTTGGAGCAGTTACTGACATACAAAGTAATTGGTTATTGTTATGGGCTGAATTGTGTCCCTCAAAGAAATACCTTGAAGTCTTAACCCCTAGTCCCTCAGAATGTGACCTTATTTGGAAATAGGGTCTTTACAGAACTAATCAAGTTAAAATGAGGTCATTAGCATGGGCTTTAACCCAACATGACTGATGTTCTTATAAAAAGTGGGAATTTGGACACAGAGACACAGGCATGGAGAGAAGACTATATGAAGACACAAGGTGAAGACTTCTGTCTGGAGTGATGCATCTACAAGCAAAGGCATGCCAGGAATTGGCAGCAGACACCAAAAGCTTGAAGAGGCAGGGAGGATTCTCCCTTAAAGCCGTCAAAGAGGGCACAACCGAGCTGACACTTTGATTTTGGACTTAACATCCTCCAGAACTGTGAGACAGTAAATTTCTATTGTTTTAAGCCCTTCAGTTTGGGTGTTTTGTTACAGCAGCCTTAGGAAATTCATACCGTTCTCAAATATCTCAAGTACCAAGTATGTGTGGTTGATGACTGACTGTGGGAAATCATTTGCTTACAATTAGAATCCATAGGCATTTAAGTTAGCAGAACCCTGATAGTGAATGAAGACATCCCATCCACCCATACTTTTTTGTTTGTTTGTTTTAAGAGAGTGAATATAATAGTCCTTCATCTGTATTTTACACCACTGGATTCTCAGCTGTAGCTGTGTATTTGAATCATGTGAGCCTCTAAAAAGTCTGATCCCCATCCCATCCCAGGCCAATTACATCAGAGTCTCCTGGAGTAGGACTCAGCTATCAGTGTATTTAAAGCTCCTTAGAAATTCCCACGCACAGCCAAGTTTGAAGGCTGCTGTTCTACAAGCACACTTATGTTACGCATTAAATAGGATTGCTTCTTGGTAGAATAATAGAAGCATTTATTAAACCTTTTATTAAGACTTATGAATACTGTGTGATTTGTGCCCAGACCTTGGATGTTGCAGTATGGTATGTAGTAGTTTCACCCCACTGACAGGGAGAGTTTTTATGGAACCTTCTCCTGCCATCCTTGTGAGATAGGACAGCAGGTGCTCTGTTGTTAAAGTGACAGTGTCCAAGAATTCTTAGAGCCATGTGATAATCTTGCATGAACTGACATTCCTTACTGAAAAACAAACCTTGATACCAGTTCTTGACGCTCCTTCTTTTTGCTGAATTGCAGAGGGTTATGAAAGATTTTTCTTTAATTATGAAGCTTAAATATTTATTTTTCAAAGACTTTTTCATCTGCATGACTCTAACAGAGTTAAATAACCTCTTCTAAATAAAGGGTTAATGATTACTGGCTTAAAGATAAGCTTCACAAGGACCCCCCTCTCTACTACCTTTTTGAAAGATTGCTGGTAATGTAGCAAAGCTACAGGAACTTGCAGTTAGACAGCCCTGCCTGTGTGACCTTATATAGATGAACCTCTCCAAAACCATTTCCTTTCAGTAAACTGAGAATTATAGTAGCTACGTCATAGAATTAACTGTGTAGTCTTAGCACAGTATTTGGCTTATTGATAGTGCTCAACCAATGTTAAGATAAATTTCCTTTTACAGCAAGAAGATGGTGAGGTAAAAGTCGAATAAAAACTATGATATCACTGAAACCAAGGAAGGTGATTTTGTTTTTATAAAAGTCAAATATTGCTAAATGGTTAAGTAAGATAAAGGCAAAGAGTATCCTTTTTATTGGAAATTAGTCATCAGTAACCTCTACAAGAGTAGTTTTAATACAGTATTAAGTACAGAAGCCAGTTTTTTGTAAATTGAAAAGTGATTTGAGGTAAAGAATCATAGCAGTTGGACCTATAAAGTGATTCTTGAAGAAACTTGAATAAGAAAGTTGTTCATTATAGTTGAGAATAAAGGAACATGGCTTAAGAATTTTGTTTATTGTTTTTGAAAAATGGCAGACACTTGAACATGTTTATGACTTGTTGGAATGAGCCAACAGAGGAAAATTGTTATAGAACAGAATTCCTCCCAAATTAGAAAGAGGTGGAATTTCTAATCTGCAGAAGAGTTTACCTTGAACAGGAGATGGTCTCCTTGTGCTTATAGACAGGAGTGAAGGAGATAAGAATAGCTGTGAATATAAATAAATTTTGGTTCACAAATAATAGTTTCTTTTTTTTAAAGGTACAGGAGACATTCTGTGAGGATATACAGAAATTTATTTTAAATGGATTAGGAGTAAGATCCCTGGAATGTAGAACTCCAGGAAGGTGGAGGCAGTTACCACAAACAACAAAACTTCAATTTCCCAGAATCTCAGATTCTGATTTAAATGAAAGTGAACAATGTTTCTGAACACACCTGAATAGGTGGTGTTTACAAATCCATATGTGAAACACAATTAATTCATAGAGATTTTTTTTTATTATTATTTAAGTTTAGTTGATTTACAATGTTGTGTTATTTTCATGTGATTCAGTTATTTGTATATTTATATATATATTTTTTCAGATTATTTTCCATTGTAGGTTATTACAAGATATTGAATGTAGTTCCCTGTGCTATATGGTAGATCCTTATTATTTACCTATTTTATATATAGTACTGTGTATCTGTTAATCCCAAATTCCTGATTTATTCCCCACTTTTACCTTTGATAACCATAAGTTTATTTTCTGTGTCTGTGAGTCTATTTGTTTATAAATAAGTTCATTTGCATCATTTTTTAGATTCCACATGTAAGTGATATCATTTGATATTTATCTTTGATTTGCTTCATTTAGTGTAGTAATCTGTGTCCATCCATGTTGCTGCAAATGGTATTGTTTTGTTCTTTTTATGGCTGAGTAATATTCCATTGAGTGTATATACCATATCTTCTTTATCCATTTATCAGCTAATGGACATTTAGGTTGCTTCTATGTTTTGGCTGTTGTAAATAGTGCTGCTGTGTTGTTGAAGATCTTTTCATGTGCCTGTTGGCCATCTTCTTTGGAAAAACATTAAGACCTTCTGTCCATTTTTTGATTGGGTAGTTTGTTTTTTGATATTGAGCTGTGTGTCCTGTTCATATGTTTTGGAAAATAATCCCTTGTCAGTTGCATTATTTACAGATACTTTCTCCCATTCCATATGTTGTCGTTTCATTTTGTTTGTGGTTTTCTTTACTGTGTGAAAGCTTATAAATTTGATTAGGTCCCCCATTGTTTATTTTTGCTTATATTTCTTTTGCTTTGGGACACTGACCTAAGAAAACATTGCCAGGATTTGTGCCAGAGAATGTTTTGCCTGGGTTCTCTTCTAAGAATTTTATGGTATCATGTTTTATATTTAGGTCTTTTAAACCATTTTGAGTTTATTTTTGTGTTTGGTGTGAGGGAATGTTCTAAGTTCATTGATTTACATGTGGCTGTCCAGCTTTTCCAGTACCACTTGTGGAGGAGATTGTCTTTTCTTCGTGGTATATTCTTGCCTCCTTTGTTGAAGATTAATTGACCAGAGGCATATGGGTTTATTTCTGGGATCTCTCTTCTGTTCCATTGATCTGTATGTCTATTTTTGTGCCAGTACCATGCTGTTTTGATTACTGCAGCTTTGTAGTATTGTCTGAAGTCTGGGAGGGTTATGCCTGCAGCTTTGTTCTTTTGAGATACTAGTGTTTTTCCTCAAAGTTTTTTGTGTTATAGAGGACAAGGAAAAAGTTCCATTTTTACTGTGAAGGAAACCAAAACTAATTCTGTAATTTTGATGTGTGTGTGTGTGTGTGTGTAAAGAACTCATAGATAATGGAATTTTTTAAATAAAGTTTTAGAAAAAGATGCACTTTCAGTTATTCAGATCAATTTTACATATATATATACATACGTAAATACATACACACACATACATAAACATGTATTTTGCCATGTCAAAGAAAGTTATTTTTCAATAATTAAGAACAAATACACTACAAAAAATATAGGAGTAGGACAGTAAGCTAAAGCCAGGAGGAGCAAGTCATTATACAGCTTGCATGTGTTCCAAGAAACAGTAAAAGAATAAGCCTCAAGAGTAAGTCTGGCTGTCAGATTTCCAATAGCCAAAGCAGAGAAGGATGTATGATCAGTTATTAGTTTTAATGGCAAATTAAAATATACTGGTGACTTTCATTCTTCCTTGCCTTTAATTAACCAATTAGTGATACTGAATTTTTTCAAAAATCATTTTCTTTTGCTGTTTTATACTAACAGCTGCTGTGACTACAAGCATTCCTTTTCCCTGAATGGAAATGAGGAATATGGAAGTGTATTTTTCAGAGTTTTTCTGTTTCCTTTGAGTTTTAGAAAACTCTGAGTACTAAGAAAAGGAAATGTAGGCCTTTTGTGTCCATTGGTAGAGTTAAAGACAGGGGCAAGTGAGGTAAATGGGTAGTGATATTAATCTTACCATTATAACTGACTGCTCTTTCACATTAAAGCAGAAAGGATAGCAGGAGAGGGATAGCAATGTGAAGATTTAAAATAAATTTTACTTATTACAAAGTACTATTAGTAAAGTATTTGTATCTCCTTTGTGCCAAATGCTGAATTTATTTGCAATAGCTTCATTACTCTAAATCTAAACAGTTTCATCAAGGAAGAATCTTAAACTTGTAAGAGTTAGATTTGTATTTAATAATGATTTTTTTCCTGCTCTTGTAAACCTGTAATGCTGCATTCCTAAGCTTAGAAGGCATAATAATAACAAACTTTTCTAATCGAGAGAAAGCATAAGTTTCGATGTTTGCTGATTTTATAGTTCTTCCTTATATTTTCTTTTGCTTAAAGAAGGTGTAACTTCAAGTGTGGAGATAAGAATTAGATCCTGTTGTTTGGTGCCAGGAGACTGGGATTTAATATATTTATAATAACAGCAGTTTATGTTTTAAATTTTTGTTATGTTTTGTGTAATTCCAAGTGAGAAGTTGTAATGCCTTTCAGAACACGGTAAATTTCACATTTTAGACCAAAAAAATTAAATAGTATGCTTCATTTTTAAGGTAATATGTTTCCTATAATTTTACTAGTTTTTTTTTAATAATTAGATAGAATACTTGTGTTTGATATAGTGAAACCAGAGTTAACATAAATCCTACGTACTGAGTTCATAATATCCTATATTTCAAAGTCATAGAACCATAAAGATAGAGACTATATAAAATATACTCAAAAAGAGAGTGAAATTCTTAATTTTTTTGTCTGTATATATGCTGTTTTTAGTAATCAGAAATATTACTATCACTATGATCTGGTTGGGTTTTTTCTTTTTATGGTGGTGATAGTCTTTCATTGAATCATATGTTCTCTTAGTCAGAATTACACATTGATAAGACAGCAGTGATTATAGCATGCAAAACTCTAGCCATGAAGCAACATTTTTCTCTATGCAAATCCCTCACAGAGAAGGGCTGAACACTCGATCCTGACTCATTAGTTCTATGCTCTAAGCAGTTGTGCTAATTGAACTACCCAATGACAAACATTTTCTTATATCTGTATTTTCTATAGGAATTAACTATCATGGAGCTATGTTATAGTACTGTACTGCTAAAACAATAATAGAAAGAACAAAAGAATACCTGAATTCTTTCATCTTTGTCATTAATGAAAAAAAAATTTTTTAACATAGGCAAGCTCCAAACTTTCTTGGTTTCAACTTCTCTAACTTAGACTTGGGGCTTTCTCTAGTTTTAACATTTTGTAAAATTTATCACCCTTTCATTTGAGGTAGATTAAAAGTTTTTATTTAGTTTCAAGAACTGTCTTCTTACACAACTGAGTTGCACCTGTTTTCAAGGCCTTTACTATTTAAGGCTTCACATTTACTTTTTAAGTCATCGTACATATTTATCGGCAGCTCTGGGATGCAAAACAAAAAGAAAGTTCAAACAAAGTTTAAAAAACAAAACATTAAAGTTTGCATTTTCTATAAGTCCAGTGATCCTGAATATAGTCATTAGAGATTCTTTCCTTCCTCCTCTCAACTTATAGAATGTGACATTTAATAAATTACTTAACTTCTGAATGTCAGTTACTTCACCTATGAACAAGTAATATCTGAGCTGCTTATTATAAAGATCAATGATGTGATATATAAGAATGTTTTTTGAAAACTGTATTGTACTGTGCAAAGGAAATATATTAAAAGTATCATTGATCAGATTACTTTAAAAGTTTTTGCTTTATTGACATATAAGACAACAATTAGTAAAGAGGCTATTTCTACCAAAATATTTTGTCTTACATGACTTTGTATCCAGGACATTTTTCACATTATTTAGTTTCACTGTTTTCTGTGCTTTATTCTAACAGTAAGTTATAAGAATAAAACAAATTCAACAGGTGCTCTCAACTGTTCTTTTTCATTCTATACAATGGCTAAGCTTCCTCTTTTAAGAGCATTTGACAAAATATCTTGCCATTTAATCATTGTGGTTAACAACAGATCCAGAGGTAGAATGGGCTTGCCAATTACAGATCCTAAATTTGCTATCTAGTAACATCATTTTTATAAGCTTGAGAAAAAATTAATTTTAAATTTTGTTAAAGGAAAAAGTAAAGTGTTTCCCTTGGTTTTGGCACTATTATTATAGTTCCACAGATGCCATTTGCCTTCTACAGATGTGTCCCTTTTCCCATATTTAATTAGTAACAAAATTTTATTAGACTTTTCCTTGCAATGTCTGTTTCTTTGGCAAAACTCTTGCCTTAGATCAGACTTGTATCATTTCATGCCTGGGCTTTTCTAACTATTTTATCTACTTGTCTCCATTCCTTATTCCTCTTAAGATTCCTGAAACATTATTTTCCACCTCTTAATTAGCCATTAGCAGTATTTACTAATGCCACATTACCTATACAATAAATTTCAAACTCTTTAATGTAAGATTCATGAACTCTTGATATTGCTGTCACCTCTGTTTCTGATTTAATATCCCATTAGCCATCTTTTTGCCTTCTTGTTTCATTCATATTTGTGTCACTGGTTCCAATATACTGCCTCACACATAGTAGGCACTCAGAAAATATTTGTTATACTAAATTGACTATTATTTGCACTCTTAAAATGAATCATTCACTATTTCCTGGACACACCCCAAAATTTCCCACTTTAGTGCTTTCTTTATATCACCTTGTTCCCTCTGGAATACTCCCATCTCTGCCTATCAGATTCTTACTGCGCTTTCAGAACACAATATAAGTACTAACTATTTCGGTAATCTTTTTCTGACCTTTTCAACAAGAAGTGATCTCATTCTACCAAAAATTAGCTACCATAATTACTCACAGTGCTTTCTCACAATATATACCTAATGCTTACCTACATAATAGTCGTATAAATACTTCGCTCAGTTCCCTTGCTAGGGCTTCTATTTTTTATACATAACAGGCCTTCAGTAAATATTTGCCAAGCAAAGGAATAAACAATCAAATTTAACCCTAGATGGAAATTTTCTTCAAAATTAAAAGTTTCTTCTACAGAGTGATAGTCTGTGAAATGCATATAATGAGGTCTCAATGATAAGTGAATGATTGGAGATAACATGGGCCTAGTTCGGCATTTTGGTGAGTCATTTCCAGGGATGTGGGGCAAAATGAGGTCTCTGTGTGATAAAGTAAGCACATCCTCTGCCAACAAAGTTTCTTTTTTATCAGGCCAACAGTGTTCAAATTTGAAAACCATTATCAAAAACATTTGTTTGGATTTTACATATCTTGAAATTTAGAATTAAAAAAAATAGGAAACAAATATAACTATCACATGTTCATTTGCAGTATTGTTTCTTACAGTGAAAAAAATAAGAACTGGAAGATCTGCCGATGTGGGACTCAGGATTATGGCATAGTATGTGTATTAGGGTTCTCCCAGGAAATAGAACCCATAGACTCTATTTACAGGGAGAGAGATTTATTTTAAGGGATTGACTCATGAAGTTGTAGGGGCTGGCAAGTCCAACAGCTGCAAGGTAAGCCAGCTGGCTGGAGAACCAGGGAAGAGTCAATGCTGCAGTTGTAAGTCCCAAGACGCAGAGTTCCTTCTTCCTCACGAGATCTCAGCATGTCTCTTAAGGCCTTCAACTGATTGGATGAAGCCCATCCATATTAAGGAGCGTGATCTGCTTTCCTCAAAGTCTACTGATCTAAATATTAACCAAATGTAAAAAATACCTTAGCAACATCTAAACTGGTGTTTGAACAAATATCTGGATACCATAGCCTAGCCATGTTGACACGTAAAATTAACCATCACACCTGTGTGTTTCAGCAGTTAGCTGAGGCTGAGTCAAAGCTACCTTTTCTAAAAGGGTCATGCACTTTCCACTTTACCACATTTCCTATCCTGCCTACTTCATGCATTTAACATCATCTGCCTCAATCATAATAAGCATTTAAATTGGTGACCCCAGATGTATGTCGTGGTCTTATTTAATTGTAAAAGGAGTATTTGTACACATATACATATGCCACTAGCCCCTGGCTACCTCTCTAACCTCATTTCTTAACATGTTTCTACTCTTGCTTCACTCTAGCCACACCAACTCCCGTATTATCTCAAACATTCTAAGAATGCTCCCATCACAAGACCTTGACTTTTTTTTTCTCTGTCTTGCGTGATCTACACCCACCTCCCACCCTAGAGTCATAAGTCTGCTTCTCACTTTGTTCAACTTTCTGCTTAAGTGTCCCTGCCACACTATCTAAAATAGCCTACCTTCTCACTGCATCACTCTATTTGTTACCCTCCTTAAATTTTTTAAATAATGGATAAGCCTACATGACACTTTACTGTATGTGTGGATTGTCCTCTAGAAATTTAATTCTGCAAGGCCAAGGATTTTGTTTATTTACCACTACTTCTTACACGTGAATCAGTGCTTGGCACATCTTTGATGCTCCATAAAGTTTTTTCTGATACATCAGACACTCAACAGCAGGTTATGGAAAGTATGACTGAGTCTAGCAGTTAGGTTTATTGTATATATATGGTGAATGAGAAGAGAGGAAATTTTAACTTGCATTTCATACCCTAATAAAATGTTTGAGTTTTTCATGTATATGCATTACTTTTATATAAAAATGCACTTGCAGTTTTTAAAATGCCTTTATTCATAATCACTTGCCAAATTAAATTTGATGCCTAGAAACGAATAAGCATCTATGAAAAATAGGTCTGTAATGCCTACATATGTATGTATGAAAGTAAGTGTGCTTGAATAATGTATTTATATGTATCAATGAAGTTCATCTCTTTAATACATTTTATTAGTGTTGTGCTTTACGAAAAGATGAGATATATAAGGGAATGACAGTCCAAAATAGATTCACCTACCTTAGGAAATAGATATCTATAAATGATAACCTCACTTATGTCTTAAATTTGAACTATTTTTAAAGCGCTTTACATGGCAGAAATTCAAGCACTTTTAAGAAATTAAATGTTAGGAAAAATATGAACAATTTTAAAAGAAGTATTAACCATAAAATTCTTCTGCCGCTTGGTAGAAGCAGGAGCCCATTATAGGTTAGTAAGGAAAAGGATGGCTTTTTAAAAAATTCAATCCTGTGAAACATTAGTTATGGCCAGAAAGACAATGAAAAGAGAGAATTCCCTTGTACTTCTAGAGACTTCTCTCAGTATAATTAGATTCATCTAGATAATTGAATTATAAATGTTTTCCCTTTCTGTATATAACATATATACATTATTAAGTATGTTAAAGTTTTATTGAATATATACTAGTTTAAAATATTTAAAATAAATGGAAATAGTAGATGATAAATATCTTTGTTCAGAAACATTCTGATTCATTAATTGCAAAAAATAAATAAATATCAAGGTTAACATATAGAGCAAGATACAACAAACTGAAATCTTTGAGCTGCTCTTGATTTTTATAAACTTTCTAATGCCACTGCTGCCACAAAGAGCTTAGTAAATATTGACCAAGAATGATAATGATGATCTGGCAGTATTTTCAAGACTGGGTGGCACTGGCAGTAGTCAGATATCCGGGAGTTAACGTTGTCATTTTGCCATGGGGCCCTTCCACCTGGGCCTCTCCCAAAAGGACAAATGTTTACCTGCAGTGAAGCATTTAAATGTGTAAATATTCTAGTCTCAACTATATATAAAGTAGTTAGAGTTTTCACTCTTTAAATCATGAAACAATTGTTCTCTGAAGGTTAAAGGTGTGTTCCAAAAGTTTGCAAAGGTCAAAATAGGCTAAATTGAATGTTTTTTCCGTAATTCTAAACAAAAATTTGTTTTGTAAACTCAGGTCAATATTACAATATTTTGCTCCCCTTAACTATTTCAGACCCAAGATAGTTAGGAAACTTCTGAATTTTTTAGGGTTTAATTTACTGTTTTATTTATTTGTTAAGTTTTAAATGTTGTTGTACAGTCTGTCTTGTTCCCATTGGGCTTATAAGGGTTTTTTTACTATCTGTATTCTATTTTTTTTTTCTTTTGGAGGAGCAAGGTGCGGATATATTCTATTATTATACTTCCAGTTTTTTCCCCCAAATAACTGGCTCTGATTAGATCAGAAATTAACAGTATTTTGTTGCTTCATGAAGCAATCAAGGAATTCAGAAGCCTAGGGAATTTTTTTAGCTTAGTTTTATTAGACATTATTGACCTGGTAAATATTTTAATCTGCTTTAATCTATAGAAAATTTAGTTGTCCTGTCAAGCTTGGTTAGATGATCTGAACTGGAAAAAATAAAAAATTTTCTAAAGCATCAATTTTATGAAAAATGTGAGAATTGAGATTTTGATCTGGAAAGTTGGACACAATGTTGACTCCTAATTGAGAGGTATACATTTTCTGACTCTGGTTTGATTTCATTTGTTCTTTGTTTTGTTTTGTTGTACTTGATTCAAAATTAAAATAACCACTCATCCACTTTTATTCTACTCTGTTACCTGAAAACTGAGTGAAACCAAAGAATCAAGTATTAATCTCTGACTTGATTTTTAACAGATACTTCTTTTTGTTTTATAGTTAGTAACATGATTAAAATGTGACATAAGTAGACTTAAGTTATAATTCATATACAGAAAACCTCATTTATTCTAAATCTAACTTGTTGGATCTTGTTCATCTTATTATTTGTAAAATTTTTCTTTTGCAATCATTCTTTTGGTACAATATAGCTAACACTATAGTCAGACAGATGGTGTAGATTCTGACTTCTTAGCTAAGGTGACCTTTGATAGGTAATTAACCTCTCTAAGCCTCAGTTTCCTGACCTATAAAATTAGAATTGAAATAATACCTGCCTCATTTTATTTTTGAGAAAAATCAGCTGAAATAATGCATGTCAAATGCTTTGTACAGTACCTGAGTACAGACTTGGGTATTTAATGTGTGAACCATTGTTAATATAATGGCTATGCTAGCTTATATTGACTTGTCATTTGCTTTTCTTTGAGATTCTATTAATGCATTTCAAATATTTTTAGCATTTTTTGGCTCAAAGTACAGTATTGTGGTTGCAACATGGAGTCATTTGATTTTTCTCTGGGAGCAAGTTTTCACTGGAATTAGAGGGTTAATTTGTTATTGTTGTTACAGGACACTTAAAAAATACTTAGTCAAAATGACGTGCTTGAACTTAGATTTGGCCCTTTTTGATTAACAGTTTATTTTCAGTTGTTTTTCAAACAGGAATACCTTAATGTTCAGAAATCTATTGAGAATTAGAAATTTAATAATTTCATTTTTCTTTAATGAAACATTTTTCATAGAGTAGAAGAAAAATGAAAAAATTACTAAATTATGCTTTTCATAGAGTACACATTCAAAATATACCATTTCTCTCAATGTTTTTTCTCTTTAAAAATCTACCCCAGAAAATAATACAGATGTAATTCTTTCTCTTGTATCTTGGAGTTCAGGACAAACATTATCTTCTTTAATCCTTTCAACATCCTTGTAAGGTATTACCCTTTTAACAGATGAGGAAACTGAAACATGGAGCTATAAACTAACTTGCCCTAGGTCACATCAGGGCCAGTAACAGAAGTATAAAATATTACCTAACCTGTCTGATACTTGGGCCTTTTAGTCTACCTGCTAACAGCTTCCCCCATCCCTGCCTCTCTCAGAAAAAATGCTAAGGCAGAACTGGTACTTCAGCATTATTTTCCTAATTTGGGTATGCTTGATATGTTTATCACATAAAACACACCTTTGTGACAACGTTAAAGATACGTTAAAATGGTAAAAGAATCTGACCTGCTTTGGGGTTTAACAGTCTTTGTCTGTGTTCAACCAAACTATACAAATTACAACCGCAGTCAGTGTCTAGTTATAAATAGACTACCTCTGAACTTTTTTTAAGAAACTTTAAGCTCTAAGCATTATATCATATGTCAGGCAACAAAGGTAAATACTATGCCTGAAGGTAATTTTATCTGTACAATCATTTATTTTTATTTATATGTTGTGATATTGGTATTGTTATTTTATCAGTGGCCTAGCACAATCGCTAGCATAACATTAACCATATTTAGAAGTAATCATTAATCAAATAGCCATTTTCAATTCTATGTGAATTTAATAACAGCCTACTATATGCAAAGGATTATGTAGTCTCCCATAGAAAATAGAGTAACAAAAGATAGATTCAAATGCTACCCTAAAATAAGTTATAATTAAGTAGAAAGAAAGAAAAAATATACTCAAAATGAACATTTAGGATTATATGCTGTTAAAATAATTTGACATTGCCATAGAAAGTCACAGAAGGGAGAAATTATTGCAGACTGAAGTAAAGTCTTAGGGAGTGCTTGGGAATTGAAATATGAACAAGTAGGATTCTGAAAGAAAGAGGAGGAGGAAGAAGGACATTCTAGTCTAGAAGAACAGTAGTAGCAAAAATGAAGAAGTTGTAATGAATATAGTGTGTTTCACTATGGAACTGAGAGAAAGTGGCAGGAATTTGACAGCTTAAGTGAATTTTTAAATTTTGAATATATATAAAGTAGAAAGAATGAATTCCACATGTCCCCATCACTTGCCCCTAAATCCATCAACTCCTGGTCAGTCTGTTTCCATCTACACCCTCATGCGCATACCCACACTCCCAGATATTATTTTTTATTAGAGTACAGTCACTTACAATGTGTCATTTCCTGGTGTACAGCACAATGTCCTAGTCATGCATATACATACGTATATTCGTTTTCATATTCTTTCTCATTAAAGGTTATTACAAGATACTGAATATAGTTCCCTGTGCTATACAGAAGAAACTTGTTTTTTTTTAATCTATCTTTATATATATAGTGGCTAATATTTGAAAATCTCAAACTCCCAAATTTATCCCTTCCCACCTCCTTTCCCCAGTAACCACAAGATTGTTTACTATGTCTGCAAGTCTGTTTCAGTTTTGTAAATGAGTTCATAAATGTCCTTTTTTTCCTTTTTTTTTTTTTTAATATTCCACATATGAGTAACATCATATGGTATTTTTCTTTCTCTTTCTGGTTTATTTCACTTAGAATGACAATCTCATGGAGGTCCATCCATGTTGCTGCAAATGATGTTATTTTATTCTTTTTATGGCTGAGTAGTATTCCATTATGTAAATATACCACAACTTCATTTAGTCTTCTGTCAATGGACATTTAGGTTGCTTCCATGTCTTGGCTGTTGTATATAGTGCTGCTATGCACATTGGGATGCATGTATCTTTCCAAATTAAAGTTCCCTCTGGATATATACCCAGGAGCTGGATCATATAGTAAGTCTATTTCTGGTTTTTTGAGGAATCTCCATTCTATTTTCCATAATGACTGCACACAACTACATTCCCACCAGCAGTATATGAGGGTTCTCTTTTCAGATATTACTTTAAAGTAAATTCCATTTTCCATGTCATTTCATCTATAAATATTTCAGTATATATCTCTTAAAAAATAAGAACTATTTTAACATTACCATAATACCATTAACACACTTAAAAGCAATTTAACAGTAATTTCTTAATATCCAGTCAGAATTCAAACTTGAAGTTGTCTCATTATGTCATAATGCCTTTTTACTTTATTTGTTTTAATCAGGATTCAAATAAGGTCTACACATTGCAATTGGTTGATACATATTTTTTAATCTAAACATTTTCACTCCACCTTTAATTTTTTGTTACAGTTTATTTGTATAAAAATGGTTTCTTCTATAGTTTCTACAGTGAGAATTTTGCAGATTGCATCCTCATGAGGTAGTTAACATTGAATAAACTTTTCAAGTTACCATTTTTAAAAAATTTTTTTAATTGAAGCACAGTCAGTTTACAATGTTGTGTTAATATCTGGTATACAGTATACTGTTTCAGATATATATTCCTTTTTATATTCTTTTTCATTATAGGCTATTACAAGGTATTAAATATAGTTCCCTGTGCTCTACAGTAGGACCTTGATGTTTATCTGGTTTCATGAAGATTCTCTCTATAGTTTCAGTTGTCCAAGTTCTTCTGTCAAAGTTCAATAGATATTCTGTGAGAATTGTTCTCAGGTAGATGTATTTTGATCTATTCCCGGGGAGGGTGAGCTCTGTGTCCTTCTATTCCACCATCTTGATGCCACCTCCCTTTTTTTATTCTTCTAATGTGTATGTGGGGGGGAGGGGAACGTCTTTTTTTAGAACTTATATCATTCAGTTTAGTCTTCTCATATTTCTTTTTATTGGTACTTACATGATATTTATCATTAATTTTGTGAAATTAGAAACAGATTACAAGTGAACATATGAAAGAAAAAAGCAATAAGTATATGCTATTTTGTGCAATGAAAATATTTTTTAACATTTTTGTCATCCAATCAAAATTTATTTATAATATGTATAATAAAAAATGCAAAAATACAAAACTAAAAGTGAGCTTTAGTCCTACTACTGTTTTCATGGTATTTTGGAATTTTTTCCTTTGAGTAGCTGTATAGTACTTTTTTTTCAAAAGCATTTTAGTTGATAATTCTATGCCAGTTTCTTACGCTATATATTATATTATAATTCTTGTGTTATCTATTACTTCTCTCATAGTTCTTAATCTATATATTAACACTGATGTTTAACTTCTCTCATATTCCTCACAGCTCATCAAAGGTAAAAATTGAAACAAATGTACTATGCCTATCTAAAATTTACCCACTATGAACTAAAACTAAAGTTTGGAATTCCATTAAAGAGGTGTCTTGGACCTCATTCACAAGACTATTATACGAATTTTCTTTTAATATGGCTTCA
This sequence comes from Camelus bactrianus, assembly GCF_048773025.1. Classification (NCBI taxonomy): domain Eukaryota; kingdom Metazoa; phylum Chordata; class Mammalia; order Artiodactyla; family Camelidae; genus Camelus; species Camelus bactrianus. Next base: position 52,327,638 of record NC_133544.1, on the reverse strand, counting down.
TGGAACTGCTCCATAGCATAGTCTCTGAGACCAACCTTGAAGGAAAATACAGTGGATTCATTTCAGGCATGGGAGTATACTGTTAGAAGAGCCTCCAACCTTACAGTCACAGAACTATGTCTCATAATAAACTAATGCAAAATAAAGCAAAGTTCTGATTAGGATTAAACATTTATAGCCACCAAGATGGTATATTTTTTTAAAATGGAAAATAACAAATATTGGCAAAAAAATATTTACTGTGACCAAGCAGCATTTTCCCCAGGAATGCAAAGTTGGTTTAACAGCTTAAAATCAATACATGGGTTGCACTTTATAATTATTTTGCTAGGGCTGCCATAACAAAATACCTTAGACTAGGTAGCTTAAACAATGAAAATTTATTTTATCACAGTTTTGGAGACTAGAAGTCTGGTTTCTCCTGAGGCTTCTCTTTGACTTGAAGATGGCCACCTTGCTGTGTACTCACACGGTCTTTCCTCTGTGTGCACGCATCACTGATGTCTATCTCTATGTGTCCTACTCTCCTCTTTTAATAAGGTTACCAGTCAGGTTGTATTAGAGCCCACCCTGGCATCCTCATCTGAATTATCTCATTAAAAATCCTGTCTCCAAAAACAGTCACATTCTAAGCTTTTGGAAGTTAGAGCTTCCACATATGAATTGGGGGAGGGGGGTGGAATTCATTCCTTAATAATCCAAAATTTATGTCCTTCTCACAGTCAAAGTAGATTAATCCCCATCCCAGCAACCCAAAAAACTTAACCCATTACAATATCAACTCTAAGTCCCAAATCTCATCTATATCTAATTGTGGGTAAAACTTGAGGTATGATTCATCCTGAGGCAGAATTCCTCTCTAGCTCTGAAACTGTGAACCAGACACCTTATCTGCTTCTGAAATACAGTGGTGGGACAGGCATAGGGTAGACATTTTCATTCCAAAAGGTAGAATCAGAAAGAAGAAAGGATGTCAAAACCTATCAGGGCAGAATACATCAGATTTAAAATCTCTAGAATAATCCTCTCTGGCTCAGTGCTTTAATACTTCAGGCCCAGTGAGGTAGCAGTCCCTCCTTTCAGGCCCACTAGGTGGATAATGTCACCACTTCACCCTGGATGGGAGCCTGACACCCTGAAACTGAGGAGGAGACAGCCCAGACCTGTGGTGAGAGTGGCAGCCCTGTTGATCTCTGAACCACCTTCAGAGTCATTCTCTTTCTTGAAAGATGATGCATGTATGCAACAAGATGGATATCTCTATTGTCTCATCTTATAGAATCCCAGAAGTCCAACAGCCTTCTTCATTCTGTCCTGTCTCTGTCCCCTTTAGTCCAAACTGGCAGTGTTTCTCCTGGTAAATCCCAGTTTATTCCTAGCTTCTGCTGAGATAGCTCATTAGATCCATGGGTCACACCTGTAATCACTTTATGTACAAAAATCAACTGTATTTTTATCTATTGGTAGTGGACTATTAGAAAATGACTTTCAGCAATCTTTTGCAGTTTTCAGGGCACAGGTATTAAATTCATCCTTAAATTTTTCATAATTTTGAATGTGATCATAAAAGAAACCAAAACCACAGGCCAAATCTTCAACAAAACCTAAGAACTCAAATTCAGCAATATATAAAAATGAAACGCATTGTGACCAGGTGGCAATTCAAGTGTGGTGTAACATTTAAAAATCAAAGTAATTCACTATGTTAACAACATAAAGAAGAAAAAACAACTATCTCAATACAGAAAAGCAAGTGATAAAATTCAAAATCCATTCAGTTGCTCAATCTGACTAATAAAGAGCACATAGGGGAACACTTACCACTAACCTATTTAATGATGTAAGACTCACCGCTCTCTATGTAAGACCAGGAACAAGGCAAGGATGTTTACTCACCACTTCAGCTGAACTTCACATAGGAAGTTATAATCACTGGAAATTGAAAAAAAAATAAAGCTACCTTGATTCACAAACAATATGATTGTATACTTAGAAAAGCATAAGAAATCTTAAAAAAAAAAAGCTACTAGAATAAGTGAATTCAGATCAATATGTACAAAATCAACTGTATTTTTATCTATTGGTAGTGGACTAATTGAAAATGAAGAGTTTAATTTCTTTTATGATCAGATTCAAAATTATGAAAAATTTAAGGCTGAATTTAATACCTGTGCCCTGAAAACTGCAAAAGATTGCTGAAAGTAGTTATGGAAGACCTACATAAATGGAGAAATTCAGAGTGTTCCTAAGTGGGAAGAGTCTTCAGTATGGCTAAGGTATTCATTCTCTCCAATTTGATCTGTAGATTTAATATTATGCTAATAAAAATTACATCACTCTTTATTACAGGTACTGACCAGCTAATTCTAAAACATCTAAGGAAAATGCAGTCAATTGCCAAAGCAATTTTATAAAAGAAACCTTTGGAGAAATTATACTATCTGATTTCAAGATATATTCTATAAAGTCACAGATGTGAAGACATTGGTCCTGGTGAAAGAAGTACCATGTAGATCATGGAATAGAATAGAGTCTCACACATATATGATTTATTTGTTTTCAGCGGTGAAAACAAGGCAAATTATAGGCAAAAAGAAAGTCTATTCAACAAATAGTGATAGTACAATTGGATAACTATATGTAAAAAGTTAACATTAACTCTTATCTCACATCGTTAACAAAAAATACCTTGATAAGGACTTTGTCTTATTTGAATTTTTATTCCAGCATCTAATATACTGTCTGTCTGATAGTAGGTGCCAAATAATTATCTGTATAATGAATAAATGATTAGACTCTAGGTCTCTTGGTTTCTGGCTCTACTCTCAGTAAGAGATAATTATCACACTTTTAGAAGGCTGTACAAACTTTATGTTTAAGCTTCAATAATATCTAACCTAATTAGACGGATTCCAGTTCTCTCATTTCACTGTGTCAGTCTGGGTAGCTTTCCAGTCATAGCTTCCAGATACACTCACCTGGCACTGACATGTTTAATAGTTTTACAGATACTTCTTTGTGTCTTTGCATTTGTACATATTAGAAGCTGCAAGAATAAGAACATATTAAACTTAGATTGAGTAACAAGAGGCAGAACACTGATATGTGCCTGTGGATAATTCAGTACTGTTTGTTGATGATTCTGATTCGCATTTTACTCCCACTGGCAGCTAGAGTGAACAGGACGTATTCATTTATCCTCATATTTAATTCCAGTGAGCTCTCTTTTTTAAATAATACAGGTACAATATGACTTTATTTTGCTCAAAGAAGTTAAAGAATGTTGGTATCTATCTTTGCAATGTGAGGGCTGATAGACAGTGATTAATGTTGGTAGATGAACTAAAGAGGTATGGTGACTTGACCGTCGACACAGAAGAGCAAGATTGCAGGCAAAGTTCAGGACTCCTGATGGCTGATTTTATAAAACATCCTTAAAGAAGTAGAATGTATTACAGGATACCTCTCTTAGCAATTGTGTGCAAACTGGGTATGCCTTTAAATTAAAAACAAAACAAAACAAAACAAAACAAAAAAGTCTGAGCCACAAAAAAATGAAATGCTTCTCTTCAAAGCTATGTTTCATGATACTACTTCAATCACTCACCAGAGAGAAAACCCCAACAGGTTGTAGTATTCCCTGATAGCTCTTACAGGCTGGCTGATCTTCCCTTTAAACAAGACAGTCTCTGTACTATGGCCATAGCAGCGGTAATCAGTGTGGGCTGGTATAGGACAGAGGTATCATTTGCGGAAGGCAGCACATATTCTGAAACAACACTGTGAATCAAGGTGTCCTATAAATGTTGCTTTTTTTGAAACTGGTCTAAGTTCTTAGTATTGTGATTGTCTATTTGTAAAGTGGCCACAGCGTCACTACCAGGAAATTATCTTTGTTTTAATTGATGTTATTATAAGTAAGTACTAATACATAGCAGAATTCTTTTTGACCAAATTATATTGCCCATTTTTTTCTTAAAGGATTGTTTGATTTGAATAAATACTTGTTAATGATAACCAGCAAAATCATTAGCAGCTTTCAGAGTCCCATTAGTTCACTTTATTCCTTATATATTAAATATTCTTAAAATCTTTGCAAGGAAGTTAATTGTTTGCTATGCTGTTACCCTTTAAAATTAGCGGGGTGGTGTTAATCAGGAGTGCAAGGGATAGAAAACTTCCCAAAGAGATCTTAGAGGACTGAAAGTCTTCCTTTACACTTATTAGTTATCCTAAAAGAACAAAAGGATCTCAGATTTCAAAATCAGTATTCTGCTGACTCTTTCATGTGTGTGAAGATCACTTGTACTTTTTGCATTTATCAATATTTACTACTTAATATATACTGTGTTCAAATTCCATGACAGATGTATTCCTTTATGTCTTCAAGGTATTTATTTTTACATATTTATTTTCTAACTCATATATGACTCCACAGACATTCTCAAAGACCACCTTAAAATAAATCTGGTTTATACCAGCAAAGAAGGGAATGGCAGCAAGATCACATTCTTCCTTCTGTCACCTGAGGATTATTCTTCTCATTCCATACGTCAGTACTTGATCAGACAGGTTGCTGAAATTTTTGCCATGTCAGAGTCGTTCCAATGAGTCAATAGCTCTATTTCATTTTCTTTTAATCCCCCTATTAATGGGTTCTGCAATTGATATTATCAGTTTTAAAAATAGAAGCAGTCTTTGGCAGAGATAATCCAGAAACAATTCTCAGAATACTCAAATAAAACAAACATACACTAGGATTATATTTTAAATAATTATGTTTATTAGTATAAACACTGACAAAATGTAGAATTCCACAAAACATTGAAATAGCAAATGTATAAATTCATAGAAAACTGTTATTGTCCCAGCTGTCCTAAAAAGTATTCAACAAATTGAATGAAGCTGAAGAATTTGAATTTTATTTTCTCTTCTTTTTTTCCACCTGGCCTTCAGTGGAATTAGTAATGAAATTCTTCATTGTGTTATATACAGATTGATATTAAGATGTAAAATTTTTCCAGTTTGAAAAATAGAAAGCAACATTATTGACTGTGCTGGCCATGTGGTATTTAAGAACTACATTTCCTTTCCTTTGGATTGAATTTGTCAGCCCCTGTGACAAAGGAGAATGTTCTTTGGATCAAGACAAAAGGATTTTTTAAGCTCCATCAAGTACTTAAAATCATACTATATTTTGTGTTTCTTTCTTACTTAAGCCATGACTTTCCTGTACAGTTGTTTCATCTTGTCTGAAATTTCTAATTACTTTTCTTTTTCTTGGATCTTGTGCTTTATTATTTCAGCTTTTTCCATCTTGTCGCTCTTACTTTCTGTTTTATGTAGTTCCATTTTTCGCCAGAGCCCTCTGTCCTCCTGCTGTAATCAGGCCAGTTGGTTGCTCCCTAGGCTGCTACCCAGCTGTCATCCTAGGGCTTCACTTCTCTGTTGGGTTGGTTTCACTGTTTCTAAGATTCCATGTCTTCTTTCTTGCTTTATAGCCTGTTCAGGAAACTTCCAAACAAAGGGTAGATGTTAGAGGAGTTCTCTGAATATAGAAGTAAAATTTGAAAATTATATCCCTTCAAAACTTTCAAGATATTGCTCTTCAATTTTTGAGCTTCCAGTAACTGATTGCAGCATGATTCAAATTAGTCTTCCTTTGTAGACTTTTTCTCATGAAAGATATTAATTTTTTTTCACCTTGGTGTTCTGAAATCTCATAAGGAGGTTCTGAGAGTGGATCTCCTTTCATTTATTGTGCTCTGTACTTAGAGATGCTTTCAATTTGAAGAGTCTTGACTTTCATCTCTGAGAAATGCTCCTTAAGCTTATTTGAGTGTTTCCTCTTCTTTTTTTTTTTTTCTTCCTTTCTAGTGTCTCTTTCTGATTTTCTAATTTCCAGATGTTGTACCTCCTGGACTAATTTTTATATTTTTATATTTTCTAAATCTTGAGCTTTCTAGTACAGTGTTTTATTTCAAGGTCTTTTTTTGTTGTTGTCAATGGATTTAAAACATTTATTTGTATAAATAATGCAGTCTACTTCCTTATTGTTGCTTTTAAGTAGCTTTCCATTTCCAAGAATGAAAAATAAGTTGTCTGTAAGTACAAAATATCCACCAGAGCTATTGCTAAAAGTTTTTCTGGGAACTATTCTCCCATTTAGCAAATTACATAAAAGTTCCACATTAATTTTTTTTAATCGTGGTAAAATACGTATAACAAAATTTACTATTTTAACCATTTTTAACTGTGCAGTTCAGTGGCATTGTACATTCACATTGTTATTCAATCAACCTTCTCTTTACTTTTAATTTAGTCAGTGAAATTTTTATTATCTAAAAGTGCCTTCTTATTTTTTATTCTTTTTTCATAGCATCCTGATCTTGTATAGTCAACATGTCTTATATCTCTATTAATTTTTTTTTCTTATTTTTGTTAGCTAAACTGTTTTTTTGAGGGGTCAGGTTTTCTGTTTATTTACCTTCTTTTTTCTCTTTCACCCTCTGGTTCTTAAAGTTAGATTTTAATGTGATGAGGCTTCTTTTGTTTAGAAAAGATTGTATATCATAAGTTTTTCATATCCTCATCATGGAAAACACACGGCCTGCCTTTTTGTACAAGTTTATCATTGTTTGTATAGTGAACTTTGCTGTGTAGACTCTGGCTTTTGTATATGGAGATGGAGTTAATTATCTCCCTTGATAGTCCTTTGATACTCCCTTGATAAAATTATTTAATGAAAGAAAACTATATATATGATAGAAAAAGCACTGTCATCCAATAGATTTTGAAACACAAAGCATGACTTAGTTAAAGCAAAGGATTATTTTTAAGGGGAAAACTGTATAAAATAAATGTTCTGCTGAGTTGTATTTGTTAAAGTATATCAAACAAATCATCATGAACCTTACAGTTCTGTCTTTTCTCTTTGCCTAGCACTTGATCACTAAGGGCTTGAGATGAAAAGAAAGAGATATGGCTACTCAGTAGTGTCTTTTCAGTACAGTTGGAATAACAAAGTATGAAATCTGGAATTCAGCCAAGTGTTAGTTATTAATATCTTTAAGTGATTTTAAATATAGATTTGCATTTATTAAAATTTAATATAGTAGAAAAGCATTAATTACAAAAATAGCCTCGTGAATATGAACAGCAAATGAAAACTTGATTAAAGGTGGCCATATCAAACATTCTTCTCTTGAATTATCTTCCCACTTTCTGAGTAATGCTTTCATTTGGTTGAACCTTTTGTATGTAACAATTCTTACAGCAAGTTACTACAGTTCCTTCTGAATAATATAGGTCATGGGAAGTTCATCTGTAGGTGGGGCAGCTGTACTACTTTGGGAGACTGTCTTAATAGATCCATTTCATTAATTGTCATGAATTTTTTATTAACAAAACCAGTACATCAGGTTTAGCCAGCTAAAAACTGTTCTCGTAGTTGTTATCTTTATTGTCAGAAAGAATATTGTGAAAATAGGGAATTACTGCACATGCTTTAACTCTTGATTAAACAGAGGAACGGCACTATCCATGAACAATATCTTAGGGGCATATTATCAAGTTGACATAGAGTATTTCAGTTGTGCAACTCCCATTAGCTTTAAAGCCCTGTGCTTTAATTTCAGTGTCTTCCAGTTAGGAGTAATGCCATATCTGTCTGTTAGGTTCTCTGAGTTAATGTGATTAATGTCAAGTAGCAGGATGTTCATTCTTTCTTCCTTAAGCTTTATTCTTAGGTGTTTTTGGTGAAACGGCCTTTTAAGGAATTGTATTTCAGAAACCAGGCAGTGGTATTAAGAAGTTGGATTGGATTGGAAAATGAGTGATGTCAGCGTGTACATTTTACTTCCCAATGGAAGAAATTTCCTTAATTCCCATCTGATAGTCTTTATTATTAAGTCATGCATAGAGTATTAAAAGTATGATTTTCTTTAATTTTAAACAATTTTGAAAGCTTTCTTAAGTGTATGTTAAACAATTATAATGCTATTATCCAGTTCTTTGTATCTTCCATATCAAGATCATAAGCACTTTTTATTTCCCATCTCTTGTGAGATAGTATCATGAATTATTATCTTCATAAAAATGGTTTAAAAAGTGCAACAGGGAGAGGCTTGGTAGTTTTCTTTGGAGCCCATAACTAATCTTTCATATACTACATAATATAACTTATAATATGTACCTCTAGTCATTGTACTTGATTAAGCATTGGTATTATAAAATATTAAGGCTGAAAGAGTCCTGAGAAAATCATATTTTAAAAAGCAAAAATGACTTAATTTTTGGAAGAACACATCATGATTGGAACCCTGGCTCAGCCATTTACTTGCTGGGTAAATTACGTACCCTCTTTAGCCTCCATTTTCCTGTTTTAAATGGAAATAACAACTACCTTTCACCGTTATTGTACAGATTAGATATGGTGTATGTTCAGTGCCCATATGAGTGCTTAAAGCTTTGAAACCACTCAATAAAACAAAAGGCATTATTTTTATTTTTATCTACAGATTTGGAATCAGTCCTAGAGAAGTAAAACAGGATTAGCCAAGGTAACATGACGTGCTAGTGGCAAGGGTAGAGTTAGAACCAAAGTGTTCCAACCAAATCCAGTGTTCTTGCATTTGCAATGTTTTCTCTTAATTATTGAAATTGTCCGAGCTCTTTAGTCAGAATTATTCATTGGTGAATACTCACATTTTACTCAATAGTACCATTGCTTTCTTTTCCTGTCCCCAAAATTCAAGATTTGAATGTCTGTCATTTAGGTCAGAATCCCAGATTTTTTTTTTCATGTGGATTTAAGGAATCCTGTTATTTTTAAAGAGATGCTGTCAAACTCTTATAATCAAAAGAATTTTTTCAGCAGCCATTTATCAGAATCTGGAAAATGGGCCTAATTAGCCATGACCTAGAATAAATAACATAAAACATTTCCACCCTCGATCATACAGTTGCCCCAATATAAATACCTACTGATGCATGGCACTTTGTGTTCTGTCTGCTGGCCCTGTTCATGACTCTGCGTGCTCTCTGACCTAAACTGTGCTCATAGCTCCAGGTCTCTTACTCCTCCTGGATTAGAGGCTTCAGGGTGATCCCCAGGTTTAGCCTTCTCTGGGGCTAGTTTTCTTTGCCAGCCTGGATGTGGATCTTCCGCTCCTCACTTCCCCTGCTGTCTAGGTAGTCTACCACAGAGATGTAGTGATGGTGTTAGCTAATACTTATATAGAGCTTTACTGTTGGCAGAGTTCTTTCATAATCATAATCTAAGTTGATCCTCATAACATCTGTGTGAAGTAAGCATACTGTCTGTCTTACAATTGAGGAATCTCAAGTTCAATTAAGTAATTTGCCCAAAGTCATACAGATCACAAATGGAAGAGCCCAGGGCCTTTGACCGCAAACCCCATGCTCTTTTCACCTCTCAATCACTGCTTATGATTCTGTTGCTGGAAAATGATAACAAAAATGTCCCAAGATAATAACAGAATGAAAATATACAGTTAAAGTGCTGTGTTGTGATATGAAAGCTAGTGGAAGAATATTTATATATAAATCTGTGTGTGAAATAAAGTATTAGGAGTGTTAACTACAGAAGAAGTCTTACAGTTCTCTTATTTCTCTCAATACTGAGCAAATGGGAGGAAGCTGATAAATATTTCTGATTGATTTTTTTCACTTAGAATATCAGGAAAAAGATACTGTTTCTTCTAGGGGAAAAAGTCTATGACTTTTATGATAACTATCTCTCAGCAATTTTTTCATTGTTCATAATGATAATTATTTTATAACTTTTTTCCCTGGACTACCTCCACTTATTCCTCTGATTTGAACCCCCACCTATAAGCTCATGACTCCCAAATGCAGATATGCAGCTCATACATTTCTCTCTAACTTCAGTTTATATATGAAAACTAACTGCTGGACATTTTCAGTTGGTATTTCATGGGCATCCAAACTCAGAATGTCTGAAACTGAAGGAGCAACTTCCTTTAAAATATTACTCTTTTTTCAGAACACTGGAGTCAACAAATTCATCTATTTCCCTTCTTAAATATTTCTTGAATCTGTTTTCTCTTTTCTATCCTGGTTACCAGTACCCTTTTCAGATCCTCATTATGTCTCACTTGAGCTACTGAGACAGCCTCCTAATTTCTCTTTGGCCAGTTTTGCCCTCTTCAGATTCATTCCCCACTCCTGGCTGCCATTTCCCTTCTTAAAGCCTTTCAGTGATAGTCCTTCATTCTCACAAGATGAAGTCATAGTTTTTAAGCCCCCTGACTACCTCCTCAGCTTCATCTTTGCCCTCTCCCTGCCTTTTCTTGACGCCCCAGGTACACCACACTGCTCACAGTTGCCTATATACTATTCTTTTTCTCACCTGTGTGCTTTTGCTTATGCTTTTTTTAAGGAATCGTTCTCACCTCCCGGACTAGGTGTGCCTCCGCTCTGTTTGTATTGTAATTATCTGTCTTCTCATTTGCACTCTGATTTTCTTAAGGCCAAGAATAATCTTACTCAGTTTTAACACTTGGGCTACTAGCGTATTTGGTATATTATAGACACTCAGATATTTTTGAAGTGTGTATACTTTTAGAAATCATCTTATTCATGGAAACTACATGTTTTTAATTTTTTAATTTATTTCACTGTTTTGTCAGTGACCTCTTTAATAGCTCAGATTCAGTAAATTCATGTTTACTAAATTGTATTTAATCCATATATATGTCATTTTCTCATTAAATTCTGTTTTGCAGTATGTTTCAATAAATTACAGAAAAGTAATATATGCTGACAATATTACTGCAGAAGCCCTGTCTCATTAAAATCATGTAGATGAAAACATACATTTCTTCTACATTACATTGATATTAGTAGCTCTTTATTTATGAATTTATCATACCCACAGCAGGAACAAACTGAACAAAATAAATAAACTGAAGACCAGCTTTCAGTCTTTTACCCATCCAAATCAGTCTCCTTTTATATTTTTTCCTAGTTGAATCTACCTTTCAATTAGATATTTTCTTGAGTAGTAAAAAGATTGGATACATATTCCCCAACCTAAATAAATATAGCTAAATGATATTTGTCCATACTATATTCCCCAAGTAAAGAACTAATTATAGTTGGGCCCATGTTTATACTTGTATTATGGATAAGTTCTGTACATGCCCAGAGTAGAAACTGATTAAATGAAAAACAAGCATGTCACAGCTATGAATTTTTCAGATAAAGGAAATAGACTCTTGCTTATTGGAAGAAACCTAGCATTCTTTGTTACAGTAGGCTCAGCAGCAGTGCACCTTGTCCTAATCCACTATTTCAATCCAAAGCTAGCTAAATGTTGCACTATAAGGGCGATAAAAATGTCCCTGCTATATCGTTTAGCTGTCAGTTTGTTGGACTGGTTGGTTTGTTTGTTTTGATGATTTGCTTGCTTCAAAGAGATCCAGACGTTATATTTGTCACTCCCCAAAGTAAACCTCTTCTAGGCAGTGATTACCAGAATATAGATGGATATTGAAGTATTACAAAATCTAGTATTTGTGATTTCAGACCTTTTCTTATCAAAATATTTCAGTTCATCCTAATATTTTTTCTTATAAGAATATCAAGTCTTTTGGAAAATAATCATGGATATATGAAAACTCACTTTACAGGCTCCTTTCAAGGAATTGTTTTTACAGTTGACTAGTCTTTTAATTGTAACTAATATTCCTTTTGGTATTTGCATAATATTCAAATATGCCTTTACTATTAAAAAGGACATACTACAATATATACTTTGTTGACAGAAATTTATTCCAGAAATACATATAAGAAGAGGACTCACCATGAAAATGTAAAATTTGAAATAAAGCAATTAGTTTTAAAAACCAAAGAATTGGTATCTGGGAGTCTTGATGTAGAAAATAGAGGGGAAAATAGGTGACAGACAAGAGCCTCTTGGACTAGGGCTGCAGGTTAGGTCCCCAGAAAAGGGGGCCTCCCCTGCCAGGTGGGTCTTTGCTAAATAGAGCTGGATAAACTTCATTCTCAAATTTCCAAAACAGTAGGGGTCTTGCTCTGTTTCATTCATTGCTCTATCATAGTGCCTAGAACTGTGTCTAGCACAGAATAGATGTTTTGTAAGTATTCGTTGAGCGATAAATGATGACAGTGAAAATAAGCGTATCCTCAACTAGACCAGAGTTTCTACACATTGGCCTTTTAGCCCTCAGAGCATCAGCTCTCTCTCTTAGTGTCAGAAAATACTTCAAAGTAGGAGAATATTCTTTTTCCCTCTTAAATAATCTCTTCTTCCCCTACTTCACAAAAATCTGAAGGTTTCTATTTAGGACTGGCCATATTTGCAAGCCCAAAATGAGTTAAATATTTTCCGCAAAGTTTTTCTCTTACCACCATGCTGATATGCACGACCTTCTTTAGCTGGAACACCCCTTAGATATCCTTGTTTGAGCAACTGCTATTCCTTTTTCAAGACTCAGCTTAGACATCATGTCTTTTAAGAAGCTCTCATACTCCCTACCCCTCACTCAGTCTGGACTGGATGCCCCTACCATGTACTGCCATAGCTGCTTCTGCTTGTCTTTTGCAATTTCCCAAACCAGACAGTTTCTGAAGTAGCATATTAGAACTAAATCACCTATGGCATCACGTCACGTATTATTTGGTTTCAGAAGTTAGTTGGCTGGTAGAGTATAGTTGATGTAGTCTGTCATTATACATTATAATATGCAGTTGTGTGTAAGAGCCAGAAAAAATATTGTTTTAAATTTCCAGTTGAAATACCTATCTATTTAGCAGCAGTAATCCAATTTACACTTTTTTCATTTACATGAGTATTGTATCACATAACATTTCAGATGGCAAAATCAATATAAATGTGTCTTCAAGAGACATAAGCCAGAAATATAAATTTAAAAACATACATATTTTGTGCCATCTTTTCAAAATTCAGTATACTGAGGTCAGCAATGTACAAAATGAAACTATTTTTGAACTTGGAGTATGATACCTTGCTCTCTCGGAGCACCATATTATTAAATAACCATTAGAAAAATTTCAGAAATCTTGTCTATATAGCAATTGGACCATCAGTAATATCTTAAAAATTAATTTCATATGTCATATGTCACTGATAGTGGAAGGCTGTATCTCTTCCATACACTAGCTGTGTCAGGCAAAAAATATAAAAACATTCCTTTCAGACCACTGCAAAGTAAATTAAACAGATCCATCCCAATATTGTGAAATCCTGTGTTTCCACCTCGAGTCTGGCACATTTGTAATATTTTTCCACACTGAAAACTTAACTTTAACCTTTTTGCTTTCCACTTTTTTTTCTTTATTTTCAATTTTAACCCTTTTGATGCATGATGCATCCTGAAGGATCATAAATTCAGTGCAGTGCTTTGAGTCACCAGTTCTTATTTGGTACTTAGGAAAATAATTTTTAACTTTTTACAGTTAGGCTATTAAAATGCATACTTCAGAAGTCAGTATTCATCAGTAAATTTAGTGTTAAATTGTTGGACTGATATGCGTGCCAGAATACAAAAGAAATGTGTTAACTTTCTTTAAAATTTATTTTTTTCCTGCCCAGCCAGGAGTGAGAGTAAATAAAACAAATGCGCCTAAAATTCAGTCATTAAAAAGACAAAGATGTAAAACCCAACCTGTACTGTGTTGAATAGAAAGTAAAAATCCCTGTGTCTTCTGATTTTTATAAAGCATGTGGCAACTGTATAACAACGGAAACTTTATAACATTTCCTTATGACAGCAGCTGTATAGTGGGTTTTGAAGAAGTCTGGTGTAGTGTTTAGTAAAATGAAAGAGGCTGGTTTTGAGGTGTGTTTTTTTTTTTTTAATGTTTTGAGTTGTCGTTTTACCAAGGAAAGAAGTTTGTCTGGTGTTGGTTTGTTTTTTTCTCTTACATTTAAATCACAGAGTAGTGATTAAAATGAACATTTTTTTTCATATTAATTCTCATTTGGTCTTTTTCTGAGCAAGATCCTCAATCAAATGAAATCCAGATGCTTTTACACCTACACACTATATTGCTGAGCAAATTATTTATGGAGAGGAAGGCAAGATAAAGTTGCTTTTAAGAGTCCTTTAACGTTATCAGTTTGATAACTAGCAAAACACCTCTACTGCCATTAAATATTTACCAAGACTTGGCTTTGGGCAGGGGGGCAGTTTAGTGCAACAAATTTGACTCCATGCAGTGCCATTGATTAGCTATCAGAAGGACATAGTTAATAAGTAACTTTAGGTATTACAGAGCGCTTTACATTCTTGTCAAATATTCTCTCTGAAGATGACCTAAAAAAAGTCAGTTACAACCAGCATTCACCCCAGCAATGATTGCACAAGCACAACTATGAAAGAAATAAAGGCCAGGCAGATCAGTTGAGCAGTACTTAAGCAATCTTTCCTAGTGACTGTTGTCATTGCTGCTGGACTTTAGAACTGAACATGTTTACATTTAATTAGAAAGGACACACAGTTTACAGCACAGTAGCTATCAATATCGGATCAGAATTGATTTCCGCTTTCTCCCCAGTGATTGCTTCCTTCAAGCTAATTAAAAAAGGCATATAACCAAAATGACTCACATAAATTTTAAAGCAAAGTAAACAATATTTCCTGGAGACCAAAACAAAAGTAAATGACATTCATCCTGATTGTTAGCTACATTTTTTTGAAAGAATTCTGATGCCTATAAACGTGATACAAGGCATGTTTTAGTGTTATCTGACTGCTGATAAAACAGGTATTCCCTTTTGAAGAAACCTGAACGAATGCTTTACTGAGTTCTTTAGCTCTCAAAGAAACAATAACCTTACTTTTATCTTTATAATCCCTAAAGCACGTAGATAAAGCAGTCTGATAGAAGCTTGGGCTGATTTTATTCAAGTCTTCGATTTTCACATATTATACAGAGAAACTGCTAAAAAAATGTAATAAAAATTCATTTCCTTTTAAATAAAGTGTATAAAGTGCATATATAATTTGCTAAAATTAAGGAATCATTCTGGTTTGTGTGAATATTATTTGTCCATAATTAATATAGCCAAAATCATCAACAAAATCAGGATAAAAGGTAATTTCTTACAACTCTATTCCCTGTACAGAGACCTGCTTTTAATTTCACAAGCTAACGTCTGTTGGTGATTACACCCAAGTATGGTAAAAATGATTTAAAAATCAGAGAAATAAAGGAAAATAGGAGAGATGTAGAGGTTACCCCTCGGGGAATTCTGTCACAGCTCTCCTTCCTTATCTGTGGGTCTGCCATGCAATCCTGCATCTAGAATGGAAGACCATCAAACAGTAAGGAAGCACAGGATGACTCAGGTTCTAAGCACGTCTTAAGAAACATTAATTAATCAATTCACAAATATTAAGCAGTTCTTCCAGTCACTAAAGATAATGTAGTGAGCTAAACCTCTGTAAGATCAGACATTTTCATCTGCTTTGATTACTGCTGGATCCCCGAACATTTCATATGTACTTGGCACTGTGTATGTATAGTTGCTCAATAAATATTTATTGACTGAATGACTCCTTTCAAGGATTATTTTACTACAGGCTAATGTTCACTCCGCCACCAGGGGGTCGTCCAGTAGCACTTGTTTCTAGTACTCCAGGAAAACTGCCGAAATCCACAATGGTGACACAGTAATGAGAGTCTGTTTAAAATCCCCCTCCAGAAGGGACTAATTCATCAAAGTTATTTCTGCTTACTTTCTTTCTTTCATTTCCTTTTTAAATCTTAGGCTTTTTATTACTCTTACTATTCATAAAGCAGTCAACCTGAAATTCACATCAGTGAACTACAGGCCAGTACTACATATCTGTAGCTTATATTCTGCAGTGCACATACCAGTCACAAAGATCCTAGTCAACCATTAAAACATAAAAAATTTAAGAACCACACATGAAGCAGTCCTGTGGAATCAATAATTAACTAATCAGTTCCACAGACATTTATTAAATCCTTTTCTGGGCACTAGAGATCAGTTGTTGAAAAAAAATTGCTTTTCATCTATCCAGTTGAAAGGTCAGAGTACTATAGAAACACATGAGAGGATCACCTCATCTGGACAGCAGGTCAGATTTCTTGGCGAAACTGAGATCTACAGGATGAGGAGGAGCTAGTTAAGTAAAAGAGGATAAGGTCAGTGTTCTAGGAGATAGGAAAGTTGTTCACCTTGACTGGAGTATAGAGGTAAATAGGTGAATAATGAGAAATGAGCTGGAAAGAGAGGCATGAGGAGCTTTGTAAATGATGCTTAAAGAATGTGGACTTTATCCTCAGAGCAACGAGGAGTCATGGAAGTGTTTTAATCCAAGTAGTCATATATTCATATGTGTGCTTTAGAAAACTCACTCGAGGCAAGGAACAAGTGAGGACTATGCAGTAACCTACTTAAGGAAGTAATAGCAGGCACTCTATATTAAGATAATGGTAATAGGGCTGGAAAGAAATACTAGAAAGATGCAAGGGAGATTTAAGTTTAAATCAAAAGGATTGATAAGATTGTGTGTTGAGAAATGGATGTCAAGGATGATGAATAGGCTTTGAGCTTGAACACTAAGTTAAGAGTGGTGCCCAGTGAGAAAGGAGGGAAAGAAAGGGCTGATTTGTAGAGGGGTATAAAATGAGATTAGGAGTTTAGTTTTAGACATACTAAGTTGTAAATATTTGCAAGATGGTCAAGCAGAGATGTCTCCTAGGTGGTAGTGTAGATCTGGTGCTCAGGATAGAAATCTGAGCTGGAGAGAAAGACCTCAGAGTTAAAAGTCATTACTGATGTGACTGACTTAAGTCATGAGAGTGAGTTGAAATCGAGAGAGAGTGGCTAGAATGAGAAGAGAAGACATCAACAGTTAAGGGTTAGATAAAGGAAAAGAAGCTCCCAGATAAGATTGAGAAGCATCAAGAAATACTTTCGATGAAGCAGAAAACCAGAAGTGTATTTTCATGGAAAGCGTGGAAAGAAAGCATTTCCAGAAAGAATGGGCTTCCAGTAGGTCAAATAACATAAAGATTAAAAGGTGTTTTTTATACTGAGCAACAAGATCATTGGAGCAGTTTTGGACAGAGCAGATGGCAGAGCCTTGAATTGAAGTTGAGGTAAAGACAGTGAGCTCAGACAATTTAATTCTAAGTAAGATGATCCCAAACTAGTTCCAAGAGAAACCCCATCTTTTAGACCAGACTGGCATATCTTTAGAACCTAATGAGTCCAAATCCCTGCTAGAAAAACAAAACAAAAAAATCTTCGTAAGTAGTATATCTGGCCCAAGTAAATGAATAAAAGGTGAGTTCTAGAACTTTATTGTATTTCCTAGATTTGAGCCTCAGTGTAGTTCCATGTTCTCTTGAAATTCCAGGACTATCCCACTCAGAGAAGGAAGAAAGTGAGTCTTGGCGGTTGGAGGCTGTTTGTCCTATAATGTAGGACACAAACACCTCCTAGCCAGACCAGAACAATTCTTGTTCCCCTCTCTTTAAAATCCTTCAGCAGCTTCTCGTTTGCCTTCAGACAAAGACCAAAATCCTCCTCATGTTCCAAGAAGGCCCTACGTGAGCTAATGCCAACCACTTGTTCACTGGTACTGACACTAGTTGTAACTGGACTTCATTGAGCTCATGAGCCACCCTTTCTCTTATTGTAAAGCCTTGGGACATGCTCTTCCCTGCACCTAAAATTCCTCTTCACCTCTCTTCTAATTAATACCTACTCTGTCTCTAAATTTCAACTCAAACGTCACATCCTTTCCTTTATAGCATTTATAGTAGCTTGAAATGTGTGTTTTCTAGCTCTAGCTCTAGCAGAGTGCCCAGCACACAGTAGTCATTCATTTACATGAGTGAGGGCAGCAGGGCCTGATGTGTCACAGTGCAGCCACCCAATTCCAAGTAAAGCAGAGCACGTGCTTCCAATACGCGTGAACTGACAAAACCCTGTTCGGTTAATCAAGTAACTGTTCAGCTCTGTATCCAGCACTGTGAGGGTTGTGATTGTCTTATGAAATGAATCTATTTAGATCTCATAGGTGAGATCACCATTTTTGCTTATCCTAAGCTGTGTATATAATGTGAAATAAAACTCTCTATTTAATAGGATTTAATTTACTTTTCCTAAGGAAGTCACTTAGGTCCTCAATAAAATTGAAAATTATTTACCCTATGTAGGAACAGTTGGTTATTTGCTATTTTAACATTTGTAGTATAATCATTTATTCACACAGATGGTATGAAGTATAGTTTCCACTAGTTGAGCAAACTACTCAGCCATTTGCTAAGAAACTGGCTAGTGAGGGTGTGTGCCCAGCTCTTCAAAAATCTTTTTATCTAGAACTTACCCTCATTCAGGTGACACTCTTCCTTTGTGACGGTTCTTAGACTGAGTACCCATCTCAGTAGAATTAAGATGACAAACTGTGATATTTGGCATTTAACTAGGCCTCAGCATTGTGAGATCACTTATATCTAAAGGTGACTGAGTCCAACCTTCTACATTGTGCCAGGATTTCTTCTATACCATTTCTAACAGCTTATTATCTAGCAGCTTACATAAATGCCATATCTGATCACAGGTAGGGCTTACCCTATGGAGGTGCTTCAATTTATCACTTACAAACAAACTATAGTAGACATGGCTGGATTCAGGTCTGATTTGGACATTATGCCATTGCTGGCCAATCTTGCCCTTGTTTCTTTCTATCTCATGTCACTTTCCATTCCTACTGAACATGTGGTTAGCCAGTTTTCATTACCTCTCTGTATGTGTGTTACAGGAGTGGGATTTAATAGATTTTGTTTGTTAGAACAGTTTAGATTTACAATAAAATTGAGATGTGCAGAGTTCTCATATACCTCCTCCCACATTATTAATATCTTGAATTGGTGTGGCACATTTGTTATAATTAATAAAACCATATTAATATATTAGTATTACCTAAAGTCCATAGTTGAGGTTAGGATTCACTCTTGTGTTGTGCAGTTCTGTGGGTTTTCAAAAATACAGAACATCTTGTATCCAGTGTTACAGTGTTATACAGAATTGTTTCACAACACTTAAAAAAGCCATGTGCTTTGCCTTTTTATCCCTCTCTGCCTCCCCCTGAACTCTTGACCAACTATTGATCTTTTTACTTTCTCTGTAGTTTTGCCTTTTCCACAACTTTATTTAGTTGGAATTATACAGTATATAGCCTTCCAGACTGGCTTCTTTCACTAAGTAATATGCATTTTAGATTCCTCCATGTATTTTCATGATTTGCTAGCTCATTTTTTATTACTAAATAATATTCCATTATATGGATATACCACAGTTTGTTTATATATTAACCTACTGAAAGATATCTTGATTGCTTCCAGTTTGGGGAAATTTTGAATAAAACTGCTGTAAACATTCATGTGCAGGTTTTTGTGTAGTCATAGGTTTTTATTACTATTGGGTAAACAGGAGCACCACCATTGTATCATATGGTAAGATTATGTTTAGCTTTATAAGAAACTGCCAGACTGTCTTAAAGAGTAGTTGTTCCATTTTGCATTCCCACCACCAAAATCAACGAGAGTTCCTGTTGCTCCACATCCTCATTAGAATTTCATGTTACTACTTTTCTGGGTTTAACCATTCCAATAGGTATAAGTGGTATCTCCTTCATCAGAGTTTTCCTTGTGTAGATCCTGTACATATTTTGTTAGATTTATATCTAAATATGTCATTTTGGAGTGTGGTAAGATAAGTGGTATTATATTTTAATTTTTAATTGAAATTGTTCACTGCTACTACACAGAAAGGCAGTTGACTTTATATTGACCTTGCAACCATGTTATAATCACTTATTAGTTCCAGGAGTCTTGTTGTTTTATTTTTAATGAGTCTTTGAGATTTTCTACATATACAATCATGTTATCTGTGAAAAAAGATAGTTTTATTCTTCCTTCTTAATTGGTATACCTTTTATTTCATTTTCTTGTCTTACTGCATTAACTAGGCCTTCCAATGCTCTGTTGAACAGGAGTGGTGAGAGGAAACATCCTTGCCTTGGTCCTAATCTTTAGGAGAAGGCATCTAATTTCTCACCATTATGTATAATGTTAACTGTAGGTTTTTTGTAGATGTTCTATATCAAGCTGAGAAATTTCTTCTGTCTTTCTAGTTCGCTGAGAGTTTTTAATCATCAATGGACATTAGATTTTGCCAGTGCTTCTGCATTTATTGATATGTTCAAATGATTTTTCTTCTTTAAATTGTTTTGTGATGGATTACATTAGTTGATTTTTGAATGTTGTATACATAAAATAAATCCTGCTTGGTCATAGTGCATAGTTCTTTGTCTGCTTTGTTGAGTTTGATTTGCTAGTAATTTGTTTGGGATTTTTCATCTATCTTCATGAGAGTTACTATTCCGTAAGTTTTCCTTTTTTGTTATGTCTTTATCTGGTTTTCGTATTAGGGTAATACTGACCTCATGGATTAAGTTAAGAAGTGTTTCCTCTCTTTACATTTTCTGGCAGAGATTATAGAAAATTGTTATCATTTCTTCCTTAAATGTTTGATGACTCACCTGAGTTCATACTTTCTTTTGGGGGGATGCTATTGATTATTGATTCAATTTCTTTAATAAATAAAGGGTTTTTCAGATTATCTATCTCTCCTTGTATGAGTTTTGGTAGTTTGTATCTTGCAAGGAATTTGGTCCATTTTATCTAAGTTATTAACTGTGTGGACATAGAGTTCTTTGTAACATTACTTCATTATCCTTTTAGTGTCCCTGGGGTCAGCAATGATAACATCTCTTACATTTCTGATCCTAATAATTTGTATCTTCTCTCTTTCTTTTTTCTTGGTTAGCCTGGCTTGAGATTTATCAATTTTATTACTTGTAATAGGCCAAAAATGACCCCCCCCCAAAAAGATAATCACATTAAATCACTAGAACCTTTAAGTGTTACCTTATGTGGTAAAAGATGTGACAAATCTCCAAATACTTGTGAACTAAACAATACATTGCTAAATAATTCTTTAGTCAAAGTATTCTCACAGGAAATTTAAAAATATATATGGAAGTGGATGAAAATGGAAGTACAGCATAGCAAAATTTGTGGAACACAGCAAAAGCAGTGCTGAGAGGGAAATTTATAGCACTAAATGCATACATTCAGAAAATTGGAAATGTATCAAATCAACAGTCTAAGGTCCTACTTCAAGACTCTAGAAAGAGAACAGAAAAATAAATGCAAAGCAAACAGGAGGAAGAAAATATTTAAAATAAGAACAGAAAGAAGCAAATAAGAGCAGAGAGAAGACAGTACCAATATCAGGAATGAACAGAAAGGCTATCACTATAGATTTTACAGAGACAAAAACAATAAGGGATTACTATGAACAGCCCTACATACATAAAAATAACAACTTAGAAATTGCAAACCAATTCCTTAGAAAAGCATATTACCGCCTTAGTGATATGTGTTACAGCCTAGATGAGTCGCCAGAGAATTATGCTGAGTGAAAAAAAGACAATCCCCAAACTTTTCCATTTATATAACACTCTTGAATTATCATTATAGAGATGGGAAACAGATCAGTGGTTGTTAGGGTCTAAGGAGGTGGTAAGGAAGTAGGGAAACATGAGGAATCTTTGTGGTGATGTAACTGTTTTGTTTCTTGACTGTATCAATGTCAGTATATTGATGGTGCTATTATACTATAATTTTACAAAATGTTACTATTGGGGGAAAGTGGTAAAGGGTACCAAGGATCTTTCTGTATTATTTCTGACAACTGCATGTGAATTTGCAATGGTCTCAAAATAAAAGGGTTGGTTTTAAAATATTCCTCAAAAATGGAATGGAATGGAATGGAGTGCGGGTGATAGAACGCAGTGGAGAATATGGGGTGGGGCTGTGCACAAGTATAAGGAGAAAAGGAAGGGAAATAAAATTGATGTGACTTTTCTGTGATACTAGAGCCCAGTTGTTAAAACGGAGCATTTAAGCAACAATGTTCAATAAGTATTTTTTGTCTCTCTCTTATAAAAAAGCCACTGTGTTAGGCCCTAGAAGGAAACAAAGAAGAGTAAAACATGGTCCCTTCCTTCAATAGCATTAGAGAAGATAAAACAAGTATTCATTAGCTATAAGGTGTAGTAGAAAGTGATGAATATAAGGGACATGGCCTGGGAGCTTAGAGGAAAGTGTCTCCTTGGGCAGGATATGGGGGTGTGACTTCATGACGGTTGTGGCAATTCATCTGGATCTTGAAGGGTAATGAGTGGAGGCAACAGTGTGAGCAATAATCCAGAGTGAAAAGTCTGAGGGTATTTGTAAAGAACAGTTTATATTTCCATTTGGCTGGAATAAAAAATTTTTGATAGAGTAGATAGCAAGAATTCTGGAAAGAATAGTAGGACAGATTTCTGGAGCACTTTGAATGCCAGACTAAATAAAACTTTGGACATTAGCCTAGAATTCCGTATCCAGTGAAATTATCCTCCAAAAGTGAAGGAGAAATAAAAACTTTCTTGGGTAGACAAAAACTGAGGAAATTTGACACCAATACACCTGCCTTGCAAAAAATGTTAAAAGTTCTTCAGAGAAAAGGCAATCACATTAAGTCAGAAACTCAGATCAAATTAATTGATGCAATAAACCAGGAAGTAAAAACAGACACTGTCCTTTCAGAAAATGTGTACTTAGGACAACATAACACATACTTCTGCTTTCCATACTTGTTTTGTCTTTACTTATTTTAATTCAGTAAAACAAGCCAAACCTGCCTCTTTTTTTAGAATGATTTAATAATGTTATCAGTAAATAATAAAGGTTAGGAAAACTACTTTACTTCTCCCAGTTCATGAAAAATCTGTAGCAACAAGCAATTGTTTTTCATCCAAGTATTTATAAAATGTCTACGTATTGTATAAGTCTTACACAAAATTAATTAGAAATAAACTATTTCTTTAAAAAATTACGCATGTACAAATGCCTGGTTTTTGCCAAGTATTATGCTAGATATGTCCACATAGATAGATCACCTCATTTTGTTCTCATAGGAACTCAGTGAGGTTTTTCTCAGTGTTTTAGATTTGAAGAAAGTAATACTCAAAGGGGTAAAGTATTTTTCCCGAGGTCAGATACAGTGAACAACAGGACTGAAATTTGAATCTACTTCAGAGCCCAGATCTGGCATCTTTTCATTTACACCAGGTTTGGCATTCTTGACAGAATAGGCTGGATAATTCTTGGTTGTGGGGGCCTGTCCTCTGCTATGTAAAATGTTTAGCAACATCTCTGGCCTCTACCCACTACATGCTAATAGCATCCCTCCTCCCGTTGTAACAGTGAAAACTGTCTCCAGACATTGCAAAACATCCCCTGAGGGGCAAAATTACTCCCAGTGGAGAACTATTGGTCTTTACTGTAACACCTCACCTCTAAATTTTTAATTCAAAAATATTCAGTTAAAGCAAAACACATATATATAAAACACAATTGACTGAGGAATTACTGTAAATAAATGAAGCATGAGCAGAATAGTAAGTACATATTGTTGGATGGTAACCTCATGGAAGACTTAAGAAATAGTTGATCATGGAGACAAGAATCCAGGAAAAGTAGCATCAAAACTTGGTATAAATGGAAAAGTACTAGTTGCAAGACTAACATGAATTTGAGTGTGACATTACAATTGCGAGAGAGTTGAACAAGCAGATAAGCAGACAAGCTGAGAGGAACATAAATATCGACAAGCAAAACAGAAATGTGGGTCATAAACCTGAAAATTCCAAGGTATTTTAAGCTGAGGCAGCACAGAGAGTCAGGGATCAGGAAAACAATTAGGACCACAGACATGAGGAAATAGATCAGGAGATGTTGAAATGAAGACAGAAACCACTACAGAGAGGAATCTATTACATGCTACTTACTGGTATAATGCCTAGGTAGGCCTGCTGTTGGACTCAATGTGGTAATAAGCAGCATAGGAGATAAGGCATAGTGTCCTTTGATGTGGATTCGAATTATAATATGAAAGATTACTGAGTAAAAACATTTTAAACATCTGACTTTCCATACTAAATTAGAAAAATTATTTCATTACGAATTACATAATTACAAAACTGGAGAAGTGAATTGAATTGTTTATGATAGTACCTCATTATCTTCATGATAGAGATAGTTACCATCCTATGTCAATACTGTGTGAGCTACACTATTTCTGAGAATGATTTAACCTCTAAGACTGATTTAGTGTTTTTTTCTGCTGTTTATTATTTATTCTTACTATAACTTAAAATACTTCCCCATACAATGTAACTTAAGTGTCATTAAACTGTAATGCTGCTGCCATGCTGAAAATGCATCTGAAAATTAATAACTTTGGGAAGAGGTTAAATGTGATATGACTGGAGAAAGCTAAACAATGTGGCTCTCTTGTCGGTTTAGTAAAGAGCATTCTGAGGGAGAAAACAGCACTAAAACAAAAATGTGCTTCAGTGGTTATAGATTTCTAAACATTTGATTTATTAAAGTTCTTAAGGAATGCATTCTGGCCATAAAATAAAATTGCCCTATGTAATTTAATATGTTGGAATTGGGAAGCAAATCACAAGATGAAACTGAGGAAAACTACGAACCATTATATAAGTTCTAAGAAGGAAAAGAGGAGGTTCTCTGAGACAGGATAGCAAAGAGGGAACGTCAAAATTTAGATGGACGAGTCATAAAAGGTTTCTCTGAGAAAGCAGTATTTATGCTGAGCCCTAGTGGATGAGTAGGAGTTGGTCATGTAGAAGCGTGGAGGGAAAGGCATTCCAAACAAATGATTCAAGCAGGAAAAGCTTGATGTACCTGAGAAATGGAATGTCTGCTAGAAGGTGGTAGATAGAGAGGCCAGATGACAGAGGGCTTTGTAGCCCATGGCAAGTAGGGGAATGTTCCAGCCTAGGAAAAAGACTATGGTGTGGGTTCAGATTCTGTCTCTGCTAGGGGTGTGAGATTAATTAGATTACTTATCTCTCTTTGTTTCAGTTTCTTCATTAGTAAAAAAGTAATATTAATAGGACTTCCTTCATAAGTTGTTGTGAGGTTTAGTAAGTTAAGTTATGTAATATGTTATTATTTTAGATTTATTCTGGGTGTAATGGGGTGCTATTGCGGGATTTTAAGTGACATTAATTTATCTTTTTAAAAGATCTCTCCAGCTGCTGTTTCCGTTTGAGAAAGTCTTGGTGGGAATTTAAAGGTTCCAAAGGCATTTTGAATGATGAATAGCTTTTCAAGCTTGAGAATAAAGGGTCTCAGTTACAGTCCATCTGAGAGAAAAATTAAAATCAGGTAGTATAAATTTGCCCAAAAACATGATTAAATGATAGAGGACTAGTAAATAATGAATGATTAGGAAATTAAATTCGTATAACATTGGTCTTAATAATGGTGCAATTTTTTAAACTGAGTCATTGATTCGTAATATTTAATTGGTTGTAGTATACTGGACGATGTTTTAGACATCATAGACAAATGCAGAATTCTCAAATTAAGCTGGCCTATTGTTAGTTATTTAAATGACGAGTGTATATGTAAGATTAAAATATATAGGAATAGGGTAGGCAAAGATTTTTTAAACAAGACACAAAAAAGCACTGCCATTAATGAAACAATGATGAATTGGACTTCTTTAAAATTAAGAACTTACAGTCATCAAAAGACAACATAAAGAGAAAGAAGTATCACTGCACCCCCACTGAATTGGCAGTGCCACTCTGAGGGTGCACGTAGAGCAACTGGAACTCCATTGCTGATGGGAATGTCAATTGATACGACCACTTTGGGAAACTGTTTGCAGTATCTACTAAATCTGAACATACATATACCCTATGGAGAAATTCTGCTCCAGAAACGAGTGCTTATGTCAATTATATCTCAATAAAGCTTAGGGGGGAACTCCAAAACTGAACAAAAAAAAATAAGAAATGAGTACTTAGGTCCATCAAAAGACACTTAGAAGAATTACTCATAGCAGCAACAACGGAATGGTTTAATTAGTTGCCATATATTTATAGAATGAAATACTTCATAGCAATTGAAAAAAAAAGAGCTCCATGCAACAACAGGATGAGTCTCATAAACCTTATGTTAAGCAAAACAAGTCAGACAAAAAGTTCAAAAACAGGCAATATTTATCTTGATAGAGGTTGGATTAGTGTTTACCTTTGGAGAGGGAATCAACTAGGGGGACTGGAGTCGTCTTTTGCATTTCTTCTGTATTTTGTTCTTTACATTTTGTCACGCTGAATACTTTAGATTTGTGCATTTTATGTAATTTAAAATGTAATTGACATTCAAAGGTGAAGAACATAGACTTTTTAAAGGTTGTTTTGTTTGTTTTTAGTTTCTTTCTTTCTTGGATCTTTCAAATAGACAAAGAGAGTGGACTGAAAGAAATTGGAACTTGGAAGAATGCAGAAAATATGAGGGAACATGGAAAAAATAGGAAAATGAGCAAGAGACAGGTGTCTTTAAGCGTACGGATTGGTAGAAAGAAACGAGAAGACTGAAATAAGGGTTAGATACGTAACAAGGTGAAAACCATGAAGTAAGATACTTTTTTTGCACTCTGCAAACCTGGCACTATACACCGGGTGATTCTTATTTCATGTTTAGTAATCAGCTGACCACAGTTTAGCAGCATTCTTACTTCTTAGGGACTAATTTGAATCCTGAAATGATTTCTTTTGGGATGCTAACTGTCCCCATCTCAGGGCCCCCTTATTTCTGTGTGACACCTTCTCCAAAGTGAGCACCCTGGAGAGGCTTATAGGTTACTTATGCAAAAAGAAGAAATCTGTAATTAGTTTGGACAGTTTTAAATGAAGTATCAGAAGAGATATTCAGCCAGAGCTAAAGTTCCCTGACTAGCTTTTTGGAGCTTTAAGAATTATATTACTTTCTTTCAACATTATCAGTCTGTGTTATATAGTTAGATTGTTTTACTTCAAGTCTCCCATCGACATTTCCTTTGTATGCATATACTGAAATGATTTTATTTAATAAAAAAAAGAACATCTCCTGTGTGGATTTTAAATTTCCCTTATTAAATATTTATATTTTCAAAATGTCTTTATTTAATTGAGTGAGGTCCTTGGTGCCATTTCAAAATAACCTCAGGTGGTAGGTGTAATGACATATCAAAGATTTGACCTTTAGCATTTTAGGATTCTATTTGTCTGCATTTTCTTCTGCATTCATTTAGTATTAATTTATATGCTGTTTCTCTGTATGACTTAATGAGTGTATGTATTTGGCATCAGATTCATTAACAAAAAGAAAATATATCTGCATACACATTATTTCTGTGCAGTCTGACTAGTGACTTTAACTTCATTTATATCTCAACTGTGACAAGTAGAAAATGCTGTGTATAAGGCTAATCAGTATTTGTACAAACCTCATTCATTCTTATTAAGTGTTCAGTGGAAAAGACCCAGGATCTGCTAAACTGATGCTTACTCTCTTACTTCTCACTTCTTTGCAGTCAGCTTATTATATTCTTTTATTTACCTAGAGATGCCTTATTTTCCAGTTCTTTGCTATTCCTTTTAAAGAAAATTGAATGTAATATTTACACTGATATAATTAAATTAACATCTTGCAGCATCTTTTTGTATGCTTTGGTAGCAAAGATAATCATTTGTCTGGGTAGCTTTCAGCCTAGAAGCAGAGATACGGACAATTACGAAGTATAATATTGTGATATAAAAATGATTTTCATTTACCCATCTAAGTATGTCTTTATTGATTTTTTAGAAATGGATATTTCTAACTGGAGATTTTCATTAAGGATTTTATTGGTCAGTTAGCCTACATATTGAGGTTTAAATTATTTGTTTTTATATTTTCTCAGTCTCCACAAATCTTTATCCCAAGAAGAAAATCTGAAGGATCAGTTTAACCATACCCTTAGTACGTATGAAGAAGCTTTAAAAAATAGAGAGAACATTGTTTCCATCACCCAACAACAAAATGACGAACTAGCTACCCAACTGCAGCAGGCTCTGACAGATCGAGCAAACATGGAATTAGAGCTTCAGCACGCCGTAGAGGCTTCCCGAGCGGCCAATGACAAAGTTCAGAAGTAAGTAAAATGGTCTTACTTCATTTCAAAAGCATAAATCACAAGCACTTTCTTTTGGCAACTGAATAATATATTATTTATTGTTCATGCTATTAATAGTTTAAGACGAAAGTAGATTGAGCCAAAAGAACTTTTTTGATTGCTTATCATATCCATATTGGGGTCAAAAAGTCATTTATTTGGGAATCATGGTTACTATGTAGGGCAAACCACTTTTATTTAATAATTGATCTTCATGAGCTCATGGAGGCCGTATGATTAAAATCATTTCATAGATAATAGATAAAGTTATTAGCAAGGGGAAGAGGCAGTCAAGTTACCAGCTTTACTCATTTAGCTTCACAATAATCCTGTTTGAGTTGAGATCATCACTGACCTTGCATCCTGAGAACTCTAGGCACATAGAATCCAGTACAGTGAAATTAATTTTCTTGTGCTGTTCTTCTGAAGTATTCAATACAGCTTTTCAAAGTGCATGATTATACTTGTTTATTTTCAATGATCTTTGCATTTTTATTAAAATTTAAATAAAGGTACATAATGAGTCAGTCCTTAATGATAGCTAGCAAAATGTTAACAAATAACTTATCAGACAAAGAAGTCACTTGTTAATTTGTGGGATTTGAACACCATAGCAGAATTTTCTAAGACAGCTTTAATGTAATAGAATTTGTCATTTTAACTGAGCCCTTCTTCATGTTATTGTTAACAGCATTACATCATTCCTACACCTAATCACCATCAATTTCTAAAACATACCTTATTCCTTAATGTTTTTTTTTTTCAGTTTTACAGTATGAAGAAGTAGTGCTAACTTCAAGGTTTCTTACTTCTAACTACTTTTTACCTGAAAATAAGCCATCTCAAACATTTCCCCAACATCCCTGAAATTATATTTTGAATAGCCCAAGGTCAGGAAAATTTATAGTCAATACTGTTTTAAGACAGATTAAGAATTATCCATAGTAATCTTTACTATCAGTGTCAGTACCTTGAAACTTAATGATTTATGGTATTATATTCTTACAGGTTTATAGATTAAGTTATATTCAGTCAGGACTGTATCCAATTATTCACAATGTACGCTAACATTCTAAGATCACCAAGATAGATACATATAGATAGATCTCATTTCCTTTTGTCAGTCAAGATCTGATTTAACTCTATTTGCTAAAAATCTACCAATAGTTAAAAATTTCAAAATTTTCTTTATATTTAATCCTTTATTTCTATGCATAACTGAAATTCCCTAAAACACTGTTTCCCAGAGACCAATTAGATTTCTAAAAAATCTTTGGAAATGTAGTCAACTTTTATTTTTTAGATCTCATCAACTATTATTATGTAAAAGAAATAGCTTTCTACCCCAACAATTAGAAATAACGTCTTCTCAGATAGTGCTTTAAATTGAATAAGTTTAACCTTTTGAAAAACTCACTATATTGTCTTTATTCTTATATTTAAAAATAGACAAATGAAAACTTTTTAATGGAAATGAGTTGAAGTTGACAGATTTTAAGTGCAACAGTTACATCATTTACAAGAGTTGTGTTTAATTTAAATGTTAAATCTTTTTTCTGATTTCTAGCAATAAGACCTAGATGAAATATTGTCATGCTTTCCTTTCATATTCAATATACTATGTTTAATTTTTAATTGCCCTCAAGTGTGCACTATACGTTCATTGTAGTTAATGTGGGCATCAGCCTATTTTATTGGATATAAGACAATAACCTTCCAGGAAACCAGTAAGACTTATAAGACTTTGTTAGATGGTATTAATATTCTCCATGTAATTGGAAATTACTATTATTAACTATTATTTTTGAAGGTCCGTTGTAACTATATCAGGCAATAATTAAAATTTAAACTAAAAAGTTACACATTTCCCCTTTTCCCTTCATAACCAAATTTCTTAAATTTCTGATCTGTATTCACTGTCTCTAATTTTTCAATTTTCATTTACTCCCCTGCTACTCAGTGCACTTATACTAAAATTGTTCTTTTTAAGATTACCAGTAATTTCCTAAGTATTAAGTTCAATGACCCATTCCTAATTATATTTTATTATAAAACTAATACATGATCATAGTTAAAAAAAATAAGTAAAAGCGCTTATATACCTTCAGCAATACAGCATGGCAATTAAAAGCCAAGGCTCTGAATTGAGAATGTATAGGTATGTGAACTTGAACATTTTATTATAACACACTGTGCTGATGTGGACGGCAATACGTGGACAGTAATACTCCTACCGTACAACGTTATAAGAATTAGATGAGATAATACATGTAATGCTTTTAGAACAGTGCATGTTGCATAGTCCCTCCTTCTCTTGTAATTTCACTCATACTGCACTATTTCATTTTTCAGAAGGGCACTACTTTTTCAAAACTAAATGCTTTTGTATATGTGGTCTCTCTGCTTGGAGCTTTTTGCCCTTTTCCCCTATGAGAAAGAAGCTTATTCATCCTGTGAGGTTCATTGCAGCATAGAAGATAGAGGCAAGCTTTGTAGTCAAGTCAGACAGACCTGTGTTTGAATCCCTGCCTTCCTATTTATTAGCTGTGAGATTTGGGGCAAATTACTTACCCCAGGAAGCAAAAGTTTTTCAGTTAAAGAAGTTGGACAGTAATACTGGCTTCATAGGCAGAGTTGATGTGAAGAATAAACTGGATAATATGTAAAAGTGCCTAGTTCAGTGCCAATTACTTTATTATAAGCATTCCATAGATTATTAGTATCATCATATTCATCAAACTAGCAAGACTAGTTCAATTACCTTTTCTCTACAAAGTCTTTTACATCTTCCTAGAAAGGCAAATCACACTCTTCTGTGTGTTGTCATGGGTTTTTTGTTAGAAATTTCTCCCCTGAAAAGAAGCTGCCCCCATTCTCCTGTATTTTCTGTCCCCGTTAGTAGTCTTCAGCAGTTTCAGCACTGCCCTTGTTCCCTCACTTTCTTATCATTCACATTCACTTTGCCATCAGTCCCTGGTTTGTCTGCTGCCTAAGTATCTCCTGATTCCCTCCACCTCCTCACTTGTTAATTGCATTCATTCAAGCCCTCACCATTCCTCATGACTATTGAAATAATCATTCCTCTAGACAGTTGAAATATTCATAAAACTAGTTTACCTGCCTCTAGCTCTGTCAAGTGTATCTTCCTCACTGCCACCAGAGTT
This sequence comes from Camelus bactrianus, assembly GCF_048773025.1. Lineage (NCBI taxonomy): Eukaryota > Metazoa > Chordata > Mammalia > Artiodactyla > Camelidae > Camelus > Camelus bactrianus. The sequence continues at coordinate 52,296,273 of NC_133544.1, read as the reverse complement.
TAATTTTGCTAAAACATAATCAGGTTAAATTATTTCCCTATTTAAAATCTGTCAGGGGCCCTTCATCCTCTATGAGTTAAAGTTTAAACAACTTAGCCTGACATATGAGACCTATCACTGGCCACCTCCTGTTTTTCTAGCATCATTTTCTCCTGTGACTCCTAGCACAATATATCTGCACATTCTGTTTCTTCTTCTTAGAACATATTCCTCCCTTTTAGTACCTGGTCAGATTTTTATTGCTCCTTAAATTCCAGTCTAAATGTTACCCCTATGATGCATCTTTATTTTTTCATCCTTTAATGCTTTCTACCACTTAGTCCATACCTTTATGGACTTAATCAGCTGGGTGTTATAGGTGTTCTATGCATGTTTCCTGTCTACTCTACTCCCTGCAAAATCATCATCATCATCATTGAGCTTTTCTAAGACATAGACAGTGTTCTATTCATCTTTGAATCCCCATTGCCTCCAAATACTTGGACGGATGCCTGTTATAAAGTAGGGACTCCATAAATGCTTATGAACATGTGAATGTGAACAATTTAATAGTTTGATAGAATGACAGGATAAAGTAAAGGCAGTTCAGGTCATGGATACACAGGGAAATTTCAGATGTGCTCTGATCTGCTTTAGGCCCTAGATAAAAATTTTCTTTATACCAACCCAGTACCCAGAGCTTACCAGTTTCATAGAAAAGCATGGCCTTTATGACTGTTGCTGCCAGTCTCCCTCACTTGCATCACCACCCTTCCACTCTCCTCTGAGCTGGGATTTCCTAGTGCTTCCTAGTGATTGGCTTTTAACCCTTGTTCTAACCATCAACTTGCATCAAGTCTAATTACATTTAAAAGACCTGAAATCTTCTGTAATAGTAGAGAGAGACCATATAATATTTCCAGTAATTGTAGAATTTTTTATTTATATTTTGTTTTCTTTCATAGTCAAAATTTTTTTATTGAACTTTTGAACCTATTGGAGTGTACTTAGAAAGTTGTACAGAATCACTATTCATAAGCTAGCCAGTATTCATAGACAGATAGTCACTTAGTGGATAAAATGTAATGAATGTCAGACCTCATCACCCCAAAATAGTTTCTTGGCCTAGGTATTGTAAAGCCTAGAATTTTACCAATGGAAATCCATTTTTTTGGGTTAAGCATTACTATCCTTATGTATGTCTCTGTAAAAATGGTGTATGTTTGTGGAAGAAGAGCACATGGTAATTTAGCTATTAAATTTATTCTTTTGCTCATCCTGGATGCACTTGGTTTCAGCGAGTTATGTGGAGGCTGAAGAGCAAGTTAAGAGTACAGAACTTTGTAAAAAGACTTCTTAACAGTTTTGCCAAGGACCATCCATAATTCTCATTTATTAAAGGAAAAACTGACACACCAGTCCATTAAATGATGTTTGTATTATCACATGAATTTCAAATTCTGGTTCTTTATGCTGTATTTTTCCATCTGTCTTTCCGTCTACAGATAGGCATCTTGTGGCCTAGAACAAAAGCTTCCCAAAGGATTTTTAAGACGTATTTTACTATGTTTAACATGCCTACACTACACATTTTCACTCAAAATAAAAGTATTTACAACCAGGCTTATATGGTTAGAAGATCTCACAAAGATCTTTTTACAATGAAATTTTATCACTTATCATCTTTACTGTGGGTCAGATTTACACTGATATGATTCAAATTCCCTCATAAACTGTTACTATATAATTAATAGATTAGACAAAGAGATGTAGGAAAAATGTAAACTTAATCACATTTTCAAGAATAAAAATATATTAACTATTTAGAATTTTCTTTCTTTCCATACTTTAAAAACATCAGTTACTTAAAGTAAAAATTTCTAATTGCATAATTAAAATTTCACAGATCAGTATAAAACATTTCCTTTTGAAATCTAGGGCATCCTGTGTCTTTTGAGAGGTATTGACAGGGGGAAAAAAAGAAGAACATGTAAAACTAATAAAAAGTCTTTCCTGCTTCTTGGCCAAATATTGATTTCTATGAAGAAGTTGTGGTTACAAAGAAATTGTGAATTCTCAGCCTGGTTTCCCTGCTGATGAGTAAGAACTGTCTGTAGTTCACTTCGAGGTATCAGGGGAGTAGCCATAGTGTCACACAAGGGTTCTTAGTGTAGAGCAAACATACTTTCCACAATCTCAGCTGCTTAATCTGTTTGCAGGTTGAATTATAAAACAGAATAGATGTCTCTGGGTGCTGGGAAGGGGAACAGAGCATTTCTACAGTTTCTTGACTTAAAAAAAAAAAAAAGCTTGCTAGTCTTATTTAAAAAAAAAGTCTACGATTTTCATCAAAAGAGTTTACTAAACTTTTTAGTTTTGTTAATGGTACCAGAATATGATTTTAACCATAATAAATGTGCTAAAATAGTCCTACACAGTTTAACATGAAAAGAAGCACTGTATTTTTTATAATTGCATTATCATTTTATTAAAATTATTCTACTTCTTACCAACTTTATCTTGATATTTTTCCTATAAATTTGTGGTTGGACTGTAAGTTGCAAGGCAATACCAGGCAGGTCTGAACACTTTGTAAATATGTGTTGATTGAATCAGGGAATGCATTTCATAGCTTTTCAATTCAGCACAAGGTTTAAATCAATATTTAATATAATGTTGAAAGTTGACTTGGATTTATTAGTATTATTTATAAATGAGAGAAAAAATAAATAAATGAGAGGATTTTTAACTTTTCTGGAAATTATTCTTCAAAATCTTTTTTGTGTTTGAGTTTTAAAAGCTCTATGAAATATGATACATACCTTAGCAAATAAAAAGTCAAGTAGTTAATTTATTTGTGATAGTTTACGTACAACTGAACACCCCGGTCAGCTTTGGAGGGCACCTTCTAAATCTGGATCTAATCAGATATAGCTTTATTGTTATTTATATATAGAAAATGAACTCAGATGCCTCCTAAACAATTGTAAGATGTACAGAATCTAATATACTTAATTTTTATTTTTGAACACATTTGCTTTTTAAGAATTTAATATTCTGGGGTTTTTTTTTAACATAATGCATGTTTTAAATTAAATACATACTTAACTTACAAAATACAAGTCATATAGTACTCTATCAAACAAGTATGTATTTTTATAAAAAATTTTAATTTCATTATATATTTGTGCATTGGATCACCTTTCTTATCCATTGAGTACATAAAGTAGATTTCCTTAGAGCTACTTTTATTATATACAGAGATACCTACCATGTCTTATAGATGATATAATTATGTTCATTTCTTTATAAAAACTAAGGAATCGAGGCTTTTACCTTGATCTTCAAGGAATTTTGACATGAAAAAGAAACGTAGTTTTAATTGTCTAGCTCATTCCTTTCTACCAGGGAAGGATTAATGTAGGATTATTAAAATAGAGAAATTCCAATGAGGTGGAAAGTGAAGGATCCAGGCTAAAGAAGAAAAGGGATTCTCTAAACTTTAGCATCTGCCCTGTCCCTGATAAGTTCCCTTTTATGGTTAACTTTATGGAATGAATCATAAAGAGCATGAAAGTAGGGACTAAAAGGTTAAATTACAACACAGCTTCTTACATTTGATCTGCTTCTTCGTTTCAGTCTGTCTTCCAATAGGTGATCTAGAGTTGGGCTAGTACACATTTCAGCCTAGTGAGATAGACAAAACATGTTTCAGATTATCATGATGGAGATGAACGAGAGAAAAAGAAAAGGGTAAAATGAGAGAGATTCGTACTATTGTGGTTTAAGACCAAATGTGGGAATTTTTATTGTTTTTCATTAATTGCAATTTTAGGGAAATTACAGAACCCCCTTAATGATGATCAAGTACACTTTGACTACAACTTGACAGGCTGAAAAAAATACAAGAGTTCTTATACCACAGAGACGTTTCAAATGTGATTTTCACACATAACTATGAAATGTAAGTTCCTTAGAGTGGTCATGTGATCTAACCAATAGCCTTTTCCTTGATTCTATGCTTAGCTCCAGTTTAAAACCTTCTTAACTGATTAGCCTTTGACTCCAGGGTACTTCTGTGAAGATAGGAGAAGTCATCCATCTTACCTGAGGATAGTTTTAGAATTGATAAAATTAAGATATATAAATTGATTTGAATGTCCTAGAAAAGTAAACTTAATAGCACTGTCCACTAGTATACATTAAACTACTTCTTTTGTAGTAAAGGAAAAAAGGAAGCTGTTGTAGAAATTAGATTTTTAGAAGTTTTCATCATTCCTGCTTGGATGTTGCTCAGCCTCATTATACTTGATAGCTCACTCAGAACTTCCTCCTTTGGTTTCTCTATTAACCACGCAGACAGGTGGATACACTATATCTATCTGTTGATATAGAAAATGTCTACATATTTATATAAATCAGGGTCTAGTTTTCTTTTAATAAATTGTCAGTATACTCATCTAATCTGATGTACATCTCTTTACCAAGTGTAGGTTTTATTCCCAAAATACAATTTAAAAAAACTAAATTGAACCCAAGAGCAAGTAGAAATACAAATTTTACATGGATTCTAAGATTTCATGTGTGATTATTTCTCCCCATTTTTCCATGTTTAATTGTACCCCCAGTAAAAGACTTTTCCCATGTGCCCGTTTGACCCTTTATAAATAGAGAATGAAAGAATCTTTTGCTTATTTCAAGGTAACTTTGTCAGATTATGAAATCATAAACACTGTCCACATGTAAACTTCGTCCTTGATCATTTACATTTAAAGATTAAAAAAAACCATTCTGTAACAATATACCTTACAGAAGCAGCTGAAATCCATCTTCTTTCTTATATTGTTATATAGTCCTGAGCAACTCAACAAACAGTTTTTTCCTTCAGCTCTTAACCTAAGTGTAAAGGAAAAAATTGCTGTACTACTGTAGATTGCTTCGTCAGGTGTTTCTCTAGAAAGACTAACTAAAAGTGGATAATAAAACTCCAAAAATGACATAATAAAGAGCATTTTGGAACTTACTAAACTTACTAATTTTTTTAATTGTTTTGGCATTTATACCATTCAAACTAATAGTTCTTGGAATATCATCATCATTTGACTTTTTCCTTTGCCACTTACAACAGGATCCTAAAAGCATAATGAAAGCATATGTTGTTTCTTTTTATGTTACCATTTGACAAGCTACATAGTGGTAAAAATGACATATAAATATATTTAAAATCTTGAAACATCTTCTTCCTTAATTTAAACTAATCTGCCTTCTGAACAATGTGCGTTTTGCATCAGTCTTCCAAGAAGTTCTCTGCTACCAACTGGAGGGTCTAATCTTTCCCAGAATGATGGGAGTAGCACAGTTCAAGAACAAGAATGAATCTCTGTATAATCACACTACAATGTGAGGTGACCCTAAGACAGAGAACTGAGCAGATACACATATGGGTTTTAAGAAGACTTTCTGATGCTCTTTTTAACACAGCTGTGAGAAGAATGTGGCTAAGGCCCAATAGTCATTCTTGAGTAGAGCTGGCAAAGGAAACCATGAGGAGAAGAGAATTTAACACATGGGTGTAAGAGAGTACGGCTTCATTGATGCGATCTGAGGGGAATGCCTAATGACTGGAAGAATCAAACTTGGCAATGAAAACACAAAGCTCTTTTCATCAATTCAAATGCAGGCTCTAAAGCTGCAGATGGTCACCTCCAGCCTTGTCTATTCAGTGTGAGGTTTTATAAAATGGCACTTTGGTGAATACTAATAGATCAAAACAAAGATTTATAACGTAAAGATGTGGTGTTCATTTTTAAGTGAATATACAGGTCAATGTCTCAGAAAAGGATAAAAAGAGTACCTTTTATATGTGGGTCTAAAGTCTTTTTGTTATTTTGCAACTTCAAAAATAAATGGCATTTATCTTCAAAAATAAATGACAAACATACAGATTGTGTTTTGTGGAAAACAGTTTACATTATGAAAAAGAGACCAAAATCAGGGTTTATATTTACACTTGTTGATTTCACTGCTTCTGTTTGAGAACTCTTAATTTATAACATTTGTTAATGTCATCCTTTAATATTTTCTTGAAGCCCACTTGGTAGGATAAACATATGTTGCCATTCTCAGGGATGAATCAATCTAGTTAAAATTTTATACTTGGAATAGAACTTTTCCCCTTACTTTTTTTTAGAGAATGCAGAGAAATGTTGTTTAATACCAAGGAAGCCTTTGAACTTTAATGCAGTCTTGAAATTACATTTTTGGTACTTTGCATTTGATTTTCTATGATTTTATAAATTCATAATTGCATCTATATTGAAAGATAATTCGTTATATTCAACTTGTTACTTATGCTTACATAACTGAATCTTACTTTAGTTTAAAGTATGGTGTATTTTTCCAGAATAAATTTTTTTAGACTTGGTTAGCACTTTATAGTTTAAAATTCTTGAGCTAAATCCAAACAAATTAAGCTTTATTTTCCAAAATAAGCTTAAAATGTGAACTTACATAACTTTCATATTTCTACTGTATGTGAAGGAAATATAATAAGTCTGTATTCCTAATATTTTAATCTAAGAACACTAACATATAATAAATTTAAATGCTAGAATTGAAAGTTAAAAGGAAACAACTTAGTATCTAATAGAAATACCAGTGAACTAACAGACCCTTGACTCATTATCTGGGTATGTAAAAGTCATTAAACCGTATTTCCTCTCAGTTTCCTCATCTGAAGATGGAGCTGATATACTTGCCCTGTCTACTTCAAGACATGGCTGTGAGGATCAAATGAAAGTACTTTGAAAAATGTAATGCACTCTGTAAATGCAAGCCATTGGCTGAAGAATATCTTTTACTTATAATATGCATTTTAGATAAAAAGTTATAATCACTTTTTTGGAACCAGAAACAGTGAGCTAGAAAAGTACTATTTTTGCCTCAGAGACATAATGTAAATACCGTGTAACTTTGGAAAAAGAGATTCTTCACATGGATCTTGGAAACCAGAAGTAAAAAGGATTCTTTGCAGTCTCATCCATTACTGGTGAGAATGCAAAGTGGTAAAAACAAACAAACAACAGAAAACTATGGAGGAGATTTTGATGATATCTAACAAAATTACGTTTACATTTCCTTTGACTAAGGAAAATTACTTTTAGGAATCTCTCCTGAATATATACCTCCTAAATATGAAACAGTGTAAGAATTACAGTATTACTTTTAATAGCAAGCAGGAACAACCCAGATAGGACAGTAGTTGAATAAACTGTGGCACATATTCACATGATGTAATACAGTGCAACCATAAAAAAAAAAAACCTTAAGGAAGATGTCTATAAACTGATATTGATTAACATATTTCTAACTAAAAAAAAAAAAAATCCAGGACATATTACTCATATTAGTAACTGAAAAAAGAGCAAGTACTTATAATGTGTCACCTCTGACATGAGAAATAAGAATAAAAGAAATAGGAAGGATAAACTAGAAACTAATACAAATCATTACCTTTGAAGGTGGATGGGAAAGAGATGCAGGCATATGATGGAAATGCAGCTTTTCTAATTATGCCTTTTTGTATATTTTGACTTTTGAACCATATGTACATTTTTAAATATTCAGAAATTAAAATCAAATAAAAATAAAAAAGCAAATGCTGGAAGTGAATACAATTAGAAATAAATGTACCTAACTATATCAGATTGATGAGACTTATAGAGTGAAAATAATTAATGCAAGTATCTTTTGATTACCAGACTGACTATATACATCATTAGTGACATGTATTCTAAGGACAAAAAGAAATGCAAACTAATCTTAAACTCTGCTCAGTATGTCCATTTTAGTTGTTTAATTTAGTTGTTATTAAAATTTTGAAACTTTTATATATATATTATTGGATTGAGCAAATATGCAAATAAATATTAGGAGCCAAAATTTTTCACTGTTAGATGGCATTAGGAAAAAGAAACTGTAATATTTAATTTGAATTTAAACTATTAATACAGACTTATGTTTTAAAAATGTATGTTTTTCCTTAGCTGTATTTTTTTAAAAGGTGTTAGAATCTATGGACGCACCTAACACCCAGATTTTACTTTCTGAACACATTTCGTATTAAAGGGTACCAAAATTCCTAGGTCTGGAGCATGGCAAGTACAGTGAGTCTGATTATCATTTTGTGCCAGAAAGCAAGTACTCAAAGACTAATGGAGTCATGTAGAAAGGACATGGGAACAGCTTGAAAAACTTCCCACAGACCAGTCTGGGATAATGTATGCAAGAAAAAAGAACTGTATTTGATTACAGAATGCTTAATTGTTACATTTAGGGTCTATAAAGATACTAAAAAGAAAAAAAGATGGAGGATTGAAAGGAAGAAGCCCTTTTGTAGAGAAGAATGGCAGTTAACAGATACAGATAGGATGATAGAATTAGAAAATCACCATTTTGTAACCCACAGTGTAGTTAACTCAATCAAAGACCATCCATCAGCCATATGAGTTAAAAGAAGCTATTTTGTCAGTCTAGTTTGGGAAAACTTACTTAGCATATACCAAAGAGTTTAGAGCTTAAAAATCAGAGAGGACTTAGATATGGGGATTTAAGATGTCAAGTGCCTTTGAACAATATTTAGGGATTTATTATTAAAATTTACTTTAGAAATTTTTCTTCCTCAAATATTCTGTGCTTATGTAAATGATAGAAGATAGACCTAAACCATCCAACCTTTTATCAAAATTCATCCTTTAAAAAATCTCCCTAGTTTTGCCTTGAGATTTTATCAGTATTAGACTAGGTACTGATCCTCTATTTAAATTTTGATATTTTGTTTATCATGGAGTTTTTGTGTTAATTTAGATTTTTTTGAAACATTGCATTAAAGTATTCTTTATCCTGATAATGAGGGTTTTTTTTTAAAACCCTGTTAAATTTTTCGTCTGAATTGAGTGCCCCATTCACCTCATCCTAGAGTTAGCCCTAAATATTCCATGGAAGATGGAAAAGACAGTGATGGAGGAAAAACAAAAATACTCTTAGTTTACCTTCCTTCAAAAATAAGAACAAAGTACTAAATTACCCTAGTGTGTATGATTTCTACTGAATGGTGTTTCATGTTCAGAAATGATAGCCATATAATGGAGCTGAACAACAGTGGTTCTTCCCACCATATGGAAATTGGTCAAGTTTTAAATTATATACTGTCCGGAAAGCTTACCACTGTCTGTATGTCTCTTCCTTATTTTATGGTCATTACCTGCACCACTTTATTTCAATCGTCTATGTAGATAGGTCATCACATCTATCAATGGTAGGGTCTTGGTTATATTCTACACCATAAGTGTTGATTTCAGTTTGAGAGCATATCATTTTTATGAATCAAAGACAAATCAAGTAGAGAAAATTACTGTGACAATTCCAGCTTAGTAAGTTGAATATTACTTTTACTTTGTAGGCCCCTGGCTTAGTCTGAAGTTTGAAGATGCATTGATATATTATCTCTACTAGTCTCCGAAGGATGTTGCCAGTCTTTTGAATTAAACTTGAATAAAGTTGATTTGTATTCCCTGTTAATCAAAATTTGAAATGTTGACATTAGAAAATTTCATTCAGTGCTAATTATATATGACTTTTATGAAAGTTAGGAAGGAAAGAATCCTACATTTTAAAGTTTAGTATCAGCCTAAAGCCCTATGAAAACAATGAGTAGCTTAATAAGCCATCTTAATAAGATACCGTAATAAAACTAACCAGTTATTCTAGCTTGCTGCATTTCACTTGGCAGTATAAAATTCAGTGGCTCACTTCCCCTATCATTAATTGAAACTTTTCTGGGTTTAAAATGATCAAAAACCTCGGCAACGTTACAGCAACGTTTCCTAACCTTTCTTGACTCTTAAATTCCCTTCAATAGTAATATGTATTCTCTAGACAGAGTTTTAAGCATCCTTCTTGCATTGGTATAAGATACAGAAGTTAATTTGCATTGATTGTTTTATATATTTTATTTAAATACAATCTTTACTATTCATATGTAATATCACATGGTATTTGACTTCAGCTGTGTGAAAAAAGCATAATTTATTAAGTTTATAATAATATATTAAGTTTGGATTAGAGACTAAATACATATAAGGGAGTAGATTAAAATTTAGTAATGTATTATGACATTAAATAACTGCTTCCAAGATGATATTTGGAATTTTCTTAACATTTTACTTTTAAAATGAAATAATGGTGTTTTCTCAGACTGCATTTGCTAGAATATTTCCACAAATAGCACATTATGGATGTTTTGATCCTTAACCCCAATATGTGTAAAAGTAAATTAAATATTATTATTATTCCAGTGTTTTCCCTCTTTATTTTTATTTCTTAAGTAACACCTACTACATAAGCAATGTGAGTAGTTTGATCAAATGAACACAATATAGAAATCTGGTGAAGAAAATCTTCAGGTGAATTTACAGATTTATTTTTATGCTTCTCATTTATATTTCAAATTCAGTGTACTTTCTGCTTCCTCTAAGTATTCAGTGGTCCATTAGAGGTGGAAATTAAAGAAATTACAACTAAAAAGGTGGGGAGGAATGGTCAAGAACAGCATGTTGACCAGCTATGCTCAGCTGAATGATAAATCAGCTGAGGGACTGAGTCATGAGCATGCTATGCTGATCTTTGCTGAACCTTCATTCTGCTCATTTATATGCAGTCAGAAGTCCGCAAAGCAGTCCATCTTATGAGGCTGAACAAATTAAGGCAAAAATCTTTAATAATAATTTTATGCTTTGGCTTCCAAACGAGAACTCAGAACAGTACTCATTATCAACATTACCACCTTTGGCTACATGATCTGTGAATTTTTAAGTTGAAAAATGAAAACAATGATCCTTTAGGGAGTTTCATTATATAGTTTTACATACCAATTTTACTCTTTTGTCAATTTTAATGGGTTTTTATATTGTTTAAAAATTTTTATGTCCTTAAAAGCATGTTTTAAAATTTATATATAAACCAGTGCCCCCGCACACAAATACATATCCAAGTCAAATAAATTACCTGATTTAGTTATACTAGGATATAAGTTATTGAAAGAAAGGAATCATTTGCTGGAAAACGTATGTTACAGCATATTAAATAAATGTTAGTGGCTTGTTTATATCTCTCCAAATAAAAACTTTTTTAAGGGAAATTTAATAGCTTGTTGTAGAATAATTATATGCTTTAAAATGCTAAATATTTTTCTCATCATGGACAAAGTGTACAACTCTAAGACCTGATTTGTTTGTTAGTGAACTTACTAGATACTAACCTTCACTAGCCCAGTTTATACCACTTCTCTTTTATGCCAACACTCTGATTTTGTTCAGAAGTATTCTACAACTTGCTGTTAATACAGTACTATCTTCAGAGCTAGCTTTTTCAGGTAACTGAGTACGCTTTGTATATTCTATAACTAATAAATTAATAAAACCTTGTTGTAGTGTACAAACTCCTGTCTCTATGAAGCAACTATAAGCGAACTGTAAGTGAATTCATGAGTCCAAAAAAAGTATGTTGTGATTATATTGACTCTGAGACCATTTGACTTTAATGATATACATCATTTATTGTGTAGTATAAATTGGTTGTAGTATTGTTCATAATTTTTTGAATAATAAATCCATGAACAGTAAAACAATAAAAATTTTTATATCCTAGGAATACATTTTAAATAATTATTCTGAAGAGGCACATGTTAGTGGTATCTTTGAGCAAATTCATGATTCATATTTTTTGCTTAGGGAGTGAAACTGGGACCTGTTGATAAAATTTTTATCTTTAGTACTTTAATTTTATATTGCTTTCATAATTTTCTGTATCATATTATGATAGCAAAAATATGTTAAAAACTTTTAAGCTATATTGATTAAGTAAATGTGTTCAGAAGGGAATAAAACTAATACATCAAAGAATTTACAATCATGTGGTCTTGCTCATTTTAAGATAATTCCTGCTTAATGTAATATTTCATTACTTGTTAAAATTAAGCCAATTCTTAAAGAGCTAACCCATCTGGCTGCCTGATCCTTTAATGAAATTCTACTTCCATGATAAAACATAGCTTTGATGCTCTTTTCCTGATAGATTTTATCACTTTTGTAAATAGCCCTTTTGACCACTAGAAAATAGTTGTTTAGAATTGGTTGATGTAGATGTCCTAATTAGTTATTGTAAAGTGAAAAAGTAAGTACAAATTGTTACATTTGGGTTGACTGAGGAAGTAAATAGCCATGCCAGTATAAGAATTTTTCAGATCTCAAAAATGAATGTATTGCAGTCTAAATAAAAAAGATGAAAGTAAAATTTCTTAATGGATGAAAGGCCATGATTTAAATATTTTCCCAGTTATAATAAGCAGAGTCTTGAACAATTTTATTCATGTCTTTATTCAACAAATATTTTTTAAACATGTGCTGTGTGTCAGGCACTGGTGAACAAAATCAAACTATACCTTGATTTCATGAAACAAACCTTCTCTAGGAGAGATAAGTATTAAATATTTATACAAATAAGTATATAATTACAATTTGTGTTTAATGTGATGAGGAAAAGTTCTCTATAAACTGTAAGAGAATGTAACAGGGAGATGTAACTTAGACTGGTGTTAAAGGGGGAAGAGGTTTTTACCAAGCTGGGGCCAGAAGTATAAATAGGAATTAGCCAAGGGGAAAAACTTCCCATGGGAAGCCAAAGCAAAGAACTGGGCACATTGGAGAAACTGAAGGAAGATCTTTGTGGCCAAAGGGCAGCTTGGAACAAAAAAGGAGGATGGAGTAGTATGCAGAGTCAGATCTTAAAGAACCTTGTAACCTCATCAAGATTTTTGTCATTTTCCATTTTTTTAGCTTTATCTTATAAGCAGTAGAAGTCATTGATAGATTTTAATCAGGGGACATATTCTGATTTGCATTTTTAAAAGATTAGCCCTGAATGCTCTGTGGAGGATAAACTGGAGTGAGACAAGAGTAGAAGTAAAGAGACTCACTAGGAAGGAAGAGCAGTTATGAGAAACTGTGATGACTTGGACCAGGGGAGTTATCATTGGAGATGGAGAGGAGTGGGACTCAAGATCTACATAGTATCCAAGCAGTAAACTTCCTGGACAGGGTGCAGCATGTTAAGGAGAACTCCAAAATTTTTTGTGTTGAACAACTTGATAAATGGAAATACCATTTATTGAGATTGAGAAGACTAGACAAAGAACAGGGGTGAAATGGAAGAACATTTTTAACAAGTTTAATCTAAATAGTACACAATCCAAATAGCTATTCTTCATGGTATCTTAGTTTCTCAAGGAAAGGGCTTACACTTATTGCAGATAATCCTTCAGAATTGTTAATAGATCCATTTAAGAAAATATTTGAGATTTATATCACTTATGTTTAAAGTGGTCTCTTATATTTAGAGTTTAAAATTCTATTGAAAAGAGGGTAACCTGCAGATATCTTGCATCATAGCCTTAATACTTGGCTACATGCAATGGCCAGATAACATCCTGTGATATGATTGATGTCTACAGTACCAGACGTAATCTAAGAAAACTAGTTAGTTAGTATATTTTTCCTTCCAGTAGAATAAACCATTTTTACCCAAAAGTTTTCATTGAACTATCTTGCCAAAAATCAGTTAAGGTTTTAAAGTAATGCCATTCATACATATCTGATAATACTTTGTACCAGAATTCTTATTACTATATGTATTTCTTGCTAATAATGAACTTGTATCTTATTAAAAGATATAATGGATACATATGAACCAGACAAGTACACAACTTGAAACCATAATTTTATATTATATTTTTGTTTCAGGACAAAAAAAATTGGTTTTGAGGTTTGTATTGCCTTATTATCTTACATTCAATAACAAATTACCCCAAAACTTAATAGCTTGAAAGTATTATTATTTGAGTTTCTTTGGGTAAGGAATCTCAGTGCAGCTTAGCTGGGTCCTCCAGCTCTGGGTATCTCACAAGGCTGGGATGGATCTACTCTCTAGATGACCCATGGTTGTCAGGACTCAGCTCTCACAAGCTGTTAGACTAAAGCTGCTTAGTTCCTCTCACACTCAAGACCTTAAGGTCTTCTTTTGTTCCTTGCTATATGGGGTCTCTCCATGTAGCATCTCACAACATGGCAGGTGGCTTCATTGGAATGAACAAGAGAGAGACAGAGAGAGTAAGCTAGCAGATTGAAGTCATAGTCTTTTGTTACATAATCCAAAGAAGTGACATTCCATCACTTTTGCTATATTCTGTTCATTAGAAACAAGTCACTGGGTCCAGTCCACACCATTGGGGAGTGGATTACACAAAAGGAGGCAGGCATTGGGAGCCATGTCAGAAGCTGCTTCCCATAAGCTTTTCCAAAGGTTAAGTTACATTTTTGGGGCCTTAGATAGCTAATAATTGGTGATCTGTAAGACATTCAGTGAATCATATTGCTTCATGAGCAGTGACAGTTATGGGAAAATGCACAACCACTACCTGACCTTAGAACACCATCACAATCCTCTGAAAATCTACAAGATCCTATCTAAAGAAACCAAAGATCATGACAGGGTCAAAACTTCTGAAGAAACCAAAGCCTGAGCCAAAACCAAGTACCAAGAGTCATGCATATTTAGAAACTTAATAGCTCATGAACAGAGCAGTTAGCAGAATCTATCCGTGGTGCTCTCAGTTCTGCCTTGCTTCCTACTTATAAACTTGAATTTTAAAATTCAAAGTGCCACCTATATATAAAAATAGATTAAAAATAAAGTTCTTTTGCATAGCACAAGGAACTATGTTCAATGTCTTGTAATAACCTTTAATGGAAAAAAAATGTTAAAACGAATATATATATGTATATTCATGGCTGGGACATTGTGCTATACACTAGAGATTGACACATTGTAATTGACTGTACTTCCATTTAAAAAAAGCAAAAAAAAATTCAAAATGCCACTAGCTAGTGTAAAAAACAAGGAAGGAAGAATTTGATTTTTACCTCTTTCAAATAAAAATGAATACAGAGAATCAGAGAATCTGATTCAAGATTCGAGCAAGCCCTACTAGTAATGAGAAAAATACAGTAATGGGGGTGGGGGACTGCTCAGCTGTAGTGGCTGTAAAAAAACCAGTCAATATTTGAACATATACTGAAGTGTAGCAACTATATTGGTACTTGCAATCTGTTGGTTGTTGATAATTGATGCTATTATTATAAGCATAGTATTATTTTTAAATTAGTAGCAGTAGAAATTCAGCAAAAATTTAAGTTGCCAAATATAAGTATTTAAAATACTGAAGCTTATTTTCAAAGGACAAAGAATTGTAATCATTAAATGAAAGATTACCAAAAAAATGAGTTGAAATAATACTAAACATGACAATTACTACACTAGAAATGTCAGTGAATGGACAGCTGTTAAAATATTTTGGTAAAATAAGATGAAAAGAGCTTTAAATAATGAAAACATGAAAGTTGAATGAGTAGTGTCTACTCATTTCAGAGTACCATGAATTGTGTGACGGTGGTTAGAAAATTCTTTGAAATTTATTTATTGTGCTCTTCAATTATTATTTAGATGAAGATTATACTCTTCACCAAGCATTGAGGTAGATGCTGGGAATCACTGGTAAATAAAATTAAAGACAGCAATACTTACCATCACTGAGCTTACAGTCTAGCAAAGGATATTGACAAGTAAACAGCAATTATAAAGGAGAAGCATGTGGTACTATGGGAACACTTAAGGATACTTATCTCAGACTTAGATCAGTTGGGGGAGATTTCATAGTAGTGAAAAGCATATGTTTCATTAATTTTGTGGGTTATGTTGCTAGTAGTTTTGGTTACTTGTTACAGCATGCCATAGAAAAATAGTCTAAGGTTAAGGCCCTCCCCAACTTTTATTTTAATTGAACAGGCTATAGCATATGTACAACATTCATTCACCTACTAAAGAAATAACAGAATCTAATCAGATCCACATCCTTCATTTAAAGCCCTTGGGGCTATGTGTGTTTTAGAATTTAGACTTTACAAATTTTATAAAGGTAATATGATGTATATTCTCTTTATTATGTGACACCTTCAGTGAAGCACCCTGTAATCAAACATATGAATATTTATGCAGTGAAATATATGAATTATCACCCTTGTTCAGGTCTTACTGTTAACATGAGTTTGCAGCAAACTACTTTGGGTTTATCAGAGCATTCTCAATTTTGAAATTGTCCTTTAAAGCATTATGAATATAGCCTCCTTTTCCATAAAAAGATAACTGGAACCTGATAAATTAACAAAAGGATACCCAGTGAAGACTTGGCATTATTTTGTGCCTATAATGTCAATTATTACAATTTAAAGGAAAGATCTCACTCATTCCTCTGTGATGGTATATTGACTGTCCCTCAGTGATTGGGAGGATCAGTGGGGAAGAGCAGAGAATACTCCTAATGGCTTCTTACCATCGTATTTCTAAGAGATTTTAGCATAGCAAAAATTGTTTTAAGTTTTTGGGGTATAAGAATCACAAAAGAGTGATAAACAGACTTAAGCAGAATTTTTAATAACTTTATTAAATGTTAACCTCTCCAAGGTAATATTTCTGTCGGGCCTCTGGCCGGGGTAGTTGTCATATATATGCTGCTTTGTAATATCAGATGTACTAACTTAACGAACTAAGCTGAATTTATTAAGAGGGATTTGTCACAAGTGGGAGCTTTTAAATATTTCAGCATTTTCCCCAAACTTTATTCTATTGTTGTTAAAATTTTTCTGGAATCTTACAAGTCAGTTGTGTTTTATGTTTAGTGAGATGCATGACCACCTGTTAGTTTGGTTAAGTAAAGAGAAAAAGTGAAATGCCACACATAAAGGATATTTTTTTAGAAAGAGGGCTCCGTGGTTTTCTCTGGAATAGACGTCCTTTTATTACAAGCTCCAGCTAGCTTTTGAGGGATGAGCCACTAAACAACAGAAGAAACTATAGAAGCAATTCATATTACTTTAGAACATCATGTTCTCATTGGGGCCCATATGTAAGTTGTTTTGACCTCCCTAAAACTTCTCCACAATTCTGTGAATATGATCCCTGTTTTAAGCAAAGCATTTTGCCTAATCATGAATAAGAATTTATATCGATGTGTCCAAGAAAGATAAAGACGAACTTGTGTATCTTAATAGTGCTAAAGAAAAAAATAACTTTTGAAATTTCAGTCTTTAAAATATTATCAACTTCCTTACAGACTTTCAAAAGTGTAAGCATTGATTGCTAACTCCCAGTGAATACAAAACATTGTAAAATTATACTTTGAATCTTAAAAAAAAATACCATATACATATGTCTTTTATAAACTAGAGTACAAGTTCTATGAGAAAAGATTTTGGGTTTGCTTATTTGGGTTTTTTTAAATTTGCTGTTACAAACAATGATACAAATGAACAGCCTTCTTTAAACATATTTTTGTATAGTCCTTTCACTAGATCTATAGGATAAATTTCTAGAAATGAAAAACTTAAGGTTAAAAATTGTGTCTTTTTAATTCTAAGTATTGCCAGATCTGTTAAAAAGTTATATCAACAACTAATAATCTATAAGGATGCTTATTCCCTAAGCTTCACCAATATTTAGTATTATCAAAGTTTTTAACCTTCCAATCTGAAAGATGAAGAGATATTTCATTTTAACATGTATTCCTTTAATTATAAGTAGAGTCATTTTTATTTCTGATTAAAATATATTTTTATTTTTATGTGAACTGCCTGTTCACTACCTTTTCCCATTTTTGTATTTGACTATTAATTTTGACTGATTTGTAAGAGCTCTGGATAGTAAACAAATGAGCTGTTTATTATGTGTACAGTGAACATTTTTCTGCTTAAAACTTTTTTTCCAACAGACTTTTTTTTTGTTTTACAATGTCAGGTTTATTTGTTAAGTTGTATTTTATAAAACTAAGCAGCTTGCCTTCTCTTAAGTTGCTTATTTGAGGTTTTTAAAAATAATTACTTATGGTTGTCTATTTAGACAAAGCGTTAGAACTATTTATAAACTTGATCTTTGTGTACTTTTTTTCCTTTTAAACAAAGGGTTGTTTTTATTAATTAGTAGTCCAGTAGGTAATAGTTGTTTTTTTTACCTTAATACTAATGCAGGTTAGTTTATCTTAGCAAATAAACTATTTAGTCATAGTTCTTCAGCTATGAATCTCCTCTTCCAAAGCAAATATCCTGCAAGGATAGAACAAACAGGATCAAAACACAATGACAGGTTTGAGCTTAGTTGCTAGATTGGCCTCGTTTGGGTGTGGGAGATTAAAGGAAAGTACCTGAGGCAGCCTTGACTATATTAAAAAAACTCTTTCAGTTCAAATAATGTTTTTAAATCTTGTGAACAGTTAATTAGCAAAATTATATGGTCTTGACATATGATGTTAAAAACAGTGAAATAAATAGTTCTTCCATCTTTGTATACCATATGTTCCCTTCATTTACTTTTCTGGGAAATTTCCAGCTAGTGAGAAGTAAAATTCTTAAATTTGCAAAATACACATATTGAATAAAAATACTTTATAGCCACGTGTAATTTTTAAGCCTTGTGCTCTGTGTCAGCCTTCTTGGATCCCCAAAGTTGTGAGAGTTCAGCAAAAAATAAGTGACACTGGGAAGAGAAAGAGGTTACATTTTTCTCTTTTAAACGCCCTCTTGTTCACTTTAGTAGTTAAGTACATGTTTTCATTTTTATAAAGAGAAATATTAAATAATATTGTTTTGTTAGGCCAAGCATTTTTTAAATGCTTTTAAACCACTATATATGCAAATTACTAAAGTAATATATATTATTTTTAGAAAAAAATTTAAATATTGCTAAGCAACTTGACACTTAAAAAAGTTTTCATATAGTACATATACTTTTATAACCTGATTCACTTAATATATTATGAATAACTTTCTATATCATTATACATAAATTTTACTCAATAAAATGGCTTTACATCTATTGGATGATATACCATAATTTACGTAATGAATTCATTATTGTTACTAGTTAGTTGTTTTAAAATACTGCTGTAGTGTATATACTTGCAGCTAAATATTTGTACATATCTGCAGTTATTACAGGAAACACAAATTCCTGGAAGTGGAATTGTTGAATTAAAAAGTAGTTGAAATTGTTAGAAAAGGCTTCTATTAATTAGAAGCACAATTAGGCTATTTACAGAGATGCTGTTGAAGATTTTAAATCTCTTCAGTCATACAGGAAGGAGAGAAATATGGTGCTGGCTTTTATATAGTAGATAGATAATACTTCATCTTGCTTTCTAATTATAAAACACAGTGTCTTAAAGACTTTCTGTTATAAGAATGACATAAATTGTAAAAACTACGTGTATAAGGATATGAAGTGATAGCTAGAATTTTATCTGGATGTACTTCTTACGGTTCAAGAAGTAAGAATCTTTTTATTCAAAATGTCTATACTTTAAATATGGCTTTCTTATAGCCTTCAGAGACACTGGCATATAATAGAGCAGAATGATGTGAAGATGAAAAAGACAAGAGTGTGCTTCCCATCAAAGAGCCACCCTACAGTAGTTGAGATTGAGAGAGAAAGTTTAGACAGGAGTTAATAGCTTGCTTTGAGGATAGTAAGTCATCCTCTGTTCTCAGGAAGCATTTCAGAATAGTGGACCAGCACTTTGACAGGTTCATATGAATGATTTAAGTCTTTGAGTGTATGTGCATGGCATTAGAAGTGCCCTGCCCATGGAAGTTTTTTGGCAAAAAGGTAACAGTTATGAGTAAGATGAACTCTTTCAACTTGTTCCTTTACAGCTGGCAGTACCTTTCCTCCTAGCCATTTCATTGTAGACACTAATGCAGGAAGTTTCTTGTGTTCCTTGTTAGTCTGACTGCTGTACGGAATTTAAACTATTTTACCTCTTCTTAGGAAGATAGGGAATTGTAGTGAGAAATATGGACCAGTATGGGAGGTGGACAATAACAATAGATTTGGATTTTATTTTCATCTCTGTTACTGTGATTACAAAATATAGAGAAAGAAAACTCACCAAAAAAGATAGTAATATGTATTTAGTAGAATAAATGTGGTAAAATAAATGAAAAGTACATTATACAGCTCTTGTCCACAGGAATTTTAGAGCATTGGTATTCAGTTATTTCCGGATACTGCCACAGTGAACATACTTGTAGCTAAATGTTCATTCCTACAAGTGGAATTGTTGAAGAGTCTGCCATCTTGCATCTGTATATAATGCTAGTAACATTTATATATATTTTGCCCTTTTTTATTATTTCATAGAATGGTACTGAATATCTGTTCATTGTTCAGGGCAGGTAATACAGAGAAAAGGGAGCCCTCAAGGAATTTGAACTTGGCCCTATAGAGTGAGTGGGATACGAATAAGCAGAGAGAAAAAAGGAAAAGGTAAAAGAGGAGAGAAAGAGCACAAATGAAGTAGAGGACCAAATGTGAGTATAATGTATGAGAGGAAGCAGTACAAAGGTCAGCCTGGCAGGAGCAGAGGTTCCCGTGGGATGACATCAGACAGGCGGGGCTGGCTGAGTTACTGAGAGCCTTCAGAGGTATGCAAAGGCATTTAGATTCTATGAGATAGGGAATATGAAGCCATTACAGAGTTTTGAAAGTAGCAAAGGTTACTCGATGGAAATAACATTTTAAGTACATCAATCCCATTTACTATTGTGGAAGATTAATATCAGCAGGTTGATGTTAGAGATGAGTCCCAGCTAAGAAGCAATCATCGTAATACAGTACAATAATAGACCCGAAGTGCTGGTGTAGGCTGGTAGCACTGAGAATGAGAGGAAGGGATTTATATCAGAAACACTATAGAGAAAAACAGTTCAATATGGTGACTGAAGAGGTGTGAAAGGTAAAGAAGTAGTCACTGTTTTAAGATTTTCTTCCTAAGAGATAGAAACAACACAGTGCCATTAATAGAATGTCCTTAGTTCAGTGCTGAGAGCTAATTTCATTTTCTTTTTGTGTAGCCTGAACTTACAAACTTATGAGAAAAAAATACTGAGTTTGAGAATAGTACTGTCAGATGGCAGGCATAAAACTCATCAGAATTAGCTTCCAGCAACTGAAGAGCAAAGGAAAGGAAGGGCTTCTAAGGATTCTTCTCTGGGAATAATAGAAATACCCATGAAAATGTCTTTAGAATGATGGTACTTTAGATTATATAACCCTATTTCCCACAGCATGAAACTCTGTCTGGGAGTTTAATGCTAATAATGTCCAAATGTTATTCTTAAGAGCTGTATCTCCAACCATTCAAAGATAGGCCAAACGTCAGGGCTGTGGTTTGAGGAGTCGTTCACCAAAACGCAGCACGTAGCTCCTCTACTGGGCCAACGGCAGATCAGTTCCCTGCTCACTGGGGAGAACTGTCTGAACCAGGCTGGTGGGTGTGTATTCAAAAGTCCAGGTATATGCAGCAGAAAGCAGCAGGTAGAAGGAATTTTTGTCATTATTTTGTTTAAAGAGGCACATTATAATGATGGGCTACTAGCAAAGATTTACAGCAATTACTCATTAATACCACCTAGGTTATTTACTCAAAAGAAGTGTTTCTACCAAATTTAGGTAACAAAACACATACTAGAAACTGTAAATGCTACCCAAACCTAAACTAATCTACGGAAAAATAACAAATGATAATTTTCATGTATGATGTTTTATACGATATTTGAAAAACCCTTGAAATTTTGTCAATTTTATCAGAAGGCAGGTTTGAGGCACAGCTCGTCACATCCAGGTGGGAACTGGTCTACCAACTAAGATAAAAGAACAGTTTTCATTGGCCTTACAAATTGCCCTGTAATACTCTGTAGAACATAATTATTATAAATATGAGGCCTTTTTATTATATTTGTGCCAAATTTAAAGTAGTTTTTAGAATATAAAATCCTTATATATTGTTGGCACCACAAATACTGTTAAATCTAAAGGACATGATATAAAAAGTCCATCGCAGCAGATACGTTACTCACTGTAAGTAAATTTGAACATAAGTATAGTTCACACTTAAGATCCGTGGGGCAATTTACTAAATAGTATTCAGTCAGCTTGAAAGAGTGAATGTGTCCCTGTGTCACTGACTTATCACCAGTGAATAATCTAGATACTGCGAATAAAGCCCATTCATCCTTAATACTGTCACTAACACATAAAAGAAAGACATGTGATTTAATTTCAGGTCTTCTGTGGTACTTGAAAAGTATTAACTGTGAAGTGAATGGGTATTAAAAGACTGGAAATTACACTTAACAAGTGGCATATAAAAATCAAAAATCAGAAAGAAATATAAATCAGTCAGAAATGCTTTTTTTATGCATCCAGAATTCCTTATCTATAAATTACCAAAAATGTGTATATGTTTGGCATACACTCTTTTTGAGATAGATGAAAATATAAACCTCTTTCATTCTTTTACATATGTCATATAGATCTTTATAATATTTTCTTTTAGTATGTTGTTCTGATGACAATTCTAGTTAAATAATGTATGTTTTGTGACTAGTATGCATCATAAACTTTTCAGAGAAATCTACCTTTTCGTGATTATATTACTTAGCTAAATTTTGATGTTTTGGAAGGATTAATTTCTCTTGTTCATATTTTTAAAATTTGACTATATGTAAAATATCTAAGTCCAATACCATATAATTTTAAACTGCCAGAAAGAAGCAGTGATGCCTAGCTATCTAATGATAATCATGAATGAGATTAAACTTCAAACTTTTACTTACTGTATCCTTATCTTGAAACCAAGGGTCAATTCTTCATAGGGGGGGAAAAAGCCTTTTAGGAGAATGTAATTGAAGTTTTCAAAACAATATTTAAGAAGAAAATGACTTATCACTCTTAATTTTTAACAAAAAACACTCTAAGAATAGTGAAACCATGATATTTTAGATAGAAGAGTGATGCAGTTAACAGTCTTTTTCAGTCTAAATGAAATAAAGGTCTTCTGTGTGCCTTAAGATATAACTTATGCAAATATTCATAGGACTATCCTAGAAGCTGCAGAACAGGGCAGAACACAAAAACCAGAAAAAGAGTAACTTCCCCAAATCTACATCCTTTTTTAAAATGTCACTAACATACCCTGTTTCAATTCTTAGAAATCAAGAGTTTTGAATGGAATAGTTAAAATGATTGACCTATTTTCAGTTTGCTCTTCCTACATCGTCAGGCGTTTGCTTGTTTTTGACATTGATGCTTCTCCCGTAGAAGATGCATAATATGCATAGAAGATGCATTGGAGGTGATTTTATTTCTTTGTATGCCTCATTTTTTCTCCTGCTATGTTAGGAAATCATAAAGAAGAGCTGAAGATGCTAGTTTTCAGAATTAGTAATTCATTAATATTGGATTGACAAAATTCCTCCTGATACAGAAAGGATAACCTTAACTTAGTTCTCCCTACGGGTGGAGTTTCATTTAACATTTTCCCACCAAGCCCCCAAACTCCTTGCATTTAAAGTAGGAGAAATCTATTCTTTTCAAATAACTGCTTTATCATTTAATGTGCTTCTGCAAAGACCTTTGACGTGTGCATGTGTGTGTGATATTTATTCACAAACAGGTAAACAATATCCTATTGACTTTTGAGGGTCTGTTCTGCTAGTTACCAAGAGTACAGTGGCGAACAAAATACATATTGTCCCTGCCCTCATGGAGGTTCATGAGCTTGTTACTGGTGTTGAGCTTTCTTGGGAATCTTACACATGGCTTAAATATCCTGATAGAGTGAAAGAGCCCAATAAAACTGACACTTGATCTTAATTCATCCTATTATCTCAATCACTTTTATCATGTTAAGTTAGGGGCTTAAGCAGAATAACTCCATTATCTTCTGTAAGTACTCTCCTAATGGTATCATCAACTGCACTTGTGCTGCCAAGACACTTGGAATCCAGCGGACTGTCTAGATATCTCATTTACTAACAAAGTCTTCATTAAGCCCTGGGTAAAATTATACCAAAGTTATTAATTTAAAATCCAAATCTTGAAGTAGAATTACCTTAGAGAACCTATAAAGAAGGAAACACAGCTTTAATTCTTCTCCATGTTTTAATTTTTAACTGGGGTAAAATAAAATGAAAGAATGCCAAGTTTTACATTTTTTTATTTGTTCTGTGTCTAATTTGCAAGTTTATTAGTCATCTAAACTGATACTATGATTGTTGGTCTATGTTTGGAATATATCATTCCCTTGTCTACCTTAGGTATTAGTGACACTGAATAAGGAGTGTCATATAATGTCATATATCTAATCTAAGCACATTTAAATATACATGTACCAAGTTTTTTCTATGTTCTATTTAATCTCAAAGATAAATCCAAGTTTATTGCTTAATTTCAAGTGGGAAGCAATTTCTTAGTGTTAATATACATCTAAAAGTGAAGCTAAAGGAAGTAGGGTAAATAAAATGTCCCAAAATTCCGCTGTCTGAGGACAGTTTATTCCCACTTTATCAGTAACTTCCTGTGAATACACCCTCTTGTCCACAGTATTTGAAACCTTAGAACTATTTGTGAAAGGTATAGCCTGAGCTCAGTATATCATAACTTGGTATGGCTGAGAATTCTGTTATGGTTCCTCTTTATCGCTCACCCGTCTTTAAGGAGGGAGGATTGTGTATGAAAACTGCTGGGTGTGATTTTCATATGTAAGGAAGGTTTCTGTGTGTGTAACATCAAGCAAGATTTTTGGTTGAGGTTTTATGCTTTCAGTAAAGAAAATAAAAGGGAAAAAAAACAATTAATGGTCTGATTCCATCATCTTCTGTCAAGCAAAGCTCTTACTGATTCAGTGAATGTGATCGTGCTCCTATAGAGTAGCCTAAGAACACGACAGAATGACTTCTGAACTTTTGACTCTATTTTCAGTATAATTGGGGAGTTTTAATCAACTAAAAAATCACTTGTCTTTGACTAAAAAACATGTATAGTCATTACTAGCCTATTTATATTACTCAGGAATAGAAACTTTTAAAGCATGGTACAGAAAATCTAATTTTCTTAGCATCAAATCATTTATACATATTTAAATTATTACCACCCTGTGGGGTTGTCTCTGAGAGTTTTTGTCAGTAATTTACCCTTGGTTCTTTTCTTAACATTTTGTAATATCTAAATTTAAAACATAAAAGGTAGGCTTATCATAAGTACAAGAACCAAGTTTGATAAACTCAGGATATCAAAAGATATTGTTAGGAAAATGGGCTAAATTTACCAAGATGACATCTGACTTGGATAAAGGTAAAATTTTCACTTAGGATCAATATAGCCATAAATTTTTTGTGGCTGCTCCTGTCAAAAGGTAGAATCTACTTCCCCACCCTTTGAATCTGGGGTGGCCTGTGATTC